>NC_066247.1:7946570-9270999 GCF_024542735.1 Bombus huntii
CGAACGCCTGCGTGGGTATCTCGACGCGAGGGAACACAGGTTTCGCGATGTAAAGGACGAAGAATGGCAGCCAGCAGGCAATAAAGCTGCCCATGATGAAACCGAGTATCAGAGTGGCTCGTTTCTCCTTCTTTCTCGCCAGTCTCCTCTTCTCTCTCTCCGGGTCCCGCGGTTTCGACGATTTTGACTCTACGCCCGAGTCGTCTTTGCCAGACGTGCGTCCTCCGTCCCCGTGCTCTCTTCTGAGCTTGCCCAGATTCCTACGACCGAAGATGGGCTGGCAGAGACGAAGCTTTAAAGGCTTCACCACGGCACACCTGGATACAACGCCGCTGTCCGACGACGACGGGTCGAACTCCGACACCATGTCGACGTCGATGCCGACGCTAGGCGCCCTGCACCGCGATGGCACGCTCGATTGGCCGTCGCCGTTTACTGACAGCGTTGCCTTCAGGTTGCTCTTCTGCACTGGGACTGGGATCGTCACCTGTCCAACAGATTTACACAGCGTTTTAGTCATCGTTACTTGAAAAGGATCGTTTCAACGATAATTAAACGATAAATGGTGTAATGAAAACTCTGAGGTAAATATAAACAAGTGTTTGCAACATCGTCGCTTCTCTATACTTTTCAATTAGTGCAGTTGATCAACGTGGTTTCTAAACCGCCTAAATAGCCATTACCAATCTAAGCTATCCCCATGCATAGTTTTACAATATGCACCTTACTGGTAGAAGAAGCTTCCGACGATACCAGTTGTTTCGTATTTATAAACAACACAAGAAAGTAAAGATTCTGGGAAACGGACATGTATGGGATAGATTCGATCTCGATACTAGAACGATAAAGAATTGTGCTCTTCGATTCGCGAGATTTTTATTCGATTCTGTTTGTACCGTGGAAGAATCGTGCGAGAAAATCCAACAACGAATTTCTACATTCGGCGATTTACTAGTTTCTCTTTCATGCGTTGTAGCAGTGTACGAGATCTTGAGAAACGCGTCGCTGTATCGCCAAACGGGATGTATTCAGATCCCAGACCACGAAACTGAAGTTATTGGGTAAGTGCATCCGGGATACGAGCGTGGAGACAGGTGTCTTGCGCGTCTCGTGTCGTTCGAGATCGGAGAATCTGCTACACATTTAGAAAAAGACGTTCAGAAAAGATGTTTGACGTTCTGCCTCCGAGTGGATGAGGAAAATTCACGAAAAATAAGAGACGAGTTCCGGCGGAGGGGGGGGGGAGGATCGAATTTGAATACGTTTGAACAAGCTGATAACATAGATTTCTTCGTATTCCAACGTAACAGAGGATAATGTTTGCTCCGAATTCGAGCATGTGCGTTCAAGCACTTGTAGAATATGAAACACGTGCTCGTATTTCTAGCGTGATAGATGGTCTGACTTGGGACGAATCGTGGAGAAGAATAACATTGTTAAACGTACGAAATGGTCTGTTGTCTATCAATTCTTCAACAGGGGGCATATTTTAGGAGAAAGAATATTTTCATCGCAAGTACCTTTCCATACAGTTCCATATAAGCAATAATGCTATCCTTGCCTCATATTTCATGAAGCTACTTTTGGAAATTTAATACGTCGAATTCACGAACAGTAAGCTGTGCGTACTTTTCTGTATGTTATCGTTCAAAAGCATCCGGACACTTATTCTTGACAACATATTTTATTTATGGATAGAAAGTATGACTCAAAATATGACAAGGGTAAAATATACAAAAGAAAAAAAAAAAGACACCATTTAAAGTAAATTAAGGCGTTAACCTTCAGCGTATCCTTTTCCTCCATGGGAATACTGTTCCCTCCTCCGGGATCCGCTTCAGAGGTACTAACGTCGCTAGCAAAGTCGCACGTGACGATGGGTATTTGTACGGGCTGATTCTCGATAGTCGCGACGTTCTCCATCGCGGAACCAGCCTGTTTTTTCGATTCAGTGGCCGGCGTGCTTTGTGTGAAACTGGTCTGTCTAATATCCGGGGACTCAGGCGGTATCACTGCACGAGGACGCGGCTGCTTGCGGATGCCGCGGCGCGCGCGAGCCTTCGCCGCGAAATAAATGCGTATATACACGAACACCATGATGCACGACGGGATGTAGAAGCTGCCGAGCGCGGAATAAACGACGTAGCCGATGTCCTCTGAAAGCTGCAACAGAAACGAATGAATATTGAATAGCCACTTTGTCACGGAACATTCTTTTGTGATTTTACAATCTAGGGCCAATCTAGGGCCAATCTGGGGCCAATTTGGAGAATTCATCTCGAGCTACGCTTTATCGTTTAAATTAATAAATAAAATGGGTCAGTTTGTGAAGTTCAGTCAATAATTTTTACAATAGACAAATGCTTCATCGTTTAAAGGAGTAAAAGTAAAATGGGTAGACAATTTATGAAGTTTCTCCAATAATTCCCTTTTTAATCAAGCAAATTATATATTATACTATTAAGCATTATTGTATGATAAAAATAAAATATTGGAGAATGTCGTCGGTTTTATGAACGTTTATAGTAAAGGAATATCGAGAGCAGTAGTAGTCAATTTATGTGGATTTCATTGATTGGAGTGAAGCTTTAGTTAATATCCGATTAACTGAACTAAAACTCATTTGTCTATGAAATTCTATTATGTAAACGAAAAATAGTAGGCGGCGAAGAAAATTGGTATTTAAAATTTCATGAGCTCCAATTTTGTGAACTTCATGAGAAACACAATCACATTTCCTATTTTTTACCGGCAAGCTGTTTTAACATTCAGTAAAAAGATTGCTTTAAATACTTTTGCGATCTCTGTGAGATACATAGCTACGTTTTAAATATTTTGTAATTTTTTTATACATTTACATTATTTGTTTTAAACTTCAATAGCATAATGATAGTAAACTAATCTCATAATCTCTTGCTTATGACAATCAAAATGTTTCATATAACACGCATAACATATTCACGAAAAGTACTCATAAACGTTCGAATATTCCCGCGAGCCTATGTATATTGTCTGCTCATAAGTAGAGCGAATCGAAACGATGCAACTTTCAATCAGAGAAAGCATTTGTAGTGTACTGCGATTACGCTCGTTACGAATGATGCGACGGGCAAAGAGAGCGGAATTAATTCCGTTCTCGGCTCAAAGAGAATAAATTTACCGGGCTAACTTTCGCCAGTGAAAAAGTTTCTCGTTCAATTTAACAAAATATGGGATTACGCGCGAGTACGGTTGATTTTTACGAATTTCTTCGCAACCCTCTCTAAACATAGTAAAACACTGATTCGTGAATAAACACAGTTTCCATATTCTATGAAAGTTTCAATCCCGTTTACGAGGTAACAGAAGGGCAGATTACGTCGTTTCCATATAATAACTTTTACAGTCACGCGCTCCTATGAACGATACGCATACCAGAACTGGGATACGCTGTTCTACAATACGAGCGACGACGTTTCGCTTAGAAGTGACGCGCACACGGCCTAGAACGTGAAATACGTACGAACGTGTGTATTACACGCACGTTAGAGAGAATCTAATTCGATTTAATTTACGCTATGGTCTATCCTGAACTGGTTGGAATAAAATGGGACACTGCTCTTGAACAGAAGTCGTTTGATTTCGTGCGAAGAACAACTTCTTTGTCACTGATACCGTCTGACGTTCCATTTCCATTTCAATTGCAAAAAGATCATATTCATTTATCAATTGTCATAGTATAGATTGGATCGTTAGTCTCATAATTTCTTAAGAATTCTTAATCCATTGCAAGATGACAATATCTGTGGAGCCTGAAAGAACGAATGCTCCTGATCGTACCAAGATCTTCACGATTATCGATGCTTTTGATCTGGTTGACGGGTTACAAAGGATAGAATTTTAGTAAAAACTTAATATTATCCGCAACAGGTCGGGTTCTCTGCTAACAGGATGATACACGAGTCATTCTCAAAATAGGATGAAGCCAAAGTTATTTTAGATCTTTATCAGAGAGATTACGGGTGAAAGTACGATGAAACTGCTTAGATCTCTTATCGCATCGGTGTATTCTACTGCACCCTCTGGTAACATCTAGTATCGCGTTTCGTCCCTCTTCGTTCCAGTTTAGTGTGATTCCATTTGCTGTTTCCAGTGTAGAAATAATGAATCCACTTGAGGATATACATACGCGACAGTTAGGCAGCGATGTGAATTGGGTTTATCGCACGGTCGTAATTCCTTTTCTACCGTTTGTCACTTGATCGTATACGTGTGACGTTAACGAGTATTTCATCTTTCTAAAATTAAATTCGATACGTCGAAACTGCTCTCCTCTAGCCAGCTACTGACTTAATTTTAGAGTTAAGACGAGCACGTATCCCACGTCTGAAGTATCCGCGAAGCGATTAACGCTTGTAAACTTTAATCTTTCAACGGTAACCGTTTAATCTTCCCTTTTCTGCCAGCGTTGGCCGTTTTCCCTTGCTTCTATAACGGCTTTACATAAGGGCGGCCTCAAAAGTCTGACACGACGGAGCGGCGGCTCGGCACGCTTTTTCTCTTTCTTTTTACCACGGTCGGGTCTAAAAAGATAGAAAAGCGACGAAAAGTACGAAGCAAGCACCGTTATCGCGTAAACACGCGGAATAACGAGCTGTTTTAGCGAAAATTTCCCGACAGGAATTCATAACCGTCGATACGCGATCAGTCTCAAGCTTTTTTGCCACTTCATCTCGCGTTTCGTTTGATTTACGACCGTTTTGTATTGCAAAAATAATCTTCCATCGGGAGAGAAAATTCGCCGCATGATTAGTTAGCGAAACGATGAGGTCGATTCTTCCGCATCCTTGAAACCGCGCGCATTTCTCTGCTTGTTCTCGACTCTGTTCCGGATTATCGGTCACCTGGTCACGCTGCTTCCATTCTTGCCAAGAGAGAAACGGGTTGGGAAGGGAGCAGAGGCAAAGTCTCTCGCGGTGACGTCAAACGTTAGTGGGCCACCGCTACCCCTAACGCTACCTCCTTTCCACGGCAAATTTTACGGTTCACGGCTACGAAATATTTTTTTCTTCTTTCTTCGTTTTCTTTCCGACCTATGCGTTTACACTCACGGCTTTCTTAATGAAAAATTCATCTCACTTTTTATTCACCTTCCTCCTGGGAATGAAAGAAAGGAACAGAAGCTTTCTCACGCACTCTTCGCAACGGCCTTTCTCGCGAGGTAACGAGCAACCTGGAGCACGCTCGTCAAGAGCGAAAATTCATGAGATCATGAATAACAATGTCCGTCCCGAGATGCGTCCGTTGGTCAGCTGTGAGAAATCTTGCGAGTGAAACGGATTGAAATCGCCGCAACTCGTCCATCCGGCGACGTGTCCGTTCCATTAAAAAATTCACGAAACGCGCGGTAAATTAAGGCAATCGAGCTGGTCTATCGAGTTACAAATCCCCGGAAAGATAAATATTCAGTCGGTCCGGAGAAATCGGAGTTCACTGCGGTGAAACGATACCGTTCGTCGGACGACCACGAATCTTGGCCATTTTAACTGGAATGACGCCATTCGCGTTTGTCGAGCCCGTTTCCACCAGAGAGTTCTATGTTCAACGTTTGCCAACGTTTGATTCAATTATGAATCATTGATAAGCGATAGTCGATCGTGTTATCGGATCTGTGGAACGGGGACGAGGAAATAGATAGCAGCGGGAAGAAATCGGTGTAACGAGACGGAAGCGGAAAATCGGTGTATTTCGAACGATCGAAAGTACGTGCGAGTTTCTGATCTTTCTCTTTTGTGCAGGAACCACTTTCATTCGTGTTCATCTAGCTTCGCGTGCCGTATACCATCCGTTTCTTCTTTCCAAACGATTCCCATACTTTGTGATTCCCTTTACGTTTTCGAATCGATCGATGCAACCGATTTTGTCGAGTTGTTGCTGTCTTTAAAGTCAATTATTGTGTTTGAAGAAAATCACGTGGATTTCAGTACCGTGTTCTACGAGTTAGAAAAGTCGACCATTATAGGTAGCTTTGCTTTGCGAATCTCGTCGAGTGCAGCGCGCGAGCATACGCTCGTATCTATGAGGTTGCCTCAGTTAAGTTCAACGGAGCCGAAAATGCCAGTCGCAAGGTGGCATGGCCCCTGTACCAAAATGCCGGTGGCCACGTTTTGTCCGACCCAATTAAATTTCTTTCTGGCCGACGGTCTCGTTGCTTCTTTTCATCTAGATTCAGGCAAATCATGCTCTTTTAAGCGCCGCGTCAGCATGAAGCTGAGAAACCGATTATATCTCTCGTACCCTCTAAATAATTGCATTCCGACCTCGACTCCGGCTTGTCTGTGATACTCTTTCGCGAATATGGTTCGCAGGAAAAAATTACATTTTTTCAGAATGTCCTTAATTGAATCGCACGTCGGTGATTAAATGACAAACGCTTGCCTTCAGAAAAGCTACAGTACGTACTGTACGAAAGTTGTGAGTTTTATTTTTGTGGATGAATGTAACCGCACTTGATGTTGTTTTAAATCTGTCGTTGGTAGCGAAGAGGCGTTTAATTCGAGAATTATCGATAATTTATTGAAAAAATGTCGATTAGTTTAAAATACAGTAATCAGTATTCTGTTCGTCAGCTTTTTGTGTCTTAACTAGAAGAATTCTTTCATGCCTGTCTAAACGTAAAGATTCGTTGAAAATGCTAGAAATAGAAAACCATGTCAAGATGTTTTCTAACAGCACAGTTTGTTAGTTGCCAAGACTTTAACGCAATTGTGTGTAATAATATTCCAAACAATTGAGAGTATTCATCTTTGTGTTCACCCGTGTTAATCGAGTTTAAACATTTCTCGTGCATTCAATGATGAATCCCTTATTATATTCTAGCAATTCCAGCGTTCTCAGAGAAACCTTGAGAGTTGGAAATAGGGTGAAAGATCCGTAAGAAAGAGGGAATCGATGCCAGGATTATTTCCGTGGAAAGGAGCGAAATCCAAGTTATTGGTTACCGAAATCCACCGCCCCCCGCCCCTTCCCCCATAGAATCCGGATTCTTTTCAATAAGGACGTGTCACCCTTTTTACGAATAACTACGTACACTGACGTTCTCCATTCCTGTGCCTGCGATTGGACGTTTCGCGGCTTTTCGTCGAGGGTAACTCTCAAGGATTAAAAATTCATCATAACGGTTCTCCAGTAGCAGAACAGTAGGTACATTTTAGTACAGTTCTGTTCCTTTGACGCCGCGATTGATACTCTCTTTGTCCGTGCTACCATTGTTGGTTTCGGGGTACTAGGTCTGCTCGACTTGAAATAGAAATGCGAAGAAATGAATTTCTTTCTTTCTTTCTTTCTTTCTTATCGAACACCATGGTCGAAAGGGAAGGAAAAGAGGACGCTTACAATCGCACTACCTGTTATTAGTTATTGGAAAGAGACTATTAAGCTTCTGCGTCCGGATTAGACATGTTACTCAAATTCGTTCAAGTCGTTTGAGTTAAAGTAACGTGACTTAGAAATACATTTTTTACTTGACAATACAATATACAAAATTGTACGTTGTATAAAATTCATCACATCACGATCGTAAAAGAGTTGAAGTTTATTTCTGAAAAAATAGGAATTTTATAACATGTCGTAAACCTGATCCAATTGTAGTAGAAACTTTCGTGCAAGTTTAATTCTCCCAGTTCTGTTCGAACTTCTCCGTTGATCATGCTAATATTTGACCGTTGTAAATGGAGCGGAAGCACGTGACCGCGAGCAGCAGTCAGTTAAAACAATATTTAACGAGATAACGCGAGTGATAATGTACTATTTTGAACATAGCTACGAGTGTGAGCAGAATGGTGCCGCGTATCTGCCATAGAAATTACGGTATTAAAATCATCCTCGTTGGCCAGCTGCTTTCCATCACTTTGAATTATTACCTTAATCGATTTCTCTGTGGTTAATGTCTTTCGGAGGAATTGTGGCGGAGTTTCACCGAAGATTGATCGAGACGAGCACAGTGTTTAATTGAAAATCATACGGCTATTGACGCACCAACGTTGTTCGTTCGACGTCAAAACACTCGCTGTACACTTGCCATTGGAGCAGGAGCCGGGAAAATCCCCAAATGGAAAGAAACACGCGGTCTAAAGCGGAATCGATGAGTCTGTCACGAGCAGATGTAAAACGTTTGACATTAAAGTTGCTATGGGGATGAAAGAGATGGTTCGAGGTAGAACACAAGGGCTGCGAAACGCTCGAATCAAATTCGCGCGCAGCCTAGTATGACCTGGATTTTCTGCCTTTTTTTCCTCTCTCTCGCTTCTCATTTCGCCGCTTCGTATAAAAAGATGTTGCTATTCCAACGCTCTTTTATTTTCCCTATCCTTTCACCCCTTTTTCTGCGCGCTTTTCAAACACGGATTGGTACGTTATGACATGCCAGAATAACATATAACGCCTATAGACGAAAGTGAGATTGCCGAACGCACGCACCCTTGGAATACAAGGTTTATCTTTCGAACGAAGGGATAACGCGGCCTTGTCGAAAGAATTTATAAACGAAATACATCGAGTCACGAATTTCCCTCCCTTCCACTTTTCGTATTTGGATTTGATTGTGGAATATCAGGCATGGGACACGAGCTACAGCTAACATTTGTTTTTTCTCAAATTACCATTTTTCTCCTTTTTCCTTTTTCTATGGTATTCTTTGGTAAATTTATGTTTCGAGATATTTGAAATATCGTGCAAAGCTCATACAAATATCTCCAATATTTGCAGTAGCAGCAAGAAGTATTAGCCATCTTTACCTTTATTTTCCAGTGAAATATTTTTACATATTTGAAAACTGTACTCTTGTTCTAATAATTTTGTGACTTGCTGTAGTTCCAGAAATGAAATTGAACGAACGATTCTTTCAAAGCGACATCGTTTCGCGTGAAACTCGCTTAGAGTCTCATTATAGAAAGCGGAAAGGCGTTAATAATTGCGGGGTTAGAGACACGAGTCCCAGGAATGTAAATCTCTTGGCATAAGGAAATTCGCGAATTTGCATCTTATTAAAAAATAATTCGCCCTGTCTTCCACGGTTAGAACGCAATTTCAAGCCTAATCGCTTTCTTCTACCGCGGTCAAGAGAGAAATGGGAACTAGTCTTTTCACAAGAAGCCGCCACCGGTGCAACTTTTATTCATTGAGAAAATTACAAGAAATCGGAGAACCAAAGTGCTAAGCGAAATATCTCGTTAAAATTGCCAGTTGAAATCGTACGGTGCTCGAAACAACACGAAATCGTGACGTTAATTAAACCGCGTACGTACGAAAATTTTCGTTTTAAACAACTTCGATCGAGATTTTAAACCATGCTGGATGGCCATTTGCGCGCCCTACGGCGAATATTACTTGGCAAAAACAGTGACGTCGTTGGTTACTCCCTCATGAAGTGTTGGCTGAGAGGTAACGTATGTATGTACGTATTAAATTTCGCACGAGTCACGTATCGTATACCCGCGGAACAATACGGTACGTACATTAACAAAACCGTAATATCCCGTACAAAAAAGACCCAGTCAAATGTATATAAGAAATAAAACTACGCATACTCCTTTCTCCCAATATGTGTTAGTACATATCCATTTATTGCAGATACATTCCATTAAGCACTAGCGTACCTTCTGGTTTTATATAAAATGTAACAATCTGTTCAAACTATCGAAAGAATTAATCAATCGTGATTTCGTACACTTGCGAGATAACGATGCAGGAATTTGTAAGAATTACTAGTACGAATTAGAAGAGGTACATGGTGTATTAAGAATCACATGTGTTGATCTACACGATACAATTTTTCTAGAAAATTTTCCATTGTAAGAAGGTGGGGCACGAACATCGTAATTTCCGTATGCGTTTTAACGTCTTTCGTCAGGCGATAATTTTCAGCTGAGTTTTTCCACGCACTTGCAATTTCACAGAATTTTCAGGGGAACAATTTCGCGGAATAAATCGTGTGGATTACGTATTATCAAATCCGGGCGAAACACGGGAATGGAGGGCAAACAATTTTCGAAGCAACCCGTTGTCGAGGCGCTGGCTTTAAAAGGGAACATTAGTTCCAGCGCTGGGGAGAGCCAGCTTTGCTCGTTCGTTTTTCACCAGGGGATGCAATTAAATTGTCATCTTCGCTCGCCACGCGTCCGAAGCGCGCAACACACGCGCTCTCCGTTTTTTCCTCTTTCCCTGATGTTTACGCAAGCGTGTGATCCGGTCTGACCCGAATTAATACTTTTCCTCTCCGTTCCATCCAGCCGGAGAAAAACATCCAATTTCGTTTGCAATCTTGTTAGACGATAGCATAGTCGGACGTTTTGTGCTGCGTCGGCCCCGTACCAAATTGCTCCGCTTTAAACGCTCTGACGTACCTCTTATGCGCACTCCCTACTGTCAGGTGCACCGAACCACTTCGGAAAACGCTCCAGGGACGATCAGGCGTATACGGTCAATCGTGCAATCAGGATTTTCACCGATCCAAATCGCTCTAAGGCTGATTCATATTGATACCTTTTCATTTTTGAATTTTTCTACTCTCTCGTTGTTATTAACTTTACGATACTGCATCTTATACAAAATTTCTGTATCTCCATGTTCGGGAAATATACAGGGTACCTCAATGTTTAATGATCAAATTTTGTGAATATATTTTGTCGTTATAATGAAACAATAAATATAAGCATAGGTCGTTTAAAGCTTTATTAAAAAGTCATGGTAAAAATAATGTGGAGAATAGTGTATTAAAAGTAATTGAAACAAAACTGACTAGCGAATATAGTACCTCGTTACAGTATTCCGGAGTTGGGTTATCAAAAGAGACTTTGGTTAAAATTCTGTGAAATTTGAGCTTGAAGCTGTGGAAAGCGTGCGTCAAACACGAGAAGGCTGTTAAAGAAGAGGAAGAGAAGGAGATGATAAATTTCCTTCCGCGTGAACGTCGACTGTAGACGCGAGCGCTAAGATGTAGCACTGCTTTCGTGGAATGTTTGCAAATTGTTCAGTTAACTTTAGTCAGGCTGATATCCGGCGACTTGGGCTAAAATGGCCAGGATTGTTCCGCTTTCACGGACGGTAAGGTTCCCGAGTAGTCGAGATACACGTTAATTCCCAGCATCTCTGGATAATGCAACCTCGAATTCCTGTGGCGGAACGTATTATTAAAATGTTCTCGAGATCATGATTATTAAAAAATCTGCCCTTTCCTCTTTTCTGCTGAAGCTTCCTTTTGCAAATCTATACACATAAAAGAGTACTAACTGGATGATCGAAGAAATAGCAAGACATTTTTGTTCTATTGTATTGCTCGGAAAAATCTTATATGGTGTGAGAATTTCTTGATAGCTCTGGCTCCTCCTGGAATTCCATCACGCTCGTTTCATCCATTTCGGACGAGAACTCGTTCGACGAAATTTCATTCCAATTTCACCGGCTCTTCACGGTGTGTAACATCGAAGGAATCCTCTTTCGTAGCGTCACAAAATCGCTTTGAATTATTTTCTTGTCGATTTAATTTCAATCGAGCAGACTGCATAAGATTATGCAGAGTTACGTGGAGCGTACTTTTGATCGCATCGGGAATACCAAATACGTTCTCGCGTCTAGAGCCGAAACGTTAGAAAATGTAAAAAGGGCGGGTAGAAAAGCGTGCCGTGTAAACGTGCATTGCGTTGAAAATCTTGTACATGCGAGACACGAAAAAAGATCGAAAAAGAAACGGTACTACAGATACAGATGTATGGTCTTAACAGAACCGGGGAAAATTAGCAGCCTATGTTGACTTGGAAACTTTAGAAATATATAGCATAACAGAATTAAAGCGAAAGTAAAATTGCGAAATATTATCTTCATTCCTTGAATGAACGAGTGTAAATTTTTACAAATTGCACCTGTAACATCGTTACTTGTTAACGTACAAAGTTTATTTGTCTCCTGTTTGTCAATATACGAAGCTATCTTCCGCGCCACTCATTTGTTTGACGATAGACTCGTAGTCTGATTCATGACGGACCATTTCTACTATCGCGTTTCTAATTGTTACTGGAAACCAATATCTCTTTCTGATGTCGTGCAATATTTCTATATAATGTCGCTGCAATACTTCTTTTACGCGATCTTATTTTTGGAATTGCTTTTCCAATATTGACGATTGCACGAATTTCTTAGTACGACGCATATGATACGCTTGGAATTTAAGTGGTAGGAACCGGTACAGGTCAGGAAATATTACTACGTTACATTAATTCTGGAGATTAAAAATTTGAGTAGGAAAGTTTAATTTATAGTTTTGAATAGGTTACTGTAGTAGCAACCGGTACAGGTCAGATGATATATCTATTTTATATACAGCATAATATACCTTCCATCAGAATTCCGAACCTCAAATATTCTACGGCTAAAATTTAATTCATAATTTCGAGTACATTGCAGTAGTATTAACCTGTATGATGTTGCATAAGATATACATACAGGAAATTCTAGTATTAAAATTTAATTTACAGCTAATTTCGAACAGTTTACAGTAGTAGCAATCGACAATGCACAAATCGGACGCTGCTATATGTAATACTTCTCTGTTACGATTAATCCCAAACGTAAAAAATTGTACTAAACTTTATTTATAGAAAGTCAGAGAGATATGAAAGATTCACGGTTCGTTTTTGCAAAGCTAACGGTTGCATCGGATCGAAGGAGTTCCTGATTCGAAGGAAACACCGGAGAGCGTCACGGGGAAAACGACGATCATCTGTAGGTACGTGCCGTAGTACGAACTCGAGCTTTAAAGCTCCTCGCCCGTTTTGCTTGCCCGACAGCCGTTTGAAACTCATGTTGGCACACGATTCGTGCCGGATCTCCACCAGTTATTTAACCTAAACTTCACCATCTGATCTCACCAACTCGAAGGAAAGAGAGGATGACCGAAATTCAAGTTTTTTTGGACGGTCGAAACCGCGGCGCACTTTTATCTCGGATTATCCAGCCAGCCAGTTTTTATCTGCGAACATAGCCCGCTTATGTTCAAGATTGCGTAACATAGCGAGATTTCGTTTATTTTTCGTACGGCAACTTTGATATCGTGGCTTGGATTTTTCGTTCCGACGACACGGGTAGCGTTTCGACACAGAGGAGGAATCATTTTTCCGTCGAAATACTTTGGAATTACGCGAACAATTTTATCCTGGCACGTTGGAAAGTTATTTAGAGATTGCTGTTTTGATTTTCAACTGAAAGAATCCTTTCGGTAATTTAGCTTCTCGGCAAAGTATAGATTTACTACGAATAAACGCTATGAGTATGAAGAGCAGGAGCACGTTTGTACTTGGTTTCTCGCTTAAATGCGGGCTAAATTTAATTCTTGATGAGTACGCTTTACAGGTCGCAAACAATAGCCACGATCAAAAGGGTATACTCCTTTCCTACATTCCCTTTTTTACATTTCAAACAGCTCCGCGTATCCTTCCGGACTGTCCTTTAAAGGTAATCTCATAGCTTTTATTCAACGTTACACGCGAGTTACACGCGAGTTACGCGCGAGCCTCGTGTATTCGCATTACATACTTTCCCTCACACATATTTTTTCTCTTTCTCTTTCGTTCTTTCAGCGAACACGCGAAATGTATGCGAAACAAGAGAGTATCCTTTCTCGACTATACACTGTCGTATTCCTGGCACAGATAACTTTTCGTTCCAAGAGTTCGCTGGAAATTGTACTGCCTCGTAAATGACGAAGAATTACGCGATGTTAAATTCATCGTTGTTTTACGTTGTCCATACGTGAATTTAGAAACTGGCACTTAACTGTCTTTCTCGTTTCACCGTGAGCACGATCTCGACAGCGATGCCTTTTAAAAAACACTTATCCGCCCGCTTTGCTAACTTTTTCCACGAGACTTGCGCCACAAAGAGACACGGGGCCACACGCACAGATACTTTAAGCCTTTCGTTGTTCGTTATTAATTATTTCAGAAGTGCTGAGACTGGTCAATCGACGCCAACCTAGATAGCGTAATCGTGAGCCACATTAAGCTTCAAACGAGTATAATTCGATGTAGATAAAACGGAATGAAGAAAAGGTTACTAGCGAAGTGAATATTTTTTACGTCACAAAGGAAATATTAAAAATATTACTCTTTGAAACGTCCACGTTCGAGAATTCTTTTGAAATTTTCAGGTCTAATAACGTCGATCGTGCCTGTTAACTGATTCTTTCTACGATAGTAGGCAAAGAAATTCCCGTCGTCATAGGTCAGGCACAAATGTTTTACCCTTCACCTTTCTTCATTGAGCGGGGAGGTTTGCTTTTATCTTCCTACAAAAAGTCAGGAATTTATCTCGCGTAAGTAGCGTCGGATCACCAGGCTTTCGTCTTTCTTCAAGGTTTCGGTGCTTTTTTTAGAAAGATTCTCGCGATTATCGCTGGCACCATCGCTAGTAACCATGGAGACACGCTTTCAAATGGTTTCTCTTGTTGAAACTTGGCGATTTTTCTTTGAGATCTGCCACGAATACGAACATCTCTACGGGCTTTTTCACAGAACAAATATCGACCTACGCGTTCCCCCATGCGAATAGGGTAGAATTCTGTCGCAAAGTGACACGTACGCTCGTACAGGCCGTTACGGATCGCTAATTTATACGACAAACATTTTCATCGTGGAAACTAGTGTGTGTAAACACGCTTGTTGGAGAAAGCTAATAGGCGAACGATCGTTGGCCGTTTGTTCTGTCCAGAAACAGCCCTTTTCACTATATTAAGTAGAAAACGAACATGCCCCGTCACTTATTGCTTTTAGCTTCTTTAATCCCCACTGCTTCTTTATTTATTCTTCCACCATCATAGAGATACTAGTTCTCTTCGACTATAGGATTTCAAGCGATAAGTGTTTCTTCTGCACTCTATTCTGTCGTCTTTATTAAAATAACATTTATGATATCCTCGTCTGGTCCCCGGATGCCATTAAACCCCGTTCTCAGTGGCCGCTGTCCAGTTTCGAAATCCATATCCCGTATCTTTTTTCAGAGGCGCGATTCTTTCATTTTTCTCTTCCCATCGCGTTCCTCTTTCATCCAGTTCCCTTCTTCGTGCCACGTTTTTTCTGTTTTCCACTCTGTCAGCTCACGGACAGCTTAGCTTTTTTCGACCTTGCTCGAAGGCTGGCCGGCAGTCTCTCGTTTTCCACAGATAAAAAATGGAGGACAAACAATAAGGAAGGAATTATGACGCTACGGCATATCTACGGATTCATCTCCTGCCCGGTTTTGTTTTCCCGTTCTGCCACGACCCCGGCTCGGTCATCATCCCGCGTATCCGTTTCCACCCCTATCCGTGGAGAATGCTGCTACAAGCACACCGGAACCTTTTTGATGGATCTCTGGCTCATGCGGCCCGGAAACGGAGTCGTACCGGTGGAATATAAAAGAGAATCTGGATGAATTTTAAAGATGAATTGTTTACCGACCTACCAATTCTCTCTACCTATTTCTTGTTCTCTTTCTCTCCTTTCTTCTTTGTCTTTCTCTCAGTCAAACGAATCTCGGAATCTCAGGATTCAGTCGATTGCCTTCGTGTTATGCTGCCGACAGATGAGTCTGAGCTGTAATTTCGTTCGTTTTTCCAGACAGTCATTTTTATCGGATATAGAACCAGGAAGGCGCATAAGGAGATTGATAGCGTTCAAACGTACTTTTTGGAATTTCTCTCCAATAAGATAGAATATCGGAATGTCGTTGGAAAAATTTTGAAAGAACGTTGAATTATTATCGTAGTTTTCGATGTTCCTATCGGCGTCATGAGAAAGTTGGACGTATATCGTCGGATGTAACGTGTCTGCTTTCGTATTATTTAACCACGCGCAGGGGGGGGGGGGTGACTGGACTCACAAATGAAGAGCTTCGTGTAATTTGTTTGGTTCCTTCAACGAGAGAGCGGATCATTAGAAAAAGTTTTCACTTCGGTTAACCAGAAAGCTGAACGCCAAAAGGGGCAAAAAATCATTTCCTTCGGACAGATTAATTTGTCATACTGTTCAGCGTTTAGCGCGGTCTCCACGTCAAAACCTCCCAGTTCAATCAATATTTATAAACTATTCAGCCCGCGACGAGGCAACGCTAGCGTGTTCAAATATTTCATGGGCTCGCGGAAAAAAGCGGCCAGGTTATTGGCGGCGAAAGAGCAACCGGCGTTGATTTAAATTTTACAGTCATGCTGCGGCCATGTAGGGAGAAAGTAGGGAGAAGAGTAAAAAGCTAAAGAGAGCAGCAACGTGGCGAAAGTGGTAGGAGCGACGAGGGCAGAGTAAACGTACTTTCAAAGAAGAGAATTTTTGTTGCACCTGAAGAAATAAAGACGCCAGGCGCGATGAAGCGCGCTGTATTTTTCAATTTTGCGATTTTAATGCAGCCACACTTATGGTTTATTACCGTCTCTACTCTTTCCTCTATCTCCCTCGTGCCGTTTTTCCACCGACCCTTCCTTTTCGAACAAGATTTTTATTTCGAGCTGTTCGTTCCATCGTTTGCACGCCGCGTATCGTACGCTCGTAGCATACATCTGCATAGGATCCCGGCGGCGATCTCGTTGCGCATAGAGCGCGGACGTGCGAGAATAAATTCCCACCGAGTGGCGGAATTTCGCGTGCTTTGTCCTTGTTGGAAACACGACGGATAGAAAAATATTCAAATTGCTTTTGGCGCGGCACGACGAATCAGCGATGAGTAACGGTCGTACGCGGTCTTCGATATTCCGATTGTTCTTTTGTCGTCCCGGCCACTATTGATATCAACAGTTAGTCGATTATTAATGAATCAAGCAGCGACAGGCTACACGATGCAACTTGGCATCCGAGTTTCTTCATTCATCGAGAACTCGAAAAAATTACGTGTTTTAATATCTTTGAAAGTTGTTTAACTCGCCGATCGTTGAATATCGGATTACGAGTTATTAAAATTGCACTCTCTTCTGGACTCGCTAGAGTAATTCTTGTTGCCGCCGATTAAAAACTTACGGGCCACCGCGTGCAAAGACAAATAGTCTGTTCTCGTGAACGAAGCTGTTGAGTTTTCGACTAATCTCGAAGTCAAACGACTCGAACCGAAGTTACTGCTCTACGATTAAACCGAACCGCGTAACTCTGGCTCACTGGAATTGTGCAAAGTTAGTTCCAACGTGACAACACCGGTAATGTCGCGCTCGTGCGCCTGTGCATCCAAGCGTATAACACACAAATTGGTTTGACGTAACAAATGTTACACGATGGCAATAATTTTTCACTATCGGACAGTTTTACGGCGAAACAAACGACTTTTACTTATGTACTGTTTGAACCAGGAAAAACAAAATCTGTAACGTGCATAACCAAGCAAAGAAGTAACAACATGGCGATATTCCAGTTTCTATTATTCTAAAGATACTTTTATCCGTTTCCATAGTCGTAACCAGTAATCTGATAATTACCAATATCCAAAAAACTGTTGATCGTTGGTCATTTCTGACCAAAATTATTTAAACAAAGGTACTGATTCTTATATTATAATATTTCCATTTTCAATTCACTCTACCATTATCGAACAGTACCATACTTTCTCCAGTGCGTAGTTTCCAACTTTCCTCAAAATTGAAACCAATCCCAACGAATATAGTAAATGATTTTTAACGAACGGTTCCAATATACTCGACGTGGCTCAATAAACAGACGAAACGAATTCGAACGAGCGGAATTCTGGTCGAACGAGCTTAGCGTGTACGAACGAAACACGAATTTCGATCGAACGCTGCGGCCGTTCTTTAGCGGCGTCGCGGTGCACCAGCGTCGCTGGCTTCTGACGCCACCAGCGCATTGTATTTGCCGACGTTCCTGTCGTTGTTGCGCCATCCTTCGTGCTCTCGAGGACGCCTGCACGCTGCTCGCTGCGTTATTGACCTCATTACGCGTCGCGATGACGCGGGACCCGTGGCAACGCCACGTTGACCGCTTCCATCCTCCTTGGCAGGTCGAACATCCAACTCCGTGGAACGGATCGCGAACTCTGTTCCACCGCAAATTAGGCATGCGGCCGCTACCGAAGGTCTCAACGCCTCGGAAATTAATTTATTGCCGGGCAACGTAGTAAATTGGGATACCTGATTGGCCAACGCGTTTGCCTCGAGCAATTGATCGATACCCCTCGTAACTTCGTTCTTAGTTGTCGTACGTCGAGTTTTAAGGTTTACAAGTATCGTGTATATACGTACTACAAAGGGTGAAACAGGGTTTACGAGAGTCAGATGGATGTTTCGGCTAAGTCAAGTAATTTTCCTCGTAAGTCGCCAACTTCGGTTATAAGTGATTTTTAAATGATCTGTTCTTGAACAGGCAATTTGGCTCGATATTAATGACGCGATAAGCAGTGAAATATATCGTGAAAGTCGCGAGACCTTGTTTGTAGTTTTTACCGGGTGTCGGTGGTTATAAGTTTGCTGGAAGATCGCTTATGCTAGTATCTCTGCTATACATATCGTATAAATATTGAAACAGTATAATTAATAGGATTGCGAGAATCGTCTGATGTCAGTTACCGATACCTGCTGAACTCAAGTTTGTTATAAATACTGATTGTGAGACAGGGGAATCGAATCGTAACCCTGGGACACGGTGACCGATTGCAGTGATCGAGTGCTCAATGGACTCAGGTAATGATCCGTGTCTGTCAAACTAACCATAAAGAATTCCATTGAGTTTCGTTTCTATCGAATCAGTAGACACAGTAGTGCTTTGTCAACTAGATTATCAGACAGGAATCTGTATGTTTCTATACATGTTTTTACGAAGTGTGTGTAATATCAATATAATCGTAAAAGTTCATTTCGCAAAGTCATTTGCAAGAATCGGTGAAGATAGCGATAATCAGACAAGGAAATGGAATTCTAACTAGTTAAAATGGCATTATTGCGTCGTTTGTATCGATTGCGTTTGAGGCAGCTTTCTTTCATTTAGAAAATCCGGGTTGTTTGCACAGACCGAGGTAAATAACAGAGTACATAACATGTTTAGAGGTGATATCTGTTGAGAAGTAACGGCGTTCCAGGCAGTGAATTAATTAACTAAACGCGTCACGGCAATAAAATGGCGAACAAAACGAGTAGTAACCACTGTCGCCGACATAAACTGCGATAATAACAATAACTTGGCGAAAGTATCGGTTGTTACGTCCAATTACGGAATGTGGCGCACTCGTATCATCATTCTTACTTCTAACATTTGCTGGTAGTCGATCCGGTGGTCGATTTCAGTTTATATTCAATCTTCGCTTTCATACAATGGACGAACTCGGTATCGTTTAATGCTTTTACTGATAAATGATGAAACAAATAATTTTCTCGTTGCAGGTTATTGCGAGTAAATTCGTAAACAAAATAATTTCGAAACGTTTAAAAGCCGTTTCTATTTGTTGGCGTAAATGACGATAACTATCTATGGTAACAAATGGATATTTTGTGCAATATTTTTTATACCGATACAGATAAGCAATAACCTCGAGCTAACAAATTGCCGTTTCGCAAAAGTCACGCGACATCGTGACGCAAATAAGTTTTACATAATGTGTATTACGTACATGAAGGTGCAATAACGTTCATATCGCAATTCGTTTATTGTTCGCAAAAATAATCACCAGCTAGCGAGATACGTTAGTATATAAATACTATTTTTTCGTTCGTTCGAAATCATGTTTTATTGTTTCCACGATACGAATGTGCTGCCACGCGTATAATTAACCAACGAATATTGGTTTCGTGATTAATTATTCGCGGATCAGTTCAGGATAGAGTCGAAAAATTTGTTTTTTAAATTCTCTACTTTCGTGATTGAAAGGACAGCGATACGAAATTGATTTTTTACTTTTTATCTCTCGAAGCTAATCGTAATTGCTCGAAATCCAAGTTTGCTCCAAGTCCTTCGACAGACTACAACGAAATCATTCTCAGCCACATAGCCGGCTGAGATATGAATTTCTTAGGAATCCGAGTTGCCGTAGTCGAATTGAAACGTTTGATGACTTCAATGTCTAAATCGAAATGCCCGCGGAATGATCCTGTCCGATCTCTATAATTTAATCGTTTCTAAATCGCAACTATATCCAGCTACTCTCCGTTTCGGACAAACATTTTTAAGCGGCACAATTCCTGAAAATTTATGGCAATGTATAATTTACGCGTTAATTTTGTGACGCAGACGTTAACGTTTTTCCGAGGCAACGTCGTTCGTTGCCACGACCTATTCGCATTTTCCGCGTTAATATTTTATTCGATCGTGGTTCTCGCTTTATCTCCTCGACTTCCTCGCGAAATTTCCACGGGATTCGCACGACGCGACGGAAGCATTATTTGTATATTTTATTCAATCTTTTTGAAAATGTCCGGCGCGTTTATCGTTTGCCAGAATTTCCGTGCGAGCAGGTAATTCACTTCGGTACGCTCTCTTTCCCTTCCGTGGAAATTGTACGTTTTATTAAATTATTGTACGTATAATTATACAGGAATTACGCTCACACTTCGTATGTGGGAAATTATCAAATTATTTCTTTTACCGAGCCGTGAGCTGTTAAAAAAGTCTTTACTTCATCGCGGTAATACTCTTGTTATTCCATAAATTACGTATTATTGGTTTACCCTGGTTAGTTGCGCGAAAAATATCGTGATTTCTAATTTTTTGTTGGCAATGACGAGTTACATCATTAAAAAATATATGACTATAAAAAGAACAAATTGTCTTTTATATAGGCCAAATGAAAGTTTATGAGATAGCAGGTATGAAAAAATACTATAATTTTAAAATACAGAATTACACTCCAGAATAGATGACTGGTGCCCTGCTAAAAAATGTTTCGTATAAAAGTTACTAATAGCAATATCAAATGTTACAATCTTGGGTTATCTATCTTTCAGAAATGCTTATTAGAATAAATAATTTACGAATTACGTCAAAAGTAAAAGACACACGCTGTACAATATTTCATTTTCGTATTTTATCGAAGCAAGATGATCTAAACAAACGAAAGAAAAGGGATGAAATTCTCTAATAGGTTTGTTAAACATCGAACAGTCGAGCAACGAATCGAGTTAGAGGATTTAACTGGTAATAAAGCATAGAGAGCCACGCGTTTAATACCAGCCGCCGTAATGAGCAGTCACAGAGGACCGCACGTATTAGCGCGGGAATTAACGAGCGGAGGCCACCTTCTGCTGATAACTCGAGAACGTCAACTCGTATTTCAGGCCGGGGACGGATCGTCGTTTCGAAACTGGATCTCTACGTGTTCGGCTCCCTCGTTATTTTTAAATACCGATTAACGAGGCCCGGATGCTTCTGCCTCGTGTTCGCCTACATTTCACCTTTGTTCTTCGTTCTTCTGTCGGTTGGACGTTAGGCGTCGACTTACCGTCGTTGAAGAAGGGATTATTGCGCTTATTATACTGGTAATTAGCGGCACGGACCGGAACACAATTTTTCCATCGATTTTCCTATAAAGATACGTCGAAGAATCGATGGGCAAACCCTTGTTTAATTTCAGCTCGCGTGGAAAAAGAACAAGCAATAAGGAAGTATCTTGAAATAAGAGAGATCAAAGTTTAGGTATTCGACAAAGAAACAATTACCGGGAAACGAATAACCAACTATTCTCGAAATCAGAAAAAAGGGGACGAAGACTTTGGTAGTCGATCGAAGGAGAATCGAATGTATCGTGTAACTATAAGAATCAAAATTTTCATATTCTATTGAAAAAATATCGATGGAGGAAATTCAGTAAGTACTTATGTTGAAACGAAGAATTCATGATTTCCATGGTCAATTGTGAAATAATAATAATTGACTTGAAAACGGGATACCGAGGTTTCAGCAATAATTGCAATAATTAATTATTTGGAAACGAGGTAGGTCGAAGTTTTCGAAATCGATCGATTCGATAATAGAGTAATATTTGTTCCCTCGCAATTATTGTCTCGTTTTCAGCTATTCCGCAAATAAAAGTAAAATATCACGTTTCACGCACGTTTCACAGTTTTATTCCAAAAATCTTCGTCATTTTAATAAAATTGGGAAGTATAAAAATACACCATCATTTCACCAAATGGATTTATAGTTAATAAGAGCAACGAATAAATGTAGCATATACCGTGGAACATGTTATAACTATTAGCAATAACAGTAAAAAATGTATAATACAAAAGTTGCTAGAATTCATGGTTTACCAGTTCCAAACTTATGCCCCATTGTATATTCGAGCATTTTGTTTCATCAAATTGCAGCAATCGTATAAACGATGCAGCGTGGAAAAAAGAGTAGAACGTATAGGGTTGGTTGTGTAGGAAGGTCGGTAAAAGGAATAGAGATGGTGGTAGGATGCAAGCGAATCAAACGGCGGAGGCCGCGGAATGCGTAATAATTCGGCGAGAATCCGAGTTACGCGGGCTTGAGGGCGGAAACAATCGAAACGCTCTCGCAGGGTATTCCGATCTTTCGGCTGTGACTTCAGGAAATGGGTCAGTTGATAAATTACGTGGCTCAACTATTTCCCTGTTTCAAGGGCCAGCCTCCGAGCAAAGAGAAAGAGAGAGAGAGAGAGAGAGAGAAGGAGAAAGAGACTATGAGGCATGTCCGAGAGAAACGTTCCTATATGGCGTACTACAGAATGCGCGTTTTGCTTCGAAATCGCAACCTAGTGTACTGCGATAATAATTATGTACGCACGGTCTATTCAATTATGCCCATTATGTTACTTGGAGCTGCACATAACGCGGTGACTCAACCTGCTGTAATTACAGTCGACAAAAGCCATTCATCAATCTTTCAAACAGTATGAAAATTGACGTAAAGCAATTCATTACAGACCACCGTACTATAGTTCATATCTGCTATATGACCCACACAAATGCCAAACTGGTTAAGTAACCATGCCTCCGTAAACCTCCGTAAATTACGAAGTAGAGAAAAGTCACGTTGTTACAAACGTTATTTCTTTCTGCTAGTCCAGGAAGCCTAGTTATCTCGTTATTCAGATTTCCAATCTCGTGTAATGGTGGCGGTCAAGTCCCGTAACAGAGCTAATAAAGTTTCAAACGTGGAATATACGCGAATCGTTTGAATATTTCCGCGAGAAAACGTACCCGATGGGAACAAAAAGTACATTTGTCCGGTTTTGCTTCTGAGAGGCTCACGTCGCGATCGCATGCCGCTTTTATTGCTTTCTTGCGATACAAAGATCGATCTAAACGTGTGGCGAGTGTTACGAAACTCTTACCACTTGATGCAAGCGTGTTTTTATTATATCTAAAGTCGTGACACTGTTGGCGATATTGCAGAATTTTCCAAGTCAAATTGACGAGCTGTTGTTTTGTCAGAATACCTCGAGCAAAAGTATAAATTCGAATCCATCATCTTGATCGATTGCATAAAGCTTGCATGGAGTAACAGGTACAGCGAGCCGCACATATTCCACGGCACTCTGCCGTTAGTTGGAACTGATACTGCGTCCACTTCATATTTCTCGATGTAGCACCTGTCGAATACCACTCGTCCCGATAGTTATGAAATCTGTTAATAGGTGAAAGATTGAATGTTATTGATCGATGGGAATATTCGCAGAGATCGTTTGTTGAAAATTTTTCCCCCGTAGGGAAAAGTCTAAATGGGGTTGTCTGTTGGCTCCTGAACCCTTACAGAACCTGCGTCATCAATTTCATCGCGATCGACATCAACAGCCTTATACAAGTTGTCGTATATTGTCCAGGTATCGTATAAGGGCAAGAGATGATACCGTATGTAAAAATAGACGAAAAGGGTAAAATAAAATATTTTCATATTATGTCAATATCTTTTGTAGGGTATTTTCGATATTTCCAGGAAAGTGTAAAAATATAATTTAGGAATGAGAATAGATAGTTTAAATATGCTTCTTAACTACATCCCGCTATTTACAAATTATTTTAGCTCGACTAAAATATCCTTTTATCTTAAACAACTCTGCCTTACTCCACTTACGTGATCCCATTTAGCCACGACACCTTTTATATAACTTCGATTTTCTCAAAATTACTAAATTTACCCGGATATTCCCCTTTATTCGATATCCCTCCGGTTGAAAGATTAGAGGAAAACTTCTCGGCAAAACAAAGCCGTTGGTCCTGATTGTGCCGCGCGTTCGTCAGTTCCTTCGCTTTGCCGTCTAACGAAAGAAAGCCACACCGAGATTTAGCGGCAGCCTCACGATCGACCTCGTTACTCTCAATAGATTCGTCGCTGTGGCGCATCTCTCCTCGTTACCGCGACCGCTAGCTTGCCGACTCGCGTGCTTCCGTCGCACGGTGAAAAGAGATTCCGGCCGGCGTACGAATCGAAAGCAGCGGCTTCGCTCGAACGTACAAACAAGCCGACAATAGGAACCAATAGCCTCGGGTGCAACGAGATTCAATTATGTGCTCGCGTGCACTCTGCTGTCTGCATGCAAACATGGTGGAACCCAACGAGCCTTCAACTCTAAGATTAAGCCTCGCGAGCTAAGGCTCGCGAATTCGCCACGGGCTACGTTCCTCGAAACGTTCGCTAGTTGCCACTTCCACACCTTGTCCGTCTTCCATCCTGTTCCCGATCACTCACACGGCTGCTCCCTTTCGCATCCTGTTGCTTTCCGCCCCCTGAATTCTCGTACGCCCACTCTCCAGCAAGGCACAAAGCGCAACTGTGAACCGCAGTCCGTGTATGCTGGTCTGATTAGTCCGAAGACCGATTCGAATCGAGTGAAATTGTTTCACGAATTATCGGAGAATTCCTTTTAGTCAAAACGAGATACATTGACTTTCCTCTCGGTGGTGCAAACACAAGGTTTTTTTGTATAATTTTAAAATGGAAACCTGCATGACTCACAGGGAGCTATCAAGGGATATATAGTTGGCTTTTTATGGTTCTTTTTTGGGGAGCGTTATCAAGGTAACCGTTGTTTACTTTTACGGAGCAGCTTCTTTTTATGGTGATCGTAAAATGTCTGGAGCTTGTCGGAGTGACACACCGAACACGGAGAGCTATGTGTCTCTTGGGCTGGTAAACACGGTTTTTGTAATCCTTCGATAGGAATCATTCAGACGGGTTCCGGTCCGAGTATAAAAAATGTATGTCGAGTTGAGGGTTGCCTGGATGACTCTATTCCCGAGAAAGTACGTTGCTGTAAAATAATCCTTTCAGAAAACGTATATAGTCTGTCTCTAAAAAAAACTTCACCTCTATAACTTATCGGAAAAGACACTTTCAACGATACTTTAAAAAATACAGCAACGTTTTTATTCGAAAAATCTTACGAACGTCTTGGAAGTTGAAGTACCACTCGAAGGAGTCATGGTTAACTTTAAGCGTGTAGAAACTACTTGAGATGAACACAAAGCGCATCTGTCATGAGTAACGCCTCGATCTCCTTTCAGACAGTTCTGCACGGGGAAAAACGAAAGACGGTGGAACGTGCGAGGAGATACTGCCTTCCAAAAGAAATTAGTAAGACAAAAGGAACAATTCTACTTTCAAACGATCTCTACTAGAGAAAACAACGACCTGGACTCAGCGTAATAGCATTCTTCCCTGGCGACTCGGTGCTGGTAAGTAACTATCTGAGCGCCAAGAAATCTCGATTCGCGGTTTATTCGAGACCTATTTTTACCTCACCATCGTCGCAGCAATTGGAACGCGTCCGGTCGGCTAATTCGATCTGCGAACATTTGGTTTCATTGCGCCATCACCGCTCCAGGATATAACCAGTAACGTACATCCTAGCAGTAGGAAGCGTACTCGCGTTTACGTTCGCGAATGTAATTTAATTCGTCGAAGAATTCTCTCGTTTCTCCTCTTACGCGCCCTCTTTCTCCTGACATTCCTGGCTAATGGAGGAACTTTTCTAAACCAAATCTCCAGGACTCTTCTTGACGTCCTTGTTTCCTCTGTTCGTACTTCATATCGCTGGTTCGCTACAAAACTGACACAACTAAGGAAAATTAATTTTCAGGAAATTAGTTTAGATCTGCATAAAAAAGCACGAAGTTTAAATTGGAAAATTATTAATATCGGTCGTTCAGGGATGAACGAACGCTACTTTTCGTAAAGAAGAAGATTGTCTTTCAAGCCTTTACTAGATTCGTTTCAAATTGATTTTACCTTAAAGTTTCTGCACTTGATACTATGTTTTCTGTAAACTACCCTCTAAATGTGAATCATATGGTGAAAACTGGTTCAAGCTGTCCGATACAGGGAGAAATAAGTATTCGCGAAGTATCGAGGTTAAAAAAGAACTGTTCTGCTTGCCCCGTTTTATCTCTCACGTATATTATATTCGAGGATGCGTTGCCCGATATCTGGCGACGAGTTATCTTTAAAGACGCTTCCGGGGACCTTAGTTCTACCCCGAAAATCCGGATACATTCAATGCTCTGTAATCCTTCGGTAAATACGTGCCTTTGTGGAAAACAGGAAACATGTGAATACAGGTAAAGCCGATTTAATCTTCAACTTCCCTTCAGACCCGACGGAGTAGTCTCAGAAACGAAACTCAGAGTTGGTTGTAGAGGTAGTAAATCTAGCTACGTTAAGTAGCCAGGCACACCATCTACTTCGTGACCATGAATCCGGTTCACGTTCTTCGTCATGACTTTCCACATAGTCGAGGAAAATATACGCGTTCCTAACTTGCCACTTCTCTATCTTTAGCTTTGCATTATTAACAAGTCCTCGTGAATTATGGAATTGAAACAAGGAAATATCAGAGAGTTTGTTACGACGTTTGTACACGAGCAACTAATTGGCATTCCAATCCAGGGATTCGACGACTGAAAGTAGTTTAGCTACTTTCCATCCAGTTTTACGACAAACATCACGCTATTGCCTAGCCACCGTATGCTAAGGAACGATGTACTTTCTAAATGCAATGCTTCGCAGAAGGCGACGTATATTGCGTACGTTCCCTGCGGTTGTAACGTCCGAATCATAAACCCAGTTAACGGTTTGCAGCGCAACGTTGACGGAAGCGACGCAATCGATAGGGCAACTTCATCCCCACATAAAAAAAACCACTGAGATGCTTTACGACACTGCGTAGCAATCCTTACTTCCAACATTTACGATCTGTGATTATTTGTCTAGAAGTAACTCCACTTTGCAGTTATAGTAATTCTTGCATAGTAACTAATCGACTACTAAAATGTTTGTTGTGTACGATTTTTCTATGAATGTACCTCGATTTTGACTTTTCGAAAGTTTTACCATGTATTCTGGATCGTCATCTTGCATGAACATGTAATTCAGATTGATCGACTTTTAACTATCCAGATCAGTTATTATGATTTATGCGAGATTCGCAAGTGTCTTAATACTTATTACGAATCTAATATTTATATCGAGAAATGAATCGAATAGCCAAAAACAATTGCCCAGTATAATATTTTTACCATAATTCGATGGTCGGAGGCTGCCTATAAAATTTATGGGGAATCCCTCTTCAAAGGGCAAAACGAAAGCAATATTTGTTCGAAGAAGGTCGGGTCTTCGATTTAAGCAACGAGAGCCCGGGGCTATTAAAATGGATTTAGCCGCGTTCCGCAAGGGGTTCGAAGTATCTACCGGATCCGGTGTTACGTGTGCACTTTTGCGCCGAGAGACGTTTCAGTTAATGACAGTGCATTTCTGTCGAGTTTAATGCGAGCTCAGTGTGAGATTTCAGCAAAATCCGGCGCAATACGTTTTCTTCTCCAGTTCCACACGTCTTCTAGATACCCCTAGTGATTTTCCACGATTTCGTGTGTACGCTGTTTCCATTCCCCGCTTATCGTGCTCGATCTCCCTCCCTCCCTTTTCTTCCTTTCCCTTTCAAGAAGAAATTGTGTCTCGCGTTTTCTTGCCATTCGCAAAGCACTTATCCAAATGCACGTTCCACCCGTCGAACTCGCGAATACGAAGGCAGCGAATAAGGCCGATTCGCTTCTTTTGCGCAAATGCCGTCATCGTAAAACTAGGTTGCGGATGTACCGTATAAGTGGCTGCTCGTCCCAACGTTTTCCCAGCGTGGGGATCCAAGCTTTTGCTTTTTACCGAGTTCACCGGTCGATTTTCTCCTTCTAGAATACTGGCGAATACCATCGAGAAACTGAGAGTTCAATGGCGAAACAGTGCAGACGCAATGGTTCCTTTTGCTCAATGAACCGAACAATTCTTGTCGTTATTTTTGATCCACAGCGAGAAATTATCACCGGTCACAGGCGGTGAACAATGACCTGTAGAGAATGGGGAACGCGGTTTCTTTCCGCGCAACTCGTTCCAGCAATATCGCGTAATGGGACGTTTGGTTAGCCTGTCACTATTTTTGATAATGACATCGAACTTCAGCCAGATATGCAAATCGTCTGTCACACGTGATATATACAGAGCAGAATTTTCCAATTCTCCCTACTGTTGTTGCGTAATGTTCTTTAAGCGTTGCTTATTTGTAACATCTATAATTCAACTGTCTTCCTTACGGTCCAACCAGCAAGATACGATGCACGAATTTTCCTCCATCGAGTTTATACCAGTCGGGCTACGCTCCAATCTTCTAAGCATCGTCTAAATTCTCTTTGAACGTAGTTCTCGTATTTGTATATCTTGGCCACGGTGCACGCTACGATTCGTAGTTACAAAGCTATACATTGCGTCTCACTGGATGTTCTTTCAGCAAAAATCCTTGGCTCGTCCGAACGCACTGGACTGCGCATCGAGTCCAGAAATTCGGGGTACCGAAATAAATCTCTGCGAAATGACTATGAACAGGAGTATGCATATACGTACAATGTAGAATAGGATGAGATAACCAAGCGATAGAGTTGCAAACAATTCCTAAGTGATGATCGAGTGAATATTTAGACTAGGATAAAGATATCAAGTAAAGAATGATTCGTACAATTCACATGAACGCATGGTCTGTCACGTTGGCTGCACGTGATAAGAAGGTGTACTGTATGAGCGGTCTGCAAGAATTAAAGAGATATTTGCAACAACGAAAACGAAAATCGACCCAATTGAAATTGATCTTTCTTTATTAACTTTTAGCACTGATTCTACAAATTTCTGCTTGAGAAATGGCCCGCTAACTGGTTAAATTACGTACACGATAAAGATTAATTAACACGTTAGTTACTATAGTGGATTGTAACAAAACGTGTACCATAAATCTTTAATAGTGCGGTATATTTTTATCGCCAGCGATAAATATTTGACATATCTTTTTAATCAAACACGACAGTTATATATACTATATATATATTCATTTATTCTGCAACTTAAAATAAAATCTAAGTTTGGTAACGAAGATATTGGATAATAATTGATCGACCGTTTGTACGTACCCAAAGTGGAAGTTCCGGAAACAGCTGCCCTTGCTTCCATTGTTAAATCGATATTCTTAATGTCAGTGACAATTTAAACGATCGTAAATTGAATTGTCGGAACTACTAAATTACCTAAAGTACTCTACGTTAGTAACGATTTACTATTATAACTTTTCGTTCTTTTCCTAATAACGCATGCAAATAATAACTTTGATGTGGCAATAAATAGTACCTTCTTACTGCAGTGTCTACACAAGCGAGTCTCAAATTTATAAGACAGTCGTAACAATATCTTAATTTATTTATTCTCGAATCATCGTTTATTCTAATCCTCGAACCCTGCACACTTTCTGCGTGAAATGTAACCCGTTTGTTGGCCGTGTGCCTATTTTCATTGATCGTATTCGAAACCGTATACGCGTGTCGGGAAATATTAGTTTCGCGAAATGCGATTCAATTTTGAACGGAACTGGCGTGGAAACGGCGGGAAAGCCATCGTGAATTTGGAATCTGTCGGGTAGTTGGTAGTTGGTGATCCATTTGCGTCGTTCCAGGGGAATCGGCGCATCGTGGTCGGACACGTTTTCGACACAGAGGCCGAGGGGAGCCGTTTCGCGGCATACCGACACCGTCACGGCGAACAAATGGAAAGCGTTTCCGTCGATTTAGGTCGGGCTGCCATGCCGACGTGAATAGCTTCGGCCACCGACAAACACGCTTTATCCGGGGCCACGATTAAAGAAGCGGCTTTGTTCGAATGAATAGAAAGAGCGGCAAACGCGAGTTTCTTACAGAAAAATGTTCCTGGATCTCGAACTGTTCTCAGAGACCTCGAAGCTCCGATTCAAATTTTCGGCCAGATTGAAACGCCTTTCTTTCTGAGTTTTCTCGCGACATATATCGAACTTTCTCCTTTTTAATCCTTTGCGACAGGAATCACGCACATTCTGACCACGAGTAGTTGGATATCTGGTGCAGTTTCGATCAAAACGTTGATATCTTTGTTCTATCGCATTTTCCATGTAAGAATTACATCGGAACACTGTACTTCTAATACAACCGTAGAAGAACGTTTGTTATCGAATATTATTTTATCGTACACAAATTATCGATATCTTGAGTTTTCTACAATTTTTGAAGCTTCTCTCCGTTTTTTAAGGCAAGGGAAGTACTTTCATTTTCCCTGTGTAGATGTATATAGGTTAATAGCGAATTGGTATCGTTTGAATTGAAATTTCTGTAGAACACGAAAGCTTCGATCGAAGTGAATCTTATATAGAAGAGAAAATTTTCCTCAAGCAAATTGGAACTTTCCCGTAAACTTTCTTTTAAATAAAATCATCAAGGATATTCTTCGATCCTTAACCAAAGGAGTAAACAACCTAATGTAATTGAGTGTGTTTAAATAGAAGTAGGTAAGTCGATCATCGTTATTAGACTGGAAAATCCTATTTCACTCGGCAACTTCCTCAATTTCAATGGAAACAGCTTTTTCTTCGGCGCTCCGTGCCTCTTGCGGAATGAAACGAAGAACGAGAAGTCTCGCGGCGTTTCTTTTTCACTAGCAAACAAGTTTTAGCCACGAGCTTCAGAGACACGTCCAACTTCCTTCCATCAGCAAGAATAAAAACGCTTTTACCAATGAAACAGCGTTTCCTTAAAAAAGAAAACAGCGGTTTTACGATGATACAAGAGAGACTCGAGTCGTTGATTACGCGAAAGAAAAAGTCGTTGCGTTTCGACATGACTGAGAATTATTCGCTAGTTAACCGTCTGTCTGGCCGAATCGTAAAATTTCCCTGCGTTTCAGAGGCGTAAATCTGGGCTGGATGAGAATGGAGGATCGAGAAGAAAATAAAGTAGCTCGATAATACTATAATTCGTGCACCGGTGCAACGGCCAGGAGCAAGGGCCGCAGCTTCGAAAGTATCGAAATTGGACGAAAGAAGTTATTTTTCCGAGACGCTATCTGGAAGTCACTCTGACGAGTTTTAAGGAACCGATGCTCCACTGAAAGTTCCACAATTTAGCCAGTTCTAGGTGAATTTAGAGACCGGAGAGAGCTGCCATTTGGTTTAACTGTCGGAACTTTGATGATACTTTTAATTACTATCACTCGTTTCTACAGGGACTTGGCGTTGCTTTGTGCTCTTCTTTAAAGATAACCACATTATTAATGTATCGTAAAAGTAAGAGTATCGTTTTTCCTTTTTCATGTTCTTTTCCTTAATTTCTCTTTCTGTCGTCGCCACTTTCCATTCATATCGTTCCGCTTGAAACGAAAGGTGAAAAAGGAGTTGCCCGTGCTGCCGGTTGACCTTCCTTGAATAGTATCTATTAACCCGAAAGTTCCCGCGGGACGCGTTATTTAAACTCTGTTCTCGTTCAAAAATCTTAATTTAGAAGTATCGCAGCCGCTATTTAATTTGCATGTTGTAAATGAAATCGTTGCTTGCACACAGCGTGAGGGCACACGCGGATTGGTGCGTGGGTTGAATTTACTCCGAGTTGTTTCTAACCAAATCCGGTGAAATTAAACGAATTGGTTAGAACGATCATAGGGGTGTTAATTCGCGCGTTCATCAAAATTTATATAATCCCCGTGGTCTCGCCGCGAAAAGCACAGTAATTCTGATTAAAAATTTAGTTGTCTGTTCCCTCACCGAGAATCATCGCTCACCGGTTTATCTTGTATCTGGAATGTCGATCTTCCTGCTCATCCGCCATATTCCAGCCAGTACAGTAGAAAAATCACGGTTCTTCTTCTTTTCTTCTTTTTATCGTGTCAATTCCCTGGCGTCCCCTCTGTCCTTCCTTTATTCATTTTTATACCTTTGAAAATCTCCTATGGAAGTGCTCGACGTGTAATTACTCGCCGGTTTCGGCCTACCCGCCTGATGCCGTAGATTGTGTAAAGCGCGAGATATTCCATTCAGGAGAAAAATCAGCTCGCGACTTGCTCGAAACTTTATTCTCCCCCATGCCCCGCCCTTCGCTACGGCTCTTTTATTCTCCGGACGCGTTCCTTCCATCCGCCATCGTCTTTTCCTCTTATTGCATCTCTCACGATACGACGAATTCCCCACAAAATCTGCTCCCCGGTGATTCATTAATTTTCCTTCCCTTTGTTTCTTCGCGTCCCCATGTACAATGTGCTTCCTCTGGAACGATCATTATGACCCAGTATTTACAGAATAGATTTTCAGGCGGGGAAAAATGTAGAAAAGATACGATACACTCGAGCCACCGTGTCGTTCCATTTAATCAACCTTTTCTCTTACGAAGTATCCGCTATAAAGAATCTCTTCCTGTTAATTTACTCAATTTCGTCAAGCTTAATGGCCCTCCGTCCCGTCGATACCAGCCCCCGGTTTAAGTGCGCGCAAGCACAGCCCTTTCCTTCTCGCTACAAATCATTCTCCTCCTACCTCTTGCTCACCTGAGGTTGGTCGACGTCGAAAAAGAAGCGACTCCGGTTAGACGCTTAACAATGGCTTCTCGGCGTGAAAAGAAATTAAACATCTTGAAAGCCGGCCGAGGCTGCAACGATAAAAGGGCAGGCGATCTTGTCCGCGTAATAAATGAAAGCCACCGACACGATAAGGCGGAAAATATCGCGCGGAAATACACGGCGAGCGGACACGGTTCGCTAACTTAGCTTTGCCACGCTTAGTGTGTATAGTTTATCGAAGGCGGCGCGTGAGGAACGTCGCTTAGAAAGCTTGGCGAAGAAACAGCGCGGTCGTGCAAACGGAATGGGAGTACGAGAGGGGAGAAATAAAAAAAGAAAAAAAGAAACGTTAGGAAGAGGAGAAAAGAGGCGAGAAGGCGAGTCGAGCGATCGCGGTCTCGAGATAAAAGCCGTGTGTTGCGCGGTGGCAGGGAACTCGGAGAAAAGAGGTTGCGGCCGAGGAATCGATTCACCCAGCGGCCACTCGAGAACGATTTTGCCCCCAGAATCCTTAACCATGTTAAATGGTAATGCAAGCAATAATTCCGCCATGAATAACGGAACACTCGAACGCGAACTTTTAAATCGTGACCGGAAAAATTCCCGGATATCTGCCTTCCAGCCTGAGTCTTCCCTTCGTGTCGTCCGTTTCGTTCGCGATGAACGTGCCACGATTCCTCTTTTCACTCGCCCCTCTTCCACGACACGAAACGATTCATCCTCGAGCAGGAGAATTTCTTCGCCTTGCCTCGTATATCTCCCACTATCTTCTTCTCTCTGCGAGCTGTTTATTAATGTCGGTGAATCGATGCGACCGTGCTGGATTCTCGATGCGACTGCCATTCAATCGGGTCGAAAACGGAGCGAGGGTGAGGCTGCTTTCAGTACATCTTGTTGTTATTCTCTCTCTTTTTATGCTGTTGATTTTATGGTGTTCCCCTATCGCCGGTATTCATTCTGCTGTTCTTATGTCACTCTTTCGCTGTAGTTTCTTTTTCATCGCTCTCGACTTTGTTGTCTTTTCACTGGTCGAGTTCGTTCTTCGATGTCTTTCCATTGCTTCTTTATAGCTGCAATTCTTCCCTCTCGCGCTGTCTTCTATTCATATAGTTGCGTTTTTATATCTTCATATTGCTGGAATTTGTCTCTTTATTCTCGCATTGATCTTCTTATTGCTGCGATAATTTTTTGGTAGCATTTGTTTAGAGTTCTTTTCCTTTATTGGGCTTTTTATTACTGTTGCCATTTTTTATTACCGAACGATCCTTTTCGACTTCCGTATTTATCGTATCGAAATTGGCATTCTTCTCTTTTTATTATTGAAACTTTCTTTTCGTTTGGTATCCTTTGGTCCAATTTGGATATTTAGCCATTTAACGCTTTAATTTTGGAAGCTTCTTGTTCTAAGCGTCGTTGCACGAGTATCGTCGTAGGAGAAAAAGCACGACGTAAATGTCATTCTGTAGTTCATTTCAAGAAAAGATGAAGACACTTGCATATTGCGATTATTTTTAAGTCATAACCGATCTGCTCGTTCATTTTCTCTGGCGACGATTTATTTTATGTAAATTAAATTATCATGGCGTACGCCAATTATAATTCACTCTCTTCCTTTTTCTCATATCCTGTCTCTGTTGCGTCGCGCTCTTGTTCGTCAGGTACAATGAAAAAGTTCGTCTGGATCAGTTTAGCGTCATAGGCTGATAACGAAACACGAGTGACGCGAATAAAACCACTGTTGTATTAATCACACCGATGTTATTTCGGCCAGTTATCGGTTGTTTTGCACGATTCGCAGATTCCCCGTACGATTTTTCCAGCTATTCATGACGCGTAAAAATGTCCAACGGTTTGCAACGAATCGAAACAGCGAAATGTGGGCCACGATTACACGAACAACACACGACGATCGTATTCGCGTTCCCAACGATATATATTTTATAATAAGAACATGGCCGCGGCGATCTCACGAACTTAAAGGACGCGAACGTTGACGGGGGAAAAATACGAAACACGATCCAGCGTACCAACTTCAAAACTTCACGGTACATTTTTCTCTATTTAACCCCCGAGAAAATTGCCGTGGTCTCACACCTACGCTTCAACGACGGCACAAATACTTAATGGAGTGTGAGAACTTTTACCCATACCGCTCCGTGTGCACGCTGCGCCGCTTTTCTAATTTCTGTCGTCATTATGACCTCGCAACTTTTTTTTACACCTTATGAGAGAATGCACGCTACGATCTTAAGTACTTTCGCGAAACGATGCGTCGAACTCGAGGAAAAAACGGTCTCGTTCGAGTTTTCCAACGGAAACAGCCGCGTGGTACAGCTTCCTTGCGAAAATTTATATTTCTTTTTATGTTTCTTTTTGGATCGTTTCGTCGGAACGATACGTCCGCTTTTACGCATCGAAATTTTCGTAAACGGGATAGGGGATTGCTTTTTGAATCGTTTGGCACAGTTAATCGACCGATAAATTTCGTTATCGCGACGCTTCTCTACGTTGCCGTGAATCAAACCGGCGCGGCCCGTGGCAACGATTGATATTCATGACAGCCATCGTGTATCGTGAACTCTGTTCTTATAAATTTCCCGGGCAAGATGAATTATTCGTATACACGTAGTGAGCGTCACGCATGCGTGCTCGCGGCCGCAGCGTTCCCATTGTGATTATTGCCCTTCCGGGTGAATTGTTATCGCGGAAGGACGAATGCAAATGAAGAAACAGCACAGCGGGGTAGTTCCGAGTTGAACTGCGGAAAATTTTCATACATCTGCATAGGATAAATATTAAAGAAAGAGGTGAAAGGGAAGGGGAAGTGGGATGTAGCGTGCCACCAGTGCCATCTGCCACTGTGCACTCCATCACCTTTTAACCTTTCTATTTCCTCCGCTTACAACACCATTGACGTATCGAAAGTGGAATATTTATCGATATATGCAGCTTGCTCAAAAAACGTTTAACCAATTTTTGTTTTTTTAATAATCTATAACCTCGTCCGTAGACACGCAGACATATGCAGGTTTGGTACGGAACACGATAATTGACCTAGATTGGTAGAGAATCGATCAATCACTTAGAATTATGTATTCAAATAAGATTCAACATTTTTTAAACGTCTACTAAACATTTTCGTGTCCGATTCGTAATAATACGTGTACATTACAAAGAAACGCAAACTTCTTTCTCTCCTCTACTTTCGACATTTTTCGGCTAAGCTTCTGTTAGCGTAATGTCTGCGAAACAGGTTTACGTAAAAGCACCCTGTCAATTATCGTCGGAAACGTGGATAAACACAGAACACGTGCCACGATTGCGTTCTTCGCACTTGGCGCACGTCACTCTCTTCATTATGCGGCCATTAACTTTACATGGAACGCTCTCTATGGCTTTTACCTGTCTTCAACCACGTTTTGCCATTACGAAAATGTACGAATTTTGATTATAACGGGAATACTCGCGATTCAAAGATAGAATGGTAGCATCGTCGTGGTAGCTTTCGCGGTCGTACGAGCTGGCACCGCAATAGCAAGCACGTTCATTAGTTCTTCAATTACTCTAATTGATCGAGTTTAATATCAAAAGAGGAACAAAGGGAGGATGCATCTGCACGACAGCGAATAAAACGGGACGGCGTTAGAGCGTTGAAGCAGGGAAGGTTGAAACATGAAAGGTATGTGACGTGTGTACGAAAAGTTCCTCGACCGGCTAATGAATATTAACTAATATCATTTGCATGCCTAATGAGAAAGATCGAAACGAATGCGTGGATGCGAGATGCGTACCAAAGTTTCTATCAGGAGAAACGTTAAAAACGTCTTATCGTACAAATGCCGTTCTAATAATTATCGCTTATTGTTGAAAAAATTAAATTACAAAAGAGGACTGGAAGCTTCAGAGACACATCTATCTAAATAAGATTGATGCCCGTCATAAAATATCCTCCTCGAATCAGTAAATTCTATTTGAAGTATGTATTCAATTAACGAACAAATTGTTGCTCAAGTAATTAAATGCAAATGTTTAAGCATAATACTTATATTGTTTTGCACACAGGAAAGGAACTCAAAGCTTGTAATTCAGAGGGAACTATAGAGAAATTCTGCCGTGCGAAGTACACTTCAGAAAAGCGACTAAAAGACAAGTTTCTTTCTCGTAGGAGAAGCGGCGAAGGAACAATCCATCGCAAAAAAAAAAAAGGAAGAAAGGAAGAAAGCCCTCTCGGCCCCTGTAAATCAGCTTTACCTCTGGGCGTTGGGCTTTTCTTCAACCTCCACGCTCGTCTCTTTCTTCCTCTATTCCCTCTCTTGCTTCCTCTTTCCCATAGAGAAGCGATCAAATTAAGTTCTCGATCGATTCACGTTTCTCTTCTTACCCTTTGGCTTTTCCATCCTCTCTCTCTCTCTCTCCCTCTCCCTCCTTCTCTCTTCTTACTTGTCTCACTCTTGCATCAACCGTGCGTACGTGTTCTTCTCTCTCTATTTTCCAGCGTATTTCTCTCGTTCTCGTTAGGGTCGTGTCTCGTGGCTTCGGCCCATACCTCCTTCCTCAGTTTCCGATTACCGTTAAAGTGCAATTCATCCCCCGATTGATCGACTGGTTGCACCGTAATCCGTTTCCATTTTCCTCTTTATCCTTCTTCCCTTGTTCGCGGCCACCCTCCCCGCAAGCCAAACGGAACGGCGCTTCTCCTCGCGAAGGGGTGTAAGGTTAATAACCGCGATATACTCTTCGACCTTAACGCGAAGGGTGAGCATGCAACTCCGTGCGAAAGAGTCGCACGATGGTCCACAAAAGAAATTTAATAGTTCGATAGTTCTTGGTAAGGAATTCAGGATTTTAACTGTGGATATTTGTCTATATTTTTGTGAATATAAGTCATTTTGTGTACTATATTTTTGTACCTTCAAATTTCTCATAAATGCATAAAAATCTATAACCTAATAAGCACATACTATTTTATAAGCCCTTAGAGATATTTTGCACGAAGCTTGAATAATATTAATAGCAGTACGATTCAAATACTTTTGCGTATTATCACACCGCGTACAGCATTCTGTGCACATCACACATATATCTTTGTACCTTCAATTTTTTCATAAATGCATAAAAATGCGGGAAAATTTGCAATCTGATACACATTTACCATTTTATAAACCCTCAGAGATATTTTCCACGAAATTTGAATAATTTTAATGGCAATGCGATACAAGCAACGGTACAATTTTAATATTGGGTATTCCAAATTTTGATTACTTTTAAGGTAATTAATTTCCAATATCCTGTCGTTTATTTTTCGCATATTAAAATCAATTAGTACAAAAATCTCAATTATTTCAGCTACTCGAGCAGTTCTGAGCAATTAAATTTAGATCATAGATCAGCGTGAGACGGCCCGCGTACGATAGAGTAACTTTGTTCCCTCCAAGTTTCCATTTCAACCAAACTCCCGTGAGTTTTACTTTCAATTTCCTTCAGATAATTCCTGTGAAATAATTGATCGTTTTGTAATCAAGCTGCGCGACTACGATATTTCATCGAGGAAAAAGGAAGTTTCATTTTCTATTTCTCGATATCGGTTTCAAGTTGTACGACGTCATTGTTCGACGATCGTGGAAAAACGATGTCACTATCGTTCCGGGGAACGAAATCGTTTTTCTTGGTAAAATCCAGTTTTTGTTTCGTAAAGAAAGAAGCCTCCGACGTTGTTCGAGGATATGTAGATTTGAGAGGACGCTCGAATTTCCGACAACGTCGCACCGATCGCGTTTTATTCGCAAAAAGAGATGCACCCGTGTCCCGTCCAATAATCCATGGAAACATATTTTCCCGAAGCATATCGTGCAGCTGTGACACGCGGTTTGGCTACGGCTTTCGTGCGACACCTTCAACGATGTTTCGTGATGTATTGTTTGAACCGACTAACTCGTCGGAATTAAACGTGAATTTTCATGAAATCGAAACGCACACTGGCTCGCGTAAGTATCTTCGAACGCTTACCATAGAAAACTTTTACGAATATATTATATACGTTCTAGGAAACTTTTTGAAATTTTATCAGCACTGTAACGAAACACGAGTGTCGTGATTATAGTGATAAAATTGAAAATCTATCTAGAAATGTATATAGAAATTACAAGATATTTATCGCACACAAATAGGTACGTATTTTAATAAAAAAATTAATATACAGCGCGAATAGCCATCTTAGAAATTAATCATTGTCTACGTAAACCTACCATCGAGAGTTAATGATATCCAGAACCAGAAACTGGGAAACCACATATTTGTCAGGACGAAATTGGGTCATTAGTAATTTTCCATCATCGAGAACTTTGTTCTATCTTCGATATCTCGATCATTTAAGATATTCACGAGATTCTGCTTCACGAGAAACTTCGACTCATTTTCGTCCACCAACTCATTACGTATTCATTAATCATAGCGAGTTCCTTCTGATTAGGCCTTCAACACGTTACAACAATGATATGGTTTCGAGGTAGAATTCAAGAGCGCGTTAACTCTGCAGAATCGGTCGTCCGGTTAGGAAGTGAGCGACGTCGGTTTCGTAGCGGCAGCAAACGGCTCGCTTCCGGCTTGGCTCTCTACTTCCGTGTCCAGTTCCGCTTGCAGTTTCCGCTTTTAATAGCTTCTGGCCAGTTGCCCGTGGTCAACCCGCAGGAGGACACGAGGCGTTGAAGAGTGAAAGGAACAGGTGTTGCCCTCCTCGAACTACAACTCCAGATCTACTACCCTCTTTTTCGTCGGTTCTGTGCCTGTGGTGTACGTTTTTCCCCGTTGCACAGCGCAGTTTGAGGATATTTAGTATCGAAATACGATAGTAATTTTTCATAAGGAACAATTTACCAGATAGAAGTATTTTCAGGTCTTCGAAATATTCCATTAAATATAAATAAAGTAACGTTAGTAACGACAATTGAGTATATTCGCAAATTCGAGTGAAAATCATGATGAAGGATCATTTTCTAAACAGAAATACCCCGACTTGTTTGAGCTTTTGTAACGGAGCACGTGGTGATAATTCAAATGAATTATTATAAGATAATTTATTCAACTTTAAATATGTTACATGGAAACGTTCTCAAATATTTGAAAATCTGCGATAGGGCAATATTCGATTAACATTCGCAAACTTTTTAATCCTCAAAAAGGCACGATCTCTAAATCTCCTCTCCGTAATTTTATCTCTGCTGCAACTCAGCTTCATCACATCCACTTTTCCATCCAATTTAAAGTTGTCAAATCCTAACCAATCACCGCCTACAATCCAAACACACCTGCAACCACACCCACGTATTCTACAAGCAACGAGAGATAGATCTATGTAGTTAGTCCGAAATTCGTGTCATACTTTTAGATATCATATCACGTGGGCTTTGTACTGCAATCTATTGCGAACTCTGCGTCGCTTTGTTTCATTCTATTGTATCGGATTCGCATTAGTAAAGAAACTGAAATCAGCTTTCAGAAAATTACCACGAAATATCCATCAAATTCTATCAAATCGTGATAATATAATGAATAGTAAAGAGGAATCAGAAAGTTCGAAATAACAGTTTCAGCTATTTAAATGGATTGTAGAGTCGAATTTAATATTAATTTTTTTCAAGATGATTTATGGTAATACACGATGAAATTGTTATTATAGATTGAAGGTAGAAGTTAGAGTTTCGAGATGTTGAACATCGAAGCATTGAAATTAGTCAGTTAGTGAGTTAATTCTCTTGCAAGATGAATTTTAAATGGAATTATTTAAATCGCAGCTTGCGAACTTCGGACAGAAGCACGCTTTATTTGTGAATGTTGCGAAAGCATCGCGAGAATACGCTCGTTAATTTCACACGAAACCGATAATAATGTTGGTTTGCTTTCCATAACGGTCCGTAATCAGTCAGTTTTCAATTAGCGAAATGAAATCAATCGGCCGTCACTGCGCGTGCCATTGTCAACGCTCGATGGAAAAAGCACGATCGCGTGGACGTTATAAATATTTCTCTTTCCACGATGCCAAGAAATACTGCAACCGCGCCATAAAACATTTACAATTCAGATATCTCGCAGAACTTGGAATCAACTTTGTCGGCTATCTAACTCGTTTGTATACGTATTTCTCCCTGTCGTGTTTCTTGAAGAATTTTCTCCACGCACTTTTGAATTTTCATTTCGTTGCCTCCTGCACATATACGCCATCGTTCATAAGTGTGCGAGCACATTGATCGATTTGCAACAACAGAATGTAAATTTGACCAAAGTGTACAAATTAATGTTACTACAAGCAACGTCTATTATCGTTTCGTGAAGTCACTTGACTATAAGTTTAAACTACCTATTGAAAAGAAGTATCTGTTATACCATTATAATTTTCACACCGTCATTTACTACTATCATTGAAAGTTCTAAATATTTATCACTGACCAATTTTACTCCCTATATCGTTCCCCACCTACTGTATCTACCATCTCGTGAACAGAACATCCCACGCTAAAACCTCGAAAACGTAGGATAAAAGTAAGATCTGATCAGAATCGAAATAGGAATCTCCTCTTTAGGGTTTCCCACGCAATGTACGGGGTATCTAACATTTGGTACATTCCCAAGAAAATACATCACCGATGTGTTCTCCCCTTCCGTGGCCTAACGTACACCAGCAAGCAAGCAAACACACTGGTGCGCAGAACGCGTGCAAGATAGCCTTCGGCGACCAGTCTATTGTCGGTTCGTTAACGCGACTATGCCAAGACCACGAGCACAACATGTGGGTCGTAGGGATCACAATGATCGAGGTGAAATAAAAAGAAAGATGGGTAAAGGTAAGGAATGAAAGAGGGATAAGAAGACCCTATCGTGTACGCGGAAACACGATGGAGGAAAAGGACGACGCAGCGGAATATGACGCAACCACAGTGTCCGGCTGCATCGTGCACCAACACAAAGAGACTCGATGAGCGGGAAAGGCAACGGCATGCTCTATCCCCTTGTCTTTGTGCATAACGAGGAAAGGAGTGCTCCAAAGCGAACGTGACGAAGGGTTTCCCTTGGCGGATAAGCGTAGAAAATGCCGCAGCCATGACACGAAAAGAGAAGATGTTGCAGGGAGGGAAAATGAAGTCGGAGCGGCTGTCGTTGAGTGGCACGTCGAGTCGAAAATGGAACGGCTGGCTGCACTGAGAATTTGTAATGAATATTATCCGGCTGGATCGCTCAATACACGGCGATTAAGTCTGTTTGAGAGCCGCCGTGTATCGCGGCCTCCGACATGGAAAGCGTAATAGTTCGCTGCCTCGGACGTTGCACGTTGCTTTGACGAATATTTGAGAAGGTTGACCCCGGTAACGAGATATCATAGGGTGCACCGATGTTAGAAATTGCGTTACAGTGTCATTCTCGCCACCCTCTGTGGATTTTCAACCGTTTCTTCTGCAAATTTTAACAATTTTAATTAAACAGCCCTATTCCTCCGTTCATTGATGCATATAGCAAATAATTCACCGTTTAAATCCTTCTGCAATTTCTGCTAAGTATTGCATTGAATTGCATGGAAATTATTACTATAATATCGAACAGAGAGAATCCTTTATACCTAACGTTTCGAATGGAATAATCACTCTTAAATGATTCGTTAATTTCTTATGATTCTCTGGATTTACTTAAATTTTTATAAATGCCTCGATACTTGTGAACACAGGCTGATGAAAGCTGTACTTCGAAGTAAGCCTAGAGATTTCTGAACAAAGGGTAACGTGATTTTCGTTTCGTACGGTGAATTAATTGGCAGTTAAACAAAGTCTGTGTATCTTTTCACGTTTTGTACGGCGAATTAATCGGCAGCTAAGCGGACTGTGTGTATCTTTCACGGATTTCTACGTGAAAGAGGTTTGGGCGTTGGTTCCGCTGCGCGAAAATTTCATCAGAATCCGAATTATGCTTTTACGAATAGATAAAACTGATAGTTAACGGTGGCCCGGCCGTCTGCGCGGATTAAAGTGAATAATGGCTCTTTCATTAATAATCATACATACGTAAATTACTTTGAAATATCCGGCGCGTGTTCACTGTGGCGATATCGAGCCGGAATGGCCCCATTATTTGTAACGAATATCGGTTAATCCACCTTTGCCACTTCTCTCCGCTTTCCATCACTTTTCTATCGTTCCTTTGACCGTCTCTCTGTTTCGACTAATACTGTTCGAGCATGTTGCTTCACTGACTTGGCTCGTTCTCTTCGCGCTACTTTATCGGCGAATAGAGAATAGTCTGAACTCGATCGCAGATATACGTCTGGTTACTTAAACGAGAAAGTGGCCGCTGAATGTAGTGGAATCTGACGTACGCTCCGTCGAATGATTTTCTGTTTCTCCTCAATCGCCAGAGAATACGTATCTTCCGTGATAAATCGCCAGAGAAATGTTTCGAGTGTCGAGTAACGATATCGGTCCCTTCCTATCTTTTGCATAGAAGAAGAGAAAGAAGAGAACAATGCGACGAAACTAGAAGAAGAAAGAAAAAATGATGGAAGGTAGATGGAATCTCGCTGGTGGAGAAACGTGGAATGGCGATCTTAACAAGCCAAATAGAGTCGATTAAACGTCGTCCTCGTCAAAAGACAAGAGAGAATGGAACTGAAAAGATGGAAGTCAGTCAGGGTTGAAAATCACGCGGCAAACTACAAGTTTCCAGGCGTGGAAATTTTGTTTGGTCGGCTTTTAAAGTTATAGTCTCGCGGCTCTCAGGCCATACGAACCGCGGGTTATTAAACCAGTCTCCTTCTAGCCGCGGCCGGTTCTCTCCGAGGCGAATGTCAACTCGAAATTAAAAGTTACCCGTTCGAAGAAACTTTAGCCCGGCCATTTATGAAAGCAACTCTCCCGCGGGACTAGCCACGACGCGACAAACAGGTCAAATGAGACCGGGCTACTGAAAGTTGGCGAGGTCATACGTTTTCCTATTTCTACTCCCTCTCTTTCGATGCTCCTTCGCTTCTCTTTGACCGGTGCTCATTGAATTCTAATCAACCTGGAACGTGATCGAAAATAAGGCACCACTGGGTGCACGGCCGAAGTTAATCAATCAGTTTCCACCTGTGGATAAATTTAAGATTCGTTATGAGCGTATTATTGATGTGCGGGTCGGAATCACGAAGAATTAAGAGAAGGGAAGATAGAATTTGTTGTACGGTGGAACAAAGATTGAAAATACAGTAATACAAGTGGTACATTTGACGTACTGTTACCATAAATCCGTTAAGATGTCCTCAAAGTTACAAACAATAATTGCGTAGGGACATTTGTGAAATTCATTAATTTCAAAGAGTTTTATCGTTTCAGCAAGTTTGACAAAAGAGAACAGGGTTATTAAACGTTAATCTTGCTCGTCAACGTTGCTGCGAAGTGATTACGAACTTTTAAAGTGACGCGCTTTTAGGGCACCAAGGGAAGTATTGAGTTTTATGGTGTACACCGGGCCGGTTGTAAATTACCTTACACCCACGTGCGCTGTGCTCGTCGTGGACCGGAGTTTAAACTTTCCTACGATCAAGTGACACTTCAAACCTCGTGTCGCCGGTGCACCAAAGAGTAGAACGTACATTCCCGACTTTAAATCGATTCTATACGTATTGCCAGAGAACCTAACGACGCTAATAAAATCTGATAAAAATCATTCGTCCGTCATAAAATACTCGCCACCATTCGGAAGTACAGCGAGTTACTACTTTCAATTAAAAGGTAACTGGGGTCGTAACGAAATAACGATAACGTTCATTGTATGAGACTGCGTTTCCCTATGACCAGTAGTAACGACCTTCGTGCCTGAAGCTTGCAACGAAATTGAAATAAAGGGAGAGGAGAAATAAAAAAAGATAAGAGAAACGTGGATACAGTTTCCATTTTAATTGGCCAGGACAATTCGCGGTCGGCCCACTGTTTTTAGTTATTCATGGAGTCGCGTTAATTTCTATTCACGGGAGAAAATAATCGTTACATGAATAATTCCACGTTTTAAGCCGTACGTTCACGGATGTCAACTTCCCTCGCTTCCTGACTTTGGCTAGGCGGCCTGGCCCACACCGAGGAGAGCTATTCATTAAACATTGCATATCAAGGACGGTGGCGCGCGGCCGTGTGGTCGTTGTACTCTCCTCGGACCACGGATACGCGAAAACACGTACGTCCTTACACGATCTGTATAGAGGATCCCGCTGGCCGACATCACTTTCGTAATTATGCGCATCCATATGCACGCGCTAGTCGCCTCTATATCGCGGTCGCCTCGGTGCAAATGCACCGTGTTGCATGCACAGACGCGTAAGGAAACACGCCGTTCGCGTGACCCCGTCCACTGATGTTCCTTCCATTCGAACGTCAATCGAGACACGCGATATCCTGATATTCCCTTTTGCGGCAGTCTTCTCGGAACACCGGCCCCGCATCGTGTAAGGGGATTGAAATCGATCTGCCATCGTGAAAATTACAATTGTCTTTGCTAAAGGCCTCGGTTTATAACACCGTTAAAACGATCGCTGGTCTTGAAACATGACATTTAGTTTTCCTCTTAGATCGTAACGCGGATACAGAAAGATTTCGAGGGAAGAACACGATAAGTCACACCTTCCATTTCTTACAGGACAGCACTTTTGAAATACGATATACTCTTTACTGAATCTAACCGAATTTCTATTTGGTTCTGAAACTAAATACGCATTTTTACATCTTCTTCATAATCTGAGAAATATCGCTTGTTTATTAATTGTTAATATTATACTTATAGACAGATATAATCATTCTCTATAATAAATATGTAGTAATAATAATTTATTATTATATAAATTATAATAAAGATATAACAGTGTCTTAGCGACTATACTTTTGGCTTAGGCCTATTAGATTCTCTCCGTGTTTAGCTGTTTCACGTTAAAATTACTATTGCCAGTAGGAGTTTTAAAATTAGTACACAACGTACGACGATATCGACGTCTTTTTTTATTCCAGAAAATATTAAAATAGCTTAATGAAAGTTTATAAATAGATAGGAGGATGAAAGAAAGGAAGTGTTTAACGCGTCATTACATAGTTGATCACGGTATAAGGTTACCACTGTAGGCGAAGGTACAGATCGTACGATGGAGATACATATTTCTTGCTGATACATATTTGGTATCCATGACTGAGGATGCCTCGTCAAAGTCGACGTCTTCTACTTACTAGCCTTGTAAACTACCGTTTAAACCACCTCTGTAAAATACCACAATGTAATCTATATAGTTGCTTTCCATCGACTTTTTTACATACTAAGGGACTGTATAAAGTTACGAATTTCAGTGTGCGAGTTCTCATGACGCCTAAGTAATATTGCTTTACTCGATCGAATTTCGTATGCATTTACATCGACATTTTTGAACTGTTAAACAGTAAACAGAGACTCTATAGTCACCCTCTGGAAATCGATTAAAGCTGTCAATAAATCCTTGACAATCGATCCCCTGCTATACAATGAAACGCGTTCTTCCATGTCTGCACGAATGAACCGAGACAATTTGTTGCCCTTTAATCGGCAGTACGGCGCGCATTAATCACGAAATTACTCGTTACGCGGAACTGAAATGAGAATGCTGATATTCAATGAGGCCGGCGATAGCGTCATTGCGTTTCTCGGTTCGCTTCGCTTCGTTCCAAATACGATTACCGTTTCAAATTCGAGATGCGTTAACTCGTTAAATCTACGATCGGTTTCCAACGATCCGAGTAAAAAAAGGGGGTACAGTTCCCCTGGAAGTATTCACGATTCCGTTTCGAGCATGACGACTTATCGGTGGCATCTCAGACGATACGAGTTTCGTAACAATATCCACTAGCCAATGATCGGACGAGTATAGCCATTTACATAAAAAGTAAGCTCACGGCGAGATTAAAGTGTTATCTACCACGAGGTTGAAGTGGCTCGTTAGAATTTTTCTTGGCGGAGCCTCTGGCAATAGGCCACGCCGCCTGTTTCTTTTCTCGCTTTGCCGGAAAGGGAGGCTTTCTTTCTCTTCAACGTCCCTTTCTAATTCCAGCCCTAGCTGCAAACCGGCCGGCTGTATGCACTCAAGCTTGCCAAGGTTTGCGAGCTTGCAACGTATACACAATAGAGCAGCGTCTCTCAAACGACCGTCTGGGACAAGTGGTTCTGCTTTTTCTCGCTAGCAAGCTGTTGCATCGTTTCAATATCCTTTCAACCCTCGCACGGTAATATCTCCGGTTCGAGCTAGAAAGGACGACTCTACTTCGAAACAGATTTACTTATACGTGGCCGTGCTTCGTACCTTTCTCGACGTTGCTAAAACTAGGAATAATGTTGCCGTAATTGCACTATTCGCTGCGAATAATCTGGTATCGTGTCCAAACATTCTTATCACGATTTAGCTACGATTACTTTGCCCCGACTCGCCCTTTCACCCTCGAGCATGCAACCGCACCTACTTTCCAGTCTGATCACGAACCATCGTATCCACTCTACACCAAACTCTCGAGGACTGTCGAGGAATCCGAGCAAACACAATCTTGAGGAACGTTAACCGAGTTCGATATTCAGGATCTGGTGTTGCATCGTCGTTTCATCTTAACCGTAATGTCCAACTGTGCACAGAAAAAGTCGATGAGCACGAGAAAGTATAAAACGAACTTCCTTTACCTTCAAGTAATAAATTTAATGCAAGAAGTAAAAACGTATCAGGCAAAAATGCACCGAGATAAAATACATATATCGTTGCGAAAATTCATCTAAATTATAAAGACGGATTATCACCATAAATTAAGTGGGCTGAAATTTTACAAATGCTACGTGCACTGTACAAAGTGAATGGCTTAACAAATATTCTACCGTGTTTCTTGCCATAGTTGAACAACAAACCCCTAATATCTAAACAGGTTCATGAATAAAAAAAAAAAAGAAAAATTCCAGCTATTAATCAATCCAACGTTAAAGTGGCTTGAGAAACCCTGTTCCGGTGCAAGGAGGGTTGGTGGGTAGGCAGGTAGTTACCAAACCGCCTATCAGGCCGAGGACCCACAGGTTGGCGTGACTCGGCGTCTTTGACCGACGTTTCCGCATGAATACATGCGCGCAACTCGGCGGACGGCGTGCTGCACGCGCGTGCAGCGACCGCGAGCCTAGTCGGCGAACAAGTGTGCACACTTCGGTCGACGTTATCCGCTGTCGCTATTTATAGGGGATGAACGGCCCGTAAAATATAAATAGAGAAAATTACTGGTATGTTCGGGTGGGCGGATCGAGCGCCGGCTTCTTGTAACATCGATCACGGTATCTCGACTAACGATACGAACCGAGCGGATAAATACCAGGATTAAAGTTATTCATCGTTTCCAACCTCCATCGCGATATTTAACGATTATTTTCGTTTCTATTCAACGGAGCTGATAGCCTCTATAAAGACAGATACTATTATTCGCGTTAACGTGTCTCATTAATTTGGCCGGCGTTATCTTTTGACAGCTGATTAATGCACAATATATCGGTAATTACGCGCGATTGTCTGATTATTAGTTATTAACATGTTATATCGATGTTACGAAAATAATGCGCAACCCTTTGATTTCGTCGAGTGTTCCGTTAATCCAATTCCGTGTGCACACGACATGCTGTTGGAATCGGCAATGAGAAATTCATACGCAAGTACCTGCACGAATTGATGCTTTTCGTGCAGCCGAGGCTTACCGGAAATATCAAAGTACTTTGCAAATTCGATACGGGCAGAAAACGTACACTGGGTCATGAAAGCAATACCGCGAAAACCTTTTATGTCGATATTGCGTGTTTTGTGTAAAACATTTTCAAATTCCAGTAGCACCGTAATGGAACATGGCTGTCATCGTTATATTGATAAAGTTTTTAAACAATCTGAAAATGTATATAAAAATTACAAGCTATTTCGATTGTAACCTTAAACTGTCACAATCCAGAAATGGTATTTCATCGGTATTTCATCGGACGAAATTCGAAAACAGGGCGACCATGTCTGCGTGACAATCGCACAGCAACTGCGAAGATTGATAGGTTGTTGGCAGGCGAGCAATTAGAAGGGTGAAAACGCGCAGAATGCTTTTTTTCAGCGCTGTTGCAAGGAAAACGGAAAGGTGGCTGCAAACAATATATTTTAGTCTGCACTAAAAAGGGGTTGTTTTGGTTCGGCTGTGCGCGCCAGAGTGGATGGTTTTGTTGGTTCGATCGAACGGGTATAGAAACAGTGAAATAGAGAGAACAGTTTCTGACATTTACAAGACCGGAAAAAGTTCCAATCTTTTTTTACAAATTCTCCTTTCCATCCGCCCGGGCAGATAACCATTCAAATTCTCCATTCGCCGCGGAATCCAGTCGTTTCGCAAACGTAATTCCACGCGTGGCTGAAACGTCTTCGAGATCCATTCTCTTTAAGTGTCAACGTTTCTCGTTTAATGTTGCTACTTGAAGAAGTCCTGTGAATGGCTCCGTACTGCCTCGCTGTTCTATGAAAAATCGTACTTCTCCAAAATTCAGCAGAAATTTGTCCGCCCGGGATTCGAGGTTCCATTTACCGTCGCGAAATAATGTATCGTATTGCGAGAAGCGTCTATCGAGACGCGATGAAAATTCAAAAAGCTAATTTATCACGACTCAACTCGTACGCGAACAAGAATGTTTTGCTTGCTAAGTGGTTACACTGAAAAGCCATTCGAGATCGATCAAGAGCAAGGAAACACTCGGTACACATTGTCTCCTCGAAGCTTTATTTTCGTTCGACTCGCACCGAGTTGGGAACAGGTTATTGTTGGGGGTGGTTCGAATTCGGGGGACGGGGATGGTACACTTTGCAACATCGCGAGGTTTCCTCTATGGTAGGAAGGAAATAAGAAAGAGGAAGAAGCTCTAAAATGGCGTTGGTGGAAGGAAAGCCAGTAGTTAAGGGGTGTCTTCCTGGTTTCTTTTTTCGTTGTCCTATTTTTATACTTCGTTGCATTATGTGAGTAATTACGGCTAATTATCACGTTGTGAAGGACGTTTGACGATGTAACGCAATTAGCAGCCACAGTTCGGCGCCGTGGGACAAGCGACCCTGACCTTGTCTCCGATTCTACGCGGCTTCCGCTTTTATTGTTCTTCCTACTTCTGCTTGCGTTCACCGCCCACTCTACAGCAACCTCGACCAGGCAAATTGAATTAAATTGTTTTTCTTGGGTAACTGTTTGCATAGCAAAGCTCACGCTTTTGTCGACACGATGTTCACCGTGGAACTCCTTAAGTTCGACAATTTCGACGATTACGCTGAGATATCCCAGCAAAAGCGAGGCAATTCAAGCGATCTGTTGATTCTATTAAAATGTGATCGTTGATTAATCGTTAAACGAAATAAGTCTATTGTTTCGTATGACGAAGTTATACGTAACAATGAAGTAAATTAATAAAACGAGGCAGCTTTAATTACATCGTTGCATATTCGATTGTTATATATTGGACTCGATACTGTGTTAATTGTAATTTCATCGACTCTACTAAATCGTAAGCTAAAGGAATCTGTTCATTGTTAATTTTCATCACATTTTTTCAGCAGCGATTCCAATTGCTGTTAGACAATCGATACCAACATCCGAGGCAACCTGCTTGTTTCTTCTAGCATGATTATGGCATCGCAAGGCAGAAAGGGAAGTTGGCAAGACTTTCGGTGTCACCGTGTTTTCGCTTCGCCTAATTTCCGAAGTGTAAAATCCTGGATATTCAGGCGACGATATCTTCACCCTGTTTTTCTCCTCGTGAATAGTCTTGCTCATCTTAAGGGGTCGCCTGTTTGGCTTCAAACAGGTCAAAGTCAAAATCATCGTTTTTTACACCTACGATAAACCCCATAAGTTTATGACGTTTTGTACATGGGCCAGGTAGAGTGTTACGCGACGTAACATTGGGAACCCAAAAATAATGAAATGTTGCAGATGTAGATGTTTTTATATCACAAACATCTCCAGATATTTTAGTAATAAAATGTTCAAAGAAAGACTTTGATCGATCATTTAGCATTTTCGCGTCGCTATATAGGACCGTAATATATTTGTTCTCCGGTTGGTCGTGAATGCTCGATTTTTAAAGCATCACGCGGCGATAAATGCTGTCACGAAGAGCGAAGATTAAGACGAGAAAGGGCTGATTTCTGAGCCTTTCCATAGGTCAGATGGAGGGATAACAAAAATGGATGTAGGTTGGCCTGCTGTGGAGGCTAATCCCCGATGAAATGCTGGCCGTCGAGCAGTTTATATTTTCTCTCTTCGTACATTGCGTTGTTTCGACCGAGAGTGCAACTGCTGGGCGCCATTAGTCCGCTCGGTTGCTGGCACAATGCAAGATAAATATTTGGCGTCCAGTCGTTGTCAAAAATTTACGATGCGAATTAGAACGACACTTTATCTTACCACCGTATAAGAAACGTCTTCTTTGTTCATTGCAGTTTTCTCGAAAACGGCTGAACAACAATTTTGTCCATTCTCGTTAATGATCATATCCATGGAACTGTCTGCTGTTAAAAATTATTCCGCTCATTCTTAATATACCGTGATTAATCTTGTTGTAGAAACTGTCATGTTATGTAACTTTAACGCATTCACGATCGGTGGTCTTACGGAACTTGTAAAATAAAAACGTGTAGATAAGAAGTTTGAATAGTTTACTTCTAAATGTCAAACCTTGCATCGCTTCTTATTAATTTAATTATTGATAATTTCACTGACAATCACGTTATTAATAATTCATATTACTGTAGCAACGATGATAGACTTCAATCATTGTAAACAAGAAGGTTATTTAGTCACGCGGCGAGAGATCGTTTGACATACCACGAGCTGAATCTACTGTCGGTCGTGCGAAGCCCGGCGCAGTAGAGTAAGTCCGCGCTTCATCAGCCAACCAATCGAAGCGTCTGCCTGTGGTCGAGTCAACTCCAAACAGACTGCAATCTGTTTTATGCGAAAGTAGTTAGGTAGAAAAGCTGAGGATTGCAGTTCGCTAACAATCTCCAAGGTATCGTGTAACAAGCGTGAAAAGAAAAATATAGCTGATTACAGGAATAGCTGAAAGGAGATTCCCGTCTGTCTTTGACGAGCGACAGGTACAGAATGCGGGGAATTTGTTTGAGGCATCGCTAACTGCGATTCTCTATTGCAAACTGCAAATTCTATCGAAGGATCGATCGCAGGAATTGATACGTAACTTCCGTGTGTATTATTATTGGATATTTCGTTGCGTAGTAATAAACGTACCAAGCATAGAGTATTTTCTTTAAATTCTTTTGGCTGTTGTGAAAATATAAACGTTGTATTTTAGACTACCTGCCTTGAAACCGAAACGCAATCGTTTCGGAATGTTTGCACGAGTCGAAGCGATTGGTTCAGAAATGACAGAGCAGAACGAATGGCGCGACCCTTGTATTTTAATGGCTTCTATTTCGCGCTCGATTTCCGTTTGATTTATCGCAACACGTTTGCGGCCGCTCCGATGTACTTTTTTTTTTTAATCGTAAACTCGTTTCCTCCAAGTATTATGACGAAGAGCTCTGTGCTAACGAAAGTTTTGAGTATCGAATAACGTGTATCGTGAAGCTGAGCGAACTACGTTGTCATTTAGACCGATGCTTCCTTAGAAGATTCTCATCTACTTGAAATCGGAGAAAATCCAGTTTCTTCGAAGAATTACATCCCGCCGTCATTATCGCTGTCTGACGTCTTCAAGGATCGTCTTTAACGTTCCTTTCAACGTTGCAGAAGCTCTGAGTTCTCGCCTAAAGTAGACTTCGTTTCCTGGCAAACCGCCTCTCCAAAGTCCTTTCAAGAATCATAATTTCATAGAAAGAGACTTATACGCCCGACCATAGCTTCGCTCCGCGGAGTCATTATTTAATCGCTATTTCCGACTGTGCGTTCGCTTTCATACATACGAAACATTATTACGTTTAATGTATTTCGTTTATCTTCCTTAATTTCCCCAAGAGCGTTCCGTTGAACTGGAAGAGTAGTAATTCTCGTCTCAAACTCGCCTTGGAAACCTTTAACTCGCGAATACCGTACGAAAAGGACTAACAGGAAATTTAATTATTTCATTCGCGGTTAGAATGAAAGATTAGGAATAATATCCGCCGGTCCATAAGAGCGTGTGCTCGGAAAATCAAACGAATAAGAAGTTTCGTCCTTAACTTTATATTATATCGAATTATTATATCTTGAAGGAATCAAGCGCGTACGAATATAGTATAGAAACGAGAATTTTCGCATGGATAGAACTGTTGCAAATGTTTGTACCGAGGTATCGATAGTGTGCGAGGGATTTGGAAAATGCACGAGTAGATCTGAATACAAGCTACCAACCAACGTGGAGACACACGCGCATGGCAAGAATGTGTGTCGAGATCTTTAAGAGGCAGACTTTGATAGAATCAGTATTCTACTCTTTGCCATATTTTTTCTATATTTCCTATTTTATTATATATTCTGTTTAATTATTCTGTTCCGTGCATATATTTATTACGTACATTTTGTTACGATTGATTTGCTTGTATGTTGTCAAATTACCGAAGTCTTATAAAACGGGCCTACGCGAAATAATCGCGCGATGGATTCGCTCGAGAGTAAAGTCCTGGCAATTAACTAGCCGCTTCTTGGGAACGAGTTGGTTGTGCCCGTTAGGATATCAGGAATTTTTAATACGTCGACCCCCTCGTAGCTATTATTGTCACCCTTCTCGAGATTAATTGCACTTATCAAGTTGTCCCAGTTCTAGAAGAAAGCTGCAGCTGCCTTCGGTTCCTAGTTAATGTTCATCGATCGTGTCGAAGAAAGAACGATCTTCCGTGTAAGATATCCATCGAAAATTCGCGCGCAATTGAAAGTGATTGCTTCTGAGAAGCGCTCGAATCGTTGGAAAACGAGGATCCTTTTGATTCTCGATCGAGAAGAAAGTTCTCACCTTACGGATTACTGACTCTCGTTTTGTCAAAGAGTACCAAGAATCGGACAAAGGATTCGTCACGTAAACGATTCCCAAACGAAGGCTCATTCGGAGGAAAAACAATTTATTCGGATCGATTCCGTTGGGTCAGTCTTTCGTACGAAGGAAATAGCAAAGAATACGTGACACGTAGACGCGAGAAATTTCATTGACACGTCCGGGATGATTCCTCGTAAATTCCGTCCGAAGCTGATTCGAGGAAATTTCGAGAGCAAACCGACCAGCTGGCTTTAGGAGCCGACGAATCGAATTTTTCTTCTTTCTACCAATTCCATCGAGCTTGATCGTTCGGCCGAACGTCTTTGTCTTTCTGCCTCTGCTCGCGAAGAAACTCCATTATCGTTTCTATCCGATTGCTCGCTGCCTCAGTGCCGGGAAGTCATAAATTCCAAGGTGTCAGCTCGACCATCGCTCTGCCAGGTGATCTCTGACGCATTGCTCCGGTAGTCTGACTCGTCGTGGAATAATTCTTCTTACTTCTCTGCTGCGACTATCTCGGCGCGACTATTCGAGCTCGGCGTCTTTAAGCAATTTCATCTTTTTTTTCTCCCTATGTCGGTAAATTGAATAGAGCATCGGGTTGAACTAGTTTCAACCGATAGAAAGAGATTCTAGGATATGAAGTCAGCAAATTGTGAAACTTTAAACAGAGCTATGGAATCCGCTTTGATAAATGGTGAAAGGTTCAGACAGTTCTTTAAACTTATCAACCTAATTTAAACAGTAACCGCATTCATCCTTCATTCCTTTCCGACTAAAGAAAAGACAATCATTCTGTAGTCTTTCATTTAGGTGCACGATGTATTTTCGTCAAGACAAGCTGAAATTGTAGGAAGGTGAAATTACTTGCTTTTCAGCGGCTCAGACGGTTTTCCATTTATCCGGAGAAGCGTATCGAGAACCAGAGAGCACGGTATACGGCTGAGAAACTAATATCCCTAGGACGAAGGCGAGACCGCGACCTATGGGAACGCCCGTTTCCTTCGACATTTCTCTCTGTCGCGAAGCGTGGCTCGCACGGAAATACCGCGACCAACGATAACCATAGTTCCGCGCCAGGGGCGGTATAGCCATTTGTAAACAGGATTGGGGCTTACCAACTCCGAAGCACTTGGAATTTCGTAGATAAAGCAACCGAGTGTTCGACGCGTTAGAATAGGGTTAGCGGCTGGTGAAGTCGACGTATAGCCGGCGCTACACGGTTACAGCGCCCCTTTCTACGATATTACGAAGATCGTTGACGCGGGGGTGGATTTATAGGACGTCTAGCAGGTTAAAGAATCCACCGTACCGGCTGATTTAGCACCAGGGGAAGACGAATCGTACGTCGAATTATTCTCCCGCGATAAAATTGCGATTCCTAGGACTTGCTTCTCTACTCTCGTTTATCCTCCATTTCGAGGAAGGATGGCGTGGATAAAGGGAGACGACGACATGCTCCTCGGCTCGTTTTGTACTGGCGTTGGTGCAAGACGTTCGACATATCGGCTGGATTTTGTTTAGTTTTCACACGATTTGGTTGCGCTACGTGACAGCAGCGTATTTTAGATTTCGTGTTCACCGTGCCTTGTAACTAGACTGCAAATGTTTATGCATTTGTGAGAAATTTTAATATGCAAAGAATATAAGTTTTATTTATAATAACGATATAAGTTATAAAATATATGAATTTCTAATTAGTTTCATAATTTATGTAAATAGTGGCAGTCGTCTTGCAATTTACTACTGTATTTAATTCTACTTACGTGAAAATAATTTTAAGAACTAATTTTCATAACGAGTTACGAAAAATTTCAAGAAAATCTTGTTGCTGTGAGAAATTAGGATCCGATAATTTGAGCTATTATGTCAGTTTTTACTCCAACAGAAGCTAATAACTACGTTCTTAAAATTCAAGAAACGAATGAATTTGAAAGATTCCAATTTTCTGGAAATTTCTTTCAAATTTTGCGCAAGCTTTTCCATGATGGGGTTGTGTTTGGAATCAACTTATCGCAATATGGTCGCTGATTAGAGAACGCACGCATGAGTGCGTTGTATCCATGGGGGTCAAAACTTGATTAATAGACGCGGTTTAATAGCCGTGGGTCGCGTCTACCGCTGATCTACATCGGCGATACGAGAACTTAATTAATAGATGTCACCTATGGAAATTGGTTTTCCTGGTGACCGATACTCAGGATTAATTAGTAATGACGCGTGTTTAAAGAGTTTCCGCGGACGGGCCGCTGACGTGACAAAAATTGAAAAACTGCTTCATCCGATTGAAACTCCGAAGTCGCCTAACTTTCTCGCTGGAACATCGTGGCGTCGCGTTTAACCAGACGTTATTTTATTTTACAACGGTATAAAGATTCTCACTGATGGAGATCCTGCAACAAAATGGCTCTCGGCCAACGAGATCGTTCAATTCGACGGTTATTATACTTTTATAGAACGGGAAAATGTGTTGTATTATATTTGAAAAAGGATTTATAAATACCGTAGGTAGCAATGTGTTCTAAAAAATAGTTCTTATTAAAACAGCTTTAAAAAGTTTTTCGAATATGTATAGTGTTATTTTTAAAAAGTATCTAGGTACCGTACGTATGAGTATTTTAAAAAAAAATACTCGAGCATTTTTATTAGCGGATTAAAGTTCCCCACGAGATTAAAAATCATCAAGATACAGAGAGGAAATCTCTGAACCGTTGTATCTCTGAACGTTAATATTTTAAGATTCAAAGTCATCAAGCTGGAGGAAAAGGGAAAGAACCCGCGAAGCGTAAGTAATCAACGCATGGCGACTAAAAAAATCAGCACGATGTGTGCAACCGTGTCATTCCCCGTGGTCATAAATTTGCCAGTTTTCTCTGCGCCCTCGCGTACTTTTACGACAAGATAATAAAAAAGTTCAAGAGTCTGGGAACACGCGCAACCGTGCTCCGTCTCCGACGAAATAAACTTGCCGAGTCGTACGTGCCTTTCTACGCAGATGTCGCACAGTCGCCATTCATGAATTTCCAAACAGTCTCGTACTGCTTCAAAAGTCTAATTTCCTGAGACGACATACATAAAGTTATCGACTTATTAGAAATTTAATGATCGGTGATATCACGAATCGATGACCGTTTGAATATTGCAATTATTATCTATCCCGTGCTATTTATGGAATATTTAGAAATTTTATTTCTTCGTTTCGGATTTCTAAATTTCAAAAATCGCTTGGGAAAAATTTCATCAAAATCCATATGTATCGATCGCCGATGTTTCCTTGTCGGTGGAAACCAAGGATCTTTTAAGATCGTCGTCTAACCGTGATCACGGTGTGTTTATCCGCAGGCAAACATGGAGAACATGTCCTCGGAAGCGAGACTAATCTTCTCGAGATAGGTTCGTTGCGAGGCAGAGGAGATGCGTGTCAGCGTAGGAGGGCATCGGTTGGGTTTAGGGGTAGCTGATTGGAATTCGATCGTTGGGTCAAGCGGCCGTGTTAGATTGGAATGCGTATACGCTCCTCGTCTGATCATCCATTCGTTACAGTGCGTTCTCTTCTCCCGTATTTCTTCCTACAACAATCCCTCTGCATTTATTTTTCCAGCTTGCCAATTCCAGTTCTCCTTTGACTTCTGTACCAATTGCTAGCGTTTATTTGTCTGATTTCACGTTTCAAAATTCACTATTCATCGCTGGATTTAACTATTGCTTTATCAGACTTTCCTTTACTTTAACAATTTTTAGTAATTCCATTTGTGTATTTTAATAATTCAATTTATTCGAATTGTAGCCTCTTGTTTATTTTGTCGCAATACACAGATATGAAAATGCAACAGTTGCGTCGGTAGAATTAATTAATATGTATAATTAATATTATACATGTAATTAATAAATGATCAATGCATAAATTAACCGGACAATTGGAACGATACCGGACAATTGGTAGCAACAGAAGTGAACTTTTCAAAGAAACCACGATACTGTTTAAAGGCTGAAACGATTTATCTGCATTCTTTTGGGAAATTTAGAAATTTAGAGCCGGACGAATGGCAAATAAAAGCTCGATATCATCGACTGGCCATGGTTCGTAACATCTCAGTCGATTTGTATAAGCAAACAAAGTCTCTTTAGGGGAACTCGAAACAGTGTAAAATCTTGACTTCTGCTCGAATTGCACCGGACACGTGCAAACAGAATCTGTGTCAGGCTAAGCTCTAACCTTTTTAACCCTCGTTTTTCTCTCCGTTCCGGGGATGTTTGACCGTTTGAAGGGACAGGAAGCGAGATAGGGGAACGCTGTCACGATGACGCGGGTCAAAAGTTCAGCGGATGATGAGAATGTAAGATCGTGGCCGAGCAAACCGTGCCCTCTGCTCGAAACGAGATTTTCTTCTGGAAAAAAACGGCAACCAAGAATTTTCTTCGTCTAGGGACGTAACTAGCTACTGCTAGTTAACGCTGAAATCTCTTAATTTAGCTGCTTATCCTAAGGGGCGAGGAAACGTTTCTGGGTTTCGTAATTCCATACTCGTGCTACTTCAATCGTTCGACGAATCTTTATACTGTTTGCACAGATTTTCAGAGATAACTTTATAAAATTCGTCGTATTCATGGAAAAAGATTCTGCTCTCTTTCTTTATTCTAATTTCCACTTTTTCCTCGAGTTCATGAATAATATCACGAGAGTGGGAATTCGTGTGAATGACAAGTGACAGAAAAAATGCGGACACGTAGAAAAATTTATATTAAAAATGTTTGTATTACACCATTGGTGGAGAAAGATAGAAGAAGGAAGAAATGATTTGGCAAGTGCACCAACAAGCAGCAAAAATTTGTCCGTAACCCAACGTTTCTGTGACCATCATTTACGCTTCAACACATGCACATCAAACGTACCCGAAAGAAATATTCTCGAAATAAATAGGTACGAACAGAACGATATCACACTTGAAAAAACCTTGAGAGAAACTCGGCGTGTTGCAATCGCCGATGGAATGTCAACGACGGCTGTGTCCAGAATGAATGTTTCACCCGGCACTCGACCAACTGAAACAAGAATGGCAATGCTCATACCGTCGATTCTGCGAACGGATCATTGACAACAATTTTAACGATAACCCGCTGCGAACACCAGCGGCGGTAATAACAGTAACGTCGTAATACCGGTATCTAGAGGTAGCTAACAACCGGCATCGATGCAAACTCTATTCGTAGACGTTGAAGACAGACGCTGCCACTGCTTCCCCAGTCCGATGATCGTTCGTTTCAGGAATGCCAGATATTAAAATACCGCAGACTCTCGAGTCTCGCGTACCAGCTCAACCGTTGTCCTCGTCCTCCGTTCACCCTCTTCGTTCTCTGCGTTAAAAGCCACCCTCTTTTCTTAGCACAGTTGGTCTACTTTTCTACCCTCGTTTCGTTTCGCTTCGTTTCGACGAACTTTTTGAGAAAATATTCTATGGACAGATTGAAAATAATGTCTCTTTGCCTTTCTATTAGATTCTGTCTCTTTAATACTGTTCTTGATGTTTCAATATCGTGGTAATTAGTCTCTTTACATTTCTTTCGAGTAAAGCAGCTCTTAATTTTAATGTAATGTAATTTATGTAACGTTAACACAAATATGGAGGTATTATCATTAGTAATTAATAAAGGAATTTTTCGTATAGGAAATTGCGTCCTGAAACGAATAATAATTGTAAGGATATAAGGTTCTTCAAACGCAATTTCGATCTCTGTGACAGATTCGTTTCTCTTCGACACTTTGCAGCCTTCTGTTCTGTCATAAAATCACATAGAACGCTTAAAATTGCAAGGGTTTAAAGTTCCTCGAACTATCCGAATTTCTATGACAAATGCATCTCTCTAGTTTCCCCCTTTGACACTTCTGTTCTTCTCGCAAGATCGCGTAGGCGATATATTCATAACGAGAGCGAATATCAAATCGTGTGGCTGTTACGAAGATAACGATACCACAACTCGGAGCGCTTTATCACTTCAGTCCTGGGAATTGTTTCGGCACAGTTGCGTCGAAAGCTTGCATAAATTTAGTGGAAAGGCTGGTGGAAAAGTCATGGCATATTCGGGAAGAGTCGCAATCACGCGGCACGTTTACATTTTGCCGGACGTTCGAAAACGAAGTTAATTAGCCAGTTATAAATCGAAACAATAGTTTCACTCGTGGGCGAACAAGTTTTGCAGGCAAATCATACCATGGCGTAGCTTTTATTATAAAATTCAAACGAATTGTCCATGCACGTCGTAAAACTTGCGGAGTTTTCACGATAGAAGCAATTTTCCGAGAATCGTAAAAACTCGAAATTGCCATTTTATTTTCCGCAACATGTCGTACTCGAACGAAGAACAAATCATCGGAGTTTGGCGAGTGACGAGTGAGTCAATTAGGTTCTTCGTTCGTGTGTCGAATTTCGATGTAACGTCCAGGTTTTAAATTAACGAGATGCACACGCACGCGCATACGCATTCGTCTATCAACCTGGTATCTATAATTCTGACAAATGGCAGACTTTCATCAGGCCTCTCAGCCAGCTATTCGTTCTACCTTGCCTCGCCACTCTTGTTAGTCCAACTACTTACCATCGTCGAGGATCGACATCGAGCGCTAGTAAGTATTCAATCGGATAAGAGGCGCACAGCCGTCGCGCCATGTCGGTGAACCTTCGCCCTCGCGCGGCTTTCTTCCAGTGAGCTTCCAATAAAAGGAATATGTTCTGCTCGTGAAGTGAAGTGGACCGAATCGAGATGCAACAATGCACTCTTCCATCTTCTCGTTCGTCGAAACTTCGATCGTTTTCTCGGGTACGAAATAAAGGAAGCGCGGGAAAGCGGGTAGTTTCATCGCGGGGGAGAGCATCAATCTTCGGGGATCAGTTTTATTTCAATCTCATCGAGCATCGTTGGAATGTATTTCTTTCTTTCTTTCTTTCTTCCATCGGGATTTTTCCCCGCGTTCACCAGAGGTAGAGAAACGTATTCAATGAGCGAGAAATTGTCGACGACAAACCCTTGCGACGATTAAAGCAATTAAATCGACGGCTTATTGTTGAAAAACGTCGATACGCGGTTGCGGAATAGCTTAAGAAGCCACTCTCGCGATACCACGCATCCTATTTCGAGTTCTCTCGTTTTGTTCACCAGGGATTACGACATTTTTTTCTCTCGTTTTTTGTTTTTTTCGAATTTGCCAGCCAGAAACACCGACAGTTTCCCTTCGATATTCCATCGGGAAAATCCACTGTCGAATGGAAATTGTTTACCATGCTCTGATAAATGGCTGATGCGGCCAGCTTTAAAACCCATTTTTGCCGCTGAACCATTCTCCAACCATTCCCCTCACCTTCTATCCCCACACCATCTCGCACTTTATTCGAAACTCTCAACTCGGATAAGCTGCAAATTCGTTGAAACTGTGGATCACATTTCGTAAATCAAGGTAGCTCCTCCCGGATCATTTATCAGAGCCGAACGACGACGGCTACGAGAAGAGGTGTCGGCAGATTCAGTCGCCAAGTGGCGTTTCGGGCCGCATCCGGCGAACCGCGAGGATAGTTCGTTCTCGCGACGACCGCACAACTCGCAACTTCAAATGGGATATTAATGTCCAGCGTCGACTTGTGCGCGCGCCTCGGGCCATTTCCGGCCGGAACAACCGACTGTTTACGAGGGACACGCTCCCGACAGCGGTTTCCAACGGTTAACAGCTAGCAGCGATACACGTCCTGGGTTCTAGGTGCTTTGCGGTCTCGCGATCTTCCCCAAAATTCACGCTGCTGCCTCAGCACAGCCAACCACTTGATATCGAATACGTTCATTCGGTACTCTAGTCCAACTTTGTTTCCATCGCGTCGACACGCCCTCTACCAAGGTTTGTACAGTATATTCGAATAGTCGTGGAGAAGACGGACCGTAATGTTCGTCATCTTCGACACGGGATAATTTGTGAAATCGTATTCTCAGTTGAGATGTCCACTGGAAGGTTACTGTATTTTGTAGTTTGTTGTTTGACATACACTGCCAGAGGTAAGTATTTCGACACCTACCATGGGAAGCTTCTATGTTCCTGTTGTGTGTGATGTAAGAAACATTTTGAAATTTCATTAGAACCATAACGATACACGACTGTCATATTTTAGGTACTGTCGGTTTTAGAATATGGTATTTTTTTTTTAGACGATTTATTAATATTAATTGACTAATTTTTTTCATACTTTCCCGGATCATTATGTACTTGGATTTGAATTCTAACTTTAAAGACTAACTCGAAGATTGGAAAATAGAGAAAAATGAAAGGTTTATTATTATTTATATCGCTTGTGGGATGAGCGTATTATTTATTTCGTAAAAATTAAACAGTGATTGTGAATAATGAAATTAAGAAATTTACAAACGTTCATTTGGTACTTTAATTCCTCCTAGATGTAATTTCCCAAAAGGTACTCGCTCCATTTACATACCCGTACCAATGGAAGTTCAATTATTTACTATAAATAATAATTTCTGTTTTCACGGACCTATGAAATTCATATTGCAATTGGAGAGGAGTAGTTGGTTGATATTCGGAGATTTCCAGAACTTCGTTGCTTTCGACACTGTAAGATATTGCGCTGGACGTATTGGCGTGGTTGATCTAGAAATTGGTCATGGCAGTAATTGGTGGAGTCCTGCGGGCATAACTTTCGCTAAAACTTTACCACTACTGGCAATCTATATGTTCGTGTGCATTGTGTGCTGAGGCAGCAATTCCCATTTTGCTTCGGGGCTATAAACTGCAACTATCTCTCTACTCTACTATACACAAATGCTAATCATCCTTCGTCATTTTAATTGCTCCGAATTAACAATTGAAAAAATGCAAACTGATGAATATCGTTAAAATAACATACGCAGAGATAAACAGAGAAAATTCCGTATGCAATACGAGTATCAGCAAGTTGAAAGAAAATGCCTGGTCGCGCGTTTCCATTTATCCTGAAACCACTGGCCACTGAGGTTCAAACTTCGGATCAAGAATTTCAGTACATACCGTGTATACATAAGAGGTTAATTTGGAATTCTCTTTTCGTATACCACGCTCCGTTGCCTCGGTTTATCCGTTCAGTTTACGGCAACATGATAGGGTTGTGCGTCCGCAGGGGATGCGAAAGATCCGGGCATAGTGGTTCGACAGAGAATGCCAACTAATTCATAACTCGTCCACTATCTCGCGATTCGACATGATTCTCTTCATCCTGGAGTATTTTTATTGGCAAATTTTGTAATCTTACTCTTCGATCGCTGCATTCATTGGCCAACTATATAAAAACACGTATTTGTTAGAACTGTAATCTTCTTCTATTTCAGATATAAAACAGCAACGATATGAATTTTTGTCAACAATCTACGAGAATTTTCCGTATATATGTACGTTTAGTATCAAGGAAAGAAAGTTGAAACGAATGTAGAGCGGATAGTGAAATATTACGTTGCTCGTCGAAATATCCGTACAGCCCAGTACAAAAGAATCAAGATCCATAGCAGGACGTCCAGCACGAATATTGACGTTCGTATAATCCTCGAGAATAGTTAAATCAGGAGGATTTGTATCCCATCCAAAACTGCGGATTTCCTTCCTCCATTAAGGCGCGGCAGCTCGATGGCCTAGAAAATTCGGATCCAGAAGCATCGGCAAGCAAATCCCGACGTTCGTCATTTCTGCGAGTAATCAACGATTTTCGAGGTTTCTCGTTACGTTAAAAAATCCACGTCGTTTGCGGCATTAGACACACGTAACGGAGAGAGCGCATTCGCGATTGAAAGCGAACGTCAATGGGAGAAAGAGCGATGTAACCGAGTCAAGAAACGCCACTTTCGACGTTTGAAGCGGAAAAGGGTCGGAGAGACGATCGTCTGGTGGATTTTACTTGCTGGATTCCTGACTGTGATGGCGGGGCCCCGTTATTGCCAAGCGGACAGAAAAATCGATAAGAGTGGCATCCACTTTCGATTCGCCAGAGCTAACGTCTCACCGCATTTTCTCACCGCGTGACACTCGTACCCTGTTTCCACCCCTTCGAATCTCATCCGACCGCCCTTTTTTGCAGATTTTAGGTGGTTAATCCGAATAGAAGGCTTTCCCTGAAACGAATCTCTACCTAGAACTCTGGCGACAATTCTATAGTTTTTTAGAGGCTGAAATATAGAGAGGATCTACTTCAAAGATATCGGAATAAGGTAGAGTTATTCGAGTCGGATGAATATTTGAGTCCAGCTGAGTGTAATTTGTCTCGTAATTCGTCAAACCTAGCCACGAACAATTTTTAAGCGTCTCACATTTAAAAACAAAGTATTTAATTCGTCATTAGGAGTATGAGATTTAAAAAATATGTGATAAATCCACGATTTTTTTGTTTTTGTAAGAAATGACAATAATATTAGTTTAGTTGTTACGTTATCTTTTCTTTACTACTGTTAATACTGCGTAATTAATGTTATTCGAATGTTCAAAAGGGCGATAAAAATACGTGTCCGATCCGAAAATTGAAATAGTTTTGACGTCGGAGTTGAAAACGTATTAGAATTAAAAATTGCTCTTTTATAAGAGAGAGAAGATATTTCTTATGGTGTCTTCCAAGTTTGATCTTCGATTGTCCCTTCGAGTGCTTCATCTCACATCGCTCTTGCACGCTGTGCTGCTACGATCTGAAAATTCGCGGCGTATCGATGAAGATCGATTTAATTAGCGGCGGTGAATTTATCGGCCGTCAAAGGATTACCGCGATAAAACGATTTAGCCCGCGGCGTATCCGATTCCACGTCCGTTTTCCTTTCTTTTCTTCTCGTCGGTGTTCATTGTGCCCGGGCAAATGACGCACGAAGATTCGATTCGACTGGTAACCCAGGTCGAATTAAACGTTCCACGCTCGTCGACGTTGGGCATTCGTTAAAACACCAGTCGACGACGATTCTTTTTAGCCACTGCTGCTCCGGGACCTCGAATTCTACGATTCGCCTTTTCATTTTACAACGAGCCACACCGGTGTGCACGGAATCGTCGCAGCCGCGATATCGATTACCCGATCCATTTCCCTGTCGCGTAAAGGACGAATAAAATACTTGGGCCGAGTGGATTAAACCAGTGGAATAGCGTGGCGCTCTCGATTCGTCGTGACCTCACGGCGCGACCGATACCGTGAGCTGCTATTCACCCGAAGCCCGTAAGCCAACGCTAATTATTTCGACGATGCAAAATCGAGACCCGTCGCCTATTGCCTTTCTTTCATTTCTCTTCGTTTTTAATCTGAATAACGGAAAGCCCGTTGTTCTAGCTCGGTTCACTCTAATGCTAGCTACCTTGAATCGAGTATCGGCCTCGTAGTTCGTCAACGGTTCTTCTACCATGTCGAAACGACGCGAAAAGACGAGACGTGCAGTGGCTTACGAAAATATATCAATGCTTGTGGATAGAATAGCGATTTTACGCAAATTTATCATCAATTAATTGATCGAAAATCCTCGGTCTTCTTAATAATTTAAACCGAGTGTTACACATTTTATAAAGGATCAAGTCGTAATACTTACAAACTGGAATGTACATGCCACATATGTTTCGTTTCCGAGCAACGCGTACAAATCACTCACTGCTACCACTGGCTGAGTTATTGTTCGAACGAGAAAGAAACGAAACGACACTGGAATCGTCACCGAGCGTGTTCGTTCTTCTCCAGCCGGATTACGACTCCTTCTCTTATCGAAGCTGAATCAGAATTCATCGGTAGCGTGAAATCCCTTGCGATTTTCTTCTTCTGGATCTTCCTTCTTCTGTTCTTCATTATTCTCTGGTTCTCTGTGTTTTCCGAGTATCGATTACTTCTTTCAGAGCTGTTCATTACAGTTCTTGTTCTCTTTATATATATCGAACGTGGACAAATTTTCTACCCAATGTGTTCGGTCGTTCAACTAAACTGCCTTCAGTGAAAAACGTAAAAGATCCAAAGATATCAAAACTTCTCGAAATTTCAACACAAAGCATTGCCATGAACCAGCATTGCATATATTTTAGCCCATTTTTATCATCGCTTTCTTTCCTCGGTCTTCTCCACATCTCCCTATCTTCCAAAACCTATTTTTCTTTTCCGCAAACTTTCTTTCCGCATTTCATTATACAGTATTATTTCTCAAACTCCTCCTTTCTCGACCGTTACATTCACCGACGCAATTTTAGCCAAACTTACATGTACATTTCACTACGAAAGTTCCATCGAAATTTCCCGTTAAGCGACCGCGCGGTTAACAGATTAACTTGACGCGAGAGAAGTTCGAAAACGAATGTATCTCAACAACGAAACCTACCGCGACAGATGTTATCGAATTGCATAATAATTCGTCTTTCTTCGGTAACTTCCCGATTCGTTCTACCTGTCCGAGGAATGGAAGCTCTAAGTCCGAAGACCTAGAAAGGTCTGTAACATTTCATCCCTCTTGCATCAAGTGTAATGAATTCAACAGTTGAGAAGCTTGGACGAATGAAATCTCCCAGCGAGCATACTCCGTGTAATAATACTAAAAACATAGAAATTTCAGAATTTTTACGGAGGTCAAGTAAAAGAACGAAAGAAGAGGCACCGTTGTTCCCGATCGATCGACCGGCTTAGCGGTGGCGTTGCTCTCCAAAGCGGGCCACCGGTCGATAAGCCGATTGCGTGTTTAGAACGCTAATAAAAATGATAAGCGATAGCTCAGCCGGCGGGAAGAGGCGGCCATCGAGGGGTAAATTGGTTCGGTGAACGATAAGAAAGATGCTCAAACTTCTTAACGATTTTTCCTCTTATTTATCGCGGTCCACGTCCATTTTCTGGAACCCGCTGCCAAAATTACCTCGTTCGAAATCACGATAGTACGTCTGTCGTGATGAAGCGACCAATTATATCGTGCGTGTATTTCACGAGTGTCGGAGCTTGAGATAATTCAACTTTGAGTTAGAAGGATATTAAAACCTTCCAAAGTGAATTCCAAGCGCTAAGAATGGAAACTATTTATTATATTTAACTATCGTTCCTTACAGTTTATTCCTTTTTGTCGGTGGAAAGATGAAACCGGTAAGTAAGAAAGAACAAAATCATAAATATAAGAAGGAATGTAGTGATAGAAACAAGCCTTCACCGTAGTAATCATCATCCATCTGCTGCGTTTGTTCAGAATCCCCTGAAATTGTGGCTGACGGGTTTATTATCTGTCTAGATTCAAAATTGCACCTAGTACTAGCTCGTAACTGACATTTGTTAATTGTAATGTTGATAATATCCCGCGGGATACCTAACAACACGAAGTCGTGTTTCACGTGCTGTTGCTGCACAAACGTCAAAAACAGAAACGTAACGTCGAATGGCCGAACAGTTGGCCAATTTTATTTGTCCAGTTGTAATTTCGCTGACAGCGCGTAGGTACGCGCCACGAGCCAACACACTGGCTTAAATTTCGCAACGTGCGATCGATCGGCAACGCATCGGCACGTCTCGTTAAAGTTTCACGCCGATCAGGAAGTTTTGTGCACGTCATGGAAAAATATGTCTCGGCCCAGTTCGTTCATACGTCGCTATAACGACCGCGATAAAATTTCAAAAAATTCAACCGACTATAAATCAGAATATCGAAATTACATCTCTCGTTGAGATTTCAAAGTTATTCGAGCGTTAGAAAGATAATATTGAATTCGACCCTTTAGAATGCACGGTTATCTGCCAGGCGGTTTCAGAGAATTCTTAGTAATTTAAGTGTCTTGTTAATTGCTATTCTTTTTAAGTAAATCTAAAAGTAATTAGAGTTAGAGTCAATTATTCGTTACATTAACGAGGGCATTTCTAATACTAATTATACGTATAAGACTATCGTTCATGCTTTATACTAATTTTTTACCGAGTGCATATTTGCAATAAACGTCTCGTTACATTGCTAACGAAATTTCGAGAAATTTCTTAAAATAACGCACGATATATCCATAAAAATTGTCTACGGTAAATGTTCGAATACCTTCGTGAGCCATTGTCGAAGTCAGAGAAAGGAACTTCGTCAGAAGGAAAGATCAGTTTGGGAAATCATAAAGGACACGTCCACTTGAAAGGAACGAACTTCTGGAAATACACATGCTCGTTGTTCCACGTCTACTGTGTCTACTACTACATCACCGTAGCAGCTTCCGGCGAACGTGGCCGCTCTGGCTTCGAAACGCTGTCAGGAGATGCTTTGCTTTCACGGAAAGAAAGTTACCGTGCCGTGTCCCGGTTTAACACTGTTCAACCCTCTATTGTTTGCGTTAAAGCAATTTCGCTCGATTCTCGACGAGATAGGCCGGGTTAATGTTGAAAATTCGATAATCGCCGGATAATCCACGTACACCGACCTGCTGATAGACGCTAGGCTGATTGAATCGCGGTATATGTATAGTTGAATACATGAATCGAATTGAAAATGTTCGTATATAGATAGTAGTTTGAATCCTGGCAATAGTTGATTCGGTTCTGAAACGTAAGGAGAAGAAGAACACGCACTTGCACGTATTTGCTCGTTTCATTTGAGAACGGGACACGTTTGTAACGCGTAGTACATCGAGTTCTGCCTTGTTGAAACACTCCCATTGCAGATACGCCAACTTTGTTATTTCGCTTAACGATATAGAACGTCGCGTTCTTCGGCTACTGTTCTTGTACCAAGTTATCGTGACGAGGCAAACGCTATTTCTATTTACCATCCAGTAGCAATTCTATTCGTCGTTACACGGCGATATCTGATGCATTCTAAAGCGCCATTTAAGACGGAAAACAGTAATCGAATATTGTCGATATTTGGACAAACGATTTAAGGAGCTACTCTGGAAATTTATTTCCGTAACTATTTTGCCGAATAATCATTTGGATAATTATTTTCGAAGAGACGTTCAATTTATTTGTACTATATATTTTCATCTTTTTCGACCATATAATCTAGTGGCATTTACGATCGCAGTTTTATCTTGCATTAGCCTTAAAAGCTAAAATTGATCATTCTAGCGTATATAACTTTTTTCATCGTACTTTACATACTTTTTACATTCTTTCCCATTAAAAAAATTGTCCTTTTGTTTCCATTACACCTACATCGTTTAGCACTTTAACTTCTCAATTAGAAAGAAAAGAAATATGATACGAATGGGTTAGTAGCCGGTGTAGCGTTGTACTTCGATAAAGCTAGCCGGAGTTCGCAAAGATATCCAGTAAACTTACAGTCTGACCAATGGCAACACGAATTGGTTGCACGAAGATCGTATCTTTCTTCGAATAAAAACGCGTGTCTCGTTCCTCAAACTTTAAAAAGACTCGACCCGCTCCGTACTCCCGTGAGTCTTTTACCAGCAGCATTTGCAACATGCCCGCCTCGTGTTCGAACAGTCTACACAAAAGTCACGTACGTATATCCTGAAGCATGGACCTCACGAGAGAAAGAAAATAGACTGGTACACTCACGCTCGTATCGTTTTCCCTTCCGACCATCATTTTACTACGTTCACGGTCAGATTGTTTTATTTCCGTATATTTTTATTTTTCCTCGTTCGATATACTTCCTTGCTCTTTGCGTTTTACCGATATCGATACGGAGATCGAATTGCGTTTCAAAGCGACGTTCTCGCATCACACGCTTAACCAGGGAACGTGGGAAACGATATAGAACACCGCGGGAAGTTTTAGCTGTTTCTCGTGACCGTTCGCTGAAAGTACATTTCGCGGAGTAAACTGATCGTCAATTTTCTTGCAGATTCGTTCAACGCCGTACGAAAGCCTTATTCCATTCACCAGCTCTCTCTACGAATAATCGGACCTTTAGGTGAAACATTGCAACCGGAAATTGAGAAGGATCCATCTCTCTGATAGAAAATTCGTACAACTGATTTATATTTAGGATAATTGACTGGGATACGTTAATAGGCTTAAATAATCATCCATCGAATGAAAGATTCAAAGCGTGTTAATTATTATCAGCATTCTGCATCGATTGCCGATCAATATGAAATTAACGTGTCGTAGTTGGTTATTCGTGGACTTCCATATTTCATCGTATCGATCGACCTGGCCAACTCGAAATAATTAAACGATCCAATGTCCGAGCTGGTGCCTCCGGCGCGTACCTTTTCTCGTTTTGCCGTTTCATAGGCAAAGTTTCGAGCACCTTTTAGAAACACCCAGGGCCGTGGGGAGGAAAAAAAAGGAGAGTGGCGAGTGGCGAGCGAGAGGTAGTGTGGCGGACACGATGAAAAAGAGACGCCATGGAGAAACGATATTGCGTGAAAGGAAAGCGGTAAATGGGATGGGGGTGAAAGGATGAGGAGGTTGCTGCAGATCGATGTTCCTCCTACCACCGACTTCCTCTCGGTCTCTGTCGCTGCCGTTCTGTCCCGTTTCTCTTCCCTCTTTTACCTTCTGCACTGTACACGATGCCCAGTTTTCGTTAATACAAGGCCGGTCAATAGCAAGCCTCGAAGCTGCAAGCTGTTTGTCATACACCCCCCGAAATACATTTCGTATTGGCAGACGGTTTGCGAGTGGACTATCGTCGAGACATTCCTGTTTATGCATTCGCCTATGTAGGCCATCCCCTGCGCCTCTTATTCACCGGTTGATTCTCGATACAGAGCGGATAAGCGCCGCTTTCTCCAAATTATTTACGTTCGTTTACGTGACTCGACTTCGATACACTATCGCGATGATGCATTTAAGCTTACTGCGTATTTATGTCTCTATCTCGCTCTAGATTCAGCCGAGGAAGAGAATTTTAATACGTTTCAAGAAAATTATTATCGTACGATTGAAACGAGAAATCATAGGACGATTCTCTCTTACATCGACTACAAAACTGCCGTGAAAAAGAATTTATAACGATAAGAAAATTTAATTTGGTCGAAAATGACCCAAATAACGCAGTCGGATTTGAGACAATCTTCTCATATTTCAGCTTAATTTCTTGGGTTTCATAAATGGATAAATGAAAGAATTTTTTTCTAAGGATAAAAAGTATCTGTAACCTGTTTTACATTTTAACAGGGTAGTTAGCATGCGAAGTGTCGTACTCAGTCTGACAGGGTGAAATATATTGCATCTATAGAGAGAATCATCCCATTCGTTGCAAAAGAAAAGATAAATGTCATAAGAGTGGAGTGCGATAGTGCGTGAAACATAGTCGCGATATATTTCTCGTTGCTCTTTAAACGGTCGGGATTCTTTAACGTCCTTGATAACAGAATTTGCAGCAGGTTCTCGGTTTATTGACCATTTGAGCGTTTCGTGCGTTTACTTTCCAGTCAGCCTATCTAGAACGATAGTTCGTTAAATAAAGAACCAGGGCTACCGTGTACGTGTGATGCGATGAAAAATCTAGTAGTATGGGACGGTCATTGGCCAGCCAAGAAATACTCTGCTCACTCCTACGATTCTCTCTCTTCCTTTATACAAAGAAGATGAAGCTATTCTACGGAATCAATCTCTGGAAGATCTCTAAATGACCACAGCGAGTTGATGAAACCTTTTTCAGTCGTCGATGAAAAATTTAATTCGATGAAAAATTCAACAGAGCGAGTCGATGGTCGAACGATTTGAAGTAAAATGGTAAGGAAGCCATGGTTGAAGGATGGCCAGCACTGATTACCAGCAAACTAGCTCCTAATGATGAAGAATGGATCGAGCTAATCCCCGAGGCCAGACCGTGTACCATGAAACAGATAAGGCATAAAATAGTGGCCGTGGACGTAGCCGCTTTGTACTCGAGAGGCGAACGTCTCTTGCCGGTGAAACGGCCCAGGCCGCCTTCCTTTTCCTTCTTTCACCACTAAAAATAAAGCTGGCCGGATAATGTGGGACACTGTTTCCCTTCGAACAATGCCTCAGCGTACCATTCAACGCGCACCAGTTTTTTTCGATGTCTCTCTTTCACCAGAAGGCCTGCTTCTTGAACCTCGTATAATAAGCGATCTCTCCCTCTCTGGTCGCCTCTTTCAGCTCCCTGTCAGATCCGAGTTGATACGCTCCCCTTTCGAGTACCTTAATCGCGCGCTATCCTACGTTCGAGATCGTCCTAAGTATCCACCGAAATCGTCCGGATTACACGGATCATAGCGTCGAACCGCCGATCATTTCTTGCCACTGATTCACGCCGATAACAATCAACGGCCATGTTTCGATTTATTCGTCGCGTCGGTTCCATCGTGAAATTCCATTCTACCTTTGACACGATACCCTGTCCGACGAACCAATCAAACGGGTGAAAAAAATTGCCACGACGATCGATCGCTTCGGCTCGCGGTCATTCATTCCCGCGATGTAGGAATTTCACAGGCGACTGGCTACCGAAATTAATAAACTTTATCTAGTACGCGTAACGAGACCGACACAAATATTTAATCGGTCTACCGATACTTATTGACTTTCCGGGTTGGGTGAAGCGTGACGAACCATCGAAAAAATATATCGAAAAAAAAAAAAAAAAAGAAAAATATGTACAGGCGCGGATATCCAGTGAATTATGAGATAGTCGTACCTCGATACACTTAGCTTCAGATTTCACGAAATATTCAGATGCTGTGGTTGCTATGGCACAAAGCGACAGTAAGTCGGTAATAGTCTGAATTTTTCCTTCTTCTTCCTGTAGGTCATCTTTTATCGACATTTACGTATCGTCATTGATCGATTAGTATTTTTATAGAAATATCGCGTTCTTTGATCAATATGTTTTTGATGGTTCACTGGAAGAGGAAGAAACGTACCGTTATCTCGCCGTTAAATTATGCCTGATACGTACAGGTATGTAGTCAATGAACATAATTTGCAACGTAACCATAATTACTGATCATGTGCGGCTCAGGTGTCCGACAGTCTGACAGTCCGGATTTATTGTAGCTCCTCTCTAATTGCTGCTAAATTATTCTCAGGCTATTATATGTACAATGCTATTAAACTGATTAAATGCTCGACAATGGTGAACGTTTAAGACGTATACTACTAGCATTATTATACATTTTCCTATTCGATATTTGGAATGTGGTTCTCTGTTAATATAGACGAAGATAGTGACGATGTACAATCTCAAAAGTTAATCTTCCATAAATTTCGAATAAGATTAATTGTTGCATAAATCCGCGTATCTTCCACAGATACTCGTTGTTACAATATGTGCTTTCCACGGGTAAATTGTTATCTCGAACAGAAGTTGAGTGAGAAGTTGAGAGTGGTATTTGGCCAGGTTTTAAGGAAATCATCAGTTTGAGATTGGAATTAGAACGATCCAACACCTCGTTAAACCCTAAAACTACTCGAATAGCGAAACTTCATGGAACTTTGCCTTCCGGAGCTACGGCAACTTCATCGAACGTCGCAATTTATTAGATATCCGAACGTTATCGAGACTCCGAGTATTAATGTCTGTAAATCGAGCTTCGTCGTTGCTTCTTAATGAAATTTTGGCAAAATTCTTGATCACGATCCAAGGAAAATTCCCAAATTATATCATATCTTATCTCCCAAGAATTATAAATTATCATTCGATGAGAGTGAAACTAGTCGTTGACTGGAGACCTAATTCTTTTAACTGCTACCTCTGGTATCTACGATCCATTCGTTCAGAGAAATGACAAGTAAATTGAATAATGTAAAATCAAACGGAGCGACGAGTAATTTAATCTAGTAGTTATATTGGTGAAAAAAGAAGTAATAGAAATGAACGGAGCACATATTTCTGAGAATCCTTAACCGTAACCCTTCTACTATTCCTATATCCGAGTTACGCATCGCCTGCAGCCTAATGAAATCAATTAACCGCGTTGAACGATGAAGTAGCGCTAACATTTGCCAAGTGGTCGCATTTATGTATATGTATGCGATCTATCGAGAGTACGCATATCAGTTGTGTGTTTGTCGGATGCAGGGTGCTTTGGTCGCAACCAAGCATCGATCATCTCACGAACCGCGCTGTGATCCTGTCAGCTGACAATCCACTCGATTGTTGCTCCACCGACTTAATGAAACTAATTAGTCACATTCGTGCCGGCAGAGGCACGAACGTTCGATCATCGTACAATGCTGCTTGTATCGAGCCTCGAAGGTGCTCTCGATAACGTTGCTCTCTGCGGATGTCCGATTGCGAACACTCGGAATAACGCGTCGTTAACGTGTCTAGAAGGATAATGGCGCCATGGGGAGGAGTTTCTGTACCTGATTGCTCGGCCGTTACCTCTGCCCCTAAAGGAAATTCAACGTATGAGAGCTCGATGCGTATAATACCCACTTCAAACCCATTTGCATATAGACTGGTCGAAGTAGAATGAGTTTTATAGGCGACGGTAGATGGTTATGGAGATCCTTGCCAAAGTGGAAATTCTATGATTTTTCAGGTGCCTGTAGAGGAATGTGGATATAAGAGTGTGGAAACTTGTCTGCCTTGTCGTATAAGAATAATAAATTAAAAGCAATCATAAAAAAAGAGCGAAAAGTATTCAATTTGTATGAAATATTCGACAAATGTCTGAAATACTTATAATTGTCGGTATCACTATAGAGTATAGAGGAATTGATTCGTAATTGAATGTCTTTGGACGTTTAATACATTCGCTCTACAAAATAGAGATTAAATGTAAAACGTTTGAGTACGTCGATATATCGCCGAGTGTTGGAGTGTGGTTCGTGAAGGATATTGACATTTTTTAACCTGCGGACCATATGGGTGTAAAAGGAAAGGGACAAAAAGAGGAACGGTCAGTTACAGAGCGTCGATCGATTTATTGCATCGTTTTACCAGTTATTTCAGTTATTTTTCATATCTTCGCTTCCATTCAAAGTTATCTTAATTTTCAGTATTTTACAATATAATTCGTCTTTCGATATTACGTATTTTTATTTCTTCTAACTTTTACTTTTGCTTAGTGTTATAGAATAGGATTATACCGTCGTAGGACAGAATTGCTTATTAATAAATTCAATTTAAATGCAAGATGAATTCAACAGAGTATGGAAACTTATTTTTCTTCTGGATGCCAAGCGTTAACGAAATATCTTCGAATTTCGAATACATTTAGTTCAGAATTTAAAAGAGTACGTAGTTCAATAACCTCGTTATCTCGAAACTGGTGACTCCTTTCCGTCTCAGGTGCTGGTTATATACACGAGTCAATGAAATTAATTACAGTCGACGCCTGCGCGACCTAAACCGAATCTCGCAGCCGCTTATTTACCCTTGCGAATGATGCTCGACATTCGACTGCGTCGTACGGTTAGGCCGATATAGCGGCCGCGTTATTTACGAACTCGACAATTAGCGAGGCATTCGAGAGGCCGCCAGAAGGAGGGTTAATGAAATTAATCGGTCACGTAGCACAGGCCACGACAAAAGATCGCCGGCTGCTTCGTTAGCGGCCCTGGATGTAATTATCGGCTCTTGTATTCATCTTGATGAGATGTACCGATCAACGAGGATATTGTAAAACGAAGGTGATAATCAAAGCAAAGCCATTCTTAAAGCTCGAGGAAAAACAACGTTGTTACTTATCGAGAGTAGAACAAATTTCGAATGTTGGTCGTTTTATTGTTCGCGTTGTCTCGCAAGACGAAGTGTCTCGAAGAGTAATTAAGTCGACGAGTCTGGCTCTGAAACGAGAACCTTTCAGGCGTTTCCCTGATGACCGGCAATTGAATTGATTAAGTGTCTACAAAGCTCGAGATCTCTTCCGGCGTCAAGGATATATCCCTTGGCGTAGCTCTGCTTGTTATCTTATTTTCTCTTACATCGGTGTCATTCTGTTTATCGCGGCGCAGTTTCATCATTCTCTCGCCAATCTTATCGAACGGAGTAATTTCTAGGAAGACCAACAAACATTTCGCGGACAAATTGGATTTGCGTGGTCGCGATGAGTGAGTCAGACACCCGAGTCGTCCGAGTGTCTGCTAAGGAACAGCTGCGAACCAAAATCATCCAGGACTTCTTTTCCATTCTCATTAGTGTTCGGGTACACTTTCCAGTTCTCACCAACCCAGACCTCCATTTCCTTCTCTAAAATCCTTTCCCTTCGATTCCCACGTTTCTAAGAAGAAATCACCCTCGAAATCCCTTCGGAGTGGATCGGACTAAACGCATTAATTCCAAGAAATTCAATCCGTATTAAACCATTCATCCTTCGAGCTCTTCCTGGTTACGATGATAAATGAAAGAGTAACCGCTCGGCAGAGGGTCCTTCTTTCTTCCCGATGAGCCTACGCTGCGGCTCATCAGTCTCGTCGAACCAGGCCACCAGGACTTAACGGGTTAGCAACAAACGGTTCGCCGTTAAAAACCCTCTTCACCGTTGATCGTCGCCAGGCCAACTAATGAAACCCGTCGATCACGTTCGGTGACACGTGCACGAAGGTCACGACCACCTTTTCCATCGAGCCACACAGATAGTTGTCTTTCTCTGTTGCCTCATAGCGAGGCACCAGGACGCTCGTGGACGAGAGAGCAGCGCCTGTGTGTTCGCAGATAAGGCAGAAACACTGGAATTGTATATATCGATCCTCGGTTTCGATAAGATACGAGAACCCTACAGCCTTGGGCTCGGGTTCACGAGCTGCTGCTCACGGGAACAATTTTGGCCGGGACGAAGGAGTGCGACAGCAAGGAATAAAAGGGATAGGAAGAGAGAGAGAGAGAGAGAGAGAGAGAGAGAGAGAAAGAGAGAGAGAGAGAGATGGTTTTGTTCTCTTCTCTTTACGGCATCGATCGTTCGGAACCGTCCTTTGCCCAGGAAGAGTAGGAACCTGGTAATGAAGGAAACCGTTCCTTCCTCGCCTCTACTAACGCGGATCAAAAGTTTCACCGATGCATGAACCACGCTCGTCGTTCGTGGTTCTCGACGAATAGCTACAGTTGCTCACGAAAGTATCCGAACACGTACAGCAACTTTCAGGAATGTATGTTACGTGCCTTATATGAGAGATTTTAAAATTTCATTAGTAGAGCATAATGAGACGCGACTGTTTGATTATATTATTGATTATATTAGTCAAATTTGAAACTAAATTCGATATACTAGATGTACCACTAACATTGTAATGAAATCTAACTATCGTGATTATATCGGTCAAATTTGAAATTTGAAATTTGAAATTTCGTCTCCAGTTTACCCAACCAATATAGCCACGGTGATTGAGTGTCATTAGAGTCTAACGATACGTTATAACGATATAACGTGAAATTTGTTTTCAGATTCGACCACTATGTAATTTCGAAATGTTTTACACAATAAAATTTTTTTATATGCACAAAAGTTCTCTATTACAAGTCATCTTTACACCTTTTACCGTAAATGAATTACGAACATTCAAACTGTAAAATATCCTCTTTTTTTCACCTTCTCTCACAGCCTCTTGTCTCGTGAATATTATGCCATGGTGTAGAAAAGAACAAGAAAAGAGACCCCTACTTTTGCACGAAGAATAGGACAGTTTTCCATTTTAATTTCTTCGCGGAAGAAATCTCGTTTTCGAAAACTTATTTCACAATTTCGTCGTCTTTCCGTTCCAGGGACGCCGGGACGTGCATACAGCGGGAAAGTATTGCGTTCACGTTTCTTCCTTCTCAACACGTGTAGCCGAAACTTTCAGACGTCATTGTATCTTTTCCATCTTCCCTCATCCCTATTCCCTGCCTGTCTCCCGCCACCCTTTTGTCGCTTCGTCTTTCTGTCATCTATCCATCCACCAACCCCGAACCGAATTCATCTCGCGGATTCATCTCGCAAACTTTCAACCTTCGTCGCCCGACCCCTTCCTCGAATCGCGAAATTTTCTTTTCCTGCGACACCTGCAACTATTTTTCTACCGAGGAACTTTCGCAGGTCGAGAGATTCAAATCTCGAGAATCCTCGCGGTTATTACTGGTTCCTCGCGTCTTATAGGGAATGATAGGAAAATTTCGAGTCAGTTACGATTTATCAGGGGTTCACGTAGCGAGCAATGAAATTGTGAACGACTTCGAGAGACCCAGCGTCTTATCGCCTGGATTGACTCCACTATGCGAATTAATACGAGAAATTACGTCTAGAAGAGTCATCGACTTCTCGAGGGTAATTTATACAGATTGTTCTTTTTGTTACGATGAATTCAGGCACATTGACGTAAGAAAATATTGAGTAATAAAATTTAGAAGAGATCAGTAGTTAACTGACAGAAAAGTCTAATACTAACTTTGAAAATATGTTGAATTTATAATTAGGATAGCTTAAAAGCATCAACCGGCTAGTCGTTCAACGCAAGAGGTTATGGCTTTTTAGACGGAATTCTTTCTCTTCTGCGGAATGGAACAAAACGAAAAAGTTGGTTCAATTTAATCGTAACAAGGCTCTGGTCGGGAACTCGATTTAGCCGGAAGCGGAGTCGTTTAAGAAGAATGCGGGACAAGTAAAGAAACGGAGGATCGACTTACATCGTTGCTATAAAATACATTTCATCCACGGCGGGCTCGCTATAGCGTCTACTACAGCAAAGATCAAAGGTCAAATCGATTTGACGAATTTGTGACGCAAACGAAGCGAAGGGCTGCTGACGCACGCTCCCAGCATCGGAGGTTGCAGTTTTTTGAAATTGCACATACGTACATTAAACCAGCGCCACTTCGCTCGAGCAGCCCGAGCTTCGAAACACCAAAGAACTAATCACTCAACAACTTTCCCCCACTACCACCAATCGCAATACTATCGACCGACCTAAATCGAATAACCCAATCCAACCCCTAAAAGAAAATCCACTTTTTCCATCTCGTGACACGAAAGACGAATTCGTCTCGCGGCTCCTGACACGCTTAACGCGCATCACAAAAGACACCGTAATCCATTCGGGAGCTTCAAGCTTGCCATTACCTAAATTTCCAGGAAAATCGAGACTTGGCCAGTGAGGCGAGATGAGACTCGATTGTCTGGTCCAAGGTGCGCGGATTGGACGACTTTCTCCGATAGTTCGAACAGTACCGGTACCAGGAAATCGCCTCAGGAGTGGAAAGGAAACCACCGAGCGGATACCATTGGAGGAGCAGGAGGTGACGAGACCGAAATCGGCGACGGTGGAACCATGAAGCTGGCGCGTGACTCTTGAACCGTGCGTGAAAGCTACGAGATAAGGTTAGTTCTGCTGGTTCACGATTCGACACCTCTATCGGAAAATATTCTTAGCACGTAACAGCTGAAGACCGCAGTTGGCCAGTTTATGGCTGTTTCGCGCCCCGGGAAACCCCGCAAGCTTTTCATTTGCTCGCTGACGTCCGGGGGAACGCTGTATCGTCGAGTGACTCGAGAATTGGGCGCCTTATTGATTTTGTTATTGAGATTGGCGAGACAGGCGAATATTTTCTGACGTGTAGTTTTGATACATTTATTATATGTGTTTATATGGTGCAGATTTGTTTCAACGCGGAATCGCGTTTCTGTTATTGAGAGAGTAGGAATAATTAAAACGATTAAGATGCAATTCAAAAGTGAATATTCAAGTAGTCTTTACACGGGCTCAACTTGACAAAAAAATCGGTCCGCAGATTTTATTTTTAGAGATTAATTTTACATTTTACATTTTCATTCTGCATTTTATACGGCGCACAGTTGTTAGGAATTATCGTAGTTCACGGAGTTAAGCTTGTCTCATGATTTTTGAAGATTCATACTTTGTGGAATTTACTGAAAGAGGAAGTTCTCGGTTTTAATGTTTAAAGTGATTTCCAGGGATTGAAATTTTTGTTACAAAAAGAGGATTAAGCGAATTGATACGGCGAGATCAGATATTTTATATTTATGTTACTATCTAAAACAAATATCATTATTGCCTTTATTTACTGGATATTTTCTGGCCATATATATATTCCGCATTTTATATAATATGAATTTGTTTCAAAAATAAACACTCGAATATTCTGTTTACACGGATTGAATTAAAAAAAATTTACTATAACCATCGTAGAATCTGTTGCAGTTCCAAACAAGATTTTATTCGACACGCGTGACAAAGTCGACTATAGAATGTTATTCGCTAACGGAATACCGCGCGATCCTTCGTCTCACTAGCGCATATCGTTTTCATTTCGCGACAGGCGGAAAGCGGCACGGTGTCGGCCGGTTGGAAAGCTGCAATTTCGTCGCAGCGCCTCAAGAAAAAGAGACGAGAGAGGAAAACGAACAAGATACGAGTCTGAGCCGCGCTTATGGCACGTCTGCGGCGAGCCAAGATTGCGTTTTCCGGCTGTGAAAATTTCCAGAAACCCACAACAAAACCCCGACACCCTGTGAAAGAGGATCAGCTTGGAAGGTTTAGCTAATATTAAATTATAATTTACCACTGCAATCAGATATATTAACTATTATTTCGTAACGTCGATTTTATCCTATTTGCATATTACACGGTATTAATTACTGTTGCAAATATGGTAGTTGTCGTACCGTGGAATCGTACTAACCGATATGTATTATTTTGCTCTACGAACACCAGCATTGCAAGTTTGCTCGGTAAATGTACAACTTCGGGGTCATTCATTTTGCGTTGAGTTCCTAACTCCTGTCTTTCGGCTTTTTGTAAGCGGTTAGTATAGGTCGCGTAGGTGATGTGTCAAGATTAATATCGCAGGATTTTAGACCAACATATGGCAAACGTGTTTTCTGCCATCTCGTTTAAAGGCCAACTTTTCTAGAACTATCCAATTTTAGTCGTTGAAATGGTCTTGGTGGATTAAGAGTACGTCGGAACACGGTGGAGTAATCTCGCGTTACTTCAGGACCGATTCCCTGCAAATTTAACTCTTAACTCTCGTCTTAGAGACGTGTGCAGCGTATAATAAAGTTTTTAGCATTATATTAGTACTATACTTAGTACATTTAATATTAGTAGTAGTATACGTATAATCAAGAAAATCAAAAAGAAAGTAGACAAAATATTACGAAATTGTAAATATTAAATTCAATGTTAAAGGTTGATAGCGGAGATAACTTGGGAGACATCGTTTTAGGACAAAATTATCCAGCTTTTCCGATATCTTTCACTGTCCCTAATTCACGAGAAATAAAATTCTGTATTGTTTCATCTCCTAAATTCGTTTTATAGCACCAACGAAAAATGGCTTTCTGTTACAAATCACCTACCAGCCACATTTGCGCACAAATTTTCATAACTTTCGAACCTCCAAGTTCTCTAACTTGTCAGTTTGTCCAGTATAAGGGTTACACCATTTCGCTCTCAATGCCTCATATATTCTTGAAATTTTGATAGAGCCAGGGTAGTAATTCCAACTTTCCTCCAGATTTTGGACTTTTCCTCACTCACTCGAAAGATTCTCAAACTGTTGAAAAGGACTAGTTGGTGAAGGGAGCGCTGTACATCTTTTTACGAGCGACAGCGACGAGAAACATGGCGCCAATTAAGGGAGACAAAAATTTATTCTTCCGCCGGGCGAGCTCCTTAATGAGTTCCTTTCGAAGGAAGGGCGAATAAGGCCGATTCGAGCCGCTTTAATCGCGGTCGAATTACCGTTATCCCGCGGTTCTCGTTGTTAATCGTAGTTTCATGCGACGGTATTTCGCGCCGCTTAACGCGGTTATAATTCGTCGGGTCGAAATTAGTCCGTGGAGCGCGAGCCGTAGAAATTCGCGGGCGATTTGTCTGCGTTAACGCGGCCAAGCGTCCTATCTCGATTTATCCTCGTGTCCGATGGAATTTTGCGGACCATCTCGTTTAGTCGCGAGCCCCGTTCTTTTCCTGCCCGCGAATCACCGAATTATTTTCGATCCGACCTCTCTACGTCATCCCGTATTTCCAATTCTTTTCGTTTCTCCTCTAACTAGAGAGCGACGCTGTGAAATATTCCTGTATCAAGATGAGCGACACAGGGCTTTATTCCTTCATTTGAATAAGGTGCGTGTAAACGAGTCAAGCTGTATTTTTACGTGTATATTCCTTAAGGACGCTGTTCTTCGTTGTAGTTGTTACGGACGGAGGAAAATCTGCGCGACGATAAAGAGGAATATTGCTTCATCTCGACACAAGTACGTAAACCGAGATTCTCGAGCACGCTGTATTTTTCTTCCATGTTCTTAATCTCGTATCGGATTAATAAATAATTTTCACGAATCTCTGGCTAATTTTCTCGTAAGAATCGAGTAAAAATGTAACCGCGACTGTAGTGCAAGGAAAGCGTTAACCAAAATTTCCATCGATAGACGTCGCTTTACTTCCATTAAATATTCGAATAAAGGGAATCGAAGAGAAGCTTGTCTTATTTTTTTTTCCTTGTCTTAGTTTTTTTCCAGTCTAAAGTTCCAAACGAGGTAACAACTTTTAAAAGTTTTAAGCTTCTAACGAGTTTATCTCGTTTTCAAATCATCGTTCGCGCGTATCAATTTTGACCGATTTCATTCGCCTACAAGGTCTGTTCGGAACATGTTATACGAACAATTATTATATTATAGAATCTATAGAATATTATACGCAACATGCTGCTCCAATCGATCGACCGAAATAAACCATCGACCTGGGGCGATCATTACACGGGGGCTAACTTGTCGAAATAATTTCCATTCAAATCAATGAATAATTAATGTACAAGCTTCGAAATGGTACGACGAGAGAGCTTACAATTCGGTCGCGACATATTTTCCTCGATCGACGAAACACCGCCCGCGGCAAACGTTACGCGGTGACGGAGGTTTAGAGAGAAGGGGTACAGATAGCCAAAAGATTGCTCGACATACCGGGTCAGAGGTTTCATAAGCTCGGTCAGAATTCCTTATCTCTCCCTGTGTATGCTTCTTGGTTTCTTTCTTTCGATCTGCTCTCCATACTTTTGCTAAGTATTTCGATAAAGATTCCCGAAGAAAATACTATGCCTGGGTTCCCCATGGAGAACACACCTCTGCTGGAACTTGGGTAAAAACGCGAAACAAAGGAGACGTTTTCGAGGAAGAGCGGGAAGAGCTAAGAGAACGATATTCTTCGAGAGGGATCTAGAGATTCGCCTAAGTGTCGCCTCGTTCCGCGATCAAATGGTGCGTCGCGATCATTCGTCTTCGATGTAACAGGCTGTCACTGGAAATTCAGCGTGCTCCACGGGATCGATAGAACACCCACACGTGTATCTTCATCTTCGCGAAGTGCTTTTTGAATTTTAATTTTCTTATTTATCGCTCGAAAGCGTAATGAATGATAAAAGGTTAGACAATGTGGGGGTGACATTACGATAAGCCAAGTTATTACTTTATTCAATCATTCGACAGTGAAATTGATTAGATATAGAGAATATATGAGTTCAGTTCTTTTTAGAGGAAATATTAATAATTTTAATAATTTTAATTAGTATTAATAATTAAACGAAGATATTTGAGATATGAAATTTGTAGCAGTATATTTCACGGTTTGCCTCAGTTTCTTTCAGACTATCCTTTTCAGACTAAGTAATTAATGCTAGAACTACTGACCTTTAATATGTACATAAATATATTAGAAATTAGAATCAGAGCAACATGAGTAAAATACGTAAGCGTTTCTGTTCCGGTAAAAGTAAACCAATATTTATATTTATATATATTTATTTATATTACCAAGAACGCACGTGCGTGCTTTTTGTAGCTACAGAAATAAAATACCCGATATCGTCACTTCGTAGCTTTAATATTAATTTGTTTAATTTTGTAGAAATATCAATTTGTACCGTATGGTCCCAGATATACAACATGTAAACAGTTACATTTAAAATAATAGAACGAAAGTAAATATCTCCATGTAATTACATTTCTATCTAAATAAAAGTCAACATTAATTTTACTGAAAGCACCCGCACGTTTTCAGTAATTAAAAACAAAAAAGAAAAAAAAGAAACAAAAACGCGTGCACATACGCATAGAAATCCTAAAAAAAAGCAATATTTCGGTGGGTTTCGTGTAAATAAGAAATATACATCGCAATGTCTATACTGTTTAAAGATCCCGTTTCCATGAACCTCTATCTACGTGTTTCTAAACAAAGAACCATTTTTTTAGGGAACCTATAACATTACAGTCTACTGGAAATTCAGTGTTTGAACAAGCCTCTCATTTTAGGTTGAAACTGAACTGAAAGGAGAACGTTTACAAACAGAAATTTACACGAAAGTCCGTTTTCGACGGAGCCCGCAGAATTTTAGCGAAACGTTTCCAATGTTCGTTAACGTGGATGCGGAGACGGACGTTTTGCGCGATTTCGTTTCAGTTTCGTTTCTCGTAACCGTTTCAAGACTCGCGTTTAGCTCGTCCCTCGAGACGCGACTACCGGTTTGTACGAAGATGCAACGAATTTCGTCGAGTAAATAAATGCAGAATGAACGACCCGGTGGGGCTAATGAGGAAAGTTGCGAGAGCCGACAGGTATCTAAGAATATTTCGAGGAAATTAAACTCACCGGAGTTCCTTCGCGCCAACCCTTCCAAGGACCGACTTTAATTCTAATAAGTACATCGAAGAACCAATTAGTAGCGGAATAATTAATTAAGACGATGCTCTTCGCTAGTAACTGTATCAAGTTCGATACTTATCAACTCGAATCAAATCCAATACCCGCCGTTTTTGCTTCACAAGGTTCGAATACTACTCGTAAGGTATTATGGTTTATTCATATTACTTGCCTGGTATTCGATCTTTAGAGACTCGTTTCGAACTTTAGAACAAGTACTTCCAACTTTTGAAAATCTACTTACAGCTATTTGGATATTTTATCGAATCGTATTCCCTTATAGATAGCAATCGAATTACAAAAGTCGGAAAGATATTACCATTTTATAGGATTCTAACAAGTTTAGAAGAATTATTATATCGAATCGTAGACGATAAACGCATTCGATAATAACGATGAGGGAGTTCTATAAATTTCATTTCAACGATTGCGCTTATAACGGTTTGAGAACTGCGTCAACTGTCTGTCTATGCGCAGCTGAAACGCGGAAAACGCTTGAATATTTAAAAGCGATCGGCTACCTGTGTATATATTAATGCTGAACCGATCGTTGTTGATCAGCAGTCAGTCGGTAGGTATCGAAGCGATTAGCCCGCGAACCGATGACGCGTTTATCGTTATTGTTGACTGTTATATGCGTTATAATATATAAATAATTGTCCCTGTTAATCAGACTAATTGCTGTGAACGTTCATTACGAAACAACGACCGAGGGAAATGTTTCGCGACTCTCGTAAGCACCTCTATAAGCAACAAAACGATCCTACTAAAATTCTTTTGTCAGAGAATTTATATATTCGACTTCATTCCACGAAATAGTGCTCTACTTTTCGTTTAATATCTTGAAAAAAGACTGCAGATTTAAAAGAACACGTGACGCTGCTATAAAAATGACAGTGGCTTCTTCGTCTAAAATTCCGAAGAAGAACGCAAAGTAACTCGGAATATTCGTTCATCAAGTTCTGAAATACCAGCGAAAAGGAGTCGGGGCAAACGATACCTCTGGCCGTGTTTCATTCCAAGGTGGTTCGGTCGAGTCAAAAGTCTCCAGGTCGAAAATCGCCTGAGAACAAGCAGCACTTGGCGCGGGCCGATGCAAATGAGACGTCGAAATAGGGAAAAAGCGAGTTGGGAAGAGAAACGAGCAAACGAGGAGTGCAGGCTTATAAGTTATTCCAGCGAAGCGAGACGCGCTCTTGTGGAATCGTGATGCCGCGAACGACGTCGTCATCCTCGTCGTCGTCGTTGTCGCGGTCGCTTTTCACCCTTCCGGTGAAGGAGATCGCGCGTCGCGTCACTCCACGCAAGATATTTGGCGGTGAAAATCGCTCGTCGTGAGATTTTCAGCCGGCAACTGAGTCGTCGCAGCCACTGCGCGATATGAAGGGGGGTTACTGGCTAAAAGCGTATAAATTATGGAAATCCGCGTCAGACCAGGAATTCGATATGAAGATCGGGAATTCATGGAACGAAACGCGTTTCGATAATGTTCACGAGTAATTTCTCGTTCCGGGAACGAGCCTCGTTTTTCCTCGTTCAACTTCGTCCTCGTCGAGATGATCGCCGAGTAGGAGATGATTCGGGCGCGCGGAATTGCATTTAGAGTGCTTGCTCTTGGTCGATTCTTTCGCAGCAGGAAAAACTTTCTTTTTATAGTGCATTGAGATCGACGATGTTTCGTTTATAAATGAAGAGGGAAAAGTTACTTCTTGCAAACCGAATATACAGCAGGCTGATTCTATGTGACGATATAAACTGGAAATATAAAATGCAATTTCTTCGTACGGGGCTTTGTTACCGGGGAACATTATTTTAAATATTTATCGAACATGTTTGTGTATTCATTATATTTGGAGTTAAAGAACTTTCGTTGTGAATTAGTATTTCCGTTTATGTTTATGTTTATTGTATCGGGTAAATCAAAACGCGCGATGAAATAATATATTCATGATAAATCTGGTGATAATAGAGATCGTTGAAGATGCTGTTTATTCTGTTGAAATACACAATTCTGCTGCTGGTATTAAGGAAAATTTCCAGCGTGTTCTGGTGATTTATTTCATTGGATGCTAGAGCGGACTGTTTTAAATATCAGAATTAATTTTATTTGACTCTGTGACTAAAAATCAAAGGATATTAGTTCGGACGCAAAATATTTAAAGGCAATTTTCCCAAAAATAAAGGCCAGTATCAAAACGTTTTATTCCACGCCGTTAACATATTTCTCACATAAGATTATTTCTTTCCCTGGCTGTTACAAGACACTTTATATTTAAAAATGACACAGGTAACGATATCGCTCCTGGCACTCTGCAACAGTACAACATGGAATTCTCCTACGCTCTCTAATCTTGTCTTGTACCATTGAAACTCCGGATTATGCTACTCTACATCACACTCCATACATATGTATAAGATGAAAGATACACATATTCTCTCCATTTGATCCAAAGAAATCCTCCCTTACGAAAATTTAAATAAACTTCCTACCATTTTCAGTAACATTTCTCTCTCATCGTCCATCAAATCGTTCGATATTCATTCTCAAGCTCTTCAACTCTTATCTACATATCGAATTCCAAATCGCGAGCACCATAAATGTTGATCCGCGAATCGTGCTCGAACGGAACCGGATGCCGCGCGTTTGACACGTTCTAATAAAGCGCACCACGTCGATAGACGATCCACGTACGAGTTGCTACGTGCGTATTCGTGCGGAATTGCCGGCGAATCGTTTCGTTCCAATGGAGAATGCGATCCCCGACATCGTCATCCTCGGCCGGTTTCGCAATTCTTTCGTTTCTCACGATAGCTATCGTGCCGAATGAACCCTGACGCTGTAACGAAGACTGTTATTGTTATTGCCCATCTTGACGATTTCACATTCCGTACGGTGTTAATCTAATGGCTTTATCCTCCTTTCTTTTATTTCTTTTACTGGTTTTGTGGGTAAGACGAATCGTGTCCCTTTGGTGGTTTATTGGATCCAGCTTAAAATAGGGAATCATCGTGAATGTTTCGTCCGGAGGAATAAAAATATGAGAATTTTCGTAGATAATTCTATGACGCTCGCTTTCCAAGACAAGAAGCTATTTTTGAATCGGTATTTTAATATTTAGACGCGAGATCGTTTTGGACGATACTCTGACTATTACTTCACTGTGTATTTATTTATAAACTCTCTCGTATAAATCTCAAATTTCGACTGTAGCTATTTCTATATCGTTGCATAATTGTATATAAAAACTCGTATATTGTACATTTATCGTAATTCCAGCCTCCAGAGGACAATAGAATGGACTTGGTTTACAAAAGCAGCCTACTGTCGCTCATCCCTCCACGTCACAATTATACCGCACTCTGCTTGTCGGACCAACTTAAGATCAGGTTACCTGCTTTAGTCATCTTTAATTGCTTCTAGCTACCTTGTATTTATACAGAAGTATTTATACAGAATTGTTGCGATTCGCACGAAATTGCATTAACATTCTACGAAGCCTTTTACTAGATTCGAAAATAAATCGTGATGCAATTTTGATCGCACTCAACTCTACCGGTTTGATTATAAACCTTTTCCCCGCTCGACGATTGATTCTAATATTTCCACTGACTCACGGTTTATCTTTAGTTTGCCTGGTAATATTTTCGTCGCTTGTAAACCGGGAGAATCAAGAACAAAGAAGGAAGCGGAGAAAAGACATGCTTCTAAATTTTGAAAACGTTTTCGCTTTCGATTCGCCGATCGGTATCGATCGTCCCGCCCCACGGGGATGCTCTACTCGTTCCTCCACTTATATTTAGCCGGCCGCTTTAATATTTCGCGCGGAACTTTCTCAATTTTCGTTCAGGCCGACGTATTTCCATCGCGGAAACTCGGCCCGCGTTTAATCAAGTCCCGGGCCCGCGAAAGATCGGGATCCATTTTAAAATGGGCGGTGACGAGTGGTGCGAGTACGACGGAAGGGTGAAAAGGAATTTCTGTCGTCGCTTTGTTCACCGTATCGATCCCCTTTTACCCGTCCTCAAGTAAACTAACGCCAGCCCGTAAAATTTCGTGGCTTGAAACGTCGCACAATGCGCTATGTGAACGAGGATTCGGAACAAAGATCAAAAATGCATATAACGTGCAGTTTTCTTGAAACTCGATACCAGACAATCCGACGTGAGTAAAAGTCTGTCAAATCTTTGTTAGTATTTTCTCTGCTTCCTGGCTTGCTTGAAATATCATGAATATTTATTTCTTTGCCTAACCGCGTTGTAGCACAGTGACGTTTAAGTATAATAAATAACGCCGACGCTGTGAACAATCTTTCCATTTTCTCGTAAGTGCCATGTAGAAATTACCTGTACTCCCTTCCGTCTTGTCAGATATCGTGCTGATATTCAGTAAAGAACAGAATCTTCTTGTAACTTTTAAAATTTTCCTGGGTTAAGCGTCGCCAGAAATCCATTTTTCAACCAAGTTGCGATAATTAATGGATTTTACAAAACAAAATAATAATAATAAAATAAGAAACATCCAGTGCAGCAGTTTGCAAGAGAAAAATTATATAGAAATATAATACAATACGTTCTTGACACTAGAATCAAAATTGCATGCTTTGAATCGTTTTCTTAAATTGCTCTTTGAAGAAAGAAAGAAATTTTTTAATTGGACAATTAAAATTATACACATCTTTGCTCAAACTCATTTAATGTTTAACAATGTTTAATGTTTAACAAAGAAGAATGTAGAATGAATGAGCGAGCTAATGTTTAACTGAGTAGATTTTGGTGTGCACACGATTTTTACAAATCTTCGATCGATTTTTTGGAGAATTATTGTGTACATTACTTACTTGCAGACTGATGTTATCATCGATAACAAGATCAAAATCGAACAACGATTATTTCGATTTTTATCCACTACTTGTCTCACTATGCGTCGTCGTACGGTTCGAATTGCAATAGAAAATGATTCACTTTGATTGGTGTTGCATCCCTCACGAGCAACTGTTTAACGTTTCTCTGGAGTTATAGTCGCACGTGCGTGCACGTGATTGGAATGGCTTGCAAATTGCATCGTGCTGACAGCAAGCGTTTCCTCGACGCGGATGGCTTCATTTACTCTTTCCCGGTCGTTGCACAGAGAATGCCTTCAAAGTAAACATTTGTGTCAGCTTTTTGCAAGCTTTATATGTATATGAACATGATCGATCATTTCGACGCTGGAAATATTTACATAGATTTTTTCGAGGGCGGAAAATTTTGGAATGGAATCCATATAGAATATTGCAATTTTTTGATCCGTGTATTTAAACAAGGGTATGATAGAAAAAAGGTTGGGACAGAGATAGTCACGATCCAAATGTTTCAATCGAATTACGCGTGTCGTTAACCTACACTGTTCATTCTGAATTGTTTTCTATACAGAGTGATTCTAATAACTGGGAGGTACTATAACTTTATCCTATAACTTTATAAGTAAAGTTCACGGAAAATGTATTCGCTTCGCTATTTTCTTTTCGTCGGAAGATTCTTATCTTTTTAGTAGTCTGTGTTCTTATTGTTTTCTCTACGTCACACGAGTGTACGTATGCACGGTGATAGGCAAAAGATGGCAAAGACAATCGAGGGATCTTGCTCGGAGGTTCGCCGTTTTGACGTTGAACTTCAAAGTTCGAGGTGGTTCGCGAAATCTTTGTCTACGCGGAAGCTTCCAGATTAAGACGTTTAAGAAGTTTACCCGCGTAATCAAAACGACTTCTCGACTGAGATTGCACTCTGTCTAACAACGCTCGAGAACCCTTGATGTTTAAGAAGCTTGCAAGTATCGACGAGTAGATACTTGTAGCAAAAATCAACGGCGATGTCGAAAAATACGAAACAGGCTTTCTCGTTTTCTTCTGTTCTCCATCAACCGATCTATTTCCATTCTCTAGAATAATCTTCCATACTTTCGATACAATGATAAGTACTATTAATTCGACCGTATATGTTAAAATCATGGAGAGCGGAGATGTACATATGTTTGGAAAAATTACACCACTCTTATTTCTGTTAAGGAAAAACTTCGATTGAACAAATTTGTCCTAGCAGATGAAAGAATACTTCGTGCATCAAAGAGTTCATAGCATTCTAACATGTCAAAATTGTAACTTCTACGAACGTTCGTGATCAAACGCTAACACATCAAGACTCCCCCATGCCATTCCTGATCTCTGAACAAGGCCATTGAACGAGCGTCCCGACTGTCATTAGACGTCATTACCTAACGTAGATAATGTCGAGGGACGATTAATTCGCGGCCACCCTCTTGGGAACTATTTCGGGACCGGCTCTTGAAATTATTATAATTCAAAGGAAGGTAGTCCCGTGTGTATCAGCGCAGGAGATGCCGGTCTAAACGTTATAACGTAAATCCTGACGGTGGTCCCAGCCTGGTTTAGGCCATTCTCGATATGATAATTAGCATTAAACGTACACGACCCTGGCGAGTATTTGTCCTGGTTAACAACACGTTCGTTTAACGCCATTCTCCTCGTTTTCTCGGAATGGAAATTATTGTTCGCCGTCGACGAAAGAGCGCGTTTCCCCTCCGCAGTTTCTACCCGAGAGCCCGTGGGCTATGCTTCTGTCGCGCCACGATAAATACTGTAGTCGCAAGAGTCACGCGAACTTTGCGTAATTTTGCTGATCTCTCTGCAAAAATATCAGTTTGCTCGCCACAAGTGAGAGAGAAAGTAGCACACAATTGTCTTGGTAATTAACTGGCAAGAGGTGCTGGTAAATTTGTCAGAGAATTGGGTCGTTGAAAAGCTTACTTCGAAAAGAGCCACTTTTTGAGATGATGCAGGGTATAGAAAGCGTTATCCGACGAGATAAGAATGGCGTTAAGAGGAACGACAGAGAGAAATCGCCCGGAGAATCCAAGTATCGCGATCATTTAAATCCTCAATTACTCAGCGGTCCACTAGAAAGAACAGTCTCAATTTTTCTGTCCAGCACTGGAGGAAATTCTTCCTGAAAGCGAAGCTGCCTCGTTACTCAACATCTTAAGCCGCGGTCGCGAAATAAATAATAATCCGTACAAGTAACAGTGTCCGCGTGATCGTGAAAATTGAGCGACTCGAATGGATGGATGGAGTCGGCTCGAAGAAAATGCACGGCTGCTGCCGGTAATTCCGTGTGGAGTTGGTTGTTCGCGCACCAAGAAAGCCGGGGAATTACGGCTTATCCGAGCCTCGTTGGAAGCTCGTTGAGCGAAAAAGAAAAAGATACGGCGCTTAGATGTGCAACCGCTGCGCTGGAAAAGCAAGGGGATGCAGTGGCCACGAGGCAGGAAAAAACGGACCAAAGATGGTCCGACGGAACAAAGAGCTGCAACCAAGCCATCTGTAACGAGCCTCAAAGGGCAAACACCTTGCTTGGAAACTTTGGTTATACCACTTCGATTTTCGAACCATCAAAATTGGATATAAGCTTGAAGGAGCTTTGAGAAGTACGACGGCTAACAAACCACCGTGTTTTAACTTTACTTTTTGTTCGACTTTACTTATCTACGAATGAAAAGTTTCATTTTACCATGAAAAAATATGCTAACGAATAGAAAATACTGTAACGCTTAACTCTAAAAGCACCTAAAGGTAATTTCATTTTACGAAGTCAATATGCAAATAATAACAGTAACGAATAGTAAGAATAAACACGATTGACTCTTTGACTAATTACCCTTTTTACCATACCAGCTCTTCAACGCTTCTACAACATTTTTTATCGACTCCTTCTGTTTTATTTTTGTTGATTTTTGCTTTTTTTTATCTATTCTTTGGTTGTTTTGCGGTTGTTGTCGTTTCTTATTTGGTTTGCTACTTTGGGAGCGGAGAAGGTCCCTTTACGAGGACACAGCAAATACCCGGGCCGGAAATGGAGTCACGATGCGAAGGATCGCACCGTGTCTGCCTGCATTCACCTTTAATTATGTTTCGGATGCGAGTAATTACGGGACAATACCCGCAACCGTAATTAAATTTCATTAATCCATGACCGGCGAAGCGTCTTCTTTCCGAGTTACGTTTATCTCGAGATTGTGTGAATAATCCGCAGACCCAGATTTTTCACTTGAGAGTAACGGTGAAGATGTCGTAGCTGTCCTCGGCAGATTATTAACATTGTTTGACCTTAATCCTGTGGAACTAAGAGAATAATTTGGTTATAGATCACGTTACATCTGAGACTTTAATCTGTGCTCCAATGCCAATTTTTGTATAAAAAGTATACGAACATACATGTTTTATTTTCCTAAAATGTTTACAAAAATCCTCTATTAATAAAATGGATATAATACGTAACTATCAATGTGACAAATATATTCTCTTACGACAAATTGAGAGATACATCCATTGTGGAAGAAATATAAAACATGCACAGATAAATAAACTAACACAATAATTAAATAAATGGACATTAATTATAAAAAGTAGTCGGAATTTTTTGTTTACAGAAATAATCATAAGCAATATTAATTATGTTCGATATATAGAAATGTCTGACGTTCGACGAAATATCCAAAAATACACATGATATACGTTTATGTCCAGTCCGATCCGAAAATATATACGCATTAATATATCACGCGAAGCTACTCTTTGTTTGCGAGCTGTACAATGTGATTGTTCAAAAATATTTCTAAAAAGAATTTGCACCTGTCTAACAGATCAGCCGTCATCTGCGTGGAATTAATTAAAATTTACTGCAGTTATTATCATAGCCGAGTTAATTGCTTGAAAGTTAATGCTCCTTCCTGTTAGATAATTTATGAATTTGTTCATACGTTCATAGCGTAAATTAAAAGCACGATTAATCTGTCCCTCTTTTCTCCTTCCTGTATTTCCTCCCTTCTTTATCCCTTCCATTCACCGTTCTCCTTCTCCTTTTCGTCTTCTTTTCCAAAAAATCAGCAAAACGTAACATCACATTTCCTACTCTCTTAAAGTTCACACAAGGGAAGAAATTGTAACAGAGAAGAAAGATAAAAAATTGAGCAACAGGAAAGCGGCGTTTACCGGCGCAGGAAGAAGTCGCGCCTAGCAAAGTGGAAAATATAATTGCACCGTCACCGGTCGGACGATTAATAGCCCGAATGACGCGCTTTGCATGCAGCCTCCGCCGACACAGACGCCGCGCCAGTTCAATTGTTTTTCACGCGTGCACCCGATTACTGTCCTCCAGAGTAAAAACGCGACGCGAACGTGTCGCCGATATCGCGACCCGGAAACTGAAATTCGAGGCCGCCGCGTTATTTACCCATCCACGTATCGCCAGTGGAACAAACGTAAATTTTACGCAGCGCACGTTCGCAGTTTCGCGTCCCTTGTACGTCATGTTTTCGCAATTTGCTCCTTATCCCCTTCGATACTCGCTGCTTCTTCATTTCCAGAGATGATATTTCTTTGAGAACAAGTCATTTTAGAAAATTTGTACTTCTAATATAATCGCTTTTTGCACATTGAACATTGAGGTTTTTCTATGACCTGCCAAATTCTTTACACAACTAACACAATAATTTACAAAATAGACCTTCACATTGATCATATGAATTAATATTAATTTTTCTTTCTTTTATCGTAATTCTTCACATTTTCTATCCATTCATCAGCGATAATTTAATGAACTCTACAACTGTCTCAATGTTACTGAGTACACTGATATCAGTGTACAAAACATTAATAATCAGCCACGTATCGCAATCATATCTAGAAAGCGATCTAGCAATCATATTTAGAAAGCGATGGTATTTGTATTATAAAATATGTTGTAAATTATATAAAATAGAAACTACACGAATACTTATTGTTCTCGCATTATATTTTTGTCCATCTTTTAACTTACTTGTCTATTTTGCAAATTGTTTCAATGACTTATTCTCCCTTGTTTCTTAATATGATATCTAAAAATTCTATGCAGTTATAGATTGCAGCTTGTTTCCATGACAGATTCTCATTCTCGATAGTACGGAAGGGTATGCTGATCATCCGTAATGTGATTCGGAAAAGAAACGCGGAACTTTCGCCGTAAAGATCGTTCCGTGAAAAGTTTCAGTGCGGTCCCTATCAACCCCTGTCTCGTCTATGATGGTTACTCACCTCCATGTTTCCTTCCGGTCGGTAGTCAGAAATTTCCTTTTAAACGTGTCGCGTCATAAAACATGCCCCCGGAAGTTAAGATCGTCTCCCTGTAAAGTCCGTCGAACTTCAAACTTCATCGGGCTTCAAAGATTCAATTAGATGTTTCGCGTGCGATATTTGACGGCAAGGAGATTTTTTTTTCTAAATAAAAATAATAATTCATAGTGGCAGATGGCTTATCCTTGGAGTCGCATCTGATAACTGAATCATCAAGTCCGAACAAATTCTCGTTCTTCGATTTCGTTGCTGAAGATATTATTTCACTGAATAAAAACTTGAGATATCGTTTTACTGAATAAAAGCCTGTCTGACATTTCTATGCTAACAGGAAAAAGGAACAAATCTAGAAATCCACGCACATTAGTGTTGCTTTACTCTCGAGAAATTATTCCAAAACTTTCTGGGAAGATTGAAGTTGAACCTAAATAAGACTGTCGTGACTAAAGCGGTTAAAAGCAGCGGGTGAAAGAAACCCAAGAAGAAAAGGGAAGACACGCCGTCGGTATCCACTGAATTCCACCCTTCGCTTTCTACGTTTCCTGTTCTCTCACGGTGGTTTCAAGTTTTCTTCTTTTATCAACCTAGCCAGCATCCGCTGACGTGATTTAGCCTTTTGATAGGCGGTCACCGGGTGTTGACAAAGGCGTCTATCGTGCGCGTTTCTCACCGTCCGACTCGACCTCGATCTGACTACTGGCACTCGGCCGGCGGGGCGACTTAACGCGGGTGCGTATCGATTTAATTTGTGACCCAGGCCATGCCGATTGGCCGATTCGCCACCAGTTCCTGGCCAAGAGGTGCCGCAGGAAATAAACGACGGGGTATTTCGGTTTCTTCTGACTTCGCAATTTTCGAATGACGCAATACTACATTGACGTCAGTCGAGTCCGAAATTTGGACAACACGAGAGTTTGACAACCAGTGGTTTATATAAAACTACGTTGGCAGTACGTGGTTTTATTTGCAGCGAATGATAAAATTGTTCGAAATTGATAGTTAGAATGATCGATTAAACAAATTTTGAAACGTTCGCGTTCAGTTACTATTGGAACATATACATACATACATATGTATACGCATATACACACATGGATACATACAATCATGTTTCCCAATAAAAGTGAAGATTAACTTAATACTATGAACGTTATAAATATTGATATATTAAATAGTTGATTATTTATACGTATAATTAATTAATGAAATTAATATCCACTTTGACTTTTACGAACAACATTTAACTATATCTTAAGATAGATACGTGTATATACTTGAAAACTAAAAAATTAGCTGTGTATGAAAAAGAAAATTGAAACACATCGGTTTAGTAAGTTTGGTAGTTCTGATATTACAGTAGAATGATACGTTACTGGCTAGACTAACGCACATCTCTATAAATCTGAAACAGATATCAAAGGAAGTTAAGTCGTTTTATCATCGTAATCGTTTCCTCGATTAGCATAACAAAAACGGTCGGAGAATGGCCGTGGTTCGAGAAAAGTGTGGAGTACACGCGAAATTGCTTTATTCCTTGCAGATACTCGAATTGTGGGAGTATGCTTTGGCGAACGGTGAAGCGATTTGTTATTCCTTTCGTGCAAGACACTGGGTGAATTATCGGTGCTGTTTCTACTAGTAGCAGCGTTATAGAATCTTCTTGGATGGGTATGAATAACGTTGAATAGTACGAGCTATTCAACATAAAAGATTACCATTCGTGGGTGATGATTATTTTGTCTTTTCTAAGCTTCCATTGATTATGCGTTTCTTACGTTTCCGCTTAATATTAGAAGCTTTGTATCCATGGAAATTATTAATCTTGTCGTAAGCATCGTTCCACCAATAACTTCATTCGCCACTCTCGCTTCGTCTTCGAAAACCAAACTCAACAAACGTTTCTCGAAGATAATAAAGAATACGTAGAATAGCCGTAATATTGGTTTCTCGGGAGCAATTGTGTTTACACTTTGCACTTGCACTTTGCACTTGCACTTTGGAATTACACTTTACGCGAACGTTTCGTAGACACTGCGATGTACTTCTTCACGGCAGACCTGGAACTGAGGGCTTCAGGCCCTAGTGTTTCCATTTATACTGTTTCGCTTGGCTGATCAAACTGATGACTCAACTCAGAAGTTCTAACCGGATGCTCAACCCGGACACGATTGTTACCGAAAAACCAATATCATGGCACTTCACCATCGTGCAAGTTTGAGATCTAAAATATACGAGAATTGTCTTTCGACTAACGGAAAAATGTAGGATGAATCCATGCGGTGATGAAGCAAATTTATATTCCAGAAGAAAAGCAAATGCTTATGTTACGTTGTGCGACATTCTATCTAGGCCAGGTCACACACCGCGGACAGGATGGCAACCAGATGTCCGCACGCCTTCACTGCGTACCTTCAATAGTCTTAAGAGCCGATCATAAATCTTAGAGGAATTTCTAAGGTCCTTCAGACCGAACTAAACATCTGCACTAAGTCACTGTCTAAAGGTTATTGTTTACTACGGAAAGATAGGAGAAGTTCGTCTTTCTCATGTACGATGTTTTACACTAGCAACTTTCTCTCGGGGTGGTTAACACCCTTCCTCCACTCTTCCACACCAATCCAGAAAATTAACCTATTACCAGAGAAGTCCTTCCCTCACTCTCCCAACAAGAACTTGGTCTTAACAAATCAGCTTTTCTCGCATCATTAGACCCACCCATCGCAAGTGTCCTCCGCTGCATCATCGTTACAGAAAGTCAGTCTTTATACGTTTTTTAAACCTTCAACATCTAAGCCTGCGTCGCGTACAACACCTTGTTACTCTAGCTATCAATCGAATTAATTGTACATTTCTAGTTAAGAAGTTGTTGGAATAAACATTAATTGTATTCGTTAATTCAGTGTAAAATCAATTTAACCACCCCTATTATCGCAAACGAAATCAGGGGATCGATCACTTCGTGGCGTCGATTATCCAATCGTAACGGAAATTTACGAATCCCGTTGACGTGCTTCCTCGCGATCGCGTCTCCCCGCGAATGGTCGAAACAGCTTACGTCAATATGTAGAAGAGCTTTCCAAAGAAGAACGACTCCATATCTGTTGATCCCACAAAAGGAAAGAAAATTTCTTTCGGTCGTTACTTTCCTACTACTTTATACAGCTCAATGACATTTGTATACTCGTAGTGGAAATCCACCAAAGTAACATTAATACTGTTCCATCTAACAAATTTCCATTAAACGAGAACAAAAGCGGGCGAACAAGAACAGAGAAAGGATTCACGATTTCTTAACACTCACTCTTGCTCGACGCTGTTCGTCCTGTTCGATCGGACAAAAGAGATCCTTCCTCGGCTTTGAATTCCAAACGCGAGCTGCCTCGCGAGCTAATTGATCGAAGAAAACTGAATCAAGACAAATAAGGTGGCCGATTAAATGAAGACAAACGGATCTGCTGGCCAGCAAATTGTCGGAGCAAGATGCATCCGCGAGACCAGGAGGCGCGCCGCTCTAAAGTGGCGCGATTAATGGAAGCTCGCTTACAGAGCCATTCGTTTCCACACCCGGAGTTTATTTGGAAGAAATTAATCGACCACGGATGAATCGTCCGTTCAATGTAATGGAAACGCGTTTATTGACCTACGAAAGAAGCTTTATTGAAATTGAGAATTTTGGGTTATGGTTATGCAACGCGAGTGAGACAAAGTGGTCTAGGAACTACAGGCGCCGCTGTATTTCGCGCGATTTAATGTTTCATATTACTCTTGTCCATGAACGCATCGGCTAACTTCTTTGTCAAATTTAGATTCGATGCAAGCGAATGACGTAACTTCGTTCAGATTTCTTGAAATAATAATAACGATGTGAGCTTTGATAGCTGTACAGTGACGAGCAGATGTACGGGCTCACGAAAATATACCACGCGCTTATAGACAGTTTTTGTGAATATATTATAACAAAATTGCAAAATGACATCGTCATTCGTGTCTCTGTCATTGATCGTCGTTCCTTGAACAATTCACAGCAACAGATCGAGTGTCAACAGGAAAATTAATGGAATGAAGCTATTTTTCAGATAAAAGGGGAAAGACAAATGTTTGTCGAGGAAAACGGGAACTTTTATTTCGTACTTAGACTCGTCGGAACGGGTTTGTGTTAAACTGTGGCGGACAAAAGAATCCTTAATGAGACAGGAGCAACAGCGACGCTATTGCATATTCCGGAAGATTCTTATTAAACCGGATAACATTTACACGAGTCTAAAGGAAACGCCGCCGACATGGACATTCTGAATCTTAACTGGCTGAGTCTTTTATCGGATCAAAGCCAGCCCGAACTCAAAGCTAACTCCTCCTTGGGGTCAGTTTTGTAGTCAGTCACGCTCGTCCACGAAAATTAACTCGGCCTCGCGAGTCTCTGCTAGCCTTTTGCGCTTGTACGTTTCAATTAAGGGGCGATTAAAATGAATCTGCGGTTTTGTACGCCGGTCAAACGGCCATCGAGGAGAGCTTCTCGAGATCAACGAGCTTTCCAGACTCTCATCGTCCAAACTATCCAGATTTTCGTTGAACTCTCCGTTTCTCGCGCAAATCTCCTACGAAGATAAGCATCAAGCTATTGTATCGAGATTAAAGGATATCAAACTGAAAAGAAATTGACGAAGTACGATGAGGAAGAGCGTGTGAAAGAGGACAGAGAATGAGAGTATCAACGAAAGCTTACCCGTGTTCGCTCATATTAGAGTAAATCGGAGCTCGAATCCCGGACAGCAAACTTCCAAGTTCCCCCATTCGCATTGATCCCGCGTAAGCATACATCTCAAGCAGCATTACGCGCAGAATTATTTACCTCTTGCCAGCATCCACACCTCCGAGGATCCAGACATTCCCCGCGGAGCTTTTCGCGACTCCATCTTATTAGATGTTGCATCGAAAGCTTCGACGCCGTGATGAAATTTTCGTGCTGATCCATCGAATTATTAGAACGCCTGGAGGGATCTGTATCGATATTCTTCGGATTACGAACGACGCGAGGTATTCGTTACTCGATTTGCTCGCTCCATACTGCGCGACATTCCACGGATAATTAATATCGCGCTTAATCATCCTTCACGTAGCGTAATATGTACATAGGACGCAGAATTTCACGTGTGATACATTTTACACGATTAAAATTAAAATATCTTTTAAACTATTTCTTCGCTTAAAAAATATCAAGAACCCTGAAAACTCGAAAAAATATGAAGTAAGAAAGGCTTGAATCACAGCATTCGCTGTTCTGAACCAATTAACTTTTTCCGTGACACAATTTTTTCTGTCGATGAAAGTAGCCAATAATAAGATATAATAGAATTTAATGAGAATCTCAATCTTTCTAACTGTTTTATTAATATTAGACACAGGAACACGATTTTTTAAAGATAAATATAACAAATTTTGTTCGATTTCAATTCCTCTGAAGATCGTATCTCGATTTTCCACGATAGTTCCTTTAATAGATGTTTTGACAATCGATGTTTTGTATCTAGGCATCCAAGATGAACGAAACACTATGCATAATATCTTGTAATAGCGTGTTAATTGGTTTAGTTTTGAAGTTAAAGGTCGACGAATATTAAAAATGGAATAACATTGGTTAAAAGAAGGGAAAATTAAATAGACGAAGATATCCCATTAAAACTACGGCGTGCAGATTGTGGTTAAAAGAAAAGAAACGGAGGAAATGGAAATGTCGGATGGAAGCTGAATATTCGTGAGCGAGTGTCAGGAACGAACGAACGACACGTCGAAATGCAGAGGATATTGTAATAGCGGAATAGGAGATGTTTCGAAAATCGAAACGAAAAAATCGAATTTCTACGACCAGGCGTAGGATAGAATAAATACGAGACGGTCCGATGGGACTGTCTTTGAGGGTTGAAATTCATGAAATTCAGGAAATAAATTTAAAATTCAGCAGCGAAGGCGACGTTCCGGTACCTCGAATGAATTGGAATTTTTCAATAGGAAAAATGCAGATCTATTTAACCAGCTTTTGCAAAAAGATATTTTTAACACATCAGAGTTCATTGAAAGAATATTTCATTTAATTCTGATGATTTTCTATCCGCAATCAATATATCTGAAGTTTGAATTTGAAGAACAAATAATGGATTACATAAATCATTTTGAAAAACACCTTGACATCGTCGTTTTAAGAATTTTTCAATCGCAGAGGTAAGAATTTTTATAAATCGAAAATGATTAATTACTTGTTGGGGAAGTGCACTGAATCATATGAAAATTGCTTTGATCAACAAATATCTGGTGCAATATTTTAAAGAAATTAAGCGCAGTTTCGGAAACCTACACAAACAGACCACCCGGAGCAAGGTAAATCGAGCGAGCAAGAGGAAGTTGCAAGAATCGCGAACAAAGCTGTATGCCAGTAGCACGACGTCGATTTTCACCCTTTCAGCCTTCGGCCAGTCGTTTTCGACGTGGTTTACTCGAGCCTCTCGATTAAGGCTGCCGTTCTACGTAATTATCCAATCGATTTCGAGGCCAGGACTCATCGTTTCTTCCGGCGTATCGGTCGGATCGACGGTCTCTCCTCGTTACCTGTAATTTCCAGACAACCCGCCGATCTAATTCAGTCAAGGTGTTGATTCGACGTGATTAAATGTATCAATGGGTCCTTCCTCGGTTACCTCGGTATATCCACGCAGCGAAATAGAGAAGGTGTAACCGACAATTTTCGACGAGGATGAATAGTTTGCGGATAAACGAACCAACTTGTCGCAGCGAAATGAGTTTGCTGGGCTGTGGTCCGTCTGCTCGACTCCACGTCCACGAACCAACCGGTTCCATCGGAATTTCTCATCTCTGCGCTTATTCGATCGTCAACCGATCAGGCAAATCACTTTCACACTGAAAAGTTCGTCGGTCCTTTCCTTGCGCCGTCGCTATGAGAACCGATTTGTTTAAGCTCGAGCTCGATGTTTTCGAACGAGTGGCGTTTGCTTTAAAGTGAACGCGTACACGCAAGATGTAGTAGGGAACACAGTGGATAGCACTAATTCGAGGAATTATTTAATTTAACGAAAAATTTAATAAATTTAACAAAAAAACTGTCTGACTAGACTCGTATAATGTAATTAGTTAACTATCGGAATATTATTAATACCTTGCAAGCTGATATAATTTTTCAACAAGCATATTGAGTTCCTTGTGCTCGATCTTAATTTCTTTCATTGTTACACGCGTATGGAAGAATGTTAAAATAAGGTTCCGAAATATTTACCAATTTCTCTACTGTATCATACGTAATCGTTTGTGAAATTACATTTTTGGTCATATTCGAAGAAATAGAATGTTTGGACAAACATTTGAAACAACTGAAAAAAGTTTTTCAATTTTCAATTGGACTGGTAGACTACGTGTAAGGAGGCGTTAGCAGTAGGATGTCCAATTAATCCAGGCCAGCTTTATTACCGGAGGTCTAGTGCGGTCTATGGTTCACCAAGGCACACAAGGGCCTGTCGGATTTATCATGCCTAATCGGGCAGCCGCAGTCGTGGTCGTAGAGCAATCGTCGCCGCGACGGCCGTTAATCCGTGTCTTCGATCGCAGCGCTCGCTTTTTCACCAATCTGTGTCAACGTTCGATCATTCCACGCCAGTCAACTTTGGGCGAGTGAAAACTCATGGTCAAACCGCGATGTTTGTCGACGATGCGCCTACACCAGACGGCAGATCTAAACAAGATCTTTCGACCGTAAAAGCTCCGCAAAAATTCCTACTACGAAACTGAAATTTTTCGTTGGTCTCAAACGTCCATATTATTTGTATAGAATAATTTGTATAGAATTTGTATAAAATTTTGCCAGTTATTCGATTCACTCCGGCGCAGTAATATTTAACTTCTCGCGAGAAATATCATTCGACAAGCACAGGCCCGAAAAAACGTTTATCCAGTAAACCGTTCATCTCGAGCGTTAGAAAAAGAACGGTAATAAATTACTGGCGGTACAAACGTTACGCTTTAAACCTGTGAACGTGATTACACTCGGCGCTCGGAAATGAATTACGTTATCATAATTGCGATAACCACACATCAACGTAGCATTTCATAGAAACAAGCCGAGATTCGCAAAAAATTTCGCCACGGGTCATGGCCGCGCGTTATCCGACTGGGTTATGAGATTTCGCCGTAAAACAGTACGAAGAGACGAAGTAGCTCCTACAGGGCATTCGTAATCAGTTGAAATTTCCATGTTATACGGTTCCTTAGATATGATGAATCTCATAAGACAATTGAATAGCACGTTCATGGTTTATTTATAATGGAAAATTCAAAACGAGACAATTAAATTCTGGCGAGAAAATTTCTCATTTTATTCATATAAAGTAAAAAAATCTATTTGGAGAAAAAATTTTGCACGTGGCTGTATACGATGTTTCAATTATATTTGATCATAAGCGTCAGAAAAGATCGCGAGTTCCTTGGAACGACGTTTGAGAGAATAGAAAAAAGGAGAAATTCGTGCCTCTAAGATACGCTTCGAACAAGCCACGTGCATTGTGCATTTCGTTAGCAGCAACTTGCCGCTGGAAATCGGAGACGATACTTTTGCGAGCTCGTTATCGAAATACACTCTGTAGAAGAAAGCCGATCGCAGTGTTTCGCTGATATCTGGAAAAACACGACTATCACGATGCTGCCCATCGTTAAATTTTGCGAAATATCCCTATTAGTTTTACTCGTCGCTATAAATAATCCAAAAATTGCAAAAAATTTTTTAGAAGCACCATCGTTCTTTTGCCGAGGAAGCTTCCTTTAATAGTTTTCAATTTTCATATTTCACATTACATTGTAGTATCGGAAATTTTGTTCGTTTAGATCTCTCTTGATACAAAACATATTTTAACAGTCTATACTCAATTCAACAATTTGATGTATAGGAAATATAGCCTTTCCTATTTGTATTACAAATAACGAATTTTTATACCAAAAGTCTCCGGATTCAGGAAAAATCCGTGCGAGGTTGTGGGACAATTAAATGAATCGGATTTTCTAATTTAGAAGCCAGTACCATTCTCAAGGACAAACGCACGCGAAGCTCTGAGAATCAGTCGTCTCCACTGCCAATAAACTCGAATCCTGACACTCGATGAAACGTGAGAGTAAAAATACGCGGGATATCGAGAGATTACGAGGTAATAGGAAATCGCACGAGAAAGAACTCTCGATGCATCCCGCTACGATCTGTCGTAGCTATCGCTTCCCGAATTTTCTTGCATTTCTACGTCACCGTGTCCTAAGTATACAGGGTGTCCCAGTATCGATGATACAATCGACAGGAAAACGATTCAATATGTAAAAACAAATTGAAAATATAGTTTTTTGGAAAATAGAGTTTGAAATATTGCCAAATAGGTATACTTAAAACTCGACCAATTTCGAACTGAACAAGGGCGAGTAACCGATAGAAGATTGTTCTATGGGTGAAAATAAGTCGAGATAATAGCCAAATTAAAAGAGAGTCTTAAATGAAACAAATTTTTATAGCGGGAGACCAACATAAAAAGTAGGAAAACATTTGCGACAGTAAAACGAACAGCAGGGCCGGTAAATCTTGCGAGGTATCGTTGAATCTCGACGATGTGTCAGGGAAAATTGGGTTCGTGCTTCGGGGGCGGTCTGAGTACTCGGAAATTTTATTTCGACCTCCTAGCGTAGTCGAAATGCACGTCGCGAGTATCGTTGAATTCTGGGAATGAATCCTTTAACATCTTGCTTATACAACCGCGATTTCGTCAGTTTCGTGATTTCAGGGCAAATCAATCGGTCGAAAAAGGGAGAAAAGAAAGAGAAAAGGGAAAGAGAAACTAGTCTGAAAGAGTCCAACGAATGAATTTTAAAGAACGAGTGGATGTTTATTTAAAATACTGGAATTGGGAGTTGCTTTCTTATTCCAGCAGACTTTCAACTGTTATTAAACGCGAAGTGACAGAGTCTTATCATCGCATGGATTTAATAAAAGATTATGGGCAAAACGTTAGTTTGCAGATAATCGTTATAGCCCAAGATACAAATGGCTTTTACGAAACATTTGCGACTTTCGGTTCGATTATGTTAATGGATATCCCAGCTTAAAGGTTTAATTTATGACCACGTTATATTGTTGTCGCACGGTATATTTATAGTTGACAACATAGCTCGTATAGACACGCCGACCAAATGGCTTCGCCGATGCAGTCGTCGCTGTATCGTCTCTACGCGACACGTGCGATCGTGCTGCGTTTACCACGTCAATGGAAATCGTTTCCAGTTCGATGGAAACAATTGTGGATTCACATCGATTCGCTTTGTCGACGTGGCATTGCCTTTGACGCTGTTGGCCCTTTGAATCCATCGAATTTTCGGTTCTTATTTTACGCTAATTTTCTTATTCTAGCATAATGACTTTTCACAAAGGAAAACCAATTTGATAGGTTTTCTGTTTGCCTTTTTTAATTGCAGTTAAATATAGTTAAAAGTCAAGGCTGTCGGATGAAGAGGAGTTTAGTGGCAAGTTGCTTCGTAATTTGGGTAATTCGATCAATGGACGCGAAGAAATCAGTTTTTCTTTCGAACAGCGTAACTGTAAGCGTAATGGGGGATTCGGTAAATTTCAAGGAAAATACAATTTCCAGCATTGTTGCATGAACGCTTTAGCTGGAAAGGCAAAGGCCACTGTCAGAAGCTTCGAGTTCTTCGCATTTCTCGCCCGAGCGAGCTGCAACTCCTTCAACCCGTCAATCCAACGCTGCAATACGCTCGAGCGTGGCGTTTTTGCGCCTTTGCAAATTTCATTGTAAATCGTGCACAGCCAAGCATTTTCTTTCGAACATTGACGCGAGCTCTGTCCTGCCTCTGGAGCAATCACGTGCACACTTCAAAGTGAACCCATCGTAGGCGAGAATCCTTCGAGAAATGTCGTATCGTCTTCTCGGAGCTCTCGACTGGATGCACCATTTTCCGGAGAAAGCCTTTCGAAGATGAAGTCCAGTAGTAAAATTCGAAGAGCCTACATTTTTTAAACCCTCCATCATTTGCCAGCATCTTCTCGGCGGTAACCTTTTTAGGATTAGAATTTCCCTTTGCCAGTGAAAACGCTTTTTTTATTGATAATAATTCTTTTATTATCAATGGTACGAATACATATTTTTAGTTCGTTGGCTTTCGCCAGGCTGAAAGAAACGCCATGTTGATTATCAAACTCCGTTCCATCCAACATGATTTTTTGATCAGTTTTTCGACGACCTTCCTGCATTCTTCATTTTTAGTATCACGAAATAGTTGCGTCTTTTCGCCGAATCAGTAGCTAGGGCTTCAGCCGTAAAAACTCACTAGCACTTTGATTAACATTTCCATTGCCCGCGAAGACAGCGAGACTCGAAATGGCCGCGAAAGGATTTCCATTTCATTACCCGATAGCTCTTGGCCAGGGTTAATTCGAAATTCCCCGAACGAAATCGACTTGCTGTCACGTCTTGCTGAGAGGGATGGGGAGAAGAAACCGGAGTCTCGGTAGAAATTTATTAGAACTTGTAACAGATAATGCACCCCAGAGATGCAACTTCCGTGCGCCAGGCGTGAACTTAAGCGCATTAGGAGATTGAAGCACGTCCGTACCCGGGAGGCTGTTGCGAAACTTAAACAAATGTCTGGTCCGCTATTTATCCGAGCTGCTTAACAAACCCTTCGAAACGTACCATACCGCGATTACTTCGCGAGAACGAAACGAAGTCGTTTGAAGGTTTCCACGTCGCGTCAGCATCCGAAAACGTGTTTCATGACAAGACAGAAGAAGCGAGGTTGTCTCGACCAAGTGATGAATAGACGTGAAATGTACGTGGTGTTTCCAAAGTATATCTCAATGAAGTGGGGGATAATAGGCTGGATGATTAAAGGAGCACTTCTTGCTTAAGAAAATATATTCACGTGACAGGTCCGATTGCTTTTCATTATAGCGACAGAACTCTCAAACTATGCAATGTAGAAGCTGGCTGTCTATTGGCGAGTATTCACTAGATATAAATTGATCAGAAGTAACATTAATCAATTGCATGTGGGAAAAATGCAGAGAAAAGTCGTGATTTTACAAATAGTACTTTTTAAAATCTACGTTTATGCTATCCACGTGTGAAGAATGAATTTATGGAAGCTGAGAAATTAAAAGATATACTAAAAATGGAATTGGTCAGTTTGACTTTTGAATATATCAATCGATAACTAGATTTCTATAACTCGTAATGAAAAAGATGTTCCTCCCGTCATTGCCTATTTGATTAATCTACACTCCTGAAACATCTTGTACACGTACAGTTGTTTGATAAACTGTCGAAAACGAGAAGAGTGGTTGGATTTGGAAACAGGTCTGTAGTTTCAGTCGTGGATCTAATTTCTTAAAGAGCCTGTAAGCTCTTGAATCTTCTTACCTCTTGCTTTGCACACTGTTTTCCTGAAGTTTCTTAGGGAAACGACTACTATTTAATGCACGTTCCGTAAAGGATCAATTGTAAGAAGACACAATAAATCCTAATCCCTAAAGGAACATTTCCTCTTCTTCTTAAAATCTCCGATTTATTCCTCTGTCGCAAAATAATTCATCGCTCGTATCTTATTTTTTGCTCGAACTCATCGCTTGCTTCGACTGACCAACGAAAGTATCAAGCTGTGGACCATTATAAATTCTGCGAATGTTTCAAAGGCCATAAAAAGTCCGTTAATTACGGACTAATGAACGATGTAACAGGGGTCGAGGTGAAACGATACTTTCAACTTTATTTCCACTCCTTGAAAAGTTGATAGTTAAGAGACTTTACGGATGAATCGCGGCAACGCGCTTTTATGTTCGAAACACTTTAATCGAGCACAAATTCCGGCGACCAGAAGCCTGCCACCCTTTTAAGTTCCGGCTTCAGCTTTCCTTGACGAGCTTTGTGAAGCGCTTTATAACCACCGACCTCTTTGTCGCGGGTCTTGTTGACGGAAAGACCCGGTAAACAGTGAATTCCACTTTTTTATCGAAACCTGTTCTCGTTCTTCGAACATAAACCGGTCTCGTAATTGCATTACGCGATAACGTTTGCTTTTTGCCAATGCTATAATACCAGTGTCTCCTTCTTGTTTCGCTATTTGGCAAGCTGGCCATCTTCTGCGACGATTCTATTCGCTAGACCAGCGTCTGCTAGACCACAGCTAGATCGAAAATTCTCTGAAAGGCGCCACCTGAACTACGACGCTGGCTTTTTTATTCCAACGATTCTCTCTATAACAGACTACAGCTCTTGCCGAATGCGATATTAGGCTCGAAGAAAGAAGATGTTAGCCATTTCGTGGCGCCAGTTATCGGTAAGAAGACGTTTCTAAGCGATATTCGCACAATCGTACCGCGCTAATTTCGTATCTGCGAGGATTCTGAAGAATCGTCGAGGACGGAGGGTGAGAAAGAAACGGAAATGAATCTTCCTCAAGGCTGCGCCGGTATTTTTCTCCGACGTGATTCAACGTTGGCTCGCGGTAGAACCGCTATTACGAAGCTGACAATCTCGCGACCACCGCGCCGCTTGTCGTTGAATCTCCACGAAGCGGTGACAAATGAACAGAGACAAATACTTGCTGATAGAAGACGGCCGAAGAGAGGGACGAAGGATTGCGCTTCAATCTTTTAACGCGATTAGCTTGCCAGCCTTTGCTGAACCAGGAGGAAAAAAGCGATGGAAACGAGCAAAAGTCTCGGCGTTTCCCGTTCTTCCACTCCCGTGCGCTCTGACAGCGCGTTCGCCTGGTTGCTTTTGCCGCTTAATTCTGTTCTTTTCTTTGCCATTTCGTTAAGCATTCGTAGTTGAGAACTTCCCTCGCGGGAACAAGCCATTACGTCCCTTATACCGGTGGAAGTAGCAATAATCTATCGCGCAGAGCCGAGTGAGTAGGAAAATTTTAAACCAGTGCTACGAGATTATAATTGAAGAGATCTGCGTTTGTGCACAAAGGCGATCGTAACTTTAAATCTCTTAAAGTTAAATCTCATAAATTTTACATGAAAAGAAAAGCATTTTGTCATTTAGCTATCATAAATCCAATCGTATCATCAGTCTTCATATTCGATATACAATGCCGTGACACGATTTTCTTTCACACCACGATAATATCATCATTACATCACGATATAATTATAATTCAAGACAGCCGATGCCTCGTCTATCTTTCAGGAATCATCTGATATTTCGTAAAGAAAACGTATGACAGGCTACAAGTCTGCTAATAGAATCAACAGAAGAACAAAATTGTCTTAATAAGATATGATCAGATCCGCGACACAGAACGGTGTTCTTGCATTACACGTACTCGTGGCGCCGTGCGGCCGCTTAATGGCGCGCGAGCCGGATTTTACACGAGAGAGACTCGACCGTATCGCGCGAACTTAATGCCGACTTCAGTCAACACGCGCGGCTTAGCCCGATAAGCTTAGCCCCTTGATTCCGCGTCGCGCGGCGTCCTGTTCCCTGTCACCCGATTTCATCTACCTGCTCCTCCTATTACACTCTCTTCAGTCATACCAACTTCGCTTATTCATCCTTCAAGCCGCGCGAAATTCACGAACGTTGGTTCGTGATTCGCGTGTACCTAATGACTCGCCCCGTCACGATACGCTTCCTTTGAACACCACAGGCGATAACTTCGGTTACAACGCGACTTTTTCGCTTTCTCTCGATGCCTGCTCGAAGAAACTTGTAACAAGTTCTATAGAGAACCGACTGATCTCAACGAAAAGTCGTACTAGTTGGGGATAATGTAACGTTAACTTTCAAACGCATAGTAACATACGCTCCCTCTCATAGGTACGAAGACAGAAGAGGCAACATTGAACGAGTATCGGGAAATTATTATAATCATTGGCACGTTATTATTATTGCATTTGGAATATAAACTATAAAAATTCATATATTCGGTATTATAATGACGATTAAATTAAATAACTTCCTCGTCTATAATCGTCACATTTATCGATAATTGTTTAAGTAAAAGACTACAAAAAAGTGACGTAGGCATTTAAAACAATTTTTCTATAATTGTAATAGGATTGAGGTTTCGAAATTTAAACGAACGTAACTCGACGCCTTGGGCACGTTGTTAAGAGAACAAAAGGCAAAATTGCTTGGTAGATGGTTAACAAGCGAAATACGAAACCTTTTTCCCGTCGTTAGATCTCAAAGGTTATTAACATTGCGAAGCCAGAATTGGCCGAGTCATCGTTGCAGCCGGCAACAACAGGTAGCCTCGCGAGGTTCGATTGCGCGTATTAATAGCGGCCGGTTGGTTTCGAGTTGCGTGGCTCGTTTCTGAAAATTCGCTCCGTTAAAAAGTTCGCGTTCCAGTCACGAGTGCGCGAGGCTTAATTAAACCGCGCGCGCAACCGACCGATAAAGCGGCGAAGCCTTCCAATTAGCGGGAAACAACGTGATCAACGGGAACGATAAACCTTTGGGTTCCTCGAAACGTCGACGAAAATTCGCGTTTCGATCCGCAACTTCGATTGGATCTGGCTGCGGAAGTAGAACTCGTTGCGCTACAATGGAACCGTGTTTTCGGAGAAAGTCAGAAATGAAAGAAAGAAATTGGGATAGCGAAAAAAAAAAAAGAGAAACACGATGGAATTGTAGAGAAGTCAGCAGTAACGCGCACAAAGTATCGGGGGATAGAGTTGCAATCTTGCAGAACGTTTTGTGGAGGCCGACATAAGCAGACTTCGAGGAGTTGGGCATGAAAGTGAGTTTTACCGATGCATAAAAGGCGACCGCCCGATTGTGTGACCAGTATAAACCGACAAAATACCATGTGCGAGGAAATTTTTTAGTATACCGTGTCTATTTTTCTACGTGATTTGAATGAAGGTCTGATTTTAAGAGTAAACGATCTAATAAGTATGGCAATAAAATTGGTCTAAGCTTCGTATGTTTACGATGCAACCCCGTTATTCGTACCCGATCGCAAAAGGAACTCGAATTGATCCGATAAATTTGAATCTCTGATTCTCGCTATTTGCCGGTCCATCGTTTCTCCCACTCGAACAATGAATCCATCTATTGGAAGTAATTAAGTGCTCAAGCGGGATTCGTCGGTGATAAGTAGACAAATTATACGGTCAAGTAAGAACGATCTGTACCTATGGTTACCACTCGGCCGGATAAACGATTTCGCTAAAAGTCGTTTCAAAGATCGCGAAGAAATTTCGTCGTCTTTTTTGCTTTCTAGACTCCTTCTCGCTACGACCGATTTAATTTCGCGTCTGGAAGATGAAACAGGAGCTCGTAATCTGTCATCTGCAACGACCGCCCGACCCCTAACAACCAGTTTCGGGGAAATAATTAACTCTTGTATTACCCGCTCCTGTTTGCTCGAGTGCAACCGAGTAAATTGTATTTTAAACAGTAACTAACCAGACTAGGACTCGAGCATCTGTACCTTTGCGCGTTATTCCATCTCTACTTTATTCCCTTATAAGATTTTATTCAATTTCATTTCTGTCAAATATCGTATAAATTGGACGATGAACGCGAACATGTTTAATCGTGAAATGAAAAAAAAGGTGATCTCTTACCTTACACTTAGGATATTCTTCAGCAGGCGTAGGTCTCTTCCAGCCCAATAGGGGTGGTATGCAAACGAGAGCAGACAAAAGCCACACGAGCGCTATCATCAGAGCTGCCCTGGCCGGAGTCCTCTTCTTTAGGTAATCCACCGCCTGCGTGATGCTCCAGAATCTGTCCAAACTTATCAGACACAAGTTCATGATACTGGCGGTGCACAGTAACACATCCATGGCCGAGTAAATGTCACACCACCAATAGCCGAAGATCCAGTATCCCATAATTTCATTTGCCAACGAGAAAGGCATAATTACCAGGCCCAGAAAGAAGTCAGCCACGGCTAGGCTAGCTATAAACCAGTTCTGTATATTCTTCAGTGCTTTCTCGGTGGCTATGGCAATGATCACCAGCATGTTCCCCACGACGATCACGATCATCAACAGCGTGGCCAGGATGGATGCCAGAATGATGTGTGGCAGCGTATATCCGGATGGATACAAGCTCTCCCCGAACACGACGTACGACGTTTCGTTGCACAGGCTGCCGTTACACGGGAACAAGAGACTCTCGTTGAAAGAATCGTTGAACGATCCACCGATATCCTCCATTATGCCGCCCAAGCCGAACAACAGCTCCAGCTCTCTCAGACCTTCTACGTCGTCCTGGTCGGTGGTGACACCACCGGTGGTACTATCGAAAGCAACGGTGCTTTCCGCGCTGGTATTAGCGACCTCCACTTCGCCCAACTGTTCGGTGACGAGGAAGGGCAATCTGGTACCCGACACGATATCCCCAGCACGGAATCTAGCGCAGGCACAATCACCGGTTCTCTCGATCGGTGCCACCTGTCGAACGTTTGCCTCGGTAGCCGTGTCGTTGCCGGTGTCGGAGGATTGCTGTTCGACGTCTGGTCCTTGGTTGATTTGATCGGGGATTCGGGTGGTTCCACGATCGTCGTGAGTCGTGGTCGCGGCGGCTATCAGCCGGTGCAGTTGCTGCTCTTCGGTGAGGATCGCGCTATCAATCGAGTGGGCCTCGTTAGTGGAAGACGTAGTGCCACCGGTTGGTCGAGACCACGTCATGTTCTCGTCGAAGACGCTGGTGGACGCCGTAGTCGGACTACCGGCGGCGTCGATGGTCATAATGCTGCCGAGGAGCGGCATCACTCGCACCCTCGCCGTCGACTGTAGATGCTATCTCGACAAAGTCGAGGCGGACGTGGTGGCCGCGCGCGAGTAGCAGCGTGCACCGGGTGCAAGCTCGAGTAGCAGCAACAGCAGGATGGTAGTGGTCTCGTCGCATCTCGAGGCCAGGGGCGTCATGCCCGTTTCAGGATGAGGTCATCGTCATTAAACGGACAATGGCGTGTGGCCTGTGTAGCTTCTTGGCGACAGCGGATAATCCGTTCCTTCTTTCCTGGATCTCTCTTCGGTTCGAATAGAGAGGAAGGAAGGAAGGAAGGAAGGAAGGAACGGCTGCTTTTTCTACTCGTTACTTGACGCACAGTCCTTTCTGTATCGAACTATTGTTCGTGGGAACTTGGATACTCTCGGCTATACGCTTTCTTCGTGAGAAACGTATGTACTTTTGTATATAGTTTCACCCTCTGACAAACGAGGGTGTAGAATCACTCGCTCGTTGTGGGCCAAAGTCTTTTAGAATCTGATTTTTAGGCGATTCTCGCCTGGTGATTGCCTACGTACCACCTTCCTGTTCCACGTTGTCGCGCTGGTAGGTTGGCCCTTGATTTATTGCTTGCGTGAGTTGCGACTCCCTCTTCGTATTCCTGGTATTCCGGCCGGTCTCACGATGACGGAGTTAATACGGAAAGAGCGTACAGAGAGATTTATGGATAGTCCGCTGGCTGGTTGGATTCAGGAGATAAAGCCGGATAGGGAAAGGGAGGGAGGCAGCTAGACGGCGAGACGAGAAAGAGAAAAGCGGCCAAGATGGAAAAGAAGGAAAAGATAGAGATTGAGAATGGGCGTGAAAAATTGGTCCCCCTTTTTTACCTTCCTCTTAGATTAAAGCTCAGACACTTTCGAATTAAGCGAACAACGGCCTCCGCGCGATCCGATCGCCCGACGATGATTCTTAAAACGAACTGGTTCGCGAAATCTACTCGGTAGCTATCGACGAGGAGAAAATTGATACCAAGACGGGTCGTGTAGCGTGTCACTTACGACGTTCGATATTCGAGCTATATCATCGTCGAGCTTTCCCTACTCCCCGTAGCTTTTCGTACACGCTTGGCTCTACGTTTGCTTATTCCCGAGTCCGAATGGCGCCCTCAAGCTAATTAATTATCGCGCCCCGGCTAAAAAGGCTAAGCGCTGGATATATACCCGTACTGCTCCGACTTGCGACTTCAGCGAATTGTTTACGATTAAACTCGTAATTTACTCGTCCTGTTTAGTAACCGAATGGAAACACAGAATCGAACGTCGCCCACCACGGGCGAGACAACGAAAATATTCCGCGACAGACAGATTATTTTATATAACTCTACGCACACACAGACACACGCGGCGACGAATCGCGGAACCAGCTTAAGTCCGTAAACGTTCTATACATACACATTTACACGTAATTTGCGTTGCTACTTAGAATCTCTTTGGTTCTCTATAACTCTGATAGGCTCGATTTATTAAATCGTCGCTGCAACGTCATTGCGAGATGGTCCTTAAGTCGTAGCGCAACGACTTATCCTGGTTTATTATTACGTTATTATTACGTTATTATTATAGTGCTAGCACGTAGATCGTTGGAGGAAAATGGCAAGGACCGTGGTACGAAAATGAGTACGCGAGAGGAAGGAAAAAGGAGAATGCGTCTAGGACGTTCCTTCGATCAAAGTCGACGTCCTCGACCCATCTGTACACCTATTTACACGCTCGAGATTCGTCGATACACGTCCCTGAACCCTTTTCCCTACCGCCCGACCTTTAACCCTCTCCTGTTTCACACGGCTGGATCAACAGGATTCATTCGCGCACACCGTGTCCTCGAGTTCGGAATCGGGTAACCTTGCACCAACTGTGCCACCGATTCACGTCAGCTGATCACACAGCGACCGAAGTTCTCTCGACACACGGCAAAAGTTCGCTCGATTATTCCCCTTTGTTCGTCGACACTCTCAGTTTCCAGCCACGAAGCACACGTCCCTCCGTAATTTCGCGAGATCTCGACCAGTAGCGAAGATCACGGTTTCCCTCGTCACGCTGCTAGCTTCTCCATCGAGCTTGACATCCACCACGCGTTCTCCTTCGACTCATTTCCCATGAGAAGCGCCACTCGACGATCGTCGATCGTTATCGTTCGACCCCGAGATTCTTTTCCTCCGAATCTCAGAGCAACGTGGACTTTTTCTCTATCATCGGGATGGATCGCTTCGAGCTTCACTTTGGAATATTCTTCGACAAAAGACTTGCAAACCGGAGGAGCAACGATCTTCGAATTGCCCTTACGTTCCTACCACGTCGTCGTTTCCGCTTGGCCCGTCACGAGGTCCACCGTCGCACGCACGATCCTCGCGGGTTCCTCTTGGAATCACACACGACGAAACACGCGCGGGAAACTCGAGCTTGCGACTCGACGAAGTTCAAGGATAGTTCGAAAAAGACGATTTTACACGAAGATGGAACGATCGAGCGCGGGACACCACTTGCCGGAGACGAGATTCGAAACGACGAAGGGGAAAACCTATCTTTCGATGTTCGAAACTTCCAGCTAAAGTAAACGATAAAAGCGGTAACGGACGTGGCTCTGATCGTGTATCGTACGATAGATTCTATTTAGCGAGTATCAGAATCGTGCGAATCCTCTCTCCTCGTGGTCCTTGAACGGCTGATGCGTGCGTGCGTGCGTATGTGCAGACACCTCGAGGTTGTCTCGTGGATGTTTGGGAACGCACTGCAGCCGCGAGGGACGAGCCAGGAACTCGGACTCCCTCTCGTGTCGTTCGCTGGATAGAGACTCTCCTCGCAGGATCGTGGCGGGCGTGCGACGAAGAAAGTTCGTGGAGAGGGATGGAGCGAGAAAGAACGAGAGCGACTGGTGTGCATGTGCACGTGTAACTCGGTCCACACCGACGTTCGAGCCGCGTGTCCGTGGATTCTCCGCACTCTGTCTATGTTTGTGAACGTGTGTGCATGTATGTGTGTGCACGCGCGGGTGTGCACGCTATCGTATAGGTGAGAGGACGCGGCCGCGCGCGCGCGCCTCTACGTGCACGCGAGAGAGCGAGCGAGAGGGAGAGAGAGAGGTTGGCTAGCTCACTGGAGGCTGACTGGTGGCCCGACCGACCGGTCCGTCCGTCGGTACCAGCGTCGGGGCGCCGTCTGACGGAGTTGCGAGAGCTGCGGCGCAAGCGTCGGGACGCCGCCAGCACCCGACCGACGCGGCCCGACAGTCGACTTTGGACCATCGACCGATCGGTCCGTTGGAGAAAAAATACGCCTGTTCTCCTTATTCTGATAGCGTAGCTTGCCCTTCTCTTTGCAATCTTATCTATGATATCTTTACGTTCGTGCAGCTTTTAAGCAAGGAAAAGGTAGGGAGATTTCCTAGAGTCGGTTAGCAATTATTCGATCGATCGAAGATGATAAATCTCTTTCCTATAAACCCAATAGGCGAAATGGCAACCAGTTGCCAGTTCCCATTGTTCGCCAGATCGATTTGCCCGAATCTCAGATTAGATCTGATCAATTGAACCATCCGGGTCATTGGAAGATGCGTTCCCGCCAGGCCTGCCGTTCCAATTGCCTAGCAGACTGTAATCCATTGCGTGTTGATCGATTGTCCGCTCCGCTTCATAGATCGTGATCGTGACACTAGCAGCAGGATATTTAATATTTCAATTAACTTTGAACTATCCAATTAGACTACTCGCTAATGGATAGCTTAGATACAATAAAGCCGGATATAATTACCAAACCAGGCCAAGTTCAGCGGAAAACTCCGCCAGCTATTCCAAACATCCCCCGTCCAATCCTCTTCTATATCCGAACCATTCAGCCGAGCCGAATTTGGGTCCAGATTTATCCAAGTAATCCAGCGAGCAGCTGGAAGCGTCCACCCTCAACCCCCGGGCTTAATATTCGAAATAGCCATCCCCTCGAGCTATCCCTGCCGCCACTTAATTGTTCACGTTGCTCCCTAGATCGTGAAGTTCACGCGTTGCTTTCCGCCGCGATAACAAACTCTCTGGGGAAGATTCACCTCTGCTGGGAGCTCTGGTCGAGGGAAAACGAGAAGCAAAAGAGGGGGGCGGCAGTGAGCGGCCGAAGCCGCGTCCACTAAAGCCGGCGTCCATTTGCCGGGATCGTAAATTAGGCGACCACAACTTGATAGTCGCCTTTAGAACATCGAGCCACCGGATCGGGAATATATTATGTTGCTCTCTAGCTGGCTGCTTGTTACCAGCCCTAGGGTATATTCATGAACGTGCAACTACCACGATAAGACGAGGAGAAGAGCTCGACGATCAGCAATTCAGGCGTCAGATCGCGATACGCTGATTACGATACCGACATCGGTGTAGCGAAACGTTAATCGGTTGATCAGAGTCGTTGATGGCCGACGTCAACAATCGGCCTCTTCCTCTCTTCGATTCGTTCTCGTTTTCCACGACTGGATCGCGGCTTTAAAGGTGATACTACCAAAGAAACCATTATGGGTGTGGTGTTTTTCTATGGCTTTAAAAGAGATAGAATAAGAATAGAGGTAGCAGTTTAAAGGACGAAATTGGCTGATCGGGTATTCTCTTTTAAAGTTAGTCCCCGAAATGAAGATTTAAGAATGCATAGAATATTTATTGGAAACGCTCTCGGTGGACGTTGAGGCTCGATCTCGGTGACTGTCGGACGGCAGTGTGTTTGAGAATTCGTTATGAGTCGAGGGAAATTTTAACGAACCTATCTTCGGGTCTTATTCGTAAATCGGCCCGCGTTTTCCAGCACTATGGCGGCTGGACGGTGGCAATAAAAATTTCATTAAACGGTTCCCGGTATGTTCTCAGGTTACGATACTTTTCCGATGCTTTATTAAATTTTTATCGAACTATCGGCCCGGATCGAAGCCACCTCGCTCTCTTTGTTACGTGAGCCAGCAACCAACGATCCAGATATTTGCACGTACATATTCTTCGCTTAATCGCCACGTGGGATGCGATAAGCTTCCAGGTGAAATTAATTCGTACGTCCCTCTAATAAAATCCTCGTCATTATACAGAGAGCTCGAATGTCCAACGTAATAAAAATGTGATCCGCGGGCTTGCAAACATTTTTCAACGCGTCGATACGACGGCGAAATCGTATTAAAAAGGGACAGTTATTAATTAAAATGGACAGCCGGAACGTGAGATAAAAATCACGCTTCGGGCAAACTTTGATCCTATTTTGTTCGCGTTTTCTATCGGTCTAACAAAAGTTGAAGTTTCCACTAAATAAATAGTAAAACAAATAGGTTAAATTTCGCTTTTCCTATATCCCTAACCGATGGTTCGCGACCGTGAACCGTATTTACGACTGAGCCTACCGCGCGTGTTGCTACGGGTCATATGTTGGTGACCGCTTTTCCGAACTGGGAGGGAGTAGTTTAGAAATTATATGCCACCTCGACAACTCGGCAACCTTATAAGCGACCGTGGAACTTGTTGGAAGAAGCAAGAACGGGACATTACCAACGCAGATTCGTCGTTTGAAGTTCGACGGTTGGAAGTTGCGATCGTTTGGAATCTTCCTGGAGGCGAGGAACCGATAACTTGGAGTTCGATAACTTGACGATCCGCTATCCCGCGTCGCGAGACGTCGAAAAAGGAAAGAAATTACGGGGGGGGGGGGAAGGAGGAAGGGAGCCAAGACGGGACGATGAGCTGTTCCCTGCGAAAGTTGAACATGGACAAACGTGTAATTGAAAGTGGCACGGAAGCAATTTCCGACAAAGCGATGAATAATTCAAAATAAAGGGACGTAAAGAAAGGAATCCAGCCGTTCCTGTGTAAAATAATTCAATCGGAATATATTACCCGGGCCATGGCATTAATTCGCGGGAGTAGCGAGAAGCCTCCGGATAGAATTAACTTTATAACTGACTTTTTCTTTAAGGGAAAAGAAAAACCCAGAGGCAATAATTGATAGAGTGACGACACGACGACGTTCTCGTTTTTCTTTCTTAATTTTTTTCTTTTTTCTTTTTTCTTTTTTCTTTTTTCTTTTTTTAATGGGATGTATTATTTCGAATTTTGAGAGCACGGAGAATCTACTTGTTGCTTATTAAAACCTCTAAACGTAATTTAACACGTTCGCATCGGGCCGAAAGTTTTCAGGAACGTCGAAAAATTAGCCGATACGCTCGCTCATAATACAGCCTTCTCTATGCGGAAAAGAAAACTGTGTCACACAGGGAGCGGGGCAGAAGAGCGAGAGGACACACGGCACGGTGAGGAGAATTCTCGAGCTCGAAATTTCCAACGGTGGCTATCGCGGCCGCCCTTCGAACGCCCAGGGCCGCGTCTCTCGTTTTCACCCTCCCTCTCTTGCTCTCTGTGTATCCATAAGGCAGACGTCCTCGGTTCCTTTGACGACGCCGCGTCAACGCTGCCATCCCCATCCACACCCGCGAGCTGCTCTCATTCTCTCCGTCTGTCTCTTTGCCGAAAGTTTGCCGTCGGTAAGTTCGGCATATTGTCGTAACTCCGACGTGCAGGCTTCTCCTCTGTTTCCGTGTATAGGACACGTATTGGTGCGCAGTGTGTACGTGTATCAGCATTGTTCCCGTCCGGAGAACATGCACGGAGAAACTAGTTAGCAACTCCTTCGTTTTGGGAAGAGATACGGGGCCACCTCGCGACCACCATCGAATTCGACCAGCATTGTCTGTCAACGTGCACGAGAAGCGATCATTGCGATTTACCTAGTCCGATGTTATCTACTGTATATAATTCGAGTTCTAGAGGAACAACGAAGGAGATCATGTCCTGGATTAGGTCAGACAGTAAACTCGGACACGAGGATTTCTTGTGGATTATGGTAACATGAATGCCGTTTTTTGGTTGGTTAATCAGGATGTTTTTAGAATAACTTAACGAAGTTCAATTCTAGACGTTCCGCGTATTATGTACGATATTAATAAAATATTGTAAACGAAACATCGATCTACAAACAACTTCGAAGATTTAAAGTTCTTCCACAAAATGTAAACAGTCCAAGGTATAGTTACATCAATGGTTGTCGTCGCTTAATACTTCAATTTGCGATAACGTTATCATGTAGTATATTTGTAGCGATGGATAGTTCCAGAACCTTGAAGAATTATGTTTTTCAATATGCATGTCTTTGATACTGAATGTAGAAAGATTTTCATATGTTAAATGTAAAAGGAAGATGACGATCGCAGGAAGCTTTTTCCACCTATCCGTGAGGAATTAATCTGATAGCGAAGATCAAGAGGGTTAATATTTACGTCAATCCGAATGGAGATCGATAGAGAAACGTGCGATTACGGGAGACAGGAAAGGTGTTGGATAAATGTTTGTCGAATTACTCGTCCTGGTGATAAGACATGGATGTTTGAAGAGGTAACCAAAGAAGAGAAGATTATTCTGAAATCTAGAAGAATCTTTCCGAGCAATTTCAAAGCAATTTCCTATATTCGAAATTTCTTTGGTGGAGTATACCGGCATACTTCGACATACTTCTCACCAAGATATTTCATCGCTGCCGGTGAACTTTGAAACCGTTTCGCTGTTTCCAACGGAGGGCGATGCGCATTGACTTTGTAATTTGCTCGTCGCTACCACGTTCCCAAAGTTAACGCGATCGAAACGCTTGCGATTTCTAGGATGTTTACGCGATCCGTTTAATTGGCGTTAAAACCCTTTGTTCCGCTCCTCGAACTCGTCAGGATTTCGATATCACGCTGGATGCAAATGTTTCTACGGATCGACAAAGGGAAACTTCCCTGCATTAGGCTCTTTCCACGGCGCAATAACTCAGCCGATAAAGCTTCGTTTACGAGGTCCACGCGAGAGTGATTGCCGAGGAACTATGAGTTCCTGTTATTTATTGATGGCACGTAAAAAGAAAAGAATAGAAAAAGGGCAGAAAAAGAAGAAAAAGGCGTTATCCGAACTGTGATAAATTTCGTCGTCTAAGGGTCCTTTTACGAGGTCAGTCACCGTAAAATTACGCATTAAAATTAGCTCGGAGATTTTCTTAAATTTAGCCACGCGAGCTCTCTGGTATCGGGCCCAGCTAACAATAAGTGGAGTGCATAAAAACTCTTTGTGGGGAAGGTTCGTGAACTCTAGCGCGAGACTTTGCGTGCAAGGTCGGAAAGAAAAGGAATAGGTCATCCTGCTGCTAGATTCTGTTGGAAGGAATCGTATTTCCATCGTGAATCATCCTCGAATATTTCATGAAGTACCTTCCTGTATATCGTGTTTCGAATTACTTTTGCTGTAATGCAGACTCGATGAAGATTCTTTTACCTTCACCAGTAATTGCATTCGCCGTTATATGAAGTCGGTAAAGGATTATAGAGATTGGTGGAAATGTTTCTGACCACAAGGTGGAACGACTCTCCGTACTCGATTATGCTTTTTCGAGAAGGCCTTTCGGTATCATCCATTTCGCATCGAGAGGTTAATCTATTTACTAAAATCTACCTAATTAATCAAGGGGGTAAATTTGATTCAGAAACGAGATCTAGCTGGAAACTGGATGTAGTATATAACGCGGCAATAATTTCCACGAAGTATGGCGATTCGAACGAACTCATTTCAATGTGCGTAAACAACATTTCATCTCCGTGATTTCCATCAATGAAAATTTTCCACGATAACGCGGAACGTCACAATTACGATGAATACCGGAGAATTATTGTATGTTCTGTTCGCGACCGTTCGACTTGGTCAATAACGGGCAAATGACTAATACGACGAAGCGTACATAGTCATAACGCAAACAGGAAACGTAATGCTCGTATACGTATACGTCGTATTACGTATTGTTACGGTAACAGCGGCGGAGAAGGCGGTAAGGGAACGAAGATGATACGCAATCCACGCGTCTGTTGTCTCTGTTCAACTACGATTCTCCATCGTCCGTCGAATCTGTCTCATTCACCATACATTAAGTTTCCGATTTTCTTACAGTATGATTCTTAGGTATTGGGACACGTCAATTTATTTGCAACAACAGCAATACTTATTATGTTCTTACGGAATTCACAAAAAGTACATTTTAATTAATTGGTATTTTTTATCAAATTTCATATAAAAAATAACGTGACAGATAACACTTTTCTTACAATGCTTCAAATTTTAGAGGTGTATGTAAACTTTTGCTTCCGACTGTATATACGAATCAAAGAATCATAAATCTTCTGAGAATTTTTTATTTCGACCATCTCCACTACTTCATCATCAATCATCATCGTGCTGTTCTTGGAAAGCTGTTACGTTTGTAATTCTTCTCGGGGAATGTATTAGACGATTCTATCACTTGTATTTAAGATAGGAATCCATCAGTTCTTAGAATCGTGGTAAATACAAATTGTTCGCTTAGTAACGATTATGATGAAAGAGGAACAAAGATCGGAGGAAGTAAAATTCTGGAAGAACCGTTGAAAGCAAGTGCAACAATTTTCGCGTCGTTTCGAAGAATGGCTCCCTTTTCCGTTATTCGATTCGCGACTATAAACCGCGGTTTGTGTATCGTGGCATCGTAAAACATCAGATACGTTTCACTGGCTGACGTTGCACACGTAAATCGTTCGTTCTGTAGTCTATGAAAATCCAAGAAATCTTTGAGCAATCACGTAAAAGTAAGGAACACGCGGTAGTAAAAAGGTTATATTTCGCGTGTACAATACCATCAGTGTGTCTGAGACGAAATTAGTTAAGGGATAAGGGTTGAACGTATTCGTTATATCAGCACGCAGAACCATTTCGAACGAGGCGCTCGTAAAACTCTACGTTCCATCCGTTTTCTTCTTTGTATTTCGACAGCTGAAACCCGATCGAATTCTTTTCTTACGTCGTTAATGGATCGCTCAAATTTTCAGCGGTACGAGGAATTGTTTGAAATATTCCAAGGGGAATCGGCGGTCTGGTAAATATACGATATAATGGGGAAAAACGCGGACTCGCTGGCCGTTTGTTAATTTCCTGTTTGTGGGAGCGTCCTTGGGGAACCTGTGGACGAATGAAATTACTCTGGTCGTGAAACATTGCCACCAGCTGCCTCGAGTGCTGCTTTTTAACATAACGAATATTTAAAGGTTCGAATAACGAGCTGGGTACAAGCACGCAGGACGAGTTCGAAACCAATTTTTAGAAAACACCAATAATTTTCTCCTACCTGGAAATTGACTCGTAACTCGATGTAATTTTCGTTGATATCGTGTAGATAGCTACCAGGTTCTTTTCCGGAAAATAGATTAACAACAGTCGGTTCCGAACGAACCGCAGATACTTGTGGCGATTTTAGTTCGCACAGTCCATTTTGGGAGGAAGTTACTTTGCCGTTTTAGCTTGACCCTTTCTCGTTTTCTCTCACTCTCTTTCTTTCTCTCTCACTCTCTCCCGATCTCTCTTTCTGCGCCACCAACCTTCACGACTCGATCTAAATCGATCTAACATTCCACCCTGCGGATACGTCGAATGGTTTATGGTAGACCTCGGGGCTTCAAACATTTCCTTCAGCTTCCAACGTGATGTGTCCAGGCGACCGTCGAACCGCACTCGTGTGCACTTTTCCACGATTTTCCATCGAGTTTCTACGTGTCGGAATTTTGGGAACGCTGGTCTACGGAATTTCGCACCGCGCTGAGATATACGTGAATTCGATTTTCATTTTGGTCTGCAGAACGCTATGCAGTTGCTGATTACAGAATTCCAGAGCTGGATTAATATTTGTTATTACAGAGAAATTTTTCAATATTTTTAAACGGTGAAATATTTTTAACAGTTGGTTTTGGGGTTTTATTGGATTTTGTTCCAAAACGGCAATCGAATAAATTACCTGCGGTTTCAAATGAAACTCTGCTAATAACGTCCCCTATTCTTCAGTCATACAGTCAAAGAAAGTATTTCGATTTACTGCAAGACGGTTTATTTTCCGCTATCTCGCTAAAAAGTTCTTGCTCAAGATTTCTGCTTCACCGTCCCAAGATCTGAATCATTTTATACCACCAGGACCATTATTTATCGTGACGCAAGTGTATTGTTAAATTTTCTTTCAACCTCTCCGCTCTTCTAGCGGAAGTGGCAGTATTCTCGGTCGCAGAGGACGCGGGTCGCCGGAAATAATGCTTTAAACCGATAGTATCTTCAACTTCCCGTGTCTCGGAACCCATGTGGAGCGGTTCAAAAAATTACGTCCGACAAATCAACTCATTCCTTTTCCTTCGATCGAATCTTCCACCCCCTAAAATTCGCCATATTTCTTTGCCTTGACCATTCACCTTAATTCTGTTCCGATATACACATTCTGAAATTAGTGAAATTCATAAAAACATAAATTCGCATAAACGTGCACAATCTATTAATAATTTTTCACGCTGCACCTAGCAGCACGAAGCATGATTAGAAACAAACAGAAAATCTTCACGTTGAATATCGAATAGGATACCATGTTTGCCCAATTTTCCCGATACTAAGAGGCGTAAGTGGGGGTTGCTCGCGGAACAGAACCAAAGGAAAAAGGCGATGCAGCGAGTTGTGAGACAAGCAAGGAGAAGACAAGGCGCTTTTTAAGCGCTCGCAGGGCAAGTTGGCTGAAGAGAGCGAGGGGTGCGGACCTAGAGGTGATGGACGCGCACCGGTCGTCTGACACGACCCCTTTTCCACGTGTTGCTCGCCTCTTCGTCGTCCCAGTGAACCGGCAGAGTGCTGCTAACGAGGACCCCGCCCTTGTGACGTCATACTGAGTCGCGCTTGCGTGTGCGTGACCGTATATGCAACCATGTACTCACGCACACTCGAGCGAGCACTCGAGCGAACACTGCGTGCGCGAACACGCATGCACGCCACGGAACTAGTGTGCGTCATACCCTCACTCCCTTCACTCGACTCGCTTGATTTCTTTACGCCGACTTTTTCCACGACCCTCCCGCATCCCGGTGTTCTCCTCTTCCCTCCGTCTTTTTTCCTCCATCGTTTAGTTCACCGTGTTCACCCCTCTTTTTCTTCCTTCCACTTTTTCTTCTCCTTACCCTTCTTTCAACTTTATTTTCGTGACGTTTGTGGTCGGATGAATACATAGGGAACCATGTCTTTTTGCACTTGCTCTTCCCTCCAGATTTATTCGAATTGTTAAGCTGTTCGGCTATCTGTAGGTCTCATCAGTGAAACGATTGCCCCTTACAAAGTAAGCAAGAAACACGAGACTGTTGATACTAATTGGATTGAATGAAGCCTGCTTGCACTAAGAGAATCGGAGAGAGTTAACAATTATGAATTTATATTTTGTTTCCGCGACAAATGTATCGCTTTAACGTCTTTAAACACCGATATTTGTCATGCTTTTATCATATGTTCGGAATAACTCTTGTCCTTAAATGTTTCTACCTACGTTCTCTATCACCTACAGGCACGTCGCAGCCCTTATTTTCTCATTTACCCTTCGTCTTTCTATTCCACCCTCCGAGCGCCGTGTGTTCGAACCGACATCGTTTATCCGACCTTCTTCTCTTTTCCACTTTGCTGGCACATACAAGCAGGTTGACGTGTATGCACAGTTGGACAGGGGTGGGCAGGAAAAATAGCGAAAACGGTGGATGGGGAAACGAAACGTTGAGAGACAAATGGAGAAGAAAGCGAGAAAGCACGCGAGGCAGGAAAATAGAAAGAACAGACGGGGTCACGAGGGAAGAAGTAGAAGGCCAGTTTGCCTCGCCGTGGAGGGCGCGAGGGGGTGTATCGACCTCTACCAGATTCTACCCTAACCATGAGCGGGGTGGAGGGTGGCGGCATCGTAGTAATGGTGAAAACGATGGTAGGGGTGTGGTGACGTCATGAATATGCGAAAGAAAGAGAGAAAAGGACGCGAGGGGCGAGGAGCGAAGTTTGCAGAGTAGGCCGACGCATACACACGCGTTCCGGCCACGTCGGTGGGACTTGTATCTCGAGCATCTGCTGACGCGATTCTCGATCCGTCCAATCGATTTACGATCGCGCTCTTTCTCTCTCTCTCTCTCTCTCTCTCTCTCTCTCTTTCCTTACCGTGCAACGCTCGTGAATCGGAGAACTCTTGATTGCTGTTTGATTATTGAAACTCACCGGCCTGCTAGTTGGTGCCGACACATTTTCTGGACATCCGAGCACAGGGCTAACGTCATTGACCGATGACGTCGAGACGTCAACGAGAACTATGATTTGTGAAACATAGATCTGTACGTGTGTTTGTATGCGAATGCATGAGGACTATCTGAGTTTAGGTTTACGATGGTCACTCAAACGATCAGGTCATTGGAACAGTCGAAAACTCAAGACGCATCGACCTAGGCCTAACGCTTAGTATTAGTGAATTCACACGTTACAGGTTGTGAAATTCCGTTGCATAAGCAGCTTTTGCAATTTTATAAATTACAGATTACGTCGCTAATATTACTTCGTTCCGCTACACTGTTGTATGCAATCTAAAGACACAAAGTATAACAAGCGACTGACGTGTATCTTGTGCAATCTACTTATGCAATTTTATTTGTTTCGTTAATAGTATTGTGCAGGTATTTACTAGTGAATTTATTAGTATAGCTGTAACGTGTAAATTGTAAAATTTCACTAACAATATTAATTCGAGCAAGCAAGAACCACTTAGCAACAAGATCCGTGACGAACGATCTTTGACAATGATTTAAGATTTTTTTTTTTTTGAAGAGACTGTCTGGGTGATGGTTTGGTAATAAAGACACGGATAAAAGAAAGCCAGCCTTTCAGATTAAGGAACCGGGTCGATTTCATCGTTCCACAGAGTTAACTCGCGCGAAAAGAACTACATAGTCGTTTGTAATTGTCATTTTCCGTTTAATTGGCCAGGAACGTTGTAACCCGTTTATTAGAAGCGTATTATTTTCGAGCTGCAGAAGTCGCATTGATGACTGGCAGCTCCCTTAATCAGCACCAGCAGGCATCGCGTCGCGGCTGCTAATTCAATTCTTTCCTGGAAGGAAACTTCTCTCACCGCTAGTACAGTAATACTGAAACGCTTCCGGAAATGTATTCTGCATTTCCCTCCGTGCAAATGCATTTCGGTTCCTTTGCACTCAGCTCTGGGAATTACGCGAGACATCGAGTGCGCGCCTGCTCGAATCAAACTGGTCGAAAGAATAACGCAGTGGCTAATGGGAAGCTCATTGTTGAACTAGCTGAAAGCTGCATCCGCGAATTGGCTATAATTAGATGACCACTCGCAGTCCATCTGCCGCAGGACAAACATTCCACGCTAGTATGCAAGTAGACTCGATCAATGCTTCTGTTGCGGCGATGGTTTGACCGAATGGTAGCAATTTGATGATTCAGAAGATGTTTCATCAACAGGAACACGATCGAGTTCGTTGAATTTTCCTTAACACTTTTACGGCGGGCAACACGTGTGAGGGACCTTGACTAGCAGTAATTATAATAGTGTACAAGCGCACAAAAATGATTGCAAAATGAAACAGGTGTTCGCAGAACATTGAGAAGAAACAGAGATATGACAAAGTGTTTAGGAAATATAAATTTAAAGGAGAATGCAACAGGATTCCGCAGAAGAACGAGAAACCTACCCAAACAAAAAATTTTTTTTCGATTATACTTCTCCTTCGTCGAGATCGATTCTCGGTAGTGACGCACAAAAGTCTTCCAACGTGTGTGTCGAGTCTAGGGAAACGTTTCTCGATTACCTTCTTTCCGCGCGAAAAGTGTCTGTTCGTGACTCGTTTTCTCTACGATCGAGATTTCCTCTGTGACTGACATTCAGTAAAAACACGGCCAATAGACACTACTTGTCGCTGCGGTTGGAAATCTGGTGGCAGTTGCACCAAAGAGGGAAAATTATCCTTTTTGGAAATGAAAATCGTGTTACGCCACTAGTAAGAGACTTGCCAATACTCTTAAGTCGACGTGATGTCTGGTGACTGACGCCGTCTCCGCGGGACGTTTTGCGGCCTCTTTTCTGGCCTGTAGCTTTCGCGGATATTCATGAGCAGCAACGTCGAGTGTCCCAGGAGCTCGGTAAAGAATCGACGCGAAATTGTTAGAGATTGTTCTCCGTTTGACAAGCCCTGTCAGCGCCCGAATCGATCGACCGCTGGCGAGATTACGGCGCACATCCGATATAAAGGAGTTGTCTGCCGGGCCGAGTGACGAGATAAGACATTTTGGGGCGTGTTGGCGTTAAAATATGCTGATACATCGTCGAAGAAGGGTGTTGAAGGACATACAATGCCGGTCATAAGTATTAGGGCACCCTGTCGTTATATTTATTGGAAAACTCTAACAAATTTTATTTTATTTAATATTTTGCATACGGCGAATATAATGTACAAGTAATAAATTTATAAGAGCTGGATGAAAATATAATATATTTACAGTGAAACAACTAGACAACAGAAAAGTATTTAATTCTTAGAAGATCAGTAGCTATCGCAACACTTATAGTTATTAGTATAGATATCTTGTGCTCTGCAGAGTCAACGCAGGATAAAGTGCTAGGGAAAGAAAAATTCCAAATCTGACACTTCTATAGCCTGGCATTGTAGAATTTTTGGAATGAAGGCTCCCCCGTGTATGAGTCGCGTCTTTGAGGAAACTGTGTTTCGACATTGTGCCAGCATGGCAGCTGGCTTTATCAGGAGTTGATTGACATCAGTATATCAGTCAATGATCAGTCTCTGATGAAGCTAACTACAGTGCTAGCAAATCGTCGAAACACATGTTCTTCAAGGACGTGACAAAAGTGCTGTAACCTCCTAACGTTGGTCTCTTTTGTGTGTAGATCGTTGCTGTAAAATATTCGCGGATAAAACGAATCGGCCACGCGGATCGATCGCCGTCGAAGGAATTGAATTGCTAATTCGATCAATTATTCTCTTCGGTTGTTGGTCATGTAAAATTGAAACCGTTCACACGTAGCCGTCGATCGGCCATGAAACGAATTGGTCTCGTCTTCGGCTATGGCGTAAACCGTAGCCGGCGCATTCGAGGGAAAATAGGAGAAAATAAAATACAAACAAACGGCTGCGAAACAAATTCTCCGACGAACTTCCATAAAAAGTTTATTACGTCGTATAGCCTTAAATGATCCGGAAATTTTGACATCGTTGCGCGTTTTACGAGATTTTTACGCGACTGCGTTTCGTGCGACAAGTAGAACCAGCAGACAGCGAAATGAAAAACCGTTCGAGGAAAACGAAAGGAGCGTTTCATGAGCGGCAATTTCCAGCTTCCTTCGACGCGTTCCTCGCGAAATTGACGCGTCTGCTTCTCGCGTGGCATTCAACGATGGAACGCGCGCGCCTGTAAATAGAGAGAACGCCGTTACCTAATTATCCGTAAAGTTTATCCATCGATCATGCCTGCTCACCTGTCATAAGCAGCACCCGAGGCGACTCCCGTCCTGCTTTCCAAATTTAGAAAAAATTCCCTGTCGAATGCCTCGAAGTACGCGCCACGTTACGGAACTCACTTACTCGAATCTGTTCTTCTTCGTTGTCCCTTCTTTCGAAGAGTCGACACGTTCAAAAAGGGTGCGGGAGCAGCTGTCGAATTCCGTTTTCGAGGAAAAACTTTCCTTTCCTTCGAATACCTCTTCCAGACGAAGAAACTTCCACAAAGACATGGAAAATTAAAACTGAACAGAAACGATCTTCCCCTCCCTCGAGTGAAAATTTCTGGACTTCTGAGAATTGTCCTTTGACACTGTGCATAAGAATTCACCTTGGATCTTAGCTGATGCTGGTGTCTTGACAGAAGAGCGAAGTAAACTTCTCTAGAGAAGAAGATAAATATTATTCAAATTCTATGAATGAAAAGACGAGAAGCAGCTAAAAGAACAACGGTAAAATAAGTAACATTTTCGAAAGTATTTTTATAAAATAACAAAGACTAGTATCGCGTGTATGTAAAACAACGTTGACATTATATATAAAACTTGTAATATGAACCATTTTTCCTATAAGATCGATCTCCGACTACTACTACAAGTTGGGAATCGAAGGTCAAGAACACGAGCTCGATGGCTGAGTAGGTACGGTTCTTGTCTACTGTGTGTTAGGTTCGAGTTCGATCCCCGATGGTTGTTCGGTTTTATTTCATCTGATTTTTCATTTCTCAAAAATTAAGTACACCATGAATTCATTCATCTCTACGGTCTTCTAATAGATTTTCTACTTTGAAAGTTAAATTTTAAGAAATATTCATCGCAGAAGAGAGGAGGAAGAGTATTATAAATAGTGTGTAAAAGGTAGTAAATATCCATGTGCTTAGGCGTCCATTTAGTTTGCTGACGAATAATGTCAATAATTGATAATACTTGTTCTATATGAAATGACGAGTAGAAAAAGGAGACACTGCTTATAGGAGGAGAGAGATAATACAACCCGTATCTTTTACTATCTATTCCTACACTTCACAAGTTTACGAGTGTGCAATGATGCATATCAATAGAGATGTCCGAGATCTAATCTCACACGTGCATCATAAATTCTGATGTAGCGCATATATGCAACAGGAGAATGTGTATGCAGGTGGTAGCATATGTGACTGAAATAACTATTATCGCAAAGGAGGAGGAATAATGACTATAATCAAAGTAATTCGCCCGTATTGTCACCTGCTGTGCCCAATTGCTATCGTTACGTTGAATGACCAGATTATAGTAATGATCGAGATAGATGATTAGATTAATATAATCTTCGCGGAATCTCTGCGAACAAGATATGATTGCAATTATTGATTTGACGCAGTGTAAAGCAACTGATAACTCAAACAAGTATTGTGAATAGCTGGTCTTTTTAAAAATGTACGATAGTAATATAACAGAAGGAAATAATCTTTGATCCGAGAAAATTTTTGATTTTTAGACTTCAAACGAACTGTGTTATCATTTGTCAATTTGCTTTCCAGCAAAAATACCACGTTCTCTCTTACACAAGTGCATAATTCATCTCGAATATTTTTCTCAAATTATTATTCCATAATTCAAACCAGAAGGCTACTACGAAATTCGTCCGGGTCCTCGAGGTTTTTTTACCCTTTCACATGGATGTCTTTTGATCGTGGAACGCACGACAACGTCCGTTGGTTTCCGGGGAGCATCACGATGTCCGGCACAGGCATTTATTATACGGGCGAGCGACTGGACCGAATGGGTGCCAATTTTCTGTACGGATGCGAATCGGAGGACCTTGTTTGGCGCATCGTCTGCCGAGAGGAAGGACGTCCGCCTCTGCGCGTGATATTTCGAGCACCTCCAAGAGATTGCTATCCATAAATCAGACAAGGGAATTTTTTTCTTCCCCTTCTATCTCTGTGTTTCTCGGTCAGTTTATCTCATCGCGAATTTTCCTGTTTCCCTTTCACTCCCTGCTCTATTTCTAGCCGACTTGTTCATCTTTCCTTCGAGTCTCACGCAAATGGGGTATGGCTGGAAGTTGATGCGAGTTACCAACGAAGAAGATATATTTGTTCGAAATAATGCGCCATAAATTCGCGGAGAGTTTAATGTACCATCGCCGGACGGTGCGAGGGAAGCGTCCGCGATAAATCAGCTTTTCGTCTGTGTGTGCACGCGCAAGAGGGTGGAACTGGGTCGACTTGCGTTTCGTCATCGTTAACGGTGTCGTTCTCGTCCCGACGTCGTGGCCGCTTTTAGCGTTTATCGGTGAATCGGAGAGACTCAGCTGTATCGGGAACAATGAATTCCTGGTTTTGCGCTTTGCGTTTCCTCCAACGGTATCCAGCTGGCGCATAAATATTCACCATTCGTGTCGGTGAGCCTTCAAAACGAAGCCTTCGAAGGAAAAACTTGGTCCTTTGTATCATCGAACTGATTCGTTCTAACTATAGTCTCCAGTTCCTGTATATCCCGAACATCAACCACAGTATTTTATTTCAAAAGTATCGAATTCCCAAAGGCGGGCATAAATATACGATGGATTCAAGACTGACAGCTTTTCCATTTATTTAACAAAGGACTCTAGATCTTGACGTAGATAGAAACCGTCATAGCGGTCACTAAATCACCCTTTCTCTACTAAAAGACGTATAAACGCACTTTTCCAATAGCAAAGTTCATACCGTATTGTACACTGACTCGCAAAGGTATATGAACCATAAAAATGAACCTATAAAAAATGGATACATAAAAAGTGTTGAATACACCTCTAGCAAGTGTAATTTTCATATGTCATCAAACGCAATATGGTGCTAAAGATAATTCACATACATGTATATATATATATATACATTTTCAAATTCGTTTCAAACTTTAACAATATAATCGCCGTAACAATGCTAATGAAATTTTAAAATATTTCGTGTAACGCGCGTAACCCTTTTATGAAAGGTGATAAATACTTTCACAAGCCTGTGCATATACGATCAACGCTGATCATTGTCTCCCTCGCAAAAAAATATACATCGCAGTCAGGAGGATTTCCACGCACAAAGCAAAATCACGCTGGCGGCAAGCGTTTTCGAGCCGCAACGGCCAATAACGGAGTGTTTTCCGCGTGCGGTGATACAAACGTTCCCTCGAACACGCGGTGGCCCCGGGCGTAATCCCCGTTTCGCGTGTGCAATAGTGTGCATAGAGACGGCCCGGAAATTACGGTGTAATCCTATTTTTGCACGCGTTACGTGTTAATCTTTACCAGGCACAGGGGAGCCGTTGCAATAAAGTATCCCCGTTCCTATTGGAATTCTCGGTCGTATTCCGCGCGTATCGTAAATCAGCCCCGCGGACACTCTGCATCGCTCGCTCGCCCCTCGCGCCACGGCCATTCGTCGTTTGCTTTGAAAAAGTTGTACCTTGTTTCGTAGTTTCCCCTATTCTGCGTTGATGCACGCGTGTGCTTGCCTTTCTATCCAATTATTTTCTCTCCACCTCTCTGCGTTTGTTCACCAGGGATGATCGAGAGTTGGTCACTGACCAAGATTGACCTTCGGATTCCAATCGATCCGAGGAGCCTATCGTGACAGTACAGTTTTGGTTATTCATCCACGAATTCTCTCGTGGGACACTATCCGCGGGATACTTTACTATACCATCGCTGACGAACATTAGCCACATTGGATTTTCAGGATTTGTAGTCGAGATCGAGGGTGGATATCGCTGTTAAGAATCAGAATGAATTGGGTAAACTTGGCAAAGTAGTATAATGTTCTTTTCGACAAGTTTCTAACAGATACGAGCAGGATAGCCAGCAGTTAGTTTGCATAATAGCCTTTTTGTCGATGATCGAGAGTTTCCTCGTTGATAAGATCATTTACGGCGTTTGAGTATGTTCGAAACTCTGTATTGATTCGCGAGTTAGATCTCCAAGTGATTATTAGACGACGTTCGTTCGACAACGGCGAAGCTACTTTAACAAAATATTCGAGTTCTCCGGATTAGAAACTTTCTACATCGATGTCTGTTAAGGAATCGATTCGTAACGCAAATTTCCGATCTTTCGATTAGAAACTAGTTAATAGATTCGCTATTGGTACTTGAAGGTAAAAAATTATGGTATCATCGAAAGAAAGAATATTGCGGAAAACAAAAATAGGAGAAATTTAAATGAGGTAACAGGAAAATACAGCAAGAGGTGGGTAACAAAAGGCAAAGGAAAACAGATTGTAAAGTGCTAGGGAATGAGAATAAATGAGTAAAGGAGAATGAAACCGAGAAACCTTGCCTAGCAGAACAAATAAAAGGAATTAGAAATAAAAGAATGGAAATAATAAAACAAAGGTGAAAGCAAAGTAAGTATACAGTAACGAAATAGGAAACCGGTACCTAGTTGGCAATGAATAAAAACGAGATGATAAGGCTACCTGAATAACAGCGAGAAATTAAAAGTGTGACTGCATGTGTTCAAGAACCGAAATAATACGGAGTATTAAAATTAAGCCGAGGACCACGATAGAGAGAGACAGAATCAGTGAGAAGGAATATTCTGGTGCAGCACGTGTTAAGAGGGATTCGTAGGGTTGTAAATTATGTCGGTAACAGAAACCACTCGATACATTTACTAGTACGCTACAGGGTGGCTCCGTAAGTCTACGCGCTATCAATTATGATATACTAAATTTGTGTCTAATACGTCCTTTTCGCAAAAATTCTCTGCTTAAACGATTTCAAAATGAAAAAATATCGAGATACTTCTCAGGTATTTAGAATAAAAATCTAACGTATATGATTTTATTTGGATAAATATTACTCTCTCTCTCTCTCTCTGTCTCTTTCTCTCTCTCTCTCTCTTTCGCACATCAATAGATGACTCAAATGCAAAATAATCCAAGGCTGAATCCAATGCCATACCTCATAAAAAGATATGGAAGCAGAATTCCATCTGGCACGAATTTTCATCTTCTGCCTCTCGCTCCGAAGATTCTCAAAGAGTCGGTCATACCCTAAGACACACTGCGCAATAGGGAAGAACGCGGACACCACAATTCCGGCGCGGTTAGCTGTCGCCTGGCACGCGGGAGTGTAACACGTGCCGAAATTCGTTGAGGCTGGATACAATTCCGCTTTAAAGCTGGGCCTGATATGCACGCGGTATGTGTGGCAGGAACTAATCTTTGCTTTGGGCAGGAAATAGGTGGAGAAAGGGCGGATGTGGATTTTGGAATGGGGGAGGAATGGGGCTGATTCGAAAACGGTGACAATTGCAGAGTAAAGCGGGAGTCCCGACACGCGGCTGCCGGCCGAGAGAAACATTGGAATTCAGCGGCATGCACGAGCGCGTATGTTTGAATTAAATGCAAATGTAAACGCGGCGTAAGTTGGTGTACACCAGCCTCGTCGTGGATTCGCCGACGAAAGTGTCTGGCGCTTGGGCTGCCGCGCTTGTTCGTTCCGAGTGTTCCGTTCCGTTTGTGTTTCCTCGACGACCACTCTATTCCGTGGCTCTTTTCTGAGCGCGCACGCTCTTTGTACAACTGCTTGTCTGTCTCTCCTCTTCTTGTTTTAACCGCGTTTACCGTTTATTGTTTCTTGAAAGTTACTTGTTTCGAGGACTCGCCGGACTTTGCTCGCCAACGTATAAAATTCTACGGAAGCTACAATGTTCAGAGATATATACGCGCGCGAAGCAAGAAAATTAGATACAGAGTCAGCTATTGTCACGGAGAATAATATTTTACGAGACATCCCCGCAAGTGTCAAAAGGACCAATTTATTGTTATTCCGGTTTCTTCTTTTTGGATACCAATTTATCGATAAAATTAACCAAAGCCATTCTTCTAGACTATTGTTCTTTTTGGAGATCCATCTACTGATAAAATTGACCGAGGATATTCCTCAAAGTTATTATTCTTCTCGGAGATTGATCTGTTGGCAAATATGATATAGAGATAAGAGTAAGAAGAATTAAGAACAATTTTTTGGAAACAAACATCGCTGATGTACATATGCGTGTTTACACTCTTTTGACGACTTTACAAATAATGATACGAATAATTGTCTTTGATACAACAGTTGTCCCTTTTACGGCAATATTTGCGCTTTCTCTTCTTTCAGATTCATGTTAGAAACCTGATGACCATTCGGAATATTCAACGCTTCACGTATCCTTAGAAAATTCACCAAGATTAAGGCAGCTCATGAAGTTGGTCGGTATCGAAACTGCTTCTAATAAATATTCTATCCGCGTCTAAATGTAATACCTGTGCCAGATATAATTCCAGAGACCTGCTGGTTTCCTGGAACAGGAAACGACGAGGCTCGGAAGAGGGCAGACCGATTATCCGGCGCATCTCGCCGAATTACGAAACACCACCGTGTACGTGCGCATAATTCATCGTTCTGCAAGCCAGCGCACCTGCGGATGACGATAGCGTGTGCGCGAGCGTTCAGGCTTGTTCGATGATGTGAGAGAGCGCCGGTGTTTCCGATGAACGTAATTCATCGTAATACGAGCACGCGTCCGCGTGATAGATTGACGTCAACCGTCTTACCGTGATCAACCTTCTGTTTGTCGCGCACGAAATTCCGGAAATCGTTTGAAAAAGCAGAAATCACGGCAAATGCAAACCGAGAGTTCAGCCTGGTTGATTTATACGGTGAGATTGCCGGTTAATGGCTGCGTTCGCGGTCTGATCAAATATTATTTAGCGTTCCACTCTATCCACGTTCCAGTCACGTTTCAGCGGAGTGAATAACCGACCGCGATCGGTCGTCGACTGGATCGCCACTTTATATCAATCGTGCGAGTTTCAACGATAAATCGTTATATCCCATGTGAAAATTAATCGCTTTATGCATTTCGTCAAAGTCTGCAAAAAGTTACCAAATACCGGAGATGAAACGTATTACCGAGCTTTTCGTGTTTGTATCACATCAATATTTGCGTAGAATCGTAGAAGAGAAAAGTTTGTCAACTTTAGCGATAGCTGGCACTGGCTTTTTGTTTTCTATAATCTTTCGCTACATATGCTGTTATTACACTTTACTACAACTACAATCGTGATACTGTGTTACATCCGGTCATGAGAAAAATCGTGCAAAGATTACACCATTTGTTTACGAGGAGCCCGTTATCGCTGTTCGAGGTGATTCACTTCGTGTACACTTCTATCTCAACTTGTGTGTTGTATCGTCAAGCTTGAACAAGGAGCTCACGCGATTACGTAAATGCGGAATCGGGCAACGCGTACGTGACGTTACGGGCGTCTTCACGCTAGAAAACCGACAAACAACGATTAACTAAGTCACAATTGCTTTTTATCAAGCTGTAATATAACATTTTTGACGCGTTCTTTGAATTCTTAGCATCTTCTTGGTAAATTTAGAATACACGAGCATTCTGCTTAGTTCGATGCTAGATGATGCTTTAACATGTTAATCCCTATAACTATACTCTACTATTAGCACACCCGTTCGTTTCGTACAGAACGTGATACTAATTAATCAGAATGAAATAACAGTTCAAACTGTATACATGTGTGCCAAAAAGTTGTAAAAATTATTTGCATGAATTTTATGAATTTGCAATTTAATAAGTTGGCCCTTATAGAATTCTTTGGTCTAAACTCCGTTCGAATAATTTACCCTAAAACGCTTACTCTATCGGAGGACCTTCATTTTCTTGCCACGTTCTCAGCGCTTTGATCTCAAAGTTATTAGCCAATCGAGTGGAGCGATCGTTAAGCTGCCATAGAGGATCCGGAAACCAGGTTTGAAGAATCGATAGCACGTGTGCCAGGGCGACCGCAGCGATTATGCTGCATCTATTATCGGAGAGCAACAAACAACACGATTCTGTGGCCTGATCCAAGACGTGATCTTGACGAATTGTCCCCGAGAGGAAACGTAATCCCTTTAGAGGCCGCAAGCAACCAGCGACCATCGAAAGATCAACCGCCTTCGACTGGCTTTCTCGATCTCTCTAACATCCAGCTAAGAAATCGATGCAAGGATTGGTACGGTGAACGATCCTGGAATCGGGCTAACGACGTCCTCCCATCTATTAATTGAGTCGAACCTTCGTGTATCTGACTGCTTGTTGCAGAAAAAGCATCGGCTTCTGACGTTTGCTTCTTACTCGAGATTATCTTTTTGCATCAGAGATTCGTCCTTTCAATGATAAATAGCGAAACAACAGTTTCTTTAGAGATTTAGATTTATCTTTCAAGCGAATCACGAACTATTAAAATCCGAATTTTTAAACGCAATTTGCTCACGCCTTGATTTCCTTGATTAAGGTCTCTTTAAAATCACGTAGAATAGGAAATACGATGTTTGCTCGATTTTAATTGAATCTGTAAACCGTAATGCGGCAGTCACGGCGTTGCAGAGAGTCAAGAAGAACATTGAAAATATAACGAATTCAATTCGTTAATTTCGTTCGACTGAGCGTTCCTTTCGCCTCGAAATTCTGAATTTTCTACGACAGACTGAAATTAGCGGCCGTGAACGCGGTAATGCGAAGCGTCGCGAATAAAATCGTTGTCCGGAATTGCGTCGCGTATTCGAGCTAATTAGTCGTGTAACGATAATGGGTGGCAGGCTCGTTCGTTCGAGAGTTCCGAGAGAGATCCTTCTTTTTCCCAATGTTCTTTCACCGATTTTTCGTTCTTTCGTTGAAAACACATGAGCATCGTTCTCTTTTCCTAATGCAAAATTTTACAGAACAAAATATAATTTTACGACGTTAAAGTTGATAGAAAATATATACCATTGCATTCTCGGGTTTGTTTACAACGAACAAAAAAAGAACAGCCATTAGAGATCGCGACTATAGTTCACTCATAAACGAACTTTGCTTGAAATCTCTTCAATTTCGGAGAATCGTTGGCGACCTACTTTTCCTATTTTGGTTGATTAATGGAACTATTTGTTGTCCACAAGTCCTTGAATTGATTAACTTTTATGCATTCGCGAGACCTTTCAGACTCTTAGAATCGGTCCTCCCACGTCATTATATTTCAAAATTAGCCACATGAAACAAATAAATGAATATAAAAATAATACAACAAAATCGTCATTATCGTAGGCGCAAACACTACGGCTACAGGATAATTAGCATTCGGTTTTAACCATAGCTGCAATTCATTACGAGCATCATCTACTTTGGTTCTTGATCATGCTATTATTCCTTCCCTCTCTCTCTCTCTCTCTCTCTTTCTCTCTCCCTCTCTCTCTTTCTCTCTCCCTCTCTCTCTTTCTCTCTCCCTCTCTCTCTCCAGAAATATCACGGCAGAGCCAAGAACAATACCGATTAATCCTTTGAGCTTCGATTTATATTCCTCGATTCGTACACGTGGGTCTGTTTCCAGGGTTTATGTACATATATTATAGTTGTAATTCGTAACATGTTTTGTCCGTTAGCTGTTCCGTGTTAAATTGTTGCTATTCGCCGTGTATATTGTTGGCTGTACCGGAGATGAAATCTGTGTTAACAATGCGTACACACGGATCGTGGATGCAGGACGGATCGTGCTACTTTGCAGTTTGCCCTCGGAAACTTTGTCGTTGTGCGATTCGTCGAAACTTTCTCACAGTGTTGGAAGTTCTCTTAAAATTCGCGGAAACATCCGTATTTCTCGTACTTTGTATATTTATTAATTCAAATATATATCATGGGTCGTGTATCACGAGCACGAAGCGACATTATATAGTAGCAGACACGTGATATTATTGGTTTTGCCTTGCTCAAGTGTATCCACTCCATTGTCGCGCATTATGTTCTTACCATTATCGTTTTCGTTCTCGATTTCCACGCGGGAGAGCGAGGAACGAGCGGCTGATCGACGAGAGAAGGAAGAGGAATCGTGATATCACTCGCATCTCGTGTTCTTCTGGTTTCTCCTTTTAACTTCGCGCTTCTAACTTTAGTCAATGTGGTCATCCGCGTGTCACGAGAGTTACATACTCGTATGTCCGGCGTTAGACACACGATCTCGCTTGTCTCGTTTTGTATACGCCTATATGTAATCTATTGTTACGTAATTTAGCGTTATTATTGATCGAGCCTGGCGCAAATCTGGTTCCATATTCCTCTTGGCATCTTAGTTCCGAATCTCCGATCACTCTTTGCTTTCCGCAATTCCAACGACGATCGTAATTAATCGTATCTATGCATCTCAAATATATTTTCAGAAATTATCTGATAATTATCAAACAAAGATATTAATTAGTAGCGTACGAAGGTTGTCGTAGTTTCCACAACAGCGTTCACCAAAGAATGAAAAAGCCGACCCACGGATAGAGCAAACAAAAGAAAATACACAAAGTGGCTAACGCGAGAGAGCGTCTTCTTTATTTTTAACTTCTCCTGGTGAAAGAAACAATACTCAGACCAGGAGCATGTGCTTAAAGCGGCTGGTGCCAACAGTATGGCGCCGTATGCCAGCTTGTCAGTCGTTCGGCCGCGAACGCCACTCTACGTTTCTGCTTTTTAAATATACCAACCGAACTCTCTCGGCTTCCCAGTATTACGTCGACGACTGACCACGGCGCACGTCTTTGCAACTATCAGTTCGAATCATCGTCTCGACACCCGGGGAGACGATCTGCCGCAACGTTTATCGATCGACCGCCATTCGCGCACTTCCGTTTCGATCTGTTCCCATTCGGCTCACGTTAAGTTTTCACTGATAGGATACGTTCGCGATTTCCTAGGTATGTAACACTTGTTGTTTTAGGTAAAAAGATGATCTGCGTTCAAATATCTTTATTTTTTTATTTCTTTTTTTTGGCGTTTCATCGAATAAGTAACGATGAACTCGAGTATATTTGGTATAACGAACAGAGTGTTTGTAGAAGATCAGTTATTGTCAGTACATGATAACGGGAAAGGAGAAAATCCAGGTGTAACAACTGAATCTGCATTCTCGAATCAACTTCCGTGTTTCCCGATTGGTTTGCACAACCATTTTAGATGCAGCTGCGAAAACACACGACTCGGGCGCGTTTAACATTTCGGCAGCTCGTAAATTCGCGTGCCAGCGGTTAGAACAGCGCACTATTCTCAAACTTTGAGATAGCTGGTTGGCGATTCGATAAAATCGCAGCAGTTTCTGGCAGGCGGGAAGCCGCTTCGAGACCATTGATGACACGGTCTTCGCGTAGATAAAGCGGCTTATCGGGGGCGCGACGGCTTCATAAATTACTCTATTGGTAACAAACCCTTCCATCTCGTTCCGCTAGTTTCGGCCAAGTCTATTCTGCAAACCGGATGATTAATATCAACAGAACGTCCTATCTAGCCACTGAATTTCACGGATGATCGAAAGCTAAAAAAGAAAAAGAACAGTCGAATTCAACAGTCTTTAGAATGAAACGCGTACCTTCGCAAGTGTAAAACTAGGTAAGGAGCTTACGCAGACAGAATACTCTCGAAAAGATCGACCATGTCAAGTGCTCCGACACCTCCCAGAACCAAGAAGTATGGCTGAACTTCGTTCGTTTCTTGCTATTGGAAAAGCAGCGGAAACGGCGATCCCATTAGTTTAATGGAAATTGGTTGACGACGATTGAAAACGTAGTTCGTGCGAGTCGAAGAGCGAACTCAACGTTTCTACGACTCGTTTCGTTGTTTATCGAAAAGCAGACCGATTTTCCGAGGAACAGGATTGCCACCGCATAACGGCGTTTAACTTCGATTCTAAAGACACTGTTTGTTACCTTTGAAAATAGCCAACGGCCGAGACTAAACGCGTCACCCGATAAGTAGTGCTTCATATTTCCGGCGGGGACGACGTCGACCAACTCGCAGAGGCAGCGCGCGAGCTTGTCGCGACGCGGTTCGATCGAGCTAACGAACTAGTCGAGCGCGTCTGTTTAAGTGAATTAACAGGAACGAGTCCAGTTTCGCCTTCTTCTTCTATTTCAGAACGGGCGCCAATCTCCTCTCGTCTATTTGTTTCGTTTTAGTTCGCCACTCGTTCATCGCTCTCTACGCGTCTCTCCTTTCTTTCTCTCGTTTTCTACGCTTTCTGCGTTCTCCTTGCTCGTCCACGTGTAAGCAGAATTCGAAGCTGAGCTGATGCAATCCACTCTGTGCCGCCAAAATGTTTCTAGAAGAAACTCCAAGTTCGGGAAGGTCGCAGTTTGCGCCGCAGTACGAAGCCATTCGCGTCGTGTCGCTCTTTCGGGCATCGTTGAACATATTTTCTTGTCTTTTAGAGAATGATTTGTGTAGACGATTGGAGAAGAAGATTCATGTGAATTGATATCAGTTGGATGGAGAATTAAAGTTGCTTTGGTGCAGCGAATTGATACGAACGATCGATCGGACGCGTCACGAAGTCGGTTTTCTTTCTGTTTCGGTGTAGGAGCCTAGCGACCGCCGAAGAACGTTGTGTCGTAAAGTTCCCAGCGACTTCGTGAGAGCCTCCGAGTTGAATCTATGCTGAACCTCCTCGGGAATGAGAGCCAGCGCGAGGAAACATCGGAGAACTTGTAATAAAAGGACGTGAGAGGTGAGTCCCCGTTTCTTGTAAGATATTTTTTAGAATCTTTAAGGAACAAGCGTTAATTCATTGGAAATTGCCCTCCGAATTCTCATATTGTACAAATTTTACTCGCTCAAGTCACGCACTTTTACTTTATTTGTCTTTAAAATTCCTTAAGAAACTTTTCAATTCTTTTATTCAAAACATTTTGCTTTCCAAACATTCTACACGCTTCTAACAAACACGCTTCTATTTCTTCTTTTTTTATTAATTAAAGAATTGTGTCATCTAATCTTTTAAGAAATCTCATTATCATCTTATTCAATATATCTGTAATCTTATTCAATTCTCTTTCAAGCTTGCAATTCTTTTTTCTAAATAATCACGTAATTATCCGCTTTGCTTAAAATTCTTCCGTATTAGATCAACCATTTTCAAACGTGCGCAATCCTCTGTTGAATCGTCTTCTCGACACGAAACGAACGAACCCACGGATCTCATTATACTCGCAGATTCGTTCGATTGGTAGACACGAATTCCGGGAGGAAACGCTCGGATATTAGCCATTAGCTAGTGGAGAACGCATCAATTTGAGGCCACGCCGATTATTCCAATCGCGTGATTTTCTATTGCGAGATCGTTCCACAAAGAATGCATATCCCATGGAAGAGCCACCTTCGTTTTACAGTTCCTCGAATCTTTCGTTTTCGCGGAGCTTTCGTTCTCGCCAAGCTTTCGTTCTCATCCCTGTCGAGCCACGTTTATATTTAGATCAAGGAAACACAGTATGCAGAAAGGGCAAAATATAAGTTTTAGAGCCGTTCGCCATTCATTTCAATTTCAACGACGTGACCCGTGTTACTAAAGGAATATATTTAACGCCACGAGTAACTACTCTCATCGGGAAAGTTTACTCCTTACTATAAGTTCGGATTTTCCTAAGAATCATACGGATAGAAATTCCCGGAATAAAGCGAAGTTTCACGCGAATATTCTCGATTTAATATAATGTCTTTTTATTTAATTATATTAAATTTAAATTTATATTTCAATAAAATTGAGAAGCGAGACCGAACTCTAATAGTAAAGTTTACTAATTACTAAAGTATTATAGATGATAATAATTCGTGCTTTCTCATGTTACGTTTATCACAGCTCGTATCCCTTACTCCGTATGCTCCGTATGTATTGCCGTGTGATATATCGTACATCCTAATTTTATATTGTGTTTGTTGATTTAACCAAGTTTAGATATTTTCAATGGCATTTAAATCGAGTGACTTGCTTGACCATGTAAACACAGGAACATTCTTCGATATGGTATAGTAATAAATTAAACAATTGCTATATGAAAACTCCAAGAAAAGAAAATTCTTGTAAGAGTGAAAATATCATCATGAAACAAAATACCGCGTAAAAGATGTTGTAGGAGATCGACGTGGCGAACAATCGAGGTTCAAGATCGTCGCCAAGCGGACCTGCACGTCGAGTGTAAAAATAGTCATCGATATAGCGGTTTGCACGAGCCTTCGCCTTGCCCTCGCTTGTCTATTGCTCTTCGAAGATGCATTCAACCTCTATCATAGGAACAGGTTTGCAAGCAAACCAACTTCCCGCTGTCGAGATTCCATCTGTTGGTCCCATGGGAAGAATCGGACTCGTCGTTCTAGCCAAACGCGATGAGTAGTTTATGACTATCGAAAGCAGCTCGATCGAGATCATCGTGAACGACTACCACAATGATGTTTGAACGTTGGTTGATTTATACTGATTGTTGTTGATTTTGAGCACTATCAACGTGGTTGTTATAGATTATTTCTATTTGCAGTTTATTCGAAGCGATTGATGCATTTTGTTTATATTTCGGTTCTCGTATCAGGTAAAAGTAACGCACGGTAGTCGAAGTTATCAATTCTTGGTCTTTTAACATTTTTTCCCATTTTTTAAAAGTTCTGTAAATTCATAACGATACATTTTTGAAGCTTCGAATGACTTTTTGTAGAACATATGGATAAATCTCATTTTCCTCCTCGCACTAGATAGAATTTTCATGGAGCTTTCATTTGAATTTCTTTGATACGAGTTTTATTCTTTAGTCGCCGGTATATTTGCACATCTTGTTCCTCGACGTTCATTAGATATTTTTCCATTTAGATTTCTTCGTTATAAACTTTATTTTTCAGTTCGTAATTTACTCCTACGTCTTGATGGATTTTTATCGGGACCCATGTTCGCAAAGATTAGACGAATTCGAGATCCCCAAAGATTTCTCGTTAGGATTTAGTTCGAAAGAAACACAGTCTCTTTAATACCCGTACTTTCTGAAGCAGCTTTTTTCCCACGAGGTTCCGGCAAGTTCGGTTCCAGCACGGCGGCTGAGCAAAAGGCGCGCCCTCCCCCAAAACTTCCGCGATAATCGCCTATAAAAACGAGAGGCAACGAGCATCTGACGCCATCAGAAAGTCCCTAATGCGCGGCCGTCGTTCACAGCCTCGCCCTCCTTCTTCACCCTTTTCTGTTTCTTTTTCGGCGAGAAACGAAGACTCTTCCAACGACCTACGTGGTCCGGATTTGCATTATAAAAATTTCCGCTACGTTATAAAATTCGCCGCAATCGCATCGCGGCGCCGCAGCTAAAACGTATTATGCCAAACGATTTTCTTATCTCCATGTTTTCCCTTTTCCGCGGGAATTTCGTCTCGTTGTAGAAAATTTTTACGCTTCCTCGTCAAATTGTATGATATTTACTTTTTCATTGAATCGTATATTAGAAGTAGAAGAAAGGAAGTTCACGAAGAATTTCTTGTATTGTATTCTACAGTGTTCGTTAATACACACACGTACACACACAGGAAAGCTTTATCAGTAGACTGCAGATATTTATGCAAATTCGTAGCTTTTTGAAGATAATTTAAAAGAATGAAAGTTAGATCGAAAATTGCTTTTTTAATGAGCACTATATTTGGATGAATTTTATACCTTTGCATATTACATGCATACTCTGTGTATTCTTTCGTCTTCTATAAAAATGAAACTTTTACGATACTTGATAGAAGAACGCTTTTAAATATTACTGAATCCAAATTCTTAAACTCATCGCTTACACCGCGATGACTTTTAGCTTATTTTTGTTCTCTCGCATGTCTGCTTTCACATAATTAATTTTCACGAAACACGTTCGCAAAGATGGCGATTCAGGGGCAGGAAGTCGCACGAACTCCCTTCGATCGTCTGGTAATTTCTCCCCAAGCTTTCTCGAATCTTTATGAAAGAAACGAATTCCTTTGTCCCGGTTTCCACTCGCCTCTTTCACGATGTTGGTGATTAATCGCTGCAGGTTGGCAGGTCCGCGTGTCACACTCACTTAATTCGCGCTAAGTCGCGTTCCCGTACTTCTTACAAAGCCTCGTCGTAGCCGGAGCATTACTTAGCTCCTTAATTGGAACACGACGTAAAAAGTCCGGTTCGTTTCTTGCCCCCGTTTGAAAAGAACATGCGCCGCGTCAAGTTTTCCAACCGGACCACTGCCTTCGTGGTGGCTGCCGGACGGTTGTTTATTAAAAAACATTCACAGTTGTTCGTCGCTTAGAACACCGGCGACGTTTAACGAAACTTGTACACTTACATTTAACGAGAGAGTTACGAAAACACTTTTATCGTGACGATGTTTCGCCACTTTTCTCCTAGGGGCACTTGCATTCTCGAAATAATTGCAGAATTTAATAATTCTCATTGTCAGTTTAAAAACTGTTCACGAAGTTGCGAACGTAAAGACCTTTTAAATTTACGAGGATAAAGTGATCTCGCTTTGACAGATTTGTCGAAAAACGTGAAGTTTGTCGCACCACTTCTTTTTTGTAGTAGATATATCCAACAACAAATGGATTCTTGACTGGTCTGGAGGGTCAACGGGTCGACAAATCTCGCGTTTGAAATGTAGCGAGCACAAAGCAGAAACAGCAACGGCCAGCCAGCGGGAAGCGTTTACAGACAAATATTTGCACTTGTAACGGGATATCGAAATCGCAAGTCGAGCGTACGTGCCGTGACTCATGAATCTCTTCGTTCACGTGGCGGGCAAAGGAAATTACGGAAACTGTTAAATTCTTTCTTCGTGCTGTTCTCGTTCGACCGACTACACGAATTGATTCTCTTGTTCTGTGAGCGAATGTATCATACGTTTGATTCGTTTCCGAAATGTTTCCAGACTAAAACTGTTGAGTAAATATGTATGTAAACTGAAATTGAAAGCAAACAAGTAAAATAGATCGAATAAAAAGGAATAAATTGCAATTATTATAAAATATATTTTTACGGAGCGGTCTGGCCGCACAGTCATGTAGAAACGTCGTGGTGTAGAATATGCCTGGTTATTCGATGTCGATGTTATCAAGACGAAATTAAACGATTGTTTCAATTCCCCGCATTCGGAAAGCCAGCTGCGCTGGTACGATTCTTTCAGTTCGCTTACAAACGTATTCAGATTATAAAATTAAAAAATATCTTCCTTTTTTACAAGAACATTCTTATGTGATCGATTCTTCGTGTAAATTCTTTGCATATCGAATTTCGAAAGAAATGAAACATCAGTTATGAGAATGACAACAAGAACCCGAAAGAAATTCATGGAACATGTACCTTGAATTAAAATTAATATATAATTAATGTCATCCTAAATCTTCAATTTAATCATCGAGTTAATGAACGAAGAATTAAACTCCATTTGAATGAAAAAGATTAAAGATATTTCATATGTCTTTTCGTGCAATTTGCTGTTTTTTACGATTACATATTCCACCGGAGAATCGATTCAAAATTCAAACAATGCAGCAATGGTATAAGTAGTCACGTCGACGAATAACCGATGATTCTTTTGTTGTTTTCTACTGCCAACAGTCGCGATTCGAGGAGCACATAGACATAATGATAGATAGTTGGTTACGCAAACGGAAATACGGTCAGTTAAAATTATCGTCGAATCGAATGATGAATGAGCGCGATGTTTTTTTATAGGTTCGTATTGTAGAATATATACCTAAAAGGGGATTGAGTAGAAGATAGACCTAAATATGCATGAAATCGCTTGAAGCGACCTCTTTTCATCGCGAAACCTCTATCTGCTTGCTGATAAGCGGGATCGAACATGATCCGAGGAACGTATCTTATGAAACCCTCGTCTTTCTGATTGTCGAGTGAAGACGTTTAATCGCGCAAACAAGAATGGACGTAAATTAAATGAAAGTTTCAGATATCAACGGACTTAGAATACCATTAAGAAGTGTAATTAAGTTGAACAAAAAACAAATTCCAGGGGGCAAAGTGTACGCTCGTCTTGTAAAACGAATCTTTTGTTTTTCATATCTGGCTAGTTTCAAATTTAACTCTTTAGTTAAAAGTCCTGAAACGTTTACGCCATCGAATCGAGTTACATTTCTTCTCTCATCGAACGTTTAACCTCGTTTACGGGTTATTTATCGACGATCCAACTAACAAAACTATATGCACTTTAATTAATGAAGCAGTTGTCGAAAGGTTCTCGTTGTGTCGCGGACCATCTGAATTCTAAGTTTCTTCGCTGTAATTTACTCCAAAATTTTCACTGCCCTTATCACGTTCCACTTGGTCACCTAGAGTTATCCATGTTCACCGTGTTTCCACGTTTCCTCACACACCAAGCACTTGAAATTACCTTCGGAACACAAACACTGCAAGACAAACACCGTATTTTCCTCGATTTTAGAAAGCATATCGTGTGTGGACACCTGAATTCCACGTCCGTGCACCTCTCATCTGCTAATTGCGCCGGCATTCCCAATTTCTCTGAAAATATCGCCTCGCCGTAATTGGATCCCCAAAATCTACCTACGTTGTCGAGGTCTTTCGAGTCTTGACCGGATATCTCAATTTATTTAAAGTGGAGACATCGTAAATTCGTTTGAGTGGCTGATTGTTTACGTTGTCGTTAATCACTGTAGATTCGACAAATGAAAAATTAATCATGAAACATTCTAGAAATGTAAAGTTATACAGTTAGAACATGAAATAATACATACGAACAGTAATTACCGTGAATCGAAAATTAGTCACCGACGACTCTACAAATTAAAAATTAATCGTCAAACAGTCTACGGGTGAAAAGTTTTACAATTAGAACACAGGATAGTACATCTATCATCGCAGACGGAGCATCTATTGTTCAAGAACAGAAAGCTTTTCTGCTTTTCACATCGTGCTTTTGTAGATTTCCTTATCTGATTTACCTAACTTTCTCGTGAATCAAACTAGCTACATCTCTTATCCTATTACCTTTAAGTATCGATAATTCGAAAACTACTTATCTACTATGCTATTTGTTCGTAATAATCTAACAGTCTATTATATTCACGTATGCAACAATATTTTACGTAGTTCTACAGTTATCACTGTTCCACGCACACCACATTTTCCCAAGTTCTACAGCCCGTATCGTAACTCACCACAAACTCTACGCGCGCGTGGTTGCTAGTCAATACCACCTTATTCTAATTAGTCTGCTCGGGTCATTCATATTCTGCACACAGTTCTACCTAACCCTCTACGACAGACACCTAGCCTCCATTTCAAGACAAACGTCACGTCTACCGCAGTTTTGTTGAAAGCGAAATTGCCTGCTCCCCAGTACGACGATTCATCAACGAGAACAGAAGATGACGTGAATATCGCGGTTGCTATTTATTTATTACAAGAAGAACATTTTCCCCTCTTCTCCTCGTGCTGCACCTATATATTTAATTCGTTTCAATGGTTAAAGAAGTGAAACAAGCTAGTAAGAGGGGGTTGTCCGATCGATGTGAAATCGTGAATCAGGGAAACGAAGGAACAACGATAACTTTGTACCCAGACAAAAGTGCAATTACACGGTTAACGCCGGTACGAGACGAGCGCATTTGATCGTGCGCGTTGCGCAATCCTTGCAACTCCCGCTGTCGTCTCTTTTGTTTTTTTTCCGCTCGCGTGATTGCAACGTGATTAGTTTCGCACCTGGTCTTCCCTTGAATTCTTTCGTACGAAGATTCTATTTGATTTCAGTCCGTGTCAAATATTTCCAGCTTTTCGAAGAATATTCTGTATCTGACAGACAGTGATAAATTATACGATATTGTTGCAACCAAAGACTAAGTGTAACTTAGTGCTTAGAGTTGAGAAAATAGTTGCAGTTTCTCTTAAAATCTTTGGGAATCCTCGTTTTGAAATATTGCAATTTATATTATTTCATCGGTGACGTGACAAGGTACAATTTCTTATTTAATTTTACCGATCTAAAATGGAAAAGCGAACAATGCTAACGTGTATGAATGAAAAGGTTCGGAAACAATTATAATCTTTTTCTTTTCGAAACATAATATTCGGTATTAAAACGTATTATTGCGAAAGAGTGCTTGAATGAGTGAACGATCGTATTGAATAATTTTTCCTCAATAAGAATGGTTAATTCTCCCGATGCTGCTTTTACCAGAAAATAATTAAGAACGTCTGATTCTTCGAAGCATCTTCACAGACCTCTTTCCATCGCGAAAGATAAAGGACAAGAGAAGCTTCAATAAGCTTACCCCAGAGACGATACTAAACAAGTTTTAGGGATCTCCGATACAATCAAGCGTCTGGACTGGCATTAAGCACCGAGAATCACTGGCTTGTTTTATCATCGATCGGAAGTCGTTTCATGACACGGAAGAGATTCTTATACGAGCAACGAAAACACGACGCAAAAAAGGAGAAACGAGGCGTCAGCTGTTGAATGGCTGCTGACGAGTGGCCGTAACAAGGTTTAACTTCTCTAAAAGCTGCTATTTTACAGCTGTGTCCAGCAAGTTTTGTAAGAGCGACAGCAACGATGAAAAGCAACATGTTAGATTACGTATCTCGCAAAGAAAGAATATTTTTATTCCCATAATATCATGGTCCTGTAGAGAGGCAGCATCGATAACGGAATGGAGAAAGTGTCGAACGTGAATATGATTAAGGGTGTCATCGCGAACCAAATTGATGGTTTTATCAATCCTGCGACTATCACGACGTGACCTCGGTTTGCGGTATGTTATTCGGGTAAACTTACGCGATAACGTGTCAGCTTCAGGAAACTTCGAAACAGTTGCTACTGCGTTGACGTCGGGTGGCTTTGCTAACGCCTGTTTCATTCATTAATTAGATGGTGACTTACAAGTTGCGACGAGGTAATTACATGATCGAATTTTCAAAGAGCAATTCGAAAGGTGAATCGAGAGATCGTTTGAAAGCAAAGTTTCACCTTTTTCTCTTTTCCTCTCAGATTTAATTCGATATATCTCTGTACTTGTCTGAAACTTTTCGACGTACGTATTCGTTAATTCGGAAGTCTAATCTCCGAAAGATTAAACCGTACAGGGGAATATTGAGCAACGGTCACGTGTTCGTAGTTAATTGGTTCGAACGTTTTAACATTTCCTCCTTGCTCGACTTTGCAGAACAGATTTGATTAATTCTGACCCCGTAGCTGGAATTTGTAACCCTGCCAACAATATCTGTCACACTGTTCCATTTAAACGTGTTCCGCCCGGCAATTCAATTGATGTAATTTCCCAGTTTTTGCTCCCCCTTTGCGTTCGATCAGGCTTCTTTTCGCGTCCAATATCCGCGGTTGGTCCCCACTATAGCCGGAGCCAGAGATATTGCTCGCTCAAGGACATCGAATCACTTTTATAAGATCTTACAAACGGAAGAAACTGCGGTCGAAATGCACCAGATTAGAAGATGAAGAAGGAAGTATTGAAAAATAATTTGGATGATTTCTTATCGCATCTTTAGTTAGTTAGTTTAGATAGAATAAATATTTCAGAATGTAAAAATTCCGAGGGTCGTAATTACGTTTATCGAATTTGTCTTGTAAGTTAATTTCTCTATTATCACTCTCTGCTACTTGGAATATAAAAACTTGAGGATATTTGTCTGAGCTAGAAAACGTAACTACTTCCACCGAAAATGAATCAGGTTTCTAAAGGCGAGAGAACAAAAGTACAAAGGGCTTAATTTCACGGAAAACAAGGTCCGCAATAACCAATCGATCGTCTCCAAGAAAATGTAACGGGGTTCGGCGGAATTTCGAGGAGCACCGCGGCGAATTCGAAGCGGTGCCGTTCGATTCGTCGACGATAACGACTCAGCCGCGACTTATTTCACGCTTCTCCGCAAATTATAGCGTGGCACACCGGGCTTCTCAAGCCGAGGTTGATTAGATCTGGTAGCGGGGCCGGCTATTTCACGAGGAACTCGCTAATTTTGAAGTTAATGCCGCGTGCAACGGCGCTTTTCGATTCGGCCGAATGGAGTTCGTGAGTTCCATGCTCACGTGATATCCTTCGTTCAACGTTCCTTTTCGAAGGCGGAAAGAGTACTGTCGTGGCTCTGAAACCACGGTCGGTCTTATCTCCTTCCCAAGCTGAAACGTTTTAAACGTCGCGCGCGCACGTTATTCAGGCTAATGGTGAATCAACTGGTTTATTTTTATCGTATAAAAAAACTGGTAATCGTTCGAGCAAAGGTTCTCGAACAAAGGTTTGCTATTTCGATTTTTCGTTGTGGATATTCGTTTGTAAAGAAACATGGATGAAACGGCGAAGCTTACAGTGAAATTTATAAATTTTCTATTTAATTTGGTAAATCCGCGATATAGATAGAACCACAGACACAAGGGGTTTACCACAGTTTGAACAAAGTATTTAGAAATGGAAGAAACGAAATCGAAGAGATTTCTTTCCTTGACCGATTTTTGATCCTTTGATGGAGTTAGCAGGTGGGTTTCGGTAGATGGCTCGTGAACGCGCCATTACCATGTAATCGTTATGTGAAGCGACGGAGAAAAGTCGAGATTGCATTCTTCAACGGAACGCATCATTTGACTTCGATCTCTTTTATAAGATCTTACTATTCCAAGCATTTTCCATTTCTCTTTTTCAGCAAAAAAGAATATCGAAGTATAATAAAGAATCACACAGGTAATATCGGTTAATGCTAATGTCTATATAAGAATATTGCACGACTGGTAATGTAAAACGAAGTGGTCGAGTTTAATATTCGTTCAGGTGTTCCGTGGGATCTGAAATGCAGATGAACCGACTGCCTTAAAGACGCGAGCCATCCAAACAAACCCGGCCGGAATTAGCACATTAAACGAAAGCCTCGAAACTTTCGGCCAGGGGATTTCAAATAGACGAAGGTCCGTTCAATTTAGAACCGTGGAGAAGAGATCGAAACTCGTCGATCGCCCGTCTCGAGACTCTAGAATCTTCTATTTCGGATGATAATTAAACGGCCATTGTTCTTCACCGACTAATAAGCCTATAAAAAGGAAAAATCGAGAATATGTTTGAATGGTTCGTAGACAGGTGTGAGTTACATCATCTCCGGAAAGTTTCGCATCTGGAGTTCAATACATATTTCTTCCGTTCAAGGCAAAGTTATGCAATGCATATTATTCTTCTTACGTTGCATAGGTATAATCGTTGTTTGAGATAGCAAGAAAGAAGTATCGAATGGAAATGCGACGAAGGAAAAGTCGTGGAAAAATTGGCCGTGAAATACGCATCTAGACACCTTCGCCTCTAAATCTCCTTTATTCCTAACCAAACGCCATAAATTTATCTTTTATCAGCGAGAGTAGGCCATCTAACGTACTATATAAACAGAAATGGCTTTGTTTGAAACTTCTTCTATTCCGTAGACCATACTTGAGAAGGAAGAAACGGAGAAGCTCTCGTTAACGATACAGGTTCGTCATCGCAAGCCAGGTTGCAAAGCGAACATAAATCAGAGAGAATCGTCGTTAGCCACGGGAACGCGTATATCATCGTCCAGTTTCGCCTCGGTTCTTTATATTCTTTTGCGGTTGCCGACTCTTGGCGCTAACGTGAGAGCACTCGCCGTGTACAAACCGCGGCCCATTTTTATCAATCCGGACAATTTACTCCCGAAATAACTATAACGCAGAAAAATGCCCTTTGCGGAAGATCTTGCAGATCGCTGAGAAAATCACGGTAACGCGCGTCGAACATCCATCGACCTCCTTTGTTTATCTTCTCGTATCTTCTCGCGTAAAATAACGAGCAATAGCTCTTCTGGCGCAAATTTTACGAAAATTGCGCATAATCATGCTCGTAACAATTTTTTACCTTCTTGTTTTTCTTCTTCCTCTCAATCATTGTCAGTTAGTCGATGTTCTTTATTACTATGATATTACCGATCGTAGGTAAAAAAATACAAGGTTCTTTCGACATCTTTTTTCTTCTGATGTTCTTTTATTACAATTAGATAACAGATTTTTATACATTTATGGAAATTTGAGACTGCAAAATTGCACGTTATATTAAAAATCATGCATTATAACTAAAGTAACGAAACTAAAGAAATATTGAATAAGAAATTTCTGCCTCCAATTTTTTTATTTGCATTTGCAAAGATACAAATTTGTGTAAATATCTGAATCTCGTCATAACCATAACTATTCTTTTTACGCTCGAAATTCTATCTCGTCTTCCGCTTTCTCTATGATCGAATGTGCAATTAACATAACTCAGCGGCTTGACTGGTAGAGAGATTTAATGGCTCCTGATACGATGGGCGCCGATGATTAGATCACCGGTAACTTCCACGGAATCCCTACGTACGAGCGTGTATATGTCTACGCGTTTCCAACTTACCTCCAACTACTCGTTAGCTCTGCAACCGATTACTAATGGTGCATCTACTTTGAGAACTCGATCCAGTGAACGACTCGCTGCAGCTGCATCAGCGAATTTCTAACGGAAATCCTGACAATACGCGACAACGATTTGTGTCGTAGCGTAGCAATAGAATCATAAAACTGTCAGGTCTTTAGAAATAACTGCCATTGAATAATCGACGGTCGTTTATAATCAGGAAAAACCGAACGATGCGTAGTTTTTAGAATTAACATACCTTTCCTATCTTTCCGTAAACTGAGTTTTATTATTTTATTGACTACGAACTATCTTTACGCGTGGTCACCTCAAGATCTGTCGCTAAATGATGCGAGCGGTACTTGGGAGCTGAACTTCCTCCTTTCACGCATTTCATATTCATTAATTGCTTACTTCATCTCGAGAAAATGCCAAAGTATATAATAGAATTTCGTCGAGTAAACACGCAGTCTTAACAGAGGCTTTGTTTTTTCTGAACCGTCATTGTTTTTCAAAGAGGCTCGACTGCAATAAGTTACTGCAACAATTTGTTTTGTGCATCTATTAATCGTTCATTATTTTCCGGTTGAAACGTTCACGTAACACTTGTCGTTGTTCACTGATAGATCACTGTTTACAGTATTCGTCAAATGATGAATCGTACGAATCCACAAATTGTTTTTTTTTTTTTTTCAAGGATTGAAAATGTGCGTATTGTCTACTCGTACAGAGATAAGCAGTGACGAGATGTTAGAAAAAAAAAATAAAAAGAGGAAAAAGAATTGGATGAACTGCGCGAGATATTAGGAAGAGACAAGTTTTCGTGTCTCTTTAATAGTAGGGAAGTTCTTCTAATGAAATTAGTACCTTTCAACCATCGAAAGGATAAGGACTACGAGTGTACTACCGTTACATGAGAACGGTGGTTTAAAGAAAATCGCATTCGAAGAAGTTTGACGACAGCACCACTTCGCTTTGAAGCGGCAAACAGTAAGGGGATTTCAAACGAACCGGCGAAACGACGTGACGCGCCGCTGCTTTCAAATAAATCTACTTTTGGCCACGAACGGAAAAAGAGTAACAAGGAGAAAAAGAAACTTTGCATCCGTGGATTCTCGTTTGATTAACATCGAGCTGTTTCTCTCTCTCTCTCTCTGTCGAAAACAACGACGCTCGAAAAAAGAATGCATACGATCCAAAGAGTTACGAAACCGATTACAACTACGAAAAAGACTATTATTCCCAGGTAAACAGGCTGTTTCTTTATGAGCGAGTTTGTACTCTTGACACTGTTTGCAGATGCGGAATTTGAACGAAAAGATAGATATTGAGAGAGAGAGAGAGAGAGAGAGAAAGAGAGAGAGAGAAAGAGAGAAAGTTCAGTCGTACTGGCAGCGTTTTATTTGACTTCGTTTACCAGTCCATGTCTGTTTGCCAGCACACGTGAAATTTATTGCTGCCTGTGAGAACTAATTGTTGACGGTATCATGAATCAACGCGTGTTTGCTGGCGGATAAATCGGTTAAACACCGTGATTACCAGTCTAGCATAATACGTCAAACTTGCATAATATTAAACCGCTAATGCGCTTGGTTTGTGCGCTACGGGAACTTTCCACCGACGGCCATTTCTCCTTCCATCACGACTTTCCTCAAACTGAAGCGTCAGGGAAACCGACATAATTCCCTTAAACCATCACGTGAACATAATTCTTCTTAATTACGCCAAAATTTGCTAATAATGTGTGTACATTCTTATCGTGTTTATATTCTTTTTTTTCTTTTTTTAGAATCTTTAAGAACGATCTTGATAGTAGAATGAAAAGTACTTTTAAAAACTTAGATCATCCACGTTGCCCGAATCATTTCCCTTTATCTGCCCTTCACAGATGTTTTGCATTACTAAAACTTGCTAAAAGTAATTCACGGTATTTCCAATTTTTTCCAAATTGTTTCAGGATTTTCTGTAAAAACCAACCGCTTCATTTCACGTGATATTGAGTAAGAAAGCAATATAATCAGTTATCAGTTAACCTTAAATTGCAAATTGAAATTAACGTCATACGTTGTAAATGTCGCTGTCTTACTAAAACGTGGAGCTTCACGTGACTTGCGATAAAAAATGATGATAAATAAAGTTCAACTGGCACGTGGGGAGAAAAATTCTGATAAACAAGAACGTGCAACCGAAAATTTACCTCGTGAGAGTCGCAAAGAAACGCCTGTTTCGTGGCAAATATTTGCACACCTAGCAATTGGAGAATTATTTTCAAACTCAAACGTGTCATCGTCTATGATCTCTGGAAGACTTCGTGTACGTATCGTACGCATCGATTCGCTATCGGTTTCATGATTCTAATTATTCGAAACTTGGATCAAACAAACTACCGCAAAGTTCGTGACAGTTGTGCAAATCTCTCGGATCGCTTGTGAACAAATAATGATTTAACTAAACGTAAATGTCGAGTCTATCATATGAATATAGATACAAGATACGAGAAACATTAAGGCAATTTTCTGAGAAAGATATAAAACGTGATTAATCATCGCGATTCACGATTACGATCGCACTATCCGAGTAAAAACAGCGAATTCGTTCGCGATGTGTTGACTCATCAAATGTGAAAACGTGTCGAGTTCTGGCGACGATCGTTGGCCGATTGATGATCGCATTGGATGCAACTGTCGTCACGCGTCAGGTGTCAGAGCATCGATTCTGTCACCATAAACGATTGAAAAATTTTCGCCGATGTAACCGTTGAAACTATTGGATGGAATTCTCCCGATATATATTTTGCGCTTAGAGCTAGCAAAAAATTTTGATAAAAAACTGAATCCATATTGACATACAACAATTCAAACGGAAACTTTTTTAAAATGTGGCTTTAGATTTCATTCCGCGATACAGACTTGCTGTATGTAGATATGTATATGTGGTAATTTAGCTTATGTTTAAATTAAATTTAACCGTGACTCGTTAGTTAGATCGAAATTGACAAACGAAGTGTGGTTAACTTTCTGTAATAGAAGTACTCCACGTTGTTCGTGAATTTTCGTTGTAATTTATAATTGGCGGGTCGAGCTAATAATAAATCGCAGAGATCGATAAAACGATCCAACTCAAATAAAACGCAGCAAAACGTAACTTCCACATACTTGTATTCAGTTGAACAAATAATCCGCAGCGGTCTCGACGCTGATAAATTAATTGTCCTTGCAGTGGGATAGATTAATCATCAAAATGAACGAAAAAGCAGCCGCGCATAATTTATAAAGTTGCACGACAAGAACGACTGCCGAAACCAACGCGAAAATCTTTCACGGAACACAGGGGATTATACGGTCTTTAATCAGACCGAGTAAAGTTAATCAGAGTGCAAGTGCAGCAAAGAGAATACTCTAACGAATCTGGGGAGATCTAAAGTCTCATGGAACGAGTTCGATCGACTTCGGCGAAAATTTAAATCACGTCGCGACTCCAGAATCGACCAGGAGTCGAACTTTTCTGGCCCTTGGCGCTCGCCATCGGTCCCCGATGCATCTGGAGGATAGCCAAGTGTAACGATGGCGCAGCAATGCGCAATGACGTACCGTAGTGCACCGTGAGGATCAACTCATCCAGAAGTGGGCTGGCAATCGTGCTCAAATGCAGACACCATCGGGCCGTGTCGATTTTGACAATATAATGAAATTATCGATGAGGATGTCTTTTGAGCTACAGTGGCTCGCGAGCAGAGCTTCAATCTGCAAATTCACCTCGCATCGACCTTCAATGACGCTTTGATTGCGTAAGATTCTCTTACTCGTTCCTTGAGTATTTAGGCAATACGCGACGATGTATGCGAACACGAGGGACAATTTTCAAGATATAATAGAATCTCTTGTTATATTATATTTTCTTGCCTGTAAATTACGCGCGATTCATTGCCCCCCCCCCAAAAAAAAAAATAACGAATCGATTAATAAGTAACAAATATCGAGATGTAGCTCGCTCTCAAGTACCGACCTGATTAAACTTTGTTATTCGCTCATATAAAGAAATAAACACTCATGAGACATTCGCGAGAAATAAACGTCGCTCGTTGTCAAGTATCATTGCCAAAAATACTTTATGAAAGAAACAACTACTATTGCATTCCAGTTGCCTAATCGACAAAAATAAACTTTGCATTCTGGCAGCTAACACCGTGCACAAACATTCATCACCTATTCATCATTGTTCTAAACAGTCGCAATGAGATCATCTTTTTTTTCATTTCTTTTTTCGTTTTATAGAAATCATTTGTTTTGCATTAACATTCGTTAACGAGGTAATGGATGTATTATTTATTACACTCGATGTAGGCGATGCAGGCGCTCGTACGAACTTTCTAATTGATACTCTCGACTATATTAAAGAAAGGTATGGATAAATTTCGCTATCGTTTAACACGAATATTCTCGTTAAATGGAAGATTGGTATTTATCGCGGTATAAATTGCTTATCCCTCTTCGCTCTCGATTAACGTTGAAGAGAGAACTCGAATTCTATGATTGATAATAGTGGAAGTGACGCAAGATCTGGATCTGCCGCAGATGATGCGAGCACTGAGTCGAATAATGTCCTTATCGTCGTTAATGAAGTTGCTAATTAAGATAGATCTCTGTTTGCCGGGGGCCGGGCGATCGACTTCTGATAGACGAATTATGTGGCATATTTCACGAATGTTTTTCTCTCTAGATCAAGTATTTTTACCAATGTCACAGTTACAGACATCGATGCATATTTTCGTAACGCAAAACGTTTCTCGAAACGTTTAATGAAACAGTATTTGCGTACAGCGACGTATTTAATGAACGCACAACAGACTCGTTTAAACAAATATGTATTTTTAGCGCAGAGTGTACTTTGCATCCTCTTCTTTTCGTTCTCTCGTTCCTTGAAATCAGTTGAAGAATAGGCCAGATGTAATTTCGCGAGAGATGTTTCTCTTCTTATCGGCATTACGCCCATACTTAAAGTCTTATTAGTCACACGGTAATAAGTTAATAACATTCGTTTGTTTTTCCCGGGTGTTTTAAGAGACTCGTAACATTCTCGTGAGTCACGAGGAGATCTTTTTTACGAAAGATAGTAAAATAATTGCGTGATTCTCGATAGATCTTTCGTGTTTAATGATGGCAACATCATCGCTCGTGTGTACATAAAATGATTTAAGGCCAATTTATCACATTAATGGTAATACGCGAACGCGTGTTTAAATATCAAACATTGAACGATATTACGACACAGTGGAATGAAGCTTTCTCGCACTCTCTCCCTAATCCATTCTTATCGATGTAATTTGCCTTTCTTTCTTTCGTTCACGACTTACTCCGAGAATGTGTCATAAATATCTCGAGTCCGAATTATCGAAATTGTCTCGAACTGTGAATGTTTATACAGGGTGGTTGGTAACTGGTGGTACAAGCGGAAAGGAGGTGATTCTACGCGAAAAAAGGAGTCGAAAATATAGAATAAAAATTTTAGAATCACCCCCTTTCCGCTTGTACCACCAGTTACCAACCACCCTGTATATACCGTTGTTCTCACGCAAGTACGATTCTTATTGCTCCACGACGATTCTGTTAGCTTTAAGATTCGATTTACATCATCCTGTGAGATACGGGATATAGGTATGCAATCCCAGTTCTTCGCGCCAGTAATATACACTTTAAGCGAGGTCTGTACGATCCACGTTCATATATCATCGCCTCTTATCGCGTATTATAAACGTAACACCGAAACGTTGGACTGCATCATGTAGTGCTTGTGTAAAAATAAAGATACATCAGTGTGACGTCAAGGGCGAGGTTTCGAATAAAGAAAAAAAGAAAAGGAAGAAGAGACCGGAGCTTCAACAGGGAAACCTCGTCTCGCTTAGATGGCACTTTAGAGAGTGCTGTCCGCAAATTTTATTTTTCCCCCGCGTTTTCTATGTTACCACTATATTTTGTACGAGAAGTTTCAAAGTACAGGCTACAGGTCCCGCCAGGATACATCACTCTATTGTTCTAGTCTTCCAACTTACTCTAATTCTTATCCCAGCTTTTGGCTCATGTTCTATTTCTCTCTCTTTTTATTTTCTATCTACTTTATTGCTAGTGAAGCTGCAAGCTACGATACTTCGGAAGAAATATCTCTGAAGATGAATTTTCTTTGTAACAAGGTACTAATACGTTCTTACTTAAGGATGAGTCTAATCCTTTCCAAGAAAAATTATCATTAAATACTACGCTGTTCGAAACACTTAATGTATCTCTGTTAAATACGTATGCCTCTACTGCGTCAATCAAGTAAACAAGTCTGAGAGATGAGATCTTACGAGCTCGATCGGTATTATTCGTATGACGCTTTAATGAAAATTTATTTTCAGAGAATCGTTACAGAAAAAGCGTATTTCCTGATAGATATTTTCATGGACCCTACGTCAATCGATTTTCGGCATGATTTTTTAAAAGCAATAGTTTTAATATAATCCCCATCCCAGTTTTCCTATGCAAATCTCATTGCAAAGTCCATATGCAAATTTCCAATGCAAAGTTCAAAGCAAACGCATTCAAAAGTTAAAATTCAAGCAAATCCTATTCGAAAAATATGACGCTCGCTACCTGTCTCATATGCCAAAAAGTTATTCCAAAGCATGCCAAGATATTACTAACGATAAGCTGTACTCGCCAATGTAAGGCCCGTTATTAAGTAAGAGTATCAAATTTTTATATGTACGTCCGATCTATGTAAACCTTTTGCAAGAAAAGTTAATCTTCTCGGATTACGTTCTAGAATATACATATTTTTGTTATTCTTATACGATGGCTCAAGAAGGTACTTCGATGTGCCTGTATATATTACAGACTATCTATATCTTCATCCATGCGTAGTAAAAATAACCTAACCACGATAATAATATTACCAATCAAATATTCTGCAAAATCAATAAGAGAAGCACTGTATATATTAAATATTTCGAGCAAACATCGTTACCTTAAAGCAAACAGGCAAGCGACCGTTCAACCGGATGGCCGAAATCTACGAAACGAATAAGAACGCCGATCCTATTTGCGTTAGGAATTCGTCGAGAGTCGAGAAGCTGTCGAATCGCGGCGACAAGCGCAGTTTCCCGATCTGTGCGACGTCGCCGCGATTTGGCTCCGATCCAACCGCGTCTCGTGACGCACAGAAACAGACCGAACGCGACGATGCACGCGTCCTCGTAAGAAAAATCCCTGTCCTGTTTCCGACATCGCCTTCGAATCGAGCAGACGCCACGCTATCCCGTTCTCGAGTGTTTTTCGTTCGTCGAACGCGAGTTATCGCGAGCTATCGCGAGCTTGGAAACTTTCCTAGAACGATCCCTGGACAAACTGCTAGCCGAAATCCGACAGGAAATTCGGCTGACAAGTTGAGAACGTTTAAGAGCGCCGATTTGAGAATTACAGGAAAATGCTTTAAGTTACGCCGTCGAAGATTTATCGTCCCCTAAGAACTAGAGAAAATTGTTTCCTATTCTTTCCTTTCTTTTTCATTCAGAGCTAAGCGAGGACGCAATTAAGGGACAATTTTGACTGTCGTTCTGGATCCCTAGTTTCAGTTATTTCAATTATACGTTATTATCGTTTCGAACGTTGTACAGAGTTTAAAGGCTTTCGTAGAATTTTAGAAACTCGTAGAAAGCTTCGATTTCGGTACGCGTTTGCATCCGTTTTTGTTTCATCTAAAAGCGAAATACTCGTGTAATTCATCGAGCTCGAAAATTTCAGCTCGCTTAGTTTTCCTATAAACACATCAAGATGAAAACTCATCGATATAACTCTTAAAATAGTTCTCCTGTTGCGAAGCTTTTGTCTTTACTTTTTCTTTTTTTTTTTTTTTTTTTTTCTTTCAAAGCAGTTTGATTATGCTCTCGCTGGTTCAACTGGCGAGATCACGACCACCGTCGTGTATTAAAAGAGTAACGAAAAAAGCAAGGAAAAATAATAAAAGACCGAAGCTCATGCAATATGCATACAATCCGTGCTGGCAAAGGCCGGAGCAGCTGATATGGTTTATCGTTAATCTCCGGCTACCAATTACAATACCGTTATCGCTGATGCTCGTCATGCGAGAATTTTTCTATGGAGTCACCGAAACCATCGTCGAACTCGAAATCTCTTCCGAATAATCGTTAATTAAACAGTCCTTTTCACGTACGACGATTCATAAGTAGTCACCGTACTAATCGAGAAACGATTAGCCCCTTGGGAAATCCTTAGCGAATGCGGAAATCTCTGTTTCGACGATGTTAAAAGGAACGGATAGAAGGGATATATTTGTCTGTCGGTGAAAACGCGACTGTTCCAGAGCGCATTTTAATACTCGATTTGTAAATCGGCTACCAAGCGAGAAATCAATCGGTAATGAAAGTTTCATGAGACGCGAATTTGTATCGCGACTCGTACGTCACAAGTTTCTGTTCGTTCGCGTTGCTGCTGAACAGAGCAGACGGGATAAAAGAAACAGATCGACCGTCTCGGAGGATTGCTTTTTACGCAATGTTATTTCGGGTTGTCACGGTTCATTATATTCGTCTCGTTGAATACGATTCCTCGAGAATCGAATCGCGACGAAAAGACCCAAGCTATCGTATTTACAGTGGAGATCCTTTCTTCCTTTCCTTTTTTTATTCTTCATCTCTTTCCCTCCATATATGACACTATAGAAACGCAATAATTTGAAAAGCTGCGCTCGATGAAAACTTCAATTAAATTTGCAAGCAATCGCCATTTACGATTGAACCGCAACGTTCGGTCAGCCGTAATAGCTGGGAAACGAATGTCCAAAAGCGAAACGTTATAGAATCGTATCAAATGCCTCGGTCGTATAATTGATTCATGGATGCTTCCAGTAAACTCTTTTATCATTCAATTTATTCTTCTTTCGTTAGTCGTTCTCGCATCTTGCAATAGAAAGCTTGTTCAGTTTTATCAAATTTTCATAATAACTCTTGCGAAACTTTGCATGCTATTGAAATCGATCGAGATTCTTCATCGTTTCTCTAACATTTCTCGAGTCTTCTGGTACAATAATCGTAATGGTTATTAACGTTATGATGACTAGCGAGAAATATTCAAAGTCGTTAAATTTTCTTATAAATAACAAAAATCATATCTTATCCATTGTTGGCGTGAAACTAAACGATCGTCATAACGTTAACGATCGACGGATAATGCAGAGCGTTTCCTTTCTTGTCAAATTCGCGCTTCAACTTTGTCTCTTCGAAAAAGTCCCAGCTTTCATCAACCATGGCGTTACCGCTTCGCTGCACAATTACTTTGTAGATCGTTCATAAATCCACGAAGTGCATCGATATCAGCAAAGTAGAAGGTCCTTCTTGTTACAGGTCGGCGAAGTGCACACGAAGTGGAGGCTGAAAAAGAAAAAGACACCGTGTAGCTGTATCGCGTCGAGTTTATCGGTAGGCAGCGAGGTGCAGCTTTCCCTATCGCGCCGGAACCGTCGATCATCGTTCGGCGAAAGCAATTTTCCCGTGAAAAATTCCAGAAAAACGTCGTAATGCCGTTAAACGATTTTCGGTCGATCAGCTATTTAAAGGAATAGGAAATACTTCGATCGATGGCTGGTTCATCGAGCAGGAGGTAAAAAAAAAAACTTGTGTCGGTCGATCGAGTTCGAACCTAAAATTTCTTTAGAAATAGATTTTGAACAAAAGATTTCGATATTTCGAAGCGATTGGATTTTCAACGCGTTTTTTCGTTGCTCAAGAAATTTCGAGAAGAACAAAAGTTCCAAAAGCAGCGATCCGTCACGGTCGGTCCGATAAAAATTTCATTGGCCCCGGCTGATCGGAATCACGCGTCGCGAATAAATTTGCATCCGCTCCTCGGCCCCGATAGGTCGCAATGGATTTGCCGCTCTCCGAGAGCCGGCTAGCATCGAGACGTCGATTTAATTCGCGGTCTACCAATTGTTTGTCTCGTGACAACCGTTCTCGTGATCGATCAGCTTCCGTGAACTCGAAGCACGTGCTCTCCCCTCCACGTAAGTAGTTTCTTCTACCAACGAATTAATCATACTAGCCGGCGGCTGTTGATAACGAGCAATCAGTTAAATTGAGATCGTTAAATCTACGCGAAGCTGCCATTTGTGATAACCACAAGGGAATTTTTTTACTGGTTTTTTCGATGCTTATACCGAATAAAAACCACGTAACAAGTGTAATCTTTCTAACGTTGTTTGCCCATGACTCTTGACACCATCGATAAGAAACTGTGGAAAATTTCTTCGCTAACGATCCTCTCTAACGATTTAATTAAGTACCGCTCCTCGTAATTCGAACGGTGTCATTCACGATCGTCGAGCGTCCAAAAAGATTTTGAAACGAGACGCGTGCTGGGTAAACGAAATTCTTCTTGCGCGAGCTCTGGGTATACCGTTGTTGATAAATTGGGCAGTGTCTCGTAAGATCTCGGTTAATCGCGCGTTGCGAAATAACCGGCAATCACATGCTAGCGTTTGAATCCTACGTGCCTTTCTTCACGAAAAGCTTGTTAGATGTTGTCACTATCGCTGTTTACGGAATAAGAGAAATTTATCACCGTTTCCAGCCGTCATCTCGCTTCCATAAAACAGACATCCACCCTCTCCGTTCGCTGAAGTTGACGATGGAAGGATGTTATCCGCCTTTGTTCCTTGCAAATTGATTTTACAATTAGCTTCGGTTCCAAAGATCCGCAACACTGTGACGTCTTTGGGATTTTCCTAATATCTCACGTGCACGATCAAACATCGAGAACTTTTCGTCGTAATTTCCGCGATTTCACCTGTCACGGTTAATTTCTTGTCCAGCCTCGACCTACGTTTTAAGCGAGCCACACCTTGCTCCTGAATTTATAAATCTGATTTCCGTGAAAGAGGGAAATGGATTGGGATTCAGCTCCAAGGAAGCGCGGCTCGCAAGATGCTTTTCATGGCAGGGATTAAGATTCTCCAGATTTCAAACGTGCTCTCGAGATTTCCTGAATGCAGTGGATTATAAAAAAAAATCCCTCGTTCTACGGAGAGAAAAATATATGGCACGAAATGCTACTTTATCAGAGGAAGCGTAAAGTTTCCTTGGTTTTTACGTAGAATGTAAGAGGTTTTTACGTCCGGACAAAATGTTCGGGGTGGGATTCTAGACAAGGCGTCGAAGGCCATAGAACGGAATGAGACACTGACAGATAGAAATGCGTATAAAGAGGAAACGTCACGGGCTCATTGTTTCAAAGTGCACGGTACGAAAAAGCTTCCAGCGTTAGTATAGCCATTGGCTAAAAACACTACCGTCACCGAGTCTTTCGTCAACATTTGACGTTTCCTTTGCATTATGCGACCCGCATTGTTCTCGAACGCGCGTTAAGTAACGCGTGGCGATACGGGAACAACGCTCCGTACGATGGAAGATGAGAAAGTTGTGAAAAAAGCTAGGTTTCTGGAGACTATGGCATATTTCAGTTCTGTATGTAGTCGTGTAAACGCCATAATTATATATCATTTCTGCATCTTAAACGAAGAGAAGTGAACTGGTCGAATGCAAATCGGCGAACACCCTTGATGGCGTGATGATCAATTATGTTATTCAATATTCACGTGACAAGCCATTGTACGTCGACCGAAGATTCCAATTGACTCACGTGTAATTACATCTGTCACGCTGACGCAACATTTATCAAAAAAAGAATATCGCAGAAATCCCTCGATGAATTATGCAATTGACATTCGTATGAATCTCCCAAATTGTCAGTCGCGGAATTTACATTTACAAATCGATAAAATAATTCCAAGAACATATGTATATATATATATATATATATATATATATATATATATATATATATATATATATATATACATATAAAAAGATATGTATATATACCATCTCTATTCTAGAAATTACTTTTATTGCAGAAACTGTCGCTCGTGTGCTACCAAGAACGCTCAAACACACCTTCAGATACAATCAACACCTCACGAAACTAATTACGTCCTCGACCTGAATTTCTCAGCTACCTAAAGACATACTGATAAGTGTTCGTCTGGTTCCCTTCACACGTTCGTCTCCATTCGTGCACAGTAGTTTGGCGACAGAGAGCGAAGGGGAAACGAATGGGACGAGTCAGACGTCGACAGATTAGAGTTTTTCAGGGAAATTTCCGCGGTGTCGGCGCCGCAGCATGGCTGGGTGTCACGTATCTAAGTAGAAGGCAGCCGCCTGATCTTGGTATAGGGAAGGAAGGCGGTGGCTCTCTTGATACCTGCAGACGACAAGGACGAGCGAATGAAATTGACTGCGGCGCCGTGCGTTTCACGGTGGCTGCGCCACTTGGCTCGACCGTACAAGTAGCTCGTTCCTTCCCTTGTGATTTCACCGGGGCGCGTCGACGAGTAGCGACGTGGCTTCAAACTGAGCGATTAAAGCCGAAAAAATCTTTCCTTCGAAAAGAATCAAGTAGAGTAAAGAGAGAGAAAATGAGAGAGAGAGAAGCAAGAGATTTCAAGACCAAACGCGACTCAATTTAAAGTTGAGGTAGATCGGAAAAAATCGAGGTTAGGATTTAGAAAGCTGCAGGGTCACTGGCCCGAGTTAGATACGATTAGCTAGAGGATGATGCATCTAGTTCTCTGTGTTCGTTTCATGTTCTACGGCTGTTCGATGATTCGTCCATTGCTGTTGGATTAATTGTCACGAGCGAACGAGTTTCGATAGGCACGCAGAAAACAAGTGGCTCGTGTGTCACATGCCAGCAGCGGTATTTATTGCCTTATTTATGACACCGAGGCCGACGTATCAGCTGAACTGGAGCAGATGATTCCAGTTGAGTTATATCTATGCACGCCTCTATCGTTATTTACATAATTCGTAAAGTTTTGGCGAGCTTGATCGCCAGAAAACGCGTGGGGTAGACGCAATAGGAGAATCCGCAAAAATTCAACGAGATCTTTGATAACCCTAAAGCGAATTACGTCCATACGAACGAAAGTTCTCGTACGTAATTTATAGAAGGAGAATAATCGTGTCGATATAAGTAGAAAACATCCGGGATTCTAAATTTTAATTACGGATTAAAATGCATGATAACTCCGTTTCTCCTCTCTCCGCAGAAACGTAATCTGTGTAAACGTGCGTATTTTTTACCAGAGATAAATTACATAAGAAAAAATCTCCATCTTTTAATTTATCTCTCTCCAAATAATTTCTGCAATTGATTCACGTTTGTTTATCAAGTCTGCAGAGAACAAGCGACGTTACTATAACTCAATAAAGAAATTCGTACTGTCCCATTTGTTTTAAACGAAGAAACAATTCCGGTTAAAGAATTCCTGATCCGCATACGAAATATTCTCGCGAGGAACGTGGTTCGGAGCGGCCGACCGTTCGATTGCTCGGGCGAAATGGGTTAAACGCAGCACGATAAATAGCTTGCAATTGATTTCGCATTGTAACTGCGGAAACGAGAGTCGAGGCTCGAGGATATTCGCGAGTGTACGCAGGTATGTCGATGGAACAACGTCCAATGGAATATTTCCTGATTTCCGAAAATCAACGAGACAATAGCGAGTTTGTGGAGCCGTGACAAGGATCGATAACTCGAATTACGCGTCTCTAAACTGTATGGAATGTATTCGATAAAATTGCAAAGAAAAAAAAATTAACGGAGAGAATTCTCTCGCTTGCCCGCCAAGGAAATTTTTTTGTCAATAGCGATTGATTCGAGGTGACACGATTCTGATAATGAGATTGTAACTTTTTCTACAAGGATAAGAATAGCGTAAGTATAATAACGTGAAAGAATATACAAATTTGTAGTAAAATAGGAAAGTGGGTTAGGTCAAAGAAAGTGATTTTTTCAAGACACTAAATATTCTTCAAGATTACGTTGTTGACTCTTCCTTTCTATTTGGTTCTCTCGTGTTCATTTTCAGCAAGCGATATAAATATTCTAATGATAATTTCTTATCTTGAAAAGTTAAGTGATTCTACTTCTTTTTTGTGATCGATGCGTCACGATATACGTACATATAAAGTTTTCCTTGACTAAATATATCAAAGATAGTTACGTCCTCGATAATTAATAAATCTGCAAGAATACAAATATCATAAACAAAATATTTGCTTTAACGGGAGGAAAGCTCCAAATTCGATAATTTTCACTTCCTCCTTAAATTTTGATTATCAAAGACCAGTTATTCTAATAATCCCTGTACTATTGTACATACAATTTGGAATAGTACACGACAACACCACATCTGCGTTTAATTTCTAAGTAACTGCAAACAAAGTGAGATTTACTGACTTATTATGCATTAAATGCTGCTACAAGCTCTTAAACAAGCAAGTTTCTAAGCTCTCGGTCTTCTAAACGCAAAGAATCCGAATACCTGGCTCACGTGGCACAAACGACTGCTAGTTGATTTAAATCAGCGTTAAACAGTCGTTTAGACAGAATTACGGATAGGATTATTAATTTCAGAAGAATCATTATGAATCGAATCGGTAAACAAATAACGTAAGTGAACAAACGAGGAGCCTAATGCGGTGTGCAAACGCCGATAAACAATAAAGCGATAGAAGATAAGAAAAAGCTTTGGCAGTGTCTTACTAGTCCCTTCCACTCTGTTACCCTTACCCCTTTCCTCGCACTTGCCGGAAGATAGTCTCGAGTTGATGTTCGTCGCTCTATCGCTGCGGATAGCTCTATCTCGCTCCTCGTCCCGAACATAATAACGTGAAGTGGTTTACGGACTGCGTTCAGTCAGAGTACGCGCTGCCGTTCCGATCGCATCGGATCACATCAATCTTCTATCGCTACTCGATACAGACTCGCGAAGCATCGCGACACTCGCCACGAACACGCAACACGTGTACGTTTATGACCACGTCGTAAAACGTTCGAAAATTCTAGCTTGAGAAACGCGTGAACGCGACGCAAATCGTCTTGTCACGCAACGATCGTTCCGAGCTCTCGGCATTCACTGGCCAAGGTGTCGAAGGGAATCGAGCGCGACACCTGTAAACATAACTAAACTCGAGACTGTTCCGCGGGTAGATTCAAACACGAGGTCGTTCAGGATAAGCTCGATCTACGTCGATAGCATTGACACGCTCTTATTTTCCGCTACCAGAAAGGACTCGATAGTACAGGAAGAAACGGCCCCGCAGGAGAGCCCAGGATGACGATCGGCGCGTCGTCCATGGTGATTGACTATCTGGTGTTCGTCGGCTGTATCATCGCCGCGTTTGTCATTCCGCTATGGGGCAAATTTCGTGGCCGTCGAAAGGAGACCACCAAAGCGGACTATGTATTCGCCACCGGAAACGTCTCGATGGGCGCCATGATGTTGTCCATCGCCCGTGGCACCCTTGGTGTCCGATCTTTCCTTGGCTATCCGTCAGAGCTGTATTACAGAGGTAGCGCCATGTGGGAGACCATCTATGGTATGCTGCTCGCGTATCCCATCGTGTGCTTCATCTTCGTCCCTGTTTACTACAGCCTCGGCATCACGTCAGTCTATCAGTATCTAGATATGAGGTAATTATCTGCGAGAATCGTGTTATTTCGCGATATTCGTGAGAATATACGTTGAGAAACGCTAGCTTGTATATTGTATCTTGCAAATTCGAATTCTCGCGAAAGAAAACATCTCTTCCTTTGTTGGATGGAAAATTTGATGCCGCGAGGAAGCAACCGATGTACTTGTTTCATGTAAATTTCATATTTCGAAAATATATCGAAATAATCGATGACCGAGGAAGTTAGTAGATTCTGTCGTCTAAACGGAATACCAAGCGTAGCATCAGCTTTTTCTCCCCGAAATAAGAACGCCTCGACTTCGTGGCGTTTCGCATCGAAATCACGCGGACACGTGACGGATCATGGAAAAATTTAAATTTACCGTGTACACGATGCTCGAGAAGCTCGATATCGTCGTTTGCTTCGCCGAAATCAGGCTGCTTTACATTTTCAATTTACGTGTACCAGCCATGATATAATCCCCACTCTTCTCCTCTTTTTCGCGATACTGCGAACCTTTCTAGACTCTTTCTTTAAATAGAAACGATTGTTTCAGATAGTTTTTAGAGTTTGATTTTTCCTATGAACCTTGAAACTACTCTCGCGTTTAACGATTATGTCCGGCCGTGTCGGAGAATAGACCTCTTGTAATTATGCTAATCCACCAGGTTCAACTCGAAGCTAGTCAGATGCCTCGCGAGCTTCTCTTACGTGATACGTAGCCTGTTGAACTTGGCCGTCACGATATTCACGCCTTGCGTCGCTCTGAAGGCTGTGATTGGCTTGCCGTACTGGGCCAGTATCTTGGGGATCACCTCGATATCCGTCGTCTTCAGCGTTATGGTAAGTTTGATATTAAACGTAAAAGCTTCGGATAATGATTTTCGAGAATCATAAAAATGAAACGTTAAGCGTATCGTAATGTCCTATTACATGTAACCAAGAGGTTGAATATCCTATTAAAATTACAAAAGAATGTTTTATCTAACTTACAGAACGGTACAGAGAAATAGAATACAAATATTCGACTGAAATATTTTCGAAAATAAATGATATCGTTTCAAGTTATATTAGGTTATCTCATAAGTAATGAGATTTCTTTCTTATGAAAACAAAATCTGACGGAAATTAACCAGTGATATATAGACTGTTGATGTTTTTATGGAAAATTTAAATGTCCAGAAGAGTACAGAATGTACATACTAATATACAAAAATACTGTACCATTATATTTATAACAATTAAAGGCTGAAAGAATAATGATTCTATTCTATTCTAGATAGATTCCATTTCTTTACTAATATTCACAAAAATGTAAATTTGCATAAACATCTGCAACATAGTGAAGTATTTCGCTCATTTTCTACAATTGTCGTCACTTTCCTATTAAGCTTTCCATTCCCCTTTTATAAAAGACCGATGGTGACGAGTTCCATTGTTTTAAACTCAACTCTCAGAAAAACCTCGTTACTTGTGACCTCATAAATATTCATTCGAGAACAAAAGTTCATTGACTAGCATGATTCTACTGTAACGCGGCGATGCAAACGGAGAAGAACGTTTCCAAGGACCGATGATTTTCCGCGTAGAGACTGAAACATTTAAATCGTCCTCACGATGTCCGCCGCATTTTCGTCCCATCAATTATTCGCGATCCGAGGAAGCAGACTATTCGTCCCTGTTCGTGGTGCATTTCCAGTAGAGAGGATCGTAAATACGATACGCGCGATCGTAAAACATACACGAACAGCGGTGACGAGCCATAAGTGTGAAAATCTACCGCTTTATATGGCCTTGCTTATATCGATACGTTCCCATTCTCGAATTCATTTACGCGTCCTTTAATAATCTGCAGTTGCTCTCCGCAATCAAACTCGAATCAACGAATATTGCAGACTACAAACGAAAATGCTCGTCTTTTTATTCGCAGGGTGGTTTGAAAGCAGCCATCCTCTCGGATGTCATACAAGGAGTGACGATGATCGGCGTTTCGCTCGTGATAATCGCTAAGGGTTCCGCTGATATCGGACCTGATAAGATTTTGAACGTGACGTACGAACGTGGTCGATTAGATTTCTTCAAGTAAGTACAAATATAAATCGATTATCTAGATGCCGAAATTAAGTAGGCTATTAGGGATTAAAATCAGGTGAATTTCACACTTTATTTTATTGGACATTTATCGACGATCTCGCGAGTTTGAAACTGTGTCACGTTTCGTACGAAATATCTGTATGATCTAACCGAATAATAAATCGGTGTTAGTTTGAAGGGGATGTTCACATAGTTTTATTATTTTAACGTTGACTCTGAACAATCGATCCTCTGTGGACGTTATAGCAACATCTAGCTAAGAGCAGCAATAAGATTACGAGACATTCATCGCGTAATTCTAATTCAAAACACTCGTCTCGCGAAGCGAGGCAGTGGAGAAGGAATAACGTAACCCCGAATTACAACCGTGGGTCCCTATCGAATTAGCCCAAATCCGTGTTTGCTTCGGTGCATTTTTAGTGAAAAACAACTCGAAGCGTTTCTCTCCAAGTTAAACCTATAACATCGAGCGTTTTGAAAACGAGAACACTTTTGATCGACTGCTACTTCAATTTCTATTGAGTCAATAGGGCCGGTCTCTGATTTCAGCACAGATTTGGATCCCACCCTCCGAGTGACGACTCTGTCAGCAACCTTGGGTCAATTATTCATGAGCCTGTCCATCTTTGGCTGCCAGCAGAACTTTGTGCAACGATACTGTAGCATGACTAGTCAACGGAAAGTCATAAAGTGAGTAATTTCTTTTATTCGACCTTACCAACCTTTTCTAGAAATTCGCATATTTATAGAAGATTTTTCGTACCTTGCCGATAATTTTGAAAGGAAATAATTTCTCAAATGAAGTTACGAATGTTCTACCTCGGTAAAAATTTCGAAATTTCCGAGCATCGATTATTCGAAATCTGCCTCGAAGTTTCTGCAATTTCAGCAAAAATTACACGATATGTAGGGCGAAGTTCGTGAATACAGAAGTTGCCCATACTACTTCGAGGCACGCACAGAATTAGCATTTTACGCGACAGATATGTAAACAAGTGTCGCGTAGATAACGCCACGTGTTACAACGTGCAATGCTAAAATTCGTGTCATGGAAGAGGTCTGCCAATAAGGAAACGTTTATTAAAATTCTACGAAAAAAGGAAGTTTCCAACTGAAAGATAGAAAGAAGAGAAAGTAAATTTCACAAGTTGAATTTGTCGTAATATTTTGCCATCGCCATTCCTCGCGTTACTTCTGGCCCCTTGGAGTGGCTTTCCGCCGAACAATCGAGAAAATCGCCGGTGAGGGAGATCCGATGAGAATTGGGATTCATTCTGTATCCCCGAAATCGAAGCGACAGGAGTACGAGTCGAAAGTTTGCGGATCACTTAGTCGACGTGTACACGGAATCGACTGTTTCCCCTGGAGCTAGACGAGGAGCAGGGGAATCCTTCCGGAGGTGATCTCTGTCCGGCCGACCATGTCTAGTTTCCTTTCCTTCTTTTTTCAGTTCTTCCTAGCTTTGTATTCTTTCTTTTTTACACGTTCTTTCACTCTTTCTTTATCGATCGAAGCAATCGAGGTCTGACTTTTTAATTAAAAGGTCAATCACAAATGGTGAAATGAGTCATCGTCACGCTGCCAGAGACGCAATTTTTGCCTGCCGCTGCGTTGGTTATCTTACTAAATTATTATTATGATCTGGCTGCATGAGTCGCGTGACAGCACGTGATAACCAGTCACTTCGCATTATGCAAATTGTTACAGTCGTCTGGCTGTTATTCTTACTTATGATTGTCCATTAATCGGTCCTTCTCCTCGTTTATCGAAACACCGGACAAACAACAGCGTTGCTTACTTTCGCTCGTCGATTTTTCATATCGGTGTCATTTTTTAACTGCATCCAATTGGAATAAACATCGAGCGTAAAACGCGTTAATGACGTGTGTGTAAGCCTGTTATTTAAAAAGCTAAGATATGCAGCAGAACATTTATCTAACTCACATAGAATCATCTGTAAGTCAAAAAGGCTATAAATAATTTCTAGGAAATTGTAGTATCCGCTGCCGTTTAAGAACCACAGCCGCTTCTTTTCATCTGGTGACGCGATAACTCCGTTTTTCATCGCCGAACACCTGCGATGAAAAGCGGACTTCTTCCCGCCGAAAGTAATTTGCGAACTTCTTTTCATCCTTCCTTTGGGATAAGAAAGTTAATTCCGAATGATTCGAAACGAGGAAACCGTACGGGATGGTCGATTATATAACCGACGATCGAAACGCGAAAAGATCTCTGGTGACGTTTCGCGAAATGAACAAGTGACATTTGTGAAAAGCATAACCCGTCCCGTCGTGTTACCGTACAGGGGAAAAATGAAACAAACGAACAGCCGATTTCAGAGGCAATTTATCTCTCCCTTTTTCGAACGAAACATCGACGAGGACACGCGTTGGCATTCCATGCTCGCGGACGTTTTATTAGAACATAAATCCGAACAGCGACGCGTCGGTGTAGCTGCGATAAAAAGCCCCGCCGAAATGGACTTTTATTAGAATATAATCGCGGCCATGGTTACGCGTTCTCTCTTCGCGATAAAAATGTTTTCCCGTATGGATTTTTATTAGAGTATAACCGCGTGCGAGCGAGCGATCCGAAACTACCAACGATTTGTCACTTTATTACGCAATTTCGAGCAGCATTGATAAAGTTTTTATTGTGAGAACGTGCGAAAGAAAAACGACGTCGCTGTTTTGTTCCAGGACGTCCGCGCACAGAACGGATAACCGTTTGAAATTCGTCCGAAATCCAACGATACTTTTTCCTCTTTCGATTGGGATTTTACCGAGATTCGTCGCGAGAATGAGAGCTCCGATCGTAAACGTAAATAATCCTACATATCTCGTGAAATAAAACGTTTAAAATTTACGAACGTCGAGAACCCCTTGGTAGCAGAGCAGATTTTCATGCAGTTCGTATCGGCTTACCGTTTTCTGATTCGTGAAATTTTCTCCGCACTCCTCGTTACCACATAATCAATGAGCCCTCCGCCTGGCACCCGGACAGGGATTAAATGGCAGCGGGCCAAACTTTTAGGAGCAGATACTCCTTCTCTAGCTAAGGTCAACAGTATCAAGTCGACCGTGTATGTATCTAATGACGTTCCTCGCTCGTAAGATCTACCCCGAATCGGTTTTGCACGAGTTGCAGGTAGAAAATAAAAGTCCATCGAATGACGAGCAATGAATAAATTGCGAACAGGAACTTTTACCATTATACTCAGGCTGTTCACATCCTAATGGAAAAATATCTCGTGCTTCTTTTAGGACCATGTTAGCCAACATGCCGATAATCTTCATCTTGTTCTCTCTCTCCTGGGTGGTTGGCATGGTAATCTTTGCTAACTACGCGGACTGCGATCCTCTCACACTAGGATACATCTCGAAATTCGACGAGATCGTGCCGTTCTACGTGGAAGACAAGTTCCTTAACTTCCCCGGTTTGTTGGGTCTCGTGATGGCTACTCTATTCAACAGCGCGCTCACCTTGGCGGTGTCGAACCTCAACTCTCTAGCCACGGTCACGTTCGAGGACTTCCTCAGTCAGATACCCGCACTCAGAGAGTTGAAAGATAAGCAGCAGCTACACCTCATCAAGGCGATCAGCGTTATCTACGGCGTGCTGATAATAGGCGTGAGCTTTCTCGTGGCGATGTTGTCGGGAGTAATCGAGTCGTCGATGCTAATGACATCGGCGACTTCCGGTCCGTTGCTTGGCGTATTTGTGTTGGCTATGTTGGTTCCCTGTGCCAACTGGAAAGGTGCTGCGACTGGGATGATCTTCAGCCATGTGACCACTTTGTGGATAACCTTCGGACACTTGAGTATCGGCAATATGCACAAGGCGGAATCGCTTCCTCTGTCGACGGAGAACTGTCAGAACGACACGTTCTCTCCTTGGGTCACGCAGTCTAAACGCTTGTTGGACGCTGCGCTCAACGTCACGAACAATCAGTATCAAAGCGTGCCATTACTTAACGCGACCCAGGCAACATCTGCCAGAGGTCCACTCGAATATTTATATAGCATCACGTACATGTATTACGCGCTCATAGGAAGTCTGTCGACGGTGATCGTCGGCATTATCGTGAGTCTGTTGACGGCCAATCCACAAGAAGACATGTACGAGCAACATCTGCTTCATCCACTAGCGGTGAAGATATCCAGACACTTCCCGGGAAGACGAAGATTGTACGCGAGCAGCACGCGGTTACAGAACGAGCAGAACGCAGCGAATGCGACTGCTTCCTCGTCGGTGACCTCGATCGCGAATGCCGCGGAAAAGACTGCTCCTCTTCAAGGAATCGTCGATGATAATGGGAAGCTTCACATCGACATCGGTTACATGGAGAAGCTTAATGCACTCAAGAACGTCTCGCTCGATGTGACCAACGAGGTCAACAAAGGAACAAGGCTTTGAGAAAAAGTTCCCAGTGTGACGTTCAGAACGCGATTACAGTGTTGCTCGATCTTTTTCGAAAACGAGGCTGATTTCCATTTCCCTCTCCAACTGTTGTGTTAACGAACCTCCAGGGTGAGCGAATTATTTTCCTGTAGGTGCACCATTTTTACGATTCTTTGTTAGTATTATAGTCAAATGACGACCCTAGAAATATCTTATTGTTAGTAGTATTCTCATTGACCATCCTGTAGAATCAGCATACAGCTATTTTTATTTCCAATAACCAGACAAACGCGCAATTTTACAGGGTAGACGCTAGTACAAAGTTATATGCATGAACGAATGGCTTCGTTGAGCCACATTTAAGAAATAGTAGGCGCGCGATATTAATCGACCGACTGTGCACGCGCATACTTAAGCGAAGTAATTACGTTAAGTGAAGTGATTCCAGGAAAGATGCGATCACGCGTGTCTAGATGCCGAGAACTAAAATTCAGTCGGTTTTTCCCCAAGGTATTTCCTAAAACACTCCCCAAACGAGCCCGCTTCGGTAGTTGCAGACTACAAACGGTGGCATTTATCGGTGCACGCGAAACTGCATCTACCCTGCTGACTCGATTTTCTCCTCGCGTTTCTCTCGTGTTCTCCTCCTTTATATTCGTTCCTCTTCCGTCTTGTCCGTTTTACGTCTTTTAATGACGAGATCGACAAGCTCTCACTTTGTTTTCCTCTTCAACGCGAGCTTCCCATGCGAAGCACTTAAAGGAAACGCAAGTTTCGTTCGAGCACACGAAACTTCGTGAGAACACCAAGCCATTTGCGATAGAATCTTCATTTCGCAAATTTGTAAAGATACTGTACGTTATACGTACACGCGCGTCTAATACTCATTGTTCAAAGTCAAGAGCGGAATCCGCGAGTCCTTGGCGATGTCAAGCACTTGTTTGCAGAGTTCATGTTCCCGATCATCGAGAAATTATCCGGTGTGTCTATCTCGCTCCCCGGCGATACGGGGAAACGTCGTTCGTTATTCGTGTTTGATACGAGAGAAAGTAATCTCTGACATTTGTAGAACGCTCACGCCGGTGACCTGTGCCTGTTGGTCCGCTCCTGCGTTAGCGTGTAACGAAAGTATTGAATCGTGATATGATTGCAAAGAATCAAGTAGATGTTAATGCGTTTCGTTGCGCAAGGTCCGGATTCTTAAGGTCAGAGTTTCCCGCGACGAATGATTCACTATATGCAAATGAATGAGGCGTGTATTGACAGAGCGTGATGAACAGTTCACGCAAATTGTATATTGAACGATATTGTATATTCTACGATATTCTACGTTATTATAAGTTTTATATCTCATAGATTATGCGTTATTTTTTTAACAATATATAGACATATCTATAGAGAATAGCAGCGCTAAACACGATATATGTAAAATATAAAATGAATCTGTATGAAATACTGTGAATATTTATTTTGTTCTCTTTTTGCATACAAATATATCACGTTTTGTACGTGTTGTGTTGAAAATTCATCATTCTTTACTTTCTTTCCTGCTTCATCTATCGTCTGCCTGGTTATTTATTCAAGTTGAAATATTTCGAATTTCGCGCTTCAATTTACATTTTTCTCTACTTTACTCGATAAGATTATTTTACTCTGTCAATAACGAAACAGATATTTGAAGACAAGAACCTCGTTCACTTAATAAACAAATTCTAGCGCCGACTGCAGCAGAAAGATCTCTTATTGTACGAAATAAAACTCCGCAACTATGTTATACCGTTCATTCATCACGTCAATCAATCGATTAGATAGCGTTATTGTTTATTCAGGTCATAAAGATATGTAGAAAGATAGAGTATATACGCGATATCATATATTATCGTGTAAGTGGATGCGATACGGAAATAGAAAGAGAACGCTGCATAGAGATTCTTTCTGTTATTGTCTAATAAGACACGCACACTGACGCTGCTCGTTGATCGATATTACACTTATAACTTACATATTTACTGTACAAACGTGTATATGTTATTAGACGAGGACTCAAGAGGCCACTATATACGTAGAGTCCTCTTTCTATTCCTGCATCACTGTTTCAATTCGCTTATGCACTCTAATCTTTATATCTCTACGAGTCAAATCGTTCCAGCTGTTCTGACTGTTTCTTCGAACTCTGTCAAATCTGATACCATTGCAATGTAAAAATTACAACGAATCGCTTGGATTAAGAATCAGCTCGCGTTTGTCGAGAGAAGCCATCAGCATCGAACGACTTTATCGTTGAATTTCCTTGAAACTAAAGTACGACAAATCTATCGATCGTCGTTTTCGACAAAAGTAAAGTTGCAAATTTACGAGGAACCAGAGGCAAGAAAATATCTATTCCGTAGAATCCCCATAGAATCTCCGTGAGAAGCAGGAACATAATCGAAATGGAGACCATAAAATTTTACTCAAATTTCCGATGTCGCGAGGCGTACCTGATAAAGAAGTTAAGGTAAGTAGTTCTTAGATAAACCTCAAAATTTAAGACTACTCTCACATTTCGAGCAAAACTAATTTGAAACACAAGAAACCTTTGTCTGAATTTTGAACTTATCACACAGTTACCGAGAAATTGTTAATAAAGGTAAATAATTAATCGAATAAGTTAATGCACTTTAACACGATGGTATATGGCGGATTTTAAAAAAGAGAGTTTTAGTTTTACTTTTGTTTTGTAACACAGAGAAACTGTATTCAAGAACCGCACCAAAATTGGCACAAGATTACATGGAAATGTCATGAAACGAATTTATTACTTTCTGTAAAACTGTTCACACACTTTTTTCTTAAGATATTTGTAGCACGACGATATCTCATAACTCGAAACTCATATTCTTTACACATGTCTGAGATTCTCCCTCTAGGATGAAATTTCTTGGCTGTTGTACTTACTATGCGCGCACACTAACAAATAATTCAGAAATGGATAGGACCGCAACTACCGATATTACGTATTTCACATTATTTTTATTGGAAAATGGTGAGGCAAGGGCAAAATTTTTTTGTAAGTTCTTTTAAACATTTTACACAACATATTAGCATTTTAATAACTTTTTAGGAACGGTTTTCCTGTAATTAATCAAAAAGTCATTTTTGCGGCTTACTATGTATAGGAATTACGTGTTAAAACTTTAAACTTTCAAGATGAATATTTCTACCTTGGTAAAGCCAGGCTCTCTGCAAATTGCATGATGCATAAATAATGTGATAAATAACGTGTTGTCAAAATTTCAAAGAAATTATAAGGAAGTCAGTCTACGCCACAAATGCGTCAAATGTTAATGAAAAACTAGGTTTCCGCACGAATTCAGAAGCTATGCAGAGAAGTCAACGTGGTAACGTCGCACGATAGGCATGTTTAGATATTTGAATAGCCAGCGAGGATTCATTGAAATACACCAGTTTCTTTAATTAAATTTTGTAAAAAATTCTCTTTCATAATTATCAATTTTGGAAGCCAAATGTCGCAGCTTTATTAAATTTTTTAACGACATTACGCATTTCAAATAAATTTTTATTATCATATTTTTAACGTTAAAAAATATTATTGTTATTTCCATAGTGTTATACTACGTATAAATTTATCATTTATCAACTTTAACTCCAACTTGACTAACATAGTTGGCTAAGAATTATCATTCTGCGAAGTACCATATACATAGCACTTCCTGGAAGAATCACGGCTGCACTGGCAACAGTGGCAACACTGTACACCCTAGCGTTCCTGGCTGTCCATAAAAATCCTGGAGAGTGAGCATCCAGCGTGCGAAAGAAATCGATCGCGAAGACAAGAAGCCGAGGAACACAGAACAAAAGGGAAAGAAGCAGCAAGTGAACGAGGAACGATATCCAATGTGAAGCTGGCAGTGAAGGACAACGGTCGATTGGCCGTTGTTCTTCTTTGATATTTCGATACTTTCGGTCCTTTCGGTGTCTCGCGTCGACGTCGAGAAACGTCATCTCGATTTTTTCGCGATTTTTCAATCGCCATCCATGCGCCTTCGAATCTATTCCTTCGAAGTGGCCCAGTAACAGAAAAGAGACCATCGATCTCGAGAAGAGAGCAGTCTTTCGAATTTCTCTTCCGAAAGGACGTCGCTAACACAGCTACCATGGCGGTAGAGTCAAGGTAAGTTCATGAAGACCGTGAAACAATTCGCCACGTAGACGCTCGTGCGTTTCTGCAATCGTTGACCCGTGAGGACTCGTGCAGATTCGGAGTGGCTCGACGTCCACTCGGCTTACTTCGAGAAACTGCCACGCTTCGATTTTACTTCTTACAGTCTTCTTGAGAAGAACGTTGTTTTATAACATTTCTTCGTCTTCTTTAACGGTTAATTGGATATTTCTTGTGGAAGAATAAGTCTCGTTCGGAACAAGTTTCGATTGAAAGTTGTTCGAGTTATCGAAACTCCGATAAAGTTTGGCGTTAAGTGACTTTTAATGAACTTCGATTTTCTTAAATTCCGTAGACGAAACTAATGTACGTTTCAATTTGATACATTTTTTGTTACAACTATGACATAACTGTATATTTTTTTATTAAAAATACTAGTGAACTTGTCGAAAGATTACTGCGTCACCGACTCCGATGATTTTTGGCTTTGTTGCGAGGAATTATTTTGATTGATTTTTTCTTCGGGATATTTGCAAATAGTACATAGAAAATTCTTCAGTCTGACAACAACTGCATAACATAATAATAAATTAATTATAAGAATAATAATTTTTTTCACTTTGCGTTGAGTCACAACTCGGACCATTGGTATATGCAGTTGTGATCGAGGTTTTCTTAGCAGCTGAATTAGATCCGTAAAGTATGATACGAAAATAAATAAATCGATGGTTGATGGATATCGACAGATCGCCAAGTGGCGAAAGTGTCGACTACGCTCGCGATTGTATCACAGATACGAACAGATAGCCAGGATTCAACGTATTGGTACCGGCAGTTTCTTGCAAATATGTCGGAAACTAGGGCTGACCGACAGTTACATGTATAGGGAAAAGTTTTACAGCGTTATGCCTCCGATAACATACTCAAAAATCATCGAAGTCGGTAAGGGATCTGCCAACAAGTTCACCAAAATATTTTTATTTAAGTAATGATACTTATTTTAACATCATAACTTTATAATTGAAACTTTGAGAAAGACGTATGTACTCTGTACGAAACTTCAACGAGGCTCAAGCAAATATTAATACGAATAAATAATAATACAAAATTTTAATATCTACAAGAAATAACTATTAAATTTTTTATTAAGGAATATATTTTTTTATGAGATCAAAAACCTGGAGTGAAATCCACGGGGCAAAATTTCGAGTGTCAGATCGTGCATACCGTCCGAATATTCGTATATTTGTTCGTGATAAACGCTCACGGCTGTTCTGAGCGGTGTGAAGCGTGGCTATCGATGGGTAACGAAGACAAAAGCGTACGAGTTGCTGCACGATCTAACACCTCCGCCCCTGAGGGGTCGAGTTGCTTTCGCGAACTTGCGTGAAGATGCCCCCGCCCCCTTCGATGTGGTCGCGAGTCTGCGAAAATAAGCCAAAGGAAACTTTCCTCCGACGCGTGTAACTGCACCACGTGGGATTCGAAAATTCTTAGGAAAACTCGTACGAAATTTCCTCCGACGTAATACCAGTTCAAGCGGAGTTTCTCAACTCATTCAACTTTTCGTTAAAAGAGACTCGAGATGAGGGTGTTTAACGTTTTTCGGAAAATTGAGATTTTGTATAGAGTTTCGAGAAAGGAGGAAACGATAAAGAGATGGTGGATTTAACAGTAATGGGGAGATGTTCGAACTGGAAGTTGGTGGCACGCAATAGATCTTGAATCAAAGAACGAAACTATGGCCATTTCCAAAATAGCGAGATTTATGTGTTTTTTAAGTTGCTAGAATCCTTATTGTCTCTGAACTCATAGTAATAAAGAAATTCTATTTAAACATAAAAGTCTCTCATTCGTTATACAAGAGATACATTCTGATTTTATTACGTCAAATGACCCAAACTCTCAAACGGAGAGAACCTTATCTCTAAAATTACCAATTCCAAGAGAAGAGCTGCATCAAGATTCAAACAGCGATCTTTCCTGTGTCGTGTAATTGAGTCACTCGCAGCGTGGATAGATCTCCATTCTTAAGTCTAAAGCTCGGAATACCGCCTATACCGTCTTTGCAATTAAACTGGCTTTATATTCCAACCGAAACGTCAAAGATTTCCGTGTTGTTACATGAGCGCCAAATCTGATCTGTCCTCCTAAAATAATTCCATCCACGTCCGAATCTCTCATTAGGCTAAGATTTGATCTTCCATTTTCTCCGGAGTAGCTTTTGGCCTAGCCAGTTCGCTCCTCTGTCAATTGTGTCAGAATAAAAACGATCGAGAAACCACACATCGATGGTGGTCGATTGTTTAAGAGTTATGACGGGATACATCGTTGACAAATAATCACTCGGAAAGCCCGGGGCCACGACAATTAGCGAAGAGCAGGGCTAACGAGGATAATGATTCGTTTCAGATGGATGCCGTGTCAGCTGAAAATCGAGCCGAACATCTGCAGCTGCGACTACGATGGTATAATCCTGGTGTCGGGCTGCGCGCCGGGGTTCGATGAGCCTGAGCCGTTCAAAACGGTGCTGTTCAGCGCTGCCCAGATCGATTCCGCTCTGGGCGTGATCGGTGCGGTTTTGTCCATCAATTTGCCCGCGAAAAGGCTCATTTACAGTCCGACCGGGCCGCTCAACATGGATTACCATGACGTTCGCAGCTTCGCCGAGGCGGCCACTAAAGGCGTCAAAAGGTAGTATCGAATAAATATCTTTTTAATAAGAGATATTCTTAGTAGGATTTTTTAGGCTAATCTGAGTTGGATTGCGCGTGGGAGTGATCAGACTTGGTAGTGTATATTTGTCAGTAATTTCCCGCGAAAGGGAAAAAGGAACAAGCGGATTACCCAGAGCTAATCACCACGTAATTGCTTATTAATTGCACGGCTTAATTGGTGCGGGAGATCAAAGTGCAGGCTCATTAGACGAACTCGGATTACACGATTGTTGAATAACGAAGGAGGTTTCGCGTGGGATAACGCGGTTAACTTTGCCTTCCCGTGGGCACGGCTGTCCGATCGGGACCGAAATGTTTGCTCGCGGCGAAAAAGGACGGTGCATCGCCGAGAGAAGCTGGTTAATCGAATTGACCGACAAACCATCGCCTAACGAGCCGCGTGAATTTTCAGATTACAAGTTTGACTATATATGGGAGAGGACGTCCACTCACATGTGCTGTTTGATATTACTACCTTCAACTTCCTACCCTAATTATTCAACTATTCTAACAATTTCCGTAATTACGAACGGTCGAACTACTTTTAAAAAAGTTCCTCATTTTTCTTTTTTTTTTTTCAAATGACAGCGTCACGAGCTTTACTTCCATTAAATGATTTTTGATTTACGATCTCAATAATCCCTGTGGATTTTCAAACGATCTTCGACTGTCAATAACGCGACTTTTATGATACTTTGAGTGTCAATGACATGATCTCGATGACACCGCGGATATCAATAACACGACGTGAACTTTCGTGATTTTTAGCCGTTTGTACGGCTTCGTTGGCCTTGTAATAACCTTGTAAACGTGGTACGACCTCGATGATCCCTACTAACCTTCAAACAACGTCAACTACCAATAACACGAAATTTCGAGATATCTGGCTAGGTCTTCATCGTGTTAATCCCCGCAGAATTGGTCGAAAGCGGAGTAGCGTTCACACCTATCTCGATTGGAAGGTTCTCTCGTTTCATATGATGGATGTCCTCCAGGAGGAAAGATAAATAGAGCTGTTGAATATTTATAAGAACATACACGGAATAGGTAGCCGCCAAGCCCGGGTGGAAGGGTTGTTCGTGCACGGTCGGCTGAATGATTCATCGGATCTATCAGTTTTTAACGGAGGATCGACCCTGTCTATTTATGGCGATGGCACGCTTGATTCGCGACTGTCTCTCGCTTAATAAATACGGAATGAAGCGAAGCTGTGGGACGAGAGATAAATATTCATGATCGAGGGTGCACCAAGATAACAGTTTCTCTCCCCGAGCCGCCTTTTACTGTCGCGCTTAATACGCCGGAAGCGGAATAAACGTCGAACGCGCCGAGGTTCGACGAACGTTGATAGGTTCTTTGCGATAACATCCAGTTTTCTCGGTTAGAAAAGGGATAACCGTTGGTCAAACGGTGTCGATTAAACGGCCATCGAAGATTGGAGTTTGACCGCGAGCGGAAATAGAAGATACAGGCGGAAGACGGTAAGGAAATAGCAAAAGAACAAGATAAATGCGTTTAGAAAGGAGAATCAAACAACCCAGAGCAATGTAGAAACTTTTAACGAATATCGTAGTTATGGAAGGGATTTCACACGTTTCAGAAAATTGACACTGTGCTTGAGATTTATAACAGAAAAGGGATAGATGTCGTTAATATAGTAGAACCGCTTTTTATGAATTGGAGTTTCAATATACAGAACAGAGTCATAACTTCGAAGCAATAGAAAATGGAATAAAATTTAATTAGCCAAAATTTAATGATTTTAAGTGGCGAATAAGATGGAAACGTTTATCAAAATTTAATGTCTCTGTATTTTTTTTAACCGAACTATTATTCTTTCATATATCTCTATACAAACGTACTGGCGTCCCTAAATAAGTATATTGATTCGGCCCGCTACTCATGACTCCCCTAATTTTTCGACGACTTTCCCTCCTCAATTCGAGGGGATTAATCAAGCAATTCCACTATGAGAAATCTTCAGCATCGCTCGATCTCCTCATAAAATAGGGTCTGGTAATCGCGCGAGCGCGAAGGAAGTGAAATTCCACGCGAGCCGAGTGTCCCGAAATTCGGTTGAAAAATGAAATTCCACGAGCTGACACCAGAAACGCCGCGAGGACTGTCGCGTGGGATTCCGCGTGCACATCGACGACACTCGCGAGCGTGACAGCTGAAATACCGCAGCGAAACGAGGAGGAAAGAATAACTTTCAACCGATATTGGTCACGATTCCTTGATTTTGAATGACACCGTTCCGAAGTTTAAACGCGTCGAACAAAAGACACGATTTCAGGGGAGGAAATTGTGTTTTGGAGAGAGCATGACTCGCGATAGGGTGAAATATTGGATACGTATGTCGCATTTTGCACGTAGAAACGCGTGCTCGATATTTCCCTCTGTATTTTTTCTATTTAATATTCGTCAGCTCAAGCGTCAAGTTGAAAGCAACGATAGTTTGACAATACGAAGTTTATCGCTGGTTATTCCTATTTCATGCAATTGATTTCAATCATGGTTTGATGATTATTAAAATCGATCCTGATTTCTCATTTTGCTGCCAAGATTGACATTGATATATTATTTCCTTTTTCGTTTCCGGAGATAATGGAATCGGGTTAATTTTACTTTCGACCGACCGTGCACTGCCTTCTGTTTTCCCTTTATTTTCTCGTTCGACTGTTTATTAAACGAGAATTCGTGTTTAAACAGAGCGTTGAAGGCTGGCGTCAGGTGTCCGCTGCTTGCGCTTCTACCAGACATCCGCTTCGAGAACGTCGAGCTGGTCACGCTTCTTGGAGCTCTAGAAGGCCTCTACGTAGTAAGTACTCGACGTTAGTTCACCCGAATCGCCAAATTGAACGCTCAAAATACCGTGAACGATCGTTTTCCTCGGTCGCGTGTCTTTATCAAGTGTTGAAATCGCGTTGGTCAGAGAACTATCGAAAACACTTTTAACCAGTTACGAACGAGACAATCGAACGAGAAGTCGAGACTCTCTGCTTACGTTCGTCGGTGTTGGAGCGTATCGATGAACCAAAGTAGAGAGTGGTAAAGGGGGAGTAAAAAGGGGGAAACGACGGAAACTGACTGGAGCATGACAGATCGAACAGCTCCCGGAAGAAAGTGGAGCAACCGAAGATTAGTAACGTCAACGTTGCTGATAAACGCGCGCCGCTCAATTGTAGGCAACACGGCTGGTTAAAGCGTTTCCCAGATAGTCGGTCGAATTGTGGTCACTGCCGCGCCATTTAAACCAATCAAACAGAGACAACACAGGCCGCTGGCGTGCGGACTACGCTCGCAGAATAGGAAGCCTGTGGCCTGTGTTTGAAAGGAATTCAGCTTCCCGTGTTTCAACCTGGTCCCGGGTTTGATTGGCTGGTCGACTCTCGTTCGCTAAACCGACCTAAATCCGCCGTCACATTCTCGTGGATTGGCAAGGATCGAATGAATTCAGCCGATCCTTCTGACATCTTAATCCATAACAAACGGCACCGTACGCTCAGTTATCGAAAACCAGTGGGACAGTAATACTTGCTGAGCAACTCTTGTTCCAAATGCTCCGTTAGTCTCTGGATAAACGATTGATCCTGGTCTTGGTTCAACTCCACTAAGTGAACGTTCTAGATTACCTCGTTATCCCCTCGATGGTCGACGTTAATTACACGTCGGAAAGCAATTTCGCTGAAAAGTTTCGTTTCTGATTTATTTACGACCATCGAGTGTAACCCGTAGAAAATCAATTGGCCGGTCAAGGTCGTCTCTTCTCCATCCCTTAATAATCGCTGTTTTCCTGTACTTCGTAACTATGCTTTTCCACGCGTGATTCTAGATGTCAGCCTGAGGATGGTTCTCCGTGGATGATGGGAAGATCCCAGATAGTCGTCTGGTTACTAGAGCGAATAAAATCCTAAGCGTTTCCGGTTCGACGACATTTTGAGTAAACAGCAGCGCATGACAGGTATCAGCTCCGAAACGCGCGGTCAACAGAGCTATTAAACAACACCCGTCAGCGGCAGTGGCAACGCGAGCTGCGGATGATGGATAAGTGTGTCTTACGAGTCCCCATTGTTCATCGATGTCTTCCCAGGTTGCGAAACTACGCTTGATTACAGCTTCGTTCTCACAAGCACATGATATACCTGACAATCGGAATTACGATCGGAAACGAGCCGTGTTCTGTACCAGAATTGCCTGTTTGACATTGGTCAATCGTATCGGCGCGGTATCTTGCCTGCGAAATTATCGATAACGCCACACGGAGACAAGATTAATTAGCAGGGAAAACTGATACTGCTGATATTTGGGTTAACATGCTGCTTCGTTATCCTTAGAAATTACATACACGCATTTAAATCCGTTCTAACGCGGCTTTAATTAAAATCAACGTAAATTTAATCTTGAAATGTCCCACAAAATACGTATACAATATTGTTCTAGAAATTTTTGTCCGATTTGCCTATAGAAAGGTAAAAAGGTCGAGCTATAAACCAGATTTAATACCACGTAAAACCCGGTTAGGTCAATTAAAAATAATTATAAAATAGAGTTCAGAGAACAAGATAAAACTCTGAATAGTGACTCGGTGACTAAATCGCTCATACATTTGCACGAACATAATCTCTTTTTCACCAACGTTCGCCCAGAACATTGAGTGGCCAAGCGCTATTCACTGCCTTTCAATCCTAATCTCAAATGCACCTCTTGCCACGCGTTTCTAACGCTCGAAACTTGGTTATTCGCTAATGCCCACTGTACACACAGTTACACCGAATTCCCGTTTCTGTATCAGTTCCACTTAATACCATTTAATCGCATTAGAAAATTAACAGCCGCTCTTTTCAAATCCCAAACCGCTCGCGTAGCTAGCCATCCGCCAGCGAACCAGGTGCCAGAAAAGATTATCTCTTTCTCAAAAACGTAGCACCTCGTCCTGTTGACGTTACACGTTCTTTGTTTCGGATACAACTGCCTAGGGACTTTCGACCCTTATCTCCGAAACCAAACTCGTATCTCCATTGCTATTGCAGCTTTAAGCAACGAACACACGAAGTAAGAAGCACCACGCGCCTTCTTTGGCCAAAGTAGGGGAGAACGGTATAAGACGTTGAAGGGGTAACGTAGTAGGGAGTTTCGTCTTGTCAAGAGTAGTGGATGCTTGGCGTTCCTAAATCCAGGCGGCCGGCAAGGCGACCTAATTAGCGAAATACTCGAGGGTCCAGGCTCTGTGTGTCTGAGCCATCGACGCGTAGCTCGTTCCTTCTTTCGTCGGCCCTCACTTCCTCCGTCGTTTAGCCATCCTCCTAAGGCGGGTCTCGCGAATACGGAGCATCGTTTTCCAAATACCGGAAGACGCCCTCGGAATTCCGACGCCGCGTAATCGGAACGCCGTTGTGAACGTCGCCTCTTCGTTTCGTCGCTTCCGTACCCTGAGGTACTTCCGTTTCTCATCCTCTCGACACTTTCACCCTTCTTCTTGTAGAACGTCTCGTTCCTTTGCTCTTCTTCTCGTAGAAGTTCTCTCACCCTTCCTCTCCCTCTCCCTCTCCCTGTCTCTCTCGTTTGGCTGTGACTCGTTTTTATTTCTCTCCCCCGTCTTTTATCGCTTCGTGGTTCCTTTAATTCGCTTTTTTCGGATATTTGATTAACGTTTTTGTCAGAAAGCTCGTTTTCGTCGAAGGAGATCAGAAGACGGTCAGCGACAAGATTAAAATAGCTGCAGGTACTTTAGCCCCGGCTCGAATATTACTTGTCTTTCGGTGCTCCCGGAATTTCAGATGCTTCGATTGAAATTCCCGGGTTCTTTTAAACATTCGGAATTTCGCCGTTATTGATCTTGAGACATGCCGTGACATTATCTACGTGTCGCTCTAGACGAATTTTATCCTTTCGACAAGATATTATAAGGAACAAAAAATAAGCAGAAGCGACGCGATAATCAGAGAGTATCTCAGAAAAATTGTAATTAAAAAATTATCTGTCGTGGTTCTCTCAGTGAATTGGTTTTCCGATCGGAATTTTCCGAAAAGAAATTTTATTTCCAATTTTCCAAAAGAACTAAAACGATAATGGAAATAAATCAGATATTTATAACGTTTTAACAAAGTTCGAGCTCGACGAGAAAGAAATTCTTCGATAGAAAGCATATGTGGCGGACGAGAGATTGGAAATTAAATATTAACCGGTAAATCTGACGCGAGGGATCTACATTCGCTAACAAGTTGGAGAAATGGAAACACTGTTCGCAATGTATTAACAGCCTAATCTGTTACATAACGTTGCCTCGATTTCAAGCTCTCGCAGGATATCGCCAACATGTATATACTCGTAAACTATTCACCTACTTCGAAATAATAGCTATCGGGTAGGCAGACACGCGGCTCCGATACGAGCAGCGAATACATTAACGCGGAACTATGCCGGGCGTTCGGATAACGAAGACGAGAAACCATCTTCCATGCTGAAACTTGCCTCGTGCCATGATGAAAGAAACAGGCGTTCGAGGAAAGAGCGGGGATTAAAAGCAATGCTATATATGGCGATTTTTAAAGAGCAGAATGGTCAGAAAGGGTTGAGAAAGGGGATAGAAAACGAGGGAGGAAAACAAGCTCTCAATGGGTCGAGGAGCGAAATGTTAAGGGGATTAATTCGAGAACTTTTGAACGAAACATACGTGTTCCGTGGCAAGCTCGCTTATGAATCGAGCGATCCACTAAGAGGATTATCCGCTTTAATATTTTCCGTGTGGAGAAACAAAGGCAGCTAAGAAGCTGCGTTAGAAACCGAACGCCGGCAGCGTGTCTACGTTGCGAAAACTGGTTCTCTCTGGCTAGTGAAATATTCCGCAGGAACTGACGTCTTCGTTGGCGCTCCACCAACTTCTTCGCCGCTTATCTTGTTTCAACGTGAACGTTAACCTCTTTGATCCGTGTCAGATGTCTCGTAGGATCAACTTTTTTTACGACGGAATTTGTGTAGTTAAAGGATGCTCGAGGGATTGAGGCGATGGTCTCGTTCCTGTCAATGATTTATGGTACACGGGTTCTAAGGGGATGATATTTTAGCAAAACGGCTGTTGCATCCTTTTTTTCACGCTACAGAAAATTCGCCGTCACTTGGACATCGTCTCTAGCCTCTTGGGGTTAATTCTATATCGATTTTTCAGTCCAGACAAGCTTTCTTCGGTACGCCCGCTTTCTTTTTAGTAGTTGATGGTATTTCTGTTTCTGTTGAGTCCGTTTCTTCCAATTTAGTACAGAAAACAGGCTCGAACAAAAGCTTAGAAGATTTCAGGCGATTGATTTACAGGATTTCCGTCTCCACGGTAGTCGTTCATTCGAATACGTCCACGACCTATTTTTTTATATCCATCTATTCCGCAACTACGATAAAATTATCATATCGAGCTGTGACTGGCGTAAGTTGTAAATTGGTCATCGATCCGTTTGTGTCCCTGACCTTTCAAACAAACCTGTCGATAATTCTATCAATATCACCACCATCCTTCCATTCGCCAATCAAACCAAAGCTACAGAGTTCGATAATAAGGAAACTTGTTAATCCTCCAAAGACCCTATTCAAAGTCGATTGGTAATGATACTTTCTGTAACCACGAAATCGCTTTGCCGGTTCTGTGCAGCCGTTGGAGGTTCGAGAAACATGCCCAGACCGATGCTACAAGGCGTGTCAACTGGCCGTATGGAGTCCGATTTGCAGTAAAAAGCTTCAGGGTATCGTGAAGCTGGCCTCGGCGCTCGAGAGCGGAAGATACGTGGCGAGGGACATCGGTAAGTCGTTGCCTGGGCCGAGAGAGATTCCTGCTACTTTATCGAGCACACTGGCCGAAGAATGGCCCCGACTTCCGTTTCGCGGACTTCCCTTGGAGAAATAGGACGTGGGAGAAGAAGGAAAAATCGCTGGCGGCTCACAACTCGTTTGGAGTAACTGGTCGAGCGTGAATCTTCGTGTTCGTACCTTTCAGCAAAGTCCCTCTGGGGGGCATTTTAATATTCAAACATTTAGACATTATCGGTGCTCTTTATTTTAAAGGGACTGACTCGAAATGGATTCCTCGGTGGAATTTCTTGTCTCGTCCCTGGACAACGTTGATCGTCCTCTAGTTTACTCTGGGACGTTGACGACGGAACATTTTTCAGAGGCCATCGCCCGAATACTTTTTCCTCGACATAGACGCAGCGATTCGACATTTTATTCGCGTTCCTCGCGGTCGGGGGAATGTAAATTTCAGGCTGTTCCACTTGCTCGTTCTCCCCAAGAATCTCGGGCGTTTAATTAAGCGAGAAAAAGTTGCGTATATACGTTTTCGCGCGACGTTACGCCGGCGCCGATGCACTTTCCCTCCAATGTTTAAAATACCAGGCCGTATTTCCACCCTGGACGCTCGAGAAACAATTACTGCCTTTTTCAGTTTCCAGTTGATTATTCGCCTGAATTTTTTCTCCTCGCCTCGTTCGCTGACCGTTCGCTTCCAACTACGTGGATCGTATTAATTTCTCGTTGCTGAAAAACTATGGGTCCGAAAAAATTCTATATCCGATGGAAGAAACGTGTCGCGTAAAAATTTTAAACGGAATTCCCGGTAATCTACTGTTCACGTCTCTCTCGTGCCTCTGTCAACGTAAAATAATATTAGAGGTGACAAAAACGTTGATCCGTTTGGCTGAAATAATACTCACAGAGAATAGGCCGATTGTTAAAGGAAGGAAAAGATCGGTCGTAGTTGCACTGTTCGACCAGCAAATAGAAAGGAACGCGCGTATTTTTTGATGATCTTTAACGGGCGAATTATTCCGTAGATTAAGCGTAATGTTACTTTTAATACGATATTAACTCTTTGTGAAACTACAGACAAAATAAATGGGAACGAGGGTTTCTCAAGTACTCCGTAGATTCAAAAAGCCAAAATCTCGTCGCTCGTTAGACTCTTTCTCGTTTTACCATCTCTTTTTTATACCGCTGGAGTGTATGGCCTGGCTAGAAGAATCTACTCGCGTCATTGAGGGAGTTTCGAAGCGTGTAGAACGACCTGCATTGCTTCTACTTTGCAGAGTGCACCAGCATTCGCAATCTTTTTTAACCTTGCCGGCCCTTTTTCAATAAAATCTCCTGTAGAAGCTCCGAGGGAAGCAGCGCGGTAATTGGTCGGACGTGTAAATCTCTAGAAACTTAAGAGACAATACTCCGTCATATCTATATTTCAGCTTTGCACTCGGCAAAGTGGCGAGAACTCATGTCTACCAACCTCGTAAGAAAATAAACCTTATGTTGCACTTCCCACCGTGTCGTTGACTCGCCCTCCTCTCTACTTTTCATACCAACAATAATTATCCCTCGCTTGTATCCCATAACAGAGTAGACACTTTCAAACATATACGACCCAAAGTTCAACCCTATTACGCCCTAATTTCCTCAACAGCTCGATCTTCCTCATTTCCGAGCGTAAAATCGTCCCAATAACACGGCTTCGAATTAGCCCCGATGATAGCTCGAAATCTCATTTCCTACGCTAATTTCACGTGATTTGCCTGCAGGTGGCGCAGATCCCGAAAGAATGGCACCCCCAAGGGTCGAAGAGTACCTTGCGGAATTGTTCTGCGGTACGAACGTGACGATGCAGGTTGTATCCGACCAGGAAACTCTGCTGCAGGAATATCCTCTGTTCGCGTGCGTGAACCGTGCAGCCTCCATGATACCCCGACACGCGGGTAGAATTATCTTTCTGACTTACGAGCCGCCTAATCCTGCCTGCGTCCTGGAAACGGTTATGCTCGTGGCTAAGGGTGTCACTTACGATACCGGCGGCACCGACCTTAAGGTTGGCGGCTCGATGTTCGGCATGTCGAGGGATAAATGCGGAGCAGCAGCGTGCGCTGGATTCATGCAGGTGCTTCGCTATAACAGACTGTTCGTCCATGCGTTTGAACGCTGCGGTATCAAAGTGAAACGTTTGATAGCCCGTAAAAGGCTTCTCTGCGCTTTCTATTTCGCTTTGTTGCAACTTTTTCCAATTGTATTCGAAGGTTGTTAACCGATTTGACCAGAGGTGGCTAGTGAAATTATAGACAGTATCGGGCGTAATCTATAGGAGGGATTTAACTCGAGCGTTTCATTTTACGATGATTAAACCGGCAATTTGGTCGATATGATTATGAGCACGGTTTTGCGATCGGGATAATCGATGGTACAACTGTGCCATGTAATTTGTATTTCCTAATGCTTAATCGAGACAGTAAGAAGATTAAAAGAGAGCGCATAGTCTCGGTAACTGTTGAAATTGTTATACGTTTGGTATGTTTATGAAAGTAGCCGTAGGAAGGATTTGATGTTGACAGGTGGTGAATTTGCTGCAACCACCGACGGTGAAGGCTGTGGTGGCTCTGTGCGTGGTACGGAACAGCATCGGTGAGAATTCCTACGTCGCCGACGAGGTGATCACCGCTAAGTCCGGCGTAAGGGTACGTGTCTCGAATACGGACGCGGATGGTCGCTTGGCTATGGCCGATGCTCTCTGTCACATGAAAGAAATGGCCCTGTGCTCGGTTAATCCGCATATTTTCACTGTCGCGACGCTAACAAACCACGCGATGCTCACCGTCGGTCGCGGATACTCGGTAAGCGTTTCCGAAATGACGAATTTCAAAATCGTTCCATTGTGAAATAAATTATTGTACCATTTACTCCAGATCGCTATGGACAATGCAGTGGCGCGTTTAGTCAGCAACGCCGAGAAACTTCAAGCTTCCGGAGAGACAATGGGCGATCCATTCGAGATATCAAGGATACGAAGAGAGGACTTCCACTTCCACGAAGGTCGAACGGAAGGCGACGATATTTACCAAGCGCCACCTAAAGGCAGTAGCGTGACGAACAGAGGGCACCAAAATCCATCCGCCTTTTTAATTATGGCTTCCGGCCTGGACAAGGTAAAATATATTTTAGAACCTATTAAGTGAGAAATTTATCTCGTTTCTTAGGCGTGAAGAATCGCAACTTTTAACACGGCACTCGATCAGAAACGGCTCTGAAATACCTTCACTTGGACATCGCCTCGAGCGCTGGCGATTTTCCCGAATCTCCAACAGGTGCTCCAGTTCTGACGTTGGCCAAACGGTTCCTCTTTCGTGACGTTTCTTTCGGGAAAGCCAGCCAGACGGAAGCCTAGCCCGTGGAAATTTATACTTAAACTTAATTTTACAGGATTCCCGCTGAACTAGCCAGTCGATGATCTGAAACTGACGCAGTTTTATCTATATCAGTACGACAGAGAAACATGTGGCGTGTCCCAGTTTTGTTAGTACATTTTATAGGTCACGAGAGGAAAAAATGTCATCTAATCATACGTCTTTGAAAGCATCGTTAAAGAGTTATAAATTATATAATATAATCTACGTCTAGTAGTGGTCAGAGGGTATCATAATACTTCTACGATTACAGCTACGCAACTCCACTTCAAAATATGGCAAAAGACTGAATTTGTTACTCTTTGAAGTTCTCATTTATTGCTCGTCAAAGTTACTTCGTAATAGTATCACGATACCTCCTGACTACTACTAGATGTAATGGTTCTTGATCTATTCGTACTTTGCACCGTAGAAGCGCACGTTCGTTACCGATCATTTTCTACATCGTTCTTTCGTTATAACTTTTTAATGATGCTTCCAGTGACACGTGTTCGTGTAACATATTTTTCTTACGTTGATCTATAGAATATACTGACAGCGTTTGGCTAAGAAAGAAACTGAAATCTGTATAGTAGGTACAGGTAATAACTACGATAATGGGAGGCTTAAACGAGGGGATAAATAACCGCCAAGCCTGATCTTCTTTCACTAGACTCGGATAATCAGTCTCGTGTTAATCCATGATCGATTAAACTTACCATTCTACGAAATTAATCTCATTTCCTCACGCGATGGTTATATTTAACTAGTACTATTCAATAAGTTATCGCAGTCCTATAACACGGTATTTGAAGAGGTATCGTGTTAACATCGTTTTTAAACCAATATCCGTCGGCAAGCAATTTTATACACACCTACATATCTCGCGCTTTTCCCTCTTTAGGATGGCGGAATGAATTTTTTATGGGCGATCAGCTTAACATAAGTACCGCGAGGAGGCATTAATGGCAGATTAAAAAGCTTTTCCATTACAATGACGTTTAAAGCCTCATTTAGCCGGCCTATATCCCTTCGGCCCGCCTCGTTCGACCACTCGTTCTCACCCCCTCGTATCGATTGCAGCACGGAGCCTGTAGCTGTTCTCCCTTAAAATACACGCACATCGACATATTCGCACATGTGCCCGATCCTCACCACCTACCCTACAGCGGTAACCCCGTCCTGGCTCTGGCCTACTGCTACTTAATCCAAGGCAAATGTCTCACCGTACGAAACGACCTGCCCTTCGAGATGCAATACGTCTGCGAGGTGGATTGCAAACCCGTGTGCCTTCAACCCTGTCAACCATGTTATCCACCGTGCCGTGCTGCATGCGATGTGAAGATATGTCCTCCATCAAGCTGTTCCTGTTGTCCTCCGTCCACTCAACCCTGTGATCCGTGCTGTCCTCCAGCTTGTCCACCTGCTCCTTGTGCACCTTGTCCACCCTGTCCACCGTGCGGGCAAAACGTAACCATCGTAGAACCCGTTTGCAGACCGAACGTTCCGAAATGTGTTAACTGAAACGACTGTTTTGTAATAAAGTTTTATTTTCAAATAAATTTTCTACGTGATGTCTTTTTTTATTCTGAACTAAATGAATTTTGATAGGTGTTGTTTCGATACGAGTGTCGAATGAGAAATATAGGATGCAAAGTATGTTACTGGTAACATGTAGGTAAGGAAGGAATTTTGAAATATCTGCAGATTAAAAGAAGTCGATAATGTATTCACACCTAGTTACCTTTTAGCACCAGCGAGTACCTTCAATCAGTACCAGATATCGATTGTAGGTAAAGTAAATTTCTATTACCTACTAGAAATAAAGTAGCTAGCGATCAACGAACATTTTACAGGAATCTGTAAAACAATGTTTCGAACCAGTTACCGTATGCATGATAACGATAAGGAACTGGCTGTGTTTTCTCCATAATTTATCCAATAAATTAAAAGAGCGTATCACATGTACGTATATTACAAAAATATACCAGTTTCACAACTAGCGACGATTCTAAGCCGGCGTCCATCAGAAAACTCGGTAATCACGCATGTTCCTCGCGATCCTAGGAAAATGTCACGACATATGCCGATAATAATTCTTGTCTGCCGTCGCGTGTTCTATCTGCGGAATGCGATCTAAACGGGCACGAGCTGGACAGGAATCATCGAACTTTCCAGACTGTCGATTACTACCTTGTGACAAAGCGCGTTTCGCTCGCTGGTCGAAACGCGGGACAGTGGCGATAACGCGTGCCAGTATTGTCCAGGTGAGTCTCCTATCGAGAAGTCGATCGTCCAGTTCAGATAAAACTGATAAGAACTACAAGCGCTGTATCGATGTACGAAACTGTAATATCGACCGGCTTGATTGCTAAATTAAACGTTATCTTTGAGAAAGCTTGGAAACACGTGACGTTCGCGATAGAAATCGTAAATTTTTCTTGGAACTTGGATCGCTGTCGTTTGTGCAACTGGTGCAACCTATTGTACAATTACACCGGAACAAACATATTTTTCACCGAGATGACGAATAAACAGGATGTAGAGGGAAGAGCGTAGCAGGTGCAGTTTTGATGAATTAGCGTGGCTAATTGAAAGCAGAAGTCATCGTTCGAAGTCGCTGAACGCTGTGTTTTGACGGCGCGGCGGTGTAACACGCGGCGCGGTCTGAAACAAGCAGGAGAATAACGTGGAAGGGAAACTTAATTACGGCCACGTCCTTTCTTAATTAAGAGAAAATGTTTGGCGTATCTCGGCGAGATTACCGTGTACGAGTCAAGCTTCCGTTTGCGCTACCTGCTCGCCTGCTCTCTCACGATCGAAAGCCCGATCCAAAACTAATTCTTCCATTCTTTCCACGCGAACGACCGTGCCCGCCGGAGTACCCGTGTCTCCGTTCCTTTTCACCGCCTCGATATATCGGCAGTGTTTGCACAGCGTACACGCGTGTATCCCGACGTTTCGCTTTTTCCTGCCGGATTAACAGATTATCTCTATTGTCGCCTATCGATTCGCATTGGTACTTGAAGTTCGCCTATCTCTATTAGTTTTTCATGGTTCGATGCGAGAAAAGAGAATCAAAGCTGAGACGATGAATGAGAAAACGGAGCACGTGTTTCAATGTTGAAAAGTACGAACGTGACTCTCTCAAGATACATGCGTATACACTGCCGTGCATAAATCACCGGACATTTACTATATCTACATATCTGCGATATACGAATACGTGAACTTTGGAAAACTAATTATCGATCTATTTAGAAAGTAAGAAAATGTTTCATAACCTATGGAAAAGAATACACGATACAAAGATTAAATTAAAATCTACCAAGGATCGATACGACGATCATCGACAAAGGACCAAGCTCCCTTTCGAATACGAGCGGAGGAAACAGCGAGTTCGTCCGGGACAAGATCGAGGCATCGTTCGTCCGATCCATGTTCATTCTCACCGTTGAAGCGTGCGATCGTCGGCCTCGCGCGGGCTCACGCCACAAGGGACGAGGAGACACGCGAAAACGTCGGCCACGGCGGGAAGACGGCTAGCATATAGCCTCGGGCCGGTAAACATGGTGGCACCGGTGGCATTATCGGCGCACACAACGCTGCACGCCGGTTGACATTGTTTGAAGAACTCCAAGGCAGCGGAGTAGAGTTGTCGTCGTCGTGGTCGTTGTCGTCGTCGTCGCGGAGAGTCCGAGCGTCGAGAAAGGTTTCTCGATGGAGGGAAGCTTTCCAAAGGGGAGGAGGAGGAGGAGGAGGAGGAGGAGGAGGAGGAGGCGGTGGCGGCAGAGGGGCGGGGGAGGCATTTCTGCGCAGGGAGGCCGAAGGAAGCGAGACAGAGATGGCTGGAGCGAAACACGGGGCGAAGAAGAGCGAGAGACAGAGAAGAGGAGAGGAAAAGGAGGGGTAGGGGGTGGTAGGGGGCAGTGTGGCGGGTTCGACGGCCGGCTGGTGGCCCAGTGACCGGGACCGGTTCCCTCCGCGGTTCCTCCTTCCGCCTTCCTTGCAAACGCACAACTGCATCATCTCGACTCACCTCCCTGCCCCCCTGTTCGTCCCACCGACCCGCTCCCCTACCCACCAACCGCCTTCTGCAGCCTTCCTTCAGTCTCTTCCTCTGCATGTTCTTTCACGCTCGTTCCACCGCCACGGACCGCTGTCTCTATCATCGGCCCTCCTCGCCTTCTTGTTTGCCCGTTTCTTCGTCTCCTTCTTCAACATGTCCTCCACCACCTCTTTCTCCGTTTCTTCTCCTTCCTCTTCTCTTGCCCCTCTTTCTCTTCTTCTTCGGCTTCTTTATCAGTGGTTCTGTTCTTGTTGTTGTTGTTGTCGGTCCTAACGTCAACGTCCTCGTCGTCTCCGTCGATCACGCGAAAGCGTCACCACACGCTCGAAACATCCTCGCCTGCCTGCTCTCTTCGGTTTCTTCCACGTCCGCTCCATGGCCCGCTACCTCTTCTTCCTACCGTGTAACTCTTTTATTCCCTCGCTACCATCGCTATCATCGCTACCACCAGCAACTACGTATTTGCGTCGTCTCTCCCCTCGCGATTCCGTTTCTCCGTGTCCCTCGGGTTCTCACCCTTGCTCGCCTAGGCAGCACGCTCCACGCAGACTGCGCCGCTCCTCTCCGCGGCGCGGTGATCCAAGCACCACGCGGAGAGGTCACAGCGCGCGCGTTCCCTCTTTCATTCTTCCTCCGCTTCGTCCTTCTCCTTCCTCCGCGCGCGGCGCGGCTCGTTCAGTGATCGAGCGGCAATAGCCACGGCTGGACGCGTCTATTTATCCCACGCGTTCGCCGGCAATATGCGGCGACGGGACCAAATGGTCGACGGCAGGACACGCGACCAGATGGTGGCGAAGAATAAAAGGAGATCAGGGCTTCGTATGCACGCGGCAAGATCCACGGATTCGTGATGGGCATGGTCGGGTACCCTGAATCAAGGGCTTGAAAGGAAAAGTAGTTCTATGTCCGAGGGAGAGGCAGGGAGAAAGAAAGAATGGCCGCGTGGAAGAGGCGAAGAGTCGGGAAGGTGCGAGAAAGAGGCGGAAAAAGAGGAGCGAAGAAAGAGGGAAAGAGAGCTCGAAGGGGAAAGGAAGTGAAAGTACGAGGAGGCCTGCGTTACTGACGCATCCGAGATTTCGTGCTGTCGTACCTCTTTCGTCTTCCCTTCTGCTCTTTCGTCGTGTACAGTCGCGCGTGTTCGCGTCCACGGCTCGTGCAGCCAGCCTCGATAATTTGTCGGTTCGTTCGTAACGAGCTGAGAAACCAGGAAGAGCCGCGCCGCGGGAGGAAGGAAGAATCGGTGCACGCGTTTGCTTGCTCGCTCGCTCGTAAGCGCGAACAAGTAGCTAGATACGTAGCTGCGTATAGAACGTAGTTACATGCATATATGTATATACCTCGTAGCAGCTATGGGAAGGAAAGTGATTTTCTTCGAGAAGCACGCTGACCCCGAGACAACGGCGGGCGAGGGGATTGAAATCGGGATTATGCAACGACCATCATCCGCTTCTTCTTCTTTCCTTCGTTTCCTCGTTGCACCAGGCTGACCCTGATGCGATGGTCAGCCGCTTCTTGCAACATCGACCGTTTCAATTATCGCCTATTCATCGCTGCTGTCCCGCGAAGGCGGAATCGTATTCCGTCGTGTATTGTGAAACCATCGGTTCACCGATTGTTCCAACAACTCTTACAATTTTCTTTTTATCTCTTTCACAGCCGAATCTTCCTTCGGCTGTGTATTAATATCCTCTTGTCAGTTACGAGCAATAAAAATTCATTTGTTCGTAAAGAAAAGTGAGATCGATTTTACCGAATATCGGTAGATTTTTCGTTTACTCGGTTTACGACGTTGCAAAGTACGATATTGCTTGTACACGTCGTCGAGCATGAAAGGGTCGTAAAGAAGTAAAAAGAATTATGCTTGTGTCTCGTTTATGATCTCGCAGATAATTTCGGCCAGGTAAATGGATTAGTGTGGTAGCAGTGGGAGCACAGCTGCTCGACGAATAGCAGAATATGTATTTGCCGATGTATTAATATTCCGTGTTCGTTGCGAGGATTCCAAGTTCGTCGTAATAAATTGTCACGGTTGAAGTTGCTCGCGGCAAAAGTGAATTGGGGGAATATCGTACGCAACACGATGATGAATAAACCGACCCATTGTTGCTGTGTGTCAGAAGAGAGATCCTCTTCCCAGCCCCGCTTATGAGTATTACTATTACTTTTCAAAGTACGCGTAACGAATTCAAATACACTTCCTCAGGCTTCCCTCCCTCGGGTTTCCAGGCATCGTTTCAGGTTCACATGAAGGGTACTATATCCTGCAAGGCTGTGGGTCTCATCCCCAAACGGCATTGCCATTACCCACGACGGAATTATCATCTTGAAACAATAAAACTATCGTTTAATTAAAATTAGTTCCATTCCGCGAGCAGTGGCCAAATTATTCGAACGAGGGAGATGTAACGAGCTCGAACATTCGAACTTTGCCATCTTCGTTAAGAATGCTGTCGTTGAATGTTATGGTAGAAGATTTATGCCTGCTTGTATAGCAGATGTAAAACTAGAGGTAAGATATAATACTCTGAAATATGTAGAATAATAATATGTAGATATTTATACGTTGATCGAAACGATCAAGGACGCGAACCGTAAATAATTCCATTATGACTAAACGAAACTGAAACGAGCAGGTTCGATAGGTCGACGCGTGACTATTTCACACAAATTAGCGAAAAAAAATGAGCAAAAACGATCGCTACATGGTTCGAAGGACGAAAGAGACGACGACATCGAGAATCGGAATACCGGTCAGCCGAAACAGCCTGGTAATCCAAAAAGAAGAGAAGTTCGCTGGCGGACCAGCGATGGGGCCGTAAATAGCGAAGCGCGGTCTCTCGAAGTAGGTGAGCAGCGAGGCTGGCAGAAAAAAATCGGGCTCGCTCGATCGCCGTGAACTATTCGTGGGCAACGCGCTAACGGTATATTTGCCTGCTGGATCTGCTAGTGGCGTTCCTGTTCGTTCTCCGATCTACCGGGTCTTGAATTTATTTTTGGCCAGCCGTTCCATCGAATTCGGTACGAAATAGGGCTAGTCGATTCCTCGAACATCGTTCTATCTTCTACCGTAAGAAGTCGCATTGATTTTCTTCAGCCAGTATTCTAGTTTTCCGTATGTTTAGAAAAATCCATCGCGTCAAAAACTGCCGGGTTAAACTATGGCAAAGGTGACGCGAATATCGTTCGATCGCTTCGTCCTTCGATTCTACATCGTGCGATAAATCAATACGATAGCAATCGTTCAGACGGTTAATAATAGAATCGATCACATATGCAATGAAAATGATTGGCGATCGCTTGTGTAGATAAAAAGAAAAACTTCCGTGATCCATAGGTTGGCGGATTAAGACTCGACGCTAAAGTCGGGAGAATAATTCATGCGCGCTAAAGCGTGTTCTGGGACTTTGGTATTCGAGCGAAATGGTAGCTCCTAAAGCCTCGACGAATCGGGTGGACGTTACGGGTAGGCAGAATGGGGGGAATTGTTCGTTTATTTATGAGCTTAACGAGGCTTTCGTTTGTTCATTTGATATTCCGTAGGAAGAGGTCGGATATAATTCTCGTGTTATCTGAAGCGGCAATTCCAGGCGGTTCCATTAGAAACTGACTTATAATTAGAATCTCTGCGAACCGTCAAGCGTGTTTCGCGATTCCTAAGCCTGGTATCGAAGGCACGAGACGGCGAGCATAGTACATTGTACGGACAGGAACTGGCGTGTTACAAGTTCCACTTGTCAATTCGTACGCGTTAACTGATATTACCGATGGAGGAATTCGCGCAGGGAGGCGAAACGCGTCAACGTTCGCGTCAAGCTTCGCCCGTATTTCGATATTCCGGTATTGGTGTGGCGGGTTCGTTACGAGATCGAGATCTCACAGACCTTGAGAAGATCGATTGAGTAACCTAATCGTTAATCCGACGTAAGAGGCGGCAATTATTTCTCCAACTGGCTGCCGGCCGTTGAATTCGACGATCCAATATAAATTTAGCCGCTTTAATCGCCGTTCACTTCTCACTGTGCTCGAGCGAGCGAGTCTTCGAAGCGCTTCGTTCTTGTATTTTCCGTCTGCTTATCAGCGATCTCTCCCACTTAGCTTTCCTCGGGAGCCGCGCGTATACACAGTTGAATTCCATTCTCATAAATATTTGAAATTCGTAGCGCGCTTATTAATCGCGCGATTAATTAATTCCTTACACGTATAGGGACCGTGGTACAGATAATAACAGGGTGAAGTTAATTTCGCGATATTTAACTGGGAGCCTCCATTAGGAGTCCAAGGGAAACCCACGTCCTTCTATCTACGGATCGGTGTGTACACGTGTCTATACATTATATAAAGGTATATATATATATATATTTTTTTTTAATTCCCTCAGCGCGGTATAAAGAGCTCTTAACGAGAATAAAACCTAATCGCTCGAAAAGCTGGATCTCCGCGGCGTCGCTGCGAATACATGCGCTTAGATGACTTGTTCCCCGTGCACGGAGTTACAACTACGTGCTATTGACCTTTACGCTCAATGATTCGCCATAGGCTCGCGTCAGTTCTGAAGTAATTGGCCGAATAAATTATTGCGAATACCACGGGTACCGGCGTATCACGCAAGATCGCCGCAGCCCCCGGTGTCTTTTTCGCCGCTGTCTCCTTCGCGCTTCCTACGTCTAATTAAGTGGCGATCATCCCCACCCCTACCACGACCGAGACCGATTATTCGGAGACCATTCGCGAGCAGGGTACTCAAACTTGACCCGTCTCGATCGATCGCCATCACGTGAGAACGCGTCGACGAGAGGAGTTCGATCGAGCCAACCCGATCGATCATACGTGAAGTCACCTGCCCGTGCGGAGGCCGCTCGAGATCAACACCGCAGCATCTTCGGTACGAATCTGAGAATTCTGTATTCATAGCCATTTTCATTACCATCGTATATTATGAAAAGATAAAGAAGGATCGAAACAGGGAATAGGAAAAGACTAAGAAAGGGAAATGTTGAAAAGCACGTGGTCTGAACGCTATGAAAACAAATATCTCTTCATTATGCATAGTAATGCCGCGAGTGGAATTCGAGACGGTATCTGTCGCTCGACTGGAAACTCGAGTTTCTCGATTGGTCTCGGCGAACGGAGCTGCTTTCAGCGAACACGGATGAACTTCGTGAACTTCGTTGTGGGAGTAGCTTGAAGGAATTCGCTATCGGATCGTCGTCGGATCGAAATCTAACAGGCTACGATAACAGGAGATCGTTCGATCGATTCTTCCGGCGAGACCAACTTACGTATCAGGCCACCATCGTGTGATTTACATTCGACCAGACGCCTCGGTAATTTATCTATTCTCTGGCAAACGACTGTTTCACCGGCACAGTGGACGTTCATTACCGACTTTCCTCGAATTCTCTCGCAAGTCAGCCAACCATCCCAGCTAGAGAGATTCTATCTCGCGTGCGTCTCGTGTTCCGAGCGAGACTCGCCTTTTCCTCAAGGAAGGACACGGGGAATTATATAAGAAGCCCTCACAACATCGCCGGAGGGCAGGAAAGGGACTCAGAGGACTCGGTACACCGGAGACAGACGGATAGAACGTAATCTATTAGTCTCGGTCGAAGAGTACCGGCACAAAGAGTAGTCATAGCGATCGTGAAAGATCGCGGAACCGGTCGAGTCTTAGAAGACCTCGAAGATTAACGAGAAGAAAGGGAAAAGCTTGGTAGAACCGGCGTGTCCCGTGGGCAATTTTCGTGGCAATGTTCGTGGATCGTGGTCGAGGAAGCTACACCACAGGCAGAAATATATACAGAAGAGAAGAGACAGGTCACCGATAATCGTCACTGAACTTGCGTGTCCCCCTCTCCTCTTAGCGGAACGCGAACCACGTAGGCTCGAAGGAAACGAGATTCTCAGGCTGGTTTCCGTGTCAGCGGCGACTCGGCGAATCCGGCCGGCCAGCAGGTCTGGGTTAGGCAGACACTGTGGACAAAGGCTAGGTGGAGATCGTCGGAGATGCAGAAAATGGGAAGAAGGATCCACCACGGGATGAAAGATCGGTGAAGAAGGAAGGACTTCTCGCTTCGAGCACCCAGTATACACATCGCGAGACGAGGAACCAGGGAACACGCTGTTCGTCTCTGTCCCTCCGAGACTGTATCTTCTTCTTTCTCTCTCTTTTACTCCTTTCGTCTCGCTTCCTTCCCTCCAACTCCCTCTATTCAGCTCGCTCGCGCCGCAAGCTTGCTCTCTGTCTATCGCTTGGTCCCGCTCCATCCTCGTTCCTCCCCTTTTCCAGGCCTCTTTCTCGCTCGTTCTGTGCAAAGTAAAGAGGAGCTCTGGCTTGGGTCGTTGGCCGCAACTCGCCGTGACCCAGTGCGAGCGCTAGGACATTGACTCTGCCATCGCCATCGCCATCCGCGATACCAACTTCCCTTCGTCTCTGGCCCCGCGAGTCCCCTCTAGCCTCCACCCTACCTCGTCCCCACACCCGGACCTCCACCTCCTCCCTCCCTCGCACGCTCGACCTCCCCCGCTCCCGTATCGCCTACCGATTCCTCTATACCTCGTTCGGTTTGCACCGACGACTCGTGCCTCCTCCTCCACCTCCTCCTCCTCCTCCTCCTCCTCCTCCTCCTCCTCCTCCTCCACCTCCTTCTCCACCTCTTTACTCTCATCTTTATCCTTCTCCTTCTGCCTCCTCTTCTTTGTCTACTTTATCTTCTTCTCCTTCGTTCCCTTCTTTTCATCCTTCACTCTCTTTCTTCGATCGCCTCCTGTTCCACCACCTTTGCTTTTCCTCCTCCTCCTCCTCCTTCTCTACTTCTTCTACCGCTGTCGCCGCCGATGTTTCATCCTCTGCGTTCGTCTTCCCGGTTTGCTCTTTTTCGATCGCTCGCTTCCTCCTTGCACTCTGTCCCATGCCAGCGGCCCGATCGATTCGCACGATTTCGCGTGGACGGAACACACGAGCGAACCCGCCGCTCGCGGGACCCGAGGGTGAACCACAGCATAGTTCGCAGTCTCATAATTCTGATCCATTTTTCAAATCACACCGAGTGGACACGCAGAATAAGTGGACGAAATTCACTGATAGAACCAACGCAGTGACACGGTTGTCTATCAACGTTGCATAAATTGGGCTCTGTTTACGGAAGAGGCCGGGAGGGACGGTCGCGGCGCGAAGGCGACGAATGGCGCGCGCGCGCGTCCCTCACGGGAAGTGGCGCGTTGTGGTTTCTTGGTTTATGAACCGAGGCCGTGGTAACGATCGGTTTCTCTCCGAACGCTTGATTCCCGCTGCTTGTTAATCGTCCTTGGTCCGGGGTACTATCGCTTCCGTCTTTTAATCAGCTGCCGACGAGGGTCGATAAGTGGAGATCGAGGACGAAAATTCGACGTTGCAAAGTCACGAAATTTTCTCGACTTGTTCTCGCAGTTACGACTCGACGATTTAGAAGTGGAAGCGCGATGGACGGACGAAGAGTGTGGAAAGTGGGAGGGAGTCTTGACCCGTGCCAAGTAACGCTCGAAGTCAGCTGACTTTGGTCGCCTCTCAGCTGAGATCGCATCAACATCTCTGCCTGATGATCGACTACTCTGATTCTTCTTATTGTCGTATTTTATACTTACAAAATATCTATTCTCTTATCCGTGATATTATTAAAAAACATTCTCTTTAATTCATTTATTATCAGATAATTAAGTCATATAGATGCGAAGCGACTATATCGAATAGGAGTCGGGAGAAAGGTCGCATCGAAGTGGAAAGATCTTTCCTACCTCGAAGGCAGGTAGAAAAACGCGTGTCCCCGGTCGCGTTGGATCGCGTCCAAAGGAGAATCCGCGTGGTCCGCGAGACAATGCTCTCGGTTCTATCAACGTGTCTCGAACGACATCCACGGAGAGGAGGTTCGAAGGCTCGTCTTCGAAACCTGATTTTCTCCGTTTCACTTTCACGGATGCGCGGCGAACGAACGCAGCTCGTGCCACACCACGGTGGGTCGGCGTTAAACTTCCTCGTCGGTGTGGCGGATGAGGGAAGGCGAGAAGGAAGGTCGAAGAACAGAGAGACGGGAGGCAAGAAGAAGGAGAGAAAACGACGAAGGCAAGAAAGGGAGGTGGACAAAGAGCGTTGCGCGAGAGAAATATGTATAGCTGGGAGAAGTGAAGAGAACGAGGAGGCAGGACGGAAAGAAACGTTTCTAAGCACGGTTCGGGCCGCTTCACGAAAGTCGAGGGTTCCTCGGCGAATCGTAGCAGGAAGAGAGCCGTCCAATTAGGTAGTCTCCAACAGCGGAAGTCTGGCCAACTTCCCGATCGTAAAATATATCCATCCTGATAAGCGACATACAGGTCCTGGGTGGTTGCCCCTGTCCCTCCGGTGTCCTAATGAGATGCACGGAAAAGGACTCGGCTTTCGCGTCACGTTTCCTCGTGCGCAACAACGACCAGGCCTCGTTCGTGTATATAACGCCGAAACCATGTATGCTTTTCGTCCACACGGAATTCGAATTCTGGACTCACGTGGCAACCATTTACGATCTTTTTACCTAACACCCTGCCCTTCACTGTCCGAAGAGGAGGTTGCGAGAGAAGTTGCATAGGCAATCCGTGGCCTTCGACCGTGTCTGCGCCTTCTCCCCTGTCACGTGTTCCAGGTTTGATTGATGGAAGGAAATGTGGCGCTGTGCGTGAGGTTTTTTCGTGTTACCGCTGCCTGCTGCGGTCGCCTTTTTCCTCGGTTTTTTGGTAAATACAGCAGGACGATCAACGTATACGGGGTATAATGGCTTTCATCGTGATATTTGAGTTTGTTTCATTCACCCCGGCTAATTCTTTCGATTGCTGCGGACAATCTATAGCAGCTGCTACCTAGGTCGATATACAATGAATCATATAAGTATCATATAGTTCCAATACCTGCTATATTTCTTCCTCGCAGCCACGCTTCCTAGTAGAATTCTTCTTCCTTTTACTTATCAGCAACGAATCTTCATCTTCGTTCCTTCCGCCTCCATTTTGGGAAGAAGGAGCATCCCCAAATACCCGTGTCACGGTTGCCATTCCCGAAGGGACGCTGATGTAAGACTTCGTTGAATTCGGTGGCTCGATGATGCCGCGCACGTTCCCCCGGTTTTCGGTGCTTGGTCCGCGTATCCCGTTATGCATTTTTCCACTGGGGGGAAAAAAGCGACGGAGAAGAGAGAGGAGAGAGGAAAAAGGCGCAGCGGCAACAGCGGACGCTGTAAGAAAAAAATGGAAGAGAGAAAAAATGTTGGCGGGCAAAAAATTGACGCATCCTGTGCGCATGGCCTGACCTCTCTTTCTCTCTATCTCTTTCTTTCTCTCTCTCTCTCTTTCTTTCTCTCCTTCCCTCTCGAGCAAGAAGTAGCGTTCGAGTAACGCGGATACCGTCCGATCGATTGGCCAGTCCGAATACTCACCTACGTACATCCTATCCGTCCTCTTTCTTTTACTTTTTTTTTCTTCCTCCGCCTTTCACCACCCTCTCTTTTCCCGTGTCCCGTAGTCCCCTTTGTACGCGCGCTCTCTCGCGTATTCGATTACGAGAATCTCGTGTTACGTGGCTGGCGCGTGCAACCTCTCCATCGAACTGTATCCCTCGAAACGCGGCCCTATCGTCGAGACGCGTCCGTCTGCGCGATTTCAATTTCGCGTGTCGTTCGAACCCCGAGACAAAACGTACGATATAGTTGACGATATAGTGGACAAGATCGTAGATACGGCTCAATGTATATCGCGCAGTGATATAATGCTAAATATTCGTTAGAGATTGAATGACGAAGGTCGATAGTTGCAAGTAAAGCAGCTGCATTTTACTCGGATGGGATCATGCACTATAGAAACAAGCGACTGGTCGATGGATGGACGTCCGTTGAGCAGGCAGTTTCGCGAACGCGCCAGGCCATCGGTCCTCGTAAAAGCCTTTTATGAGTTTGCGTACCTCCGAAAATAACTACACAATCGGAACCGGTTTCGGCATAATCCTCACCGATTTTGTGTAGGCCTACAATTTCAATAAGTAAACATCCTGTCACAGTGGTACGCGAGCCGCATAATTGTACCGGTTCCGCGTGAAATTTCTCGCGTTTTCAATTTCCTGCTAACTCGAGTCAGCCCGACGTGTTCATGCGACGAAAGAAGACACTAAAGAACCGGGTTACCAGTTGAACTTCGCTCGAATTATCGCCTTTGAAAATTCACTGGTGTCATGGATCTTCTTGCTTAACCCCGAAACGATAACTTTACTAACCCCGATAACGAGAATAAACGAAAGGAAAGGAGAATAATCGGGAAAGAAAGACACCTAATAGAATGCTAAACACTGACTTCACTCTGTACATAGAGAAACGCTGCGAAAGAAAAAGTATTATAAAATAAAAATGCAAAGGAAACTGGCAAAAATCGTCGTAAAGTGGCGCCGAAGAAGAACAAACAGGGTGAAAAATAAGGGAAATGCGAGGGAAGAACTAAAGAAAAGAGAAGCAGGAAATGTCAGCGCGAATCAAATTCCCGGTAGGGTCATCGGCGATTCCATGATGCTTCGACGGTGGTGGAGGTGCCGGCGGTGGAGTATAGGCGATCGCCGGTTACGGTCAAGGACTCGCTGACGTCAGCTTCGCCGGTCGTTAAAGAATTTAGGTCAAAAAGTCACTGTTGTGTGTTCGCCATTCATCGCGAAACCTGGCGAACGAACGATCGATGTCCGATTTTACCACGAACGAACATCCGTCCATTTGGATGACACTACGAACACGAATACACACGATCGTGTGCATACGTGAAGATACAAGAGAAAGAGATACAGTGAGAGATCGGCAGTCGGTTGTTTTTCGCCAGGTTCGCTAATTATTTGAATTGCAAATTTGCGGCACCATGAACAGAGAAGAGTCATCCCGTTACTGGGGCATTAGGCTCAGTCGTGCCTCGAAAATCCTCGTTTCGCGCGGCCATGATAATTGGGAACACGGTTCGTTAGTGACGCCGTGATCCCTCCAATGCTTCGAATCCTGCTAATTTTCGTGCTACTTGGAACACGTAGGAGTGCTGTCACTTCGAAGAATTTCGAAAGAATGTTTGGTAGCTGCCTTTGTTACTGGGTTACCGAAATTACTCTCTTCGTGGTAGTTTTATGAATAACGAAACCGAAATGAGACAGCCAAGTACTTTTCTTTCTTCTTCTTTTTTTTTTTTTTTACGAGACAGCGAAATGCAGAGTGGAAAAAAAATTATTTTCGCGCAAGGATGAAGTGCGAAGAGTGAAAAATGGCGCGATCACCGTGGGAACCGTAGTTCAATAACTATCGACAACGTCCGTTTGATAAGATAGAAAGAAAGGCACGACGCATGGTGAAAATAATGAAACACGGAAACGGACAGCGAACACGTGAAAACCGATGGTAATTAGAATTCTTCTGGCCACATAACATCTGCGCCTAATACAGGAACTATCGCGTGGGTATAATCAGGGACAACAATCGCGCAAAACTTATTTCGTTCTGGCGTTACGGAAGAACCTTCGCTTCCCCCGAGTGTTTCACCGTGAAAAGGTGGAATCAATTTGCCGGTCTGACGTAAGAAGAGGATATAATATCTCGCGAGCGAACGAGTATGCGATTCATTGTGCCCTCACCGCGGAAGTTTATCAATGGTATGCAACCTCTGTTGAGTGGGCGTCGATTTTGAAATAAACACGTTACCACCAACACTTTTGAACGACTATTATCATTTATCCTCCTCGAATTCTTTTGTATTGTTTCCTTTCTTACCTTCTATCTTATTCGGACATGATTTGAAAATATTTTGAAACTCGCAGTTAGAAATGCGCCTCCATTGGATCGTCCGACGAAGAGGAACGCGTTAAAAGCCGCCGCTCTAAAGGTTAATTCCTCAAGTGCGAAGATAACAGCATCGCTTAGTCGAAAGCTCGTCGCGATCTCGCTCGTGACTGGGTATAATTAACCTTTTCCCTGACACGAATCCATCGAGTGGATAAAACAGGCCCAACGGAGGACAATAAATAGCTAGTCGCGCGGCTGACATCCTAGCCGAGGTCACGTCGATCGTTTTCCACTTCCACAATGACGGACAGAATGACGGACTGCCATTCGAAGAGGCTGTGGAGACAGTCGCGACGAAAGGCCAGAGGAGAAAGGAAAAAGAGGAAAAACACGAGGCGCACGTGGGCAGACCGGCACCTATTTTCCTCGCATGCAGGGGTCACCGTTCCCCTTCTCTGCTCTTCTACTCGCCTTTCCTCTCCGTTCCGCTCTCTCCGTCCCTTCCCTACGCTGTCTCGTCACTCTGTCTTTTTCTTTCTCTCTCGACGCGGTGGTTTGCAACCCCCCTCGAGCACGAACGCGTCGGCTCGCGTACCGCGAAGCGCAGGTTACATAATTATTCCGGTCGTGCCTCGCGAGTGTTTCTTGGCCAATGGGATTGTGGTTCTATGGGACAGTGGACGGTGTCCCCATAGAAGCCACGCCTCGTGACCCAGACTCCCACATAACTGTTCTCGAAACATCATCGGCAGTCCGAATGAATCGGCACTGGCCGAAGAAAGAAAGTAGCTGGTGTGAGAGAGAGCAAGATGGCAGTGTGGAAGGAAGCGAGACCGATGAAGAACGACAACTGGCGAACAGAAGGACGAAGAAGACAACAGGCATCGGTCGTATTATCGATTCCCATGACGCCACGTCGGAGTCGCGCAAGTGTTTGAAATTAGACTTCGCCATAGCAGTCGCTTCGCTGTGTTTATATTGGCTGCGATCGGCACGATGCATCGATATGCGGCGTTGCATTCTGTTCGATGACCGCCGTGCTGCCTCCATGGACTTTCCATCGTGCCTCGGCTTTCAGGAAGCAAAGAAGATTTGGGGCCTCGACGACTTTTACGATCCGAATCTTGAACGTTGCCCGACGTTCTCCAAATTCCTCCAGCTGGAGGTAGTAAAATGAAACGCGTAAAAATTCTTATATCTCGCACGGTAAAATCGAATATAAATGAATATAAACGAAACGAGGAAAGGAATACCTTCGTAAAGATCAGAAGAGAAGAAAATAGAAAATTCGTCATCGTTTCCTGTTTTCTCCAAAATGTCCCTATGCAACATATGCAAAAAGGCGATAACGCGGAATTTCCTACCGGCAGCTTAGCCGTAGCAATCGATTTATCAGTCAACCGCGACAATGGCGGCGTCGCGTTAGAAGAGAGAGAGCGGTAGGTAATGGTCGATACTACGTCTTGCTTCTCTTTCACAGCCGGAAAGCGCGCGGCCGACCGTACGTTTCGAGAATGAGAGGAACGTCGCGTAATCGTAGAACGCATAGATCAGCAGTGGTAAAAAGCGGCGATGTATGCGGCCGGGTAGGCGCACCAAGTGGCCGGTGCCAAGTGGCCGCGTAATGGCAACACGGAGGTGTGCCTGGTGCAATTCAAGGTCCGTGATATGCTGCCTCGATTCTGTTATCGCTTCTTAACCAGCGCTCGTTCCCATTGTTCGTTCGACGATATTTCTCGAATGCTCCCTCGGAGATATCGCTTTTCCGGGACGCGTCTTTTCTTCGTGGTGACGCGTGGGCGCCATGAAACTTCTGGTACCGTTTTATTTTTTGTGCACCTTTTACGGTACATATAAACGTGAAGATTTTAATTTGGACATTAAACCGGTATCATAAAATGTTGCAATACGGAGATTATTGGAAATACTATAATCGTAACTTCTATGGAATGATTATGTCGCAATGATTTTTGAACGAATGGATTTTCTTCTTTTGCACGTATATAGTAGGATTATGAAATTGTCGGTTGTTAGTTATAATTTATTAAATAGTTTAGTTATAATTTATTCGTGTATAACTGAAGTTCATATAACAAGTACCATTGATTCTACGCATAACTCCTTTATGAAAAGCTTTATACATTTCAAACTGGAAGCAAGCGATGAAAATTTAATGTTCTCTCCTACCATTCTTCTTCCTCGTGAAAGCAGCCATGGATAAAACGGGGCAGCGGTATGTAAAACACGACGATTGAAAAGCCGACGCTTATGAATGCCCTCCCATGGATATTCGACCCTCTTTGGCGTACTATGTCCTTAGAACGGAGGAGGCACAGTGGCCGCACGCCCGTCCATCAAATTAGGGGATGAAAAATGTCCAGCGGGCCATCGACCACTTCACGATGGCCACACTCATCGCGTCCATTCTTCCTTCTTCGCCAGCTCGCGTGGCCACTCTCCGGAAAATGGAGGAAACGCGTGTCCCAGGGATTAACGGAGAATGTACCGTCATTCTGTGCGGGCTTTTTAGTTAACCGACCCATTCAGACGTCTCGAGGGACACTCGAAGGCGGCTACGTCCGCCGGTGAAAGATCACCCGTGGCCGTGTGACAGATGCGAAAGGGTCCATGACGCGGCTAATTGCCAATTAAAAAGACATTTTTCGTGGTAGAACGGCTGACCGTTTTTCCATGTCACCACGGTGACCACTGGACATCTGCATACCGATTCTTCCCGAGCGGCTGGACGTCGACCGAGAAACTCGTTCGTCGATTATTCTTTGGCCAACGAGACCACGGGGGTGTATTGTTCGAAGAAATACATTTTGAAGTCGTATAGAGATCATGAAAAATTGAAAGGAAAGTAGCAACGGACAGCAGCAGAATACGAGTACGAAGATGGAATTGTGACCGATAGGTTCCAATCGCGTTTAACATTGTACGTTGTTAGGACCTTCCGTGAATTTTTCCACTAGAATGTAGAAAATCACGTCACAGCGTTCTTCACCGTGATCCCACAGAAGAAAAAGGCAGACGTTCTTCTCCTATGGAGCATAGGATCTGGAATCGGTGAAAGGAACGTCACTCGAATATCATCGATAATTATTCCGCCTTCCTTCGGGTAAGCACGTTGATCTTGCATCCCCGTGACAAGAAGGCGCGCGTTGCGTGGGCCGAAGAGCCACGCCACCGACTTCCGGGTCTCCGCTGGAGCTGTCGATCTCGTAGATCAAATTTGAGTGTTTCCAGGAAGAAATCGATCGCGTGGATCGTGGACGATGTCCCAAAGCGTGGATCGAGCGCCATATGGACAACAAAGCAAACCGCTTTTTTCTTTCCTGTCGCCTTCTCTTTTTCCCCCACTTTTATCCTCTGCGCTGACACGTGCCCATTTTTCCCCTCAGGAAAAAACCAATTCGATGGAATACGAGATACACAGGATCCCGGAAGGACCTTCTTTACCTTCTTCAAGGGACAACCGAGAAAGGGTTCTTCTCGAGAAAGCGGCAGAAACAGCTGCTGCACTTCCTTTTCTACGCACGAAGACCTACGGAGAGAAAGGGGTGAGAACGATGAACAACAGAGACGAGTCTGAGGTGGCTTTCTCTCGGTTACGCTTCCTGATCCTGCACCGTACGTCGCAGACCTCGGGAATCGAGTGTCGCGTGCCGTGGCACGTGATACTCTCACGGTAGGTTCTTTACGTGCAGGCGATGTTGATCGTTGGTTAAACAGAACCCATTGACAAAGACTACGAGACGATCTGCGTCGTTCGATTTATAGTTTAAAATGATATTTATCGATCAAGCAATTTTTTTAATTTTAATCAACCGAAGATATGTTTAATCAAAGAATTTTTGAATACTACTTCGGCTTGTTATTCGAAGAAACGAATAAAATTACGCTTTCTAGATATCAAATTTATGTTTTCTCAGTATACGTATCTCGCGATCGAGATTGATGAAGAAACACGCAGCTAAATTCCGCGAACTGCCGTGTCCACGAGACGGTGAACGCGGAAGAGGCACGCCACGGAGAGGAGACACGAAGAAGCGTTATATTGCTAGTCCCTTTCCCAGTAAGAGTGGGTTAAGGCCCAAGGTCCTGCTGTCGTCTCGGTGGCGATCCCCCGGATGCGAAGAATATACAGAGTCGGTCCGCGCGTCCCGCGGCTCCGACCTACAGAGTCGAGCCGGTGGCCACCTTCTACCTAACTGTACCTACACTCACGTTGCAACGAGCGCGTGTGTACCAACGTAAGAACTCGCGGCGGGCCGAACGCACACGATGACAACCGTCGCTGCTCCTGATCCTACGCTTGCCTCCGTCTGTCGTCTCGTTCTGGCATCTAACGATGCCACCATTCTGTCGTGCGCGTTTCCTCGTTACTCTTGCATGCTCGTATCGACCATCTGTCCATCGTACATAGAGTCGCGGTATATCGGTGGCGTTTGGCGGTCACCTCGTGAATGCACGCTTGCTGCCACGCGTGTATATACGCACGTCGACACAGAGTCAGGGGACCGAGTTACGCGCGTGAGAGTGCCTTTTATGTAGGTAGCTTACACGCGTGTAAAGGCTTGAAGAGCGTGGCTTCGAGATATGGCCCGTTACTTCAGGGTGTCGCGCGCGGTGGAGCCAGTTACCGTGTTACCGCAATTCAGGCCACAAAGTCAAAATACAGTTAGCCGTAGCCGCGTGCGAGCGCCGGCAAGCGGCTCCGCAACGAGAAAAGAAATCCGGCTTCGCCCCGTCCTCTCCTGTCCTGTCCCGTCCGCTCCAACTCCGCTTCGACTCCGCTCCAACTACTTCGCGCGTGTATATTCCCTTACTACCTCTGTGTGGCCGCGACCTCGCCGCCTGCATCCGGCTGTAAACCCAGTTGCACGCACCGGGGGTACATCCTCGCGAGAGGGATCGCGACGGGCCCCGTTCGCTTGCCTCTGGCTTATCCGCCGACTGACCGATCGTGAGAAACCCATCGTAAAGGAACCGGCTGTTCGATACAATGGGTTACCGTTGCTTGCCTCCTCCTCATCCTCCGCTGCTGCCGCGAGATTTTAGTCGAGATTCGTCCGGCCCCTCCGCTATTGCTAGCCCAGCTATTCTCTCACTCGGTCAACCCGCTCGTGCAATTTGCATACATATCTGTAGAACATCGTAGCCACCGCTAACGGTTATCGTAGAGATCTACTGCCGTCACGAGACGGTATTCTGCCACTTTCGGCTGATCGATATTGAACCACGCTCCGCCGACTCTGTGATCGATGATTCTTTGGAGGCGGCGCGGCGTAGCGGCGAGGAACATGGACTTTCGGGTTTTCGTATGTTCTTCGACGGCGGGATCGGAGCAGAGTGGTATTGTGGAGTCGTATTTGGGCTTTGAAGATTAACTTTCTGAACGGGGAGCTCTTGACTCGACGACGTAGGGTGGATACTACTATTACGTATAAACTACACAATGTTCTCCGAAATAGTTCTGACCAACTCAATACACGCATCAGGGCAATAAAATATATGTATATAGATTTGCAATTCCAATTTTCATTAATAAGCAGGAAACTTGTTATATTTGTTATAATACAAAGAGCAAATAATCTAGAGGACAGAGGAATATAGGTTATGTTTAAAAGTCCTCTAGCAGATATCCGGTTGAAGCGGAGCACGTTCCAGCTAACGGTCTTTGATATCTCATGGAGTTACGATTTTCAAGAAAGTAGGGCGGTCGGTTGAACGGTCGGTCCGTAAGCTCTAATAGAGCGATCAGTCGTGGTAGCCGCGGACCCTGACACCATAGATCAGAGCTGCGAGTTAGTGCACGTTACCGCGGACAGCTGAGCTCGTCTCGCGTGACGTTTCTACTATACGCTGGCTCGCCTTTAAGCACGCTGCAAACTACCGTCCTGCTGGATAAACGCGGTCGTAAATTTCCGCTTTGAAACCGTTTTCGGATCTACCGCGAGCCGATGGGATTATGAAACGCGTCATTGCACGCGATGTATTGTACGCGTCGAAAGGTTAGACAACTGTTGCTCTTGACATTGTCGCTTCTCAAACAATTCTTAGCAAACATTTCTAATCAAATCTACACCACTCCTCTTCGGCTTCGGCCTCTCGCTTTAACTCACGCGTTTACGTGTGTATACGTCTCCGGTTAGATACACAGTTTACGCGTCATGGTCACGACGACGTCAGACGTTGGATATCCAAAAGCAACCACCACCCACGGTTATTCTGTTCATCGTGAGAAATCACGCAGAGATTTATCGTAAAGGCTCGAGAGGGGCCTCGAGGGGACCGACAAGAGCATAGAAAAAAAACGAGGCCGGCGCAGGATTGCAACACTCTCGGTCAGCCGTTTGGGCCATCCACGTGGATCCCTTGAATTTTCAGAGTACGAGCGTGAACACGCAGTTGTTGATCGCGACCGTGTCCCTTTCCTCTTGGTCCTCTATGCATGCCGTCACTCTCTCGAGAGCGCCCTTCTCCTTCAGGCAACGTTTCGGCGCTCGTTCGAAGCGGGGGACCCACTAAAATCTGTTCAGGAAGGTGGGAGGAAAAAAGGTTTTCTCGTAGTTCGTGATCCCACGTGGCATTCCACGCATGCTCGTCCCTCGATCTGACACCAGAAGGAAGCAAGCGGAGGCCAACGCCCAATTCGCAACCTACGGGACACGCTCGCGGTCTTGAAATAGTCCCTGAGGAGTGGGCGTCCCAGTCGCAAGCAGCTAATCCTAGATCGGACAATTGTTTCTCCGACGAACCGCGCGAAAGGTTAACGACACCCGGCTTGTCGAAACACGGCTGAATATCATTTCGTGGCACCGCGGTATCGCAGAGTCCCACCGCCACCTTTTCGTCTCTCGTGTTCTCTTCGAGTTCAATCTCTTTGCATTTCTGCGGTCTTGGTGAAGAATGTAGGCGAATTTGGCGATTCACTGTTGTTTTGAAGATTTTTATGGCACACGTAGGTGTTTTATTCGATTCTTTTGGAATAAGCACGCGTAACGTTCAGATTTGGCAAAGAAGATATTACAAATGATGTCGAAGGAAGTTTAAACGTTCGTCTGTAAATACGTTCAACCCATGTCGCGAAACTAGGTCCCGAAGAAAAGAGGAAATCACCGAACGACTCGCCCACGCTCGACCTGTCTCCTATAAATAATCGTTGAATAATGGGCTGGTGTAATTTCTTTATGAATGACATACCGGGTACGGCGTTCGGAATGCTATAGCGACGGTACACGGAAGAATTCAATTTTCGAGGACGTTACGTGACTGCGTTACGAACCACTCTCGTATCCATCGGTATGTTTGGATATGAATTTTTTAGCAGTTTCACCGCGATAATTGACGTGGCTTGTGGTGCGATGTCCCCTTGTCTTTTGGACTTCGACCCATTTCATTTCCTACTTCTTGTCCATTTAGATTTAATATAACTTCACTAGACCAACTGAATAAGCTTTTAGACGTCTGATACCATCGTATCGATTCTAGATGTTTCTTTATGGAATATATCAAGAAATCCAAGCCACGTCAGCTCTCTACTTGTAGATACAAGTATTACAAAACGAAAGTAAGAAAGTGCAGCGTGCTAGAAAGACGAGCAAACATATTATAGAAAGGCGTCGTCAGGCTTTTCATTTCCATGGAAAATCAACTCTCGGTTCATGTGCTTCGTTTTGCCTTTCACCCCGGATGCCAGCCAATGGTGCGATCACGAGGCGATATCTCGGGCGTGTTTACGCGAAATAGTGGCACACGATCGCAGCAAGTCGGCCGCGAAGGAAGAAAGCCCCGTGAAAGTCCGCTTGTGGTTCGTTCGCGTACATGCCGCAGCGTTTCGCCTCGACCGGCCGTTCTCTGCCTGCTCGGTGGTGAAACGAGAAAGGTGGAAGGGTAACCACGATACATTCCCCACTCCTCCAATGTCCTGCACGCCCCTCTTCAGCGGTGTGTTGGAGCAAATGTACCCGCAAGGCACCTTGACACTGTGCCAGTTTCGCTAGACTGGACGGCGATCTCCTTCTGCACCTCCGTTTTGCGGCGTTCATTTTTCTTTCCTGCCACGCTCGCCAGAAACCGAAGCACTTTCTTTTGCTTCTCACCGTTCGCGGTCCTACGCCACGCGTTAATCTCTTCCTTTGCCGATAAATCTTGCCGCGAATCGAATTTCAGTTGCGCCCGTACCTGTTGATGTTGTACGATAGAGAAGGGTTGACACAGGAAATGAAAACTTTTCCAGCCAACAACGCCTCTCAAGGTTTTTCAACGAAGAAACTGGAAAATCAGCATTCGTAGGATTTTCAAGTTCTAGAACTGGTGATTATTTTAAACGTAAGAACTGATTAATGAAGGATCCACCTGGTTGAGAAAGAGGCATAAAATCACGTAGAGATATACGATATATCGAACAATTACGTGTGAAAATACAATTTGTATTACAATGTTATATAAGTTTGAATCTACTGCGCACTTTTCTTGGCTACCTCGGACAATGTTACGTATATTGGGTGTCCCATTTCACTCAAGATATAAGGATATCGTCGATTTATTGTACGTTGATTAGCATAAAACACAGTGTACATACGACACGTACAATCGTAGAAACCTTGTTGCTGCTACATATGCAGGTAGATAGCGGGAATTTCAAAGTAGCTTACATACAGTACATAGTTGCACGCGAAACGCCAGTATCGAAACTATCGACGAGCGTTTCTGCATGATATTTCCACCCTCGATACGTCGATTGTAAATCACTTGCAAACAAGTTGCACTCTCTGATCGAGTTACAGTAATGGCCATCACTATATTGCGGATTTTTACGCATTTAACATTAAGAAACTAAAAGTTATAGACAATTTGCAAAAATATACAAAACTTCCAACATAAAGTAATCTTTATAATATTTTGATCTATTTGCATAACCATAAATAGATAAGAGTCTACAGTTTATTCATCGGTGTACGCGAAACGTTATATTATATTTTTTATGTATATAATAAACAACATATAAACATAGAATAACCGTTATGAATTACCATAATCATCTGCAATGTTTATCACGAAAAAGAATCGTATCCCTGAGGGCGTCTTTAGCACCCAACGATTGATTACTATCGTGCACCTATAGCTGTCATCGGCATTCACATACACGTGCAGGGTTAATCTCCAATTAATGCTTACTCCATTCGCCCCTAGAACCCTAGAAATTCATGCAACCGTAGCACGAACGTCGCTAATGACCCTAGTTCCATGCGAATCGCGCGCCGTCAGGCAAAACAGACTCTCGATTCTTTCACTCTCGCGTAATAACGATCGTTAGCAGCGCGGATCGTTCGACCCTGTTTCGTGGTCGCATCGCGGCCGGCTGTCCGGTCGCGTAGCGAAGCGCACGCGCACCGGCCGATCGAGATTCGACTCGCGTGCCGATCACGCGTTCGAGCCGATCGACCGGGTGCACGCACACACTGCACGCCGCGATTCGCGCGTCGTTGCACGCGACCAGCCATGTCTGCACACGTGCACACGCCGCACACACGTCCGCCGGGATGCAAATGCGCGCTGAATTTTGCACAACAGTCCTACGTGCGTGACGAGCGTTCGCATGCACCGAACGAAGGGGGTGACGCTCCTTGACATCCTGTACCGCCACTCTAACCCTTTACTCGATCAAGCGTTTTTTTCGTCGATTCGTAGTAACGAATTCTCCCAATCTGGAGAAATTTCGTGAAATTTGGATTAAGTATGGTAGAATATGGTAATTCGAAGATTACTACTAAAAGAACCACTTGGCTTATTTTGAGATATTTAAAGACTAGGCTGTAAAACAATGTGTAAAAGTCGCGCACGGAACATTTAACATTTAACAAGAGCAAGTAAACGAGGAATATTTGGTGACTTCATAACAAAAATGATAAATTTTTAATGAATCTTCGATGAACACGCGGTTTTTAGCTCTGTCTGATTCCATCGACAATGATCTTTTATTAAGGAATTCTGTATCATTCATAAAATTAATCAGTCGAAAGAATATTCAGCGAAAATTTTTGTTCAGATTCCTGAGTAGTCTAATTACGTTAATTATTATCCTGTTGACACCGTAAAGTCTCCATATCGTTGTTCCTTCAACTGGTCGACGATGTGAGTTTTGTGTATCCTGTAGACGGTAAGGTTGTCCGATGCGGAGATAAATGGTTCGGACACGAACGAGAAGATGCTTTTAGTACGAAGGATGTACGATGGATGTGACGGGCGTCACGTAACACTTGTTTGGTGAGTCGGGGATGCTTAAATCGGTAATGAAATGGTAGAACAAAGTAATTCCCTGAGCGTAAAACATGATATCTAACTTAAAGCGTTCCTACTACTTCGCATCTACTTTACAACACAACTAACCGAAAAACATGTTTGTACAAGCGTTTCTATGTACTTCTAAATGATTCATCGATTCTTCCAACGCAAGGATGGTAGGATCACCGTATTGTTTGTCACGTTTCTGAATTTTCTCCACGATTTTCGTTCAACCGTATATAGATCGTTCTCGACAATGCTTGCGCCAAGAGTGCGCACGCGTTTCCTCACGGTCTTCGGTGCGATACTCGCGCTTTCCTTAACCATTTTGCTTCTGCAGGGGACGTAGGTAAATTAACGCGTTCCATTATTAATAGTGGCATTGGCCTGGACTGATTTACGCGACAGGTAGAAGCGGTGAACAAGGTGAATACGCGTGCAACAGTGCAGCCGACCGATTTCACTTTCCCCGATGAGGAAGCTGCTTCTCCTTTTATTCCGTCTCTTTCTTTCGCTTTTTTCACACACGGGGAAAGTAAAAGAGAACCGAGAGAGCGCATTGGAGGTGTTCAAAATCAATCACCGGATATACGTTTGAAGTACCTCCTTCTATTGACGCCACAAGCTTGACTTACTTTTCTTCTCAGTTCCAGTGAATTTCCATAAAATCAATGCAGTCGTTACTTCCTGCGGTAACGATGAAAGTTCTCGTAATAATTGTACAACATTTACACACTGCCACGTCATGCATTGTTCAGAAGTATCCGTCATCATTTATACTCGGCTCGATAACTTGAACTTGCAACGTGAGAGAGGATGATGTTCCGCACGGTCCTCAACTTTCTGCCTAAGAAGATCCGATAAGAGACGAAGGGTGTTCGATCTGGATCGATAAATCGTATCGAGGAAGCGATCGGTGAGCGAGACGCGTGCCATTCGCGTCGAACGGTGGCCTCGATCGTGACACGATGACCGTATCCCCCGGAGAGTTGGGTCGAGCGTGCAAACGCCAGCCGAAAGGCGGCGGAGTTCAACGTTCTTTGTTCGGTTTTCGGCTCGAGCGATCAGCCGCGGAAGGAGGATCGCGGACTTGACGTGTTGGCAACCCCTTCCCTCCTCCCGTCACGCCAACCCCCCGCTCGCACGATTCCCTATCGTGCTATCTTGTTCTATCACTATCCGAGAATCTGTTCGTCTCGTTCCTTCACATTCGCCTCGTCGTCGTCTCTCTCTATCTGTCTCTAGCTGAACAGTGAACACGCCAGGCGGGTCAACGCACCTAGCCTAACGAGCGACCAGCCAGCCAACCTATCCATTCTGCCTACCTACCTACCCATCTACCTACTTATCGTCACTTATTCACCAGTTCTCTCTTCAAGGCGTTCTGGCGGCCGTAGAATCCCGAATTGGTGAATCAAGAGCTTAACCGCGCGCTAACCGGCCCCTCTCGAGCGAGCTACACGAGATCACGTAGACCATCTACTTGGTTGCTGGCCGGGAGAACAGCTGAGAGAAGAAAAAAAAGGAATACGACGAGACATAATGGTAAGAAGAGCAAGGAAGATAGAGAGGAATACGAAAGGCCGGGTGATAATTCGTGAGCCCGTATCGATGGAACACGGCATGGCGCCCCGACTTCAGGTCACTGATCCAGCTGAATCGATTCGCAAGAAACGGGCTCCGGCCGATCGACAGCGGGGCCGGGGGCGGAGGACCGCCGGGGGTGGGGGAAAGGTATCACACGGTCAGTGCGGTTTTTTACCTTGAAAAAGAGTATCGGGCTGCCGGGACTCGATTAACGGCGAGCGGGTCAGTCCGTGTTGAATCTGGACGAATTTCTTCGCTTCGTTCGATTCTCTTTTTCATTGCTGATTCTACTTTCATTCGTGTCGATTTTGTCGATGGCATGAATAATTTCCGAAAATGTACCTCGTTGTAGGATAGTTCTGACGACGATAGATACACGTTAGCATCTCTCGAGAAGCTACGAAACAGGAAGTAGAAACTGTGACGAATCGATGGAGAGTCGTGGCCAGTAGATACTGGCTGGAACACGTCCGATGAGGCATTGAGGAATCAATTATACGAGACATTGCGACGGAGGACAAAGAAATTATAGGAGCTCCGATCTACCATCTCGTTTGTCTCAGCTTCCACGAGTATCAAGCTTTTGCGTGTTTTTAGAGAAAGTGTCCGACCTAAGCGCCTGGATTTCGTATAGAATCATCGAATGATTTATGGCACATGGTTATATAATATATTCGTGTCACAGTCACTGAATGCGTAATCAAAGATTTCGTTCTACGTATCTCTAACTCATTACATAGAAAGAGGAAAGAGAGTCATAATTTCGCTATGAACGAGGAATGATTCAAGAACAGGATAAAAGTCTACCTAGGAACGATTAAATTGGGAGATTCAGGAACCACGATAAAACGTTCGACTTTCATGATATTCTATGATATAAGAGAGTTTCTTCACGGCGGTGATTCAGAATTCTGCGCGTTTATCCAGGAACATATCGATCGCGAAACTTTCTGCGACCAAAGAATTCCCCTGAACGTTCCTGTCGTATCTCACCGATGAAGCATCTGCCGCTCGCGATCGACCATGAAAGTTTCGAGTCGACGATCTTCATTACCGGACGAATCATTGGCTCGCAATCGATCGACGCGAGCGCCAGGATAAAAAGCAATGCTCCGCGCGTCGAACCGACACGATTCAGTGGAATTCGATCGACGACGCAGCCGGCTCGATTCCATCGCGTTCTCGTCCTCCCAACGTTAAGTCTCTCTTCTTCCATTGCTCGAATCGTTTTTTCTCTTCCCAGTCGTTTTCCCGGAAGGGTGTTTCCCGGTGAACAGCCGTAGCGTTTCGCGGCTGCTCGCGACGAACAGCGAAATTCGATCGAGTTTCAGCATTCCCGGCCGCGAGTCTCGACTGTTCGTCTCGGGACAGGGTGAACGGCCGACCTAGAGGCTGCGCGCTGCGTCTTGCAGAAAGCGGCTACTCTCGCAGCAGTTTCGATCGAGGCGGGAATCAAGCGGAATCGAGCCGTTCTGAAGCGTATCATTCCGGTTATGGCTGTTTACATATGTTTATCCACCTTTTTCAGTTGGTGTTCTTTTCAATTCACAGTAGGTACCATTTTAAATTGAAAAATCTATCCGAGACATGTGTCTCTAAGCGTAAAGTAAATAAGTTTCATGTTACATTGGTTGATGGAGAAAAAGGGTGTTGTCCAGATCCAGATCGAGAGATCGTGACGTGTCGGAGAGAGCGTTTTTGGTATTTGAAGCGGTATTCGGGAAACGGCTGACCAGTCAGCCTCTGTGGTGACACGCTCGAGAGACGAGCCGAGTCGAGCCGAGTCGAGAGAGGCGGAGTGGTTAGGTCAGGGAGAGCCCAGCGCAAAACTTTGCCACGCACATCGGCACAATCGCCTCGACAACTCGAGCGAGTGACTCTCCTTCTCTTCTTCCTAACCATCTATTTCTCGTTCCTTCTACAGCCCTCCTGCTTGCTCCCTCTGGCCTACGCTTCCTTCTATCTCCCTTCGTTTCTTCGTTCAACCGATCGTTCCATCCTGCTTCCTCTTATCCGTTCAGTTCATTTCCTCCTGTCCTCCCTCGCCTTCGCACCTTTCCACCGACGTCACCCTCTTCGCGTCGTCTCCTCTTCCTCATTCTCTTTCTGTTCCACCAGTAGTTACGTCTTTGCCCCACGTCCCCCACCCCTCGTTCTCTTTCTTTCGCATCCTCCTCTCATAGTGTCTTTCACTTTTTCCCAGCCGCTAGTGGAGCAAGCCGAGCCGCAGCTCCGCGCGACGGTGTTACCGCGCGCGCCTCGACTTCCGAGTCCTTCGACGACCTAGGATCACGTCCGCGCCGCGCGATTAAGATCGCCTTGTCGCTTCTTCTTCTTCTTCATTCTCCACCACCGTCGTTTCCTTCCCGCCTTCCTTCAGTTTCTCCCTCCTCTTTTTTTTAAGCTGTTTTTCCCCGCATGGGACACCGCGTGGATCACGGTGACGAGTCTCCTAGCCACGATGGCACGTACAGCTTCCCTCATCGGGACAACCATGACGCGCGGGTTTTCCATTGTATGGAGGATCGTGAGGATCGTAGATGAGGCACGCGACTCACTGCTAATATAAATCACGTCATGCGTGGTGACAGCAACTTTCACGAGGGATAGATGGGGAGAATAATCGATGTGGATTGGACATTGACGATATTGGAGCGGTGACGTTGTGCAGTTCAACAGTTTTATACTTTCAACAGCTACGTTGCACGCTTCTATGTATGACATTATTAAAAATACTAATTTGCCGATTTGCGCAGTATCGTTATTGCGAAATCACGGAGAAATGAAACCGCTAGCTTGCATTAGGCTTTATACTTCCAATATCAAAATCAAACGTTTCCGTGTATTGCGTTATTAAAAATATAAATCTGCTAAATTACACAGTGTTAGCATTGCGAAAGAATAACGATACCGTGTTGTTCATCTATATCAGCCCCGAAGCAAAGATGAAATATCGTGTAACTAGATAACGACCGATTCTAATCAGACAATGGTTACGTTTCCCGACAGACGATATTAATCGCGATCTTGAAAATTAGCCGCGAATGTCCAGCGTTTAATTCCATCATTAGCCGCCTAATGGGCCCGTGCGTCACCGCGCTAAGGCTTATGGAAACGAGTCCGGGCCAGGCACGCAAAGGGGGCAACCCAGAGTAGGAAGTCGGCGGTAATTAAAGGTGTTTCATCCCTTAAATTAAAGGCCCTTCCGGCCTCGAGTAATCAATCGTTCTTTTTAAAACCTCTTCTTCATCGTATCGTTTCGTGATCTCCCAATCGAGTTTAATTAATCGTAGGCCAACCATGGGAAGACGTGAATAGTCTTTCTATCGCTGCATGGAACGATGCATTCTCGAACGAGACGATCCACGTTGGCATGTCTTTTCGAAACTGGCTATTGCGTAAACGGTGTGGATAAGTAGGTAGGCTATTCGTTTCTTGCACAATCAGTCGTGTCGTACGGTTACAGCATTGACGCACAGCGTGGAAGAGAGAAGGATGTCTGAATGGCTGCAAAGGACGCCGTTGTCGCCTTGATCGTGGATCGAAGGGCGTCGTTCATCGCCGAACTATGCGGTCGAATCGAGTTTCAACACTCGTCGCTGCATCGGCCATAATATGGAAATCGGTAACCTGTCGACCGTCCTCCGGAATTATGTCGGTTCCTCGTTCGCGTTCGAAACACCCACGGACCGAGAATTTGATCTATTTGAACTGACTGTAAATACAATCAGGCTATTCCGATCGATTTGGAAATTAGGGAACCGTGCGTATTTCGGAACGAGCAAATCACTCAGCTTAGGACGTTTCATCCATATAATATATAATATATATGTTTAGTTTTCCTGGGTTAAGCCGACCTGTCTTACTACCTTCGTCAACTTAATTAGTACTATTATTTTCCTACTGTGTTTCTTACCTGCGTTCGTTACTTGCACATTTCGTATCTTTCTTTTTTGCTTTTTCGTCTTATTTTTCTTATTTTTTTAAATTTATTATTTTTATAATTTATTATTTTTTATTACAATTATTATTTTTTTCTTATTAATTAATTATACTAATAATAACGTATTATTATATTTATTATTATTATTAACACGGAGAATCGTGAAGATCGTAATCCTACGTAATTGAATTAATTTATTAATTATTTATTTTCATCCATTTGAATTTGAATCATTGAAGTAAAAGTTCAAGCTACTCGTTTGGCACCATTGAAGAATCACACGCGGAGGTCTGCGCGCTCGTTCGCAAGCACCACGTGCTTCCGTTTGCGTACGTTCACTTGCAGCGCGTAAATATACGCTTCAGCGACCATTACCGCGGGAGCCATGAACCCAATTACTGAATTGGGTTTATGAAATCGCCACAGGCTTCGTAAAAACCATTCAAAAAGCTCATCCCTGAACTTGCCACTAGACGATTTTGTCGGCTCTATCGGTGGCCTATTAAAACGCGTTTACCGATGCGACACCCGTCCTTGTCGCCACGGTAGACGGATCGATTACGTCCACGCGAGGCCAGGTTGATGCTGTTCGCGGCACTGAGATTTACATTTCCGCGCGAAAATCGCGTTAATGACAGCGTACCGACGCAATGAGAAGGTGCACGGAGTTGGCGAATCGAACCTTGAGGATGATCAAGTAATTTATGGTTCCCCTTTCCCCTTGTCCGCCTCTCTTTAACTCTGTTACTCTCCCAGTCTGTCCTCTTCCCTCCGAACCATCGGCAGTTGTCTCTTTCTCCTTCTGTCTCGATGTATCTCTCAGTTAGACTTCGTAGAAGGACGCTACCCCTCCAAACGTCGAGCGGGATGCTGCTGGTGGGACGAGCAAAGCGAGTACCAACGAGTCGTTCACCTTTTATCCCAGTAACACGAAGTCGTAGCCGCGAGCGACGACGGGCGACAAACTACAAACTGCACGTTCTCGCGGTATATCTACACGACCGATGGCAGTACTGTGCTTTATTTGTATCGGCCGATCAGATGCCGGCGTGTACCAGCGTCCCGTCCTCCGCCTCCGGTCACCTCTCTTTTTCCTTCTCGCTCCGCCGCGCTGCCTGCTGCGTCTTGTCTTCTCATTCTTGTGTCTTCAATCCGTTAGGGTCGTCTCGTTGCTTCTTCTTCTTATTCCTACTCCTCTACTTCTTCTTCTTTCGGCGGCAAAGGGATGGCGACGACGAGAAGTTCTCGCGGCTCGTAAAATTCGCCAGGACGAATCCGCGGGCCCGGCCTACCGAGTCAAATTGATGTCCCTACCAGGTTGGGACGAGACTTTTGTCTCGAACTGAGGGGGTCAAAACGGAAGTGATTTACGATAGGGACACGAGACTCACTCGGTTCTGTAAATTAATAACACAGCGCTGTTGTTAATCCTCTGCCATTGCCTTTTGAACGCTCGTTTCGCCAACGAGTAGGTAGGCCAAATTGTGACCAACGGAAGGGATGTCAGCTACGATTAGGAACTCTGGTACTTACGGTTAGCGTAGACAGACGGTACAACCATAGTCCGACAATATAATCGTTTCGCTTTACGATTTCCTAAAGTTTTCTTTCCTGGATGAAAAAGAATTCGAGTACGAGGAGATCAGAGACTCCGTGGTTCAGCAATTGCTGGTCCGATATGGGTACGCGGGAGGTGGAACTTGGCGGAGGTAAGCCGTCTGGGGCCACCGGTCATTGTCTCCTGTGCAAACGAGGAGCCATGGTATGGCCTGTTGTCTTAATGGGGCCAGAACGGTAACTGCGGTGGGCCACACCCTTAATCCGCGCCGGCACTTAAGAATAGTTGCGATGCGCAATAAACGCTTGGCCGTTTGCGAGTTACAATCCCTCTACGTATTCGAGTAGCACGCTGAGAACATGGCAAAACCTAAGTATAGAAAAGAACAAAGAGAGTCGACATGAAGTACATCGATGTTAGGATATTCATAAACGAAAATCCCTTTGAAGTTACACGTTTACGACTCTCCAACGTCAACATAGTGTTCGGCAGGGATTAAAAGGGAAGGATTAGTTCGCGAAAGGCTCGTATTTCAAACAGGCACGGAAGCCTCCGAGACATTGTCCCCCCTGTTACGAGCGACACGTTACTCTTCCTTGGTATGCATTTAGTTCGACGAAATATGCCAACGTTACAATATCGTTTCATGCTGACCATACGAAACGAATTTTACCGATTTTCTGATATTTCCGACCGGTTACGTAAGCGTCCGGTTCGACCGATTCGAGACAGCCTATTAGCTAACGAGCTTCCTTATCGGGAGCATTAGGGCTTGAACGAAGGGAAGTCGCAGAATTCCAGTTCGTAGGACGAACGTAGGAAGAGTCGTGCTTGGCACGAACCGGCGCTCGCGATGATTTAATGCACGCTCGAGTTTATTTTCGCAACGTAATCGTACACGCGAGGGTACAGCTTTGAATACGTTCGGTAAAATCGCAACTCGGTTTCGTGATTCTTTCGAAGCGTCGAAACGTATTAGTCAAGTAACGCTTTTAAGGTTAGACACTCGTGAACGAGATATTAGATTAGCTTTAATTTCCTTCGTTTTAAGAGATAAGCGAGTAAAAGCGATTTTATCACAGAGGATAGCGACGACGGAAAAAGAAATTGTTAAGTTCGTTTCGATAACGTCTGGTCCCCTTGGAACTGCGCACGCCGCGCGATAACGACGGAATCGATTTTACACGAGGTCAACGAATTCGCTGTTCCGTTCGAGCCGCAGAAATCGCTACGTTTGTACGTTTTGATACTTTACCGGTGGAAAATTCGTTGTTCGAACATTTACGATCCAGTTTTCCATCCGGGAAACGTGGTCGCATACTTTGCGAACGTTGCACGAACGTTTTTGCCCCGTCGCGTCGGTGCGAACGAGGCGCGCAACGGTGAGCAGAGACCACCACGGTGCAGGCAAGTGGAACGAAACGTAAACGCGGTTGCACCACCCGAAAGATAAACGTCATAGCCGATCGTTCATCCATTACCACGAAATTCCATTTCGAAATGAAAGTCAGTGAATCATACGGAGATCCGTGTGTACCCAGGAGCAACAAGTTTACGCGTATCCCTGGTGTGTGGCATAGTTTTCAACGTTTAGTTCGGAGAAAGAAGACTGACGCTCTGTTAAACGTGGAACCATCGTGAATTTTCCCTCTATTATTTCCCTCGCTCTCCCCTCCGGTTCGACTGCTAGTTTGCGTTGTTCCCTTTTGCCACGATACTCGTCCAATCGGTCGTGAAAATATTCTGCTGGAACCCTAGGAGGAGCGTCCGTCGTTCGGAAGTGTCTCCCTTCCTCCAGTGACCAACGAATCCCACTTTCCTCCCCACATAGTGGGCCTCCGGTCCGGTACACTCGTGGGGGTTGGGCTCGTCCGGACGATATATCGGGGGAAATTTTCCGAAAGCTTGATCGGAGTGCCGATTGCCGGTGTAGCCGGTGGCGTCGACCAATCAGCGTCGCCCCCGGTTGAGCAAGTGGGGGTCAGCCAAGACTTAAGAGAGGCCACTCGCCGTGGAGCTGTCAGAGCTCTGTGGGGCACGGTCACGCACACAGCAGCTGGTCTGTTTTCGGGGCTTTATTAATTTTTTTCTCTCTTTCTCGTTCCGTTTCATTCCGTTTCGTACGTTCGCTTCACGTTTTTCGATAATCCGACGACAATCCAATTCGTTGTCGACGTCGTCGGAATCGTTCACGTACTACGCAACGTTCTTTCTGTGCTCTCTTCGGTCTGATCGTGTTCGTGGATTCTTCGGCTCGCGGAGTGTAGGCCGAAACGCATACGTCTTGCCTCGCGGTACGCATCCGGAGTCAACGAGCCTCTGGCGTTGTTTTCATCGCCGCTTATCGAGCGCAGAGTTCATTAATATAGGCGAGAGATCGTGCTGCCGAATAAACAGCACCCAGGACGCAGACACGCGGCACGAGTCAACTTGAACCCCGTGGAGAACGTTTCATCGAGATTGCTGGGAGGAAAGATATGGCTCGTCAGTTGGACCCTACCGGCCAATACTGAAGAGAACAACTCATCTGCCTTGCAGAGAAACTTATAAGAAATCGAAGATTCCATCCTTCCTTTGCTTTTTCCTTTTTTTCTTCGTTACTCGTGACAGATAAATATCACCACGTTGACATCATGGCAGCTGGATTGGACCCCACAGGACTCTACTGAACACAGCGAAACCAGAAGAGCTGGAAACAACCTCTCCCCACTACACGCAGAGCAACCACAGAGATAGCCGATCGAAATACTCGCGTCCCGTGGCCAGTTTCCGTGTCGAGTTGATTATTTATATATACAAGTTGAATTTCAAGACGCATGCTGCAACATGGCTGGACTTGATCCGACCGGTCAGTACTGAAGGGAAGTGGAGGTAGGTCGAGGAGGAGGATTCCGGAAGAAACAAGGAAGTAATCGAGAGTCGAGATACCTCAAGGTCGCGACATGGCTGCCAGCACGGGCCTTGATCCCACCGGCCAATATTGAAGTTCTCTCGAGCTTCCTAATTATCTAAGGAGGGGAACGGCAGACGGCGACGAAGCCGACGTGAAACGTTCGTGAATCGACGATGGAACACGTGAGAAGAAGAGAGGAAACCTCGACCTCGTATTTGAGGAGACCCGAGTGGAGCATCCACATACGGAAGGGAAGACATCGCCCGCCGTTCTCGTTGGATGAGACTCATCAATGAAGCGTTCAGAGACTGTCATTGCCTGCATCTAAGAGGTAAGTCCGTTAATTACTCTTTCTCGTGTTCGTATTTATAGAGCAGCCTGCTCTCTGTCGGCGGCTCTCTGACCGGCTCATCGATCGCGGAATTCAACGCGTCTCTTTCCCCCCGTTTCTTCTTCTTCTCCTATCCCCCCTCTCTTTCTGTCTCTTTCACCTGGATTTATCTACACGAGAGTTAATCACCGGCTAGTCGATCATCGTGATCATCGTCGTTGACGCATTTTTCTTGTCACCGACAGATACTTCGAGTCGATAGAAACGAGTTCACCTGTATCCTCCTCTCTTACATAATACTCGTCGTACGCTGACATATGGTAGCGGTATTCTCCTCGCGAGTTCGATCAAAGATCGTTATTATTTCATGATATTTACGAAATCGAACGCAAATAAAGGAACTTTGTTTTTATCGCGTTGCTCTCTCTCTCTCTGGAAATGCGATCTATCGATCGTTTATTTCTTTCCCCTGATGATTTCTCGATTACTCGAGAGCCTGCGTCAAGCATCGTGATACCTTCGCAAGCGACGCGATCGAATCGCGACTACTTGAACTTCTCTTTCGGCGATCAACCCTCCCACTTCGTTCGTTTCTGTCTCCCTCTCGAGTCACCTCCACCACCTCTACCTTGTTCGGCATAGTCGTCGCGGTGCTATTCGCGTCCAGGTCGCAAAAGAAGGGAGGATTCCTCTTGAAAGATTCGCTGACCCGCGCGTGACCGGCGACTCAAAACGAGAGAAGAGGGAGCCGGTTAAAAACGAACACGCTGCCAGCCCCGCGGGCAGAGCGGGGAGGCAACTGTCTGATTTCTTCACGTTACGTCACGTTACTCGAATACGAGTGACGTTCGCGTCGTTTGTCTGTTCGACGATCTCGCTTCTGTCCTTTTGACCTATCGTTCATATCCAGGATAAATGATTGGTTTAATATCCGATTCAATTTTAGCTGCAAACAAATTGCATCTTTTTTCATGCATAAATCGTTCGGTTCTCTTGTCGCGGTTACGAACAGGTGCCCCGCCAGTCGGTCTAGAACGTTCACCTCTCTCTTCCTCTCTCTGTCTGTCGGCAGCTACGCAGCCAAATATGTCGTTGCCGCGCGTAATTAGGGGAACTTCTGGCGGCTAAGATCTCTTTTCTTCCGTACACTACGACTTCGCCTCCTTTCACAGACGATTTTATCCATCTTGTTTTGAGTGCTCGTAGTTTACTATACTTCCGTTTCGTTCTTCTTACTTTCGTTTAACACGTACTCGTTTCCTCTGTATTGTCCGACTTTTGTGTCTTTCCATTGTATTAAAAATAGTGGAACGTGGAAGTTCTGGATCGAGAAAGTCGAACGACCGCGTTTACAGGAAACTCACGGGTGCACTTCCTGGTCGCCGGAGGCTTTCGCAAAGTCACGAAATTAGTCTTGGTTCCATGGGAAAGACAAGACCCCGATAGAGAGTATAAGCCGAGGAAGCCTCGTCCGACTCCTCACATGGCCGAGTTCATTGACACCAGCTGAGTTTTGGGCATTCACCGTCCCGGTCGTGCGCGCGCGCCGACGATCGTGCTCTCCTCGTCAGGAATAAGCGATCGTTGGTTCGTTCGTACGCGCTCGGTCGGCTCGGTTCTCGCTCTCGGCCACCGGTGCGCGCGTTTCTCTCGCTCGAAAACGATCGTTTTCGTGCGGGACAGCTCTCTCTCGCAAGCGGGAAACTCCGGCGAAAATTTCGCCAACCGGTCGAGCACGCTCCGAGCTCGTGTACGTTCTATACGATCATCGAAGAAAGAGGATCTTTCACGAAAAACCTTCACGTATTTTATCCGCGAGCACATGTATCGATTCACTCCTGCCTCGTTCTCGCGATCGCGCAATTATTTTTATCGTCGCGTTCTCGCGCGCCCCGCCCCGCCGCTGCTAATCTATATTCATCCGGCGTGTTTAGTAAAAGCCAACGAACACGGCAGAAATCCCATAGAAAATCCGCGGCCACTCAGTAAATCACTTCCTCCGGCGATTCGCATCGAGGCGAATCACCCAACATTGTTTCGCCTCTCTGTCCACGATCTGGTTACGAAAATGATGGAAAGGCGACAGCCACGGAGAACGTCGCATCATTCGTGCATCATCCACGAGATGTGAGAGGACGAGGGAGAGCTGGAGAGAGAGAGAGAGAGGGAGAGAGAGAGTGTGTGAGAGAGAGAGAGAGTGGGATTACGCGTGACCTAGGACAACATACCGCGCGACCTGCATGCCAATCGTTTCTCTCTTGCTCTCTCGCGTATATTCGCACATTCCTTCTTCCCTTCTTTTCCGCGCGTTAGCCATGTACACTCTTTACTCCGTTCTTCTTCGCGCGCTTCTTCTCTTGCTTCCCCTTCGTTCGACCAGTCGACCTGGTCGCTAAGATTTAAAAAAATTCAGGACAAGTCCGTCGAAATGTTGAACAGCACTCGTAATGAGATTCAATGTCTTATAATAGTCGAGCCGAGGTGATATCAATAGTCCTGTGACGCATCGAATCAATCGGTTTAGAGCGAGGCGCTGCGATGCTATCGAACCCAGCGGTCGCAGATTTTGGCAGCCAGGCATCTGAACGGGTCGATGCAGCTCGCATAACAATGGCGCCCCCGGATTTGAATTTGGTTACGTGCTCGGACACTGGCCGATACGATGCCTCCTCCTCCACCTTCGCCTCCTCCTCTTCGACCTACGTATCGGACGCATGCGCACACACGTGCACATACGGCGACGAAAAACTAAGGCTTGACTTTATTTGGCCTGGGACTAGTGCTCCATCCAATTCCCGATCGTTTCCTTGTCAATATCGATCTTTCTTCAAAGTCATCTCGCGATATCTTTAAATCTCTCATACTGATATAATAAACAGTCAGATGTAAAAATGATGCCTCTTTGTGCCTTTAGGCAAACAGATGTTTTATTGTCTATCGTATGCTTCGCACATAATAGCACGATGAATGAATTTAATACACAGTCATCGATCAGAAATCGTACCGAAAGAGAAAGTCGACGATTTTTCTCGAAACCACGTGCTCAATGAAATGATTATTCTCCGTATCGACGATTAATTTCAATCTGTAGTAGCGATATCGAGTTTGTTTCTCCTCTCGGAAATTAATCGATTCACGTCTGTTCTTTTTTTATACCCGTCTGTCTTCTTCTTTCTGTAATGCGACGCCAGATATGATTTATCGGCGAGTAGCCACGCGAGCACGTGAAACACGGTGAACACGTACGAGTTTACACGAGCGTTAAACTGCTGATCCTAGCGTCGCGTCGCGTTACCCCGTTTCTTCCGCCGTATTTCGCCGTCGGGGGACTCTCGCTAAAAGAAGAAATGAAGAAAAAAAAAAAAGAAAAAATAGAAAATGAAAAAGAGCTAAACGTCAGCCTTGAACAACGTCATCGACGCTTGCAGCAACGGTTTTTAAAATAAAAAAACACGGCACTTTTTATCCCTTTACCCCACTCTACGCTTCATAGAAGTATTTACGCGAGCTGACTGGTTACAATGTGACACAAGTGGTATAATAAAAGTGGCTAATAAGCCGCGCCGGTTATTACGATTATTAATATCGCGGAGCTAGATCATTAAATCGCGATAATCGCGCGGAGCAAAACGATCGCTGACTGAAAAGGAACAACTCGCGCTCGTTGCCTGTACACAAAGAGCAGATACACGCGGTACCTGTATTCTCCTCCCGTGCCAGACATTCCCCCATCCTTCCATTCTATTTTTCAACCTTCTTCAATTCTTTTTCTCTTTCCTCTCTATCCTCTCTAGCCAGTCGGATGTTCCGAGATAGTCGTTCTCCATCTTCTGCCGCGTTCTACTAACGTCCACTCTTTTTTTTAAAGCTTCTACAACTTTTTTCCATTGGCCTTTTCGGTCTTTTACTTTGTACGGTCGTACAGGAGATTCGGAGGTTCGTTCACCTCGAACCTCGGTCGTCACAGACTCCTATAGAAACGTGTACGCATTGGTCGTGTGTAGACCGCGTCTAGCTAACCTGGAATAACGCTTCTCCTATCCGAGATCGTGGCTCAGAGACCGGACTTTAATTCGACATTCCACGGATCCCTCCACGCGGCGGCGGCGTTTCCTTGCACTTGGTTTCTCACCGCCTCGAAAATTCTCCTCCGACTCCTGAACCGTTCCACGTTATGCACTACCGTCGCACTGGATGTCCTTGTACCGCCGCAATTCCGTTTGCCTCGATTATGATCCGTTCGCGGGTCGATTACGTCAAAACGCGCTCTCGAGTAAACTCGTGGATCGAAGCTGGAGGTTGACCGTGACGGATTTTCCTAGTTGTCGGCCGTTTCGGGATTTCCATGACCGATCGATCGATATTAGTCATCCGATTGATACAAGCAACACAACAGGAAACTCTCGTAACGAGCAACTCTCTCGAATCTATATTCTGCATTCAAAATGTTCGAATTTAAATGTAAATCGAAAATTCGCGAAATTACCGAGCCGAGCCGTGGAATCATCAGCTCGCAGGCATCGCGGCAACCTTTCGCGGCGTCGTGTCGCGTAGGTGGTGAATAAAAAACGCAACCTGCGGGATAGTGGCTGCGTGGTGGGGTCTGCGAAAGAACGTTGGAGGGAGGTTTGAAAAGGCCAATATCGGCACGGTGGTATCTGGTGACTCTGCCAGAGGTAAATAGGCCATGGCCGTCCTCGTGGTTGTCGTCGATCGTCGTCGTGTGGTCGCTCGCGCAACACGAAATTCCCTCGGAGCGGACGAGTAAACGTTCTCGCCTGGCTAAACGTCTCCTCTCTGATGGTGTATCTTAGACGAACGATATCACGATTATAGCAGCCAGGCAATCATCATCGGGATGTGTTCGATGTGCATCGAAGGTCTGGCCAGGCAACAAGCGGCATAATGCCAACCAGTGGCATTTACGCCGGCAAGACCACCTTTGCCTCGACTCTCCTATCTCTCTCTATTTCACTTGACGGTTCTCTGTCCCACCAACGATGTTCTTTCTTTTCTATCCCTCTTCTTTCTCCTCTTCCCTCCCTACTTACGTTGCTGTAGTCATTCTCTCGATCTTTTTCCTTCTTTCTCTCCGTTTCGATCGTGGTCGAGGTGCACGAGCTGCTGCTTCTTTAGCGTTCCATTACCAGCGTTCTATGGAATGCATCGGTCTCTCGCAACACCTACGAACCTGGAATTCGCGGAATCAGACAGAGTCTTTGGATTTGATACCGTTTTGGAGTAAACTTCTCTTTTCCCATTTAAAACCGCAGTAGTTCGTTTATTCTTGCGGAATAGATAGCGTATTTTGAAATCGGATCACAGCTGTCGTCGTTTTAACGAAATTTTGTTTTCGTCGCAATAGCTTCTCTTGATTTTTGGATCACGGCCAAGAATTGTTTCGAGTTCGTTCTATTCACGCGGATTTGGATTCATCCTATTTATTCAGATTCGGGCTCATCTCCTTTGCCGTGCTACGGACGCCGTGCTGGCGGACGTATAACAAGGTAGGAGCAGCCGCAGGAATTTCCTTCGGCCGGTAGTAAAATCCTCTTCTACCTAATTGTACGTGACTCATCCGCATAATCTTGCTCCTTTCTAATAAAATCCCTGGACCATGTTGCTCCGGGCTGCCCGAGATTAAACTATTTTTGTTTCAAGAGGGAAATTTTTTAAGAAATCTGATCGTTCGAGAAGAACCAAACAACCATCCAGGCAAGGAAGAAAAAACAGAAAAGTATAAAATAAAAAAGAAAGGAAGAAAAGAGAATCGAAGCGAGTGTTGGTCAATGTGGTCGAACTTCTCTCTTTCCGTCGGTAGTCGGTAGCTAGGTATACGAAGTGATCGCGTGGTGGTGCTGACCTATGGTGGCAGAGAAGTAGCGGTGTGTCGCGTAGAACGGTGCCAGAGTGGTGGTGAGCGGCTCGCCTTGACGAGAAAATCACGTGGCCGCGGGAAATGACTTGTTATATAAACTAATGATTATCCGGGTACTTGTGCATTGCCGTGTGTCTAAACCAATGAGTCCGGCACAGGTTGATCAGCCCTCTGCTCCCTACATATGTACACACAATATCGATAGTCCCTGTACGGTAATCTGCAGGGTCCTCGATTTTCTCTGGCGACCGGGACACAGACCGCATGCACAGCTCATTATCACGGCAGCTCATTTAACTTACGGCCAACAGATAACACGCGAGATAACGGATAACGCCCCCGAGACGCCGCTCTAATAATAATATATGAGGCAAGCAGGCGTTGCGGCCACCTCGATCGTTCCCGAGCAGGAAATTCAGTCGGCAGATAAGGCCCAAGGAGATCGAGATGTCACGTTGGAACGCGAGATTCATCGTCCCGCAGCTCGTGCAACTTTACTTCCTCGCACTTTGAATATGCAAACAGCCTGTTGAATGTTACCGGCATCGGGAACCGATTGTCAGCCATTCGTTTTATAATCCAAAACACGTAGTGTTAATGTCTCGTCGATTTTGAAACGAGAATTTCAACCTTCGTTCGTTTTTTATATAAATTTGAGACGATGCGATAAATGTAAAAAACAAAACGCTTGCGAAAACATATAAATTTATATAATAAACGAACGTATAGGAATTTAGTTTCGCTTTAATTTCCAATCTTTAGTAAAAATATCCGAAACTTTGATTATCCTTCTATTTATTTTTTATTGTATATAAATTTTTTTTATAGTTATGTTAATTCAATACGTAGGGCAAATTAAGTTAAGAAAATGAGGGACGGACGATAGTTAAGGGACCTTGACTCGTTGCCTTCGAACGGGAGATCGTTAACTGCGGATAGAACGAATGACACCTTTCGATTAGATCGTGGATTAACGATCTCACACTCGATGTTGATTGGCTTTCAATCTGCTAGGAATTAACTTCTGTTACGAAACTACTATTAAATCTACATTAGTCGGTACGAAGATCTAGACATACAATGTCTTTCATATTTTTTCAATAAATTGTCTTCGCAACATAAAATAAAGTTTTAACGAAACAACACCTACAAACCTAAGCCTTGAGACATCGGTAAAATGCATAGTAGCTAATCACCATATCGAAGAGGAGAAATGAGCTCGTATGGGGAAAATCGGCGGCGTATTCGCGGGCATAGAACGATCGAGATATCGGGTAGGCCATGGAAGTAGGTCAACGTCGTGTGGGCAAGACGGAGAACCAAGTTCAGGGGCGAACTGCAGCGCCGTGCCCGAAGCACACGGACTCTCCTGGTGGCTTAGGTTAGGTCTTCTCACTCGTTCTTTCTCCAACGTGCATACCTCCCTCTCGAGAAGGAGGCGCAACGCGCACGCGGACACGATGGAGCGAACAGAGACGGCGGAGGCGGTCTAACGGACTTCTCTGGTCTGCCTAGTTTTATTTTTCCACTGGACCCGGAGCGTGTGGCCATTCGTTCCGTTCCTCTCTCGCACTCGTCCTCGCACACCACCACCCGGTTGGATACACTTCTACAAGCGGCTGCCGCCGTCGAAGAGGGAGAGAGTGGCGTTTCACGACATCGTTCTCGTTTTCTCTTTCTCCCCCTTGAAACGATCTTGGCCTAGGCGCTTTCTCCGTGGCGAGAAAAAAGGGGACGATCCCTACAAGTAACGTTTTCGGATGAACTTGGCCCAGAAATGGCCCCCAGTGGAAAGTGCAAGTGAAACCTCTCTCTCGAAAGAGAGAGCCGTCTATCGCTTCATCTTCCACTTCCATTTGTTCCTCTAACGTAGTCACATTTCACGTTCTATCCAGCGAACTCTATGAGTTCCTCGATACGATCGATTGTTCCGCGTGAACGTGAACTCGCTCCATTTCCTTTCTTCATCTTCATTGCCGTAAGATCGTTCTTAGTAAATTGCCTAAGGCGAGAGAATCGTTAGCTCTCAGGATTACTCACGGTATCTTTTCCTATGACCGTTTCTACGAATCCGATCCATGCGCAGATCGAATGGACAAAAAGACGGAGTTCTGACGTCGCGACCTCGGCGAAATCGTCGCGAAGGCCGTTCGACACGGTTCGCGCAGCTGGTTCGCAACTGGACGCCGGAAGATATATTGTATCGATTAGCAATAAAACGCGCACACCGTTCGCGAATAAACGGCACAGACAACTAGGTTGCTAGGTAGGTGGGTGAAGTAGGTAGAACGTAGGTAGCCGGTAACGCGTCACTCGTCTCTCTGTTCCGCAGCCCTGTGTATATGTAAGTACATAGAACTCGCGCGCCTTTTATCGTTCCAAGTGTTTCGAAAGCAAGCGAAATGCTTCAGCAGTTGTCAGCTGACGTTTACATCGTCTTGTATGTTTTCGGTGATAACTGGCTGATTTTATCTACGTGTAAAGATATATAGGCGTTATTAAACGTATGGAATGGGCTTGAAAGGAGGGGTGTCGATTCCACGTGGAGGTCACGCGTCCCTGAGGATCGCGGCTCCAGCCAGGGCGTGGTTTCTTATGCAGTTTTTACCCGCCTAGAATGCACCAGACGACCTTCGCTAGGATCAGGATATTCCGCTTCTATGACTCGCTCCCTCGTTCTGCTGGTTCACCTCACCCACCGCGCCCTCATGACATCCCATAACCACTCTCACTGCGCGATTTCGCTCCGCGCTGATTTTCCTTTCTTCTAATCGTCCAACGATACAAATATAACTATGTTAATGATATCGGCACCTGTCCATTCTCTTTTAGATGTACCACAATTCTATGAAATTCTACGAAACGCGTACAAAACATGTGGAAGTAACAACGGTACGTTTTCTCTTCTTTTGCAGAGAGACCAGCAACAACGTCACTGCCGTCCGAGGAATCCGGATCGTTGCGCGATCGAACCGAGCTCGCGACCGCGATCCATGCCCCTCGATAGAAGCAAGGAACACAAGAATGGAAGCTTCGCACTGCCATGGACATCAGTCACCTAGTCGCTGCTGCTCTTCGTTCGTCGTTTGTCGAGCAAGCAAGTGAGCGCGAGGACTGGATGCGTTTAAACCGTCGAATCTCGCCGTTGCACCCGGCGGTCTGCAGGGTTGTCCGTTTCGACGCGCGTTCGTTTAACTTTCAGCCGCCCTTTCATTTATAGCGCAGGCGACCTTGAAAATGTTACTATTTTTTTTATTACTATTATTATAATTATTTAAATCGTAATATTAAGGGGCACTAAGGCACCGTTATAAATAATATAAATATATATAATATAAATATGTACATGTATGAAAACGTAGGTGCGGACGAAGGATCCTAAAACACAATGACTGCGAACTTCCGCATCCCGTATCTCTGCTACCGCTGGAAAATTGTTGTCATTACTCTCCGATAGTTACTTGGTTACTGTAAAGACACACTACATACCCACACATACAGATACACCAACAGACGCGTTCAAGTACACGCGATGTACTTACACACACACATACACACACACACAGAAGCATACACTGGCCGTACAAACACCAGGACTAAACGTGTATCCAGTTGAATTTACTAAACGTTCGTCGGCTTGTTCGGCGGGTAACGTGTATCCAGTCTGATTGCATTTAAAAGCAGAGTAGAACGTGGCCAAGCACGTTTTAGTAAATTCAATGAAAAATGTTGTTCTTTCCGTATGTTACTGCTATTACCACCGCTATTACTACCGCCACTATATCGTCGCCTGTTACACCGCAATTACGCGCTACCAGTATACTACTTATTCGCCGATATAGCCGTTACGAGACGTAAACACGGCCATTAGAAAAATACATGTTGTCCCTCAATTATAGCGAACGATTCCAATACTATTGAGTTTCGCGTTTTCGAGATCGCTGGTGACCTGGTTGATCGATCATGAAACTCTACGATACTAGCGGACAAAGAAAAATGGCAACAACCTGTTCTCTCTTCGACCCTTATATTACGAAATTATTCTTATCCTATTCTCTCTAGAATATATTTATTATGAACCAAACAACAACCGACTGTGTCTTCTCTTATCCTGTTTTGCCTCCTACCTATGAGAAAATCTCTGGCATCTAACGAGTTTAAGAAACTATCATCGGGGAATAGCGATCGTTATCGGATATCTTGACGACCAAAGTTTTCGAGCACAATGGTACACGGTCACCAGTGAGTCGAACGTACCGAAAACGAACGAGGCTCGACGAACGAAGTAAAGAATCGAGAAGAAAAGGGAAAGAACAAAAAAAGGATTCTTCGATTGCCTATTTTTCGTTGAAATTGCGCACACGAGTGTTCGTTGACCCGTTCCTCTACTCGCGCTCGCGCTACGTGTTCGTACGAGCTGCACGCGAGAGAGAATGCGCCTCAAAGCACGACGGCCGGCCAACAGGAGCGCGGTTTTCTCTCTTACCGCCTCTCTCCTTCTCCCTTTTCCCTCTGACACTGTCTCTTTCTTTCCACCTTTCTCTCTGTCTGTGGTCGTCAGGAAGCAGTTACTGTGCGGCCGCGTGCATTGTTACACATAACTTCTTTCCATCCTCGGCGTTGTAACGCGAGCGATCCGCGCGTTTTCAGCCACGAACACGCCGCGCGCTTTGCATTCCACGCGCACACGTCGCGGTTTTTCGCGGGCCCGTCCCACGATCCCGATCGTTGACGTTTCCACCGAGTGGCGACTATTGTCATTGTTCCGAACTTCGTCTCGACTACGACGTTTAGTTACCGTGATCATCCGTGAAGATGATTCTCTTGCGGCGGAACGGAATTATACAAAGAATCGGAAGAAACTTTGGTGTCGAATTCGACCTGCTATATACGATTAATGGATTTATGGCACGGATGGTAGAAACTCTGTATGCTTTGCAGAATATAAAATTATAAACTTTTGATATCGAATCGAACCTACAATTTATGATTATGAATTTTATGATTATGAATTTAAAATTAAACGATTTTGACGTCAAATTTTATCCGTAATCTTTGATTATTCTCTCGAAGTCACTTTTTTTTTTATAACAGTATCGCATAAATAACATGTCAATCTATCGAGCGTATAGAACTCCATTACCTCTGTTTGCTTGGTTGATGCAATAAACCCGTTTATAGCAGTGATTCCTTAATTGCCTCGAGCAATGGCTAAATGAAACGCAAATATAATAAATTACCTACTGAAATATCAGTACACAATGTTCCAGAGTTTATAAACCCAGTTTATACACTCGACAAATTTTAAATAATTTTTTTCTTGTTTTCCTTTTTGTCAGTTTCTGTATCTCGTACGATCGTTAAAGCCCGTTATTTACTTGATACACCTTAATTGTATCTATTGGAACGACGTTGTGTTAATATTATCTTTACAAGTAGCGTCGTTATCAATGATATTACGTTATTTTCACCTCGATCGCGATTAACGTTACGTTCGATTGTTCAAGCCGCGTTAACGATCTCTCCTCGGACCTGGACGTTCCACTTGGATGTCCTGCTCTCCTCGCCTCTCCTCTTCCTGCTCCGCTCGGTACGGATCGCGATCGCACGTTGTAAAACAGAGAAGCGAAGCGAGAAGAAGCGGCAAGCCGAGGAGAGAAAGACGGAGAGAGGAAATCGGAAGGTTTGCGTTGTATGTAGTTACGGCGAGAGAAAGGAGAGATAGCCGAATGCATCGACAAAGCGAGAGAGAAAAGAGTGCAGTACGAATGCGGGTTCGAGCGAGAGAAACAGAGACGGGCTCGCTGCACACAGATTCTATACACACATATCCATATAAAAAAAAAATATGAGTAATATATATATATTTTTCTTTTTTCGTATTTTTCTGTTCGGGGTCGAATCGCGAGGAATGGGTCGGGCGGAAGTTTACCGAGAAATGGTTCTGGTAAAGTTCTACGTAACGCGATAAAATCGTAATTTAGTTTCATAGGACCATGAAGTTTGAAGTAAAAGTTAAGTGAAAGGAAAGCAGGAGGCTTCCTATGTTTAACGTTGATATAGATTGCTGAAGTTGCGGTAATCATTCGCGTGGAATCCTGGAATATGCAGTTTTGTCGCGCATTGAGCGCACGTGAACACGTGCCAACGTGTATGTTTCCCCGTCATGATCCTCGTGACCTTTCTGTGGAACGCAACGATCGATAGATCGATAAGTTTGTTACCGGAGGTTACGCCAGGAAGACCGTGTTCACCATTTTCGCTGCTAATATCCAATCTATCGTTCGGTTAATTAGCAACGAGCCTGCGATACAGTCAGTTCATCGTCCATGGAAGCGCACCCTTGGGTTATTTTACTTCTTTACCATCCTAGATAAAGAAAATAGTGTATCTCTTTCCTTATCGTTTACACCTTGTTTCTCCTCGTTTTCTTGTATAATAAACTACGAGAGGGTAGAAAAGGAGAAAGAAACGCGACGACCGATCAAACGTTGTTGTTGCTTTCCTCTTTCCTCCTGCCACTTTTTCTCTTCGCGACCGCTTCTTGCGCGCCTCTAGCTGGCCTTCGAGATGGAAATATTTTCGCTGATCACGCTCTATCGCGATTGAGTCATTTCTAAACGGGGTACATTTCTTCTTTCCTTCCTTTATCGATACTTTACAAAAAAAGAATATTTCCATACCCTCTAAAATAGTACTTAATCATCCATCTCGAATATAACCCTAATCGATAATTATATCGTATTAGCAATAAATCAGCGATCGTATCGTATCAACGATAAACCTTTCGAAGCTTAATTATGACTCGGCCTCGGCATCGATGTCGAGGAAGGCAGAGTAGACGAACGAGCTGAAAAGGCAGCATATCGGCGAAAAGAATCGCTAAATCTCGAGCACGTGGCGCTGGCGGTCGCCGTGGGCCACCCTTGTTGCCCGATAAAATCGCATGGAGGCGCGAAAGGGGTAATTTTTACGGGCACCGCGACTAATCGCAAGGGATCGCCGATCGGCGGCGCACCGGGGCACGTGGCACGCACTCTCTTCTCTCTTTTGTTTTTGCAGACCTCCAGGCGACTCGGCACTAGGTTACTGGGTTCTCTTCTCGGGTTGCCTCCTTCCCCTTCGTCTTGCTGCCCCCACCACCAACACCCGGCCAACTCCCGGCTCTCTTTCCCTCGACCCTGACGGTGTGGACGCGGCGAACCGAGGTATACCCCGGATATGCGAGATGCACCTTTGCCCGCGCTGACATAACGTATCGGGTTATTTCGCCACTGGCCGAACCTGATCCTTTCGCAGCTTTTCGCCGCCACCAAACGACACCCTGCTTTTGTTTCGGCCCTGGCCTCATTGTTAGTGACACGGAATCGGGGGAAAAGTTTAGTCCGTGTTTAACGAATGACAAATTGAAATTGTCTCTGATCTTGATTCGTTCGTTCTAACCACGCTTCTGTACGAATGTTTCATCAAACGTAACTCGATTTAAAAGTCAAAGAAATTGGAATAAAGAATGTACCTTATTTACTTGGATCGGCCGTTTCGTTTACCATTGGACAATAAAAAATAATAAAAGAATAAGTAGCATTCTAACGAGCAAAGTCGAGGCCCCGTCCTTGACTTCCGGCAAGAAATGGCTGCGTTTTTCCGAGCAACGATTCAGGAACTGGCGTTTCTCGTGAATGTTCTTGTGCCGTGTTCAATTGCGAGACAATGAGAAGAAAATTCGAACAGCCTTCCCGAAATAGTTGAAGTCGATCGCTTTAGAAGCGAAGCTTCCAATTGTCTACGAAAATTCTCGCCTGTTTTGCGTACGTGTCAAGAAAGAAGAAGGTCGGAGAGGGAAGAAAGAAGCGGCAGCGTTATTTTTAACGGTCCCAGGTAGGTTCCAATTTTTCGCGATCCCGTTAGGGGACCCTGTTCAAGAAAAAAGACAAATCCGTGACCTCGAAGAGCGCAGCGAGGTGCACCGTAAACGCATAAATACGAAAAAGAAAAGACGGCGGAAATTTGCAAAACGACGACAGAATTACGGTTCGCGACCTTGCGTCGTCCATTTCTATTCGACCATTGATTGTTTCTTTTTCTCCTGTCCTTTTTTCGAGGAAGGCAAATTTTATGCGTCCAGACACGCGCTGTCGCCTCTGCTTCTGCTCCTTCTATTTTTTCTTTCTTGCTTTCCGCGTTGCATTCTGCAGAATATCGACTTTCGACGCTTAGCATTCCGCAGCGGTACCAGTTCTCGTTTGGCACCGGAACGAGGTGATAAACCCGAGAAAAGAATCGCCCCCGTGTAAACCAGGATCTTGCTCCTCCTAAAGCCTGTATCTTTGTTGCTCTCAGTCATGTTCTTCAAGAAAGACTTTTATACACTTTCAAAAATACCCTATTGTCCAATTCACTTTTGATTTTCTTTTCTACCTGCGATAATAACAGCAGGGAACGATCGATTAATACTATTCTGATACCGTGGAGAAATGGAAAGGTGAGCGCATTATGAAAATGATCGCATCTAGTAATCGTATCTGCAGCTGAGAAAAACAAGCGAAATATGAACAGTTAATTTTTTTCAAGCCTGCATACCATAGTATATGATTCACAATTGGAGAAATTTCCAAACTTCACCATTTCCAAAATTCACGGTGTTGTAATAATCATGACGCCCTGCAACCAATTATTTAACTAGCAACTAAAGAATCTACCACGAAAAAGGTACCTAAGTAGTCGAACCTTTCTACAATTCAATATCTTCTTACCAAGTACGTTTTACCATATTTACAATTTGTGGGCCCCTCTGGCTTTATTGCAGGACAGCTGAAAACATGAAGTTTTGTTTGCTTCCAAGACAATCGAAGGCGCAAGGAGCCCTCTGTTGCGGAAACTCGTCGCCTATTTCATTATTCTTAAACGTAAGAATTGAACCCCGGCAATATTGATTAATTTAACGACAGTGTCGTAAACAGACCAATTCGTATTGCAGATTTTTAAAATAATATCTAAAGGACAATGCTTTTTACTGAGACTTAACAAGGGGTAGGTTTGCGTTGAAGCAGTTTATTGATACACAGTTGTTCGTCGACGTCGAGGATTAGGGCTAATGACAGCAATTACCATTCTGCATAAAGCAGTAGAAAATACGAGGGACAGTTGTTTAAGACGAGTGTTTTTACTACAATTATGTGAAATAGTGTTTTACGACGTCGTTGTTTAAACTGAAATAAAATAAGGTTTAAGTTTCGTACAGGTAAGGTTGAAGGTTCGGTTTTATTATTGTGCCATCGTCCCTTTCACACGCTTATTCTCCATATTTTTCCTGGGAAATATCGTATCCGAATTAATTCCCAAAAAACGGCGTCCACTCCCAACTGAATGAAAAAATAGAACCAGAAGGTTTCCCAAACGTAGCACTCGTGAGAAAACCAGACAGGCCCTCGAAACGCGGAAGCTGCGCGTAGATTACACGGATCACAGTTAGACGAGGGTTTCAAGGAAGCAGGCGAAGAAGAAGCGTGAGCGGGACAACAAAGAGGAAAGAAAAAAGAAGGGGGAAATGCCGCAACTGCATCGCCACCACACACCTCCAAGGGCAGCTTGCTGGCGAGCTGACCTAACGGGACCCTCGTAACCGCCCCATCGCGTCGAGGGTAGGGGATCAAAAAAAGTTTTGATGAAAAAAAGAGTCCAGGTTAGCTTCAACCCTTCCGCATACCAGCGGTGGAACAGCCGTTTAGAAAGTAGAGAGATTCTTACCTAGCCATCATCAACCCCTTCTACCATTTCCCTTCAGCGTCTTTCTTCTGCCAGATTTCGTAGCTTCCTATTCCCTCTTTCTATTTTTTTTCTTCTTCTTTCTTTTTCCTTTATTTCTTGCGTCGGACGTTGGTTCTTCAAAATCACGGACCAGCTACTCGAGAACCAATTCCAGCATCTTCACCAGGTGCCTGGAAATTCGCCGGCTGCTTACACCCGTTTCCTGCATCTTCGTAAACCAAGATGGTAGGAGGATTGAAAGCAATTACGATAAAGTAACGTTTAAAGAATGATTGCGATAGCTCACCGAGCCAACAAGGAAATTAATCGAATCAATGCGGCGATCGTGCGAATATGATTTTCATTCAGAGTAACGGAGTTTTTATGGAATACGGAAGGTATTTACCTCGTTTTTGCATGCAACGATCGTATATTATTCCTACTCCGTTTCGCATACTTTGAGTTAATTCGCAAATTACCAATCATTTCATCTGTATCGGAAATATCGACTGTGGAATAAAGTTTCTTTCATCAGTTTGTTATTCAGAACAAATCCTGTATATCGGACGAAAAATTCGGATTATCGTTACACTCGTTTGATCGATCAAACGTTTTTTCCAGACAAATAGGGTGTATTAAAAGAAATTGATACACCTGCCAGAGTAACATTCTTTATCGCTAATATTTCTTACGGAGCAAAGGCACGTAAGAAGAATGATTGTTCTCAAGATCGTTCGAAGGTCTCGTTGCGCGTCACTGCAACATTGCATAAAGCAAAAACGCACGATCGAAGAAATCGATGACCTAGAAGCCTGATAAAAAAAGGTGACCTTATAGACAATGGCTTATGTTGTTCCTGTAGCAGTTACCTCATCAACCCAAACAATATCTTTTACCAATGTCCCGATATCGAATTCTAATCCCAAAGTTGTAAACTACAGTGAAACGTTTAGCCTGGACCGACCATCCCAAACGTGACAAAGCGTCCAGAGATGTTTCAAAGGGAAGAACATCGATTCCATACTCAATCGTGTTCTCCTCGACTCATTTACACCTGTTTGGCCCTGTTCAGCTATCTGGTCGATCGATAGCTGTGTGTTCGAGAGACACAGGTGCACTTAACTCGTCCACGTTTGTCACGTGATCGTGAAGAAAATGCCGCGCACCTTTGTCCGTTCTTTTATCCTTTGCCGTTTCTTCGTTCGTTTTCCTGGGCTTGTATGGTGCGGTGTCACGCAAGAGTGTGTATTTGTGTATACGCGCCGCTCATTCGTCTTTTCCCGGCGTCCACTCCATATCACTTTCGGTTTTAAGGAAGCCTCCCGCGGCGTCCGCGCAGGAATGCATGAAATCCGTGACGGCACCACGAAGGAATCTCCCTTTCGAATCGTCGAGGACGTAAACGCCCGCTCGCGGGCTCCCTCTTCCCTTTCACGCTGATAAGATTGCTCCGAAGCAACGAAAAAACGCTCGTGTATCGACTACCTACATCGTTTCCACCCTCTCCATCCCGTTTGCCACTTTTTCAAGGTAATCAACGAGGCCGGCTTAAAATGGTCACGGTAGAAGGTTACAAAATACTTCCACGTTGATAAGATTGTATGGAGGAAAAAGAAACGCACCCTAATTTTCGACCCCGAGAACTCGCGCAATTACGATGTTTACGAGACTCCATGTAATATACGTTTCTTCGCCGATTTTTTTCAGCCGAGTTTCAACCCTTTTATGATATACCCGGCACAGGAGCGATTCGGACAAATAACCATAAAAGACAGTGTTGCACCCTTTTTCAATTAGTATAAGATAGGATTATTTGAGTCAGATGGATATTCGAAACAAGTTGAGTAATAATTTGCCTTGTAATTTGCCAAATTCGGTTATCAACGATTTTTGAACGATCCACTACTTAATTCGTTATCGATGATACGATATTTTGTTTTGTGGAAATTATCCTATCTTTATTTCTCCATCATTCTTCGATACATCGTCGCAAAGCGCTCGTAAAAGGGGGAGTTTCGTCGAATTTGAATTATTACTGAGGTGGATTGTTATACGTGTTATTTTATTAAAGAGACGAGTGATGAAATTGTAATAGTCAGTGTATATTAAAATTACTTTAAATATAAGTACAGAGATAGTGTATGCCAATCGTTATCGTCGCTCGCTATTCGATTGTATGTCTCGCTATAATGATTCGCTATAATGCTTGCTATACTCGTCGCTATACTGATTCTGATTGTCTCTTAGAGAGCGCGTTCGTCTATTTGCATCGATCGGCGGGCTTACAAAAAATTCAAATGCAACTCTGGTTGACGATTACAAATAACGGAGATAATGTTTTGTTCAGAGTTCGTTTACTTTTGAAACTAGCAAATCAAAAAAATGTTGACACTCCGAAGCACAACAATATGAGTCACTTGCGATTCGAATCTTTCATTGACTCATGTGCCGCTACATTACCACCCCTAATCAGTGTCGTCGGCGAGTGGTAGTGATAGAACGCGAAGAAAAGACGAGGCACGTTCGCTCGCCGACTCGCTGACCCTTGAAAATATGCGGATAAGCAGAGGAATCCTCCGGTATTCAAGCCGGCTCAACGTTTCGTGACGCATCGATGCTCAAGCGCGGCGCGCTCATCCGCCGGATAGAACCGCATCACCGATGAACTGTGCAACGAGCTTTAACACCGGCGCCTTAATTACACGCTGTCCTGTTCGAGCGCTAATCGCCGCTACTTATATACCTATGTTGTCGAAACGAGCCTCGAGGATAGGGTTGCCACGTCGCGTATTAGCCGTTTCGCCAGAACCAACAGTTTCGAGAAGAGAAAGACGGCAACAAGTTACGCGAAATGACGTGTAAGACGATAATTATTAGAATTTACGTGCGTTCATGATCGATATCTTAATCTGCTATTAACGTCTGTGGCTTAGGAGAAGAAAATCTTTCAATTAGAGTGCGTAACAGTTGATCTTTGGATGGGACAACATTTGCGAAACGTGATCTCGTACAAAATCATTAGTATGCTTCTGGTTGCGCGTACCAACCATAAAATGGTCAAGTAAGATGTAAATATATAAACTTGGAAGGTCATTCACCAGATGCTAATATAGTAAAACACTCGTAGTATACCATATTATGAGAGAGTTGTATCGTCAATTAAGGAATAAACAATTTTGGAAAAACTTTGCAGGTGAAGCTTCATCATCGTCCATCGTTCCGCGTATCATTCGACATATCGTTGGTGGTCCTGAAGCTTCTAAAGGTTCTATAGAGGAAGCAGTCGGACGACATTCATCGACCGTAGTCCATTTAACGAACACGAAGCCTATTGATTTCGAATGCAGCGATTGCTAACCGTCCGTGTCGTATCGTCTAGACGCTTCCGACGCGATTGAATTCATTTCGCACGCGAAACCGCCGATGAATGGACCATGTATTCGGATCTGAATGAACCTACTTTCAGCTTCGATCGATATGATCACCAAAGTATCATACGGAAAGTTTCCTTTTTGCCGATGTATCCTTAGTAGTGGCGATGTTAACGCAAGCGCAGGAGCGTCAATCGTGTTTTTGTCCAACGATATTGCGTTCTATGAACTGTTGCAATGATCGAGGAGAGTCTGAAAAGCTAGTATCCCTTTTACCAGCCGCGATTTCAATAAATTCCGGCTCCAGCATCATCGAGTTTCGTTAATTAAAATCGATCCAAGGAGAGACGTGACGTAGCAAGTCGGCGCATCGATTAAAATAATAAATTCGAATAATTGCGCGACGCGTATCAATCTTGGTCCATTAACGGGAGCCGATATTTTATCGGAATGTCCGCGAGGCGCGATCGATTACGCAAGAGCGAGCTCTCGCGTCTGAAAAATCCCTGACGAAGAATGCAATCGCAGCGGATCGCCAACGACACGACGGAAAACAGAGACGGAACGAGAACGTGAACGAAAGAAGGAAAGAAACGGCACGGGGAAAGAGGAAGAACCGGCTGGATCGAAATCGAGAACTGGGAGAAAGGAAAAAAGGACGAAGCAAGGACAAGGAGGATGTATCTCCCTCCTCCTTCCTTTCCTCTAGTTTCTTCGCATAGGAGCACGGCAATTCCATCGTGGTCAGATCCTAGGTAAGGTCGTTACTCACATCGGGAACCAAATAAATTCATGTCCTTTCGCAACAACGAACAGCATCGATGCCAATCGGGCAGGCAGACGACTGAGGGCGTAGGGCAGTCGTAGAACAATATGGTAACCTCTCATTTCATCCTCGTCAGAAGAACGTATCGAAGAGGGCTCGATCTTCGACGAGATAATGCACAACCGATCCGCAAGGACCATGGTCGAAGTGACAAGTATCTCTATCCTGCCGTCGATTTGTAATGTGAAAAGAGAACTCGAGTTCTGTCGGTTGGTTTTACGCAAAGTTTATGAGCAACCCTTCGACGAAGCTCGGAGAATAGAGTCGTTAGCGGGTTGTCAAACCGCGGAGATCTTGCATCATTTCACTTTTACCTGTGTCGCATTTCCCTCGAGGGTGCCCCTTTCTATTCGTGTATCTTTTTTTCTGCTCCTTTCACTTTCTCCGAAACCTAGTTCACCTCTGTTCCTTTGCCGCCCTTAGTCATTTCTTTTTTTGTTCTTCGCCTTCTTCCATCCATTACTTTCTTCGTCGAAGGGCCACCTTCCAAGCGTTCGTTATCGACCATATCGGATCTAAACCCGCGAAACAATAGACCACCGAACTGTTTTCTCGCACCTGTCGCCGTTACCGATCTGGAGAGACGAAAAGAGTGACCTCGTTAAGAATTTGACAAGAATTCTAAAGGTTATTCTTCAAGTACCATCGATGATTGCCAATAAATGGGATTACTATACCGAACACAACTTAAATTTATGAAAGAAATATTAATTTTCAAACCTATAACCTTCCATTCTCTACAAAATCTCTACCACGATCTACGTCTTTAAGTTTATATTCCCAAAGCATCAACATTGTAGCTTCTACGAGTATCGAGAGATTCTACTCGACCAATCGACCCGCTCGCCAGTCGACGACCGTTCGCTTCCAGCGAGCGCCGTTCCAGTCGCAAATGTCAACCGTGGCAGGAGGGAAAACGCAGCCGGAGGGAAGGAAGAAAAAAAAAAGGAACGGGAAAGAGACGAGCGACTCGTTCGAAGACGATTTTGCAAGGGAGCCGAGCACGAGCCGCGGGGAAATTGGACGCCTCAAATGTCACATATCCGCGCGGTTCGATTAAATGTCGCCAGTGAGGCGCTCGCGACTCTCGGCCCGTAGCACTCGATACGCGGCGCGTCCTTGTTGAAATTAAATTGGAGGGCCTCGCGGCGCACGTAGAAAAGATCGCTCGACGAAAGGAAATTACGCAATTCACCGCAAAAGCCGCATTGGCAACCGTATGTATCCTGTCGTCCCGCTACGTATCGATGCAACGAAGATCGATTTCTCGTTACGCAATCGCGCACAGGTGGAGAGGGTAGAAAGAAAGTGGCGACGAGCGTTAGCGGTTCGGGAACTTTCTTGCATCGTAAACGACACGAAGCGACTTCCTCTCTTCCGCAAAATCGCCATCGACAGACGGGCTACGTTAGATGGATTTTTAACGATTAGGGGAGCGATATGATGGAAAGTGGAAGGAAAGTTGCAAAGAGGAAATCCGCCGTGTAACCTTTTACCGTTTTCTCCTCGAGAGTGACAGGGAAATTCATTTATTCGCGTGCCGTTCGCTTTGTTGTACTTTTAGTACTCTATGGTGAAAGGTAAGAATTATAAATTAAGGAAATGCAAAAACCGAAAGGTTTTTCGAAAGTAATAGGAAGATCCTTTTATTGTAATGATTTAGGATTTTGTTATAATTGCAGTATTTTATCGCAGGAGCAAGCGATGATTGGTAGTAACGCTTTTCGCTTATTTAAAGGCAACGTTGTTTAAATTGTGATCGAGTATCGTCCGTAAAAGAGGCGTATTACAGAAGATTTTGTTCCACTGATCGATCGTGTAAGCTGTAAACAATGTTGCCGCGACAGATGCGTAAGAAAACGTAAGGACGTTGAAATTACGCAAGCGACTCCCGGTGAAGTTGCACGTTTCATCTGCGTATCTTCGAACGCGTGATATGACACGAAGTGCAGGAGGTAGATTCCTTGTGTTACAGATTTCCTTCCGGTTGTGTAACAAGCGCCCGGTTACACCCCATCCCTTCGTCTAGTCAGCACCCCCTCGTTGTGTTGTCATCGACAAAGGATCCGCAGTTTTCGAAGAGCGTTTTTTAATAGTTTCCGACCGATCTAGGAAAAGAGGGGAAAAAGAAAGAAAAAAAAAAAACGAGAACGAACGAACGGTGCAGCGGTTGCTTGGATGGTTGTCGACAAACGCCGACAGTTTTTCGGTCCCTTGAGTGTCCATGCACAAGCGGGAGGGAATACAAATGCAGGAAGTTACGCATCCTGTGCGATCGATCTATCGCTCGCAGGATCGTGCTTCGGCCTTTATTCGACCGGTCCTGGACACTCTAGACGCAGATAGAGAACATCGATCTTAGAATACTTTCAAATATTGCATTCTAATTTTACTTTTGCTAAGGCAAATGCTACGTGTCTAGAAAATGAATTATTACAGTCCAGAATTTCTCATCAAATATTTCTTAGAGGAGCGATATGATATCTATGTTTGTTGCGTGTCATTCTACTATGTTGTTGTTTTATGTTTAATTTTAGTGGAAATTAATGCCTTACGTAATTATCAATGTTTCGCTAATGATCTGCTTCCAGAAGAAAACATTAATCTTTCCAAGAAGCAATTATTATAGAAGAAATCTTCACCGTGAGAGATAACGCTAATAATGTGTGAGAGTGTTTAGCAACGCTTTGTTAGCAAGCTGCACAATGCGGACGATGATTCTGTTAAATAAGAAAACGAGGAAGATCATGGTGGTTTTCGGTGGACCGTGAGAATTCGTGGTTTAAAAAAAAGCCACAGGGCATTCAGGATGATGACGATGATTTGGAGTACAAACGAGGCCGAACGAGAAGCGGGAGAAGGTTTCTGGAAAAAGGGTTGCGCCTTCCTTCCGCCGAATCGAACCGATGTTTCTTTCGGAATCGATTAAAACTTGCGAGATGAAACGATAGTCGACATTGTACAAATAAAGTAGAAACAGGAAATCGTTGCAACATGTTGAGAAAATTGCATCAAGAGTCCGCAGATGCGTTTTATAGACCTTGATGGATTTATTAATAGATTCGCTGAAACTTCGCGCATCGATTGCGCTTATCCTTGCTTTAAAATCACTGACTTTTATTTTTGCTCGTACTCGATATTGAATGGTACAATAAATGAAGACAATTAAAAGTTGATGAAATTTTGTATTATGCTTATTGACAAAAAAGAAGATCGTTGCCATGAACCGTTTTATATCTCCAGTACAGTGAACACTTAATAAATAAATTGTAATTTCATATGATATTAAAACAATAGTATTAAAAAATTTCATCAATAATAAATTTCTTAATATAAATTGACATTATAACGATTATTAAAAATTTTTTTGAAATATATAGATACAAGAAATTGATATAAAAGTTAAAGTGATAAGACGAAGGATCTTCTAATTGTTTCGTACGGTATATATCATAATAACAGTATTATCGAATGTGAATAAATTCCCAAGCTTCACACCTCACACAGAAATGTATCATTGCAATTACGTTTCACAATTGACAATATAAGTAGTCGAATAGACGCTATCCGTGAAACTTTGTACTTTCTACGGAAACTCTGCAGTTTCGTCTAGTAATAGTTCTCTCATTTGTAAAATACCCTGTTAAACAATTCTTATCCAGCCATGTTTATGGCAGTAGGGAGGAAACTCCTGTGGTCGAGCGGTCTAAAAATCTAAGACCCAAAGCGGATTATGTCGATTCTCAGCTAGAGTATGAACAAGCTTATGCCACTATTCACGATGACGGATGGTACCTGAGGTGAAACCCTTTCCGTGTCCGTTTCAACACGCGAGAACAGGGAATTATCTGGCCTACCTTTCGGCTGGTCATAAACTTTTACTGCGTTTTCTGGTCAGTGCGGTTTTTTGGATCTGCCTACCGAAAGAAAGGTGAAAGGGTTGTTGTTTCGCGGATTAAAAGGGACGTTGGTGCCATGCCTCGTTAGGAACTCACTATAGAAGGGTTGCATGGTATGATTTAGTCGAGAAAGGTCCGCGTAAATCCGTAAATGACATATTACCATAGACCCTTTGTACTCATGGAGTCCCTAAAAAACAATTCCTTATGGCCCGTCACGGTAAATCTTTGCTCGAACAGTTTTAAGTTTCGTAGACTATGGACAAAATGCATCTTAGTTTGCATCGTTGATTTGATTTTGTCTTCTATTCTTTCTCTCTAGTTAGTTATTTCTCTTACTTATCTAGTTAGTTCTCTCTAATTAGTTATTTATGATCGATGCTATTGGTTTTAAGGAAAGTTGACGTATATTTGAAGATAGTCGAAACAGTTGAATAAACGAAATAGCATAAAAATTGTAGAAGAACAAGGATGGCATACAACGTTATGTATTATTTATGGTAAGTTGGTAAATGTCTGTAGATAACACTTAGAATTTTATAGAAGCGGAGCAGGTGTCATCTTCAGGTAGTATCCTGAAGCTCGGAAAGGTGGTACTGAAAGTAAATTCGAAGCAGTTAGAAGAAGTTACCGACCATAGGACAGCGGACAGCATAAGATTACGGCATAAACCAGATAATATATATTTTCGATTTTTATTATAGAATACACAGATGTATGTACAGTAGATGAGAATAATGTATGTACAGAATAAATATCTCATAATGAAATGTTATACTCTACGAAGACTCCAGGAACACTAGAGGTATCTTACTAAATATAATTTCCAACGTTACCGATCTAGCACGAAGTAAGATTATATTCGCGGTTAAAACTACAATGAAATCTAACTATGAAATTACAAAATAGGCAGAATTAATTTTTACCTATTTCGATGCATCTTTATTGTTTACAATTTTTTAAATTTGAAATTTCCTTATCCCTTCTGCCCTTTTCTTTGTTCTTTTTCATATAAAGAAACTGGAATGTGATATTATATCGGGTATCATATAGTATAAGAATAAGAGCCTTCTATTGATAGGAAAATGATTCTTGAACTAAACTCAAATTGTAAAAAATTTAATATTTAATTAATATTTGTACAAATTCAATTCAATCTGTATAATATATTGTACAAATTCAATGAGATATAATTAATGGACAATAAAGGGGACTTAATCATTTCGCAATAATTACTTGATTTCTTTTAGTAATTTTCTTTAACCCATATCATACTCCATAGCCTTTCTCATATCTACTCCAAAGCCTTTGATGTTAGTTGAGATGATATTAAATATTCATCAATAACTGATACTTTGTACATGTGACAAATTCTGCATCAAACTTGTTCATTGAATTAGTATTAAGAAAGTTACAATGCAGATCGCTGATGTATAATACCTGTACAATTTAGTTAACTGCATCAAGTGATCGAGGAACAGGAACCTCCAGGAAGTTCCAGTGATGGAGTTTCAGACATTTCAAAGACGCAACAATACTTTACAAAATGCGATTATTTGCGTTACGCGTTTTACAATGCTAACCAAAAAATTATTCAAATGATTACGATGGAAAAGTACCGCAACATTAATTCTCAAATGAATTCAATAAATGTTACTATTTCTAAATCAATAAAAAACTACTTCGATTGGTCGCGACATTCAAAAATCGTAATGCTATAAAGTTACTTACAAATTACATCTTTCTAACTGAAATAAAACAAACATTCTTATATTGTACCAAATATTGTTCTTTAAAAAGCAATAGCAATTGATAGTAAAAAATACTATGAATAATCCCGATATTGTATAATTCAATGCAACACTAATTCAATCCGTTTTTAATATTCCTTCGCAACCCTAATTCAAACTGAAATCGCCGTTTATTCCCAGCTCTAATTCAAAACACGAAATAAACTAGTTTGCAATTCAAATCTTACTTGGAAATAATTACTCGCAACACTAATAAAAAATCGCGATCTGCCCAAGATGATGATAGACCGACATACACATCGGTCAAGAAATAACTACTATTATACTATATATATGTCGGAGATGAAAGAATTTCCCGATGAAGGGATTTCCCGTCCGGAATGTTGGGAAAAATCCCAATACCCTAGTCCAGACTTTACAATTTTCGCTCTTTTCTTCGAGAACTCTCCGCTAGAACTTAAATCTAGGCTCGAGATTTCCTAATCGCAAAACAAGAAATAACTTATAAAGATGCACTAGAAATATTTTCATCATAAACTGGCATTCAAAAATTAGTACAACAGATGTGTGAATATAATTTTATATTGTAAAAACTATTAAAATTGTAAAAATGGTTATTGCAATTAATTGTTGAAAGTGTGAACTTACAATAAAAACTCAAAAATTATTAAATTTGATTGTGTTAGAATGGAAAAACCAAGTTCTGTGATATTAACAAACCGTTGCAGTTTGATTGACTTTCGGGCATCTTGACATACGTATGGCATCAGGTATATAAGGAACACGCGCCTCGCGCGCGAGCTCTTTCGTGTCTGGATCCCCGTGCAGAGAAGATCGAAGAAGAACTTCTACGAATTAAGGTAATAATTTATAACATTTAAATCATTACTTCATTGTATCTAAACTATTAATTTATAACATTTAAACCATTAATTTATTACATTTAATCCACTAATTTATATCATTTAAACCGTTAATTCATTGCATTCAAACTATTAATTTATAACATTTAAACTACTAATTTATAACATTTAGACCATTACTTCATTGTATCTAAACTATTAATTTATAACATTTAAGACATTAATTTACAGCATTTCAATTATTAATTTTATATATTAAATTTGTATATTTACTATTAATTAATAATATTTAAGCTATTAATTTATAACGTTTTAGCTATTAATTTATAACATTTGAGCTATTAATTTATAACGTTTAAGCTATTAATTTATAATATTTAAGGAATTAATTTATAACGTCTAAACTATTAATTTATAACATTTATGCTATTAATTTATAACATTTAAGTTATAAATTTACAACATTTAAACTGTTATTTTACACATTTAAGCCATTAATTTCTAACATTTAAACTATTAATTTCTAACATTTAAGCCATTAATTTCTAACATTTAAACTATTAATTTATAACATTTAAGCCATTAATTTGTAACTCTTAAACTGTTATTTTATACATTTAGCTATTAATTTATAACATTTAAACTAATAATTTATATCATCTGAGCCATTAATTTGTAACATATAAGCCATTAATGTAAAACAATTATTCCATTAATTCTTAACAATTATACCAATAATTTATAACCACATTCTCCCATTAATTCAAAGCAATTATGCTCTTAATTTATAACAGTTGTACCATTAATCGGAAACAACTCTACATTCATTGATTGAAATCAATACCATCAATTCGTAGTGAGTGAATTAATGATTTATTTTGTTATATTTTATTAACGAAAGCTTTCAAGTCCCTGAAGTGCTATTTCATTTCTATATAGCATTATTTTTTAATTTTAAATGCAGTATTAATTTCTCATTTCACTGTTTCGTATAAAAGCAGTGGTAACACAGAGTGTAATTTTAAGATGTAATTTTCCATGTCTGCTCAAAACCAAGGAAACAACACCATATTCATGGGATCAAGGACGCAAGTGCAATTTAAGCGAAGGCAACCGCACCTTATCTGTAGCTGCACATGAGTCAGAGGACATTTCAAATCATGTTGTTGTTTTGCCTCGGAGTATCAAGACCGTTAGATTACAAGTAATGTAAGAACAAATAAACTCCGGGCAAAACAATTTCGCCGTTACAATGTCGCTTTATTATAAAATAGTTTTACATCTCTGCTTCCAATGCTTAAAAACTGTTTATGTAAATGGGACCCGAGCGTAGTTACCTCCTCGTGGTGGGTCCCGGTAATTGGTATCGTTTCCCAAATAATAATACACCAAGTACTATTTTGAATATTAGTATTATTATTTGAGAAACGATATCAAGCTAAAAACTACTTCAATATAGTCTGGTCTTGATCATCCAAAATAGTTTTGGTGATCTAGACTGGACTAATACACCCCCGCGGGGGCGCCGTGGGACATCGTGGGACATCGCGGGACACCGTGGGACACCGCGGGACTCCGTGGGATGCGAGCGTTTTAGCTTTAATTAATCATAAGATAGATACCTTTGTTATGTGCATTGTAAGCTCACTCTGTACAAAAATACTTATCTATCTTGGAACGAAAAATAAAAATCTCGTTTCTCGTGATCCCCTCGCTTATCACATTGGAAAAATTGTTCCTACGATTTATCGGTTCACGGTCGCTCAGTTCTTTCCAACCGTAGCGTGACGTACTCGCTCGCGCGTATTCCGGGTACGTGCGGGTCAACGTGCACTGGCCAACTCTTTGGATTCGTAAGTCGCCCCAAGCACACCTCTGTCTTGATGACTACTCGACGACTGCTCGTCGTTTGCCTCGAATCACGGGAGTTGTCATCGCACCGGTGATACCTGCGATCCGCGATACTGTCCGATTGGTACTTCGGTACTCGGGCAGAGACCTGCATTTCACGTCCTCCGTAATCCTGTTCAAGTGACGAACCCGCGGGGGTGGACCCCACTGTTCAGTTGGGGCCTTGCCTTCGTAATCCTGTTCAGCGGTCCCTCCCCGGGCCTTCATTTGTTCAGTTGGAGTGTGTTAAATCGCAGGCCTATTTGCTGGATCGCTAGTATCATCGGTCGGTGCCATCGACCGTGATAAGATCCAGACGACGTGACAGGAATCGGGCGAAGGTCAATGCTTGGGCTTTCCGCTGAACCTTAGGGTTATCCGGTGCACGGGTGTACGTTATGTAGGTTTGTTAGTTCTTTCGAGAGATCGTGATTTCGTTCGTTCCGGGCGCCCCGCGGTTTTTCTTTCATCGTCTGATTGTTGGGGCTCCTTTTCCGTAGTAGCCTCATATTGTTTCTTTCGTTCCAAGTTAGACAGATGTGTCTTTGATACGGAATGTTGCGGATAGGGTTGCGAATTATTGTACGATGTTTGTACTGATCGATGTAAGCGTTGTATGGGAGATGAATGTTGCGTTGCGTGGGAGATAGATATTGCGTCGTTTTACGTTTGTAAAGATTCGTGTAACTGCTGCGTAGGAGATAGGTGTTTCGCGGTTAGGCTACGAAATAACTATCTCTTTACGCAGGCCCATGAAGTAGAGTCAGAACTCGACATTCTTGCCAGTAGGTTGAATGTCGAGACCGATGCATAATGTTAAATAACTCATGGGCGGGTCTCGTGCGTAGTCACCTCCTCGTGGTGAGACCTGGTAATTGGCATCGTTTTCCAAAAATTAATCAGTTGATTAATCTTTGGAAAACGATACCAAGCCAAGAACTACGCAACAGTCCAGTTTGGATTACCAAAAGCCTCTAAGAGAATTTTGGACGATCTAGACTGGACTGCACCGTGGGACACCGTGGGATACCGTCGGTCCAGTTTGGGTCTCCAAAAGCCTCCAACAGAATTTTGGATGATCTAGACTGGACTGCAACGTGGGACATCGTTGGACAGCGTTGGACACCGTTGGACGTCGTTGGACATCGTTGGACACCGTTGGACATCGTTGGACATCGTTGGACGTCTTTGGATGTCGTTGGACATCGTTGGACACCGTTGGACGTCGTTGGACGTCGTTGGACGTCGTTGGACGTCGTTGGACGTCGTTGGACTTCGTTGGACTTCGTTGGACTTCGTTGGACTTCGTTGGACGTCGTTGGAGACCGTGGGACACCGTTGGACACCGTTGGACACCGTGGGACACCGTGGGACACCGTGGGACACCGTGGGACACCGTGGGACACCGTGGGACACCGTGGGACACCGTGGGACACCGTGGGACACCGTGGGACACCGTGGAACACCGTGGGACACCGTTGGACACCGTTGGACACCGTTGGACACCGTTGGACACCGTGGGACACCGTGGGACACCGTGGGACACCGTGGGACACCGTGGGATATGTCTTGATTATGTCGAATTCATTCTGAGCCCATTCGGTACAATGATACTTATCTGACTTGGAAGGAGATATAAAAATCTATTCTTCTTTTCCACTGAATCTTGCGGTGTTTTTGTGCACAGAAGTGCGTCGCGTGAATCTATTGATTCTTTTGAAAGATCCCGATGTATGAAATTATTCTCTTATTTCAAACGAATTTTTAGCGAATTATCTTGTTGTTTCAATTTGAGTTATAACGTCGTAAACTTGCAACTTAGTAACAGTTAGATTCTAATACCTCGAAACAAGGTTTCGTGCGCGTTTGTGCAGTATTCTTTAAGTATATTTAGTGGCGAACTTTTGAATTCTTGCAAATATTTTCCAATATTTATAACACGCGACTATAGTGTATTAGTGGAATGTATATTTCGTATTCTAATAACGAAAATTCACAGTATATATTCTAATTGCGAACAGTATAATTCTTGCAAACGATTGCATTGCATTCACGGTATTCGTAAGCATTTGTTCGCTATCGAGAAATTTCTCACAATTTTCAACTTATATTTTCATACTTGTTCCAATTTCTTAATAATAATTTTTAAGTGTAAAAAAAATAGCAGTATTTTCTAAATAAACATTCGATAGGAAAAAGAAGAAAATTGTCTAAAGGACGTTTCGCTTCTTTTCCACACCCCCCGCCCCCACCCGCGCCTCTAAACTGCTTTATTTTCAGGGAATATTTGTGACCGCGCGCAATGCGGTTGTAGAGTCAGTGTTTGCTACGCAATAGTTTCTTTTCAATATTTTAAAATCATGATAGTTTCGATCAAATTCGATCGAATATTCACACGCGAAAATAATATAATTTTATCAATCAAATTTGTACGCGATATTAGAGTTCTTGTTCGCCGATCATAATTTAAGCGGTCGCGATAACGTAGTCTTTTATTTTTCTTTTTTTATATATATTTATCTTTTTGAATATTCGTTTCCGGTATTAGAGTCAGTGTCTCCTTCAAGAGGATAAGGCCTCTCCAGGAGCTCAAGAATGTAAGTAGTTTTACATATTGTATTTCAATTTGTTCTATTTAGTATATTTTGTTTGAAATATTGTTAATTATAAAATAAATATGATTGATAATTTAGAAAGCTGTAAATATCGTTTTTAATTGAAATAAAGTCCTAAAGTCTTAACATTAAAGTGCAATAAAATTGTTTGATGCGCATAAAAAATCACTGAATGTTTCGATTTCAAACTTTCATATTAGAGTTCCAATTTACATACTTATTAAAGTTTAGTCCATATTATTGCTAAAGTTTCAAATTTGTTATTATGTATTAATGATATTAATGATATCTTATGTTTTGTTATAGACATATCACTGCTTCAATTCCTTCGTCCTCTTTGGGAATGTTTTAACAGTGTCTCAAAAGCCAAAAATGTAAGTAACATTACATATTGTACTTCAATTATGTATATTTTGTATATTTTTCTTCGATCACTATCAATTAAGAAATACAATTTGATTGAAAATTTAGGAAGTTAGCATTTTCTGAGGTTATTCTTTCATTAAAATAAAATAAATGTTAAAATCGTAATACCGAATTATGAAACAAATGATTAACATATTTCAGAAATCTTTAGATTCTTAATTTTTAGATTTTAAACTTTCATATTAGAGTTTCAATTTTTATACTTATCAAAGTTTATTAGAATTTCAATCTTTATTATTACCAAAGTTACTAAAGTTAATAAACCTTCATTTTTCATTATCTCCAACTTTTTAAATAATCAACAATCACTCATCGTGTTTTGTTCTGTAACAGATTTTCCGCAACCTCCATTTTCACTACTGGACCTTACACGGTTTCTAATGATATTCGTTGGGGTGGCGCGCATAATGGTACGTCCTCTGTTTCTCCACTACGAACGGTGAGTCGCATGCATTTCTGTTCCTCCGGTCACTCAATCATGTCGTAGGATGAAAGGTCCGAATCGGCACGAGTGACTGGTTGTATTACGTAGAAATTTTTGCGAGCATAGTGACCGCGGGTATTTTTATACCCGTGAGTAGTAACACTCATTTTTTCAAATTTATTAGTTCAGGATAGGTCTTCTTGCACAGCGCGATTATAATAATTAGTTTTTTAATAATTAGATTAAACATATACACTTGAGAATATATTCGTGTTATTTATAAATATGCATGTTAATATTCTGTATGAATATTTGCAAGTGGTAAATATCTACACGAATATATCTGTATGACATAAATATACTTGATCTTAAGCAATTAATTTATTGTGACAATATCAAGTCACGTTCGTTTATTTCATTTCGGTTAGAATTTAAAATATGAGTCAAAATTCAGTTTTTCCCGTACAAGAATGTGTGAAATTCTACGTGCAAGAAGACACTTCGCGACAGGCAGATTTTTGAATCAAAGCAATAATTTGGAACACTGCTTCTGCACTTTCGAGTATATGCTTTGATAAAGAGATCGCCTGAGATTATTTCTTTCTTAGTAATATATTTAGAGTCAATTATTCCATTTGATCGAGTCTCAGTCTTTTTCAATTAACGCTACCTTTTTTGCAATATTAAAGTTTTGTTCTGATTTATTAAATTAATAAAGTAGAGTTACTTAGTTACTATTAAATTAATAAAGTAGATTTAATCAGATACGAAGTAGTAAAATATAAAATCAAAGAACGTTAGTCCGTTAAATAAAAATGACACAAACTAATCATCTTTCTAGATCAGGATTTTCAGGTTTAACCCTTTCCGTGCCCATTGTCAAGATCTCATTCACGTGCCCAGGTGCTACTTGAATGGGAGAAAGACACTGGGCACGATGATCTAGAATTAAGTAATGTAATAATTTGTCAGCGACTGACGATGTGTTAGTGTACCGTGCACGACGTATTTTCCACGTTATGTGTGTGTGTTGTTAGGCCGTGGAATTGCGTCGCTTCCTCTTATTCGTTAAAACTTCAAATATTAAAAATATTGAGATATATTCAATTTACGTCTCGATACAATCACAATTTGTGATAATATCATACACGCGATTAAGTGTAACCACGCTTTTAATATAGCCGTAAATTACAATTATAATTCCAAGTTTACTTATATTTATTTTAACGATATCATTTCCTCAGACGTTTTCTATCGCGTCTTACGCAATGGCCACTAACCTTCGTCAGTCGATTTCAGGAAAACGGTACGTACCTTAGAGTGTGCATGATGTGTGTTAAGCTCCTGTGTCGGAGGCGTCCCGGGACGTCCTCTCTAGTGTAGGACCTTTGCGCCCGAGCGTTTGTGTGAGAACCGTAGAGCGAATGTGTTGGTGTGCCTGTTTCGCTATTTTTTAAATATAGCGCTAAGTAGTACTTTCTGGTGTGTCTGTTAATTATAAGTAGGTAGGGCCGGGCAGGTTGGCACAGTCTCTGGTCGAGTAGGCGCGTTTTCGTGTGACCAACCTGTTTCTGGAAATCTAATTTGAAAAATCGACGGTGAAACTGGCACGAGTAGAGCATGCACTCGTCTCTGGTTTTGCCTTTCGATTTTTCGAATTTCGCGGTCGCGGTCGCGAATGGGTCGAAACGAACGTTTATTGCTCGAGCACGCACATGCGAGTGAGCAACAATCACTGCTGTGATCGTTGGTCAGTCCATGCGCACTTCAATCAGCTTCCGCGGTTTATATTTTTATTTTCAAGTTTTTTTTTTTTTTTGTTTGCGATTTAGAAGTCTCGAGCTTAGATGTAAGTTTCAGCGGGCATTGCGCTCGAAGAAAGAAGAGGCTATAAGCCGAAGAGGCCCGGCAAACTGCCACTCAAGAGGGCAACTACTAATGGCTCCCCATCCTCTGGGTCATCCAGAGCATGGGAAGTCATTATTGTTACTACTTTGTCACTATGCTCGCTTTCAGTATTTGTAGTCGTAGTAGTAGTAGTAGTAGTCTTTGCTTTTTTGGCCGATGTATATATCGGTCCATCGTCCCATTGGGCAAATCGCGATTTTTCTTATTAGTGTTGCGATAAATTAATTAGGGGGTTGTATTAGAGTTGCGAAATAACATCACGGCTTTTAATTAGTGTGGCGAGAAAATGATTACGGTTTGAATTAGAGTTGCGATAAAATGATAATCGCGTTTGCTTTAGAGTTGCGAATTACGATATCGCGATTGTCTTTTGCAATTTTTATTATGAATTTTTATAATTTCTTATAGAACTATACGTATCAGAATTTAACTTGTTTTCTATTGTTTGAAATTACATTATAAAAATGTTAGTTTTCAATTAATTTATTAGTATTGCAAGTAGCAATACCAGTAGCTTTTTCATATAGTAAATAGTAATTTTCATTGACTTCACTGTAAAAATTAGCGTTGCGATAATGAATGATCGCGTTTTGTTAAGTAGAGTTGCGTTTACAAAATGCCCAAACCCTCCGACTGCATTTGTCGGACACTGTTCCTGGATCACACGTACAGCTACAAGAACTGTACAAGTGTGATCGTTCGTCGGCAACCTCCTAAATGGTTGCACTGCGATATATCGGCCCTCCACTCGCGATTTTTCTTATTAGTGTCGCGACAGATTAATTACGGGTTGAATTAGAGTTGCGAAATAACATCGCGGCTTTCTATTAGTGTCGCGAGAGAATGGTTACGGTTTGAATTAGAGTTGCGATAAAATGATAATCGCGTTTGCTTTAAAGTTGCGAATTACGATATCGCGATTGTCTTTTGCCATTTTTATTATGAATGTTTATAATTTCTTATAGAACTATACGTTTCAGAATTTATCTTGTTTTCTATTGTTTAAAATTAGATTATAAATATGTTAATTTTTAATTAATTTTATAGTATTGCAAGTAGCAATACCAGAATATTTAAAGTAGCTTTTTTATATAGTAAATAGTAATTTTTATTAAATTCACTATAAGAGTTAGCGTTGCGATATTGTTCCATCGCGAGTTCTGCTTATTTTTCCTTTTAGCGTTGCGATAATAAATGATCGCGTTTTGTTAAGTAGTGTTGCGTTCACAAACTGCCCTAACCCCCCGACTGCAATTGTCGGACACTGTTCCTGAATCACACGTTCAGCTACAAGAGCTGTGCAAGTGTGATCGTTCATCAGCAACCTCTCAAATGGTTGCACTTCGATCTCTCGCTATTAGTGTTGCGTATTGCTAAAATACGAGTGCGTAGATTTATACTTATTAGTGTTGCGTATCAAATATCGGGAATTTTCAGGCTTAATTTTTTTTTTTTTTTAATGGTAGATTATTTATATTGCAGATATAACGAAGCACTCATCGCGGTTTGATTTTGAAAATTTTCTGCTTCATAAATATTAGTAGTAAATTAGTGTTGCGAAACAAGAATATTCAGTTACACTCTCGGCGTGTTGATCGGGTTTATATAGAGTGGAAGACGATTGAATTTTAGTAGCCCTTCTGGCTACTGCTTTGTTTCCTTTTCAGCGTCCCCTATTACCACGTTTATTACTGAAAATACTGCTATAAGACATGTTTCTTGGTCAGCGTTAACGTTACCATAACTGCTAAAATACAAAACTTTATTACGAATGTATATTATATATAGATTTACATATATGAAACTGTGAGCGATTTCATGCACAACAAAGTATTATAATGAAATATCTTAATGTTGCTATGAAGGCTTAAAATATTTTTTAAAATTTAATTCATTGCAATTGGAATCAGAGCTGGTGATTGTTCGTTCTTAGAACCATGACTTTTAACATTTTTTCGACCGCGATATTTTCAATCGTTTAACAGTAATATAGAATTTTATAAATATTCGAATTTCATATTGAACTTTCAATTCAGATTAAATTCAATTACTTAAAATTCTTGTTTTCAACGTAACCCTAGTTTCGATTAAAAAGATACAAATGATTCTCTATATTTGCTAAAATTTAATCAATAGTAATTTGATCTATAATTAACCATTATTAGTAGTTTATTTTTCATGTATAAAATGTTCTCGTTTTAAAGATACCTGTTTCTTTCATATACCACATCAAGTAAATGAGTTTGTTTCAAATTTATCAATTAGCAGAAAGTAGATTTCAATTACATACATGAATATTTCATAGCATACTAAATATGTATGCTAGATACCGAAATAATTTTTCTTCCATCGTCTGATTGTTCAGGCCTCTTCCCGTTTCCCCATTTTTAAAAGAAGCATATTGCGGTAACGTTGGAGTATATAACTTTTCGATATTTTCATAAGTTTAGTACAACGAGTCGTATGTCTCTTCTGCAAGATTCTAAATTGTATATGCAGTATCAATAGTTTCATTTCCATTCTTTCGTTCCAAGTTAGACAAATGAATCATTGATACCGAATGTTGCCAATACAGTTGCGAATTATTGTACAATGCTTGTACTTATGGATGTAACCGTTTTCGCAGATTCATCAGTTGATTAACTTTTGGAAAAACACGACATCGATAAGTACAAACATTGCACAATAATTCGATACCAGGATAAGAACCACGCTAATACAGTCCAGATTGGATTACGAAAAGACACGAAGAGAATTTTGGATAATCTAAACTGGACTGCAACGTGGGACGCCGTTGAATACCGTAGGACGCCGTTGGACAACGTGGGACGTCGTTGGACACCGTGGGACGCCGTGGGACACCGTGAGACGCCGTGGGACATCGTTGGACACCGTTGGACGCCGTGGGACATCGTTGCACGACGTTGGACGACGTTGGACGCCGTGGGACATCGTTGGACGACCTTGGACACCGTTGGACATCGTTGGACATCGTTGGACGTCGTTGGACGTCGTTGGACAACGTTGGATATCGTTGAGCGTCGTTGGACGTCGTTGGACGTCGCTGGACAACGTTGGACATCGTTGGACGTCGTTGGACGTCGTTCGACAACGTTGGATACCGTTGGACACCGTTGGACAAAGTTGGACACCGTTGGACAACGTTGGACAACGTTGGACACCGTTGGACAACGTTGGACAACGTTGGACACCGTTGGACAACGTTGGACGCCGTGGGACACCGTGGCACGCCGTTGGACACCGTGGGACGCCGTTGGACACCGTGGGACGCCGTGGGACATCGTTGGACACCGTTGGACGCCGTGGGACATCGTTGCACGACGTTGGACAACGTTGGACGTCGTTGGACACCGTTGGACAACGTTGGACACCGTTGGACAACGTTGGACGTCGTTGAACGTCGTTGGACAACGTTGGACATAGTTGGACACCGTTGGACAACGTTGGACGTCGTTGAACGTCGTTGGACAACGTTGGACATAGTTGGACACCGTTGGACAACGTTGGACATCGCTGGACACCACGGGACTCCGTGGGACACCGTGGGACATCGCTGCACACCTTGGGACACCGTGGGATGCGTATGTTTTGTCTTAATTAATCGTAAGGTAGATACCTATGTTAAGTGCATTGTGAGCTCATTCTGTACAACGACATTTATCCACCTTAGAACGAAAAAAAGAAAAATCTCGTCTCCCTTCACTCGCTTACCACACAGTACTTATTGTACTCGCGATTTATCGGTTCGCGATCACTCAGTTCTTTCAAACCGTAGCGTGACGTACTCGCTCGCGCGTATTCCGCGTACGTGCGGGTCAACGTGCACTGGACAACTCTTTGGATTCGTAAGTCGCCCCAAGGACACCTCTGTCTTGGTGACTGCTCGACGACTGCTCGACGTTCGCATCGTATCGCGGAAGTTGTCGTCGCGCCGGTGATGCTAGCGAATCTGTTGGGGATTCAGTCGTGGATTTGCAGTCCTGTCCGATTGGTACTTTGGTACTCGGTCAGGGACCTGCAATTTCACGTCCTCCGTAATTCTGTTCGGGCCCGCGGGAGTGGACCCCACTGTTCAGTTGAGGTCAATGCCTTCGTAATCCTGTTCAGCGGTCCCTCCCCGTGAGTGGACCCCACTGTTCAGTTGAGGCCTCTTGCCTTCGTAATCCTGTTCAGCGGTCCATCCCCGGGTTCCACATGTTCAGTTGGAGTGTGTTAAGTTGCTGGCCTATGTGCTGGATCCACGGCTGAATTACCAGTGGATCACTGGCATCATCGGTCGGCGCCATCGACCGCGACTCGTGTAAGTTTCGAACGGCGAAACAGGAATCGAGTTACGGTCAATTCTTGGGCTTTCCGCTGAACCTCGGGGTTATCTCGTGTACGAGGGTACGTCGCGTAGGTTTGTTAGTTCTTTCGAGAGATCGCGATCTCGTTCGTTTCGGGCGCGCCGCGATTTTTTCCTTTATCATCTGATTCATCGGGCTTCTTCTTGCTTTCCCATTTTTAAGGGAAGCTTATTGAGATCACGTTAGAGCTTATAACTTTTCAATATCTTCAATATCTTATAGTGTCGCAAAAGTAGAACGTTAAGCAGTTTAGTACAGCGACTCGTATGTCCCTTCTGCAAGACACGAAATGGTATATACAGTGTCAGTAGCTACATTTTCTTCTTTTCGTTCCAAGTTAGATAAATGTGTGTTTGATACCGAATGCCGCCAGTAGGGATGCGAATTATTGTATGATATTTGTACTGATCGATGTAATCGTTGTGTGGGAGATGGATGTTGCGTTACGTAGGCTTTGTTCTACGTTTGTAAAGATTCATGTAAGCGCTGCGTTGGAGATATGTGTTTCGCAGTTAGGCTACGAAACAACTATTTCCATACGCAGGCCCATGATTAAGTAGAGTCAAAACTCGACATTCTGCCAACAGGTTGAATGTCGAGATCGATATGTAGTGTTACATAACCCATGGGCGGGTCTCGTGCGTAGTCACCTCCTCGTGGTGAGACCTGGTAATTGGCATCCTTTTCCAAAAATTAATCAGTTGATTAATCTTTGGAAAACGATGCCAAGCTAAGAACTACGCACCAGTCCAGTTTGGATCTCCAAATGCCGCCAAAAGAATTTTGGACGATCTAGACTAGACTGCACCGTGGGACACCGTGGGATACCGTCGGTCCAGTTTGGGTCTCCAAAAGCCTCCAACAGAATTTTGGATGATCTAGACTGGACTGCAACGTGGGACATCGTTGGACAGCGTTGGACACCGTTGGACAGCGTTGGACACCGTTGGACATCGTTGGACATCGTTGGACATCGTTGGACATCGTTGGACACCGTTGGACACCGTTGGACATCGTTGGACACCGTTGGACACCGTTGGACATCGTTGGACACCGTTGGACACCGTTGGACACCGTTGGACACCGTTGGACACCGTTGGACACCGTTGGACACCGTTGGACACCGTTGGACGTCGTTGGACGTCGTTGGACGTCGTTGGACGTCGTTGGACGTCGTTGGACGACGTTGGACGACGTTGGACGACGTTGGACGTCGTTGGACGTCGTTGGACGTCGTTGGACACCGTGGGACACCGTGGGACACCGTGGGACACCGTGGGACACCGTGGGACACAGTGGGACACCGTGGGACATCGCTGCACACCTTGGGACACCGTGGGATGCGTATGTTTTGTCTTAATTAATCGTAAGGTAGATACCTATGTTAAGTGCATTGTGAGCTCATTCTGTACAACGACATTTATCCACCTTAGAACGAAAAAAAGAAAAATCTCGTCTCCCTTCACTCGCTTACCACACAGTACTTATTGTACTCGCGATTTATCGGTTCGCGATCACTCAGTTCTTTCAAACCGTAGCGTGACGTACTCGCTCGCGCGTATTCCGCGTACGTGCGGGTCAACGTGCACTGGGCAACTCTTTGGATTCGTAAGTCGCCCCAAGGACACCTCTGTCTTGGTGACTGCTCGACGACTGCTCGACGTTCGCATCGTATCGAGGGAGTTGTCGTCGAGCCGGTGATGTTAGCGAATCTGTTGGGGATTCAGTCGTGGATCTGCAGTCCTGTCCGATTGGTACTTTGGTACTCGGTCAGAGACCTGCAATTTCACGTCCTCCGTAATTCTGTTCGGGCCCGCGGGAGTGGACCCCACTGTTCAGTTGAGGTCAATGCCTTCGTAATCCTGTTCAGCGGTCCCTCCCCGTGAGTGGACCCCACTGTTCAGTTGAGGCCTCTTGCCTTCGTAATCCTGTTCAGCGGTCCATCCCCGGGTTCCACATGTTCAGTTGGAGTGTGTTAAGTTGCTGGCCTATGTGCTGGATCCACGGCTGAATTACCAGTGGATCACTGGCATCATCGGTCGGCGCCATCGACCGCGACTCGTGTAAGTTTCGAACGGCGAAACAGGAATCGAGTTACGGTCAATTCTTGGGCTTTCCGCTGAACCTCGGGGTTATCTCGTGTACGAGGGTACGTCGCGTAGGTTTGTTAGTTCTTTCGGGAGATCGCGATCTCGTTCGTTTCGGGCGCGTCGCGATTTTTTCCTTTATCATCTGATTCATCGGGCATCTTCTTGCTTTCCCATTTTTAAGGGAAGCTTATTGAGATCACGTTAGAGCTTATAACTTTTCAATATCTTCAATATCTTATAGTGTCGCAAAAGTAGAACGTTAAGCAGTTTAGTACAGCGACTCGTATGTCCCTTCTGCAAGACACGAAATGGTATATACAGTGTCAGTAGCTACATTTTCTTCTTTTCGTTCCAAGTTAGATAAATGTGTGTTTGATACCGAATGCCGCCAGTAGGGATGCGAATTATTGTATGATATTTGTACTGATCGATGTAATCGTTGTGTGGGAGATGGATGTTGCGTTACGTAGGCTTTGTTCTACGTTTGTAAAGATTCATGTAAGCGCTGCGTTGGAGATATGTGTTTCGCAGTTAGGCTACGAAGCAACTATTTCCATACGCAGGCCCATGGTTAAGTAGAGTCAAAACTCGACATTCTGCCAACAGGTTGAATGTCGAGATCGATATGTAGTGTTACATAACTCATGGGCGGGTCTCGTGCGTAGTCACCTCCTCGTGGTGAGACCTGGTAATTGGCATCCTTTTCCAAAAATTAATCAGTTGATTAATCTTTGGAAAACGATGTCAAGCTAAGTACTACGCACCAGTCCAGTTTGGATCACCAAATGCCTCTAAGAGAATTTTGGATGATCTAGACTGGACTGCATCGTAGGAAACCACGGGATATGTCCTGACTATGTCAAGTCCATCGTAATTCCATTTCGTACAATGATACTTATCTGACTTGAAACGAAATATAAAAATGTATCCTTCTTTTCCACTGCATCTTGCGATTATTTTGTGCACGGGAGTGTAACACGTGGGGTCCATTGATTCTTTTGAAAAATAGCGAACTCGTTTATTCGCGCCGCGATTATTATTTTATTCTCTGATCGATCTGGTTTCTCTGTCGTTTCTTCCTGCATACTTTGAAGTGAAATTTCAATCATGTCGGAGTTTACAATTTTTCGATATTTCCAAAAGTTTAATGTCTCGAAAATAGAATGTTTAAAACAGTTTAATACAACTCATTTCTTGTTCCTTTCGCAAGACACGAAATTGTATATACAGTGCCAGTAGCTTTATTTTCTTTCTCTCGTTCCAATTTAGACAAATGTGTCTTTGATACCGAATGCTGCCAATAGGGCTACGAATTATTGTACTATGTTTATAAAGTTCGATGTGATCATTGTGTAGGATGTAAACATTGCATCTATACATGCTTCGTTTGATATTTGGAAAGATTCGTGTAAGCGCTGCGTAGAAGATGAATGTTTTTGTTGATGTTTATATTTTTTTTGTAGATCGTTAACTGTGTTCCTGATTGTGTCACCGGCTCGTGCGTCCCCTCCCCTTCCCCGCCACTTTGGAAGATGCACAGCGAAACTATGGTACAAGAAGTCATTCAGTCGTCTGATTTCGTACCGATAACATGGATCGCGTTGTGTCAGGTTTGTAACGTATTCTAACCTATTGGTGGTGTCGGTTCTTTATTGTTATTATTACTATGTTTTGTACTATTCATTATTATATCTTTTACCATCGTCTATATCTCGTTATTAATATCGTTTGATTAATACACATTTTAATTATTTATACATTTGTTTTAACTTGTAGTTATTCTTTGTGCAGGTTATTGATCGATAGCAGGGATAATATAGAAGTAACTGGAATATTAATATGTGGACGCAACGACGATTAATGATGAATCCGATGAATTTTCATGGAAATTTAATAGTGTTTAATTTATTTTAATCAAGACAGCTGTGTATGAAGTAAGAAGTTACTTGTTGTGTCGTTCGGTTTGATGATTACACTGTCTACCCCGCTGCTTAGGCTGACCTTCTTTTGTTCGTGTAAGGAGGTTTGCTCACATGCAGGGATATTTTTGGCCGATTTTTAATTGTCAATAACTAAGAAACAAAGCCGAAAAGGCTATCATGTTATTGTTGATTTTCGTCTTCTTGAATCATGGTTTATTTCGGCTTCAAGAATCACCTCTTAAATTTTTTGACATCTGTAGCCGAATACACTGTATATATGATTTCGAAACGCAGCTATGTACATAGTACTGGTCAGTAGATTTACACACTCTGTTTGAAGATACGAAATTAATTAATATTTGGAAATTATAATCAACTATTTCTTTTTTATATGAAATCGAATAATTTTTTTCGTGAAAACTTTCGGTTTTATCTCGTTAATGTTTATAAGTATTTGTTATTCCAATATTCATACTGTGTTTTTTGTATCTCCTTCACCAAACTTTAACAAATAAAAATGTTTATTCATATCAATTTGGGAAAAATTTATTAAAAATGACAAAGACTGGGAAGAACGTATGTCTTTTAAGATTACCTGCCTTACAGTAATTTATGGAGTATGGCACTTTCTGGCGCTTATACTCCCTACGCGATCAGAATTATTTAACTTTAATTAAAGGAGAAAGCACATTTGTCTGCACGTCACATACACGAAATTTTATTAATCCTTTTCTTGGAACAAAATTTCAATGAATACAATTATTCGCTAAGGAAAAGTGTGTAAAAAATAGGAAATCATACTTTGTTATTCACATGTCTTTATTAACAAATGCGAGGGGATAATAAATAATCGTGTCGCGCGAGTAATAAATAAAATACAACAACGTCCTGGCGATTGTTAAAAAATGAAAAACTCTTAAGCCAGCCTCGAAATTCGACCTCTTCGACTCGTCGTCAATCGAGCTAGGTGCTCGTCTCTTTATCCTATCAATTTCTTACCGAATCAGTTACCTTTTACCGCGTACACGTGTTGTTGAACGAACGGTCCTAATGTTCCATTCTCCCGTCTCTAAACTATCAATTTCTAATTTATCAACTTTGATCTCAAAAGAGTCATAAATAATTTGATTGTTCGCACGACGAGATAATAGAACTTTTCTTCCGCTCTGTGTGGCAGAATGATCGACAATCTTCGATCGATCGGTCGTATAGCACAAACTAGCATCGATCGACGATCATCCATTGTGGTTCTGGTGGTTATTTGGCGTGCGTCTCTTTGGTCTCTCGATCGTACGATCGATCCATCGTTAAGAATATGAGTTAATCATAGAATGAATCATGGCGCCGATGGCAATCGACGCATTTTTGTAACCGCGATCTAATAGTTTCCTGATGAGCTACCGGAATTGATCGACGACGAGGAGGCCGAGGAGGACGAGGAAGAAGAATACGAATTCGATCCGCTGCCTGGCGAGTAATAGGAGTATGCGAGATTCTGGGCTTCCACACCGTTGGTCGGCGTCCAGACGCGGGAATACGGTCCATTTCCGTCCCATGTGTTCGCTGGATCGTAGCTCGACGTGGTCGAGGGCATAGGTGGAGCTCCGTACGCCGGTGACGCAGCTGGTTCCATCGACATTCCTGCAACAGTAAGTTTCGCTGTTCTCATCTTTTTCGTCGAAAATTGTTGTTCGCATTGTAATGATATTGAATAAAATGTCGGTTTTCTCGATACCTAATGGAATTTATCTGATTATAGTCGCAATACATACCCATTGGCATCATCATTCCACCCTTCTTAAAGAACTGCACAGCGATGAATCCAACGACTAAGAGGATCGCGAGTTTCGAGAGCACTAGAGCCTTCAATGCTTTCAAACCAATGATAGCAACGAAGATAGGCATCAAAGCCTTCAATTTTAGTTTCAACAACAACAGGAATGGCAACAGCAGCTTCTTCTTTAACATTCCCCTAGCTTGACTGGTCGCAACTTCGTTTCCTTTGAATTCGATATCCAAATCAGCCAAACTTCTGCTGGGTCTGTACTTGAGACTAGCATCCACGAAGGGTAAATCGATTCCATAGTCAAAGCTCTTCAGGTACTTGAAAGTCCTCGCAACGATAGCTTCGTCCACTGTATCCAACGACCTAGCTTCCGTGCTAGTCCCGAGTTTTCCATCTAAATATCCAAGCACCTCTTGCTTCAAGCAAGACATCCAAGAGTCCGCGGCGATGCACTCGTTGAGAGACTTGGAGAGGAAATCTTGACTTGCCAGGCAGCTTCCTGCCATCAACACAACTGCTACTGTCGCTACGAAAATCCTCATGTTGATCCTTTGATTATCCCTGGAATTAGTTATCCCAAAGTGGTCTTCGCTGCACGACTTCTACACTTTGTTTCTCGAACAAAACGCGAAACGATCGATCGTCCACCCGTATGTGTGCGAGCGAGCGATCGCCGATCGAACTGCGACTGGCAGAGGAGTGGCCCGCCCCTTTTATTTAATTTGCCCCCTGTGAATCTATGTTATTCGGTCGCGCATGCCGGGAATTGACGATCGAAGGAAAATTATTCAAATTTCACTGGCACATAGAGCGGCTTCTCCTCTACACCCCTCTCTCTCTCCTCCTTAAGTACGTGCGTGCACGCGTCCCGACGCGTTTACGACCGCGTATACGTATGTAGCGTCGCGTATCGCGTACACGATGGCATGCGCGACGCCTCGCCACACGGGAAACGGAACTTGTCCCGCGTTCACCATCGATTCGTGCTCTCCTCAACTTGGATGTCGTTTCTAACGCCCCACTCGCAAGCACGCGATCTCTATGCCTTCTATGATCTGTAAAGAACACACGCTTTGGACAACGAATAACCGTTCTCGTTGTACGTCGACAGATGGCCGGTGAACGGGAACGTTTTAGTTTCCACCGACGATTTTTGATCGTTTGACACGATCATATATGGATCGATGGAATGTTTGCTGGGTTTTAATAGATTGTGCTATTTCAATAAGTCGTTGGTATGCAGGTTTCTTGGCTGGTGTTACTGTTATAGGGCATTTCATAAAGTGAACCGATCTGGTTATATTATTATTTATTTGTACAATTATTTTCATTAATATTCGAGCTCTTTAAAACGGTATAACTTTTTTAATATTGGACTAAATGACTTGAGTTTTTTTAAGAACTTAGAAGAATCAGTTTATTAAATGTCGTGTAGGAAAGATTTTGAAAAAGCTGCAATTGGCCAGAACTGGAAAAAGAGGAAGAGAAATAGTACAATACATTCTTTACAATGTTTTTTATCTTAGTCTGTACTGAAAATTCAAACAATGCGTTTCGTAGATTTTTGTCAGTTGCATACGTATTAAAAATTTCATCGAGATCGATTGATTGACAGAAACAAGCGGCAGGCACCGAAAGAGACTAACAATTTTAAGACTTTTTATTACAATTATAGGTCGAAAGTTATGAAAAACTGCGATTTTCCCTAGCCTTAACTGTTTGTAGCTCATAGCAACGTTTACAGATTTTGATGATATATTGTACACGTATATAACTTACATGAATTTACAAACGTATTTAAATTTTCATAAAAAAAAAAAATGAAGGAAGTGACTTCCGCTACGTTTTTCAAAATTCTGACAAACTGCAATTTCCTTAGAATTTTTTCCACATCTAGTAAATTAATTCTTCTAACTGATCTTTCAAAGAAAAAGAAACTCGTCGTGTAGTCCAATTTTAAAAAAGATATTCTGTTTTAAAGAATGTCCGAATATTAATGAGAGTGATTATATTTTTTAGGGAAGTTTTGCATATGTGAAAAGATTATTTCACAATTAAGCTAAATTTTATATATCAGTTAAAAAATTCGATATTTCAAATGACGTAAAGATGGAACCTTATAATTTCAACTGTGCGTACGAGATGTACTTGCAAGAGATACGTTAGACTATTGAGTCCGATTTAAAGCTTCAATTATAAAATATCAACTGTTACTCCTAAGATGATTAAAAAATCGACGCTTTAGTGACCTGCAAGAAATGTGTATAACTTTAAAATGCTGTAAATCGTTGAGTGAAATGTTGCACTTCAGTGTGATAATTGCATATCATCTACTACGATAACGACATAATCGGAAAGCGTAGTTTCGAATAAATGATGTTTAAGGTTTAAAGAAAAAGGAAAGCACAAGGTGCTGGAAGGTCACTGCAAAGACGAAACTGGATTTCCATTTTATAGGAACACATGTGCGGAACAAAGCGATGATTTCCAAGCCAAGCGAAGTAATAGCTGCGTCTGATTATTGTCGGGCATAATCTTCTTGCAAAACCGGACTGCGTCTGATTCTACTTAACAATAATTTTTTATCGTGTTTTTATAATTAATTGTCGACAAGGATGGATCGTATCAATTACAGGGGAGAAGTTCCATCGCCATTCATGCTGTTGAGCTATAAAATAAGCTACACCGTTAATGGGCCATTTACGTTCATGATGCGATAAACGTTGCTTGAAATAGTTTCACGCATTACCGTGAACGAAGATCTGATTTCTTGCGTGTTAGATGAGACACGGGGCCATTTAATAATATCATTTAATGAATCGTTTTGAATCTTCGTCGATGTCTTTTTGTTCTCAAGATTGGGTTCCAGGGCTATTAGGATAATGATAGTAATAACAGGTACATTCTTATTGTAACACGGTTATATTAGATCCTACAAAGACATCATTGTAACGTGATCAAAACCTAAGGCTACATATTATTACAACGATAATCTAGATTATCATCTTCTGTGAATTATTTCGCAGGTTAACTTTTATTATGAAGAACTTTCTATTACTTTTACTTCAGACTCAGATTGCTAATTTTAATCTGAAATACTCCTTTCAATCCTTATAAATAATGTTCTCTAACAGATTTCATCCTGTTATTATCCACTACTTATACACATTAAGTAGATACTTCATAAGGATTATGAAGTTATTATTGCAGTATAGGAGTCTATATAAAGAGAAAGTCAAACAGGCCGAGTAAATTGCAATAATAATTTATTAAATAAAGAGTATAGAGGAAAGGTGGAAGACAGGTATTTTACAAAAGTCGCGACAGTAAACAAGATGTACGGGTGAGTGTTTTACGATTGCGCGTGTCCAGAATACGCGAGGTTTTGCGCGAACGACGCCAATGGCTGTTCGTCGTCTTGGAAGGATCTATATTGAGCTTGGTACTCCCATGGTCCGTGAGCGGTCAATGGAGCTGCATGACCGTCAGCGGCAATTTTCTTGCACAGCTGGAAGATCGCCATACCGACGGAGACGATGAAGCTGAAGAATGAAAGTTGAAGAGCGTTCCAGGCTTTAAGACCAAGGACACCGATGGCTAGGGGGATGAGAGTCATGGCCTTGAGCAAGACGAACACCAGGATGGGGATGACGACCTTCTTCAACTTGGACTTGCGAGCCTCTTCGACGGCACGACCTTGGCCAAACTTGACGTTGAAGGTGAGCTGATCGTCGTCAATGTCCCTGGCGCTCACCTTCACGGACGAGTCCATAGGCAGCTTAAAGGTCACGTCGTGAGAGGTCAGGTAGGTCTGCACATTGTCCAGGAAAGAGCCCTCGCTGCGAGCCGAGACTTCTTCGACGGGGTACGAGTTGCGAGTCACCTCCACGGTTTCAGAGACCTGCGACCGACAAAGAGGAAAGTGAATCTACTTTCGTGAGCATTGGGTTCAAACCAGGTTAAACGGAATCATGCAACGCCATTTCACTCTCTAAAACTACCAAACCGTAAAAGTGATTGGGTCACAACCACTGTGGTAACTGGTTGTGGATAAGGTGATAAAAGTAAAGCGAGAATGGAAAGATGATTGCTTGCATAACCGGGTTGGAACGAGTTAGCAGACACTTGCCTTGAAGCTGTCTTTGCGGAAGATCTGGTCCAGGAGATTTAAGACCTTGAATTTCATGCAGGAAACCTCGTCGTTCTTTTGAGAGCACTCGATTTTCGTCTGATCAACCATCTGGTCTATACCACTACCCTTCCAGAGGTCGTTCTTCGCGGGTTGAGCGGCCGCCAGGGCCAACATGGCGCACAACACAAACAGCTTCATGATTTTCCAAATGTGGAGACGAGAACTCGTGGTACCCTGAAGAAGGTCTTGAGGACGATTGCACGACGACTGATGCCAATGGGTTGGGCATCAGGCTATTTATACGGAGCCCCCGTCGTCGAATCGTCGGACGTTCGTCGCGTAGCGGAGCATCCGACATACACGACGCCCCCACTTTCATCCGGCCACGAATTTTCTTTTCGTTCAGTATGGTGTTCGATTATCGAGGCCTCGAGGTGATCGTGACGGGAATATGGGATTGTGCAAGATCAGCAAAGCCGAAAGAAAGCTTCGCCGCGACCGATATCTGTCAAGAGGGTCGCGTGCTACGTTAAAGACACGCGATTATGCTACACGATAACGGCAAGTGTTACGTTGATTCCCACCAGGAAGAATTTTGTTAACTATTAGCTGTACGTGTTTTGTGCACTATTTTGTAATCTACTCTCGATTGTGAGATCAAGTTTAATATTGATTTAGTATAAATTACATTTGGTATTTATATCTTAGGGTTGAAATGGAAAATAAGACATGAGAAAGGTAACTTTACCATATTGCGATTTCGGTTAATAAGTATTATATCTATGATTAGTTTTTAAAATTTCTGCTATTGACATAGAAGTTGTACAGTTGATATTACTCTATGTCAGAATTGAGGGTTCGCTTGACATTCATACCAAATTGATCAAAATATCTATCATTTCATTAACCTCGATCATGTATTCATAAAAAAATCCACTCACGCATTAAGCTGGGCGAAACTTTCGAATATTTGGCCTGCTATCATACAGCATCGTTTTAGCTAGCAAAGCGGAAGTGGCGTGCGCAAGCCAGTAAGAACAGAAGACCCTTCATCCTTGGCACCAATGCCACCGTAACATTGGCATTGAATCGATCGTTCATTCATACCACGAACACGGTACTTTCCACACGTCTGTTTCATCAACACTTGAGTGCTCCCCACCCCGTTTCGAATGACGACAAGATATCTACCCTTTGAATCAATCTTTGAAAATTAGGCATACCTGAACGATACAATTTTCATTTTATTACATATTAATCTTTATTTCATATAGAATAACCTTATAAAGTTTCCAATTTTATTACAATTTATAAAATTCACGAAATATCTTAAATATTATAAAAAATGGGATCTACGAATAATATTTATAGACACAAATTTCCTTCGCTTCGTTTATTTTCTGAAACTAGCTTTTGAGAAGTATATTTATTTGATTTATTTGGATTATGATGTTTAATGAAGTTTAATGAAGATTGATGCGTACATTTTACTCTTTAATGTTTCAATTAAACCACGTGTACTATCAGATTTGATAAAGGAGTTGTTCTAATCACATTAGAGATGCGCGTTGCGTGCGAGTTTCTCGTGCGAGAATGTGCGCGTGGGGTTGTGACAAGACACTTTTGTCCGCCTTGCCGACTTCCTTCTGCTCGTAACAATGAACCGGTAATTGGAATTTTGGGTCGAGTTTGCATAAGCATTCAGGACGTTGTAGTGCCATCGATGTCACCTTTCCGACTCTTCGAACACTCTAATTTTTCCTTCGTGAATTTCCACGCTCACGACCTGTATTTTCCCCGTTTACGTTCCCTTTTGGCTTCCTGTCCACGCAGAGCCGTGGTCGATATGGAATCATGGAACACGGGTTTATTGTAATGAAATTGCACTCTGAAATTCGCGGAACTATTTAGAACGGAAATGAAGAATTAATTCTAGTTAGCTTCATACATCGATTTTGACAAGAACAATATCTACTTTTACTATGTCATGAACGACCTCAGACTTTGCTGTTCGAGTTGATCGATTTAATTACTCCCACGATACTCGATTTCCAGCGGATCTACCTGAACGACCACTGAATGCCAAAGTAACTTTTTCCACTTTCTCGGTCATTAAACACCCACTTTGATCGATTCTCATCGCGTAGGCAAATGAAAAAAAGGAAAGTGATCAAATTCGCCCATTTCTTTTTTTCTTTGATGATTAGGGTGAGAATGACAGATGGAGACAAGATATGATGAGACCATGTAAGAAATTTTATTTATAAATAAGTCAGAGTCGCGCTTTAATAAATAATAAATAGAACGATTCTAGGGGGAGGAAATTGAGGTTCTTCGTCAGCTTATTTTCTGTACCCCCTATAGGGACCATGAGCTGCCGTTTCCCAGTGTGGTGGGTGCTCTACTGGTGGGTGTCCGTAGTGCACGACCTCGTAGGCGACCTTGGGTTTCGTCAGCTTGAAGATCATCATCGCTCCACTGAGCACCATCGAGAGGAGACCCAGGGTGAGAGCTTTCCAGGTCTTCAGAGCAATCAAGGCAAGAGCGAGCGGCACCAGAGCGGTAGCTTTGAACTTCAGACCCAGCAGGAACGGTATCATAACCTTCTTAACGAATCCACGGCCTATAAATATCATCCAGATAAGTGTATGAGATCAGTTGTATTTTATTTCTTCCTCTTTATAAAACAAATTTTGTTACCTTGACCGTTCGAGGAGTCAGACAAAGGAACAGTCAAGCTTCTGGGCATGGTATCCACTAAGGCTCTCGGCACAATATTGGAGCCAACGATAGCCTCAGGCAGCTTAGCCTCCAGCTGGTGACTCGACAGGTACGCGTCTAGTTTCTCCAACATCAAAGATCTAAGAAGTTCTTTCCTTGCAGGATCTACTGAGTCGTACTGCGGAGGGTAGTATTCTTCATTGCTTTCTTCGGCCATGTTTCGAGATTTAACTATTGCTAAGTCGTCCGTAATGGCTAGTCTGTCTTCTTTCACAGCTTGGCTAAGGTAGGCCAGAACTTTGGGTTTCACGCATGATAACATGGACTCGTTGTCGATGCATCTGTAAGATGAAATTAATTATTGATCGCTAAATCCAGAGCATAATTTTATTATCTTTGTTACTTTTAAAATATATTGCAATAACTTCATTTTTTTAATGAATAAATTTTTTGTTTTCATCTTCGAGCTCACCTGTAATAAATGTTTTGAAGAGCGTCAGCTGTTGTTTCAGTCCTCTGCGCAGCGGTGAGGGCGGCCAGAAGGGCGACAGACGAGACGATCGTTGTGAACTTCATGACGGTACCCACCGATTTGCGAGTCTAAGCACCGAATGCCGACTCGAATGAAGACGACGCGGTTTTATAGTCGATGGAAGCCACGCACGGCCGATGAATTTTGATCAGGGACGTGTGCCCGGCTGAAAAGAAAGAAGAAAGCCTCATTATCTAGGGTGCCGATGTTTTCACGGCTCCGTATCCTTTCCCTATGGGACGATTTTGGTTTCGACATTCGCTATTTCCGGCCCATTTTAGCTCCACATATGACCCGAAACTATATAGAGGAAATTTTTCGTTTCTAGCTGTCGTGGCGCTCGCGAAATAACACGATTATGGACGATTCGGGAAGACAGCGTTTAAAAAAGAAGGCACAGCGTGATAGCTACTTCGAGCAAAGGAAAACTAACGACGACGAAGTGAAATTGTACGAGGGTCGATCGTGAGAGGAGAATAGATGAAAGTAAAAACTGTTTATGTGTGAGGAGTAATGAGGGCTAGTGGAAACTGGTAGAAAGTAATTTTATACGAGGATTTGGCTCGCGCTTGCGTAAGATTCGTGTGAATGGGTGGCGCAGTGTTTGTTTTCTTAAATAAGGTACGAATCACGAGCGTAAATTGATCTTACCGTAGTAGAATTTCAGCTCTGCACAGTGAAAGATAGATGATTGTCGATATATTAATTAAATGAGTTTGTCATTTCATTCTTCTAATAATTATGATAGAAATGTGTTCGTGGAATGCTTAGCAAATAATAAATTTATAACATCGACCGAGGTTTCGATAAGCATTGCATTATATTATACTGGTTTTGGTAATATAAAGTATGATACAATAGTAGTTGTTCTTTTTACATCATTTATTACGAACGAAACAATAATATACGTTACAACTTCGAGGTAGTGTAATCGAAGTATTAGTTTATCTTTGTACAATACATAACTTACAGACTATACATAACCTAGTTGTTAACGCGTACAATAAATAATAGTTGGGTATGGCACCCGAGAAGGTAATAATAAATAATCATATCTAAAAAGAAATAAATCATTGGATGTAGTATTAAGATTCCCGTATTCGATCCATTCGCACGTATAATGTATCGACTTACATTTGAATTAAATTATTTATAAATTACACATACATAAATTACCACTTTCTTGTGACTACACAACGATATCGTACTGGGTAAAATGTCACAGAGAAAATATTTTTAATTGCATAAAATATGTAAGAAAATCTACTATTGAACAGTAGTACTTGGAGAAACGTGAAACTATCATAATCACGCAATCCAGTGCATGATCGAGGATTGTTATCTAAGAGTTACATTTCTGTTACTTTTCTGACAAAGTGTCAAAAGAACGAAGTTTGACATTTCATCAGAAAATTTCATTCTGCTTCAGATAGTACCGAAGATTGAACAAGTGCTTAAGAAACACTTCGTAACAAAAACTCCAAAAAGATCTTGTATTTACATTCCTAATAGAAAGTATTTAATGAAATCGAATAGAAAGCTCGTTTCTTCTCGATTTAGTTATTCGTCCCATCACAAATTCCACGTAACGCTACCATGACTGCAAGCACTAAGCTTCACAAGGAACAATCGAAGTACTTTTACATATTACAAAAAGTGTCCTTATTATCATAGAATACTTTAATAAATTGGACGTAAAATTATCTGACATTCTCTACCCAAATAATCAATTCATGGCCTTGACACTAACTAATAGCCTACAGCCGTGTCCGTGGCCGCCTTGATAACGCCTAGCGGAACAGACCCACCAGTCGTACCCATGTCGGAGACTTCAACGCGTGGCGATGTGATGCCAGAAGTTGGTGACTTCAACATATGTTCTTGTCCCCACGACAATTCTTCATTACTTAGTAACAAAAATTCACACCGAGTTTATTCGGTATTTATGTGACATGGATACGTTCTCAAGCAATCTCCACCATCTTGACCCAATCTAGCCGCGTTGAAATATCTGTGGAACTTCTTGCTGGACGAGCTTTCGGTCCCCGTACGTTTCAACTCCTGTGGATCTCTGAAATAGAAAAGAAAAATTAAAATCAAGTTGTTAATGTACTCCTGACACCTTTCCGCATCGAAATCAGTCGATAATCATGTTATAACATAAACCCCGACCCTGTTTTCCTTACCAACGCTTGCATCTAGTCGACACGCGTGATACTTTCGCCATTTAGCGGCTCTAGGTTCGCTAACAAGATAATTTCTCTTTAATAAACGAACTACGGAAGAATTTGCCAAGAGATTGCATTACTTCCTGCTGGAACTAATGGTTCTTTTGTGAGCCGCGTTTATTGTTGTCAGAGAACAGTCAACGGAAAGAGCGTAAGAAGAAAAAGAGTCGAATCCGCATGGAACGTGATTCAACGTTCCGATTCGAGCGATTCGGAGCAGTGGCCACCTTTCTCTTTATGATTGACGCCCGAAGTGATCGAATTCGAACATGGTACACAGGTGAATGAATAATTAATAGCACGATGATCGATACGACAACGATCGAATTTTTGCATAATTTATAGATTAAAAGAAATTAGTTTTAGAAGAACTACAACGGTAGTGGAAGCTATTCTTCGTATTTGTCTACCGGTAGACGAAACTACATAAATTCGTTCTCTTTTCCACGCTTTCCAGTACGATCATAAATTAAATCAGCTTCCTTCGGATAATAATAACGAACGATGGATTTAGTTGACCGTACGATTCATCTTTTGCTCTTACCTGGACAGTTCGTTCGAAACGAGGTTGCTGTGCGGCGTATACACAGCCGGATTCTTGTACATACTGCACACGAGCCTCTCTTTGCAACTTTCTTCGACGAATCTAAGTTGCTTAAATATATCTTCAAGTCTGTTAATTATCGGTCCATAATATTCATCGTCGTATCCTGATCGTTGCGTAACCACTGTTGCTTTCGAATCTATCTGACTGCTCTTCGCCGAAACTTGTCTCGCATTTTGCTGTCCAAACGCAATGTACGAATTCTTTATATTTGTCGCAGTTGGCAACATCGTTGACGGCAGATTTGCAGGATTTAAAGGGACATTGACGACAGTTGGCGAAGCTGGTTGAACAACTGTTCTACGATTATTATCAACGTATGCTGAGTAGGCCAGATTATGAGCAGATGTCAGTGGACGTTTTTCTAAATACGGAGAAGCTATTGGCTGCGCGTTTGGCGCATACTGAGGAATACCATACGTTCCAGAGTAAGTGGGCGCTGGGAATGGCGCCGGCAGCACTCCTGGTGGAGGTCGAGCTGGCACCGTGCCAGCTCCTACAGGCTCGGTTTGAACTTCGTAAGGCTCTTCGTAAGGTTCGATGCCCCATTCCTTCAATTCCTCGATGTCTTTTCGATATTGAATATGAGGATGAGCATAATCGTAGCCATCGAATTCGTCGTCGTGATGGTGATGGTTGTAGTAAGTTGGAACTGGTACTGGAACTGGTACGTGGTGATGGTGATGCGCTACCTGGAATAGTAATGGAATATTAATGGTAATATTTGAGAGATCAGCCCTTATTGACATCAAAGTGTCGTTAGAGTGATGTAATAATCACCTGATGATGATGGTGGTGGTACTTTGTACTGTGCGCAGAATAGTAGCTCGAGCATAGCTTAAAAACGTGCGCAAATGCTGGGATAAAGAAAAGTAACAATTTCAGGAAGAGCTTCTTCGCTGTGCCGACGCCGAACAGGAACGGTATCACGAACATGAACTTCAATTTGATTAGCTTGATGATGAGCAACAGGGCTAACAAGCTTGTCATCAGCTTGTTCTGTATAAATTTTCCTGAAATAGGAAGGGTCGATTAAATCCTTCAGAATGTTTAACTCGCTAGAAAGATATTGATATGTATTATCACAAATTAAATAATTATTCATCGTACTAATTTTCTTGAAGATTCTTCCTTGGCTTTCTAAGCCTTGCTGACCGAAGTCTACTCTAACCAAAGCACCATTTTCATCAATCTCACGAGGACTTATTCGAATCGTGGCTCCTTCGAAGAAAAAATCGGGTAATTGAATCTGATAATCCCTGGTCGCGAGAAATTTCATCGCCCTCTTCCGCAGCGCGTTAGTCACTTCCTCCAAAGGTGACTGCTCCTCGCCGAACTGTCGACCTCTTTCCTCTCCCTTCTCCTCTTCACTTTCCTCTTCGTCGCAATTATCCTTACTGGACCTTTCCACCAGATTCTCATCCATGGAATCATCTTGATCACTCTTCCTGCGACACGTTCCATAATCCAAATTATTTTTCGTCATAGTCAAACCCTCAAACACTGTGATATTGTCTCTCTCCACGAAAACATTGTCTAGGTATGTGTAAGCATTTTTCTGTATGCAGGAGAATGTTACGGATCGATCACAGTCCCTGATCAATCCTTTCCACAATTCATTCTCAGTCTGGTTTAGCGACAAACCACTGAAGTTAAATATCTTTGCGTAATTCTTCAAATTCTTAACATCGAAGAACTGGCAGTTTGCATGCACCACGCACAAATATACGATCACGATCACGGATCTTAAATGCATCCTTGACGAAGACTAGATTTCACCGGATAAGTATTTTTTAAATATTTAAATAGAACTTCACCTGTATCTGATTGAACAAGATTTAGCACAATCAAAGATATAGATAGTTGAAGCGTGTATAGACCAGAAATCAGAACGACGATTAATACACTTTTGATTTCGTCACACCGATATTACCCTATCCACGTGCACCTTTTATCACTTCCGTTGCCCCCTCCAATGATCACGACCTCGATATCAATCTGAATGGATCACACCTCCTTCAAACGTTTTAGGGATCGGCGATTCCTTCCTTCGATTTCAAACAATCCAGTCGCATCGTAAATTGTTTATCGATTCGTTCGACATGTCCGTGTCATTTAGCCGGCATGTCACATCATCTTCGCCCAACTTGTTCGCCTTCTCCGTTCCTTCTCGCGAGACGCGTTCCGTTCGATCTCCCGCTCAAAACTAACCACAAGCTTCTCGGTTCTCGGTTACAATTCACCTGAGCGTCAAGTGTGTCAAAGACCCTCCTACTCCGTCTACGGCCGCTCCGTGGAAGGTCATTATCGTCTCCTCTCCGACTGCAACCGGCCACGCGTCCAGCTACACGCGCGCGCGTGTTAAAAGGCGTTGACGAAGATTTCGGACTTTGTATGCACCGTCAATCCAAGCTCCTTGGCAATGCGCACGGTGAAAGCGGCTGGGAAACCTGTCAACTTCTCTTCGCGTTTTCAGTCGAGTTAAACCGCGTGAATCGCATTATGGTCACCGAGGCATTTTGGTCACGTGCGACGGCACTCGACGCTGATATGAAAATTACAAGTTATACCAAGTACTGGAACCTCTGTGATTCAGTTTGTTGCTGCTATTATGAATATTACGGGTATATAAACTCATTAAGCATTAACTTAAAGCTTACTTGCATTTAATGGCAGGGTTATGAATAGCGCTAGATATTATTAACTCGTTTTATTGTTGTATCTGAGAGGACTCGAGCCTAACAATTATTTTAGATGTTAAAAAGCTACTGCAACGGTATTATATAAACAATTTTCTATGTAACATATTAAACCGTTAACAAGTATCCATTGTAACTGTCGTGACAGACAAAAAGAATTCGCAAACTTGCGACAAATGTCGTCGTTTCTCGTTAAACTTCTTCTATGGATTCAACAGAAACTGCAAATCATTGGACCGTTGCAGATTGCTGTTTATGTGCCATCAGACCGGTCTGGTGCGAGTTCGCAAGTGATCCCGTTTCGATTATCTCTCGATTATAGCCGCGGGACGTCTAGGATTGCTTCTTGCGGTCGTAATCGGCTACCAAAGAGTCACTGTATATTCGAATAAATGCAAAACATAAGACAAAAGTAAAAAAGTGGAACGCGAGAGTGAAATTCAGAGCGTTCCGTGAAAAACGAAGCGCTAAATGAAAAAGTCCACTGTGTGGAATATTAAGTAATACTATCTGTTCGTTACTTTTCATATCGAGGTTAATTATCGTGGAAGATCGCAGCAAAATTAGAGATTTGACTCGGTTAGGAAGAGGAAGTAATTATTACACAGCGATCTGGAGCAAAATCCAAGATGATCGCCGGGTCTTTCCAATCAGTGTCTGTCGCTGTGTTCATATTTTTCGTTTAAATAGCGTCGTCATGTACTTGGAGGATACTTTAATTGCATTGCGTTTCTCCTTTAATTAATCGTGATTATATTTTTAGTAAGCTTTTGCAATTAACAAGTGTTGTTAGTTGTTCTACTTGTTAGAATAAATTCGTTACATCATTCTGGAGTTATCTACAAACTTCATCTGCAAATAATAATTCTTTAGTTCTTGTTGATGAATGTAATAGCTCTATCATGGACATCACACTGTTACGAATTCTCAGCCAGGCTCCACACCGGAGTTTTCGCTAATAGATTGTTGGTGAAGGTGTTCCCATTATCGGGATCGACGACTCCAGCGTCACTTCGACAACCTACATTCGAGAAGAACGGTCGATAAGCGTATCATCGCGTGGCTACAGGCACAATTTTCATCGATCAATGTTTTTGTCAAGGAAAAATGATTTCAGTGTCGTTTCTTCTCGGCTAGGAAAATGCGACCTTGAAACGGGAAACCGGAAACGTAGCAACAACATATTTCACAGCACGCTTGAAACACCTTCTAGATTACGGATAATTATAGAAGTAAGTGAGTTATGCATAGTTACAGAATGTGGCTGTGAAAGAGGGCAATTTCACTGGTACTCTACTTCCTCCAATTCTTCTTTTAAACCTTATTCTTCTTACGTAAAATGTTCAATATCAATTAATTTACAGTGAAGAGAAAGAAACTTCAATACAAAATCAATCAACATTATAGAAACTGATTACTACTACTATTACACCTCATTTACATCATTTATTACTTCCGCTTGAACTCAGAAAAATGTTGCATCCTGAGAACTATCTGAAGTACCTTATACAATCTATACATCTTGCTACGAAACACATGACGTGTCGAGTAACGTTATTCCACCTTGCTTGGTTATGTTGGGTTCCAAGATCGTAAGGAGGATCGGGTGGGTCAATACTGGCGAACGTGGTCCGGCCGAATGAATTCCATTGACCTACTATTGATCTGGCCGGTAGGTAGGTAGGTTGAGCGACGACCGGCTTGGTCGCTCAATGACCGCCGAAAAGCGATCTTGTAGAGCGTACACGGCATTCACGGAAACGAACGCCCGTACGCGCGACTTCTGCCTCTTTTTTTCCTGCGGCCCTCGATACTCATGGAGGAAGAACGGGTACGTTTCAACCAGCCTAGATATTAGTACCAATGCGTAGAATTCCTTAACAGTGGTTTCACATCGTACACACTCTACCATCTAATTAGTCAGGAGGATATTCATAACAGTGGATCGCTTTAATCCTCCGATCGCCATTGCTCAGATTACGAACTTGTTCATTTTATCAAATTTTGCTCATTTCTATCTCTATTGAAATATTGATACAAAACATCAGGCATAATAAAAAATGGACGAAATCAAACATAATGCCAGCAGCATTATGAATTAATATATCAAACCCGATAGTAGACTAAAACGTAAACTGAAACACATTGGAAACTATCAAGTTATTTATGTTGTTGAATAAATGAAAGCTGGAATCTGCTGGTATCTACGGAAATCGGAGAATGAAATCTTTTTTTACTACAATTCCTAGGGAGATATGAATCAACAGAACTCAATTAGATTGGAATTTTCTGGTTGCTTGTTTTATGTAAATTTCATTAACGATTTCATGAGATTCTAAGAACCGATAATAAATAGGGGTTAGACAGACATGGATGGACTTGAAAAACGACTAGATGTGGCGGGTAAACAAAAAAGAGAAACTCAAGTGTCGAAGTAGGCTGAAAGAACTGTGTCGCCATGTAAGATAGGAAATTCCCCAAAACGCGCGAATCGCGCAAGCTGCTTCGAATCGTAAGCCTATACGCGTTTTCAAGTGAGAAACCCAGGCCGCGTCGCGTCGGCCGGCTGAAAGTATTTGCACAGACACGGTGCATCGGAACTGGTTTGCATGTGCTTGAAGTGAACCAAGCAACTGGGACACGTTACATATATTGGGTGGACAGAAAAATTTCGTGCGTGCATGGCACTCCTGTTCGACGTCACGTACACAATCGAAAATTAAGATCGAGAGTTTAATACGTATTATTAATCATATTCTGTGATAGCTTCGAATATTTGAAATAACACGGGATGATTAATATCGGAATGGTAAAAACGGTGGGAGGAATGTCGAAATGGTGAATTTAAGAATTCAGAAACATGTATGCTGTCGAGAGTCCTAAATTTATGATTTATGTTTCTATATGTATAGGCAAGATTGACCTACGAAAGTCCAAAAATTGCCATCTGTATATTTGATTATTAATTTTATGGAATAAAAAATAGCATGAAGCCATTCGATACTTTATGTTTAACACCCCGTATACAGGAACAAACGACTAAGTGGTCGGTGAACTATAATCGTTTCCATTGAAGCTTGCGTAACGTTAATAGCGTATTCAAAATAATTAATAAAGACCTTCACCGAAATAGAAGGTCAAGAAAGTTTGTGTACTGAGAAAAAATGAACGGGACATGACATACATTTGTAATACGGAAGAAGAGTAAAATATAAAACGAGGCTTTTACCAGGATTCATCGGAATCATCACCATGTGCGTTGAAAACATACAAACATCGTGTACATGTGAAAACAGATACAATTTCTGTACTCTTTAATCTATCATCCGCGATTTATGCCGTCATGGGAAATGACTAGATTACAATAAAATCGTTTCACATTTGTGTTCATTTTACTCTCAGGTTGCTTCTTCGTGCGGGTAATTTCTGTTACGTCAACGAAGGATCGGGCAAAGATTCATCGCGAGACACGTGCTGCGCGCGTAGGAAAGTGAACCGATCCGCGAACTCTTGGCGTGACACGTTCTACCTATTTCTGGCGTGATAGCAGTCCCGTCTGGACTCCTACACTGTAACTTTCACCGATTTTCCAATTCTTTAGTTTCTGTTATTCTCTTGTCGATCGATGACTTAATACTCTTTCCATTAAATAATTAAATCCTTCACTTTACGTTTTTATCGTCTATATCTCTTAATTGAGAGTTCAGTGCTTTCTGTATTTACGTTACTGATTATGTGTGTTTGAATTATCGATTCTATGAAAGTTTTCAAACGTGTCGTAAATTTAATCTAAAATACTTCAAGCTTAAATGAAGATAGTTTGCAGAATTAATGTAACTTAATAATTCGAAGTGATCTTTGTGGAGAACAACCTAACACTTCGATTAAATTAAAATTCATTTGTATTGATAATAGTTTCGAGATATTTGAATCTTTCTACGAGAGAAGAACGTTTCTTTGAAGTTATTGACGACGAAGAAGCAGTTGAAATCGTCAAGCGTCGTAGCTGAAAAATCCGTTATACCTTTCAAATCAGATCGCGTTGTCTCCAAAAATGCTACGTGTTATGAGTATAAAGTGGCTAAACTCGTGGACCAATGTGGGTCAGTTATTGTGCAGGGTCGATTCTAAGACGAGCTCGTCAGCACATTCTTATGTACAGCATCGAGACACGTATTTCGATGTGCGGTTCAATTCCGCGACGTACAGTTATCGCTCAATTAATGTGTGTACGAGTCATTTCTATGCGTACCGGTTGTGTACATTATGGAATCATCGATCTGTTACGTTGCTCAAGGTACTCGTTCCATGTGGGTTACCTAGATGGTAGCTAATTTGAGATTCGCACGCTGCATACTACTATCATCTAATATAAAATATCTAATGTAAACATCAGACATGTAATATAAAATCGCGATTTGCATAGAATTTGATGCAATAAACGCGATATTTCGATAGAGAAGGATTAAATAGAACAGAAAAAGAAAATTGAATAGATTAAATGGAGGGAGATTTTAAAAAGTTTCCTTGATAATTTTGCAATTTAAGATCGTTGAACGAGTAATCCAGATTTCGCGCTAAGAAAGATGCCTATAAATTATAAACAGACCTGATACTGGATCGTAAATTCCACTTCCTTATGATTACGAACCACTGGACAAGGAAGAAAGGAACGTAGAAAAAAGTTTAATGATTATCAATTATACAGTCTTAGAAGACATCGCTGCATCGTCACAAATAAGTTGAAAGGTGTACGACTTTCTGAAGATAACTCGCACATTGTACGCATTTTGTAGACCCAGCTATACTGTAAATATTATTATTATATACATATTATTTGAACTATTCTGAATTTCATAGTGGAAGTCGGCCGATGGCTTTGGACACCTAGTGACAGTGTTCTTCAACTTGTAACATCTTACTCAGTCGATACCGCGCTATCCTGTAGTCACAGACAAAAGATAAAATCTATTCAGAGATCAGCTGAGAACCATAGCACTTTTTTACCATATATGTAGGCAGATATCTTCTTGATTTCTTATTATCATATTTAGATATTTATGTAGGTAGGTGGTTTTCCTCAAAGCTTCTTTTCTTGTTCATTTCTTATAACGACCGTAAGATCAAACATTTCGCAAAACTTATTTAAAAATGTGAAATTTATGTGGTATTGGTAACGTTAGAAATTGTTCAATCATTAAAGTGCTAAAAGTGCTCTAGAGTGTTGAAACGTACATGGGACGATAAGTCTATCTTGTACCTCACCTGCATTTATGCTTCCTCTTTGCTTCAATGCTACGAGGAATACACCTAGCGAGAACAGGTAGAACTCTCACCTGTGAAGAGCCTTAGTCAATTGTTCGAAAGATTGCGCCACCGCCTTGCGACCAGTGATACCGAGTTTGAAATCACGGTCGCTTACACATGAAATTATTTATTGGTTTCAAGCCACTTTCACAGACAAAATACTAAACTTTCAATATTAAATTTATTTCCAAACGATACATTTAAATTGACAATTTCTCTAGGATTATATTACATTCACCATACAGAAGAATTTTCAATATTCGAACTCCTCACTTTCTCAAATTCTGCTCAAATTTGATGAGAACTTTTCCTCCGTGGGTTGCCATTCGTCATTATATACCGAATGCATTACACTCGTATCATGATCGCTCGCTACATGATTTGTCGAAGTGACATGACCACTATTGTCCAAATAGTTTGGCTTTGAATCTGTCACATAGCCTCTCGAATCACCTATCGAATCATCAACCTGATACGTTTCAATGTCGTAATTATTGGATTCTGAGCTCGATGATGGTTCCATTTTATCACTGTTTACCACATTAGCGACGTTGTTAGTCAAATATTGGTATTTCTGTGGTTCCACGGTATTGCTGGAGTTCCAGTTCAAGTATGTAATATTGGCAATAACAGAAGGATGTCCATAATTCTGATAGGCAATTGAGTCTGTCCTTGATACAAGTTGTTCTGTTTTGAGGGACGAATCTTTCGATTCTGTTACATATCCTGTTTTCCCAAGATTGCTTGTTATAAACCGCCTTCCGAAGCTGCGGCCCCAACCACCATAACCACCACCACCACCGCCACCGCCTGACGGTGCACCATAGCTCGAAGGCGGTGGAGCACCATAATCGCCTCCACCACCACCATAACCTCCTCCACCTCCACCACCGTAACCTCCTCCACCTCCACCTCCGTAACCTCCGCCGCCTCCACCACCATAACCTCCTCCTCCTCCTCCTCCGCCTCCACTAGATTTTGTTAGAAGAACGATTTCTTTGTACTGACCTGAAGATATTAAAGTAATATCGCATTTAATTCATGTCGTAATAAAGTTGGCAATTTACAGCAATTCATGATAATGTTGGTAATTTGTGGCATTACCTCCTCCTCCTCCTCCTCCGCCGCCATTGCCTCCTCCTTTCATATACTTTTGCATCAGCATTGCCATGGATATCATTAGGGACATCCCAGCCATCATCATGCCCTTCATCGTCGCTACTCCTGATATTTAGAAATTTGATTAGGTATTTTAGAATGTCGTAAAGAAATAAAGGGCTACAATTTATGCGTTACCCATGAATTTCATTTTGAGCATCATAAGACCAGCCATCATCATTGTCTTACATTTGCCACCTTTGTCTTTGCCGCCTTTGCCTCCTCCTTTGCCTCGCCCTAAAGGAGAGCGTATGTTTTAACTCATTTAGAATCAATTAAGACAACACTTATAATAATGTTAGAAATTATTTTTGAATTTTGTAAAATTGTAAAATCTTGTGTAGAAGAAGCAGTGATGCAAAAATTGATAAACGAATCCTTAGTATTTCTTTCCATAGTTAATATAACATTTAATTGTCACTCGTACATCAAGTATTTTGATACAAACCCTCGGAAACAGGAGTTTCGTCAAACATAACATCTATCTGATTTTTTTCTCGGTTCCCATTCCACCTGGGTAGTGTAATTCTTAAAGCAAACGTATCGAAGAAGTCATTGATACTTCGTTCTATACTGTCATTGCTATCATTCACGGATCTATGGTCGTTAATCACTCTGGTTTTCACTAGTTTAACATCTTGACCCATTAAATAAATCTCGTTTAAGTCCCTAATAGAGTCCAGGAATCGGCCGAGACGTTTCTTCGCGCAGATTAGCGAGAAATCGATGACACAGCGGCCTATGTCTGTCGTTGGGAACTCTGGGAAGTCATCGTCTTTCGCAGAATCGTTTTTCAGTGACGGTACCACTCGAATATCCACTCTAAAGCCGTTCCGTCGGAAATCGAGCACTTGTCGACCAGCGCTACTAAAAATTTTAATACAAATATCAAAATTGAATTAACCATCATTTTATTTAATAATTCAACGAAAATTTCATTTCCTCCACCGTTGTAGCTAATTCTTTAATTATTCCACTTAGCAAAAGCTACATAACACTCAATAATGAAATGGGAGCAACGATTACAAAATAAATTTCACAGTACTATTGACGACCGCTGGTCCCAATAATCTTGTACGGATCCACGTTAACGTTGCCATCCGTGTGTGTTCCATTGTTTACTTGATTTCGAACTTGCTTTACGATCGAAAGCACTACAATCGCGACGAATATGGATCTGTGCACTACGTAAATAATCTTCAGCGTTGACATTGCTCGAAACCCGATGATCGATCTCGTACTTTACCGTCAGCAAAGACTGAGTTCCGTCAGATCGTAATCGCTTAAATACAATAGGATTTATGTCATTTGTCAGATTTTTTCAATGCCTTGTCACGATTGCCATTTACTAGGCCGCTAGGAAAATAACATAATAATACGTCTGTCTCGTAGTTTGGTCTTACCGCGGTTCCTAACCTGCGAAACAAGATCCCGCCTTTCGAGATTTCAGGGGCAACTCGATGACTTCCTGCGTGAAGAATAACGAGGGCTCAAGATCTAGTCTATAGAACTGAAATATTTTTTTGTCGGCTATTCGAAAGTTGTTAGCGTCCGCTGAGTGATGGTTGAAAGAATCTAGAATGTTTAGAGGAAGTGGTATGTACGTTGCTGTTCAAAAGTCTTAGGATAATTTAATTTATTTTTTATAAAAATGTAGTGTATTTGATGCAGATTATGAATTTTAAATTATATGTATTTTTTAGTAGTATCGTTGATTGATTAGCTACTTTCTTTGTCATATAAAGTATGTTGATTATAATTTTTAGTTCACTTTTTCTTTAATTTCGAAGTAAATAATAATTAACTCGTGGATGTTTGCACATATTTGAGTTAAATCGGGATATCTGAAGAAAACCAAAAGAAATGAAAGATCTCTATCCTTCGAAACGAGGTGACTCACTTGTGTATGTTAAAAAATTCCTTTCTATTCCTTCTCAATAAGGAACGTTCGAATCCGATTACATTTGTTGGCTGCACCTGAGAAATTATGACCGTGCGCACCTCGATGACCAGAGAATGTCTAGGTAGCCTAACGTACGCGCCTAGAAGCGGACGACCTTGTTTCGCATCAATTTAATTGAGTAACCATTCGTCTTGTAATTACGATGCGACACATATAATTTTCTTTGCAGCAGACCGAGCAAAGAGCTGTCTTTATTTTGCGCAAACTGCTACTTGATTCCAGCCACCTTTTCTTCCACTATAATCTATCATATAGTGAATCAAACAGAAAAAAGATTCGTCATAAATCTTCAGAAACCATAGTTGGTTCCTTTCGTAAAACGTAATGCGATCTTATAAGAACGACAGGGCCAGGGAGCTTCTTAAAAACGTGATTTATTAAAACTTTACACTGCGCATAAATACATATAAATAACAAGAAGGAGAAATCATGTACATGATACGAAAATGGTCCATGTGCAACGACGACCAGCTCGAGCCGTGTGACCGTGGGGAGTAGAGGTACGTGGGAGCATGCTTGGCAAATAAATACCTACGAATCTACGAATATAAATTGGTGATGGTGGTGATGGTGATGGTGGAGAGACGGGGCGATGAAATGAGACCAGGCGATGTGACTGAAATGACGGACAGAGGCGCGAGCAACAAGAAAGCGAAACGAAATTAAAGATGGGAGAGACGTGAAGGAGGAGTAGGAGAAATATAGTTGATGGCAGTGGAGAGCGTGATGAAGAGGTGGAGGTGGAGTAGGAGCTAGATACAGATTGAAAGGAACCGTGAAGTGTGAAAAGAGGATAAACGGAAACAAAGTGGACTCGGTGAGGTAGAGACGTGCTACTAGATCTCTCGCGTGCCACCAGCTGCTCCTCGCTGGCGGCTCCTCCGATCACGAGTTCGTTAATTTTGCCGGAATAGCGATCGACGATCCCGCGCGTTGCCATATTTCAGAACGGCCTGCTGGACGCTGTCGTGGATCGTGTCCAAGGATCTCCCGTATCCGGAATGTCCATAGCCGTGGCCGTGATGCTCCTCGGAGCTGTGAGTATGAGAACTCGAGTATACGGGTTTACTGACAATCTCGTAGGTAGTCTTCTTTTCGCCACCACCGGCCAAAGATTTCAAACCAACGATGGCTGATAACATGAGGGCCATCAGGCCAGTCATCAGAGCTTTTCCGGCGAGTAGGGCGAGGGCACCGAAACCGATAGCGCCGAGGGTACCCTTCATCATCATCAGACCAGCAAATAAACCATTCATACCGCCCTTCTCCTTCTTACGTCCTATATGATGATCAATGAAATCGTTATCATGTGTTTTCATTCACGATAATCTTAATCTCTCTCTAAGAAGAGTAATTCCTTACCAGTTCCGACACTTTGTCCACCGCCAAGGCCAAGTTGAGCCAACGTTTCCTCGTTAAAATTCCTAGCAGCCTCGAAGGTCCTGGGGTCGAACAATTTGATGGATATCGAGTGGCTGTTCAGGTAGCTTCCGACCTTGTGAACCAGATACGCGTCCAGTCTCTTCTCCACGTCGTTAGGGAAATCCCTAGCCAGATTGGCGACAACCTCGGAAGCTGGCATACTGGCAGAACTATTTTCTTTGATCACCGACACTCCCGGTAGGATATTGATGTCTTCCTGTTCAGATAATCTATCCAGGAAGGATACCACGTCTAGTTTCAGGCAAGTGGCACTGTAAGACTTGCCACAATCCTTGCTCAGAGTAGAGGCTAGAGTCTCCGGAGATTCCTCAACCATTTGTTTCGAGGTACGTCTCTCGATCTCGCCGACAACGGAGCCGACGAGAAGAAGAGGAAGCAGCAGCAGCAACAGGGCCTGCTGACGATAGACCGACGACTGACCGAATACCGCAAATCCCTTCATCGTGCTGCGCGAATTATGCGACGTTTCTGAACCCGGACGCGACAAACTCTGATCTTAAAGAGATCCTGCTGGAGAAGGTCCGGCGGTTGGGATAAACGGCGTAAAACGGACTTGTTGCACGTGGTTAGGATTCGATCTGCTGACTGAAGCTGACGGACGAGACGCGTACCGTGCACTGGACATACCCTCGGATAGTTGCAGTATATATAGAGCGAGTCACCGGGTAGTCCTTTTTCCTTTTTGCCTTTCGGCCGTTCCATACATTCTCCTAAGTCGAGAGCAACGCGCCGGCGACGGTGTGCTCTCTTCTTTCACGGTGGTCCAAGAGAGGAGGCGAGGGGCTCTCTCGCGTCCACCACCGCCGCTGCCTTGTTCGTACGCGGCGAGAGGGAGCGTCAAATAGAGCGGAGAATTCGAATCTCTGTCGAATTTGCGGAAAAAAAAAAGGATACCGGAGACGTTCTAATGAGAGCGAAGCCTCGTGATCTTGGACTTCCATTCAATTGTCGCCACGGAATCATCTCAGTGAATTCGCTCAGTGGTCATTGTGGATGCTGCTCGGCCAAACTTTCTTCGATATCGATTCCGTTTGCTCTAGAAATCGTTACACTCGCAATCTGGATTCAGAAAGTACTCGTATCGCGCTTCGTACGCTGATCACAGGGAATTATAGACAGCTGTTAAAAGATGGAGTGGATTCTTCCTGCATCGATAATTCCGTCACGTTTAATTATATTTATGAAGTAAATCAACATCTGTATCACTAGTTGTTAAAGTTTAATTCATAGTTTTACTGGGAAAAAGTAGCTCCTGTATCTATGGACATATATTTCAGCTCGTTTGATCGATTGGATATTGCTAGCAGTGATTTTTTTCGTACTCAAACGTACAGATCAATCGAATAAGCTAGGATCGCAGATCGTCTGTGGCCGATGGCGACAGTGACGACCCGACATGAACCACTTTCGATCTCGACGACGAAATCGAGGCGGTCAATGGTCGGACAAAATCGAGCCTCCATATCCGGCTATGCGAAGAGCATCTGAATATTTAAGAAAACTACAAAGGGAGAGGGAAATCACGGAGTATTATTTCCCTCGACTGAGCGAAACGAGACGGAGCAGGCCTACTTTAAATTAGCCCAGTTAACTCGCGGGAGATCGGATTTTCGCGCGCCACGCTCGAACGACAGCGCAACAGACGGATCTGACGGCGAGAAAGTGCGCGGTCAATTTTCACAGGATCCACGCGCGAGAGATGCATCCAACGTTTACTACGCTTTGGAAATCGCGTGGCCACTTACGCGTTCGAGGAACTTGCATGACTTTAGACTCCATATAGTCTGTTCGATTTTATCGAACTTTTGTGGGTCAATCGCGTGGCGATGGTTAAGAATATTGGTTTCTTGAATGATTTCGAAGAAAAGGAATTGAAAATAACAAAGAAGATACAGTACGAAGAATACAATAAAATAACATAATATTTATAATATTGAGCGTTAATTTTTTTATGATCGACATAATCTTGATTATAATCCTGAATATAATCTTGATTGAGTAAAGGTATCTCTTCCAAGTAATTGATAATTGAAGGAAGGACAAGTTTGGATAAATCGATTTCTATTTTGAAAATAAAGGAGTATCATCGCTCCGAGCTACTGAAAATAAATTCCGATAAAAGTCAGAGATACGTATTTGATCAAGTTTCACCAAACATTGAGAGCTTCTCATCGTCGCATTCGAACTAAAGTGTTACATTTACGCGGCCGCACGCGAACTCGAGAAAAATTCCAGGCTGCGCATTCCGTTGAAATTATTTATCGTCAATAGGGCATGCAGTTTCGAGCGTGGTGAATTCGCGGCGTGAACACCGCGTAAGGCGTTCATGGACGTTTCGTACGGCCGAAACGATGCGCTCGCATGCTCGGCCAGCAGGTGTGTCGGAAAGGAGAGGATTAGCCTTCTTTTCCAGGTATCTATTTCGCTACTTGTTACTTCCTTTTACCGCAACGCCTTCCTTTCGTTAATAATCGCGCGATCTCCGGTGAGCTACTCTTGTTTCGATCCGGCGCAGAGTCGGCCAGTCGCTCTGTCCTTTGCGATCGTAGTCTATCGAATCGTATAAGTTCCCACAACATATCATATTCTTTCAAATTTACAGTAAAACTCTATTTTAGACAGTTGGCTGAAAAGTGAAACCCCATTTTAAACAGTTGAGACGATTGGCGTGAAATTTGTTTAAGAGCTTGCAAAAGTTTAAACGTATAATATCGATATTGGTAGAGTTAATGGAAAATGTCGTGTTACAATGTTACGGTTTGCCGATTAGATTTGATACTTGATTTTCATCGATCGATCCTGGTCATGCCTTTCCAATCACCGGCAAGTACCGAACGTACGCGAACTGTGCCGCAAGTGAAACGTGAATGGGCGCTCCTCCTGTTTCCCATAACTGTTCCTGATATACTGTTACTATCCTTTTAATACATTTAATACGTAACTCGAACGAGTATATCGAACATCGGCCGAATTTCCTCGACGGTGTCGATCGCGCATTATTAAATCTTTCTGTCCCCGACAACCTTCTGTTGGAGAGTCACGCTGAACAAAAAGTTATAACAAATAGAAACGGCATTTCCTACTCTACTTTCCAGAATCCGCGAAAGCGAAAATTAAAACCATTTGACGATTTTACGATCGATTTGCAATTTTATAAGCGTCCTTAATTCTCTGGCCAAGTTTCTACAACCATCATCCGAATGATATAACAGAATTTGCCAGCTTTCGACCGCTTGAATTATCGAAATATCGTACGACAAAAATGAAATAAGTTGGACGAATTAGTTGGAAAACTAATAAGTGGAAGGTTTTCAACTTCGTAATAATTAACATGGAAATCAGAGAAAACAACCGATTAAAGCGATCGAGTTGTCCATTCAGTGGATAGCTGTTCGATTTTACTCCACTGTCCCTGTCAATGCCACAATTGGGACAGATCTTGTTTCCGATTTCTTCATACGATTCTGTTTTGTACGTGTTTAGTCGCTGGATTCGATTCAACGCGTTGTACATTGGAAACGGTGAACGTAATTACATAGCATTTGCCGATTGATCGCGCGCGGTTAGCCCATTTTCGTTTCGAAAATCGAGATGGACGTTGAGAAAGTCGCTATTAGTCGCTAATGCACATGGACCACGAGAATTCCCGTAAGATCCACTGGAGATCCTCGAAGGAAACGACCCGATCGTTTCCCGGCCAGGATCGCCGGTGAACGGCGCGTTATTTGGAAAACCGTGTCGCTTGGAACGAAGAGCGACCGCGTGTCTGACCAGGACGGATCGCTTTATTGTTCCGTTCGGAATTGGGCAATTTGCGATTTGCGTAGTCCTTATGGATTTGGAACTTTCAATCCTCTGCATGCAGGAGAACGTGCTGATAGTACTTTTTGTAATATCGTTTTTGTTGATATTTTTTGTTTTTTTCTTCGTTCCAAGCTTTTACTTGAGATACGAAACTTTCATACAGACGTATTTGCAGTGTTGTAAATTTTCAAAACATACGGGAGCTCCGATTTGTCTGAAAACATTCGATGTTCGACATTCGTACGTTGAAGAGCAATTCAGGCTTGAAAACTGTTTACAGTATTAAAAGCCTGCAATATTTTGGACATTTCTAATTCCAGAAGCTTGCAATTGATTAAATTTGCTTCACCAGAATAACATTACAAAGTAGAATATGGATTAGGTGAAACTATCCTTTAATCCACCTTTATTTTATATTAATATGCTCTCATTGTGATTTACACAAATATCGTGTAGTTTCTTTAAACCGTACACCTTCTCAGGCTGTTCATGCGCACGTGCATTCGGTTAGTTTAATGTTCTCAAGTTTGTTGAACGCATTTGCGTTATCGAACCGTGGGTCAGACGGTACAAAAAAAGTCCGAGGTACATCGACAGCGACTGATGCCGGTTGCTGGCCGAGTGGCTGCGTAGACCTCATTAATTCGACACAGAGCACCCGTTATGCGCTCAAAATGCATCGTGCGCGATCATACTTTCGCATTTTTTCAAAGTCAATTTGTAAACGTCATGAGTTTCCCGTTCATATCTAGCCATTGTCCGAGCAATCGTTCTGGTATCTACATTTTAAATATTCAGCAATGAAAGCATTGAAAGATCAAGTTTACCGAAATCTCTTGAAAGTTACGAGGATTTAGCCTGAAACTATTTTTATGATAGTTCGTAGAATGATGCGAAGTGTGTTAATTGAAAGGACTTCGATATAGTATACTTTAAATCGTTTGCTCACATTACTTATCAGAGAAAATCTTGCCTTTTTGGGAGATATATACATGACTAGTATGTTTTAAATAAAACTTTTAACGAATTAAAAAATCACGGCTAATAAACTTTTTATCGACTTCGAAAATCAACAAAGAGCATTCAGAAATATTTCAATCAACTTCTGAACTCGACAAAGGAAGAGAAGCAAACTCACTCTTAAACCAAGACATTTATAACAAAACCAATCTTCGATAAAAATGAAACAACAACTTCATTGAATTAACCTTTTCCTACTGAAGATAGAGAAGAGAAGATTTAAGAGAGAGGAGACTTTGTAAAATACTCCAAGTATGTATTCTTATCGATTTCCCGAAATACTTCCAAAGAACTTTAAAATGCCCGGTGGTAATCAAATTTATCAACAAAACCGTAACCCAGCATTCGACTCATTAACTTCTTTTCGCCTCGAGTTCTTCATTCTCTTGACAGTGCTGTCCTCTCGATCGGCTTGTATATACCCAAGGTTTCTGCCCTCTCCACGCAACCTAATCACAACTGATACCGTTACTCGCCGTCTCTCCACTCTGAATGGGGGGAGGCAATGATCGCTCGACGAAGAGGGGAGAACGCAAGGTGGGAGTCCACGTGGAGGTAATGACCCAGTGCCCTTGATCCTGAGAATTCACCCAGGGGGAAGCAGAAATGGCCAATCACCGGCTCGGCCACTTTTCCCACCTTTCCTGTCACAGTGACCCCGATTCCTTCCTGTTCCTACTCCCCTACCTCTTCCTTTCTCCCCACCTGTCGTTCTCTCTCCACTGTGCGCGTCGCACGACTCCTATTTGGGTCGTTAGCCTTCCCCGTCTCCGTGATAACCTGCTTTACCTCGGCGGTTATAGATTTCCAATTATTTATTTAATTATTTTAGCTGTCAATGGCTGTCCGCTCCAACGGAGAGAGGAAAGTGCATCGATGTGTTCGATGGTTCACGTATTCGAACACTCGTGGAAAATTCGAGGAATGAAAATAACGAAAAACACGAAGATTAGGAAGGGTGGAAATTAAAAGAAAGCGCAAGATCGTAGAAACGAAAGGACGCGATGTCTTTATTCAACACAATGGGAGTAATAGAGAGGAGATAATAAATAAAATGAAGGGATGAGAAGATGAATCTTAACTTGAAGACCGAATTTAAGGGATGTCTTGGTAGGGATACTGCTCAGGCCCGAATTCCGGGGCCCACCCTCTGTACGGTTGATTCACTTCTTCCTGTGACCTGTGCCAATGTTCGTGGTGAACTTCAGGTTTTACTATTCCGTACGAGACCCTGGTGGGATAGGAGGGTGGTGGTGGTGTTAGTAGAGCCTTGAGAGCGACCGCCCCGGAGAGAAGAAGGGACAGTAGACCTGCACCGAGTCCCTTGATGCCTATCAGACCGATCAGAGTGATGGCAATAGGAAGGACGATCATGGCTTTGAGTTTGAGAGCCAGTAGTAACGGCAACACGATCTTCTTCAGCTTGGTTCGGGCTGGAACGAAAGCGAAACGATGCAAAATCTAAAATCCACGTAATCGTCGTACATTACTTTTATCGTAGATACTCCGTAGATCTTAGAAATTTGTTAACAAATACAAAAATAATAAGAAGAAATTGAACAAAAAAGAACAAAAGTGTTCATTAATGCGTGTCGACGAATTTGATGGATCCGATGAATCGTCAAGTGAAATTCATCAAGCTGATCAGACTGCGAATCTGGAAGGGGTATCTAGAAGCCTCTAATGGCCATTTATCGGCTATCTACTTTCTTCGACATGTGGCACTCTCGTTCAAGGTCCTCGTTCGTCGTGTTCTTCAGGCAGCTGTCCCAGAAACCCGGAATCCCATCGATGGCCCACTTTATCTCAATCCCTGCCACACTAACGTTTTCGCGGATGCAGAGGAAGTGGGACGCGTCTTCGTGGCTTTCTATGCTCGACGCACTGCTACTTTCCTCCCTCCATTCTTCATCGCGTTCCAAGCGTTTATTCCTTGCGTGGGGAACTCAGGATACATCCCGACGACTCAGTTCGGGGAGAAGAAAAAATTTGTGAAAACTTCGAGGCGCGTAAAAGAGGCCGAGAAAAAGAGCAGCAGGCAGAGGCGTTGGTTCGTCGACGAAGCCAATCGGAAACATCGCTATCTGAAGTCCCACTTTACGACCAATCGTTCCTCGTCTTCGTGGCTTACTTCCATCGTATTGGAGAGAGTTTAGAAAGGCGAGGTACTATAAGTTCGTGGCCGTGGTCCAGTCGATTCACAGCAGCGATTCGACGCGACGGAGATCCACTTGTCTTGACGTTGAAGTATAAAAGTGTCTCCTGGAATTTAGTTCCTCCTCGAGATCACTTCGGGAAATCATGAATATTTCCCCTTTCTTTCAGTGTTTTACGCTTTGGTAGTCGAGAGAGTGAGTCTCGAATGCTGAAGATGTTAATGTAGGCTAAAGGAGAGATCGAAGGAATACTTGTAATAGAAAGTTTCTTCGATCTTTCTTCGTGATAGATTCTTACTTCTGTTGTCTGTTTTTGATTGGTTCTTTTTCGAGCAAAAGCTTCGTACCTCTTGCACGATTTAAGTGAATTTTCGTTTTCTTCTTGGGACATAGTCTCCCTTTCTCTGTAGATTTTTCGATGATTAAAAGAGATTGAAAAAAAGCTGTAGAATTTAGCACATCGTAAACATCGTAAACAGTACATGTGTCCAAGCTCGATCTACGATCGAAATCTTTAGAATTACAATCAAGATTGATGTTCATCGCGACTGCAAAAGTTGATTACCAATATTTAAAGAGTTATATAATTAGAATTTCGCCTAGAAAGTAATCAAATACTTCTAATAACCTTCATACCAATACTGAAAAAGTTTCATACAATCAAAATTATACTTAAACCTCACCGTTTCGAAGCAAAATGACGTTTGGAAACATTAAATTTCTTCAACCAACTTAAAAGTCTTTTAACATATTTTCTAAAAAATTAATTTTACCTTCAGAAGCTCCTGTAGTCAGACCTCTAAGGCCAATCTCCATGTCCTTCTGTCCCATAGCTCTGCCAAACATGTCGGCAGAAGATCCATCGCTTGGTAGATGTACATGAATTTTCCTGTTCCTCAAGAACTGTTCGATCTTGCTCACTAGAGGGTCCTGACTAGCTCTTGCAGCCTCTTCATCTTCCACAATGTCTACCTTCTCCAAAGTGATCATATCACCGTAGATCTTGATGGTGTCCCTTTTATTCAGTTCGTCCATCGTCTTGGTTAGGCTGATCTCCACGCTTCTGGCGTCTTCAGCCGCGACGATGGCGATCGAAAACAACGCCAATATCGCGATCAATGATTTCATCATGATGATCGATTGAACTGGACGGACACGAGGATTTTGACTGTTTGTCTCGAGGTCAATTTTTCTTTTATACTTCGACTCGTGATCGATGGTGGGGTCGGTTTGAACCATTTGGCAAGCGACGTGCAAGGGCTGTGGTGTCAAGAATTTTAATTTCGGCGTCTCACCGGCTAGCCACTGCACAACGCGTACATTTTCGTGACGTATCGTCTAACGATAGAAATTAATTTTCCTTTTCAGCGAGATCACTTTCGAGCGATCTATCAACTTCGTCTATGATCTGTGTTTAAATTAGACTTTAATCAACTGAAAGTAAAAATCGATGGAATACTAATTTTATTGTTTCCACGAGTGATATAAGTTTGACAGTTATTGTACTGAAGCCGTCGAATACCAATTTTATTAAACTTTAATAACCACTTTTTGCGTTCGAATTAAATTTTAATCGACTGTCAAAGGAATCGATGAATTACAGATTTTACTACTTGTTGGAGTGGTAAAAATTCAACAACAGTACTGTTCATTTTTAAAGTGCGAGAAATATAAACGTGAAACACAGGTTTGTAGAAACCTTGAGGATAAATAGCTGTTAACTAGAATGGACTGTCTTTAGAGTGATTGAAACCTGGAAAAAGTTGAAGGTTTGTCAAAGGTGCGACTGATTTGTTTTGGAGGAAAGTAGGAAGTTTTCTTTCAAGCATTTCATTTACCAAAGAGAAAAGTTGGAAATTACAAGCGTGATTTATTCGAGAAGTGGGACCAATCCGTGGAACTGTTGTTCCTCGTTCAAACTGTAAAACTCTCTCTAAATTCTGTCCACGAAGCGGTAAGGGACAGAAGACAGTATCGTACTTCAGCGTACAATGGAACGTCTCGTTTCTGGAGTTGGAAGAATAAAAGGGAGGCGCCGAAACGAGCGTTCCTTTGTCGAGTTGACACAATGGCGTGTTTCCACGACCAGAATCCGCTCTTTCAATCGTGGCTTCGACAATGACAGAGCCACTCCCGCGTGTTTCTCGCGGTACATCATATTCACGTGACAGTTGGTAATAAGTTCTTCGGTGAAAATTAGATTTCCGTGTCTGTTCGCGCGTGTGACACGGAACGGCATGCAGAACCGACTGTCGTGTCCCGAATCTGTTTTCGGTCGGAAGTGGGAGAAGGAGAGAGAAAGAAGGAGAGAAAGGAATGGAAGGATAAGCGAAGAAAGGGGAAAGAGAAGGCGCAAAAATAGGGTACAACCGCGGTAGGAGTGCAAACGAAATGGTATGTCCGATCGGAATCGCATATGAGCCAGACCGATTGTCGGTTCGATCGACGATCATGTCGATATTTCGCGCGCAGGGCAAACACTAATCACGTACATACCGTTTTCTATGCACCTTCTCGCCTTGCGTCGCTCGCACATGCATAAATAATCTCTTTAAATTAGAAATCGTCTTTCCTTTCGATCTAACACTCGATCCCAGCTGGTTAAAGAGATAAAAACTGATAAACGAACCTCTCAGAAGACAAAATGACCAACACCACCTTCGTAAGTGTCACAATTTGATTGTTCAGCTACACGATTAATCGTCGATTCTCAAGAAACGATTGACTTACTTTCGCTTGTTGTATTCTATTTAGCTATTCGCATATGACATAAATGATAGCAAATTCCAAGATGAATTTTCAAAAACGATGCTTGTAACGTTATTACTTTTCTCTACTTTCCAATTCTGAAATCGGTTATATCGAACTATTGAAATTTTGCAGCTTTCTCAGTGACTTTCAAGTGATTCAAATACACGACAAGTATGTGATAGACAATCTGCAATAGTACAAATAATTTATTAATACAAAGGATTATTAATAATTTACTCGGTCCATAAGTTATTCGCTTAAATATTAATCTAACAGTCGAGAACGAGTCTAGCGAGTATTACACGCACTAGATTCGAGAGATATGGCCCCCAGGTAGCCTGGAGTCTTTCGTTCCTCATAAACGTAGACTCAGGATCGTCGTTTCAATTGGTTTCGTTCGTGATCGGTGCCTGCGCAGAGTATGCCATCGAATGGGCGTCTATTTTTCCATTTTCAGCGTCGAAACTTCTCTTGTAGTAGCCCTGAGGTTGAACACCTGCTGCGACATTGGCTGCCCAGCCTTGGTTGGCGTTGTCAAACCATCCAGTCGATGGTTGAGGGTTCTTGCTGAAGAAACTAGTAGCTCCAGAATTGCTGCTGCCGAATAATCTCTGGAAAGCCAACACTCCAGCTAGCAGAAGGGCTATTTTGCCCACGAAAAGGGCCTTCATGACCAGGAGACCAAGACTTCCGAGGAGAATTGGGATTAGGGCGAACAATTTTATTCCTGCGGCGGCGATCAGAGGAAGTGCCATTTTCTTTATTTTGGCGCGACCTGGAAACAAGAGTTACGGAGTGAAAATTAATTTCGGTAGCGGAGTTATCTCTAATTTAAAAGAGGTGAAATAGACATTTCGAAACTTTGCTTTAATAGATAAATTTTAAGTTGAAGCATCGAATTTAGAGAACAATGGATAATCGTAGAAAAGTAGATTTGGAAGTTTTATTCTAAATTAGAATTATTTTAATGCGAAAATCTAAAAGAGAAAATTTTAAGCAATTTTATCTCAATAGAAAGATTGAAATGCGTATATTCTCAATGTAGGAGTTGCTAGACGATCTAAAAGTAATGATATCACCATTTTTTAAAAAATTGCGAATATATTCCCTGTATATTTCATATGTTTTGCTTAAAAATCGAATACCGCAGTACTAAAAATGAAACTTCACTTCCTCGAAATTTAATCTGTAAACGGAACATTGAAGAATAAGAAGACACGAAAGACAACATAACAAATGAAGCATATTTGCTCACGTCACTTAGCTACCCGATCCTAAGTGTCGCTAATTAATAGCCTGCGTGTTATCAAGCGCAGTGAGCCCCTTTTTTTCTCTCTCTGGAGGCGATGTATAATTTCAGAAGGAAAGCGAATGGAGGAGGTAGTGCGCGAGGAACGGGTTTATCCGGAACAGGTTACCGCGGCGCGTATAGATATCACGAAGGTGAAAGGCGCGGTGAACAGTTTATTCGTTCATACCGGTGACGCGTCGGGGCGTCATCAAGGTGGGAAAGATTACGTAATAGAAGCATCTCTATCATAGCGCAAGATAGAAAGTTACCTTCATCCAGAGCGCGGGATATCGAGCCCTCCTCGGGCATGCTCAGCTTCAAACTATGGGACTTCATAAACGACAGGGCTGATTCTACCAGCATAGTGGCGAGCTTAATGGCCCTGTCCGACATGTCTCTTGGTAATTCATTCATAATATCGACCTCTGTCTTCAAATCTTTTCCGCTACGTTCCACTAAGAAGAAGAATGACATATAAAACTTCAAGGAACTCAACGATGTTTGTTTGAATGTCAAAATTTGCAAATCGTAAAATAGATTAGATACAATTTATGTGACATTATCAAGGGATTAAACTTCCAAGAACCAAGTAGCTACAAATTTAAGCAACTCTGCGAAGGACTTAAAAAATGTTAGACAGAATTGAACTTAAACTTACTCGGTGTTTCCCTCACGAACTTCACACCATCGATGATCTCGATGTCGCTAGACCTGGCGGCTCTATCCAGCGCGCTGACGGTCTTGACGAACATGCAGCTAAACAGCGCGTTCTCTTGCTCGAAGCAATCGAGATTCCTGTTGAGCTCAATGTTGTTAAGTTCCGGTGTGGGCACAGCCACGGCGGATGTAGCGAAAAGACACAATATCACTATTTTGTTCATCTTTTGTGTCTGATCCAACGTGTTAACCGATAATTGCAAAGAAAACGTATTGAAGAGGATCGAGCACGTCCCTCGGAAAATTTTCGGAGCAAAGTGTGATCTGACCCTCCGTAGCTTCTATCTTTATAGGTCTTCACCAGCTGGGACCCTCCCCAATATCCCCACTCTAACCGATGACGCATGTGACGACGACAAACGACTAAGACACACAAGGCGTCATCGCTGGTACATGTCGTTGCCCACCTCTCCGTCAGAAGAAACTTTCTTCAACAATTTTTTAAACAAACGACCGACCACTTCCATGGATCAGCGGAGTAGTTGAAGCTGGGCGGACCTTAGCATCGGCGATCCCTGATATTAGTGGCCCAGCAAGATTCTAAGAATTAGGTTAGTAGGGGAGACGAAGACGTTATAGACGAAGGGATTTCGATGGTCCATCGATGCACCTCGAAATGAATTATATTAATACCATGGTATAAACGAAGAGAAGCTGAATTCTTTGAGGGAAAATCATTGTTTTAATAATTATAGCAAAAATTAGGCTCATAGTTTTATTAATTATTGGAAAAATAATACAAGAGATTCCTATTTTGTATATCCAAATAATTCTAACAACCTTTCTCGAACTTATCCACCTCTGAGAAATTAAGTTGCATCGGTATTACTCTTTAAATTTTGTGATATGTGTATATTGTATATTGTATATTATTAATATAAATTGCAAAGACGTCAGACGGTTATAGTGTACCCATCGATAAGTTACCGTCTTTAACGTCGAGAACACGTTTGATCGAGATTCTGCGCATATAATTCACCTTAATCTTCTCAGGCATTCAGTAAATTCTATTCTCTAAATATTCCTACAACTGGAAAATCTTCCATGATCGAGACCGATGTCTTCAAATATTTCCACGTGCAGCAAGCAGCTCGCCTTGGCCCACAGACATGGCCATCGGTCATGCCAAGCTAGAAATTGCATCGTGGATATATTTTCTGATATAAGACCCACTCTAAACAGTTTCCCTCTTGTGAATACCGGTGTCATTCTCTGTAACTTCTGCGTATTTTATTCAGATAATCGTCTCCTCTCGGTGTAAACTGTTAAGTACAATGTTTACAAAGTATGTTTTCGTGGGGGATGGAATTTTTTGTGCTTTTAATGTTGTACCATTCACAGATCGTCGAAGAAAATTCTACTTTCTCCGACATTGTTTGCTCTGTCAATAGCCGGTATACTAAAGTGTGGCTCAATGGGACAGAGTAAAAATTACGATAAGCGAATTTCTTGTCAGTGCTTCAACAGTTGCATTGGTAATTATTCTCGATATTCCTTTTCGATTGCTTTCTTAAATAGTGCATAATAGCAATTATTAATTAGATATTATACCTAAGCACTTGGATAACTGTTCTCTTTTTAATAAGGATTTAACGCGAATTCCTGATTCGATAATGGGCGCGAAGTAGTCCAGCCGATGTCATTCGTACAGCAAACAATGTCCAGCAATGCGTACATCTCATCGGGACCGTTTCTTTTTTTCGAATGGCGCATGCCTCGGAATGGCAACTGCCTTATTCGCGAGCGCTGCTCCATTGTCTCGTTCCGGGTCTCTTTAAATATTTAACAGTCGCGCGGAACTTCGTCATCTTCGCGTTAACGGTATCCCTTCGATGGATTTTCACGATTAATTTTCTAGGTTACGTCCGTTCATGAAGTCGGTGACTTCCGATTGTTACAACGAACCATTGTGCCTTCCACCAATTCTATAGAACCTCATCACGTTCATTTGCATGGTTAACGCAATAGAATCATTTACAGTAGCGATCCTGTAATTATTTCTGGTAGCGTAAATTTTATACAGTTATGGAGAACAGAAAAGAATACATCGAGAAAAGTAGAATGAAGATGCTGAATAGGTATATCGGATGTTAAATGGAGAAATTTCTTCGCAACTGCTCACTTTGCTTTCAACGATGATTCAATTTCTGCTGTTGCGTCTGAATGACTTTCTTCTGATCGTCGTCTCATCTGATTTCGACTTTCAACCGGCACGGTTTATCTAAACGCGTGATTAATAAGTGTTTCGAGGTTTGAAAGCTATGTAATATTAGGAATTATTGGAAGGTAGTGAATAAAAGTTTGGCGAATCGGATTACCTTTCCACGAATTTTAAAGCACAGTGGAAGGTTGTAGGTTTTAAGGTCGACGACTTGTCCTATTTAATAGTAGCTCATTCCTTTCTTATCTTTATCATTTCCTGGGTTTCTTAGATGGTTGTGGTATCTTCCGTGGTTAATCTTTTTGTCTATTCTCGACAACGACGATTTCACAGTTTTATAAATAATAATCTCCAACTTAGAAAATATCTGTCAAAGTTCATACTTCTTCCTTCTTTAACCGTGCTACGGTCTTGAAACTTTTTATTTCTTGATACCGCTTTAGTTTCAACCAAGAAGACTTTTAATGTTTTAAAACGATCTTTATAATACAGTTGGAACAAAAAATTATGCGTATTACGATAAATGTTTTTTCATATTTCCTTCAAATTTAGCAATCTTTGTATCGATGTTAACCTGAAGTGAATAAATTAAATGAAAAATACGATTCGATCGAAAATGATCTAAAAGACGCAGGTTAATTACTCACAATTTAGTGAAAGAAGATTTACGAGTAATTTTTAAAATAAGGTATAAAATACTTAAAATAGTTATGAAAATTTAACAATGGAAATATCGATTTGTCGATAAGGTTTATCAGTAGCGATGCTTGCCACACGAATTTATAATTCTGGTAATTCGAGATGAACTTTCACTTGGCGTACCAGCGGTGCAATTAATCACAATCATGACAGGTTAGAGCAATTAATTATACGCATTGTATAGAATTATACGCACTGTATAGAATTATACGTATCGTTTCCGAGGAATCGAGCATCCCTTACAGCAAGCACGATTTGATTTGCAAGCGTAAAATGATGATTCGCTACCGTTCGAAAACACTTTCTACGGTTCGCTTCGTTTTCCGTTTATTAACCTCTCAGCTTTTTTCTGTTGCATTATGGAATAATTAGCAAGTTTCGTTTGCGTCAGTTTGAACGAGGAAAGTTTTATCAGCTTTAAGCTTGTTTGACAGAACAGGCAATGGATTCTCTGCGTATAGTTAAGTCACGGAATAAAATTAATATTTGATTTTCTATCGACCGACGAATTATAAAATACGTAGGGGTCGAGGGTGAAATGAACAAAACGTTTTTAACATTTTGAATAATAATGAGTCTTTACTTTTTCCTGTGGCGTTCCCTATAAAATTTGTAAGGCTCAGTGTCCACCGTGTCGTCGCCCTCGAAAAAGTCCTGTCTCTTGTATTTATTCACGGGCATATTTACCACCTCGTAGCTTGTGGAGTGAGCCTGAGCGACCTTCTTCAATCCTACTATAGCTGCCAGAATTAGACTCATCAAACTCAGAACCACTGCCTTCCCACTTAATATAGCTAAAGTTTTCAACGCTATAGGCAGAAGAATCGATTTGATTAATATAACTCCTACAATCAAGGGGAGGATGTATTTGTTCAGCTTGTGTCTCTTCTTCTTGCGAGCTGCAACAAAAATGAATGATATGTGTATTATAAACTAATTTCCGATTCTAGTGAAAAAGAAGTATTATAATTGTAGTGAGAAAGAAATATGATAATTGTAGTCAGAAAAAAATTCGAGTTTAGATTTGATTATTTCATGATATTTGGTCATTTAATGCTTCATATATTGTCGATCGCTATAAAATCGGGTACCGTTTCTATGTCATCGGAGATGCACCAGAAAACGCAGGTCATCGGAAGCAAAAAAGAAGCACTTCTTATTAGTCACGTTCATGAAATATACAAGGTAATAAGGTGAACTGGAGTGGAAAGCATTTATGGCTTTTGTGTTAACCGACCACGCACTATGAACAACCGAGCTTCACATTATGATACACATTAGACGTCGCTAACTAGCTGGTGTGACGTTCCTTTGTTACATGAAGCCAGTCGACTAACACATCAACGTAACGCCCTCCAAGCTATCGATCACACGAATTTCTTACATTCACATTCTTACATTCACGAAAAATACTCGATTTTTAACAACTAAATCCACTAAATCGGATTACAGTTGTTAGTACTAATGGATTATTATGGATTATTATAACTGGTAGTAAAAGCTCAATTAAATCAAATTACAATTATTAATAGTAACGAGTCACTAATAACTAGTAGTTAAGGAACTCTAGTATCTAATAGTAGAAAGATAAATAAAGGACCATTGAGAATCTATAGTCTAGTCCGTATACCTTCGAAAGAAGAACGTGTCACAGGAAGAACATCGTCCACAGCGTTTAGAATGCTGTCACTGATCCAGTCCGCAGGAGTCGTCGAATTTTCCAACTGAGGCTTCCAACTCTCCTGCATCATCGTGGGCTGCGTGGTTTCGGTCGCCGTTAACAAAGGCAGAAGAAACAGCGGGTATACCATCAGCATTCTTCTGTCTCATCTGAGAATTTCCTTCACCAGTAGTTAATATTCTACGGAGAATCGAGAAGCAGCGCGGCACACACTTCGTGAGAAATAAAAAGATTCAATTTATCTTACTAAAATTCACAAAAAGAATGGATGCCACCTGAAGGCTGTAGTAAACTATGATTCACGATCATTGAAGGATCTGACGATGAAAAAAGTATGACGGTATAAGATGATGACAGGCGAACTGTCCAGCTGGCAAATGAAATGTTAACTGACATTCGCCCTAGGCCGGACCATTAGTTTATATAGGTGAAACGTGAAAAGCCCAGAGAAGGAGACCGCCATCTAACTTGGTACTGACGCGTGACGAAGGATTCACTGTCCATTCACGTCCACCTCCGTCTCTGTTCTCTCTGATCATTGGACGACGTCGAAGACGATGGGTCTTCGTAACATTTTCAGCGGTGGAAGAATCTGTCGATCGTCGACGACGATGAGACGATGCGAGATTGTGTCCCGTTCTCGATCGTTAATCGAGGTTCGTTTCACACTCGAGTAATCGATCTGGATTGTTCAAGCGTGGTCTGTTTACAGGGCGGTGTCTTAGCAAAGTGGAGGCTGGCAATATAACTTATATGACGCCGCGATCACATCGCGAAAGGAAACGTTCTGGCTAATCGTAGAAATCGATTTTGTTGAGATATGGTGACTCGAATTTTAAGGAAAATTGTTGGTTAATTCGTATAATTGGATCTGGAAGAAGAAGTATTTTTGTGTTTATGCATGCTTTGTTAATTGCTTGATTAACGTGTATGAAATCATCTACTCGTTAATTACGCAGAATCACGTAAGAAGGATCGTCTATAAATTTTCACGGTGCATCATGCTAAATCGCCGAGTAATTGCAAGTAGAAGGATAAGCTTTCGTGATTCCGGATGTAAACACGATCTGTTTAACGTGTTGCGTGCGCACAACAGATCTCCCGATTATCCTTAATTATAATATGTTTTACTATGGGATCAATTAAAATTTCTTGCGCTCTGAATCAAGTGATACGCACAATTACTTAATTACGATTGATCAAAGAAAGTATAAAATAAATCATCTCTCTGATTGAGTTCTCTGAAAAGATATCACGATCGTTCTGGTTATCGCGCCGTTTCCGATAGTTTTTGCACAGGCATCTAGAATCGAGTTCGTGTTCTTCGCCATTTAATCGTCAACAACACTCGACCGTTATATTTCTTTGGAAATAAAGCGGCAATATCGATCATTATAACGACATGCAACGCTCGAAACAAAGAACAAAAGAGGACCGCAATGATGACTATGACTTTGCAGGTCTAGGCTTTTCGTCCTTCCTTTTCTTTCATCTGTTTCCCCTTCTTTTTGCTATTTGTCCCGTTTCTCGCGCAATTATTCGCGTCACCGTATTCACGCAGGAAGCTACGAAATTGCCCTTCGCTTCCTCGTAGAACGTTACAATGCTTTTTCAGCTGGCACATGAATAGAACTGCTCCGACAACGTTTCTGTTTTCCTCGATTTGTACACGACATGACTATTTCTGCTCCGGTGGCTCTTTTCTGGAAGACTCGTTTCAAACGAGACTTTTGTGTTAATCTTCACTCCATTTCTTCAATTGAACGTTCATTCTTAGTTGAACGTCCGACTTCTTAAAATTTCATTTTCACGAAAATCCAAGCTTTTGAGAAATTATATTGATCTTAATTGTGATCTCGAATAATCCTCCCCTATTGTTATTAGCTTACTATTATTTTTAACGATAACATTGTGCATCTCTCTATTATTTCAAGCCATAGAAAAGAAGGTTTGGAAAGTGTGTTTATGGGCAATAATTATAACATAATTTCCCAATTAACAATACGATGTCAATGCTTGTGATGTACACTGCATTTATCCAGAGGAGAGCAACTTTCTACGATTATATCTGTACATACGCGATTAACACAAGGATTCTGTCTTCATGTTAGATCGTCGTAAACTGTATCGCGTGCTGTCCGCCGATTTCCCGTGGAATCGCGGTTCCTCAATTCCAGGAATTCCGCGCTACAAACCTCGTAACAAGCGGAACTGTTAAAACTGCAGACCTTTCATCCCTTCTACTTTTATCTTTTCAAAAATTCGCTATCACTTTTTTATCTCAGCTTGCTATCATTACTCTATCAAAATAGATTCAATTCTTCCTATCTCACACTAACACCCAAATACATTTTACCCATTTCAACTATGTTCTTTTACAATCTCGAAAATTGGCATTTTTTCCTCTCTTCGTTATTATTGTTCTATGCAAACTTTCCTTTTGTAATTTTGGAAATTTATAGATATATTATTTTTCTCGCCCCGTTACTACTATTGGAAGGAAAAGGCTTCGGTTCTTGTCATTTTTCATCCCCAATTTTCTTTCCCCTTGTTCTTTTACCACATAAGTACCAGCATTCATTCGTGTTATTTTGACTGCACCACCCAGATTCAAAGACATTCAACTTCACTTTACCATTTTTCGTTCTCAATCCCCTTCCTTTGTGCTTCCATTATATAAATACCAACGTTCATACATCCTACTGAGACTGCACCACCCAGATACAAAGCAGTCATCGATCAATCCCACTAGTCGGCTTGTCATCGGCCCGGTTAGCAGTGCAGCGTAACTAAAAAATCATCGTTTACATGGCACAATCTTTGGTACTATGTGATTACTCGCGATATCCGCGCGCGCACCACCTCCCCATTGTTTTTCCTTCTTCGTCGTGAACGTCAGGGTAATCCGCTGTACCGTTCGGCAATATAACCTGACACATATATTGCCGTCGACAATTTGGATCATAGCGCTTACCGCACGCATATATTGCCGCCTCGTCGCACGGTGCTCATTTTTCACGGACTGTCGATCCTGCTGGTAACTGAAGCGTGCCCGGCGTGGTACCCTGCCCAGCCCCCCAGGTCGCCGTCGAGGAATCAAGAGCGCATCAGTTAGTTCGCGGTCGCGGTTGCACGCTGTTGCCGTCCGCTACAAACCTGGCAACGACCATTTCGTCATTTGCATTCGAACGTGAGTGTTGTAATTTGCTATCGTGAACGTTTCTCAAAACAGATCAGATACAGGCGTTGATGGAATTCGAGGAACACACGAAGGAGCACTCGCACTGTGTTTTTGGAAGCTTCGTCGAATGATCGTCTCCGGAGATTGGATAGAATCGTAAGTTATATACTTTGATATGGCGAGTATTTGAGATAGCTTCCCTTTCAGGGAATCAATCTTCCCTTTTATAATTTTTAGATGAAATTAGTTCGTTGAGCAAATTTTAATATCTTTGTAATTTTGAAATATTATTTCGCAAGGCTATGAGTTTAGCTTAATAGTTATTCTTAAAGTTAGTCATTCTACACCAAACTAAGTTACCATTTCACGCTTTCAGAAACATCGAAATAGACAATTAAGGAAAGCCATGGTTCGGGTAGTATTGGAAGAAACGGCTTTATCGTGATCGCCGGAAGAACGAAACTTTTAACGGATCGAATGCGGTTGAGGATCGTCGTAGACCGAGGAACTGATCGCGAATATATCGACGATGTAAATGAGAGTCGTGTTTGATCGTGAATAAAACTCACACGAGCTCGAGAAGATGAAATCGAAAGTGAATCTAGTTACGATTTTATTAACTCTGAGCTGCGTATTACGCGTGATGGAAGCTTTGAAGTCGGACAATCAGCATGCGAACCACAAGGAGTATCCTGTTGCGAAAAAGGTTATCAAGGAGGTTCACAATAAAGTTGCACCTAATAGTGCGGCTCTCCTACGTGGGGAAGATAAAACGAAAGTGGTGAAAACTCTAACCAGGAATACTGGTTTGAGTTTGTCGAAAGATTACTTACACGCACCAGGTAATATCGAATCCCCGTATTCATCCAACAGATTTCTCTTAATATTTCTGTATATAACAAGTACATAACGTTGAGATCTCTTTCATTGGAATTATCTAAATTTCGCACGTTTACAGAATTTAAATATCTTTGAATATTCATTAGTAAAAATTCAGGAATTAATCGATAGCGATTTTATGATCAAATAACAACAGTTAATAATACAATTTTCAATGTCATTTATTAATTCTTTAACATCTACATTAAAACACACACAGAACTTCTCGAAAAGATACGTAGTCATTAGTTACGAACAAAAGGGAATTCATTCTTAAATAAATAATTTTCTAACATCTATAATAGACTGATCGATTGTAAAACAGCGGCAATCAACGAAGAACTATGACAATTACCTCTTCCAATCGGTTACAGACCGTCCTCGCCGAAAGAAGCGGAAGATGGATCGCACAATCATGGCGCTGCTAATGGCCTACAAGCTGAAATTCGTCGCTCTGATTCCAACCATGGTCGGAGGGTTAATCCTGTTAAAGGCCACTGCGTTACTCGCGGGCTTCTTCTTCGCGTTATTCGCCGCGGTTCTCGGTCTGAAAGTAAAGTGAGAACAACACCGCTGTCAAAGAACGAGATCGATACTGTTCCTTTCGGTAACAGAACGATCATCACGATCGGTAGATGCATTTAATTTTGAATTCTCGATCGCGTAAATCGCGAAAGGTATCGTCTTGCCGCGAACCACATGCTCCTATCGGACGTAGGCGTAAGAATGTAACATATTATGTATCTTGTTTGTGTAGCGAAAGAATAAGCGCTAAAAATGATTAAATCGTTGTATCTTCCTTATTCACGTCGATTACGTGCCTGTTTATTCGATCTCAGTCTTGATCCATCGGCAAAGTCGATGTTACAAAAATCAATGGGTTAACAATAGTTATATCGTAGTAATAAATATCATGGCGTTCAATAAATATTATATAATTCGTATCTTAGGTAATTAAATCATTCGAGAGGTGAAGCTCGGAGTATTTGCGAAAAAACGATTACAAATCGGATTTAGAAGCTATTTTCGTTGTTTACAGGTCGTTTCGAACGCAAAAATGTCTCGACTCGGTTCCGTTAGAAGCTCGCGTGCGTGGAAACCATTCCGTAGCTATTATCGTGCCGAATGCTTTCCCGGTTGACGGGAAACGAAAATGAGTGACAGCTGGAGTATACGGTGTATCGACCGTCGCGTGACGGCATCTGAAAATGTCACTGACGTTCACGGTATGCATTTAGCTAACGATTATCACGCTTGTTTTCCGCATTGTGGTAAAATTTCGGCTACGATCACTGCTACGTGTGTCGCCTAGATACTTCTCAAATTAATTTCTACAGGGTAAAATTTAGAAGAAAATAATTAACCAACTTTGAGAGTTAGATGATTCGCATGTTTCTTCATAAATGATTGAACAATATACATCGAAACGCCAACGATTTCTTGAAGAGAGACTTGGTGTTTCTCGTGGAAGTTCTCACGGCTATAATATTCCCTTCCACGAAAAATCTATAACCGTCTAACGCTCAACGAACATCTCTCTATGTAACAAAGAAAATCGCATCGTCGCTGTAGAATTGTTAGTCGAAATTTCTGTGCAGAGACGAGAAGATGTATATCTTACGTATAGATATAGAACTGTATCATACGTGCCTATTTTTACGATTTCAATGAATCTATCAATTAGAAATTATCAACCAGATCCGCATTCTTTCGCTTACTTATCTTCTCGTCTATGCACTGTAAATACGTCGGTCAGTCTAGAACGTAGAACGGCTACCATTGAGGTGCCATGCACGCCGAACGAAACCGGAAGGCCTGCTATTCCCCTCGTTTGCTGCGATCAGTGCTGATGTCGCGCCGAGTAGGCCAGATTCTGCGCGTAGTTGCGGGTTAGTTCCGTCGTCGTCGACGACTCCGTGGAGCCGAAAACATTCTTGAGACTCCTGTCCCAACCTCCGCCACCCTGCTGCCAACCACCGTGATCGTGGCTCTGCTTCTGACTGAAGAGTTTCTTCAGTCCAATGATGAGAGACAAGACAAGAGCGATCTTGCTGATGATCAAAGCCTTTCCAGCTAACAAGAAGAGAACTCCAAGGGCAATGGGAATCAACGCAGCGAGTTTCATGGCCATTCCCATCATCATCATGCCCATCATCTTCTTCATTTTACCACGTCCCTCTTCCATGCCTTGTTTCAATTCACCAGGGCTGGTTCTAGGCAATCGAATTTGAACGTTGAAGCTGTTCAGTAGCGAAGCCACTCGGTCGAATAGAATCTCGTTCAGAATCTCGTCTTTGCTGGACATAGTTCTACCAAGGGTGGCTTCTAATTCGGACACAGAACTCTTCGGCGTTTCGTCCGTGATCCTGATTAATTCAAAGTTCTCCGACAGAGGAAGAGTATGCATTCTGCCTAACCTCTCGAAGAACGCGATCGCCTTCTTCTTCAAGCAAGGCGAGACTGCTATGTTTCGATGCTGGCAGTCCTCGTATACCCTGTACATCGCTCTGAAGCTCCTGTCCACGAGACTGTCCTCCTCTTTAGCAATCGAAGACGCGTAGCAGACCACACAGCACGCCAACAAGACGAACACACACTTGGACAAATCGATCATCTTCATCATTCTCCTGGTAATAATCTTCCGCGAGTGTTTAATCCTCGGCGAGGGACACGGACGAGCGTTGTGTCACAAGAACGTGAATATTCACGAGATCACTGAGCGCACTTCCGCGGTCTTCAGGATCTAGACAGGGTACTGGCGGTAAGCAGCATGCGCCCGGACAAATATATACCATCCAGCGATCCGCAGTCCCTCGCGAACCGTGCTGAGTTGTCTCCCACGTAAGGAGCTGTGCCAACAGCCCGAAGACTGTACCACTGGTACACATGACAATGCCCCGCACATCTTGAGGGTTCCCCTGGAACGGCCTCTAGACAACCAACCTTCTCTGTTGTTCTCTTTGTCGCTTCGTCTAGTCGCACTCGCTTTACTCTATCTATGTATCTCCTTCCTCGCGTACCACTCGCTCCCCGCGAAGATTCTCTCACACCGCGAGCATACGATTCGCTCTGACACACAGACCCACTCAAGCATCGAGATCAAGATAGAAGAAGGTGGAACGACCTGACATTAAGTTTCGCTGATGTCTAAAGGAATAAGAGAGGGGGATAAGATACAGAAGGATGTATCTTATAGAAGCGCCTGGCACCGTGACCTTGTTGACCTCTCATCACGATGGTTGGAAGTAGTTTTAGGTCGTGGACGAACCGCGGCCTTAACTCTCGCGCGTGTCCCTTCCACCTACCGTTTCTTCGTCTCCGTATCTTGCGACATCCCGGTCCAGATTCGGTCTATAGTGAATCGAATGATATTAAAGCGATTTGTGCGGCCGTTACACGAGAATTTCCTTGAATCGTTTGATTGGAATTATTGATCAGGTTTTCTTTGATAAATACGCGTATTTAATCTATGAATCGCACGAAGCATATGAATTTGCATAAATGGTCATTGTCTATTAATAAATTGATAATCCTGTTTGACGCGGTTTTCAGTAATATGCACAATACGCAATATGTTAGGATAACATATGTAGTAATAGAGCGATGGAAATTATTTGGATCGTTTCACCGTGAATGATGAATTAGAGTTTCGTTAGACAGGTTGTAATTATGGAACAGGGTCTGGAAGATTGTTTTTCGGTGTGTAATCCTGAGATGTAGACAGTGCAACGAATCACGTAACAACGAGAGCAAATTACGGTCGTCTCGTCAAGAACGAGACCTCGCTTTGTACCTTTTTCGTCTGTTGCACTAGACTGCAATTCCTCACCTTCACTCAGTCTTCCTCTTTTTCCGCGGCCAGCTGGGCGTGTCCGCAGCGAGGAAAACAAACGCCTGTAGACGGTGGAGATTTATTGGAACCCAGTAAACTCACGATCTTCACTCTCTTATTCTAAACCGCTATCATATCTGAATACAATTTTCATTCCATTAATTGCCTATTTTGGACTTGCAAGTTTCCATAGAGGTTGATTCATAAAAATGAATATTCATAAAAATCTGACTTAAATTTCCACCTAAAGAAATAAGGGACAATGTGGATTCTCTTGACAAAATCTGGTTTAAGATGTTTTTTCCAAGTCTGCAGATTTAGAAGTTCGTTATTTCTAAAGCGTAAAAATTTAGAAAGAGCAGCGAAACGCTTAAATCGATAAAAAACGGTCACGATGCTTCAGACCAACCGACCGGACTGCACGTGACGTGGGTTGAACTTGAAATTTTGAAAGGATTATGAAAAACAGTTCGATCGAACGGTATGAGTCACCGTACCGATCTCGCGGCAATACTAGTGTACACCCGATCGAGGTTAACGCATCTCTAATGCGACAACGACGCATCCTCGATGCTCGCTTACCTACTTAGCGATTATCCCATAGCTAGGGTCGCGGCGAACCGAGACGAACAGTGTTAACGCGCGTGCCACATTCGCGGCACGCAGGTGAATTCACACAAACATCGCCGTGGACGAATTCTATGGCAAAGAATAGGACGAAAACTGAATCTCCACAACGCGTAAAGGCACTAGCGAGATCGGACAACCGATGCTCTAAGGAATCATGGACATTACATTGAAACGTGTGAAAGTACAGGTGTCTGGCTATGATCTGATTTTACGGTGAGTTTGTGAGAAAGGTGTCAGTGGTGATTGGAAATGTTATCTTCCTATTTCAGATATATCGAGAATATGTACGTAAATTGGGTGTTTCGTTCGAATTAATGTAATAAAAACACTGCTCTTTTGATATTATGCTTTATAAGTTCTTGTTTTTCTACCTTAGAAATATTGCTAATATGTGAAAGAGAGTGTTCTATTTGAGAATTAGAAGGTTCGTGTAATGGAGTGGTCGCTCATTTTGGTACTCTGCTTTCTTTCTTTATTTCTTTTCCTTCTGTAATAATATCATTGTGCTACTTTTTTTTTAATACCGTAGTTTATATGTCTTTCTTTTTTATTTCATAATTATGTTATGCTTATAGTCATAATAAAGTCATTATCATGATTTGATGTTTAGAAACTAAGAAATTCGTTTCATGTTTGCTAGGAAGACGCAGTCTACTTTGTTATAACACAATCAAGTAGTAAACGTGACACTGGTACGTTTCCTATTGTTGGGAAGGAAAGTTCTTGGTTTACTAGTAAACGGGGACGCGCGAAATTAATGACCGAATACGTTAGTGTCACAGCATGAATAGTTCCGCGTGTTTCTTTTCAAGTGGCTTTACAAACGCGAAGATTCACTTCCATTCACAGGATACAAAAGCTGCCTGAACGCGTTTAAAAGACGAAAACGTGTCCACGATTACAGATATCTCCTAAAACGTTATTAACAATTCTCATGACACAAAGAAATTCTTTAACTTGAAAGTGCTATACATTTCACATCATAAATATGATGGTACGTAACAACGCAATTGTTAATAATTATTTCCTATAGAAACTTGAACGTGTGTATTTTTTAATCTAACTCTTACTCTAGTTTATAATTAATCTGACATTATGTTTTAGACAATTATTCTTTAAATCGTTCATTTTGAATTCCTCATTGTTTTATCGCACTGTCAAACAGTGTAGAAGCTCGTTTCCAAGAATCTCTTCGATCATTTCTGTCTGCAATCTATTTTCCTCGAGTTTACACAAACGTTTACACGTGTGACACAAAATTTAATAACTTCACAGAAGCTGGGTGAACATTTCAAAGTATAAGATGAGGAAACTAATCCAATACCGACGAGAAAATACTCTCCGGAAATAATTCTCGGCAAATAATCGACTCAGTTAGATTCAGGTCAGCTATCCGCAACTCGGAAGGTTTTAACCTGGCTCATTAGCTCCATGAGAGAGCCACGAATTTATGCTCGTTGTTTAGCTACTGTTTGATTTCGCCTCGAGCTAGCTTTCTGCCATAGATTCTCGCGGCAATATACTTCTCGAGATATCATGCTCGAATCTCTATCATGAGATGAAAGTTCACTGATGCGTGAAATTGTTCATTGGTTGCCTTTAGCAGCATAAATTGAATAGCGAAGGTGAAGCAGTAAGCGTAATCTTACGATGATCAATGTAATTTGTGCATTAAGTCATCCACCGGTTGTTGTGGAATTTTGTACTATTTATTTGTTTTACGTTGCAATCGTACTTAAATCGTGAGGTTCATAATCAAGGTTTATTAGATAATCTTTACTCGTTAATGAGTTAATGAGAATAAGTTCTTGTCTTCCATTTTATCGAACCCCTTGTGGATAAACAGTAAACACTTCCAATGTGAAATTTTCATAAGAAAAATAGAATATTTCGTGGAACAAGGTGTGGAGAAGTTTCGTTGTTTGCACAGTTTCAAGTTTCAAGTCGCGCGTAACCCGCGACCTTCGCAAGCTACGAGGATAATCCTGCATACCTCCAAGCAGTGAATCGAGGATGCTCGATCGGCCCAGTGGCACACAAAGCTACCGAAGAAAAAGGTGCTACCTTTTAAACCTTGTTTTCTACTTCCTGTCGTATAAACCACGCGGAAGGCGGAGCTAGGGAAGTTGTCTCAGCTTCGATACAATGTTTCATTCTATCTACGATCGCAACTTCCAGCGATAACTTTGCAGTGGTTAATAGACGCGTTAAGTGTTACACGTTTGAAATGTTCTTCACGATATGCTTTACAAAACCAATCTTTGATTCCTACTTCCAACATCAAGTACATGTTTCTCGTAACTCATCGTCAGCCGTGATTAATTTCTGCTACTTGATGATATTTTCCATTCGAAAAAGTCGAAAAATTCAAAATATGGAAGATGGACCTTAGCTAAGCAGTAAGATGTAACAGATGTTAATTGGCACTTGGTGTTTGATGTTACGTTCAATATTCTGCTCAACATTAATTTTTTTTGTACTAAAAAACGGTTTATCCCACAGAACAGTAACTCGACCATCATGTTTCTTCTAACAGTTAGTTACTCCGTGTATTACGCGCTTTTTCCAAACCTCGCGTAATTAGCCCAGATCCTTTTGATTTCAATGCATCAAGATATCGTTTTTTCACACTGGACGACCATGGTGCAATTAACAGAGAGTACAGAGCGTGGGTTGGATTTGCTAACGGACTAGGCATGTATCGTATCCGCGACTTAGGATCGAACGATACCGCAAAACAAGTTGCATAGAAAAACGTTCCGCAGCTAGATTCACGGTCTGTATGTCGTAATCGCTAATTATATCTGTTTCTATAAAAATGACCATTCGTTCGGCCGGTCAGTTCGCGTCGAACATGCTTCGGTGTACGATCTTCGTCGTACAGCTGTTTGGTCTTCTGGCCACATGCTGTTGCACCTTGCTATATAGAAACACGTATAACGAGGTGCCGACTCCGATCAATTGCAGTCAGGGTAAGAATTCTACCGAATGTATAACCAGGACTATGCAGCATACTGAAGATAGAAGGAATGAAGTATCGGGTAGAGAATCCAGGATGATTGAAAAAGAACTGGGGAACGCTAACTCTGGTGTCGAACAGGGTGAGTCGTAGAATGTGATAAAAATAAAATAATTGAAGAATTGAAGTGTCCATTGATAGGAAGCATTCGGATGTTTCTATAGATACTTGGTTCTTATTAATTAACTCGAATGTAAATCTAATTTAATATCTTCTCTTATCCGTATTTCTATATTTTCTATATTCTTTCTTATCTATGTGTTCGTTTATTTTATATTTTTATTTATTCTTTTACTATCATTCATAAAAGATCTTCATTGCGAAATTTACGTATGCGCGTGACATCTTGCTTTAAGGAAAATGAGAACGTTCCGGTCTGACACTGAGTAACTTCATAGTAGACGTGTCGAACGATTCTTTTTACGATATCTTGCTTCGTTTTGTTGTGTACACCTCGTAGAAATATGAAGTCCCGTTTCATGAAGATGATTTTAAGTAGTTACTTAAGTTACATGGTAATCATTCAATTAACGCTACCGTTCCAGTGTTTCCTTTTAACGCTATCTTTACAAACAATCTTGCACATCGCGTGACAGGACAAGCTTTTTGTTATTCATGTTTTAGTTTCTGTTGTAGATAGATGTGCATCTGAATTTAGTATTGCGGCAACCGTATTATTAACAATTAATATACAACTTCGTTTTCTCAGTTACTGGACGAAGAAAAAAGAACAGAGGGTATGGACAGATGTTGCTGTATTTCTTAGGTGCGTCTAAGCTGACTATGCTTTACGTATTAATTAATGCTGTTGCTGCGATTGCTGGGAAAGCTCTAATTGTAGGCAAAGTTGCTCTAGTGATTGCAGCCGCGGTCGCATTAAAGAAAGCTTTTGGTGAGTGAAATGTATTAAAATATACAAAGAGGAATATTCCTTTATTCCTAGAGCGTTAATAAATGTTCATTTTGCTTTCAGAACACAAAGAGAAAGTATCGTACGAGATAATCAAACATCCATATCATAGTTACGAGCATAGTTTCAGCACAGACGTGGACTACGACCATCAGGGTGGATTTGGAGAATATGGTTATAACTATCGGAAACGACGAAGAATTTTCTACTAAGAAATCGATTAATTAAAATTTAAAGTAGAAATATATAATCCGAAATATTTAATGTTATAATAATGTTGGATAATAAAAAGTACAAAATAAATTTGTCGATTATTATTTTATTATTGAATTAAAAAACAAGGAAGGTTCGAAGTTCTCAGAAAATATAGAACTACTTATATATAGAATTACTAGAAGATATATATTCAGTTAACATTGTTTATTCATGTCATGTTTATATAATATATGGGTGACGTATACCCAAGATAAATTAAATAAATACAATATTATTAATTTTTGGTATAGAGTATTTCACTAGCTATTCTGAACAAATAGCAAGTTACTTAAGAATATCTAAATTAAAAAGTACACTTAAACTCTTAATAAATATTACGTAGTCGTATTTCACGTAATAATTTCTTCAATTAATATCACTCAGATACAACTATCAACAACGTCAAGATTTATTTTATATACAAACGAAAAACATCTCTATCCGTTATACTAGCTTATCCTAAACAAAGTATCGTACATGAAATAAATTAAGTTTCACAGGGTTTAATCCATTCAAGTAGGAGAAACACCGTCGACGGACCTTTGCCAGCCACCCCCGTATCCTCCTCCGCCATAACCACCACCATGATGTTCGCCACCTGTGGCGTAGATCACTTCATGACCTCCGCCTCCTTGACTGGACACCAGTTTCTTCAATCCAATAATTGCACTCAAAACTAACGCTATTTTAGCAGTAAGCAAGGCAGTACCAGCGAGGAACGCGATTTTAGCGTAAGCTAACTGCGCCATCATAGCTAAAAATTAAGTTTTCACCAGTATTTGAACATGTGATACTTTTATATTATAATTTTTGTTGTATTTTTTATTAATTTGTAGTTTACCTCCCACTGCTAGAGCACCCATCATGAGAGCACCGTATCCTTTGTCCTTCTTCTTTCGACCTATAAGTGAAGAACCCAATTTTTTAATTCTCTTTAATTAAATTTAATTTTATTCGAAAGGAATTTATAATCTAAATAACTCGAATAATCTGCATACCTTGAAACGCATCTCCAGGAATAGTAAGCTTCACGTTCCTAGAAGTAATATACTCGTAGAACTTGTTATCCAGCTTTTGATCCAGAGTAAGCTCCGTCCCATTTTCATCCTTGAACGACCTATCGCTCCTGGCAATCGCTGCAGGATCCCTTTCAATGGAGACGTAATCGTTCAACACGTACACGGTATCATCGTTGATCGCTGAATCCAGAATGTCCAAAGCTTTTCGTTTTAAACAGTCGAAGGCGTTCTTCTCTCTGACGCATTTGTCGAATAACTTGGTATACTCGTTCTTACTCAGCGCCAGGTTAAACAATAGCGTCAAGTGAGTGATAAAAATGATGTAACGAGTCCTGTTTTTTCCCATCGTGTTTCAAAATACGCGATATTATAAAATGGAGAAACACCGAAGAGTTTGGTCGCGTAACATTCCACGCCGATCAAGTTAACCGCTCGAAAAATATCGCGAACTAATTCGAATCGCTGCGTCGTCGCTCTTATATAAGGGTATTTCGCGTTTCTCCTACCATCGGTCAAGTTGTCCTTACGACGTTAACTCACACCTGATCTACGCGCTGTTTAACGCCTCCTCCTCCAGGAGTAGGGACTCTTGAACCAAAACAATGTCGTACAGCCCCGTAAGTAAGTATCCCTCTGACCCTGTTGCCAAGTGAAGCAGAAACCCTCGTGGAATGGCTCTCAAATGGAAATTAAAGGCCGCTTCTAACAAGTATCGCGAATCCAGGCTAGAATAAAGTTCCTTGCGTTTCACGCATTATTTTTTATATATAATCACCGGTTTCTCTGTTTCTTAATAAATAATCTAAAGGATTTGATATAAGAATTCTTTGGTATAGAAGTTCTTAATTTATTTACGGTTTAGGAGTTTTGGCGTGTAATCAGATATGATTTGAAGATCGCAAGTATCTTGTAATAGGATAAAAATTTATTATGTAACAAGAATTGAATAACGAAAGGAAACTAGAGAAATCAAGTTTCATATTCGGAGTGTTTTTATTAGGCGGCGAAAGTTCATGTTTGCATTCGTTAAAGATGAATGCTCGGTAAACGATGCGTCGTACCAAACAGATGATTCTTTAATTATGCACGCCGATGAATTAGTCACCACGAATTAGTTAACGCAATTCGCCGAGATACTGTTAATCCGACACGGATTACAGACCATGACGTGCCACATCCGACAAATGACCGGGGCAATTATGCGCGCATGAAATTTTATATGAAAAATGTCCACTGTTCACGGCTGTTCGAGTTGTGGCCTGAAAAATCCAGGACACTCTTCTCAACATTTATCGTACCTCCTTGTCCGATGGTTCGTCATCTCTCCGTGCGTCATCTCAGGTAGCAAACGCAATTACCCTACTTCGTACCAGAGGAAAGAAGAAACCTTAACAGCCTTATCACGGTGTCTGGCAAAAACCAAAATTCCGACGTGTCGTTGGAACCTCGACACAGATAACAACGAGTATTGTCTCAAAATTCAGGACGCCCTTCTTTCTACTCGTTATCTCGTCGATTTCGTCGTTTCTTGTTGTAGATGATGACCACAATTACCCCACTTCGAGCGAGGGAGAACAATTACCAAAGGAAATGGATTATCACCATTATTCGATCTTTTACGATGAAATGATTTTATAAAAGATTCCTGCGTTTAAACGCGGGGAGATTTAAGCATGATAACGAATTCCATAATGACGGAAAAGAATGAACCGTTACATCGTAACGAATCCCGTCGTCACGCACGTTCGACCAGGGCAGCCAAGTGCAGAAATAACTCAAACAGCGACAAAGAATAGTAGAAGCTACGAGCTGTGGCGGTGGCGGAAAACGACTAACTTTTACGGTCGACCGTCGATCGTCCTGGTAATGTATGCCGTGTTCATCGTCACACTTGACATAAGGAGCTCTGCAATCACGTGGTGAAGCTATGCGAGCGTTCACGGGACCATGAACGCTATTACCTTTACGAGCAAAAGCATTTCCCGGACACGATACGTTCCTGCGAAGGAGGAAGTCGACGATACAGTTACACGCCACAACAGTGAACTGAGAGTGATGGATCTGCGGAGGAGTGAAACCCGTTCTTCCTTTAGGACGAACTCCGAAAGGCATACGAAAACGACAGTGAGAGATATGAAATGATGTGGTATATGAAACAGAGATCAGTGAATGGAGAGGGTGTAAATGTGGAGAGGATTTTCGACTAAAGAGGGTTTATTGTGGTTTGGATTATTACTGAAGGATAATTGTAATTTCAAAGTTTTTATTAATTCATCTTCTCGATTCCATCATAATTAATTATTCTCATCATCTGGAATTCAGGCGCTAATGAAGTTATATGCGATTCGGTTGAAGATATTTAATTGTCAGGAGTATCCTTATTTGGAAAGTGGGGAAGAAAAGCAATGATATTTATTAAGAAGGAAGGAAAATTCTGTGTAATTGGGACGAGCGCGTAAGAAGCGGTTGCGCGCTGAATAGTTTTGTTCTTGAAGTTAAGCTTTATTCAGTGTTTCATTTTAAACATGTACGTTTCATGGAAAAGGTTGTAATATTGAATAAATACATCCTGTCAGTATCAACGGGTATATAATACTGTGCAATATTGTGCGAATTTAAAAGTTTCTTCATTTTCCAGACTACGTTATGTAGAAACATTCAAACGAAGTCAACTTTTTATGAGATATTACCCATATCGATCACAGTAATAGAAAGCATAAATGGTCACATCAGCTACTTTTTACCCAGACGAAATTCTTGCCATTCCGTTTGTTCTTCCCCACTTCCTCCGTGTTATCGTAAACGTCGACGACCTCTCTAATCACATGCTGACTGTACGGTTCGAAGTCGTTGCCCTGAAATACCCTATACGGTCTATGATGAAAATTATAATGCTCGTAGTACGGAAATCCTCCGACTGGTATCTCGTGTCCATGCGTATGGAATCCTCCCCCTGGATAATTAGGCGGACCAGTAGACAACAAAGAGTTCCAACCCAGCAAACCACTAATCACTAGTGCTACCTTCGTCAATAATAAAGCTTTCTTCGTGAGAATCAGCAAAAATCCAAATAGCAATGGAATAAGAGATGCCAAGTTGAATTTGAAGCCTAGGAGGAACGGTATCAACAGGTGCCTCATCATTTGCCTTCCTGAAAAAGTTGTATGACAGGATTTAGGCATGCCGTATTCACATTCTTAACCTTGTTACCCAAAAATAGAAATATTCAAAGTGGTAGAAACTATTAATAGGCAGCAGACGTAGCGAAAATCAGATTCGTAATGTCATAGATATTTCAGTAATATGTTTTCTATGAATATTAAAATATTCTAGAATTATGAATGGCGCGTTAAGCCTCTTCAACGTGAATGGCCTTGACCGTGCTGCCTACTAGAGGTGCTTCCTGAAAGTAGCACGTGGCGAACGCCGCCTCAGCGAGGATGCAAACCCTGGAGAACGCGGGTTCGTTTCCGCGCTTATTTCAAGGTTGAACGAATTACTTATCATAAAATCGAGATAATTTAAATTTTTCTTAGCACTGATCAAATTTAGAACATCTAGAATTTGCCTGGACGATACAGATTCTACACGACGTCTAACAAATGTACGGACGATTAACAAATGATAAGAACAGAAATTGGGAATATTTGATAAGAAAATAGTTCATAGAGCATCTAGGATTCACCTGGACCAGCTTGCCTATCACCAAAAGACGTTGCTCTTTCACTGATGACGAATTCCATAATCCCATTCCCATTTAACATCGGTCCAGCTCGCAACTGCAATCCTGGATACAGGTTATCTAAATTCCATTTAAGGCTTCTACGTTCAATCAATTTTGTCGTCGCTTTCACGATGTTCCCAAAATCCTTTGGATCGTAATCCCAATCTAGAAGTTGTCTACTTTGACCATCAGCCCTTTCCAAGTGCACGTTTCCAAAATCCAGATCATCCTTGTGATTAAGCGATTGAAGAGCACTTAGGGCACCACGATTGACACATTCGAAGGTCCCAAATTCTTTTCGAGCCAAACAGGCAGTGAAAGCTTCGTTGAAGCTGGTTGGATCTTCGCTAGCCAAGATTGATTCCTCGGTTGGCTCCATGATCGCTGTGATACCCGTGGAAATGAAGATTAAAAGACACGAGCTTCTCAATCCGTGCTTCATGACAACGATATGGGTTTCATAAATGAGAACAAAACTTTTAGAAGATCGTAGAGAAAGTTGATAAAGTTTTCGTATGGATTGTTCCGTGACGGAAGTTTCCTGCATGCGACTAGGCCGATCGTTCCATTCTGCGTAAAAGAGTTCGCGTTTCAGTAAATTTATCGAACGTACAATCGATCCATTTTCCCTCAAAGTAGTCGATTCTCACCTAACGAAACTATTCGTCGTCATTTTCGTTGTCGAAGGAAAGAAATTAAGTGAAGATGGAAAATTTCTTAAGATAGGAACAAAGAACGAAGTGGAAGTAAGGCGACCGGGTTCCAAAACAATACTGTTGATCCAACACCCACGATCAGTCGACTATATAGGCGCCAAGGGGGCGTTCACACGCGACGGAACAATCGGTTTCACTCGGCGGATCTTACGAGCAGCGAAAGTACGTCTGGCTCTTTTCATTTCGTACGAGAGATCGAGGGTCCCTCGATACACCGGATGCACCCGAGCAGGTCAATTTCGAGAGTACGAGAGGCGAATCTCGTTAAACTGTCAGAACGTCGGTCGGGAAGCAACGAAGAGAAATTCTGCCACGAAGGACGAATAAAACTAATTGTAAGAATGACGATAGTTTATATTGACGTGGACCGATAGAGAGTGGATATGTTGGAAGAAAGCAGTGTTTGAATAAATATCGATTCGTGTTAACGTAATAATGGTTCGTTAGCACATTCGAAGAATAAGGTTCGGAGCGTCACACGAGACACGTGAAACTCAATTTACAAGAAAAGGAGAAGGATTATAATATAATAACATAACAAGCGTTGCTTCCGTATAAAATTATATTTATTTATAAATAGTTCGATAAGTTACATGGCAACCCGAGAAGGGTGTGATATAAATAATCATTGGATGAAATCTGGTAGCCCTGTAAAAGTACTGACTACAAGTCCGAGCGCGTTCGACCCGAGATCTACGATCGAGGTCGCTTCGAAGCGTTAACTCTTAGAAAGATACCACAATTCGGGGGTGAGTCGGGGGTGACTCGAATACCACCGTCCACTGTTACTAGTAAAGTCTGTCTGACAGCTTGCTGCTTGTGTCACCGTAATGATCGTAATCCGGCAGTGAATTGTCCGGACACCACATTTTAACAACATGTCTTTAACAGTCTGAGCTAACGTCGAACAGTCTGATCGATCGTCAATCGTCACAGTTCGTCACGTTTGGTCACTGGTCACGCGCAATGGAACGATAGCCTCTTAATAAAGTGTTTACTGGTCGATTGAAACGTTCAATCAGATCGATTACACGTAAGTTTCGAAGTCCTCGAAGGATCGAGTCGTGCAGTCCTCGGGTGATCGTCAGCGGCTGACCGATCACTTTGGTGAACGAAGGTAGTGAGTTGAAACGAAGAAACTATGGCGGCAAATAAACTATTTGGAGGGTTTGTACGCGTTGTACGCGAGATCAGAACCTGCTGATCTCGCCCATCCGTGGTGGTCGTGGTGTTCTTCGTGGCCGTATGAATGCACTGGGTGAGCCACTACCTCGTAACTTTGCTGTTTGTTACCGAGTAGTTTCTGAAGACCGATGATACCGCTGACGATTAGAGCGATTTTGCCGATTACGAGAGCCTTAAGAGCCAGGAGAGCCAAACCACCGAGAGCGATAGGGATGAGGGCTGCAGCCTTAAGCTTCAAGAGCAGTAAGATTGGCAGGAGAGATTTGACGATTTTCTTCTTCTTTCCTCGAGCTGCAGTAAAACGAAGAAGGTTAGAGCAACCAACTCGATACGCAAATTTTTCTTATTAATATTTTCTTATTAATAATTTTACCTTCGTCGAAAGAGCGGGATATTTCTTCAGGAAGACTCAGTTCTACAGTGTGGGTGGAAAGGAACTTGGAAGTTCTGTCGAGGATGGCCTGGTCGATGGCGGCTTCTTTGGCTTCCGTTTCGGCTGGTAAAGTACTTTCGATGTCGTTCAAGGATCTGCCGTTGTCAGCACGGCTGAAAAGTAAAACCCTTGCGTAAATTATTATGAAATTGCACGAATCGATCCAGAACTCCCACTTATCTTCATTCATCTTGAATCGTCTCTACGATCCATTCACTTTTTCACGGGCGAGCCTTACCTATTCTTAGCTTCTTCGGTCTGCACGATCTTGAATCCATCCACAACATCGATATCCGCAGATCTGGCTACTCTGTCGACGAATCGCAACGCCTTCAGTTTCAAACACACTGATATGTCCTCTTCGCCGGAACAGGATGCGTACACGTCCAAAGCTTCCTCGAGGATCGACGGCTGTTGGCCGTCATCTTGGCTCGCGGGGGCAGCTAACACCGAGGAGGCGACAAGTGCGGCGACTACCACGAACTTAAACATCTTCTACGATCGTATACTCCGGAATCACTAGGTGAAAAATCCAAAAAGAGATGTATATGTATATAGCTGTATACTGGTCCTTTCACAAGCGTGCACAGCTGGAATTATTGCAACGATCGTATCGACACTGACTGAAAGAATCACGATTGCTTGCCTTTTATCCTCCTCGCGAAAGGGGTCCGCGTACGTTTTTGAAATTTTGATGGCCCCCACCGACCTGGTCCCCGCCTGGGTTACAACCCATACGAGCTATTGGTTCTCCTCCAGGCGGTCGTCCCGTGTTTCCCTGTCGCGCGCGTCTCTCCCGTTGACGCGCCTCTGCGCGCTTGCTCGCTCGGTCCTTCTCGCTTCTCTCCTCTCTGGCTGTGGCAAGCTCGAACCAGCCCTGACGCTCTCTGCACACGCGCGCACTCACCCATCAGATGATTGGTCATTGGGAACCAGAGAGAGAGAGAGAGAGGATATTACTGGAAGAAGCGTGCTCACGTGTCGCAGCCCTTTCCGAGAAAATTCGGGCCTCTGGCCTCAGGGCTGCAGTATGTTCTATGACTTTTTGATAAAGAATTTTTGGCATCATTAAATACCATTTTGTACTATCGACGAGGGTGAAATTGTGGTTTCGGTTATTTAGGAAGTAAACTGATTGACTACATCGGTTTGGTTGTCTTGAATTTGTTAATTAGTTGGGTATATTTTACTGCTGTGTTCCACGTTGAATCTTTAGGTAAATCAGTGTTAAAGCGTGATAATTATTTGTGTAAACGACAAAAGGTTCGTAGAACTCGGTTACTTTCTCGTTCTAGGGTACCGTATTTGTTTCTGGAGAGAGACGAGCAAGGTGTATTTAGAAATCGAATATTCAGGGTCAATGATATTCACGGGGGATCGCTGGTGCTGAGAACTCGGTTGTAATGGTTTCTCATAGCGTTGTCTCAAAATTTCTTCTACAAATATACCACACAATGGAGTTACTTTCTCACAGAATATTACTACAAACCTGTCTGTATTTTAGAATAATCACCTACATTTTAAAATATTGAAACTTGGTTTTGAATATAATTACCACGTCCACATAGTAGTAGTTCATAAAATAACTTTGCGAGAAGCTTGCCCGAGAAAATCATAAAATTTCACGACCCGTAATACTTTTTGAAAGTCGGGGTACATGGAAGGATCGAGAAGACGGAGGATCGAGCGATAACCGCCGCGATTTCGCTTTCAACAAACCGTATAATACCTCGCATTATGTAGAAGATACTTCAATCTCACGCCTCCGCAACTTTCCTCGCAGCGACCTCCTATTCAACGAATCATACGCACCCAGTTCGCGAATTCTTTTCTCCTTCTTCCTTCTACCTATTTAAAATTCCGTTGTTCTATTCCGCTTCGGTGTACGAACGAATCTCGATGGATTTTTTTTCTATGCCCGTAAGTTATCATCAAGTCTCGCATTATTGGGTAGATTTTTCCACCTGTTCAGCATCTTATTCGTTAGAATCGAATATCAGTAGCGATGCGACAGGTTCAGGTAGACTGTTTGAAATTAATGTATTCCTGCGACAGTCGCGCGTAACGTTTAACGGTTTTTCATGGAATGTCCGTAGTGCGTGGACGAGTTGGGACTGCGCCAGACCTCGTCAAGGAGAACAACCGGCCGCGCCTCGACGTGACCCCGAAGACACCTAGAAAAATGTACTGAGAAGCAAAAAGATGAGAGGGCAAAGGCGTCGTTTCCGATCGACGCGAACACGAGATTGGATCGCCGCTACTTTCTCCGCGAACGGACTTCCTTGCTTCAAATTCCTTAATTCCACGCTGTCTTTATTTATGACTTAATTCTGCGAAGAGTTTTTTTTATCTTGCTTTTTAATAGAAAGTAATTTAAAGAAGATATTAGTATGGTAACGTGAATCTCATCTATTTTTTATTTTTTTTTATTTTAGGTATATTGCCCGCCATGAATATTAAAACACCTACTCGTATTTAATACATATTAAATGCTCATTGCTTTTACTTTCTAGTTATTTTATCATGAATCTATCATTCCTCTCATTTGCATCACACACATGTATTTTATAACGAACAGTAATAATTAAGATGAGATTTATTAGAATTTTTCAGTGAATATAACGAGTAAGTGTCTTATTGCCGATGAATGTTAATAATTTTTTATTAGACTGCGGATTTTTATGCAAAAAAAGTAGGACCTTTGCAGAAAAGTGTTTTATATGCCAAGTATTATAGGCAATACTATACTTTGGATATGCCATATATTTTTTCATATTGTATGCATTCTGTGCCATTTTGCGCTTTGAAATTTCCTATAAATGCATGAAAATCCGTAATTATAATAAAGAATTTTAAGATCATAAGATATAATGTAGAAAAACATCTACTGAAAAAATTCTTCGGTAATGATTGAGCAATTACAGATTCTAACACAGCCATCATCCAACCACCTAGTCATTAGAAACGAGTTTCGCGATTTTCCATTCCATAAAGCGAAAGTGTGTGCAAACATCTCGCGTATCAATAGAACCAAACGACGAGAAAACTCAACAGGACCAAAATAAGACAAAATCGCCAACGTTACATTCTCCCAAGAAGAACTTTCACTTTATCTTCATGGCTGGCTACTAACGTCGCGTCGGTTAATTTCGATTCTCTCTTAAGGTAAAACTTTCTTATCATTGATAGATCGAACGATCTACTGATCGATGAAACGTATCGTGAATGAAAGTGCAACGCGCGTTATTTTGATGATTATTACGGATGGTTTGTGCGACTGTGCAGATATTCTCGATGACCAAAACGCTAATCTCGATGGCAGAACGAGGTGGCTCAGAACTGAGCGTGGCTGGTAATGGAACACTTTCCTCTCGACGACGCCGGCGAGAGTGAACTCGCCCGAGGATCGAGGTCAGGTCAAGGCCCTCACGAAGCGAGGCTTCGAGCTTCTCGTGCTTCTCTCTTTCTTCCTTGTGCTTTCTTCTTTATCGTACAACCCTGTGAATGTAGAAAATGTCGATCCGTACGTTATAGGAAATGGTTCCTTGTTTAAATCATGTCTAACCCTCTATAATAGAATTTCTCATTGAAACGATCAGTCACTAAATTCTAGAGAAATAAAGTTTCAAGTTGGATGAATTTAGTTCGTAAAGAGGTTTCAACGTGTACGATTATTGGTTGTATTATATTATGTGTTCGTTGACAAATTTGTTAACTGATCACTTTTGTACGGAGTGAATCTATCGTGATAACGCAGCTTCTTGATTACTTTGGTACTCGAAACAGACGATCTTCCAGCTTAAATTCAGTCTATGAATGAAACTACTCCGGAGAAGAAAAAGTAGCACACGGCGGAGAATCGGAGACGCGTCTGGCACTAATGAATGAACACGATTTACGTATATCTGATCCGACAACTCTGATTCGTGCATTTTGTGCCCAGTTGCTATTAGCCGAAAAAAGAAAGCTTTCCATATACATATATGCACCTACGTGAATGAGTTCTCATTCTTCTCTTTCTACACTCTTGCTTCTGTAATCTATAGCATCATCATCCTATACAATCTTCAAATACATAATGGAGAGGAAAACAACTTCAATTGTTACCGATATTTGTTCCACTTTCCATCACATTTTTAACGAATCATAATCCTACGATTAACTACTGTGATCTATTCTTCTGCAGTCTCATATTAACCCCCAAATATAATACGAACGCAATAAAGAAGAGAAAGAACTCAAATGGTAACGCATATTCGTTCTACTTTCAGTACTACTTCTAGCCGATCATACCTCTAATTCCAAATATACAATGAAGATAAAGAAGCTCGAACCGCAACCTATATTCAGCACAATTAACTCAATAAATTCTAATAATATCATACTAATAACCAATTAATACCATATCAATGATTTTAATTCATTCTTCTACATTACACTCCTACGTTAGCCTCTCACATTCGAATAGAATGAAAGAAAGAAAAGAAACTGTATTCGTTCCACTCTTGATACTACTTCGAACAGATCATAATTCTCATATTACGCACCAAACAGAAGAACCTAATCCACTCTTTTTCAGCAATCTTCCCATTAATGAAATCTCGTGCAACACGTGGAACAGACGGAAAGTCGGTGCGGAAAAAGGAGGTAAATGATTCGTGGACTCTCGGGACGACTTTCGGAAGTGTCGAAAAGGGCCGAGGCATCTTCAGAACGGGACCACCTGACCCAAGATGTGTTTGAGGATCGATGAACCTCACATCGTCAAGAAGGTAGAGGGAGAGGATCGATCGACCGATGGGTAGGAGGGGATTGTGCCAACGCATGCTGGGAGAAAGAGAGACACAGCCTTTTCTTCAGAATGATAGAGAGTGTTAAACTCACGTTGAAAAGGCTCGGCGCGGATGCTGACTGGCCTGGTCGGCCTGCTCGGCCTGGTTTACTTCTCGATCGTGTGTCTGGCTCGACCGTGCGTGTGTGTGTTAGTACTCGAAGCTTCCAGGTCCGAGGCAAGTGCGTAAGGTGCTCGCGCGTTTCCAGTATGTAGGTAACGCGTCTCTACTCTCTTCGTCTCGTCTCTGGCTTGATCGCGACGCAAAAGAGGAAGAAGACGGAAGTAGGGACGCTCTCGTGCCCTGTATCGAGCGACGCGAAAAACACGATATCGAATCTTCTGGTCGTGTCGTGGTTCGTTTCATTCAGCGTTACTTTCGATGAGCCTTGGAATTCGCGGACTGTAGAATCTCATACGGATCTGCCGAAGCTTTACTCCGTGGCATCGAATTGCTCGGAGTTCCTTCTTCGACATATGTTGCCACTTTATTGATGTTATTGTTCGATTAATTGAATTGGGAAATTGTTTAGGAGTACGGGTGTACGAGCAAGGTAAAGAACAAGTTCGCCTATGGTACAAAGAATCTTAATATATTTCCATATCTATAAATATACATTGCTGCCTGGCAGCTCCACGCAGAACAATAAATACTGTGAATGAGACGATCAAATGGTCGATAGCGATGATCATTTAGTAGATATGAAGAGGGAAAACATGATAAAGAGAGCAAGAAACGATAAAGAGGGGAAAGAAGAATGGAGCGGAACAAATAGAAAGAAGGAGTCGTAGAAAATGGGAAGATGAGAAAGGTGAACGGTCGAAGAGGAAAGCAACATCCGACAAACATCACACGGATGCCTCGTGAAAGCGAAGTCTAACGAGATTGAAAATACGTCTCGCTGTTGCCCCTTTGTTTTGCTAAGTAGACGATGGCTTGTAGGCGGAATAGGCGAGATCGTGACTCGATCTCGCCCATCCGCTGGATCCGTGGCCTCCGGCAACTTGAACGACTTCATGACCATGATCCCCGCCTCCTGACACTAGTTTCTTCAAACCGATGATGGAAGCCAATACTAGAGCCAGCTTGCTAACGATCAAAGCCTTGCCAGCTAAAAGAGCTAACGCTCCTAAGGCCAATGGTACCAAAGTTCCACCAATCAACAGAGGAATAGCTAGCAGACCCCCCATATTCTTCTTCTTCTTACGGCCTGCAAAGAAATATAATCGAAATTTAACTAAACGAATTTCATGGTTTATATTAGAGTGCTGAAAAATTAATTTGGTACGAAAAAAAATGTTTGTTGTATGAAAGACTGCAGCGGGAAAAAGAGTGGGCCGTACGGTCTACTGGACCGGGAAATCAGAACTGGAAACTTTCTTTTTTCGGATGAATGCTCTAACGAGTTGACACGATAAGACCAGTTCTAATGTTATATATCGACAATTGTATAAATTCTCACCTTCTTCCACCAAACTCCGTTGAAGTTCTTCTACATTGGGCAGCTTCAATTTCAACGTATGGCTTTGGAAAAATTTCATCACCTTGTCGAAGATCATGGTATTCAACGCATTTTCTTTGTCGTCCAAAGCCCTAGGTAGCCCGGCCTCGATCTCCTGAAGAGATTTCGGTGGTTCCTCCGCGTTAGAGATAGGCTCGTCCTGAACGAAGGTAACACCGTCGGCAACGTTCAACTGCGTGCTCCTAGACACCCTGTCTACGGCCGACAGCAACCTCACTTTCAAACAAGAACTGATATCCTCGTCTGCGCATTCCTTGTAAATCTGGTACATCTGTCGAAGATCTCCAAACACGTTGCTGTTTCCGCTAGACCTTGCTGTCTCTTCATTGATGGAATTGGTCGTGGGATTAGTCTCGGCTGATCTAGCCGAAGCCATGGCCAGTAAAAAGGCCAGGTACACGGAACAATAAGCAAAATCTCTCATTTTGTACAATCTAAAGAACCTGGAAACAAAAAAATGTCTATATGTTCCAGAGAAAGATCTTTCGATGGGAAGTCCTAAACCCTCGCACACACTAAGAGGGAAATTTAGCAAGAAAATGTGCGCGAGTAGAAACTAACAGAACCTACTTCTGTGGAATTCTGCGCGGTATTTTGGGAACAATCGTCGAAGCTTGTTAGCCACCGGTACTCGAGTTGTTTGACACTTTGGGCCGCGAGATGCGTGCTTACACAGAGCACTGTAACTGGACTGTCCGTAGCGGAAGCCCTGCCCTAGCTCTATATATCTGGTCAGGTGTACCTCCGTGGCCGGTGATATTCTCCCCACCGTAGCGGTGCGGCGCGTACGAATACCACCATTGTGGGAGAATTTTCATTGCCAAGGATCATTTGAGAGCGGAGACCGCGTCTCGCTAACCACCTGGGGTCCACCACAGGTAGAGAGCAGAGTTGCTCTCCGGATCAGTTCGGAATTCGCATCCCTCCTCTCCTACCGTCCCAGCCCCACCAACTCGCCATCGATAAAACCGACGATTCCGGCGAATCGTTTCGCTACTCTCGACCGGATCGTCGTCCTCGCCCTTGTCGTTCGACTTCTTCCGCTCGACCGGTCTGACCAGATCAGATGTCAGCGTTTCTGATCGGAAGTTCGTGGCAACCAGGTGTGTACATGTCTTCTACACGAATGTCCTTCTACTGTGATTTTCCTTCGTGTTATCGTCGTGTCTCGATAAGCCTGAAATCGAAAGCATCACGGCAGAGATGGTGGTTGATCGACCTGATCCGCTGGAAGTATCGGATTAACCAGATCATGATACGCTCGTATGTTGTAATCACAAATAACTAGGTTCTTTCTTTCTCTTTCTTTTTATTCTATAGTAAAACGGAGGTATAACGATGCGCGTAATATATGTTTTGAGACGATACATTCTACATTTATGACACGAACAAAAATAGAAACGAAGCTGCGTCAATTAAAGATAACCGTTAGTCATTGTCAGCGTTTCAGCCGTCCTGGTTAGCGTTCCCAGCGGCTGTTTTCCCTCTTATCCTGCGGTACCACGCATCCTTGCCATCTTCGTCCTGGCTGATGGCGACCGGACTGGTTAACTGGGCCACACCAAGTGAAAACGCGTTACATGTGGTAAACACGCGTAGGCCACGGACCCTCGGAGGGGGTATCCTTCTCTTAATGTTCTGGTTCATGAGCGCAGTGAAGCATCGGAAAGCAGCGAGCCAGCAATGAAATTTCGGTGGGGAACTGGCCCTGATCCGCCTCGATTTCTTTTCGTTCTTTCTAGCTCGTTCTTCTCCCACGCTTGACTACCGTTTTCGATGAGTCGGTCGATGATTTGACGATTGTTTCAATGACTCAACGAATTGTATAATTCGAATGCTAATGAATTTTCGCGAATCTAACGAGGTCACTGATAGAGGAGAAACAAACGAAGAAATCTCCGGTCAACATAACTTAGTATGGTAAATTAATAAAATTGATATATTATGTCTCGTCACGAGTTCCTCCATGACGAGTTCGCGTCACGTACGTAAAAATGATGTGAGAAATGGCGAAAGCGAAATGTCGCGAGCGCCACCTTGACATCGGTAGGAACCATGATTTCCGGTTCGACAAGCAAAAGCGTGTACACCGGCGACCCCTTGATTTTCTGCATCGCCATGTTTATTAATGAAACCCCGTGTCACGCGTCACTTGCTCGCCAATGAGACCATCGTGTTCACTCGCATTTGGCCTTGCTCCGATCAGTGAACACGAACATGCACACACAATCCACGTGTGTCAGTTTGCCTCTCATTATACGGTCGGTATGCAGGTTACCGGTTGGAAGTTCGCGGTGCATCCGGTTTCACTGTACCATGAGTAATCTATGCAGTAGTAATGAGGGTGCTTGGCGAAAAAGAGGTAAACTTTACGAGCCATTAAACGACCGCTGGCCGGAGCTAGGTCAGTAGCGACACGGTCGAGCGAACGCTCGCCATTATTTACTACAGAATGCCGTGAAATTGACATCGCAATGTGCCTGGATGTTACTAGACAAATGGAATGTCTCGTCGATCGATGGTGTCAGAATAAGACGAATTACTACGGGGAAATTTCCGAACTTGTCCTTTTTTCTTTTTTCCCCTTTTTTTAAAAAAAAAATATAATTCAGTTGCATGAAAGTACTTTCTACTGGTTTATCCGAAATCCTCTATAGCGGTCGTACTTGCTAGCAGCTCATTAAGTCGTATCTGGTTCGAGTATCAATGGATGCACCGACGCGTTCCTATACTACTTTCACTCGTTTTCATAAATATCAAACTCGCGAGAGTCCTGTCACGTGACGTATGTTGCACGTAGAAGAAGATTTCTTGCCTAGATCGTTGGATCCGCGCAAAATTCCTCCAAGTGTAAGTATAAGGCATAAATAAAAGAGAATAAACGGACGTAACCGCAAACGATCCTGAAGAGGGTTTTACGTTCTCCGCATTCTCACACTCACGTATGTTGTACGTTTTCCTTTGGACAAGACGCAGCGCGCCATTCGCCATCTCTTTATTATAAAGAACAAATGCAGGCAATAACAAATAGCACACGTCAAATGAATAAAATTAAATAAATACTAAATCATATTAGGCGCAATGAATAAATAACAAAGGCTCGAGTTACGCTATACATGGAACGAGTATCTCGTGGAGGCACTGGTTCGTCGTAGAAACAGAAGAGAATGATTCTAAGGAATTTCTAGGGAATTAATTTCTAGGAAAGAATAGGAAAACAGGACAGAACGTATGAAATATTCAGGTAGCGACGAGGATAGGAATAATAAATATACATAAAACAGAGAGCGGTAGAGTCGCGAAGAAAGGAAACAAAAGAAAGAATAAAGGAAACGAAAGGGAAGAGATGTTGAGAGGACGAGGAAAAGAGGAAAGTGAGGAACGTCGAAGAACAAAAATTTTTTACGAGATTCTTCATGCTTGTGATTGAGGTTGATGAGCGCGATAAGCCAACTCGTGAGCATCTTGAGGTAAACTCCTGGCCCAGCCGTGGCCACTGCTTCCAGAATAACCACCGCCATAATCAGCGCCACCGCCACCGTAACCACCACCATGGCCGTCATCGTGGCTGACAATGTGGCTACTGCTGTGATGAGGATGCGACACAACTTCGTATGTCACGTGCTTTCCTCCGCTAGAGCTGAGCAGCTTCTTCAACCCAATGATGGCGGAAATTACAAGGGCGATTTTGCCGACCAGAAGAGCTTTACCAGCAATGGCGGCGATCGCACCGAGAGCCAAGGGCAACAGGGCTGCTGCCTTCAGGGCCAGGGCCATCAGTAACGGACCAAGGATCTTTTGTGCCTTCTCTGCAAAGGAATTCGACGATCGTTAAGTGAACGGTGGTAACGGTAACGTTCGGTAGAATTTTGTGGGTTAATGTCCCCTTGAAACAATCGAAAGAATTTTAAAGCGCTGTGCCAATGTGTATAACAATGAAGAAATTTCAATTTCTCGACCATCAAAAAATTTATGTTCTAAAAACTTAGAAGCATTCGATTTCTTCGTCGTTTGGGTAACACGTTAAAGTTGCAGAACCGAGGAGCTCCTGGAGGTGGTGGCCGTTTTATTGGTAATTTTCTGGTCAGCCGCGCGCGGAAACGACGCTTAACGTAGCGTGACTACAATTTCTCATCGATTACGAACATACAATGTACGGAAACCGAATAAGTATTCTCATGAACACGGGAATACGACGTTTGAATACTCTGAATTTCTCACGAGGAGGCTGAAAACGTTTCACGAAAGAACACGACCCGACCTTTCTCAGGACGATACGCGCGGAGAGATCTCGAAGTAAAATAGGCGAAGGTCAAGGCGACGTACCCCGCGTACAAAGGAAAGTATGTCAAAAATCTCGCGCGGTGAGATCTCGAGAGGCCTTTCTGTCTGTCTCTCTCTCTCTCTCTCTCTCTCTCTCTGCTCGCAGGTAATCGCATCTTCGTCGCTCGAGTCGCTTCAAGGGGAAGCGGAACCAGTTTCTCAGTGGGTCAACGTCTCGCGACCAGCTTCACCGGCTCATTGTCAGCGTTGTCATTGAATAGTGCCAACGACGAGGCTTGGGAGCTGGCACGGTGCTGTTGACTCTAACATCGAGTGAATCCCAATTACCCATGCACTTGTTGCGTTAAGTAGCGATCTGATTAGCCTATCGTGCGAACCCCGATCAAAATACTCGACGATGCCTGAGTTCTTATAATTAATAGATAGCCTCTTAAGGCCTATTAAGAAAATACTTTGAGTTTGGAATAGATAATTGAGTTAATGTCAAATGAAAGAAGTATATTGTAAAGGAATTTCGTAATTTTCTAAACTGAATAGATAGATTTAGCTGGAGTCGAAGCGAATGTTTTCAAGTGCCTTTTATCGCTAATCGATACGATTGAGGGCTCGAGTTAGTTGGAGGATCAATTTATACTCACTCTTCTTGCCACGACTTTCAACAGCATTGTCGGTAAAGTCCTCGAAACTTCGACCGGCAGACTCAATGGCGCCAAGGATATCGGTTCCCTTGAGATCGACTTTGACAGAGTGCGTCCTTAAGAACCTGCCCAGACGGTCGAATAAAAGGGTATCCAAATCGCTAGACTCGATTGATCTGTAAGAACACGTTAATCGATTAATGTCCATCAAAATTAATCAAATAAATTAATCAAGTAAATTAATACAACGATAGAGACAACTTGGAATGTACCGAACAGACAGAAATATCCAAATCATATTTGAAAAGTATTCTACGAAACACAAAATTCCATTAAATCAAACTCGAGACTGATGTCCGCTTTTTAAATTTCGTGCAAGGTATATCTTTCCACGAATGAAAACCGACCTAGGTGCACCTTCCTCGGCGTTCGACGTCTTAACCACAGTGATGCCGTCCGTGAGCGTGATATCCTCCTTATCAACGAGCATCTTGTCCACGTACGAAAATACTTTGTATTTGATGCAATTGATCGACTCCTTCTTCAGACAGTCGCTGTAGATGGTCGCCATTAGGTCGTTTTCGTTTCCAGGTTTGTCATTTGCTGGCAGGGCTGCGGCCAGCACCGGAAGTAGCCACAAAATGGTCACAAAGTACTTGCTCATGTTCCTCGAGTGTCGATCGAAACGTACAAGGTAATAAAGAAAAAAAAGAAAGAGAAAGAGAGAAAGAATCACCACCGTGCGTCTACAAAAAAGTTCGAATCGAAGAAGGCGAAAAAGTTGCTGTATTATCCTTGATACGATCGCGCGGTGATGTGTCGTAGCCGATTCACGGTTGGAGAGGACGCCAGGATGAGCGTCGATCGAACCTCGTGTGTTACATCCAAAAGAGGTTGCTTTGCTTTTATACCGAAGTATCGCACGAGGGGAGACCTCGTGGGCACAGGCCACCGAGAGTTCGCGTTCGCGTTCGCTTACTAAGAGCTGTCTCTCTCTTTCTTACTACTTGTAATCCCCCCTATGTCCTCTCTACTTGCGCCTCCTCGCTCCTCTCTCCTACCCCTCTCTTCGACTCGAATCCTCGCAGGCCTCTCTACGAGGCTCTCCTTCCCCTTTCGTCATCCCTCTCCTCGAACGAATCTCGTTATTTCGGCGATGCAACAATTCTTCTCTAAACTCGAGGAGGAACAGAGTAAAACACACAGGACCAGGATACCGGAAATAGCCGCAGGGGAATAGAAGAGGGAGGCACTTGCATTTTCTTCCTCGTCGTTTTCCACCGTCAATGGCCCCCATGACTTTGGTCTCCTTGTTTCCTTCGTCCTCTTCTTCTTCTTCCTGCCGCCTGCAGCAGACCTACTTCGGCCTCCATTAAGGTTTGATGGTAGAAGGGAGGCTCCCTCCTCGGTCGAATGGAGATTCAACGAGGGAAATCTACGCGGTGGAGGTCGTGGGGAACACGAGCATACACGGCAGCAGCTCCCTCGTGATTTCTCGCACGACTTAACGTGTCTCTCTTTACCGATTCCTTCGATCGTAGCTATTATTATTAGCAGGAGAGCGCGATACCAGTGCTCGTCCACCGTACGTCCAATCCCTTTTTGCATGCGACAGAAGAACTCGTAAATAAACGGTTGACAGCGAGAATCGAAATCATGACAAGGAGACTAGGACGTTTCTCCTTTAATCGTTCCTCGTGGTTATTTTCTCCGGATGTCATGGGATGCACGAAACTTCTTATCGACCTATTTTAACGAACGTTTATGGTTTAACATTCTGGGTAAATTGGTAGCGTTGTCGCACCGAGATTCGGAAATGTTACAGTCTTCCGGAATAGCATGGCACGGGCTTTGAATCGAAGTTACCTAGACTGGTATTGGGCCGTTTACAGTTACCCGAAATTTAATGTCGTTAAATTCTTTCCTTGAAGCATATTTCTACGTTTGGGTGCTCTCTGCCCGTTATTCGTCGGCATAATTTACTTTAGGGATCCTAAGTTCTTTCTGTAGCTTCGTAACATCAAATTACGAGTTAGAAGTATCGCCTTACCGTTCCCATAGAAAACTACGTGTGAATTTCGTCACTGTTCGTCCGAATGCAAAAAGTATCGAAACGATTCTCATAGTAGGAGAATCGTTAACGACCACAGAGGTTGACGTGAATGGAGCATCAAAAAATTCATCGGCGAATGATGGACGCGAGATATTATCTCGGGAACGGGGTCGCTCACCCATTTACAACTGGGTCGAGTGCCGGGCGTTCATTTCGGCTGTCTCGTCTCTTTTTATCTCTCTCGTTCTTCCAACGCACCTGTCTTCATCTCACCTCGATCCATGTCTCTTCCCCTCTGGAAAGACGGTCTCCATTGGTCCAGCCGGTTTCGGGGATCAAGATCTGCCGATCCTCGAGAGCGAACGTCGCCCCGGGCGGAATCATCCACCTGACGCGGCGTTCACGACTCGCCGCGCTGACGAACGCGTGCACGTGAAGAAAAGCGAAGGTACCTCGGCCGGTGGATGGCCACCCTGAATAAAAAAGTTGTGAACTGAACAGATATCGTGAAAACAGAGAAACCTGACGGAATGAAGAACGGTTTCTAGTGGCGGAAGTCGCGGTATCGAGGACATTATGGTTAGAGAACTCAGGAATCAAAGGTTAAGAGCCCGTGTGAGAGAGTAGCTGAAGAGAGACAACACACTTTCATCCGATCAGAAAGCTGTCGTTGAGCCTCGAGACGTACCAAAGTTAGACGGTTATCGAAAGTCCGCGTATTCAGAGACTAGATGAGAGACGCGAACGAGACGAAGAGTGTAATTTGATACGCGGAAGAATCGTGGTGGTAATTAGATTTGGATGGAATGCAGACGAGCAGTCTGTAAGGCGACCTGGACGAGAGCGAATGGAACTGCGGGAAAGAGTAACGGGTCGACTACAGATTGTTGTTTCGAAATTCACGGCGAAGTTCAAGGTGTTGCGTGCCACGCCACTCGAAACGTCGATGGGACACACGCGCGATGGCGTGCATCGCACGACTTCCTCGGGAAATTGGAATTTTCGTTTTGCTTCTCTCGTTTCCGCGTAACATAACCTAAGAAAACACGGAGTACAAAATTACAGAGGATGTATAGATTCCCTTACTTATGCTGGTCTTCGTTTAGCATTGATTTTCTTGGTATAAAATTATTCCAACGAAAAAACGGTATTCTCAACTACGAAACGATGAAGCAACGTTGCGGCTCACGAACAGAGCCGAATACGTTATTTTCGATAGGTAACCTGGTTCAGAAGAAGCTTCTGAAAATCGAACATCGAAACTTTCCAATTTCCAATCGAGTTGTTGGAAACAGACTCCGAAGCAGCGTTCCACGATAGAATCCGTGTCGCGCGCTTTTACCAGATTTTTACAAGGGCCAGCGTGATTCGAATCACGGTGACCTGTCGATGTCGACGAACATCTGTCGGCGCACGGTGCGGGCCGGTATGCGGCTAATAAGGCACTAGGAAACCTACAGGCAACCAGAGAGAATCTAGTAACCCAGTGACGCATGAGAAACTGCCGGGGCTAATCGTGACGTGAGAACCGTACCGAGATTTAGATACGAGCAAAGCCGTTCGTTCGGCTTCACCACTTTACGACTCTCTAATAATGAGATAGAAGGCTCTCGCGTTACGAGCACAAGGTGAAATTCCACTTTTGTGACATCCAAAAGAAAGCCTCTATTCATCCGCTTGCAGATCCGTGACGCTCGCGGGGCGCAGCGCCAATTTTCATGGCTGCTTTTTCTTTCTTTCCTTCCTTCTTTTCTCTCTTTCGTTCTTTTCCTTTCTGTTTGCCCTGGCTGCGCCGCCCCTCTTTCTTAATGGACGTCGCGTTCCGGTTTTTCTGCTCGCGTTTGCTCTCCACGTTCGAAAAAATTGGACGATTTACAGAATCGGCGGTCTTGGGTACACGTCGACGAATAAAAATATTACACTGCCGATGCGTTTTTACAATAAATGGACAGATTGTTTTCGTTGATTCATCGATTCTAGAAGTTGGAACTAGTTCCGTATCCTTTGACGATGTTTCAACGATTGTGACAGGATAGCTTACGTTCGCGGTGGTTAATGTACTTTGATCGTGGAAAGAGAGACAGCAGTCTGAATAAAGACGAGTTGCCTCAACACCGCGTCGCGATTAATGCACCGTGTCTCTCGCCGCGTGACTTCGCCACTAACGAAAGTCTCCTCTTCCTTTCAAAATAATTCCGTATCTTTTTTCCTTGGGATCTCTCGCGATCCTGTCGCGGTACGGGCAGACGTAACGAGCCGTGACACTCGTGTTCTTGCTATTCCGATTCGTTTCACCTTCGTTCTATCAAACGGTTCTATCCTTTGACATAACTCTTACTAATTATCTTAATCGTTAACTAATATTTTCCCCGATATGCAATTTATATTCAATACGAATATCGAATGAAAATTGCGAACAGATCGTCGATCTTTATTTTAGAAGAATTCGAAAAGGAAACGTAGGTATAAGGGGCGAATTATACTTTTTCGTTTCTGCAAATATTGCGATTCTCGTCAAGTCTGAATGTTTAGTGGCAAAGCAGTGGAGTCACGTCGAAGCTCGTGACATTAACAAACAATAAAACTCGAGCAATCCATCGTACGAATCGTGACTGTTTTACATTCGCGCCTGGTCGGCGGCTGCAACCACTAATCAGCCTGTGGGTCGCACGTCGAACGTTGGCCCAGAAAGCCTCGGCAAAAAGGATTTTTACTGGCGGGCCCCGGAGCGACTTGACCAGCGACGACGGAAGAAACGGCAATTTTGCGTCAACCTCCTTTCCAGCCGCTCATTTTCCTCCTCTATCTGGGACTTAAGGACATCGGTCGTGGAAGATTTAGTAGAATGTCCGTCCTCTCGACCCGATTAAGAATGACGAACGCGAGCCTCGGCCTCTCGACCTCCGCGTGTGTCTCGTGAGGAAGCTCTAGCGCGTCGTCGTGCGTCTCGCTTGACCGGATGTGCACCTTGCCGGTGCACTTTCCCCTCGGCTGTGGTCCGCCGCGCACTGCTCGATCGCGATAACCATCTGGCATTTCCATCTCAGCATTGCGTCGGCTCGATTTCGTGACGCGCGGGGCCGGTTTCGAGGCCGACAGCTCTGAAATTTCGCCGGCGAAACACGCGAAGAGAAGAGAAAGAAAAAACGAGTCAGTTTCGGAGGTTCTTGGAAGTTTGGAAAGTCGGTGAGTGATTTCTCTTTTCGCAGTAGATCCGGGAAGATTTTCGACGATGAGAAACTCGTTCGACAATTTGATAGATTGCTTTTTGTTTCGATCAACGATAATTGAACGATTTTTCCTTTCTCCCTTTCTTAAGGAACGGATGCATGATCTTTTTCTAAGGGAAAGATTCGCTGGGCGGGCGGAGAGAGGATAGCCGAATGAAAATATCGTTGAATCATATAATTTTCTACAACTTCTGTATTTGACGGCTGAACATCAGTATTACAATGATTCTCAGGTAGGAATAATTCAACGAAGTTCATCTAAATCGTATTGGACTAGATGTTGTTTTGTTCGGCTGCGATTGGGAAGAAAAAATGGTACCGAGCGACATTGGTCACACCTGAACGAGCTCCGGATTGATGCGGAAGCGTCGCGACTAGCCTCTATGTTTGATTCCAAAGTCCTTTGTCTGTCCATTCCATTCGTATACCCTTACAACGATAACATTATTTACACGTGGGACCACGAGATGGTGGTCGCTTAACTATTCAAAAATTGGATAAATAAACAATAAATAGCTTTAATCGATCCAGTAATTATCGACACTTTCATCCATGCTTCCATAATTCTTGGATCGACGATGAGAAGGAAGGATGAAAGTAAAAGGGAAAGGAGAAAGATAAGAGGAAATGAAAAGGAGGAAGAGAAAGAGGGAGAAACTGATAGTTTACACGAATAGATCTAATTTAAAATTAGTGATGATATCCGGAGTACGCTTGGCTCTGTCCGTAATTGTGGGAATCGTCCCAAGAGCCACCGGAAGACCATCCTCCGGTCGCAACTGGCGCGGACCATCCAGCATTGCCGCCGTTCCACCCATTGTAGGGAGTGACATCGGATTTCTTCGACCAAAGTGCCTTCAAGCCGATGAACGCAGAAATGGCAAGTGAAATGAGGGAGGCGAAGATGGCCTTCTTAGCTATGAGACCGATGGCAAGGTACGCCAGGGTAGCGAGGGCTCCGACTTTCACTTTCGCCGCGATCAGCAAAGGCAAGATCGATTTCAGCATCTTCTTCCTGCCCCGACCTACAAATAAAAATGAGAGAATAAAAGCGAAAGGTCTCGTGAAATTTTTTAATTCTACAGATTTTGTAATATAGATTTTGTTGGTAACTAAAAGTACATATATACGTGTGTGTACCTTCAACGACTTCATTGACGGCTTGGCGAATCTCTTCCGGCGCAGAGTCACTGATGGCACGGGCAGATTCTCCGATCTTTTCAAAAACGGGAGCGAAATTGATCTACGAATCGAATAAATATTACGTCAAATATATCGTATTGAATAAGATAAATACAAATAATCGCCTTGACGATCGTCTATTTACCCTAAGACTGCGACCAGTGAGGAACTGTCCAGCTTCCTCGCTGACAAAATTCTCGAGAGCACTTTGTCTATCTGTGACACTGTTAGCCGCGTCGATTTCCTGCTCGTACATCAACTCTTTACTAGTCCTAGAGCTTCTTCCCTGACTGTCCGCGCTCTTCACCAAGCTAACACCACTGAACAGTTCGAAGCTGTCCTTGTCGAAGAACTCCTTCGCCTTCCGATACAAGCTCTTCTGCACGCAAGAGATGCTGTCGCTCTGCAGACAATCCTCCAAGCTTTGCCCGGCGGCCAGAACAACGGCTGATATTAGAACCACAACGGCGATTATCTTCATGATTCTCGTGCGACGAAACGGAAAGTCCAAAACACGAAAACGAAATATAACGGTCGGTGTCACGGCGATTGGGATTATTTTCCTTTTTCGAAGCCCGTCCCGTCGGTAGTGAAATTTCGTGTGGTCCATCGTGCAATCTCTTTAGCTTATATTTGGCGGGCCCCTCCTCTGCGCCCCTACACGTCACCGCCCCACCTTGTCTCTTTTTTCTTCCTATTTGCCATACAGGAGTGTCGTCACGATGTTTCGACCGCATCGCCGTGTTCCGTTCGGACCGTTTAGCCGGCCTAACCGACGAAAGTATTCGGACGGCGAACGCGGATAGGTGTTCCTCCACGCGTTACAGCCGCCCATCCATCCGCTACGACCTGCGACCTGCCCACGACCAACGAATACGGGACGACCGTGGGACGCCCAAAGAGACCTTCTCTTCCGTTGTTCCCTTTCATCTTACGACCACGTACGTTACTTTACTCCTGTCGCCTTACGCTTCATCCATAGTTTGCTTGTAGTACTTAACACGGAAGGTTAACTTTCATGTGGAAATTCGTTGGGAAATTAAGGGCAGATGAAGGCAGATAGGGTAGATTGAGATAAGGGTGACCTACATTTAGGAATTGTCCTAAAATTACAGCTAGTGGTTCAATAGCATGTTGGCAATGGCTTGTACTTGGAGATTTAGGAAGAATCTTGGACTAAAAGATGACTAACTTAAACTACGTATCTGAAGCCTAAATTGATCTAAAGGTACAAAATCATATAGTTCGATACTTCGACATGCTAACACGGTTTCTCTTGAGAGAAGTGTTATGAAGTCAGGAGGAGCAATTAACAAGAATCCAGCAATTAACCATAGCTAGTAGAGAGTGGTAAAACGTGTACATGAGCTAACAGCACTAACCGCAGCAGATAATTAAAAAAGGTATAAAAACGAAGAAACCATTGGCGTAGACCACAGAGCTGTACCAAGACAAAGGTCCTACTAAACGTACAAGTGACTCCATCCGATTCGAAGCAGTAAATTCATCGTATCGGCGCCGGTGTACATAAGTGAAGAGTCTCGTAGTAGCTTGTCGATCGTAATTTCCGCAGGAAGAGGTCAGAAATTGGTGTGACTCTCTCCCTTCGTGACCATCGCGAAGCGCAATCGTCATGAATGAAAGAAAACTGGTATAGATCAGGTTCAAACATCCCGGATCCGACCTTCATCGCGAGGCGAGGTATATACGCGGACACCACTTTCTACTCTGACCCCGCGCGACTCTCACGATCCCGTGTCGATAACACGCCTCTTGTCGTTTTCGTTTCGCTCCTTCCGACCTGAAGCGGTTACAAAGCGGTCGTGGAATTTCGGTTGCGAAATAGCGGCGCGTGTAGGTGCCATCGGTGGAATTTCGTGCCGACCACCGGCCGCTAGGTCATTGGAATTCCGAACGCGTGCCACCGACACTCTCGTCGAACAAGTTGGATAAATCCGGGAAATCGATCGTAACAACGATCTTAGAAAGTAGTTACACGTTTGTGAAGTTTTGGTTTCGATTTCCATTTTTATTCTTCATCTTGTATTCTTATCTTTTCACGTTTATTGATGTTGTCCCTTTATGTTCTGCTTCTATTCTTTATGTGGTGAATTAACTACAGAAGTTTTGTGAATACGGAATCAATTTAATTATGAGAGAATCACGATTTTGCAATTTTTATTTAGTAAAAATAATTATACAAAAATTTTAATCACCCATAACATCGGTATAGTAGTGTTATACAGTCTGACCGAATACCTTTATAATCTCCTTCGCGATGAATAATACAGTAGGCTGTCCGATCGGGCACTCTCCTAATCTCCTGCTGGCAGATAATTTTTAATCCATTCAAATCTCCATAATTCTATATTCTATGTTTTATAGCTTTGAATATATTAATTCCCCTATACTAATTACTCAAATTCGATAATTACCCAAATAAACAAAAGCGTCGCGTAACACAACGTGTCGCGTTGACATAATTGCTGAGCGCGACGGTCGTACTAATAAAACGAGACTTCTTCCCGCACAATGACGGTGAAGGGATCGGATCGGAAAAGGAAATCCGGCTGATCTTACGTCAGTGCTCATTCATCCTTTCTCGAGCATCGCAATCCTTTCGTCGATCCTTCGTTCTCGTGAGGAAGGAGAGCCGTTCAAAAGTAAAATGAAGGTTTCTCCTCCGTGGCGTGCAACAGAAAGGAACAGACACGCCCAGCCAGGTAAAATCGCGTCTAGAGGAACGCTCGGATTATCTGAACGTAGATCGCGAAATTAGGTGTGCACCTGATATCGCTCGTTAAATGGATTATGTAAACTTTCACCAAGCCTCCACGATTTCTTGCATCCTCTTTGTGCGTTTTCCCTTGAGTTTGCTCGTTGGAGGGGATACGAGCGCCTTTGTCGCTATTGAATAATTATCGAAATTTGTTTGAGAAAATTGTTTGTGGCGTAATTTGGAAGGAAAGATTTAAGAATATATTTTAAGGCCTGAGAGTGCTGGAAATAGTGTCAGTAGGGCAAGCAAGCTTCTCGTACACCAGAGTGCAGCCACTTTCAGTTTTAGCAGTAATTCCAAGGGATTTGAAAATGCTGACACGCGATAGTTTGCTAGGTGTAATAATCGTAAGAAGAATTCCATACATAAAAATTGATTTGATGCAGGATTATTTGACGCATGAGCGAAGTGTCGCATCGTAATGGAATGTTTCGTGAATGGCTGATGCGACCTACAAAGTTTTTGGGTTTGACTATGTAGGAGAAGGATAGAAGAAATTCGTTTCTTTCATTTACAATTTTATTTCGTGTTTACCTCGACTTATTGTCATTCTAGCGCTGCGGAGTTTTGTTTCTAATTTCGATAGCGATTCAAAATAACTTATCCATATTTACGTTTAAACGCCACGTTTTGTCATCTAGATCGAAATATTCGAATTTTGTTGATTCCTTTCACGAATTCCTTTCGACGATTCGCAACGACATTCCAAAAAAACGAGAACTCGAAATAAGTGTCATAGCACATACACGTTAGCCTGGACGTTAACGTTTCTCTCTGGCTCGACTCGCCTGGCATACACGTTCGAAGTTTCACTTAAACCAGAGAAACGTCCGATGACACTCGTCTGCTAATGGCGGACCGCGTATTAACCCAGAACAGCACGCATCGTGCACGCAAGATTTCTTGCAAATTCCCTGTGATTTGTCTTGCACTTCGACGAACTTCTAAATTGCAAACTTCTCGTAAAAATAGACGAGAGCGAAGTCGGTCGGTAAGAAACAGGAAAATTGTACCAAGTAAAGTTTTTATGTTCTTCATAGCCATTGCTGCAAGAAGCGTTTGGAGGAAATGGAATTTCCATCTTGTAACAGTAAAATAGAAAATATTAAATGAGAATGGGGTCAAGGCTGGTCAAACGAAAGAGTCGAAGAATTTCGCATAGTCCACTTTTTGGAATAAGTCGCCGATTTTGATAACTTGTCAATTCTGTAATTCTGTGACGTACCTTTATTCTCATGACACAAATCCGAGGTGGATTGTCGACAAACGTGCATTAATCCACTTTCTTTTGTTCTCGCTAGTTAATATCAGGTTTATGGACTAAGCTTTTGCACATTAAGATCTTTACGTCTTAATTAATTACCATCATCTGGTGATTTTTTAAGTTTCTTGTCGTTCGAAACTGAGTTTAAACAAGCAACTATCGCCTTAGAAACTCCGTCAGAAATTCCTTAAGAAATTTTAAAATTCCACAACAGAAGAATTCAAAGAATTCGAGATTCCTATATCCTCCTCTATATATCAAATCGTTAATCCTCTATCTCCCATTCATCACTAGCGTAATTCACACGATCGCGCCACGTACACAGCTACAAATATTTCTATTTTCAAATTAAGCAACTTCCATTCTATAATACCTTTAGCATGAACACTTCAACCAGCAATCTTAGATTATTCAGAGCAACGATAGGTCATCGTTGACACGCGCGCCTTCGTAAAATCGGTCGACGTCGTCGCATTTGAATTTTAAATTTTCTTTCGATCAATAACGAGCGTGGAATATAACGGACTACTCTTTCGTACCAAAGTATTTTCTTTATGTTCGGTCTTCTTGGTTGTTGCAATATCGATGAAAATGTCGCGTAGAATTTTAAGAAGAGGAGACTTGCTGGATCCATTGACCTGACTCCGCTCCTTTCGCATTCGGAAACGAGAAGTGTCGCGGTTTTGCCGGTCCATTCACGAAAACGTTCTAACTTTCGTTTTCCCTTGGCGATGCAGCTGACGTCAGACGCGTCGCGCTCGAGTTTACGGCGCTACAAAACTTTAATCGCCGTGTCGCTGCCTGTCCTCGGGCGGAGAAAGAAAACGAAAGCAAACCGAGAATTACGTGCCGATTTTGATAAAGCCAGATGCCCGACAGGGGTTTGTCGAATGCAAGAAAGGGAAGAAAATGAAAGCAGAGGAAGTTGCGGGTATAGTAAGTAAAGATAAAATTTCAAGAAGAGAAGAAATTTATTCACGTTCGTGATCTATTGCAATTTATGGTAGTAGTCGAGTGAGTAAAAATGAGCGAGGAATTCAGTCGAAAGAATTTTCCATGTACACACAAAGTCGACAGCGAGGTACGTAACTTATTTCCTAATGAGAAAAAGAAAAATACCTAACCCATCGATGAATAGTGAGAAAGCTTATGGACGTCCACAATAGCAGAAAAATAAGGAAAAGAGTGAAATTATAAATTATACTCCATTTTTAAATAGACGAAGAAATTCTCGAGAAATTTATGTAGCAATAAATTTCAATATTAATAGCAGAAGATTACATCGACGGGACGAAGAATGGCTGCATTTCCGCCGTGAGTTACGCAGCGATCACTACGCGATCTGAGTCGATTACCAGCGCGTTTCCCCCGTTTTATGATATCTCAGACGTAAAAAAGGAAGCGTCCGGAATGTGTGCCAGTGGGTCTCGGCCCCCGAACACGCTTTTCCTCCCTCCAGACCTCCGTCGAGGAGAAGAACGCGGAGAACGAGCCTAGTTTGAAGAAAATCACGTCGAGTAGGGGAACAGGTTACCCCGAGTGGGGAGGAGAAGTTGCATAGAAAGAGGAGCTCTGTGAAACTGCGCCGATTCTCTCGATCGACCGCTGAGCGGTTTCGATCGTCGCTATTTCTCTTGCGAGGAAACAGTCCGTATCGAAACTTGCGTCACGAAGAGTTTTCCAAAGATAGGAACTGATCGTTCAAACCAATAATCGAATCGATTTTCGTGGAAAATGTTTTAAAATGCCAAACAAGGAATAATCGTATTCGTATATACGATCGAATCGCAAGAACGATAAACGATATTCACGGTTGTTTCGTTAAGTAGGTACGAACGATTAAATCGATACACGAATATCGTTAATTAACATCTGGCTGATCTAATACCGACTCTTATGGTAATTGCGATCACACTACGGATTACACTGTTCTTAAAGGCTTCAGTTCCTCGAAGAACGTTTCACTTTGCACGATTTCTTACACAATCGCGTCGTGCTACTTGCGAGACACGCTTACCCACAACCGTCCCACCAACACGGACATCCGGATTACGAGCGGTCAGGAAGAATTCTTCGCACAAAGTTTATTTACCGCTTTATGCTCGTTAATCCGTTCGATTAGAAATAGACTAGACTAGAGAGTTTAATCGCGAGCTTCAAGCATCGTAAGCACGAGGCAGAAAGAAATATGCAACGCAAGGTATGGCGACTCGTTGGCACACTTACTTCGATCGGCTCCGATTCCATTGCCCGATTTTCCTACACTTGATCAAATCCTACCGGCCGATAGATCCTCGACACATCTGGTCCATCGTTCTCGTTTACGAATTTTCTTCTAATAGATGGAATTTACGAAGATATTTTTTCTATCTCTCTTTTCTATCTTGACTGGGTGACTTGGTTGAATGGAACACACGCGCGAACTTTTGGTCAGGTAATTAGTTGGATACTTTTTATTCGATTGCGCAATAAATAAATAGTACAAAAGAGGCTGAATGGATGAGTGTGTAGAGAATGAAGAATAATAAATAAACATGCTTCGACAGGGTGTACTTTGGTTTTTTCAGCGTCCGTCCGTGTCGTCGATTTTCCGTCCCATAATCATCGTGGTCCACAACTGATCGTTACATTTTCATCACTATACTGTGTATACGCGTTTCACGTGCAAAACGAATCTCTAAAGCGTCACTTTCGAACATTCTGTCCGTCATGTCTGTCACTACTACCGTGTCGATGTCATTGTCACTGTTGAGAATGGCCGTCTTTGTCTCGTGTGGTATCTCGCGGCACGCTCGTAAAGTCTCTTCGAACGCGGTTTAATTATACTGTATCGGCTTGACTCTCGAAGAAGATCTACGACGAACGGCTCTGTGTACGTGTGTGGAAGATCGATTGGATCAGGACACCCGCGAATCACCGAACAGGTGCGCGTAGCCTCTATACGGAAGATCGTGGTCTTCCTCGCTGAGGGACCGTTTCTTCCGGTAGTGATGGTGGCCGACGTCCTGCGCGTAGACTACGTGATGTCCACCGCCGCTGTCGTGGCTGCTCGCCAACTTCTTCACGGCGACAATCAACGAGAGCATGAGCGCCAGTGCCGACACCATCAACGCCTTCATGGCTAGCAAACCGAGAGCACCGAATCCTAGCGCAGCCATCATCTTGCCTGGAAATCACGAGAATGCTATTAGATAGTCAGCTTTCGAGATCCGGGAAACTGGATAAGGCGTAATTTAAAATGTTTAGCGTTTGGCTCTGAGATTTAGATTTAGATAATAGATATTTCTGTAGAGATTCGCGTTTGTATCCTGAAATCTGAAAGTAGATTGATAATCCTATGTGAATGTTGGTGCCTGGATTCTGAGATTCACGTATGGATAAATATCTCTGTGAATGTTGATGCCTAGATTCCAAAGTTTAAGTATGGATAGTTCTATAAACGTCTATGTTCGGACTTTGAAGATTAACTCTAAGCGGACATTTTTAACGATCCTGAGGAATAAGATTCCAGTTTGATGGAGTGAACTTCGAGCTTTTATTCGCGGGAAACTAGTATCAAATGGTAAAATTGAAATCTAGAGATTTGTATCATTAATTACGAGAATTTAATTCCAGTTTAAAAAGAAAAAGAAAAACTATTCTTAGCTATCAAAAAACTTACAGATTTCGAAACATGAGACTGCGAGATACTACTCAAACAAGCAACAAGATACTTTCTTTACAACTCTTCCAAAAGCTATAAATTGTACAAGTTACAGAATAAAAATGTATCCAAAGATTCATCTAAAATTCTAATGTATTATATTTAGCGAATCATTTTACCCATCATCAGCGCCAATAGCATTATTCCGCCATTTCCGCCCTTCTTTCCGCCGCCGCCACCACCACCGCCGCCTCCGAATCCGCCGCCTCCAAATCCGCCACCACCACCTGCTCTGGCTGAAATTAAAATAAAATTTGTCAAATATCCGACTCCGTAAAACCACGATTATCGTCCCAAAAATGGAATCTGCAATCAACCTTGATCAGCCGGTAGACTCTCTTGGAGAGCACTCTCGATATTTTGCGGCAAGAAGCTTGGCAGCTTAATTCTGAGTTCTCTTCCCTCCAGAAACTGCATCAGGGTTCCCATATTTCCAAATCCTTTCATGAACCTTCCTTTACGAATGGGACCAGTTCCTGGTACCTCGACCAAACTAACGCCATCAAAGATCTCGATATTAGGCTCCTTGCTAGACTTCTCTAATAGCTGTTGCATGATCTTCCTGACTATCCTAACTCCGTAGCAGGATACAGATACGTTTTTGGAGTCCGTTGTGGAGCAGTCGGTCGCAAATCCGCTGAAAGAATCCTTCGTATCGTTGGCGTCCGCGGAGTAGGCCTGTTTCGTGGTAGAAAGTAGGCAAACGATCAGCAGACAGAGGGCCAAACAACGACGTTGCTGTCCGCGTATAGACGCGCTCCTGAACCAATCCATAGTGTCGATCGTAACCACGTCGATCCTCGATTCGAGATTTCCGGTCCGCTAGTAAAACGTCCGTTAAAGTAACAAACTGTTGTGATATCGATCAAACTTCACGATTCGCGGGCAGATACGCGCTAAGAGATTAGAGATGCTACGGAACCTACGGCGGAGGTCCGAGTGTTGCATCTCGTCGGTCTTCAAATCTCATTTATATAGTTGTACGTGCCGGTCGGTGATTGTATTATAAAAAAAGCAACGAGAGCATCGCCACTCGAGACCGGCCAGAGACCATTCTCTTATTCGTGTTGTTGGCCGTGTGCATTAGCCTGCAATTTTTCGTTCGCTCGGCCGATCCTCTCGTAGCTTGCGTTTTTTTAATTCTTGTTTTCGAAGCGTTTTAGAGCGTTACGCCGCGGTTGGCTGAGAGGCCGCTCCAGCGAAGGAGCGAGCAGGCGCGACTAGCTCGCACAACACGAGCTTACGCCTCCACTTCCTATCTCCGTTCATCTTTCACTCGCCTCTCGATTTCTCTCCGTTGCCGGATCCCATACCTCTCATCTTCGCGTCTCTTTTATTCTAGATCAGTAGATATCAGCGTCTTCTGATATCGTACCCTGCCCGCCCCACGTCTCCGGATACGACTTCCTTTCCCTCTTTCCGTGCTTTAGTGGAGCAGAAGAGAACGTGGCCGATTTCGAATCTCTCTATACGCGCGTGCCTGCTCGTTGTTCATCTTTCAATATGCAATTAACAGACAGAGCCACGCGAGTCTCTCGCGTCCGCGCCAGATATTAGCAACCATGAAGTCTGTTTTCCATCGCCCGGGAAACTCATCGTAACACCGTGAATGCAATAGGATAATCACGTGAGACTCTAAACGACGATTGTTTCTGGTTCCGACAGACGGAACCAGCGGGAGGAACGATCGGTCTGGCTCGATCGGCACCGGGCCAGATCGTCGAACAAAACTAGTTCATCTCTGCGCATACCTTTCTCTTCTGTTCCACTTCCCTTCGTGTGCTGCTCGAACGATACACGGTATACATATACGTAACGCCGGCTGGTAGGTATAACTAGGCCCGGTTCGAAATCATTCGCTCGTTCCTTGCCACGACGCCACGCCACACGGACGATCGTGTATCCTTGAAACCCGATCGACGATCGCATGGGACGATTCGCGATCGATTCGAGTCTTCTTCCTCTCTTCGTTTCTTTCTCTTCTTCGTTTCTTCTTTCACATTGATTGACTACCGAGGGAATGGGGTGGGTGCGTGAACGTTTCTCGTACTTGGATTTCGCGGATCCTTCAAGGGCGAAGACGAGCTTCCGCCGCTTGAAACTGGGAAATTAGCAGAAAACTTTTGCGATAGTTTGGAGGTGTATACCTTGGATTCTTGAATAATAGAAAGTTTATGAAATTATACTGGATTAGGTGGGAAATTATACTGGATTAGGTTTTCAAAAAATTCGTTCGAGATTTCCTTTGAAATTTTGTCACCTATGATCTCTGTCAGAGTAACTCTTCGTCTTCGCAATTTAAAGTTTCATACACCTAGAATTAGAACTATTTTTCTCAATGACATAGCAATTTTAATTAACGAGTAGTTTATTTTTATATCTTCGTTTAAAATGTTCATAGATATCGTTGTAACGTCAGTTCTAAATATTACGGTTCTATAGCATATGAATTTATCTCGATAAAATTCACGCACACGAGTGTTCCCGTTTCTCTGATAAAAAAAGCTAACAGCATTTAATCGATTCCAAGTTTCTCCAGAAACTTCTGTAATCTACCGCAGTGGTAGGGAGGGTGTTAGAATTTATCGCGGAGACGTTTTCTCCTTTCGATAGGCGAAATGTGTGTCGACACGGGGCAATCGATCATTCACAGACTCGCCGACACCGTTAACGCTCCTTCGACATCCTCCTGCGTCGGCAATAAGAAGATCCGATCGATACATCTAGATACTTTCTCCTCTCGCGACGAATTTCTCCGAATCCGGCGAAAACACGCTTCCGAAAAGAAACCAGGCCACGAATTTTCGATCGAGGAACGTATCATAATTACGATCATACGGGATAATAAAAAACAGACTAAAATATTAACTTTTAACAAGCATTTGTAATTCCTTTAACGTGGAATATGTGACATTTCGTTTCGATTAAAAAATTATCAAAATTAACTCAAGGCTGATTTAATTATCGAACTTTAATAATTAATAAATAATCAGGAAGTGTATATCGTGGTCGTTTGGAAAACGTATTTTCTATTTCGATTATATAACAGTTAGATCAAATCATATAAACTTTGAATCTCCAATTTGAAAAATTAATTCATCATTTTTCATGATCATACGATACGATTGACCCACGTGTCGATTTTTTCCGACTTACGAGCATCGGTAACTGGGTCAACGATGACGGCCACCTCTCTCCCGTACCCGAAACCGAAAGTTGATGTCACAGTGAGAGAGGAAGGGATAGAGAGATTCTTTCTCCTGAGTGTCCCTTATCGAGCCTTCATCTCCTTTCCGATCCTTCCCAATCGAGGTGGAGAAAGCGGCTACCGCGAAACGAGGACAACTTATTCGAATGAGAGAGATACTTTGTGCATCGCGGTCCTCCGGTAGTTTTCCCTTCGTTCCGGTCATCTTTGACATCTCCGAAAGTTGACATTCCTCAGAGTGGGGAACACCTCGAGGCGTCGAGAATTTGAGGTATGGGAGCCTGAGAACGTTTGTGCTTTTGTGAACGATGGCGTTGAAAAGTAATTTTTAATCTTTTTCCAAAAATCCCTCACTTGAAAGTTATGGAAAGCCTGCATATTTTTATATCTTTCTAATACTAATTTTTATTTTTATTTTTTAGAGGTCTAGGAAATGGCAATTATTTGTTTGAATAATCGAGAAGATATTTTCAGTGAATTGACAGATTTAGAAATTTGAGATGCTTCTAAAAAAAAGATGATACTAAATCAAATTTCTAGGATAAGCCGACGCCGTCGTCACACTTGATGTTAAAGTCCCGCTAAGTTCCGCAAAGCGAAGCACGACGTGACGAATACCACGAGACATTCGACATATTTTTACAATCGAACAGCTAGAAATACGCCATCCAACTTTCATATAGTCGATGCTACGTCTAATCGTACATAAATAAATTCTACAACGGTTAAGTTTTCTCTGTGTACTTTATATACTGGAAATAAATGATGACGATTGTTTTCCATCCAAATGTTTTGAATGAACATTCCTACATTTTTAACTACACTCCACCGGTAAATTGTCAATTAGTGAAATCATAAAGATTCTCAAACGGACTCGATTTAGATTTCCAAACGGTAAACAGACCAAGGATAACGAACTATTTAGTTCGTTAATTTTTCATGATAGTATAAAATACCTCAAGAATGTGAACATGAAATACTTGCGTCGAATTGAATATCCTTTTTCGTTCTTAAGATCCCTAGAAAAAATGGCAATCTCGTTTAGCGAAGCTACTTAACGAGTTCCGTTGCCACGTTCTTATTCGGATTTAATCATAATTGCTGTGTATAATAGCTGTAATAAATAATGATAAAATGACACGTGTATCTAAACGTGTAATTTCTATCGCTACTCACAAGTACCGTAATTCAAGCTAATAGTCCACAATTAACAACTTACCTTTTCTTTCTGGTTGGGAAAAGAAATAATTGAATTGTGTGTCACCTGTCTCTCTCGCAATGATTTTTAAATTACGTGAAAATACGCGAAGAACGAAAACTCGCACGACTCGTTTACCAAGAAGCGATAATAATAAATTAGATAAAGCATTTTTCAGAATTCAATGACCTTTTTTATCTTTTTACACGCAGTACTATTTTGTTTATTATTATTTTAGTTATTTTCAAAAAAGAAGAGGAAAATAAATATCGGACTAATTTTTTACACAGGATTAACCAGGCATACACGTTTTATAAAAAACAATAAATATTTATTTATACAAGTAAAATATGACATAAACAAAACATTATTGTACAATCTGCATCCAGTGATGGTGGAACGGGCGAATAAGTTAAACATAAATTAATGGATAAATAAAGCATAGTTACAGAGGGAGTATGCAGCAGTCCGTTTTCGTGCGTCCGTAATTTTCCGTCTCTATGGGAGCGTCTCGTTCGTCCGTAAGTTATCTACGATCGTGATTCGACTTTCTAATAGCTCGTGAGTATGCGATTCATCGCTAGAAGTCAATAGAACGACAAATACACACGAATTATGCCATCGTGTCATTTTAAGCAATCCATTAAATAGTCGAAATCTTTGTTTAAGTTCTCTTTGTCCAAAGTACACTGTGTCGCATGCCGTCTATGTCTATTGTCCGTCCACAGTCAAGAAAGGAAGATCACCGTTGAAAAAGGTAAAAGAATAGACCAAGTAGGAAGGTAAAGTTCGAGAGACGAGGAATAAAAAAAATGAAGAAGATAGAAAAAAGAGTGACAGAGAGGAATTAGATACTAAATCTAACGGCAAGAGAGTGTTGGCAAGAATCAGTGGATCTGACAAGGTCTGAGAGATAGCAGACGGTGTCATCAGGTACCACGAATTCGAATCCACGGGTCTAACACCTCGACTCACTTCGCGTGCGCCGAGTAAGCTAGATCGTGAGCGTCTGTCTGTCCGGAAATCGGACCTTGACCATGGAAAGTTCTGGCCCAGCCGCTGGAATAGCTGTCCCCGTGTCCATGATCCAACGTGTGACTGGAAGTGTGATGAGGATGAGCGACCACCTCGTAAGTCACGTGCTTCTGTTGCGAGAACAGTTTCTTCAGACCGATTATACCGGCCAGTAAAAGAGCGATCTTGGAAAGGAGCAACGCTTTGCCGACAAGTAACGCGAGCGCCTTGAAGGCCAGACCACCGATCAGACCGATCTTCAGCACCGCCGCCGCGATCAACGGACCCATGTTATTGTTCTTCTTTCCGCGACCTGAAAGTTGGATGTTGGATGAGCCTGTGATGTCACTTTCCACGAGGAAGGCAAAACGCTTAAGACTTTCTATGGCAATAAAATCTGGCGAGGCGTGACAAGATTGCTACATCGAAGGATTTGTATTTGAACGTAATCAGAAAACAAAGAGTAAAAGTCAAGATGAACGATGTAGGTGTCAAAGGTAGAAATCTCTTGTTCTAAGATGAAAAGGAAAAGTTTCGGATGAAAGAAAGTCTTTAGATCTCATGAAGAACAGTTCTTTATAAATGGATTCGTTAATCTTTTGGATGGAAAAAAAGATTATTTCGTTTCTACCACCACCTTAAATTTTACATCCTAAGTGTCTATTATCTATGAATAGCAAAAATATTATTACCATCCTGCACTGGAATATTGTCCGCCCTTTCGATGGACAAGCCAAGATTCAACGATCCGTTCTCGTCCTCCGAAGCGGAAACAACTACGTCATCTTCCGGTAGAATTCTCCATTTGATACTTCTAGACTTGATGAACGCATACACCTTGTTGGCGACAAGGTCGAGGACCTCAGACTCATCGTCGTTGCTTCTGCCAGCTTCGAACGTAATCACCTCCTCGGAGGCTTGGCTGGTTTTTCTGATCTCGATATCGTCCGTCAGCTCGATCGACGCCTTCTTCAGTAGCTTGTTCATGTAGGTAACCAACTTCAACATCACGCAGCTGCTCATGTCGTTTTGCGAGCACTTGGAGTTAAGCTTTCGAAGCAACTCCTCCTCGTACTTGGCCCGATCCGTTAGCGTCACAGACTGCTGCTCGAGCACGCTAATCTTGTCGAGCTTCTCCAATGGTGTCGCCAGGCACATAGCCAGCCACGAGATCGGCAACAATAGCAGAATAATCTTCATCTTGTTTTTCTGTAAAAACGCGTACAATTTAGTTATAAATAGTAATTCGATTCTTCTTTGACAGTGGTGATTCTGTTTGTTGAGTTTGACGAGCAATGAATTCTAAATTTGACTCTAGAAGAATGTTTCTAAATTATTAATTAACTACATCATTGACTCGAAGTAAGGCGAACAACGTAACTGTATTCGCCGGAATATAGGACTCTCACGAAAGTTCAAAACAGAGAGACAAAAATCACAGAGGAATAAAACTAGTTGCTTAGTTAACGATAAAGAAACAAACAAAAAGGTACAGATGACCGGAATGAAGGTACCCACCAATGTTTCGATCGTCCGATTAGGAGAACGGAAGCTGGGAGTCGAGGCCACGCTACCGAGAGACGGCACCTCTTGCCTGTCCCTTCCTGTTTGAGCTTATCGCTGGGCAGAGGTGTCCCTTGACGGTGTGGTGTCACCCGATGCGTGGATCGAGCGTAGCGAGTATTCTGAACCTATCGTCGCGCCCCAACCACTTTATATACCTAGACGACAGGCCGAAGTTGCGTATGCGAAAACGTGGTACACAAGCACCACCTTCCTACGGGAGGCGCGGAAACCTACAACACACACGGGGGCGGGTGGTGCCCACTTTTGCCTTTGATACGAGCTGGCTGGCTGACTGGTCGACACGGTACCAGGTGGTGGGATCCATCGTGCACGAACTACCTCCTTCTACGCGACTCGATCTCGCTGAAAAGAGCACCGACCCGAGAGATCCCAAGGCGAGGGCTCGCTTATCCGCAAACTGGTTCCCCCTTTGCCGGACACCTTCGGATACGCCATCGACGGAGATCGACCGCCGTCGAGTCGTTTGTTGCCGTTTTACGTACACAAACGCGCAGATTCCTGGACGCGTAGGGACCAGCCACGACCCACCGCGAGAACCGTGTCACGGATGTGGAGCACGCACGCCAGCGGCCGAATGAGCAGCCGCTTGCGGGCGCAATAACTGCGACACGATCCGTCGATGCTATCAGTAACGTCTCGATCACGATCTTTCGCGTCGAGCTATTGATGAGTTTGTCCAATATTGATAATAATGTTTATAGTGTATGATAGTTATTTGGAATCTTGGTTGTTGGTAGAGTATGTTAGGGCTGGGTTTGATCTATGATGCTCGAATGCTACTTGGGTGATACTTTGGATCACTTGAACGCTAACTTGGCTATGGTACTTGAACTGTTTTTTCAATATTAATTTATGGATCATAATTTATGGATTATATATTCATAGGTTTGAGGAAGTGTTAGTAGAAGATTCGAGGGATGAATTTGACATGAGAAGATTCGGATGCTAACCGGGTGGTAATTTGAGTCGTTTGAACGTTAACTTGGGATTACTGCACGCTGCTTGAATATATTGTTCTTGAATATGAATTTATGGATCAGGATATATCGGAGGAAATCTGAAAACATAATCATTTTCTGGATGTAAATGGTATTCGGCTAACGATCATTATCGCTCATCATCTTTTCACCTACTGATTTTTCGGGCAGAGAGCGTAGAACACGCACGTAGGATGCGTAAACAACTGTTGAAGTCGGAACTGGCGGGGAAAACACGATTTATCAATGCCATTTCACGGACTCTTTACTCGTATAATTCGTGGGCTCGACCTTTTTATTTCTCGTCAGTTTTCCCGACTTTTCCTCTTGATTCGTTATACCGGCAATTAAAATGAATTCACGAACAAAAGAATGACGCGACACGTGCACGGAAGCGATTCCGTGACTACGGGCAAGCGAGAACTCGAATCGAGGTGAAAAACACGCTAGAAAGCAACGGGCCAGCGTTATATTACGCTCGTAAAGAAAGTAAATATCGCGGCACCGCGTGCCGTAACAAGAAACAATTACGCCAGGAAGAAGGCGTGTGTGACGAAGTGTGCCAAGTTCGAACCCCGTGTGCTCGTGAGACAGTACAACTTTGTGCAGGTGACTTTGTTCACCTGATTTCCTAAGAAAGAAAAGCTTCGACTTTGGATGTTTTTAAAAAAGTCTTTGAAAAATTCAAGTCCTCGTCACATAGGTATAATTAATAATTAAAAAACTCGATTACCTAACTTTTGTGGAATTAAAACAATACTTTCGAATATTAAATTTTAGATAGAAGATACATTTCTATTTATATAAAAATAGATAATAGAAATGAAAGATATTTGTCGCGTGTATTAAACATGTCTTCCTGGATATTAAAACATTTTTCTGACTCGAAAGAATTATGCTAGAAAGCTGGAGCTAGAATTTCTGCGTGTACGTCTCTCATAACGTATAGTTTTGTATAAGAACAGTTAGTCGTTTTTAACGTTATTGCCGAGATCGAACAATCGCTAAGCGATATCGCGAGTTCATCTTGGGTTTGTCTCGTCGAGATCGGATCGACCAGAGAGAAGGGGAGGAAGCATGCGGAAAAACAACGATATCCGCTTTTCATTCTTGAACCGGGGACGGTTCCTAATACAAGTTGTTTTCGCGAACGGCAAACAAGTGGTCTATTTACAAGCATTGATATCGAACAGTAGATCGATCGAAAATTACATCTGTATTTCAAATGTCCAAATTTTCACGTTTTCACGTTTTCAAACATTAAACTGTTACAATGTTGAAGTACTTAAAATATCAATTACTCTAACTGTTGCAAACATTTGGACTTGAAACTTTCCAATATTCCGAACTTTCAAATATTCAAATTCGCTAAGATAATCGGTCAACCTCTCAATAAATCACATAGTGAAACTAAATTCCAGCAATAGAATTTTAATTCGATTGCCAAGCCAGCGATCAACCTACGAAATCTAAAACGAGCCACTGGAGTATCATTGGCTCTGCAATTTACATTACACACTTGAAATTGCGTTGGACTCGTCGTCAACTGGTTGTTCTATATTTCTTATCCATTTTTCAGCGCCCTGCCACCGAAAACTCGGACACCGTTCAGAAATGACGAAACCTAAACTAGCCGGAGGCCCGATCGACGAAACAACCGGTGTTAAAAAAACAACGAAAAGTATGCCGCCGTGGAATCGTATATGGTAACCGATTATTCGACGTCGACTCGATCTCACAGTCCCCGGAAGGTGTTTTGATACGGACCGTTACATCGAATTCCAATCGGACGATTCGTCAGAACCCGGGGCCGTCTTGCCATCCAGACGGCGTGGGTGACCGGTTTTCAAAGAAATCCACAAGTTCAATTTAAAGCCTCATATTATACTAATAGATATTTTTCGTTACTTGCATATTCATGCATATTCGTATTTTTATCAAGATAGCTAAGCCTAAGTGGTTTTCATAAAAAGATATTTGTCTACACCTATTACATAGCATCACGAGTACTACGTTTTAGATATTTTATATTCACCTAGATCCTACGTGCATTCTGCTAATTCTTACATTTTAAAAGTTCTCCGGTAATAACTATACAACGAATGTTTATGCGAATTTATATCTTTATGAATAGAAATGAAGAAATGGAGCCTAGATTCGGATGTGTTTTATCTAGTGAGTGTTGTAACCAATATGGTGTGTTTGATTTTATATACTTTTATAGATGTCATAAATTTCTCCATACTGTTTCCATGTCACGGATTTCATCGTGATAAGAGACGTAAAACGAAAATTTCGGTACTAAAAGTAAAGAAAAGAGGAAGTACAATGTGATAAAATGCAGGCCGACACAGTTATACGTTGAAATGCCATCAGATATGCGGAGGAATATTTCATTTCCAGCATCGATTAATATCTCTGCCAAGTCCAATCACGACAATCTAATAGAAAACCGTGTCCGGTACATCTGTCTTTCGGAAATATCTATTACGCTAAAAGCCCCGCGTTCTATCTCGCGAAATTCGACTAACGAACCAGAACAACCAGAAGGTACATCAATTATAATCTACCAGGTAAAAGCAGACACACTTTCGTGTCAAAGTCTCATTCATCTAACGCGTACGTAAATACATATACATCATATCGCATTCTACATCTTCTATCGCAGATCTTAATCCATCGACGAAGGACCGTTCTCCGGAGCAGAGCTAGCTAGCTAGCTAGCTAACAGAAGAGGAATTTAATTCTTCGCCTAATCGAACAAAAAATCACGAACGATCACGTGCGATCCCTCGTCGATTTGCATTGCTCGAGCGCCTTTGATATCTACCTGTTTCGTTAACTTTCTCCCAGGTAACCTTGTTCCCCCATTTTTTTTTTCCTTCGCACGTTACCGTTCGTATCGGCGATTTAGCGCAACTTGGTTCCGCGGCTCGGTCGACCGTGCCGTACGGGAAATTTCGCTTCCCTCCGCGCCACCCCTTCGAATCCATGCGTGTATCAAGGTCACGATAGCCACTGTTCGATCGGAAGACCATCAACGACCTTGATTTCAAGTCGTCAATATCAATCAAGGAGATTCGTATAGGCGACATCGTCCTGTATCAATGGTCGGTAGTTTAAAAGTGAAACTAGGAGCATTTTCACGCGTTCAGATGGCTGACGCGCGACTTGGATCGTAATTCCGGATGAAAGGATCTATAACAACAGTAGAACGGATCTATCGTCTTTCAGGACTCGAGATTGCGACCGCAGAAGCGGATCGGAAATGACGATCGCGACTTTTTTTCAAGATACTCGACAAAAGTGAATAGTAACGTGGGATTAATTGGCGACATAAATAAGTTTTAAAATTACTTCTCTGTAAAAAAAAAAAGAAGAAAAATGGGAAGTGTGACTTACCGTGTTCTTCTCTCGCGGTTTTCATAAGAAGAAAGACATTTGAATGATTATAGAAACTGTATTCAGTCAAACCTACATTTAGTTCTGATTAATTCTCCACACTCGGGCTAATCTTCGACCACCCTGAAGAATCTGAGGAATGGAGTGTCGCACGTGTAACGGAAATGCGGGATTTCATCGTTCGTACAAACTGGTTTGCAAAATCGGTTCTTTTTGCCAGGCAATACGCCATGACTTTCCGTGTTTTCCGTGTATTAGCTGGGGACGGCGGGCCGCTTCCGGTCTTCTGATCGAATGAGGCCACTTGGTCAACAGGTCCGTTCCATCCGATTCTCTGGATCGCGAGTGAGAATCGCATCGAACCGGTTGCCGCGTGCATGCTTGTTCCTCCTTTTCAAGCGTACGAAGGAAAGAAAGAGAGAAAAAATCAAGCGTGATCCTTGCGACAAGATTTTCACGCGATTCGAGGCGCTTGTCACGGGATTGTCGCGCGGAGAAAAGAGGGAAGGGACGCGTGAACCACGCTGAAACGTCTATCGACATGAAAGAGTCGAATGGAAGAACTTGCCATTTGATCGGGAGTATTATTACTGTAACTCCACTGCTTCTCCGTCAATACGTTGAAAATGTTAACGAGAGAAATTGTGTCTTAAGGAAGGGATGGTAATGTAAGCGACAACGTAGAAATTAATATTATCGATGGGACAATTAACATGGCTTTCGATGACACACTATTTTCTGCTAACTCGAAGGATGAAACGTAGAGAAATTTTATTCGTAGAACAATTCATTGAGCTACGCTTTACAGAGCTTTCAATATCAGATTTTAATGTAATAAATTCGATCTTTTAATTAGTCATCTAAAATTAGATAATTTATTGTAAAAGAAAAGAAATCGTAGGTGAAGTTTGAATTTTATATTTACATGATTAATTGAGGTATACTTTGATAAGTTTTTATAGTAGACTTTAACGTCTATTTGAATTTAGATTTTTATTTAGAAGACATTGAAGACTGACTGTTAATTATTTATGAGTATAGCCCCGGATATTTCAAAAGAGAGGAGTAGCAATAAACTATGAGAAGTGCGTGCTTCTCTTCGTTTCTCGTACTTCCTCAAGAACATCGTAATTCACATCAATGTGCGAAATCTATAAAATCAGAAACTGAATCTGATCTTCTTTACGATATTGGTAGTGTCGTGACCTTATTTTCCAGCGACTTCCGGCTCGAAAAACTTATGATGAACTATAGAAATGAAGTAAAAGGGGTAACAAGGTAATGTGATATTTACGGAACGTTGTACAAGACCGCTCTCGAATGATTTTCCATTGAGAAATATATCGATAGAACGATAACCATATCTTTGATTAAACTAACAAATTTTGACAATCTTATAATAAATGTAAACATTAATTCACATGAACGTAATACAAAAATAAGGAATTGAAAAATTAAATGAATCAAGTCGATGAATTTGTTCGCATCGACCTACTATTCATTATTTTCGTTTCACTATACCTATTAGCTAAGAAAACTGCAATCGACAATGTTATTGCTCCACCTCTGGTCAAGATTTCATTTTTCATGTCCAATGACCCAATTTTATTGCAATTTCCGTTTCATTGGATTGTTATCGTAATGCAACACCAAATCAACTACAGACTAATAGAAAACCAGAAGCATCGTTATTATCAGAGAAATTGTTTTACATAAATGGAGACATGTAGATACTTTTGACGAAATTAATGTTGAAATTTTATTAATGTTGACATTAATATCGAAATCCGATTCAATATTCTATTTTATTGTCATATAATTTTGTATTATAGATAATACTTATCAAATTATAAATAATAATATCAAATTATGAAATTCGTACAGAAAACGATTCAATTTATTAATAATAACTAATTATATTATAAAGCTAGGCTTACAAACCTTTAAACGGCGTACACAATAAATAATAGCACACGTATAACATAAGAATAGTACTTTCCATTGATCATGCAAGTATCTACATTCGCACTTCAGTAATATATACAGAACTTAATAGATCAATTAAAAGTTTCGCCTATTATAACCAAAAACATGGCTGATCAGCTAGAGCTTGTACACCAGCTAGAGCTTGGCTGTTCAACAATGGCAACGCGTCCCAGCATAATATAATTTCTAATCTAGGAAGAGAGCTTGTGTCGTAAATTTTCATATCGAAAATTTACATATAAATTCTTACGAATTAGAGTTTCTCAAAAATTTCTTATCTCAAAGACTTTAACGCGATCATATAAAGATAGAAATGGTTATAATCAACGCAAATATCATAATACTATCAGGTGCTTTAACATTAAGAAAGAGAGCGAAGAAAGGCAATGTAAAACAATTTTTTAAATTGAGTGTTTTTATGATTGGTATTGCCGATAGCCTCGATAAGCAAGATCCTGACCAAAAGATACGCTGCTATCTCTGTGATATCCACTTGCATACTCGAGACCATGGTGGTCATCCTGTTCAGGATAAAGATAACTATTGGAATTTTCTTTGTAATAAGGATAAGCTATACCGCTCTGACTATACACTGGTGGATGATAATTCTGCGTGAGTGGCTTGTACAACTTGAAAAATCCAATTAGACCAGGTATCACAATGGCTAAGAAACCGAGGAATTTCTTGAAAGACGCTAAACCCAGGATCAGAGGTAGAAACAGGAGTAACTTCAATTTGAAGAGCTTCAGTACGATGAGCATTGGAATAAGGAGTTTCTTCAATTGATGACGGGCTGTTAGGAGAAAAAATGGAATTAATGATATGCGTAAGGATAGTATTATAATGATATTATAATGATATAATATTATATAAATAGAATAAAATTAATAATAGTTAGTAATAGTACTAATTAGTATCGAAGCTGAAAAAGGGATACAATTTTTGTTGGAGATGGACTCACAGAAGAGAGTGTCTTTTTTATTCTCAAGAGTGTCAATTTCGTCGGCAATTTCATCCAAAAACCGTGGAGCGTACACTTCATTTTCTCCAGTTTCTTCGGAAGGGATGTGCAACTCGATAGCCACGGTTTTCACGAATTTTTCCGCCTTTCTAAGAACGAATTTCATCAGTTGATCCCATTCAGAGTCGCTAGACCTGAAATGATAAAAGTATTAGTAAAGAGAAATTTTGCGTCGTATCGATCTCAGAGGAAATTACGTAGACGTTCTTAGAATAAATTTCACCTTGATTCCCCAGAATATTCGTACGGCTGACGATTGACTTCCTGTACCACGTCCCTGGACATTCTAACGACCTTTACATAATCATTCAGGTCGTAATGAGAGTGATCAAAGAAATCGGAGAAATAACTCAAAGCCTGAGATTTGAAACATTCCGCCAGGTCGCCGTTTAAGCAGCCTTGATTTATTTTCGCTATGTATGGATCTACATTTCGTCCTGTGCCTAGACCGATCCAGTCGAAAAGTCCTTTACCTTGACGCGTTTTATTGAAAACGACCTGCTCTTGCGGCTCTGGCGGCTCTGGCACGTGGTTCTCTGGAATTATAAATTCAAATATTATTATATAATAATTATAGCGTTGCTATTCTAATAAATAGCTTGCTTTTAAACCACATTTTACAGATATCTCAACATTGACGGTTCTTTAAACGTGTCACTCTTCTAGCAAACTGACGACAGATATTTCTTACAATTATATCCATAAATCAACTTCTACTTTAATTTTAAAGTAAACATTCTTTATTTCAAATATGAAATATCTTACCGCGCGCTTCCGAGCGCTCATAGGAAGTTCCATCCTCAAAGGTAACCGATAGACAGGGTACCAACAGCGTCAACAACAGCACCAGACCGTGTGTTACCAGCAATTGCACTAGTCGCATGCTTCTCACCTGAATGTTGTACCTGCAGTCACGTTTCTTTATCGACACTAGTTTCACGTGAAACGCTCGTCAAACAATATCCCTCGATACGTCATTCACACGAAACAAAGAACCAAAACGAACAAACGAATTATTGACGGATACCGTAGCGCCATTCGCGTTCTGTCAAAATAGCTGCGCCTTGTTCGATTCACAATCAAAAACAAAAACAGAGAGCAGCGAATAATTTCGAATGAAAAATGGATAGCTATCTCTTACCAGACTCCATCAACCGTCTCGATCCCGGCACGACATCGTTTCACGATTTAGTGGAAAAAAGAACGCTGGTCGCGATTCACGAACCGCACTCGAGTGTCTGGCAGAGACCAACTTCGATCGTAACCGCGCGGTAGATATCGAAGTGCCGTTACCTCGACGAACCAATCCGGAGTCCTGGTTCAAAGGAACCGGGTCCATAACCTTGTATTCCGGTCGCGCGTCCATAGTATTTGTTACGCCGATCACGCACTCTCTTTGATCGAGCGCCAAATTTTCCAGCCACCAAACTTAATTATGATTAATTTTTTTCGACTCTACAATACGTCGAACGATCTCGTGGAAACCTTTGTTGTTTTACAAATAATTGCGAAATACAAATACAGCGAACGATATGTTATTTCTTAATCATTAGGGATTAATCTTCGTTAGACCTTAATATTTCGTGGGATTTTGCGAGATTCAACTTCGAAGACTTGATTCGTACATCGATATTACAACCCTTAATCTATGTAAACGTTACATCTTCTTATAATTCCAGTTACATAATAATCTAACTCCATAAGCATTTTACGTGTGATCATCAGACTACGAGATTTATACAAATTTATATTTTTATAAAAAGTCAAAAGAATAGAACCTACGTAAAAATACGTTTTTAAGTGCATAAAAGTCCGCAACCCAGTGACCACAAAATTCCACTGACGAAACAAATTTCAATAATTCATTCCATTATTTTAAACCAAACCACTTTTCGTTTACTAAACCGGTACTAAAATATTAATCTTATCACGATGTTACCGCAATGGCCATGCTTCAACCACAACAACAAAATTACACTGTCAAATTAATATCATTCTGGAAGAGACTACACAAATTACAGTCGCGAGCGCGACTCTCACCTTTTCGACAGAGATGCAGGATAGAACGAGATTACAGCTAATAACACCGGAGGATGAACTTAGAGCAATGCGATGCATCCGCTCGCGTCTGATCACTTCATTTATATGAACGAGCGTTCATAGAGGGTACAGTGAAAGGGGAAGGATGTGGGTTGACGCGGGAGCAGAGGGAAAAAAAGACGTAAAAAAAATCAAAAGTGAAAGTGGTCCCCGGATATAGGACCGGAACCGGGCGGTTTTGAACAAAGAGGGACGAGCAAGAGCGACGAACGAAACAGAGTCGTTGGACTTTCCTTCGTAATCCATGATCGAGCGTGCGTCATCGCTCTGCCCCTTTCGTTTTCTCTCGTGTCCAGCGCACGCGTACATAGTACGTGTGTTTGTGTCTTCTGTTTGATCATCCTTTCTTGGAACCATTCTACAGGTAACAGCTTCCTCGAGCTTCTGCGGCAATTAAAATTTCACCAAGACACATAATTTTTTAGGTTATCAATTGCGCACGTAGAACGTTTAATTTATGTAACTCTCTTGCTTATAGTAAATAGAACAATTTCTAGAAGAGAAAGAAAAGATCGTAGCGCATTCACAGCGTTTTATTCACGCACTGTACAAGAATTGATTGCGTTGACCCGCGTCGGATCGAGTCTCTTATCGAATAAATAAATAGACAGTAATGGTCCGTGAGCGTTCATACGCCTCGCACTATTAATTAATAAATTAAGAACCACGATTCCTCGTGGCTAATAAATAAATATCTAAGTCCGCGGAGCGTGGACCGACGCACATTGGAATTAAATAGGAATTAAAGAAACGTCGTGGTCTTAAGTTCCGCGTCGTACAATCATTCGATATGTTATTGAAATTAAACCGCTAAATCGCGAATGACTGCGTTTCATTGGTGGAAAATCGAGGCGTCGTCGACGTCGCGACACCACGATTTTCCATGATTACTCGACTAAATATAATCGAGCATCACTATATGGAAATTCGAACCTGGCAGTTCGAAACATCGAATTCCACGAATACACGGCCATAAAATTCTTTCTTGGTAAATCGTGCGTGTCTCTAATCGCGTATTATTTGTCGGACCTACTTCTAACCATGGTAAGTCGACTATTACGTAAGAGCGTAACATTCGAATACCGGTAATGATATACAGCGATCCAGCTATCATGTACCGTTATCACGGTCGACCTAATGATTGCCATTTGTTTCCTTCGTTGTCAGCCTTCTGACCGATTAATTGCGTGAAATTGTTTCGTATTAAGCATCTTTGATCTTGTTTGGACTATTGAGTACGTAATTGCCCGAGTAACAATATATGTCGTCGTGTACAGAGATAAACAGGTACAGAGATAGCGATCTTTGAGCCTTGGTGAGTGATCTTTTAAATATTCTGAACAGCAAGGAACCTGAAAATATATGTAAGAAGGCCGTGTGTAATTAGGCGCTACAGCGACCTCGCGGAGATCTCAACGTCCGCATAGGAAGCGCTCTCCAAACTACTCTTTTGTTAAACCCATAAATATCAAAAGTTTCGATATTCAGATTCCATTTAAATTAATCGAAACTTTTTACAATTTAAAACTTTTAAAATTTAATATAATTTAATGAGTTATTAAATATCCAAATTACGTACTCGGTGGTCGTATGAATAAATGATCGTACCATGGAGCCAAATAATAAAAATTCATAGTTGAGGTAAATTCACCGATTTCCTAAATTACTATTATACCTACTATTCAGACTATTTTCAAGAACTGTACCCTGCAACTTATAATCGTCACAGAAATTCGCTCAAAGTGCTCGATACCTGTATACCAAAGTACAACCAACGACGATCAACGAATCACAGGTAACCGAATAAAAACACGATTTGGTTTCAATCGGTCGTTCAGTCCCAGGATTGAATCCTCGCTGTTCTATCTTCTTTCTTATAACTTCCTCGCGTGGACGAGCTTGTCGATGTCCTGGTAGGTAGCCAACATCGCCTGATTTTGCCTGAGAGTTTGATCCTCTCGTGCAATTGCGCAACTCGCGTACGCATCCTCGCATTTCACGCCATCTTGTCCGTCTTTCGCGGCCTTCATGTACCGGAAGAACCTCAGGACATCGGGATTATCGCTACTGGGTCTTCTTAATTCGTTCAGCTCTCTGGACAGCTGTGCTGAGACCAGATTCGAATACGGTGCGTACCTGGCGGGGCTTCGGTACATCGCACAAACGGCGTATTCTCTGCAACCCTCCGTCGTGTGGCCCAGACGAGAGAACACGGCATCCAGGCGAGATAACAGAGGTGAGTAGAATGGGTCGTAGTTAGTTAGCAGCAGTGAACTCGTTGGAATTTCGTGGAACACCTGCTCATTTTTTACGAGAACTTTTGTGAGAATTTTGATACATGAAAATTATATTTTCGTAGGACAGTGTGAATAGACTGGATAAATGTTGATTATTACCATAGATCGTAAGTCGAAATTTGAAGATTTGAGATCTGAATGACGATTTGTGAAAATGAGATCTTCAATGGATATAACGTTAACAATTAATTGAACTAGGAAATTTGTTGGAGAAATTTTGAATAAAATAGATAAAATATCGACAACTGTATGGGTACGAAGAAGGTTGCGAGATCTTGAAGAAAAATAATGAAATCGTCAGTGAATGTAATATTATAACAGTCGATGATTTATTGATGTAGAAAATTTGTTAGAAAAAGAGACATTACCTTAAAGTCTTGCTTCTTAGAAAGTCCATGAGCAGCAACGTGGCGAGTGTAATAACGATCAGCAACAGCATTGGCGTGAGTTATTCTAGGATCGACGAAGGAATATCTCGATGCGATTTCTGGACTCTTCTGAGACTGCATCATACTTTCATCGTACATTACAGAGGCTGGTAATGTTCCTACCGGCTGTCGCGTCAGGTAGTCATCGCTGTACAAATCGGAATTATCCTTGAACTCGAAATTTTCTTCTGGCTGCGCCGTGGTATGCGATGATTGCGCAAACGATGAAACTCCTACAAAGCAAATTCGATCAATATCCGGATTTTTCTCAATTCGACCACGAAACAAGACAAACAGATAAACTAAATCTGTTATCGCACGTTTCAGTTACCAATTTAAGATGACTACTATAAGTGAAACAGTTTGGATATCTAGAATTACAGAATCACATTGTCAATTAAAGTAAGTGGTACAAGTACGTACCTTTACCGACGATATTACCGATACTTCCGATGATACTGGGCAGGAAAAGCGCCAGTAGGACACTCTTAATGATCTGTACACCAAAGATCAGAGGTAGCAGCAGCTTCTTCAGGCCAAATGCTAGAAAACCAAGTCCGAATCCTGTTAAAAAGGTACTCTTTCCCTGAAAGATGGCTGAAAGCAAAAGTACCAGCAAATTAAAGCCTTGCGGTTAGTCCTGTAAGCCATGCTGCAGCCAGCATATATGTATATATATATCTCTCTCTTTCTCATTCGCCTTCTCAGTTACTTCACACAGTGGCAGACATAAGATCTCTTTCTGAAAAATCATTCAACATACATGTAAGGTATTTCTCGAATTGCCACGATGATCTTAAATGAATACAATTACGCAACGTTGGTGATTGTCGCGAATGAAGCCGAATCTTTCGTTTTGCCAATCAGCGGTGAACCAGCTAACCGTCTTTTTTAGCATGTTCTAGCGAGAAGCCAATCAGTGATGTGTGAAAAGCGTATCGTCGACGCGCGATGGCGGTGTTGTCCGTTCGTTTCGTTACGCGACTCTTCGCCCTGTTGGCGCCAGGGCTGCGTGTATTTTCGTGTATTGCGTGTAACATTTCTCGAAAAGCGTGCTTGGGCCTTGATCGCAGTGTCATTTGGTCGAAACCAGTCTTCCGACTTTGGACAAAACCTGAATCGGCGGGTTGGAGATTCAGGCGTAAAAATAAATGAACCGAAAGCAGGTTTCTACCTTCTGACAAGTCAAACGTTTACTCTTCTCTTCCGCCATTTCTTTCACTTCTCGTGATTCTTGTTTTGGGAAAGTCGACTTGAAAAACTACGCAAACATGCCTACTTTCTAGACGGTGTTGGCCATCCAGTCCATTTGTAAAGGAATTTTTCAACATGTCCACAAAGGAACACTATAGACAGATACCGCATGATACGCCCACCTTTCATTTCATACAGATACGTAATATTGTATAGGAGTGAACGCGAGCAACTACAATCAAGACCCAGTTTTACCAGCTCGAACGCGTTCCACGACTCCTCAGCGAGCGGGAAATACAGCGACAAGCAAACGAAATCGGTCCGCGGAAGAGGCAACAACGTTCATAGCAACATAAAACAACGATCCTGCGAAACCCGCGGATGCGCCGTTGGTGCGAGCGGAGATTACGAAAGCGTGACACGAACACGTTCCGTAGACTCACCGTTGAAGAAGGTTCTAGCTTTTCTACCGGGTATTAAGTCCTGGCTCAGACGTATCTTTACTACGTGTTCTCTTGCGAACCGGCGAACTTTATCGAGTAGGCTTGCGTCCGGCCGGTCGTTACCTTTTTCGTCTTTCCTGCCGATGACGTCCCGATTTCTTATGATCTGCACCGAGTCGGTCACGTTGTACGTGTCGATCCTGGACAACCTGTCGAACAGATCGGACAGATCCTTTCGCGCGCAAGGCGTCGTCTTGTTGTCCTGGCAACCCATCGATTCCAACGGAAACGCTGTAACGTTCTCCATTCGCGTCGCCTCGATCTGATACTGTGACCTATCGTCCGTCTGTATCATCTGATTAATGTTCGTGTCGAGTTTCGAAGGTTTACCGGGCATCATGTGCGGATGCTGATCCAACTCGTCACTACTGAACGATACCTCGTTTTCGATAGAATCCACTTGAACTGGATGGTCGGTCTCGTTCAAGGCCGCCACGTGGTCCTCGACCCCGACCGTCAATCGGAGCCACGCGACCGCCAAGATGAGCAAGACGCCGTCTCTCGATCCACCCATGTTCCCCCAACTTGGATCCTGTCTCGCACGATTCTCTCTTTCTCTATCTCTCTTTCTATCTCTCTCTCTCACCAACTCTCTCTCTCTTTCTCTCTTGACTAGCTTCTCTTATTGCCGAAAGATAACTGCATCTCGGTCCACGACGTTCGCTCGATGTCTCCTGAAATAATAAAAGCAATGCGATCTTGTACAACGGATCTCTGAACTGAGGTAGCGGAGACGTATGACAGATGGTATCCCAATCGAGTAAATGTCAATTGAGTAAGTAATAATTACCGTGAACGAGTTCTTCTCGGAAATCAAGGAGCTTAATTGATAGTCGAGAATTCACGGTCCTCTGACTTCTTGGTTCCCAAAATGATCGTTCGTTTGAAGTGACACCAGATACACGAGACTGTCTATTCTCACAGTTATAACACGTAAATGACATGAAAGTGTGCAACCAACTTTGCAATCGTCTTGTAGAAATATCGAAGAATTTTTGGAGAACGTGTGGGTTTAGATATTTTGTTTAGAATCGAACACTGTAAAGACCTTGGTGAATGGAACGACGAAGACGTCGGAATGGTGCGCGACCATCGACTCGATACTACTGTCGAGCCTCCGTAGCATCGCCTCGGCTGATCCGATCTGGGTTACCCGGCCATCCGTCTGTCCGTCCCTCTGTCCGTTCCTTTCTACCTTCCTCTCTTCCACGTTCGTTCATTCGTTGGTTGCGCTCCCGCCACAAACGCTTCGTCTCTTTTCCTCTGGCACGTAGACGGTCGTCGTTCTCCTCTGATTCAAATCCAATCGAATTCGACGCGGGTCTAACGACCGCCGGACCGATTTCACCGGTTGGAATTTCGGCTGATGACGCTCCATCTGAACCATTCTTTACCTTTTTTTTTTCGATCTGGTCCAGAAATCGTATTAATTCTGATTTCAATTCGAATTTTTGACTCCAGTTTTGTAATGATGCGACATAATGTTGTAACCAAACTACGGATAGTTATGCTGTTTTTATGAAAATAACTAAAGGGTCTAGGGAGAAATGTGTTTCGCCTATTAAAAATTTAGCAAGTACTGTACTTTGTATATTTTATTATATATTATCCTATGTCCTTAAATATTATCACCCACAAATACATAGAAATCCGCAATCTTATTATAACGATAGCGTTTTATTACTTATTTTATGCAAATCATAATAGCGTCACAAATGGCTGAGTTTTACTTGTTAGCAAACATATTAATAGAGAAATGTCTATTCGTAAATTCGACTAATTGTATCGTGAAAAGTTTTATTCCTTCTTTTTTTTTTTTTTTTGTTTCTGAAATATAGAATTAAAAAATACTTTTCTTGTTCCTCGACGCACTGTAAAAATAGTATTAAAAACTAAGTTCAGTTAAATTTGGTTAAGGAGTTTCCCTATTTATCTGTTTATCACTGTGTAATAACAAGGATTAGAATACTTCACTTTTATCGTTATCATATCTGTCAGTTTGTAATCAATTCGTTCGTTCATTCTCGTGAACGGATCACCGAACTATGACGAATAATTAAAAATATTTCGATAGATAAAAGGTGGTGCGATCAACACAAGAGTAACTATTATGCTTGTCAGAGACGCGACGTCGAATGCAAGGAGAAATCTAATCGGATTCGATAAATGCATGACACCAAAGCTTGCGCGGAAAGCTCGTCGTGGAAAATCACCGGTATTCAACTCGTGTGTCTCCAGTGTCGTTGCACCATCGACATAAATATTAACACGCGTATTTTCAGATACAAGTAGGCCGCTAATCCGGTTTCGACTTTATTTTACTTCCTGTCGAAAAGATCGCGCAAAGAAAAATCGCAAACATCTTGCATCCAGAAGCCAGCGTTTTCATCGCGCGCTCGTTTGAAGTAGTACTCGAGAGAGCGTTGTTCGATACGAACGTGGAAAAAATCATAAACGTTAATGACGTTAATCAGGAGAAAAGGGTATCTCGTGTGTAAGCCCAAACAGCCTGGACACGAATACACCGAGCACACTTTTACGGACGATTTCACTGTGGCCGCGTCCCGAATTCACGGACGGTTCGGTTATTCCTCGAAATCGATGATCGTACTCGAGTGTTTCACTTGGAGCCAAGGAAAATTCGATTGGACGCGTGGCAAGAATTTTAATCTCAGAAAATAGATGCGATCGTGTAGATTGTATCTAGAAAGCAAGATGCGTTTAACATAATAGAACGGAGAGGTTTAGGTTAGATCGATATCGGAGTGTTTAAAGTCTTGGCGTGATAATTAGACAAGGGTATACGACAAAAGATATCTAAGAAACGAATGAAATATGGAAATGTCATTAACTCGTTAAGGGCTACTATTTACCTTACGACTATAATTCATTAAGAAGCTGGAGGCATCGGTTCGATTTCTTAATCATTATCGTGAGCTGGTTCGATGGCACAGGTACACCTAACCGGTAAAAGAGTTTTCGTTTCAGAACAGGGTCACGATAAAATACATCGTTCCCTTTTTTTGTTTTCAAGAACTTCACGCCTACGGCTGTCATCCGGAGATTGTAATGGTTTGGGTTAGATTTCTTATCGATTTAATCGTTTGAAGATATCAAGCGGAGAGAAAGGATCCACGCGACGGGACTACGTTTGTCTATGTTTGTATTTTGTTGTAAGAGAGAGAGAGAACGATAGACTAAATCAGTTAAATTTTGTTTAAACGCTTCTCGTTATTCAAAGTAATTTTTATTGTCCATTTAAATCTTAAATGCTATTCAAGATTAAATAAATTTCATAGATACTCGCGTCCGTGGAATTGGGAATTGAAACGGGTTATTAACCTTCTAGAAATCGTCTTAAGAAATTATTAATGAACTGCTTCGTAGTTTTGACAAGTCTTGATGAATAATTCAATAACTTTTGAAAGAAATGAAAGAGGTAGAGCATCGACGTGTTAGCAAGTTCCACTTCGAAATAACTCAAGAGAAAATTATATTGTTGTTGTGACCATATTTTAGACTAATTGTACGTTACGTTGTTGTACGTCTGCTTATCGGACCTGCAGCGAACTCTGCTAATCCAATTTTGTAAGAAAAAGTTCGAAAAATGTAAGTATTATAAAAGAGAAAAAGTCAACCGGTTTTAGAAAGTGCTCCATCATTTGCTCTGTATCGATCAGATTCCTCCATGCAGCTTTTACATGCGCGCATCAATCTTCCATAATCGTTTCCTTAAAAACGAAACGAAAGACCTCTTGAACCGTTGCGTTAAGGTTAAATGCTTTTCAGATTCCTTAGATTCTCTTACAAATTCTTGAGAATTAATATCGAAGCAAACGTGCACGTAACAACAAACCCTGCTTATCAAATATCAAATTTACCTTATCTTTGTCTTAATCTTATTATTATATCTTATTATTTATCTTAAATACCAATTTTTTGCCGAGTTGTTCGATTTATTACATACCGAAGTTAAGCGAATTTCTAGATAACCTGACATTCTCCGTTCGAAATAGAATTGAATATCTGTCGCAAACAGAGATTTCACTATCTTACTCTCTATACGTGAAATGAATACAGAATTCACCTTGACGCTTCTTATTTCACATTCTATCGTTCTTATCGATTCACTCGAATCTACGTTTACTTTTCATTCCAACTTCTAATTGCTTCAGACTCTGTTCTTTTTTCCTACTCGCTCCAAATTACGATTACTCCAAAACTCTGTTCGCTCTTCCTCTAACTTCGATCTACATCAACAACAAACGCAACCCTCTCGATTATCGATTCGCGTATCGATTAATTCAACGCCATTCGAACCAACCCATGGTATATCGAACATCGGGAGTACACATAGCGCATGCCGTTATGTTAATACTCCGTTCCCTGTCGGTTGTAACGTAACGGTCGAGTTACAGCGAGTGCAAGCTGCGTGTCGGCTATATCTCGCACTGATCGCAGGCCCAACTGTTTCAATGTATTGACTGGATTATTGTTATTAAATGCAGCGAATGGTTAACTGCTATCGCGTGCAACGATCGCGATACTCGCCCGCGGATTTGTCGAACGCGAAGACAGCCGCGCCACATTCGCCTCGAACTCGTATGTGGCCCTATAACGGTCTTCCCGATCGTGCATGCGTGCATGGGTCAACACGCGCGTGCGGAAGCACGCGTCACACGCCGGAGCGGCCGTCCAAATCTGTCAGTAGGTCATTCGTACGGGGAACTGCCGCGCCTCCTTTAAGTTTCCAATGACCTTGACCATCGCCGTTCACCTGCACCGATTGATCGACCATCGCCCGACTCCATTTCGCACTAGAAGATTGGAAGAGGAAAATTTAGAAGCTTGTGAAACAATTGGATGTATTTTTGCTATTTCAACGAGTAATGGCAACTACGTATATATATCTCTTGGAAAACGTTGGAAATGCACGAATGACTTTTAGCCAGCGTTAGATATTACATATGTAGCGATGATCGTAACGGAGAAAAGATTTCTAGAGAAGGTCGACGTCATTTTATGCTGGAAAGAAACATCGTGCGAAATCAGTCTGCATCTGCGAATGTGAATTTCTGGTAGAACGCTTACTGTTCCGAAATCAGAGGTCATTGTCATACTGAGACATGCCCTTACAACTATGGTAATAAACAATGCACGGCCATTCCTGCATGAATAAGAAGTTCCTAACCTTCAGATAGATTTTTCCAAACCCGTACTATTACATGCTAAAGGAACAGTATGAAACATGAAGTCTATCTAGCTTATCCTATCTTAAAGGAAGTAATAAATCATTTCTTTATTCGTAACTTTATTTAACCAAAAGTTATTTACTATCTGGTCACTGACGATCGCTCGCTACTATACAAACTACGCGTCTGTACATTCTCGAGCAGGCCACACGCTTCAACCCCGCCCTCCGATTATTAGCCCGGAAGTGATCAGCGTTGACATCACGCTTGGCGTTGCTGTTCGCGAATTCGATTTTATTAGATTACGGTACCCAAATATTCACGGACGACGTTGGAGGCTCGCGTGCCACGCAACAATACTCGCGAACAGTTTCTGCAGTTTGCAGAAGAAAATCATCAGACGCGTGTTCGTGATTGCAACGTTTACGTACGGCGATGCTCATTACCAATTTTGTAACGGTAGCGAGCATGGCGTGTGAAAGTCATTTCTCGACGAGGAACGCACTCGATAATCATTGCTAAATATAACTCGTTTGTAGTTTGTCGCCTCATAATTAGGATGTTTAGGAATAAAGAAAGGGGATTAGCGAGTCGCAAGAAGAAAACCGCAAATGCGTAGAGAACACAGTCGAAAGTTGCTAAGAGAAGAAAGCGGAAGGTGCACAATCTTAGTTCGTCCGTTTGAGTTTCGATGCAATGGCAAGTTGAAGTAGATCAGTGATGTTTTTCCGTGCTCCCTAACTTCATCCATAGGGGTTGCGATAACCCTGGTATCCCATGTAAGGAGAGTTTGCTGAGACGTAATCACTTCTGTGAGACCATGGCTCCTCTTGTCCGTATGCTGAAGAAAATAACAAAAAAATTATATAGACACTGAGATATTTCATAGTAATTTAAAATAATTAAAAATAATTTCCCCATAGTTTATATACCTGGAGATACTTTGAAATATTGTATAATAATTCGAAATAATTTAAAGTAATTGTTGACTCTCCCCAATAAATAATTCGTTCAAATAGAAAATTTCGGAACGATTGAAATTTCGTCCCGATAGAAAAGTCCAAAGTGGCAATAACGCAACTATTGCTCGACAGTGCTTATGGAAGAGCGATCGTCATACTCGAGTAACACTCAAATTTTCCATATCCCAAGAAACACGTGCAATTATTAAAATTACTACTATCAATGAGCTATCGAAATGCATTCTATACGACAATTCCACGTTTAGGAATCATCGAGTGTTATATAACTGTAATTAATTGACAAGGAGAGAAATATTGTGTCATCGAGCATTGGCTCAACGTATATTGATGATATTTCGACCGTCTCGGCTATTCTAGTCTCCTATAATCGCTTCTTACAACCGATGTAATTTTCATCGCTTTGAATTAAGGAAGCGTGACACAAAAAATATAATCGTGTTCATTTACCTGTTGGATAATCGACGGGTGTATCAGCGGCCGTACCCCACATGTGATAAGGATAACCCTGGTAATGTGAATTCGCGAATTTACAAATCTTCAGACGCGCCAGTAACGAGGGAACAATGATGGATGCTAGCACTAGTAGCTTCTTGATGAAATGAACACCGAGGAAAATGGGTAGAAGCAACAGTTTCACTTTCAATAGGTTTAATAGGATTAGAAGAGGAAGGATTATGGAGGTTTTCTTCTTCAGAAGTCTCCAGTTATCTAGATAAAACGATTAATATCATCGATATGAAAATTGAAAAAATTGAAAAAAAGAATTTATTCGCGAGTCAGTATTTCAGAAATATTTCAGAAATTCAGTAATGCAACTATCTGCAATGCTGATAAAACGAAATACACGTTTCTTGAAAACACGGTTTACATTCGAGAGACTCAGTTCTGAAAATTAAGAATATAATTACCAGCAGGGTATTTTCTGCTCTGCATTTGAATAAGTTCATCCTCGTCCATGATCATAGGCGCGCTACCAAAACTCCTGCCAGTGGCAGAGTTGTCAACCGTGTAAACCAAAGCTCGTTTCGTCAGCAGATCCTCCAAGCAGTCCCTGACGAAGTTCAAGGCCTCGACCGCATCGGTTTTGAATACACGTGACTGTGGTAACTTTGGGAGTATCGGTTGTCCAGATATGGATGGGATTCTCACAATACGCAGGGAACCATAGCTGTATTCCTAATAAAAATGAAAATAATTAATTATAATTTTATTGGATTGTTTACAATTTTATTGTGGTTCTACGTCGTCTGATGTTACGAGATGCGAAAATCTATGTTTGGAATTAACTCTACATATAGGCCACGACTGTACGATTCGATTACCGACAGCGTTAATTAAAAAGTAAAAGTTGACGAAAGTAACGTGGGTACAACGTGTATGTAGATACTCTCGCTGTTGCACGAACACGAATGATAATAATGGTTTGCAGCGAAATCGTTACGGGTTTCAATCAGTTACACGCTACTTCCACTAATTTTCCTCAAAAAGTGTCTTTACCCGTACAACAAAGCACCTTGTGGAAAAGATTGTTTCATTTTTACGACAAGTTTCCAAATAACGAGTACAATGCGGCTTAACAGCGCGGACTTCTATTTGGAGCTATGTAGTGCATGACATTTCTTAGAAGCTAATCGTATGTTCAAATTTCTATCCATTTGTAATCTGATAAAATTCTTAACAAAATAAAGATCGCTATATCACTGTCATACCTTCTCCCTCACAATGTCATGAAGCCACCTGGCAACTTCGTATTTCCCACAAGTGATTATATCTTTGCGCAGGCTGCAGTCTACTCGAGATCTTTCGACAAACGTATTGTTTGAATTATCAAACGCCAATACAGAGGCGTGCTTCGAAAAACAATAAAAAGTCACTAACAAAACGTAGCTAATTCTCTCGAACCAGCCCAACTTCCAATCGTCTCGTATACACTTCATGATTCTGCGAATGAAAATCCAAAAAAACAAAGATCGTCGACGCAACGATCCTCTCTATCCCGAACTTATACAGGAATTTTTTCGATGAACTTTTATTTCCATAATTATATTCACAAGATGAAGAAATAGATGAATGAAGGTACGTGAGCACCACGCCTTGTTTATGCAGACGAGACGACAAGATTAAGTCCACAAGCTCTCTGACGATAGTTACGAGGTGTCCGGACCATTTATATGTAGTACATTTAGGTCGGTGGGGGTACCGGTCCATGGCTTAGATAATCCTGCACAGAGACTTGATTCTTCGCGTTGTAATGTTTGTAAAGGCAATGGCGAACCTGGTGAACGGTGCTCATAATGAAATTAACTATCACAATAGATCAAAAACGTAATTAAAACGTAGAGCAGTTTCAGCAAACTCTGTGATAATTAGTCATTATAGTACCAGTAAACGACTTCGTTCGTAATTTCAGAGATATTCGCCAAAATTTGAATTTTAAGCAAAGTTGCATCTACGAATCTTTGGCTGATACTGATCCGATCTAACTAATTAGCATTATATATAGCAATCATAGACATTTGCATCCCACGACTCTTCAACTTCTTCTCAATGTAACCTACTGCTTCGGTTTAACACATCCATCATGTGACGAGAAAGGAGATACACTGTTGTACATGGTTGGATGTTCCCGACCAGCCTCTTTCCGAGACCGGTTAGTACCCTTCGTTGTTGAAGTAGAGGTTTTGTTAAACGTTTTCAGTCGAATTACGATTCAGTCGAATACGAGCACACGTATGATTGAAAGACTGGGTTAATGAAGTGGGAAAATTGAAATAAGATATGCACAGAAACATTTCACATTAGACTTGAAAAAATAAGGATAAGAAATAAATAATAAGAAAAAAATAAGAATGAAATAATTTGAAAATACAGAAATGCCTTTCACATATACTTCACAAAAAATAACTCAAATCAGCAAAGATACATTGTTGCAAATCTACAAGCTTTCTATAACAAATGACAAGTTGAAAGGCAAGAAAAAAAATTTACATTCGGTGGTAAAAAAGTATAAACTGCAACATTTATCACGATGTTTGACGATCTGCAAGGAGAGCAGGCAGAGGTTTTGCCTACTTTCTCATTGCTTTTTGATACTTACTTCTGATTATCTAACTGGTCGTAATGAGTGACATAGTTTTCTTAACTGTCAGTAACATTCTCGAAAACTCGTCTCAATTTTATGATGGTTGCCGAACGAATTGTCCAAACAAGAACTACAAGATCCAGTAAACAAAAAAAAAAAAGCAAACAGGTAAAAATGGTGCTCGGAACTCTAGTTTTGATACCACAGTCAAATATCTTCTCAACGTTACATGTATATACAGAACTTATAAGGTAATTAGGTTCTTCCCTTTTACCTTTTATCAAAAGCGGTGTAACGTTTTCATTTACATATAATTTACATGTACTACTTTTCAAAGTATTTTAAGTTTACATGTATCGTATGAATGTCACGTATGTTTTAATTGGACCAAGTTGATTTATTAATCAGGCTTACTTATTTACTTATATTTGTATTATATATTATAATTAATACGTGTAACTAATATTTCTTGCCTGATCAATTATGCCTATTTACATAACTGATTTATAAGATTTCAAATGCAGAACATAACGGCCACTCATGGTATCATTTATCTTAGAAAATATTCTCCATCTACTTTTATGTAACTTTTAAATTTGAGGTTAGTTAAAATATGAAAGGATGTATATTGTTTCAATTTTATGGTAAGATTTTTCTTAGACCCTTGCAGATGAATTCTTCTTTTAACGATGGACACAATAATATAATAATATAGACTATAGAACATCCACATTTGAAAAAAATGTAAATTAATCGTAAATAATTTTTGAAATGTCATATATACAATCATTCATAGTACATATAATTCAATGCTCCGATAGGTCTTAATGGCGTTGCAGAAATTATAGCAGCCCAACTATCTTGATGAAAATTATCCTGAAAAGTATCATCCCATTGCCATAACCTCGTGAGGGTTGAAAGCATTAAAATCTTATTTGTTAAAACGAGACCAAAATCGAAGTATAAAAATTCAAGAACCATATCAGAATTAATTTATGTATTACACCTTGCGATCTCGGTTTATGGGAGACATGATTCTTCTTTTGACCTCGATGCAGCGCAATGAGTTACTCGTTGGTCTTATTTATGCATTAGGATGGCGACGTGACTTGTCCCAAGCAAAAGGAATATTCGCACGATTTTAACTTTTATTTGGATTTCTCTAAACACCATGAGCTTGCTTCTCTATTTTCGTGCACATGCAGTTTCTATCTTGGATAAGATCTCCGGCTGTTCCACTATCGAGAAGCTTAATTACGCGATATGTTAATAACATAGAGTTGCGTAGTTTCATAGAGGAAAGGAAGTCCCTGATAGATTTTATACCGAATAAAATCTCGCGATTAACAAACTTTCATCGCTGTCAAGACGATGTTAATCATTCCTCAAAATAATTTACATACCATAATACTATTTACGTCGTAAATAGCTACGTAAAATACCGCGTACGTCGATATTGGTAATTTGTACCCGTATAGCGTAATAACAACTATAAATTGATATCTTGCAGATCTTAAAATTTTAATTATTTTAATGATCCTTGATCATGTTAATTAGGTGACGATTTCTCTACCGAAAATACCTTTAAAGTAAAAATTCCTCACCCTTTTTAGAACACCGTTTGAAGTCAATGATTAAGAATGTCTTAGCTCTAAAAAGTAATTTACTGATAAATCAAACATATTTTATCAATGATCATGTGCGCTTCGAAAAAAATGTATGTAGATTTGATTGTAGGGACGACCAGGTTAAACTAAGATACCGATGCCTGGAGGGCGGATTCCTTAGACACGCCACATTCACGATGCAATTTGTTTAACTTGATCATTCGTTGACCCAGTTTTCGCAAATCATGTGATATGATATAAATCGATACTAGGAAACAGGAGAAATGAGCGAACATATAATAAAACAACTATTCGGCCGACGAGAAGATAGGTCATCGTCGATAGTTGCAAATCGAACGTTCGATTCAATTCAGACCGGTCAAATCATAACAACGTGACAACTAATAAGAACATTATTAGATCTTGATCGTGAATCGATTTTATTTTGACACCTGAAAAAAAAGAGGGAGAGCAGAATTGCTCATTAACATCGGTTATTTAAGGATTGCGGTGAATATGTGGCTGAGGGAATTGTAGTTCACGGATTCGAACTCGAGGCACGTTAATCACCGTCGAAAGTATTGAGTTGATTAATGCATTCTATTTCACGTCTATCACGATGATGCAGAATTTTGCAGTTAACATCCTATGATGGCATGCATCTGGTTCAAATAAAAAACGCAAATGAACACATAACATATGTAAAAAGAAAACAAGTAGACAAGTGTAAAGGCAATAAAGAAATGTAAATAAATCAAATCTGTGAACAAGACAGAAGGCTAAAGAAGAAATGTAAGCAGAAAATGTAAATAAACAATAACTATTGTATAAACAATTTATAATGTGTTGAACGTGTTAAACGATTATCCGAATCCAGTAATACAAGTGAAGTAGGTGATAACTGCTTTATGTAATAATTGTGGGAGTTACTTATAATGATCAAATATTAGCTAATATCTCAGCGCAAAGAAATATCGACAGCGATAGTAAACCGCTTCCTTGAAACGGTATCACTATAACAGCGGTCTTATTTTAACGCGTACCATTCATATGTGGGCAGCGAGTAGGAAACAGGATCTTTATCTTCTTATTATCTGTCAGAAGATAATATAAATATATACAGTGTATCTTAATCGTTAGACCAATATATATATATATGTGTGTGTGTGTATGTGTGTGTATATATATATATATACCACACAAGCTCTTTATGAAGCAAAACGCGCACACATTAATAAAGATGCTTAATATGCTTCTTACCAATCTTTTTAAAGAAATAATGACGAACGACAGAATTTCTTCGAAGCACCATAAAAATTGATGTCAAACCAACTGGGCTACATTTCACGGAACGAATAGAGGTTTGAATCAACAAACGGCCTCGCAGGAAAAATCGCAGTGGACAATAAAATTTCTAGACTCCCGACCGGAGTAATTTCCTGCTTTGCATAATTTGCGAATAATTTTATTGTTTCGGAAACTCGAGTGATCGCTAGAAATCACGGCTAGAAATGGACGAGGGAAAAAGAAAGAAGATTCGTCATGTCAGGCCGCGTTTACGGTTCGCCTATCGTCCACCTTTGGTAGCCTCTATTTTATACAAAGCCAAGGATACCTAGATTTACGGCAATATGCAATTATTACTCTCGAGATTCACTGGAACGCGATCGTGAACGAGCATCGTTGCCGGCAGATCTATTCCGGTGAAAGTACTGAACTCTATCATCAATAATTATTGATCTTCTGACAAAAAGAATAGCAGCTTGGTCGACTTTGTTCTCACATCAATACGTCTCCGGCAATGGAATTATGCCACTAGGTGAAGTGTAAAACGTCTTCGCGAAAAAATGCTCGTAAATACAGAGAAACTGATCTGTTTCTCTGTTGACGGAAACACGTGGTGAGAAAAGGTGAGAAAAACTCTGCGTCCTGAATATCTCTGTTTTTGAGAAAAATCCAGATCTGGATTGAGGAAAAACGAACGATCGGGATTCGATCGATTCGTAATTAAACTGGACAGTATGATTAAACAGGGAAAAGTCGTATCTCTTAAAGATCCGTGTTATGCGATCAATATAAACGCGCGCACATAATCGCGCGTAACGGAATAAAGTTACCGCGTGCGCCTCATCATGCCTTTCGTTTTCGGTTTCAGTTGCATGCGCGAACACAGGCGACGAAGTAGGTTGCAGAGTGGACAACTAGCTCACGACAGAGAAATGGTGAATCAATGTCGATGCGTCTGAGGTTGATTAAATCAAACAAAACAGTGGATTCGACGTTGCAAACGCGTATGCATAGCTGGGGCGATGCAACGTGTCGCTAACGACCTCGTTTTCAAATATACAAAATGAAGTGCAACTAGAACGGTAAATATGCTTCTTTGGCTAGGTAATGAATGCAATAAATTCGATAAAACATTCCTTCGTGGATTGGTGACCTAGAAATAGGCACCCCCTGAAATTATTAATTAGGAGCATTCATCCTATTAACTTTTTTTTTGTAACGTGCATCTCGTATGCAAAGAACGTGAGAAACGTGATGTCATACGACTATTAGTAAAGTGAACCGCAGCACGGATGTCTTTCTTATCCCGTCGATAAATCAAATATGTACAAACTAAACTAGTAATAGCGTAGGGATAGAAAATGAAAGAAGCTATTAATTGGTAATCTAAAAAACTGAAAACAACGAAGAAGCTGGTATTCGAGGTCGATGGTTATATTGGCTGACCACTACTCCTTTTATGGAATGTGTGAATTTTCAGTGGGCACTGTTATTGCTTTGAAAAGAATTGCTTTGCACAGTGGTCAGAAACCGTAAAAACCCGGTCTAAATTCATACGTCTCTTAATTATGTGTTATTATATACAAACAGAACAATTTTTGGGGGTTTCCGGAATCACAGAATCTAGTTTTGGCATTTTTCTGCTAGGATGAGAAACAACCCTTATAAAACCAGCCTTTTAGAAGATGCATCAGGCTAGGGAAACAAAATATTCGCCACTTGATGCAATAGATTTCGATTTCAAGCGAATAGTTATAAAATAAATATACCCTCGAAACAACACATGTCTGTCGTTTTATTTCTAACTCGACTCTGTTTAAAGCAAATAGGATATGCAGCAATAGGATAATTTGTTTGATCGTGTCTTGGTCGTTAATAATACTGCTACTCGATCAGTGTTTTTATTGTCGTCAAGCGATGCGTAATCGCAAAGTAACACGAAATCACGCCTACTTGTTGAATAAGGCAGCGTCCAGATAGTGGGGAGTGTTATCTAAACGAAGTAAAGCATTCGTATTCTACGATGAACTTTAAATTTTCGCGAACGCTTGATATTTCAAACTGCTCTTACGACAATAGAAAGCAAGTGGCCCCATCTATTGGGGGGTTGAAGTCTTACTAAGAAGGGTTGTGACTATCCTTTGGTATCTTTGCTCTTAAGTATTTACCAACTCTCCTATCCCAAATATTAAAATAATCTCCTAATCCTCCATTAAATTTATAAATTTACCAAAATACCTTTCGCTAAAATTTAAAGCCATCCAATTTAACCCAGTCTACTCTAAAATCAGAATTTCAACTTGCAAACCGAACATAGACACACCACCATCTCTTGGCGGAAGGAACAAACGAGAAATGATGGACAGTAGTCGCGCACGCGTGCACGTTATCGATAACGACGTCGAAGGGGTGAGAAGCAGAGGAGAGAGATGTGCATGGATCGAAAGGTCGAGCGAGACACGAGGTGCCGAGTACTCGATGGAACGACACCGCTGTGAACGGTGGAATCGTTCAGTCGTCGGCGCGAGATCCGCTACCGTTGACGTCTGAGCGTCCTCTCGCGAGGATCACGCCAAGAGGAATTCCCTTACTTCAGGAACGAACGAACAACACCCGACAGGAGCTGCTGACTTGCATAGAACCGGTACGACCGCATGGTGGGGTGAGTGCTCGTGGAAGAGTAGGAAAGAAACTGGTGTGTGTCGGTGGTGGGAGGAGGAACAAGTTTGAGGAGCAGAAAAGACTCGCAAAATGTCGAATAACAAGGACGTCAGCGCGTTTGCTGACGAGCGAAAGATCGACATCGAGAAGCCATACTGGGATCAAAGCACGTACAAGGGTAGGGCGCTACACTTCCTTACGGTCACGAACCCATTGAATCTATTCCTCAGCGCCAAGGAGCTCGAGCACGCCCGAGACATCGTCACAAAGTACAGGTAGTTAATATGTATTATGTTGATAATGCATCTGACATCGTTATTATTTTGCATCAGAATATATGTTAATAGAGGTTGTTTATGTTGTTGTTGGCTTAATGTTCGTACGTAACGTTTGTATTAACATAGAAAAGGAGATAGCCTGGCACAATTAAAGGTGACGCAGGACGAGTTATGGAAATGCAAATACCGGTACGACAGCGCGTACCATCCCGACACGGGCGAGAAAATGTTGCTAATTGGACGCATGAGTGCCCAAGTTCCGATGAATATGATGATCACCGGCTGTATGTTGACGTTTTACAAGTACGTACTCATTGCTGACGTAAATTCTCGTGATATATACTACATAGTTTCGAGGAAAGGGGATCGAGTTTATCGAACGCGCCGATAAACGCCGTTTAGACCTTTCACCTTGTGTAATTCCAAATTACAAACACAGACGTCCGACGACAGCGACCGACAGTCACGTTTTCGCGCGACCAGATAAAAGCGAAAGAGAAGAATCAATCAGTATGTCAGAAGAATTCAATTATCGTGTTGGAACTTTATCTCGAGACTCTTCGTTGCTCGACATAACAGACGCAGATGTCAAACGCATGTCAAGGACAATAGCGAAAGGATCCGTTTTGATGAATTTTATAAGATATTCTCATAGCAAACCTTTTTAGAATATTTCATTTATCATTTTTCAGAACGACAGCGCACGTCGTCATTTGGCAGTGGATAAACCAATCGTTCAACGCGATCGTCAATTACACAAACCGCAGTGGATCGAGTCCAATCCCCATGAACACGATTTTACAAAGTTACGCCATTGCAAGTGGAGGGGCTGTGATGACAGCCCTCGGGTTAAATCGACTTTTACGGAATGCACCACCCTTGGTAGGTCGATTAGTACCGTTCGCAGCAGTTGCCGCTGCCAACTGCGTAAACATTCCCTTCATGAGAATGCCGGAGCTTCAAAACGGGATCGAATTACAAACGGAAGAAGGTACGAAGGTCGGCAGCAGTAGACGAGCAGCAAGCAAAGCCATTGCCGCTGTTACTCTGTCTCGTATTCTTATGTCTGCACCGAGCATGAGTAAGTATTGAAATTGCTTTCATCTGTTATTCGATATGGAAGTCTGTCGTATGAATAGAGAATTAAAAAATGTTATATCTGTTTTAGTACTGTCGCCCATTCTAATGAATTTCATGGACCGACGACAAATGTTACGTAACGCGAAATGGGCAGTCGTCCCCATACAAGTTTTAATTTGCGGAGTCTGCCTGACGTTCGCCACTCCTCTTTGTTGTGCTCTGTTCGTACAACGAGTACCTATTTCGGTGGACGATTTAGAACCAGATGTACGAGATCAGGTGCTCTTCGCAAATCCTAATCTTCGAACAGTGTATTACAATAAAGGTCTTTGAACAAGTCGCAAGACTGAAATGCTATCGGGGAAAATATGTAAAATTAAAGAAACGTATCGCGAAGTGGAGAGTTTAAATCGCGATATTTCTATGTATAAGTCACTGACGACTCAGAAGTGATTCTATTAGAATGGAAAAACATACAAACATATATATAAATATGCAAACATATCCCCAAGCGCTATTCGCTGATATTACGACTACTGCTCGTCGTAACTACCAAATACCGCCAAGGAAAAGTAACGGAGACAATAAAATGGTACAATAAAGTAACATTTATTGAATACAATTTATAAATTTACATTATTTAGTGCTACAATATTCAGTTCAAGTTTAGTTTTGATATTATCGTTTTGATCTATGCCGACCTTCCGTAGAGGAGCCGGAGGTTTTATTTTTCGGCCGAATCGACCAGTCTTCCTCTGCCACAGACCGCTTCTCGGTCGATTTCCAAGTTCCCTATTCTTCTGTGCGCTACCAATTGGCGTCGTACCATGTTCGACATTCGACAGTCTACCCACAGTCGCCATACAGGTTTTGTAGATGCTGAACTCCTTCTTGCTTGGCATTTTAATGACCACGCGATCCTCTCCATCCTTCCTTAATATCGTGCCGTACGTTCCAGCGGCGTGAATGAGAAAACCTCCTTTATCAGGATATTTTTCCACGCAATTAACTATCGTCCCTTTGGGCAACGCTCCCAATGGATAAGCATCTCCTTCAAAGGCTCTGACATGATTTTCAGGAATGCCTTTATGAGTACGGATTATGTCTCCAACTTTCATATTCTCCGTCGCGAGAATGTACTGCAAGTTAGAACCGTTTCCAATCAAAGCTACGAACGAGGTTCTGCAACCGTCCTTGAATACTGCTAACACTTTGTCTTCTCTTGGGGGTTCATTAAGATCAGTAGGCCCATCTCTGATCCACTGGATCCAGTGATATTTGTGTTTGATTCCTCCACCGATACCTTTTGCCACCAATCTTCCTGTTTTAATCGTACATAACATGAATGAGAAAAAATGTAACATTGATTTCGATATACGCTAATCGAATTTCCCGCCGTAGTAGGAAATTCCTTTACCGACTGATGGCTGTATTGTGGAAAACAAGAAATCTATATAAGGGTTAGGGATATAAACTTTGAGAAAGTAATTTTTCGTCGAATTATGAAAATGTCTTCTCAAAAGAGAACAATATCGAAGCAAAACGAGTGAAATTTAAATATAACACGCACCTGTAACAGGATCTCTCCCTGCTAAATTCGTAACATTTAAAGGTTCAACCGTATACTTGTCTTTAAAGTGGACGATTCTTCGGTAACTTTTCCCTTTCACTCCAGGTTTTGGGACTTTCACAAGATTCCACTGATTTCTTTTCGGCTGCACTTGAACCGGCACTGAGGCAGGTTTGTAACAAATATTGGCGACATGTCTCGTGAAAACACGAGCTACCAACGACATGGCAGACATTTTGACTCAGGTCGATTACAGTGCCATCGTCTCATCTAAAGAACATGTTTGAATCCAGCGGTTACCGGTAGATGTCACTAGGAATGTTTCTAATGTATCTTGATTCGTAATTGTTAGTTAGAACGCGTTAATGTTCCGCGTCGTGTCAACTTAGAATTTTCCGTTTAAATTAATGCGATAGTGTTACTAAGTGTGCTGCGAAAGTGCTAAGCAAAATGTAACAGATAACGTAATTACAGAGTTAAATCGGTATCGCTGATCGTCATACGTACTTGAGAAAATGATCATTGAAAGATATACGCTTCTTAAGAACCTGAACGCAGCTAGCAAACGATCGGAAAATGAAGAGCTGAGAAGAAACACTGACAGATATGAAAAATAGGGCGTGCCAGATTCATCAGGTACGTTACCGGGGCCATTATATTTATACGAAAGATAAAACAACGTTATATTGGAAATCAATAAATGATTTTCCATGCTGACGAGCAATGCATCGTCGTTTCATGCTAAATTTTCACCGGTGCATAAATATAAAATGCATTATCGCCGGTGCACGTTAAATCTCTCCCGTACACGGGAAAAAGTGCGAGTGACGAGCCGTTAAATAACGATACGCGTATAAAACGCGGGAACAACGCGAGCGCGCCCTCGCGGTCCCCCTGCTCCGTGTACTCGGAAAACAACCGATCGTAATCTTTTTAACCTTTTGAATAAAAAAGGTCGGAACGACATTTTCGCGCACAATATCATTTCTATCTGAACTGAATCGAATCGGAAACTACGTACCGAGGCACGCGTAATCGTGTCTGAATAATTCTCTCGTGGCTTAATCGTACCCTGTTTGGCGGGCTTTTTGAAATAATAATCGCGAGTAAACGGTTGTGTAACGGCCGTACGAAATAGCTTGCGACTCCAAAGAAGGTCGCGTTGTTCAAAGGAGCAAGAACGCGCGAGTATACGCGAACCCTCGTGACGAGGGACAGAAAAGGGAAAAGGTGCGACGAAGATAGTGGCTAGGTATGGAATGGTAGGGACGAAGGGGCGAGAGAGAAGGGAACGCTTAATTGGCCTGGGGTAATTATTTTATTAAGTGAGAAGATGGCGGATGGAATGCTAAGAGAGAGCATGCTGGTGCGGTCTGGCGGGTAGGTTGTCGGTGGTGGGCCGAGGGGTGGGGCGGGGGTGCAAGCGCGAAGGGTGGAGCGAGCAGTGGCGGCGGCAGGTGACGGTGTGGAGAGCGTTTAAAATACCTACGTACCACGAACGTGAATACCGCGGAGCCAGTTTCCCGTGTATATGCGAACGCGGCCGCAACTTTCCGCCGTGTACGTGTCTCTGTTCGCGTGCACGCGTGATTCTCCTCTCATCGTCGCGTATACGTTCATGCGCGCTTCCACCTAGCACGCGTCGAGTACGAAAGGGATGGAAAAGCCACGGGTAGGTTCTTTCCTCGTACAGAAAGAGACGGAGAAAGAGGAAACGTAGCTTGAGAGGAAAGAGAGGAAGGGAGAATGAGGCAAGGGGTGGAGGAAGGGAACGGTGCTTGCGCGCGCGTTCAACGTTTCTCTGTTGGTTGCGAAGGAGGAACATCTATTACCCGGTACATGGGCCAGAGGGGGAGGGGTGGAATCGTCGAGGGAGGGGTGCGGGCAAGAGTAGTCGAGCGGCAAATTGTCCGCCATCTTACCCACCTTATACCTTATCTCACACCCTCACCGTAACCACCCTTATCCCCCTTCCTCCGTGGTCTCCTCCTCCAGCCGGTTCTTCTCTCATCCTACACGCCGTTCACCCCCTCTTCCTCCCTCCGCAACTTCCATCTTCCTATTCGCTTTCTCTCGATGTTCCCCGCCGCGCTGCCGCCTCGAAAGCTTTAGATTACCTACCCCTTATAAGCGCTCGTGTTGCCCATTTATTACCACGACTCTCGCGACTACTACGAGACCGAAACTACCACCTCCTTGCATCGTTCTTTTTTCCTTTCTTTCTCTTCCCTACCTACGGTTAGTTCGTTCCTTCGTCATTCGCGCCACCACCCACCCATTTCCCTTCCACCCCGTTGGTGTTCGTTTATTTCTTACCTTCTTACATGACGCCACGGTTCTCGTTACACTTAACACTGCTTACTGTCGACGTTAGACACGTATACCGAGATGAAGTCGAATAACACGATTAGTCGAATTTCCGGGAAATGGCCTGCAGGTCGTCGCGATCCTCGCGACGCCTACTTTGGGATACGTGCCAAGGATATTTAAGTTTGAAATCTAGATTTCCCGGAGAACACGTTTTCTTTTTTTTTTTTGTGTGTGTGTATATATATATATATATATATATATATATATATATATATATATACACACAACATATATATATACACACAATATATATATTCGAAGAAGATCGAAAAACAGGTTCGAACTTTAGTACACGAACGTTACTTTTAAAGAGACACCCTCCCTTTTTTTAAAGGCGGACGAAAGTTTCCGTTTATCAGGCTGATTCGAGATAGCTGTCCTACTCCTGTACCGGCGGAGATACTTCTCAATATTAGTCACGCGAGGAAAGTTTCGGGGATGGTGAAAAAAAGCCCGGAGGAGAGCTGCGAAAAAACAAGGATGGATGGAAGGAGAACGATGGTCTCGGTCGATGAAACGTTTCCGCAGGGACGAGTTGCGAATGAACTGCGCGTCGAGTAAGAAAAAGGGCGGCCGAGGTAAATGACGGAGAGAGAAAGAAGCTTGGAAAAAATAAAACGAATAGAAGAAAGAAGCAGAGTAAAATGGTCGGGAGCGAAAAAAGACGAAGGAACGAGGTGGAACGAGAGAAAAGGGTGGGAGGGATTGAGAGGCGCGACGCGGAGATGGCATTTCGCATCGTAAAGTTTTGCAAGCTACCGCGGAAGAGAGACGAGAAGACGGAAGAACGAAGAGACATGGAAGTAAACGAGAAGATCTCGATAGCGATGCGACAAGATAAAGACAGAACCACCGTTGACGGTTAGTTGCCTCGGACTTGTTCTCGTTCGTTTCCTCTCAATTCGTCGAGCGGAGAAGAGTCGTCGCTTCGTAAGATCTAGAGACGAGAGCCAGCAGGAGAAAGAATCGAGTTTGATCGAAGGGGATGAGTAAAGAGAACGTGAACGAGAGAAGGAGAAAAAGGAATCAGAGGGTAGATCAGAGGGAAGGGGAGAGGATAGCGAGGACCGAGTTGCGAGCATCATAACGGTAGACGATGGTGGCACGAATTGGTGAAAGAAAGACAGAAAGAGGGAGAGAGAACAGCGGTAGGATGAGAGGATTGCCACGAGGAGGTGAGGAGTCAGGAGGATGCGGTCGAAGGAGGGTGCAAATAATAACAATAATCATATTTCCCGGCAACATGGCCGCTGAAAGAGGGTGGCCGCGCAGCCTGGGCCGCGTAGGAGGGAAACGAGGTAGGGGTGAGGCAGCCAGGCAGCCAGGGAGGGTTATCATAATATTACAAACCACCGCCGCAGGGATGTATCTATACAACCCCTCGCCCTCACTGTCGTTCACCGTCCCTCTTTCCCTTTCCATTTCCCTTCTATCTATCCTATTCTTGCTCGTGTATCTTACCCGATACTCATCCTCCTGGATCTGCTGTTCCACTCGGCCTCGCGGTGAGGATTCACGCACATATATACACGGACTAGCTAAGTCCTTGTGCGCGCGATTCGCGCGGATCGTCGTATCCGACAATTGTCGCGTTATACACCCCCACACCCCTTTTGGCTGCACCAGCTCGTTCTCCACACCCCACATCTCTCGGGCTGCGTCGTTCTCTGAATACGATCCCGTAGAAAATGTACATCCGCGACATGATCAGGCTTTAGTTTCCACGCCCAGCGGTGGCTCTCGTTCGCCGGAGATATTCGCTTGACGAAACACGTCCACAACCCCCGTTCAAAACCTCTATCGCCGTCTCCACCACCTCCTCCGCCTCTGCGTCTCTCATCCTATGGGACGTCGAACGCGCGGACACGTTCCAGAAAAATAATTACCTATAAATCCACCGCGACGAATTCAATGCTTTTCACCGGTTCCACGCGTACCTTGCGCTTTTTATTCGCCGCGCCAGCCATTGTCCGCCATTGTTAGCGTAGCCTGCCAACGATGTCGATTGTCATCGATCGAAAAACCGAAGAAGATACTTTTTCCACGTCGACGGGAATAATTTGTACTTCTTCTTCCATTCACCGTCCTCGAATTCACACGTCTTTTACGAATATCCTCGCCTGCGTTTACACTTTAGATTCTTTAAATCGTTCATCCGCGATCGGCGAACGGAAGATCTCCGGACGTAATGGGTCGCTTAATCCTCGATTCGTCGGTCTGTCGGTGAAACCGGGAGTCTCCTTGCTCCTGAAAAATATCACAGGAGGCGAGAAGCTGCGGCAGACAGTCTGTCTGCGGAAGAGCCGGTCGAGTTAATTTCATCCAGATGTCGAGGAGCCTTCGAACGGTTCGTTGACTTTTCCGCGCGAAGCATCGGCATCGTCGTCCCTTCTAATGGCTTCCTAGATGTCCTTGTCGACGAAGTTGAGGCGATACGCCGTGAACAGAACGCCCGACTCGTGCTCCGTGTTGGATTATTTTGTTCGCCGTTCGCTGCGTCAACCGGATGCGGCGGAACTTCCGAGCGGAAAACTAGGTGTTACGAAGTAATTTTGCTCCGCACGGCGGCGGACGCCGGCACGATACGAGCGCTCATTCAGCGATAATTATGTCATTTACCGACTACGCCGCCGCTCGACTGCGCCGCGTTACGGAAATTACGAGTCTCGCGTGTGGCAATATTATTCTAATTATGAAAGCTGCCGTTTCAAATTGCGAAAGTAACGCTCTATTTATACCGCTATCGCGCGACATGTCGCTCCGGAATGAGAATACGTAAATCGGCCAAATAGTTGCGGAAAATATCCTATTCGCAAATAGCGGCCAATTTACTTTCACAATACACATTCTCGATCGTTCGATTAATCGCATCAGCCGTTGAATCTTTTCCCAAAAATTTTGAAACATTACCGTTTTGTGAATTCTTCCTCGTTACCTACAGGACAAAGGGTTCGATTTCTTGATCACACGCGCTAACTATGGCCCGCCTTCTAATAGATAATTAATCTAGAAGAGCGTCGCTCTCGCGTTAGACGTCCATTCAAGCCTATCCGATTATCGTATGCATTAAAGTCGACGCATCTAGCTTCGGCGATGCTTAACTTCGCGTTAAGAAGATTAAGGGGGAGCCTGCCTCCGATGGAAGGTGCCGGCGTTCAAACGCGGTGAAAGCCGAATCGGAGTCGTACACACGTAAAATTGCTGAAAGCCGTCTGGCTGGCTGCGGAGGATGTCGCGATCCATCGAAGACGACAAACGAACGACGACGATGGAAAAAGAGGCGACGACTTCGCATCTATAGAGAGATCCGGAGCCGGAGCCTGTAGCACCGCGAGCACGTCGGTCTTCTCCAAGAGGGGGTGGTGTCGAGAAAGGGGGTAGGTCGAGACCGAGGATCGGCCCCCCCGGGTAAGAGTGGCGAGATCGGCGGCAACGTGAAGGGGGAAAGGAAGCACTTAAAGAATTATCCGAACTCGCAGGAGGGATGGGATTCCTCGCAAGCACGTGCAGCCTTTCCCAGGCCAACACCTAATACCTACTAATACCGTGCCGTGTATCTATCTACCCTTTTACCGCTCTGACGCGAGTCCTACGAGGCCAGGACTACGGAAAGAGTAAGTAGGGTCGTGTTTATAAGTGGATACCTACGTAGTGGCGGGCTGCGGAGCACCCCCGACGACCGAAAGGTCGACCCGGATCTCCGATCCTGGACCGCTCGAGATGTGGAGTGGAGGAGGGGGAGGAGAGGCACGATACACCTTCTCATGAGAGCATAGACTGGCGACCGATAAAAAATACCTTTCGATGCCTTTGGCTTTCTTTCTTTCTTAACCCCCGTGGTCAGTCCCTCGACCCTCTTCGATAGTCTTTTGTGTATTTTGTTTTAGATTGGTCCATCTGTAGGGTGGTTTCTTCTGACACATCGTTCTGTTAAACAGATTAAATCCCTGACTGTCTGTTTATTCGTTTGTATTTCCTCCAAGAGAACACGCTGCGTTGGTCTCTGTACATTGCGTTTTTCCCAGAATCTCTTAATTTTCCATTTTTTTTTCTTAATTGGACCACGAAGAAGGAGGGACGCAGATCGCTGACTTTAAGCTTCGGAGCACATGTCACCGAAGTCCTTCTGGAAATCCCTGCGGCTGCTCCTCAGCGGCAGACTGCTGGTCTAGGGCCCGTTGAAATTCGTCGGCCGGCTAATTGTCTGGCTTTTTCCCGGCCGCTAGGCTGCGCGCCGTCGAAATCTCGTCGAGAGTTTTTCGACGGACGTTCGGTCTGTTCTGTTCCGAGAGGGACAAGCGAGAAGAAGAGAGACGCTCGTCGAGCGCCGCACGTGTTGCCAACGCATTCTCCGACAAATTGACTTCAGACCTCGACGCGGTCCGCGGTCGTCCCTCCCTCCCCTCCATGCTCATCGCCTGTGACTCGACGACGTCGTAGCACCCTCTGAAAACGATCCTCTCTTCTGCCGACTCGACCCACACCGCTCCGGTCCATGCTCACGACGACGCCTTTATTATTAGCCGCGGCGAAGCTAGTTAACCGAGTTAGTTAAGTGAGAATTATTATTTAGCTGTCCCGTCCCGACCCCTCAGCCTTCTGCCTCCCTCCATACCAGGCTCGCATCGTCGTCGTCGTCCTCTTGGGCTGAATGGAAGGCGAACCGAGTCGGAGAGCGGTGTCAAGCTGAATGCCGCGTAGTGGAAACGCGTACCACCAAACCGCGTCGTCCCACTCATCGCCGCGGTTGTCGTCGCCGCTTCGTCTTCTCCACTCGCCGTCTTATTTGTCCAGGAGGGCCGAGGTGTCGAGCAGTTTACGATTTCCGACTACTTTTCCATGCCGTTTCTTTCGTTCGTCGTAGCTCCCTCGAAGAATCAGATGCTCCTTTAGAGTAGTCGTAGCACGCGGCGAATATTTAGAGGTATTTAGAGCTAGAATCGTTGTGGGGATTTTTGGTGGAGGGAGGATAGGACGCTTGTTGGTTTTAGTAGGATGTTCGGGGATTAATGGCGTGGCAATGAACGTGCTTGAGCTTGCGAGGCGAATTTTAATTGCGTCGGTAAACCGAGAGACAACTGGGAAATATTGTACACATCTGTTCGTAAATCACAAGACACTTACTAGTTTTTGGATGAAATCAACGTCGTGGAGATTTTTAGACGGATGTGCGATATAAATAATTGGTATCTATCGATTGCGACAAAACTCGTTTTAAATCACATTGTTTGTGAACTTTGCGTGGCAAGTATTTAGAGTGTTCATTCGCAATTGTCTTGTTCGCAAACCATATCGCTTTTAATTTCTGGATTTGTCTAGAAATTAAAAAATATGGAAGAACGATGATATTAGAAAATCTGTTTTCTTTTTTCTCTTTTCAATATTTACTTAGAATTTACCACTTATTTTCGTCAACCTCGCGCAATCAATAAACTTAGGAAAGTAAACCATTTACGTATCGATTACTAATACGAATAATTCAGAGCGCCAGAGTATAACTTTGGAAGAAAACTCTGTCATAAATTGACTTCCACGATCACCAATTTCGATTGCATGTACCGTTTTACTTTTGCTTTATGTCACACCATCCACACACAATTAAGTGCCCCTTAAATCGCGTGATCCCCCAGTGCATCTACTTACCAGATCAGCTGAGAGTTTCTCACAGTTTACTAGCCTGCCATTTTATCCACGCTGTCCCCGATCTTTCCTCCATCGAAACTGCCTCGTCCGCAATGATCTTAACCACCGCTCGTCGATCGAACGATCCGAAAAATCTAAGTAAAAAATCAAATGGGAAAAAAAGCTGTAAAACCATCGGACCCCTAGCGATCGTTCGCCATACTCTAAACGCTGGGTCGCTCGTAACTCTTAAATCGAACGCAACACGCTTTCAATGACTCGAGCTTGCTCGTACTCTAGCCTGAATCGCTAGAATCCTGACCAGTCACGGTTCATCGAGGATCACCCGCCACTTTAGAAGTATACGCGGATAAATCGGCTCCGGGGAATCCAAGAGGATTCTATGCTTTCTAGAACCGATGGACCGGTCGAGGGAGTTGGAAGGGAAAGAGCAGGCAAGGAGGGCAGGGGAGAGGAAATCGAGGCGGAAGCAGTCGATGCTCTTATCTGTCTACGGTACATCGTAACGATTACCCGATCTGTATAGGTAGACAAGAAGGAGGGCTGCTCCTTCTGCTCGAGTTCTCGATTCCATGGGGTCAGGATACGTTCGCCAGTTTAGGGATATTTTGTGCCGGGCGGTAGAATCGTTTCCCGACGGGATGGGTCTGCCTCTTAATTAGCTCTTAAGCGAAAGGCAATTTGTACGCGGATATAAGCCGAAGTACAAACTTCTCTGGTGGCGGTGTTTTAAACGTTTACGTAAAGTTTGAATCGCGCGACCGCAGCATGACTGGCGCAGGAAAGATCGTTACCGTAGCAGAGAATCCGTAACCTCTCGATCTAGTTACTCGGAGCTTGTTGTTCCACGAGCGGAGGAGCCCTCCTTTGTTCATCGGCGTTGTGTCTGAAAGAAACCGTCGTACGAAGCGAAGTCGCGAACCATCTGTAATCGAGGTCAGCTTTCCAAGCAGGATTCGAACGCAACAAGAGTCAGTTTAACAGAGAACTTTTGTCCTTCGAAAGGAAGGCAATATTTTCGAAGAAACGCGCTCGAACCGGAGGATTCCATGGCGATCGATTAAAAGAGAAAAAAATAGAAAATCCCCTGGCGGAAAATCCGTGAGATACAGCGGCGAATAAAATCGGACGAGCGAAAAGCGAACGGATAAATTACCGAGCGAGATTGCGTGGAACGAAAACAGGCAATAAAGATATCGGGCCCGGTGAAAAGGGGATGATACACTCGGACCAGCGGGGGTTGCGTCGGGCTCGAATCGAGCGTCGCGGGGAAAGGAATTTTCGCATTCATACGAAACGTCGTTGTGATAAAAAAATTCGTGCTCTGGGTAGGTTCTCGCCTGGCGCGATGATGCGAATAGAGGCGAGCCCGTACAGCGAGCCTCATATCGTATTAATAGGCAATCCGGACAGCAGAGGGGTGTCATAAACTCAAACCCCTAATACTCGCCTAAACTACCTCGGTTAAATAATGGAATCCCTATTCCCACCCGCTCACCACCGCCTCCGCGCTTCCTCTACTTACTCTACGTTTCTCCCTCCTCACTTTCTCTCTCTCTCTCTCTCTCTCTCTCACTTACTCACTCACTCACTCACTCACTCCTCCGTTATTCTCCCGTTTCTCACCTACTACAGAAACTAGCGGGAGCTTTGTACTTCTCATTGCGGCTTCCACCGCGGCGACGAGAATATCCGTGCACCACCGAGATATCGTGTAGCGTCGCGGCGATGATCGTCGCGCAAATTAGTTGCCAATGCTCGATTATTCGCGTCCGACTCCTCCGGATTCCAATTGGATTCCTCATTGTTCGTAAGAATTACACGTTTACGGAATCATGCTTAGGATTGAACCGAATATGATTGTGAATTTTCCGTTTATTCTTAAACGATTAATTCACAGGCAACGGAAATATTTGCCGAGCAGGTATAATTGCAGTTTCTCAGTCGAGCGTACTAATAACCGTTGTAGGCGAGCGTGGAGCCGTTTAATCAAGCACAGATAGTGTACAGCGCGACGAGCTTGAATACCAGAAACATAACGGAAGCCATAGAGCCGGGAATACGCCCTAAATTTGGCAGGCAATGGGCCTCGAAATTCCGAAATGAGACCTAGACCGTGATAAATCATTACGTATATTTCTTCAAAGTTCCCTGACGGACGATCTCCGAGTACGTTCTACTTATCCTTATAACAGAAATACACACACGGTTAAGCCACAATGGACAGCATGTTAACAAACGAGCCGGGAATTTATAACGTATTAGCGAGCAATTTCGAGCAGCGCATTAGGTCCCGCGCGCGTCCCCATCGACGAAACAACCCCCGCCGTGTTGTTCGACTCCCTTCGGCGAGTCGATCGCCGATCGTTTTCTAATTTGCCGAGCAAACACTCGCGCCGAAACCGAATAGGTTAGCCGGGGCACAATCGCGGAGCCACGGAAGAGAGGCTCGCCACGACAGAAGGGGGTTGCGTCCACAGAGAACAGGGTGGAGGCGAAAAGGACGAAGCAACTAAAGTAAGTACCGGCAAACGAGTCTCTCCTTCTCTCTTCTCCCCCTTGGTCCAACGATGTCCCACTAGTTCTCCCTCATTTGTAAGCATCTGTGCGTGTAGAAGTCGTCAATCCGTGTACGACTACTACGCGCACGTGTGTGCGCGTGACGAATAAACGATCGTGGTACCACTCTGCGGGAAGATGATCGTGTGTGCCCTACGCTGCCGAGCACTTTCGTGCGCAACGTTAGTCCGCTGGAACAGGTCGACATCTTGGTCGTAGTCGTCGTCGTCGTAGCCATCCTATCCGTCGTCGTTGACGTGGATGTGTACGCGTGTATGGGGCCCCACTGCACCCCGGGTAACAGAAGGCAGATCTCTCCCGGGAGACTCGACGCTTGTTTGCGCTGCTTATCATCAGTTCCCATTAATATTAAACCGCATTCAACGAACGAAGCCCGCCCCACGGCGGTCGGCCGATGTGTACATAGGTATAACCGACGCGTATATACATACGCGGCCGAGTTTACATATATTAAACGCGTGTGCACACCCCCGCTGCACCTTTCTCTCACCGACCAGCTCTCGCACACGAACGAACTGGTAACTGGTCTCGTAGCCTGTGTATTTGTGAAAACGATCGCGCACACAGGCTGAGCTCCGCGTCCGTGAAAGTAAACGAGACGCGAGTGTAGGAACGATTACTCGTCCGTGAAGGTACGAGCACGCGAACACACGCCAATAGCGCAGCGCGATACTCGGAACCACCGCTGTCCACGCCGGAAGCCGCGCGCGTTACGAGCGATCGAGCGACGAAATAGCCGAGGGTGGGTGTAGCCGATGCGCCGTTTCGAAGCGTGCACGATGCCGCCGCGGGGAGGACGCGGTGCTCAATTTTCACCCTTTGTTTAATCGCCGACCTAGGAGTCGACTACATTAATTTAATACCCACGCGTGCGCGCCGGCCCGTTTGTTCCCGAAAGGGGAGACTCCTTACTTGGATCGTAAAAGGGGACGAAACATTGGCTGGCAGCGTTTTTAAACGCGTGACCGATCACGAAGCACCTGCAACTTACCCCCTCGTGGCTTTCGATGACTCTCTCTCTCTCTCTCTCTCTCTCTCTCTCTCTCTCTCTCTCTCGCAATCGACGTTGGCTGTGTAAAAAACGGAGGAGATTCGGAGCGGATTTTATCGAGGACGGAATTAAGTTTCGTCGAACGAGAGAGAAATTCTTGGACGGTTTTTAAAAATAACGCTCGAAGCAGAGCGTGAACGGGACACCTCGTGCGCAATTGTGGTCCGCGTGGGTGAAGGCAAGCGGAGGTCGATTCGACGTACGAGTCTTCTTGGAAGAGAAAACGATCTTAATTCGCGATCGATGTATCGCTCTAATCACCCAAATTCTTTCACTTCGTCTAACGTGCACAGAAGGTATTCATCGAACGGTGTTTCCCAATTTCAACTACGATTCCTCCGTTTCGTTCGATTCTCTTTCGATCGAAGTCGTTCGATTTAACGGAACCTCGTTTCACGCCAATTCTCGATACGGGAAATTAATTTTCCAACAATTATCGCCTGGGACGAGGAATAGTCTAGGTTTCCGTGTAGAGAGAAAAATAGGGAGGAGAAGAAACAGTCTCGATGGCGTCCTAAAATAAGACGAGTCGTGGAATCTCCGGCTGGAAACGCGTAATAGAAGCCGAGAGGCCGGGAGAGTCGGACGTCTCACTCGTCGGCAACAGTGGGCGGAACTGTGATCGCTTAGAGGCCAAAGGACGATTCAATTAGAATCGACCAGAGCAATCCTGTACTCCAACTGGTCCCATTGACCGTCCTCTCTCTATTTCTCTACCCATGTGCCGTGTTACTCCATTTGATCGACCTCTCTTGGCCGCGATTAAAGCACTGCCAGAGATTTGCTACCGGTGAAAAAACCCTGGCTGGGGATAATGACAAAAATACGCGAAGCTTTGTAACGTTCTTGCTAATGTTCTTTCTCCGTCTTTCTCATATCTAATAGAAAAAGAAAGAAAAAACAACAGAAATAATTGTAAACTCGCCAATATTATAATACAATAACACGATACCGGCGAAGAACCAAAAAATACCGGAAGCTCGATGAATATTTCACGGACGTTAATCGTATTTTCGTAACCAAACGCAAATCCATTGGTAGCCCCCTTTTGTTCGCCGTCGCTTCGGTAAATGTTTCACAACTATTTGACGATTTCATGCCCTTAAACGTTTCGGAGGCTGGCGTCGCGGTGCGTGCCGATTACCCCGTAAAAGCGCGTAAAATCGACGAACCCGCCCCCCGCCCTCCAATGACCGAGCAGTAAAAATCCCCCTAGCGTTTAACGAAACCGGGCCGCCGCGGCTCGTTGCCTCGTGAATAAAAACCAGTCGACGCAAAGGTTTCCAACGGTGGCCACGACACGGCCACCAGTCCCGTTTTTCTATCGCGCAATCGAAACGCTTATTTCCGGAACGTCTTAGGTCGCTGACAAAATCATGGCTTTCGTTTTATCGCTTCGAACGTATATTCGTTTGCGACCCGGCCCGCGACATGGGCGGTTTCCAGAGTGGAATGGTTTATTCGGTGCAAGGGACAGCAACCGAACAGTCATTAACGTTATTATGCGCCGTGCTGTTTGTTCAGGAAGCTTAGGCTTTATATAGACGTGCTAGACTTCGTATAATCTGGTATTAATCGTTTTTCTTCGTTCGAGAGAGTGACGGTTCATTTTTTATCCGAGACGTCTTTCCGTGTCTCGTGGTCGCTTAATCAGAAGTAACTCAAAAGTAATATTTCTTTGAAGTCGAGGCAGTTAACACGTACGTTACTACGGCGAATTGAAGAACGGAGAGATAGAGAAATATTTCCTACGGTATAATTAATAATCTTTAATAACAATATTTTTATTCCAACTATGAGATCTGTTTCTTTCATTTTTCTCATCAGGCACCTCGGTTATATATTCATTCGCTTTGAAATTAAATCTACGCTATTCTTAAATCACATACGTGAAGCTGCTAGGAAATCTATTATTCAATTACAAGTGCTATTAATATCCGATTATGCAACTTTTATCACGTTAAACATCGTGCATTTTTACTCTTCGTTCGCTTACTGTTTCTATTGCGATGCTTGTTTACATTTCTAATTTGTTTGTTTATTTACGTTCCTAATTTGTTTGTTTACATTGCCAGCTAGTTTATTTACATTTATCATTTGTTTATTTGCATTTCTATAATCACATAGCAAGCCGAAACCCAATATTAGAAAATGAGTTCAATATTGTAACTGCTCGTATCGAAATATGTATCGTACCCGCTTGTACCAAACAGTTAATAATGTGTACTTTGTATAGAAGATTAATCACGTAGCACAGGTGATAGCGATAACCAAACTTGTTAAGGACAACAGAATTTAAGATGTATCGAAAATAACTCGATCGTCGTTTCTCACGACCGACGAAGCGGATGAAAAAGGGCGATGCCGCTCGATGCATCGGTCACTGTCAAAAAATCACCACCACGATCGCGGAGAACCCCGTGGAAGAATCGCGTCCAGCAGAAAAAGTGGAAGAACGGACACGGTTGCCGAGAATTTCTGCTCGATCGGTTTCACCATGGCCCGTCCGTCTCCTTACTGGCCGCGGCTGCACGCGTACGGATGGGGTGACATCTCATTAGGGAGACAAATTGCTTCACCTCTCGACTCCCTGTATACCAGCCCCACTTTCTCGCTCCCTTTCTCTCTTTCAGCTGCTATTCAACACAGAGAGAAGAGCTCGACGGTGCTCTCTCTATAAATAGATACTAACCACTTTCCCCTGGCCCCGGTGTGATGCGCGTGGAACGCGTTCAGAATGTGCAGAACGCGTGAGCTCTCACCGGCACTGTCCTATCGGAACCAGCCGATATCTGCTCGCTCCTCGAACGATCACACCGAACGTTCGATTCGTCGTTGCCTGGAAGCAGCGCGCAGTGTATCCAACCGATCAAACGTAAAACCGTACAGAAGGAAAAGGCAAAACAAGGATCGCAAGAAGAATCGCAGAAGAGAGGCAGAGAAGAAAAGAGAAGAACTCGAAGGGGAGATAGAGGTGGCGAAGCGGCTGCGGTCGGTAGCCGGCGGCGGCGTAGAAATGTATTAGGGCTCGCATAGCTAAACTAATTGGTTAAATCTGTTGGGCCGCATAACTGGGAGGCTAATTGGGTGATTTCCTGACAAATTATATCCACCCCGACGACTACGCCTACTCGGTAGCGGGACCGTTTGTCACTTGACACTTTGAAGAGGCGAACGTCCAACGCAACGGGGAGGAGGGCCGAACGAACGCGTCGGGAAACGGGGGCGGGAAGGTAGGAAGAAGAGAAGGAGGTGGTGCGCGGCTAAGACAGAACTGTTCGGGTTTATTCGCACCAGGGCCGACTTGACGCGGACTTATAGACTCGTTCGTTTACATTGCCAGCGCGTGTACAGCGTATTCGCGTTTTTGTCCCGTCCTTTCTCCACCGTTTTCCCTCGATCCGAGCGGCAACGGCGTGCGAAGATCGTCCAACGTCGTCCCGCCCCCGCCATCGCCCGCGCCGCTTTCTGATCTCCAGTGGCGCGAGGAACGGAATTATTTTTACTAACGAGCCGCGATGGGCCGCGGCCGTAAGTTTCGCGCGAAATTGCCACCGACCGCGTCGTTAATACGCGTACAGTCGTTAAGAATTCAGACGTCTCCGGCGTCGCGGCGTTCCGCGCGGCGTCACAGAGACGCGCGGACGAATTGGAAGTTACGAGACGCGTGTAGTGGCCTTTGTGGTGACTCCGCGGACCTTTTTCCGTCACCGACTCTGTCGACTTTCTACGTACCTACGTACGTCCAGATTTTTATTCTCCTTTTTCGTGGATGAATTAAAATCGAATCCGCGAGTCTCGAGATTTCACTAACTGACAGACTGACGTTTAAAAGAGTCGGAAGTCGCCATAGATTTAAGCAAACCCTCGGACGAGTACTATTCGTACTTGCATGATTATTACAGTCTATTCGTTTATCGAATGAGTGATCGTTGGAAGTTTAATGGGTGGTCTAGTTTGTACAACATGTTGTACCGATGATCATAGCTTACGCCATTAAATAATTGCTCGTACCGTCTCGTTATAAACTCAGTATCATTTCCCGCATTCGAAACGCGCCAGGGACTATTTACAAAGCGGGCAACCGCAAAAATAGCTTACACTCCGGCAGACGAATACACTCGCTTATCCGAATACAGTTGCGTATTATATTCCCGCGAATTATCACCATCAAACGTTTTACCCTTTGTGTTCATCCTCTTGTCTCGTTTAATAGCGTTGGTCGTACGTCTTTAAGAAGCGAAATGAACGGTCACGTTTGTTTGATGCGCTAGCGAGCGTTATTCACAATGTACGATCTCGTCGAGACGATCTAAGACGGATCAAGGTGTAATTCGCGGCAGATGGCACATCGCCCGGAAATTCATAGCTGTCGGCCTGTTTAACCACGCACTGTACCACTCCCGTGAAGATCGCGACAGTGTACGCCACCGGTATCAAGCGGTTTCTCGAGCGAAACGTGCAAAGTGGTCGACTAATCGAGCGCCGTTCGAATTTTGGCGACGATTCGAGGCTAATCGGTCGCATTATCGAACCGATTCGTTACGCGGTCCGATATCTATGCTCGTGACACTTTACGAGCTGACAAAAATTTAACAGATTCTTTGGAATGTCTCATAGCTGTCGATAAATCGCGGTAACGACCGACGTTGGAGATCTGGAAATATCGTCGTATCTCATAGACGATTGAACAGGAAAGGTTGCTGCCTCGATTCGAACAGCGTTTGGGTATAATTCAGTTTATAAAGATTCTTGCTCGATGTTCGGAATTTATGTTGTAGAATAATACAGAATGGTATAAAAATAATATCATTCTTTTCCAAGAGCCTATCTTTCTCGAGAAATTCGCAATTGCACGACTTTTCGGTCACTTTGCGCTCATCCAACTATCGCAGTAGCTACACTCTCATCCCAATCGAAGACGATTAAGAAATCCCGTGCCATGGAATTAGAAAATTCTCTGGGCGAGTTTCACGCGGCTGCCGGTCCATTGGGCGCGAATTAAGGCTCAATCACGAGCGCAAGAACTTCCGCGGGCCGATCTGCGTCGAGCGTCAGCACGCAGATCGTAAAAGACACGCTCCTCGTCCCGTTTAGTCGGGCAAGTGGATCAGATCGCAGTTAGGGAACGCAAAGGAGGGAATCTTTTAATTTGACGCACCATAAAGCACGCCTAGCCGGTTTCCATGGGATCCCCGGCCTCTCGCCGATGGTGTGACAGTTGGTACCTATATTGTATATGATATGGTGCGCGGCCCCCATGGGAGGTCACGGGTGACACCGTAGCGTGTCGTATCGCTGCAATAATAACGCGTAAGCGATACCCGAGCTCCGTTCCCCCGCGTCTAATGCGATATATTATATATGTACTGGCGACCCTTTTACCAGCCGTTCACCATTCGAGTACGAGGCATCGCGTAATCACCTCCTTTGGGCCCTATTCGACGCTTCGCACGCGCGTCCTTTGGAAATCGTCCTCCTCCTGCCTTGACATCGAATTATCCGGAAAGCTGTGTCGTCATTAGGTCCATTATGATCCCCGTTACGGGCATTGTTCTCGTTACGCCGGGTACGCGGCCTCTGGAATATCTTTGGCTAGCCCGAGACTCTGCGGGGAAGCGTAAATTGTCGCAACCTGTCCCGGATACGCTTAATCCCTCCGACTCGATCCGATTGGATTTGCCGAATGGACGTTGATACAGTTTAACGCTTTTGCGGATACTTAGAAGTTTTTCGAGGTATTTAGGTATCGTCCATTTACGGTCGAGCTTTTTGAAGAAGAGGTTTACGAGTCTATCGTGAATGTACATCGTCGCTGAGAGGAATCGTAGCGACTAATCGATTTGATTTGACGATCCAATTTGAATTATCATACGGTGAACGGTATGGTAAGAGACTTTTTTTCTTATCCCAGCGTACCGTGGAAATGGTCATTCGTCTCGTTCGTTGAAACGCGATTAGGAAGTTTTAGAAGGATTCGGAATTTTATTTTCGAGATGTTGGAACAGAAGAAAAGTATTAACGAATCGATGGAATTTCTGATTCTTGCGGGCGCGTTTTCAATTACGTTTCTATCCGCTAATAATGTCAGTCGAATGCGCAGCAATAATCGTTTGAAAACGAGCTTTATTAAACAAAGGGGGGCTTACTAATTAACATCAATCGATGCTCAATAGTCTATAGAAAATGTTAATTGTAAACCAGTAATCACCAACAATTAACGCTTACGCGATTACGCATTAAAAGTCACCGCATTGTGCCGGCTGATTACGAGCTTGAGCAAAATGATACCGCAAAAGTACCAACACGTCAAAAACTGTAAAAACGGTAAAAACTTTCCACCTTTCTCGCTTCTACCATTTTTCCTCTGCCTCTTTTTTTTTTTTTTTTTTTTTTTTTTAGTTCTTTATTCGAGTTTCTCTTCAAAAGGAACACGGAACGTCAACGGGGAATTATGCTTCTAATTAAGAGGATAATTACCTCGTAGAAGAAGTTCCATCGGAAATAGAGCAGCGGCCTGCGAGTATCTTAACGTAGTTGTCGCTAAGGTTACTGAAGTATAACGATCATACATCATTCTGTTCGCCACGAACCTAATTTCCGCTCGTGTCACGCGTAATTTCATCTACTTTTTCACGACTTCCCCGATCTCTAATTAGGGATAAACGATCAATCACTCGCCTCTGGAATGAATCAAACTGGAACATTCTTAATGAGACATAGATCACGGATCGCGAGGCCGATACAATTCCATTAGTTTTGCTCTTCATTTTCGGCGGATGTTGTTCGATAAAAAATTAAATATTCGTTCCTGTGTAACCGAACTCGATCGTATTTCAAACGCGAAAGGAGCTCGCGCCAATTGGCATTGAGGAACGCTCGGTATTTGCGTTTGAGAAAGCGATCGAATATTCTCGAATTATGCATGAAACGACTATAAGGGTGAATTACGTGGTATTGTAGTCGCAGCTATAAATAAACAAGTAAATAATTCTATTCTGTTTGCCGTGCCGGAAACCCATCGTTATTATAGATGGCGATATAATTCTTCGTACAATATTTCCGCGTGAAACAACTTTAAATACAGAATCGAGCGTTCTTTCCTTTTTTTTTTTTTTTTTTTTTTGATCGAAACAATCTAAAACCCCTAAAAGATATTCCCATACGAAGCCAGGAAATTCTCTTGTCCTCGCGGCAGGAAATCGAATCAATTAACATGCCGGCTAACGAGCTGTCGATCAAGTGGACCAGAGGCTGGTTCACGACCAAGCAAGCCGCTACCCTTCTTATCGAATCAACGGGCACGAACACGAAGCCGAACGCCATTATATCGATACCTGGGGAACGAGTCCGGGTAAACAGACCGCGGATGAACGCGGAGAACCGAGGAATATTCCAGTCATGCGTCACAGGGTTAAGGAGAGGGCGTGCTGGCCGCATTGATTTACGTAGAAGAGGACAGGACGTCGAGAGGGAAGACCTGGAGAGGGCCAAGAGGGGTGGGACACGCGCGAAGAGAGAACGAGAGGAACCAGGCAGAGAGAGAGGGAGTCGCAGAATCCGAAGCCACGTAATCGGAATAGTCGATTCCCAACCCCCTTACCTTACGTTCGTAGGCAGCCTCCGTTTCCCTCTTGCTTCTCCTCCTTCCACGTCAGGATCCATCCTCCGGCTCGGAGTCCTCCCTTCGCCAGGAGGTCGGATGCCTGCCTCCCTTTCTGACACCCCTTGGTCGCGTGGATACGTGGTCGAACCACCGCGAGGATACCGTATAATTATCGGATGCCAGGTAACTCGAACGCTCTCGGCCGGTTTTAATTGGCCAATTATCGTGGCGCGAATAGAAGTGGTGCCGTCGGTCCAGATAGGCGTGAAACTTTTGGGGTGGCCGGCGTACAACGAGCGACAACACAGCGCGACTTTCCTCTCTGACGAGTATCTTTTGGCATCGTTGGCCCTGCTAGGGGCCAGCTCGTAGGGAAGATCGAGGCCAACTCTACGTTTTCGTTCTATCTTTGTGTATACGAATACGTGTACGTACGTGTATATGGATGTCCAGGATGAGATAGTGTAGAATGTGTTTGTGCTTGCGTGTGTGTGCGTGTGTGTGTGTATGCATGTGGACGTGAGCGAATCGTGGATCGGGATCAGAATCGGGAGCACGAACGGGCGCAAATTGGTCACGGCTGGTCTGTTCGATCTCCGTTCCAAACTACCCCCCGCCCCTCGACTCTCCTCCAGTTCTACCTTCTATCGTCCCTTCTCTCTTTCGCCTATCGTCTCTTATTCTATATTTACGTCTTTCTCTGGCGGATCGTCGACCGGTATCGTTCGGTCTTTATCCCGGTTCACCCGATGTCTATCGATCTATCCTTCTCTAGCACCCACACGCCCTATGCCACCCTCTCGCTCCGCTCCTCCTTTTGCCGGTCTAGCCATCTATCTATCAACCTAGCTTGCTCCTCGACTCGTGCACCGTTTCAGAACTATTAGGAACGCTCGCCTAAACCCACATCACTTTGCCAGGTAGGGTAATCCGGCAGTGTGTTCACCTGCGACCTCGCAACCCCTTTCGTCCCCTAACCTATTCGATGGATAACAACCTGTTCTTTTCTATTCCTTCGTACATGATGATCCGATGATAAAACGCGTTTGAAAGTCGCACGTCGACCGTAACACATCTTCCTCTCTCACTTTCCTTGTTTCTCCGCCGTGCACAAACACTCTTTGTATTTCTCCATTCGTCAGTATTCGTAAGAAAGCTTTTTGTCAGCGAGATAGTTAAACCGAGTAACGACGAGAGTAGGCACGTGCGGAACGGTGAGCGGCGGCCGCTACTCGGCTACATTGTCGGTGTAAATTTTTAATTAAGCTTTGGTGGCCGGCTGCAAATTGAGCTGCAGCCGGCGCGCCGGCATTCAATGCAGTAAATGCACCGTGCACGCCGTACGTGTCATTTACGAATTAAATTAATTTGTTAGTTCTTATGCGGTGGCCGGGCGAGCCGGGCCGAAATAAATTTACGATAATGCTCATTAGCCGAGCGCGGCGAGCGCCGCGTCGAAAATTAGTCCGGCGGCTGCCAACTACCAGTGCCTGGAAAACCATCGCTCTCGTCGTTCCATCCGTCGATGCGCCAGCGACGCGCCGAAAACGATGCGATTACGCGATTCCCGTTTCGCCAGGAACATCTGTACGGCCGAAGTAAAACTCGACCGATAAAGCGGCCGCGTAGGATTATAAATATTTGATCTGCTTCATTATGCTATCGATTCGCGACGCGGTCGCCGACTCGCGCCCGCCCCCGACCTATTATTACAGCTTATTAACGGTGGATCAGAGGAGCCAGCTTTTCAGCCGCTCTCGTTTCCGCCGCTCAAGGACTCGGGAATATACGTTTCAATCATTTAACTATTTTCCTATAGAGTGAAGTTAGGTTGGGGTTAGATATAGACCGATTTATATCTGTTTGCCATGGAATGATTATATTCGTCTGTCGTCGGTATTTACGGTTAATTAATAAAGCGGATTCAAAGCAAGATATATTTCATCTCACGCATTTGCCAAGGGCGTAAAAATCTGCGGATTTTTAGCACGAGTTCGCGCTTTAGGAATGCTGCTTCGAGACTGTTAAATATCCATTTGCGTTTGATAAATAGGAAAGCTTTCTGAAAAGGATCTGTAATACGAGACACGTCGTTCAGAATCTGTAACCAGCGATCGATATCAGATTCCAGGAATTACGCAATTTTAAGGCAAACAGAACATCCCTCGGGCCAATTAATTGGACCCTTAGCTCCGGAGAAACGTTTGCGTAACCTTTCAGTCGTCGTCGATCAAACTATTAATAGGACGTATCGCGATCGTCTCGCTTGATCGGTCATCGAATGATCCGGTCGATCGTGGACAGAGTTGGAGGAGGGTGGGAGGATGCCACGGGAGCGCGAGTGTCTCTCCAATTTCGTGGAAAGAATCGATCATCGCCGGCAGAGCAGCGGCGTCAATCTCGTCGAACGATTGGGCCCAAGCTAATTCGATGATGATCGGAGGGAAGCTTGCAACATAAACGCGAATCGAACGACAAACAAGGTAGAACAACGCGATGATGCGGCGCATCGAGAGAGAAAAAGGATGAAAAATCGCGACAGAAGAGGAGACAGAGACAGCGTGCGTAGAGGACAAAGGAAGAGAGAGTTGATTGGAGGAGAGGGAGGGCTCGGTATTGCAGGCTCATCCGCCGGTTACGTTCGATTGGCTGGCAGGGCGGTAGGCCAGCAATTACCTAAATGGTCGGGTAAACAATATCCGTGCGCCGAGTTAAGAGCGGCGGCGGTAGCAGCAACAGCACCAGCACCAGCAACAGCACTAGCGGAACACCGTGAACGAGCGACAGTAGCAACGGCAACGGCAGTAGCTGGTTCCTTTATCCGTCGGTCGGTTGGTCGGTCGACCGACCCGTCGACCGGTTGGTCGAGTAGCCAACCGTATAGTATTGGTTCTGGTTTACTCTCGTTTCCACCATGAACCAAACAAAGAACCACGGACGAAGAGACGAAAGAGCGAACGAGAAAGGAACAGAGTCTCCGTTGTATAATATGTACGCGTCCGTGTATACGTGTACGAGTACAGAAGGAGAGAAGAGAGATAGAGTTGGAGATACCCACCATAGCCAGAACGATTATACTCCCGGCACGATTACTGTACACAACGATCCTGGAGGCGCACCACGCGCCCCGCCCCCGCCGGCGAACACACCAAGATCATCGACAAACCCGGCAGCGTTTCACGATCACGAATACCGAGAGCGAGTAAAGCGTGCAACTCCTCCACACACATTCTCCGGGAAACGTTGAACGATGGCAACGTGCGTGGAGGGAAAAGCGTTCCTCCATCGACAGCGTCGGCGGCGGCGGCGGCAGCGGCGGCGGCGGTGGCGGCGGCGGTGGTGGTTAAATCAAAGACAAACCACTTTAGCCGGTCGGATCGCGGGACGGGCTGAGAGTGGGGTGAGAGTGGGCTGGATAGACGGTAGGAGAGGGAGGAAAGGTAGACTCTGTGTGTACATACCCGAGTATCTGGCGAAAGCTCGCTCGTGGGGCCGCGAAACGTCTGCACGCGGCTCCGTTTCGTGTTCGTGCCCATCCATTCAGTCCCGATGCCGATGTCTGAGTACGTCTTCGTATTCGTGTACGTTCGCGCGCACGTGAACCAACACACGCACGCGCACACCCACACAACACACACATACGAACCAACACTGATCGCTCGTGGTACCCACCACGAACAAGGGGTAGCACGTGTGTGCGCGCAACCCCCGCGGAACGCAGACGTGCACGCCCCTCGAACCATACCGGAATACTCTGGTAAGCCAGCAGGGGTTGGACACGCCTATTCGAGGCGGAACAACACCCCACCAGAGGGTTCGTTGCTTTCCGCTACGACGACGTTCCTACGACGGTTCTTCGCTACTAATAATACGCCGATATACCACCTATTCAGCCACCATGGCTCTACGTGGAAGTCCCGAGAGCAGATTTTACGGGACGCGTGCGGCTTTTGCCTACCAAAGACACTGCTAATCGCGCGACCGACCACGCTGATCGCTTGGACCCCCGGCGCGACGATACCTCTTTTTTCGCTCCCACACGGTCATCCGTGAACGTCGTTGGTTGTCCCTCGCGGTGCGCGGGCCAGTTCGGTGAACAAACTCGAGGCGTGATACTAACCGGAGCCGTCGGTGTATTTCGTGTAAGGATCGGGAACGGTGTGTAAAACGACAGTTGAGGAATTAGTGATGATCCACCTGGGAAAGTAGAATGTGATATTATCGTCGTCGGTGTAAGTGATGCCTCGAAGAATCAGGATGTTGCACGCTGTTTGAAAGATCGACGCGGATGTGCACGTAAACAAGCGCCGGACAAGTGTTTTCTAGCAACGAGACGGAATGGAGGATCGAGAGGTGAGGTAAAGAGGAATAACCGCGAGGGTTATGTGGAGGATGCAGGAAGGCAGGACCGTGTCGCCTTTAGGACCGGTCGTCCTACCGCGGGAGGAAGCGGATATGCGTGCCGGGCTCTCGCTACCGCCTCAAGAAAGGAGGCACGTGTTGCTCCACGTACGCACCAGCGAGCCTTTTGTGCACTACGACAACGTGCGTCAGCAACACTCGCCGTCGACCTCGCCGATCCTGCGATCCGTCGACAAGGATCAGTTCCACGAGATGGACGCGTCATCGGCCAGGGAGAAGAGGATAGACACCGAAGTCGAGGAAGAAGAAGAGCAGGACGAGGAGGAAGAGGAAGACGGGGAACACGAGAGGAACGTTTCCGTCAGGAGAAATATCGTCGAGGACGAAGAAGACGACGAGGAACAAGAGGAAGAGGAAGAGGAAGTGCATCCTGGGAATAGAAACGGAAGCTATCAGGAGGACGAGGAAGTAGAAGTGGACGTTTGTCGAGACGAAGTGGACGAAAGCAACCCCAGTAGCCCGGTAGATTTAACAGCTCCTTCGTCCAGGGGCGGCGGATCCGATCAGTTCCTTAACCCGTTCGCGAATCGAGGCGTGCATCCTTTCTCGTGTGTTCAGACTGGCGGACAAACCACTGGCCACGGGGCTCCTGTGTACATATCCGCGCATGCCGCCGCTGCTTCCACGGTGATGACTGTCTGTACATCCGGAAACGCAGCCCGAACGACGGGCACGTCGACCGGCAGCATCACCACGACTGCCAGCACCGTACAGGCGAACAAACGATGCCTGGCATTCTCCGTAGAGAATATCCTGGACCCGAACAAGTTCACCGGCGGACGCGTCGTTCACAATCGCGTTCAGCACCGACGACATCGGCGGGCCGACAGCGTGCACGAAGGTGATTAATTATCCGCTTTAGGATCTCCATTCGGGCTGGATATTTACATTTTCTTTGACGTTCGTGGATAAAGAATAAGAAAAGCTGTAACATTGTTTTGTCGTTGTGCGATAATCGGTATGCTTGGTGCAGCGACGATATAAATATATCGTCGCTGCTAGTACGAAAAATTAAGAGGGAGATTTGATTCGTTTAAATGGAGTTGACGAATATTGGTCGTCACGAATATCGTCTACGCGACAATGACGATACGCCAATCTATCACAGATACAATATACCGTCATCGTCTTCCATAAATTTCGTCTGAAAGATCGTCGCGACCGATTAATTGGAAAGAATCTGTCGCGTTCGAGTGACTCGCAAAGTCTCCTAATCTCCGGTGGCTTTTTCTCCGCGAAGCTGCATGTTTATTGCTTCCTCCTTACTCGAACGGGTCTTCCTCGCCTTGTAACCGTTCGCCAAAACATGGCCCAGCGGGCGCTCTTTTTTCTTCGAGCGACATATGGACCTCGTCTCCCGCGAGATCCCATGATCTTGAAAGTGATTTTTTCGTCTTCGTAAACCGGGTACATCTTTCCTCCTCTTCACCGAACCTCGTGACGCGTGCTGTCTCGCTTCTTCCTCGTTCTAACTTTAGACGCTAGAAGGATAGCTTGTTCTCCATGCGTCTTGCAATTTCGCTCGTTTCAGAGTTATTTGCGTGTACGGGGATTCCGACAAAAGTGATGATGTAGACGCCTTACTGGGAACACGGGAACCAGACCGGTCAAACGTCGCGCAGTTAACGCAGAGGCAACGTTAGAGGAATCTAATGCCATTCTCGCGCGACTCGTTCCGTCGTTATCCGCTTAAACGCGTCTCGCGTAGCCTTGAAACCATTTAATCAGCCACTCGAAGAAAGCAAATTCCATTGTTCGCGTCTAACCTTGATATCGAGCTTAATTCGTCCAAGTTTTGTACCGCCGATCGATTGACAGGTAAAAAATAACCGATATGTTCTTATTTATAATAAACGCGTCTCGCGAAGGCCCGAAACCATTCGATCGGACGTACACCGAAAGTAAACACCATCCTTGACGTCTAACCACGATATCGAACGTAATTGATGGAAATTTTGTATCACTGATCGATTGATACGAGAATAACGATTAGAAAAAATTCTGATTTATAATAGACATGAGTGAAACAAGGACGGTAGAAATTCGCACGTTTATTAAATTCTTTCCCACAACAAGCGATCTAATCCGAGCGGGCATCTGCCGCGGAAAGCTTATCTTCTCTCGATGATCGAATTGAGAGTCCGCGCGCCGAATCTCAATTTCACAGTTGACTTTCGAATTTAATGGAGTCTGGCGGACAGATAAGAGGAAGAATCCCGGGTACCGATAACGCGGTAGGAGAGGACGAAGAGGGTGAAACGACGTAGAAACAGAGGAAAGGAACTCACCGTTGGCTGATGTAGGGGGTTATAGACGCGGGGAGGGGGTTCGCGAGGGCGGGCTGTCGGAGCGTGACAAATTGCTCCGCTAATCTGCGTTAACCAGTCCTTGAACCCCATCATTATCGTCCCTTTATCCCGGTACGGGACACTGGCTGCAAACGAAATCAACCGACGCTGTGGACCGCATACGTCTTCGACCTCCGAAAATCGGAAAAAACGATCCGATGGGCGCGAAGGAAAGTCTGTGGATGGACGATGAGAGGAGAGAACGGTATAACGAAAGAGCGAGGCGATTCCTTGGAGGATCGATCGTGGCGATGAAATCGGGATTACACGATTCTCAGGCCATCCATCTTCCAGGGTGGTCAGGCCACCCATTAAAAGTGCATCAGAGCCAGCCGGCCGATCGGTGAAATCCGTTTCGACTGCTGCTAGCGGCGAACGGTGTCCGCCCCCATGGCAAATCCGGCGACGGAATAATATCGTCGGTTGTTATGATAATCGCGCAGCATCGCGGCGTATCGCGTCGCATCGCGCCAAGCCGCCCAGAAAATTGGCTCTTCTGCATCATAATGACTTCTCTCTCTCCCTCGTTCCCTCATCGTCCCCGCGTTTCATCCCGCCACACTACGCCCTGTCCCCCTTTTGCACATGCCACCGATCGTCGTCGGAGAAGTTCTCTCTCTCTCTCTCTCTTTCTCTCCCTCTCTCTCTCTCTTTCTCTCCCTCTCTCTCTCTCTCTCTCTCTCTCTCTCTATCACCCCTTCGAAAGACTCGGCGATTCGAAGTCTCCTGGATTTTCCGCTAGATTTCTAGAAAAATTGTAATTACCGGCCGCTACCTCGCCGTTAGATACCGTTAAACGCCACTTCTTGTGTTTTTCTTATCGAGACCGGCTAGATGGTATCGTCGCCGCTCGTTAAGAGACCGATTCCACTGTTGTACCGGTCGAGCCATTGTTCCTAGACTGCGGACGCGTCGCATTGTTCCTGCACGGGGAAATAATATGATAATTGCTCGTATTTTCCCGCTACCTCCTCGCGATAAGGATAACGCGTGCGAAATTTGTGGCCACTTCAAAATAAGAAAGTACAAGCTCCTTCGTAATGGTCGGGGAGGGTCGTTGGAAGATAAAATTCAGAGAATCGCTTTTTAGACAATGGAGCGTAATATAGTGGACTTGTTCAACGGGAGATAATTAGACTACAGCTAACGAGAACAATCGTGTCGAGCCTGCTGTTTAGATCGTCGCTAACGAAAGCAATTTCGACCCCCTACAGTATCCATCAACACCACCGAGATATTTCCAACCCCACTGATTTTAGACAAGTGACCATATGTTTCTAACCTCTGGCTTTGGCTTTTACGAAGCCGTATGTACGAAAAACCGAGATGATTATTCAACTCTTACCATCCATAATCTTGGCTGTCGGCTAATAAAACAAACAGCACCGTTCAATCGAATCGATCACGATCAACCGGCTCGTTTATCTTTCCCCGTTGGCTGAGATTCACACCGATCTCAATATCGTCCGTGGCATCGAGAACGTTTCTAGGCTTCGATCCAAGAGACACGTCTCGCACGCTCTGCCAACGTCATCATCGGCGGCGATCCAAAGGGGAGTGCGCGCGTATTCCCAGATCGCCGCGCTCGTTGTCAAACTCTGTCATTGTGCTTAATGAGGAAAACCGAAATAAGTGTTCCTGACTGTGTTGATGTCCCCTGTGCCCCCTTACGGTGCCCCTGGGGAAGCTACAACCCCCGCGATCGGTTCCCCCGCGTTGGACCCGTGATCATGCTTAATGAAGAAGATCTAAACAAGATAAATGGTTTCGAGCGGTGGTACCGCTATAAAAAGTCGATAAACGCGATAAGAGGCGATTCATTATGGATGCGTTCGAACTTAATTGACCGAGACGCTTTATAACGGTATATGTCGGTGTCGCGTACGATCGATTCGACGATCGTCAATTACCAAGATGCATGGAAGATAGGTCGATCGCATGGCTCCGAGTCGCTGAAAAATTCATCGTCTCGCTTTTTCCCCGAATAATCAGAGAGCAAAGTAACCCGCGAACACGAGATCGGTCAGCATGAAAAACGTAGTAGCACCTGGTGGCCGATGAAAAGAGACGATCGAGGAACAATATAAATTACGTGATTCAATTAGACGCAATCAATCGGAGCGTACACACATATAGGAAAAGAGAAGGAGAAAGGGAGAGTTGTAGCCTGTGGCTCACGGTGTGGAGCTGAAAGATACGAGGCCGATGGCGGAAATAGGCAAAGAAAGAGGAAGCAAAGGAGGAAGAGAGAGATGATAGTCGGTCGGCGGCCTGTACGACGGGGCAAGAACGATCGCGCGTTAACGAGATACAAATCCCATTACGGCGTAAACCTTCTCGATCCGTCGCCCCCTACGGACTTGCAACCCCCAGGCACAGTGCTAGGCTACGGGCTATGGGCCACGAGCCACGCCAATTCGGATAAAGTTCCACCGTCTCGCTCTTTTTCCTTTGCTGCTCTCCGTGTATCTTCCTCTCTTCTCTACCGATACACCCTGTGCTGCTCCTGTCCTCTCCGTCCGTCTCTTTCAATCGCGCGCCACTGCCAACCTCTCTCCTTCTCTGTCTCTGGTTTTATCCGGAAACCTACCCCACCCTCCTCCCCCAACCTCCCAGGGGCGCCCCAGCCTCCACGGACCAGAGCCAGGGAATATCTGTCCCCGGGACATCTGCGTGCTGATTGAATCTCCAATCTCCTCTCTCATTGAGCGACCGATTGGCCGCTCTTTCTCTTTCCCTCGTTCCAGGCGGCCGGCTGGTCGGTCGCTTCCTCTCTATGAGTTTCGCGCGTTTCGATCGTTCGTCGGCTAGAGAGATCGGTTGGTCGGTCGGTCGGTTGGTTGGTCGGTTGGTCGGTTGGTCGGTCTGCCAGTTTGCCCTATCGTCGCTGGGATATCTTGCTTGGAATACCTTTTCGCGATTACGGTGTCTCGAGCAAACAGAAATTAAATTAAATGCGGCACGATACGCGGGACCAGCTTTTGCGGCCGCACCGACGACACGCTCGTTAAACTGATTGCCGTGGAACGTAGCACGGCCGCGCGTTTCGAACCCTGTGACTGCGGTTCCGCGATAGCGGTGATGGGATGAAAGGGTTCCTACACGAGGTTGGGACTTCGATTTGGTTATACACTCTTTCGCCTATTTTTCGCTCCGATAAATGGAGATCATCTTTTTTTTCACTTTTTCCGTATAATACGGTATCGAATTCGAACGGCGCATCTTCCGCGTCTCGATGTGAGGACAGGGTGTGAAACAACGGCCGGGATCGCGTTACCGCTTTGTCATGGGTAAACCGACACCCGCGGCGCAATTTTATACCCCCCGTGGTGTAATCAATTTTCGTCACACAACACCGTATCGCTTTCCTTGCTACGGCAATCTTCCTCCGCGAGACGTTCCCCGCCGCTGATCCTCTGGTGTTATTGCTATTTTCAGATGGTGACTCGCGGGGCGAGTTCGCCTGCGGCAGTGGCCAGGAAGACGAGGAGGGCACTCCGGACACGGGAATGGAGGACATGGACGAGGACCCTGACGAAGAGGACGAGGACGAGGACGTGGAGATGAGGGTGACGGATCAGGAATCCTCGAACGCTGGACGGGAGAGTAATACCACCACAACGAGCAACGTTCCATCGTCGAACTGCAAGAAGAGGCAGTCCTCCTCATCCTCGTCGTCGTCCAGCAGCGTGCAAGCGCAGGGTTGCCAAGGTCAAAACCAAACCAGCCAGAATGGAACCAGCGGAAGCGGTGGCACAGGAGGCAAACCTAGAAGAGCCAGGACTGCGTTCACGTACGAACAGCTCGTCGCTCTGGAGAACAAGTTCAAGACCACTAGATACCTGTCTGTCTGCGAACGTCTGAACCTGGCTCTGTCCCTTTCGTTAACGGAGACCCAGGTGAAAATTTGGTTTCAAAATCGGCGAACCAAATGGAAGAAACAGAACCCAGGACTGGACGTGAATAGTCCCACGGTGCCCACCACACCACCACATCCTCCGCCTTACGCGCCTGCCTTCCTGTTCGCCACGCATCCTCATCAACACCCGCTGCCACACTCGCACACACATCCCCATCCTCACGCCCACGTCCATCATCCGCCGCCCGTGCCACCGCCGCCACCTGGCTATTATCACCCAGCCGCGCCACCTTATCCTCCGACAGGGCCGACGTTCTTCGGTCATCACCTATCCGCCACCACCGCCACGGCGTCCGGTCCTCCACCCACCTCCACGCCATCCTCCACGGGCTTGGCATTGTCGACGCATCCACATCCGCACACGCATCCGCACGCGTAGCGAACTCGACAATCCATCGCGCGGACGTCGTCTTCGCCTTCGTAGTCGTCGAGGTGTGTGCTGGTTGGTTCGACGTTGAGGTCTTGAGAAGTGCAGATTATCGATGAGGAGAAGAGAGAGAATGTGATTGGTATGAAAGAGAGAATATTGTTATATATATATATATACGTTTTGAGTATCGATGGCGTTGCGGCGCATTGTGTAGATGGATATTTGGATAAAATAAAGAAGGACGGGGGTGAAGAGACTGCGTTTGGTAGGTGAACGTAAGAAGGTGGGGCATGTAAGATGGTGTATGATAGAGGTTTGCGAGTCGCTTTAATTACGTCGACCAAGTGTCTCCTGCGGATTTTGATTCTAGCTTCGTTATTTGTAGATACGTCTTACGTTATGTCCTGAGTGTCAAATTCGTCGAGATCTGCACGAGACACTGTTATATAAATGTATATACCGTGGCGAGAGAGACCACCAATTCCGTTCTTCAATTCCGGGCAGCACCATCGAGGACTCGAACTAAAGGAAATACGCTCTCTGGCTCGTGAAAGTAAAAGTCCGTAGGTTCGAACTCGGATATTTCGTCCGTAGTTTCCACTTCGTGTCCGTTGATCGTCGCACATGGGACGTTTTCGATAGGGTAATCGGTTTACGCGGGGTGAAGTGCGGAAAACGAGCATATCTCTTGGAGGATATTGTCGGGTCGTTTAAAATTCGTCAGCATGCGAGAGAGAGGGGAATCCGTCGGCCAAGCGGTAAGATAAATACGCGGTGATACGCGGCCGAAGAATAACAGGCGCTCGATTACAGCTCCGCGCGTAAACCGCCCCCCTTCCCACCCCTTTTGGCTCGGGTATAATTAAAAAATTAAACGAACGGAGCAGCGAGCGTCGGCTTATTTCGCATTTCGACGCCGATATTCGCGATGACGTTTGTATACGGGCAACGATGACTGTGAAACATGAGTGTAACCAGAGGAACGAAGACAGAGCGAAAAAACAAATGAAAAAGGGGGGAAACGTGAAATTAAAGAGCTGGAATCAAAGCTGTACTTCTCGTCGAGCGGAAACACGCGAGCCTCGTCGTTTTTTTTTTCGCCACCTTCGTTGTAACATATGTCCGTTGGTCGCAGCAAATGAGAGGCCCGCCTCCCCTTTCCGTTTTAAAAACGAAGTAAACTTCATCAAGGGGTTGCGAAAAAACGAAGAAGAAGATGAAAAGAAAGGAGAAAACGCCGGTAGCTGTAAGGTGTGCGTGAGAGTAAACGGAAGAGAAACGGTTGGCCGGGTGTGTCTGTTGCACGTCGCGAATGGATGAGCGCGAAAGGATTTAGCGAGCAAATTTTTTGTGCTGAACTGCAAAAAAATGAACCACGTCGGAACGCAGTGGAACGTTCCTGTGTAAAATAAAATACCGTACGTTACACTCGTAAGCCTTTGCCAGTAAATACACGCAGATTATCCCATACAGCATACGCGCAGCACCAACGAAAGATCGATCACGTCTGTACTCGATACAGGTGCAACTGCAAATCGAGCATACTTTGTCTATTATGCGTTCCCATTTTCAATGATCCTGTAGAATCATTGTTATCACGAATCCTCTTCTAAGTTTGACTATTATACGCCCTCGATTTCAGTTATTCTATGGAACCATCGTTGTCCGTTTACGTGTACTTTACGTATTGCGTGTTCCAATTTTCCATTACTCTATGCGACTCGTCATTGCAAAATCCTCGAAATCTATATTTCTCTTATTTTCGCTCGACTATGTCCTTCCATCCTCCAACCTCTTGAATAATTTTCCTTCGTGAGAAATTACGTATCCCGAAGGTTTTCATACTTTCGTATAAAACAACTAACATCTCTCGAACCATACTAAAGTAATTTTTAATCAATTTCGTGGGACTGAAATCCTAATCGTCCCTCGGGTCGGACAGATTCCGTCCGTTTTTTCTCGATCAACCCTCGTTGCGAGGATAATCGTTTAAACGGTGTTACACGTACAGCCAACGTTTTCGTAAGAAATGGAAAGACGACGAACAAGAGGAGAACGCTAAGTGAGTCGAGCCATTAGAACCGAATGGAAGAAGAATATTCAACGCTTTGAGCGGTTACTCGTCCAAACTCATCCAGCCTTCCACGCACGGCTCGTGATATACAGCGGCGGTTTGTTGTCGCCCATCCTCAAGGCAGCCACGTTCAATTGACGGAAAATCGCTCGCGCCTTGCTTTGATGCCGAAATTAGAAGACACGAGGCGGAGCTCTGATTTGGTCCGCGGTAAAGATGCGAATATAGACTGCCTGTGGGACAATGGCGGACCATTGACACACAGAAATCAGTATCTTTATGAATCAGCACAGTGATTCGCTTGTATCGTTTTCTTCTTTTACACTACTTTTTATAACGCGTTTGCTTACACATTCGAGGTCAGTCTGGTTAATTTGAAATCGACGAAGTACCACATGGATCTTGAAACTAAAATTTTATAACTATTCGATATACAAGAAGTTATCAAAAATCATCACACGAAAAAGGGATAATAGAGGAAAATTGTGGGAAAATAAATTTAGGTAAAAGATGAATATGAATATAATCTATCGTTAAAACTTTGAAATATAACTAACTTTAAAGATCGTTTTGTAACGAGACACCGGTTTTAAATGGTTTAAATGAAACGTCAGAATTACGGACAACGGAAAGTTTCATTGACACAAAGCCAAACGCACAGTGTCACGTTCGAAGAACGATCCGCGTCTAGCAATTGAAAAATAGCTGTTCGTCGATGAACAGCTAATATATCATTGGAAGCGTTATATCTCTAACGCCTATTAGTCATCCAAGTTAATGAAAATGATATTTTGAATGGTCGGTGTATGCTGGCCCAATGGAATTTTTCCACCGAACCATCGTCGACAGCGTGAAATATTTTTATCCATCGTTCGTGGCCGCGGCAACATACGGGTGCAAATCAATCCAGAACACTACACGTCGGCGGCAGAAGTCATTGTAATCCCAAATACGAATCAATCGGCGTTCGTATTACAGGAATCAGTGAAAAATCGGGGGTAGCGAAAATTAGCCTTATCAGACTCACGGTCCGTTCAACCGGAGACAATGAAAAAGGCCGCATTCCCCACGCCTCGGTCCTTCGTTTCAGGCCTTCGTTGCTTTATCTCGACCCTTCGAAACGACGGTGTTATCAAGCCAGCAGCCAGGAGGAAGTTAGATCGACGCGAACCGTAATGCGAAAGGAGAGACGAAAAGAAAGTGGCCGTGGGTTAAGGGAAGATGATCCAAGAGGGTAGGTGAAGGCCGATGGAAGAGAACAGAAGAGGCGGCTGTCGCTCGGCCGCCGGACGATTCTCTCGAATTAATTCTTAGGGGTGGATTTGGAAAGGGGCTGCCACCGCTGCCGCCGCCTGTAAGGGGTGTGAGTGGAGCGAGTGGACCGTGAAATAACCAACCCCCGCGCGACACTCGCGCACCCCACGTTCCGTAGCCCCGACACAGTGGCGTAACCTCGTCGTCGGATACCTATTCTCCCGTGTATCCTGGCGATTCTTTCTCGAGGACGTTTAACCTCGCAGCCGAGAACACGGATATAGACAGGGGGCGCTAATTAACGATCTGTCTCGGGACTCTTAGTGCCCCCGGACCCGCGTACTTCCGGGCTGCCTGGCTCATTAGCGTCGCGAATTAACGATTGATCGACGCTTTGAACTTGGGGAACAGAGGTGCTACAGGGAGACTGTTTTCTCCATTGAGCTGAATCAAATTTGTTTGTATAGAACGATACGAAGGTGACGCAAGATAAAGTATCGAACTGCGGACTGTTCGTTATGAACCATTGCCAACAACGAGTCTAATGGTATTAACCGTCGAAATTTAGACATAAAGGAATGACATCTCCAAATTTCGACACATAGAAAATTAAAAATTACAGGTTATTTGTTATAGTTCGCTTCCACAATTCTTCGTAACAGTTTCTAACAGTATCGAAACGTAAAGAGTGCTACGAGGGAAATACGTTTATTACGTTACTAAGTTTCAACGCTTATCGTAATTATTATAAAACGTTACTAGAAACGATAAAAATGATCTATAACGATTGACCTGCAATTTTGAATCTTGTCTCGTCAAAGAACGTCAAAAATCTGTCAACTGATCGACAGTATCAAAAATTTAGTTTCTTCGTTTCTCGATGCTTTTACCTTATCATTAACTTTATTTGATATTAATGCAGGTTTAAATTTACCCAAAAGAGCCATAAAAGAAGCCACAGAAATTTCCTCTTCGTACTTAGCTAAAATCAAAGAAAGTCACCTAAATTCTGAGTCTTTGTGGCGGCGCGTTTCCGCTTAAATCCTCCCGGCCGGCTCGTTATCAGCCGCGAGAAATTACCGTGAAAAGACACGCCGGCGGGTTAGGAAGTCGCTCGGACTAGAGTTACCAATTATCCACGGTCAACCGCCTATTCCCTTTGTCCCCGCCTTCGGTAGCTTCCGGTACACGAGGCGTGCAGCTTCGGCAACGCTTGTACTCCGATCCTCGGGATTCGTGTACGGATTAGCAGTTTGAGGTCGTCGAGTCGCACGCATCGGAAGCAGCAAGGCACGCCACTGCAGTCAGCCTGCTCCACTTAAGCGTGTAATAGCTCAATAGCTGTCGTTCCCGTGTCTGCGAATACGACGAGGGTCACCATTGCGCGTGTACAAGCTCTGCCTGTATTTATAGACTCGCCTCCGACCGAAATACTTGCCCGAAAATGATGTTCTGTGCCCACGAGTGTCCTTCGTTCTTGCGAGACGTTTCGCAGAATCAGAGACGTTGCTCCCATTAATTGGTCCCGTCAGTTTGACGCGTTGACTATCACGGTAATAATAATATCGTCAAAGAAAAAGGACAACGCAAATACGATATAATATTTTGATAAAATTAAACGTTATAGCGAACTATATCTCTGTCTATTACGACTCGCAGGGAGAAATATATAAAATTCGCGTGAACCAATGAACGTGTTAACGAGACTGTCCTGCCTTGTACAACCGTGAAATAAGAATCGACGAAAGGGGTGTTTCGATTGGAATCTGTTAACTGAGTGATCGATCGAGGTAAACGTGGTAAACCTCCCATCGTACGAAACGTAGAAAAATTGGATTTTAAATGATAAATTTTTGTTTCAAGTTTCATACGAATTTCATGTGAAAGAATTGATAACATTTGCAGAATGAAGGCAGATCTTTGTTAACGAAAGGGGAGTTGGTAAACAAGCGGGAGCAAGGATACAATTGAGCAATATTTTCGCAGCATCCCTTGGCCGCGGAGGGGACGAGAGATAAAGTCGGTTCTTACGGTGGCGGCTCGATTCCGGGCTGTCGTAGTTAAATCGGATAGCAGGACCGTAGACGAACAAAAGCCTCCGCGAATCGATCGATTGGCTGCGAGCCGTTATCTTTCGCGTCCGCGCTTCTCTCTTTCCTTGTTCAACTCGCGCCGCTGTTTCCCGCCGCGATGTGGACGCGTCTCGCTTGTCTCGCGCTAGTGGAACGGAATCACCGAGGATTATGACGTTGCCAGTCAATCTTTTCTTCTCGAGACTCATTCACGAAGCTTCGCCGTGATTTCATGTAGCACGAATCACCAGATACTGTTTAATCCCTGAATACTGCAACGTAGAATTTCGCGAGGGCAATTTTACTACCGTCATATGTTGACGTGAATAAATTTGTCAATATTTTGGTTCTATATCGGTTAATTATTAAATGAATTAAATTGAAAAATTGATTGAAGATTAGCGTTGTATGTGGAAAAGGAAGAATGATTCCACAAGGATGGTGTAGTAATGACAAGCATGGTAGGGATGAAGAGAAAGATTGAAACAAATAGAATGAATAATGAGATGAAGGAAATAAGAAAAAAGAGAGGATTAAAGGGAAAGGGAGAAAGGATAAGAAAGGAACGAAATGCTTAGTATCTATCAATGCCCTGTCATTTACGACACAAAATAACTCGATATCTAGCTAATTTAGAATTTTTATCACCCCGTATCCGTCTCTAAATCTATTTTACAATAATTCAAACAAGATCTTTGACCCCTGCCGTTTCTAAACTTCTTACAGAAACCATTAGAACGTTTTAAAGTTTACCTGTAACGATAAAGTCAATCACGACTAACAGTTACTGTAGACGTTTAATCAAAGGAGTCGTCTTCAACAAAAACGATTTAAGTAAAGGTATGGTTCCGGTATGACCATTATCCTTACGAGAATTTTACTTGCCAACTTGCTCGGTGGTCTAACCAAGATCATCTTGATTCACTTATAATCACGAATACGCTCAATAATAACCGATACTTACAGACACGTGATTCAACTTACCGCACTTATTGCTACGAGTTCACCGCAAATTACCCATCCCCGTTCAATTACCATCGACATCGGAGCAAGTCGATCTAATCCTCGAGCGACAGCGTCGATTGATTTCCAGCCGAATGGAAAGACAGGCTGCCGCGAACGAAGCGAAGCAAAAGGGGTGGAGGAGGAGGGGGGAGGGTGGCGGTCGGAGTTTCGACAAAAACTGCCTGACGAAAATTGGCGAAACCGGCGCGGTGGCGGCGCGCGTGCAACCATCCACATGCACTTTCACCTTAGCGATCGGCGGAGTGTGTCGGTGAACGTGGTGGCTGCCGTATCTGCCTGCACGCATACACACGCACACGCGGCAAGCAGACTCATACACACGCAGCCGGGAGAACGGAATTCGGTTCGACCTCAACAGTGCAAACAGAAGCATTGATTTCACCGCTTTCAAACACCCCCTAGCAAAGCGTCAGTCGCTCGGGGTGGTCCCCGTCCGCGTATACGTGTACGTGAGAGACCTGCGCGTTCGGACGCGGCACTGGTGTGCGTGTGCAAGCCGACGAGGAGCAGGACGATCGCCCGCTCCTTGTCGCCGATGCGGTTCTAATAATAATGCTAATTGAAATCAGCACCGCCGCGAAAATCGACGCTGCAGCCCTTCGCGTTTCCACGCTCGAATTCCGAACACCTCGAATCACTCGGCCGTCTTTTCGATCTACCGTATGCTATGCGATTCCAATAGCTTCTTATGGATCTCCGTTGAGACACTAATATCAGAATCCGTCTACAGAAAGGATATTCGTAGAACGAGAAATACATTCTGAATCGTTCGACTAAGCCTGATCATGCGTAAAATAGACAATTTCTTAATCTTCCTTGTTACGAATCTACGAGATGAACAGTTTCTCAAGTACAGTCCGATGTTTCGCGTAAAGACCTCGACCCAAGGCATACCAGTCTGAATCTCTGAAATTGCTTTCTAACTGGATTAACATCCCGCTATCAAAAGAAAACTTTACAATCCGCTGTATCGACTTTTCCCGCTAAGAAACCAAATTAATTCGAAAATGTATCAAGCCTACCCGAATATATCACGCAAGATCATCCGTAAACCGAGGGATACCGATCCAAATCCTCGATATTCGTCTCTAATTAGATCGACATGCGTTCCAATCTGTCACCATCAAATTCAGCCTATTTCCAAAAGAAGCATCGTCGTGCATCGAGGACGTCGACGGGTCTCGGCCAGAGGAACAATGAGCCACGTCCAGGCAACTCGTGCTCTCTGGGCGACCCTCCGCGCGCACACCTTTCCGCGAAGAAGAGAGCAGTCAGGGTGGCAATAACCCGGCAGCCGAGGGGATGTGGGTTCCAGCTCGGATAGTTGAGTGCCGGCGGGAGGGGCGGTGGAGGGTGGCCCGGGGGAAGGGGCGGCGAAGCGAACGTTTAATAAAAGATGCGCAGAGATAGCGCCATTACCCCGGCTTGCATTATTTACCGGTGCGAGGCAACTCTCTGGCCGCGTTCCGCCGCAGTCGCGGCGTTAGGTAGGCGTGTCGTGTCCAAGTGTGTGTGTACACGGGCTTCGTTCGCCCGTGTACGAACGCCACGACGACGCCAAATGCACGTATATACCTGCCGCCGTGTTCATCTACACCCGCCTCGTGGCGTCGTCTTGGTTACACGGACGAAGAATGGGGACGATCGCCGCGATGGAGATCGTTGCAACGATCGCTGATTTTGTACGATGATACCGTTCTGAAAGTATAAGGGATGTTTAGAGAGGAAAAAAAAGAGGCTGTGTCGATGGTTCTGAAATATGTATGTCGAAGGGTGGTTTATTTTTGGGTGCAACCATTCCCGAGCATTTGGCAGATTGTTGATTTTCCTGGATGTGGTACATGACCTCCGATTCTACGAACTGTTGGAGAGTTTATCGAGACCCTTGCGAGGGAAGACAACTCTGGAGAATTGGGGCGATTCAATGAATGAGTTATTATCGTTATTAACGACAGAATACTAGATCGATGCCTTTTTTGGGGATATAATTGACAATAGAGGAGAAATTTTCTTACGATAGGAACAGGATCGGATGCTTCTTCGAAGCGTGTATGACGTTTTTAGACGTTCCTCTAATGAAAGAAAATTTCCCTCGAAAGGACAACTTGCCCATTCTAAGAACCATATTAACTGGTTAATCCCGAGGAAAAAGTTCTCCTTCATCAGGTTGTCTTTGGTCAGACATCTAACATTCAGTCGGAAGCGTAGAATGGTTGCTTAACGGCGCGGTCGAAGAAAGCTCGGGCCGATTTCTCGAGAGTCGAGCTCGACGCGATTCTCTACGAGCAGAAGCCGTCGTAACGACGAACATTACTCCGGGGGTTGGAAAACACCGTTAATTACCTCCCCGTGGGCCGTTCGTTATCCGCTGGACCTTTCCCGGCCCACTGGTGTGCGGTTCGCCCAAATTGCCTTCTCACTTGCTGGGCGAAGATCGCTACGATTACGCTCGTCCGTTGTTCCTCTCTTCTCTCTGCACTTTGTGCTTGTTGTTTCGCCAACGTGTGCTGCCAGATGAGGAAACGGAAAGAGACGGTTGGTAAATAGACAAGGAAACGAATATCCAAGGTACATGGAACAACGAGAAGGAGAAGAAAGATCGCGGGGGTTGGACTTTACAACTGAGGGAAGCGAAGTGTAAGCGTGTACTCGAAAGGGATAGCAATTCGGGAGGAACCACGGGACTAACAGGGAAAACTCGGGAACTGTATGCCGCGGCGGGGAGGAGGTAACGACAGAAAGGGGGTGAGAGAAGAGATACAGCCACGTCAAGGGCAACGAGAGCCGAAACCACCCTCGGTGACGAAAGAGGAACGCGCAAACGGATGGAGGGAGAAAAGGCTGGAGAAGAGATTCGAGTGGCAAAGCCGGAAGGCGAACTTGACATTTATATCGGGGATTCTCGGCTTTACACCGAGAAGAACCCTTTCGAGTAGAATACCGTTGAACGGAAGACCGAATCGAAAGGGGCGGAACATCGGGGGAGGAGAAGCTTTCGGAGATCTTTCTTCTTGGACTCTCTATCTCTCCTACTTTCTTAGTGTCTCTCGTACCGCGGCAAATTATGTCCGGGCTGTTCGCAGTCGAGGAAGCTTCAATCGAGCGTGACGCGGTCTCCGTGGTAAGGAAAGTTTGCGTATCGATGGCGACCTTGCTCCGATGCACGGGGTTAATCGTTGCTTTCGTTTATGAAATCTTATCGAACCTAATCTTCGACCTTTCGGTAGATTCTTACGTGACAAGTCATTTTGCAATTTTGTAGATGTAATTGGAAAATTGATGATAAATATCTTCGGTGGTACATCACGATATGTCGGCGAGGATAGGTACTTGTACCTGTACTTAGGATTAGTCCTATGCTTGGTTCACTGAATTATCAGACTTACGCGGAACATGGACACGAAATCTCTCGAATGGTAATAATCATGTACCTACTACAATGCTCGAGTTACGTACATTTCCTATAATGGAACGTGTTGAGAACAAATTTCTCTGCACATGGTACGTATATTTGCAATATGTTCGGCGGAAAATATCATTTCCTTCCTACCTTGCATTCACGATAGATAATGAAAAATGCTGTGTTACAAATGAACGATAACTACCAACGAATGGTCATCGCTTACCAGCACAAGGGATGCGCCCTTAGTTGCCTGGTGCTGCCACCAGGAGGTGTTTTCTCTCATGGTAACAACCCCAGAGCAGGGGTGGCTTACCCTTGTTCAATAATCTACCAGAAGCGGATAACACGTTTTCTGCACATTTTAAATGTATTATCTATGAAACAAGAAGGGAATTTACCAATTCCGCAGCTTCGTGGCGTTAGTCGGCGAACTTTGAACGCTCTGGACAAACATTCTCGTACCCATTGGAGTGCAGAGGGGAAATTCCGCGGAGCGTTAAATTTCGAACGTGGACACGTGTCGGAGGAATATAAATTTTCCGCGAAATTTTCGCGCCTGGCGTGATTCATTCGCGGTTCGCGTCGATAAATTACTCCTCGTTAAAATTCCTCTCTGGAAAAAGCGTCGTTGTATTACCAGCCTCGTAAAACAAAACGAGAAAAATAACCAGGAGAAACGGTCGTGATACGAAACAGAAACGGAAAGGGGAGAGGGAAGTAATCGATGGGAAAATGTTGGTATTTCCCAAGTGTAAACGGTTTCGAAACACCGTTAATGACGAACGCGATCGAGCCATTCATCCAGCGACGACAGAGCCGACGGAGCGCGTTAACTTTAATCTTCCGCTTTATTCTAATGCGTCCGTTTGAAACGCGCCCCGTTTCCTTTCTCTCCGCCACCCTTCCACCCCTTTGCCCACCCCCGCTCCAGCGTTCTCTGTCGCGCTCTCGCTCCTTAGTCGCAAATTGGCCCCGGCATTCTTTTCTTTATCATTGAAAAAGTTTCTATTATACCGAGAATTTTCCCGTTCCGCGCGATACCGTCGTGAATAGACGATGTCTGCAATAATAAAAGAATGAAACGGGACAACGGGAAAGCGTATAGAGTTGCATAACAAGAGAGCAGTATCACGGAAAATCACGAACGGGAACGACAAATGCGTTTGGCGTGCCTCCTAATGAGGTCGTTTAGCACAGCGGTGAGGAGAGCCGGTCTCTGGAGGACCGTATTAATGAATCGGCCGGCTGAAATTGGTGCAGTGCGTCGCTAGAAGCGTACACACGATCGCACACGCGTATACACGAATGGCGAATGCTCGTATACACGTAGGTTGGCAAAGTGAGGAGCGCGTTAAAGGCGCGCCGTTTTCACGTGCAATTAGCCTCCTCATCGGAGGCGGATCGATGCCGCGAGGAAAGGAAAACACGGGCTCTTTTAGGGAGCTGGTTCTGTTCTACGATTGAAGACCAACCCCTTTTGCTGCGAGACAAATAATTCGCGTGAAAGGTAGAGTTCGCACGACCGAGCCCCGATCGAGTTTCAATGGAGGAACGATTTTAAACGGTGTCTGGTGTTGGAAAGGCGAAACGAAAGCTCGCAACGGAGGCATTGTGGTTTTCGTATCGGCGAAAGACGCTGTTTTCACGGTTAATCTTTAGCCAATCTCGCGATACAGAAACGTAGCGGTATTGTTCGAGCAAGTTTTCGTATAGAATTCCGATCTGACTGTAAAACATGCCGGGGCGTAATCGAATCCGCAGCGGCCGACGTGAAAGACAGGGGGTGGCATCGAGATCGCGACAAAATGGCGGGGTTGGTGGAAATTCATAAGAATCCCGGCAAAGCCCGGGGATACAGGCAGCCGTGGAACGAGTACACTGCCTGTGAGCTTCATCGCCCGCGATTCCCCCTTTTCCGCCTCGCTTCGTTGCCGGGTGTCGTCGTCTGAAATAGGAAGTCCTCGGAATCCGCGGCAGCCATATCGCCGGTAAACCAACAGATTGGAGCTTGCCGCCTTAATGCCTCTTGCCTGGGGAACGGGGTGGGTGACAGGCCAAACAAATTTATAGGTCTCTTATCCGAAAGATACACGGGATTATCCCCCGGGTCGCGCGCGCGTTCGCAGTAGTTCGCGGGGGACGACGTTGGCTGCGGAGGGGGCGGTTTCGAGGGGTTGACTCCTCGGCGAGGCAGAGCTCGAAAAATCGTAAAAACTTTATATAACTCGGCTGAAGGAGCGGGATATTCAACGGCCACGATAGAGGGGGGATGGCGGAGAGGGTGGAACGAGAGACAGAAGCAACGAAAGGTAGAGAAGGAATAGCGAGGCGGGGGTTGGCCGCCGTCGGATTCCCGTATAGAGGGGTGGCGAAGAAGGCAGGAAAGACAGTTACCAGAAGCCAGCTTGCGGAGTTTGTAGCCAAGGGTGGTACTGAAGCGTTTCAGAAAGAACGGGAAGGAAGAGAAGTCTGCGATCGGAGGAAGAGAGTGAGAGACAGAGGAGAGAGAGCCTGATTTGGGAAGGAGAAACGAAGATTATCGGGGCTGGAACAGAGAGAGGGAAGAAGAGGCCGCGGATGCAGAGGGCAGGGTAAAAGCGGCGCGTAAAGAGAATAAAACCGTGGGAGGAGGCAGGGAGAGGGAGAGAAGGAGGCAAGGGTCGATTCATTCTAATTCGGTTGTGAAGGCTACAGCTTGTCCAACAGCTCTGTAGTATCTGTAGGGTGGCTGCTGGCTGCCACTGTTGCTGCCAATGTGGCCGGTGTACTCCACTGTTTCCTCCACCTCTCTCCGTTGTCCTCTTTCCTCCCCTTTTCATCCCTCTTTTTCCCTTTCTTTCCCTCTATTTGACCCTCTCTACACATTCCGCTCGCCCCCCGGTCCTCTATCTGTCTCCAACGCCGTTGACTTCTCGCCCTTCGGGGAGGGAATATTTTTCAGGAAATTTCCGTGCCCGGATGGATACGCCGGGGCGATGATACTTGCCGGCGACGACACGGCCCACAGACTTTGTCGACTTGACAAATTGGTAGCGCCGTTGTCGCTTCTATTAGCGCGTCGCGAATGAGGATTTCTGGCCGGAACGTTCTCATCGACGATACCCGGCCCTTCCACCAACACGTAGTGCAGTCGCCCACGGTTCTCCACCGACTTTGTTCGCCAATTAAGATAGACATCATTCGCACTGAGATTTGAGAAATCGTTGTTCTTTATCCGATCGAAAAGCTGGTGCCAGCCGATTACCAGTATTATTTTCAACGGAGGAGATACCGCTTTGATTCGCGGTTCACCTTTTTCCATGGATATCATCTTTGCACCAGTTTTGACGAATTCGGTAGGACACGTCAGGACGATACGAAACGACCGCGATAAATCGGCGTCCATTTTACGAAGAGCGTATAAATTAAGGAATTTATGGGGCTTGGCGGTTCCTCGCCTTTCCAGTCGCGATATTTCCACACGAGTTTCGGTGTTGCTATGAAAAAGCAGAATTCTTTTTCGGTCAGAAGCGGAGGCGACGGAGCGTCTCAAAGAGCTGTACGGAACAGGAGCATACGGCCGGGCTGTTTATGTCGATACAGGTACAATGTAGCCCCTCGCTGCTCGTTTCCGGCCGCAGTTCCTCCAATCTATCGAACTTCAATCCCCGTCGACTTTCCATTCTGCGCGCGGAAAAACATTCCCAGGGAAATTTCAGCGACCAAAAGCCCCCGACTCGGTGACAAGTAGCGCCATAAATAGAGTCGATACGACGGGATACGTCGTATTCCCGTTCGTTCCAGCGTGCCTTGCCAGTCACCCTGATATCTTTCTCTGCTTTACACCGAGCCCTGATCCACCCCTGAAAATCACCGTCAAGCCATCGATGGATGGATATCACCGGCAGAGTCTCTCTCCAACCTGTTTCAAGCTACACGTCGACGAGCTTCGTAAATAAACCGCCGTACTAAATAAAAATTACAGCGGTGTGCAAGGATCGACGAGTTTGACCGGAAATCATCTGAGGCGTATACACGCGCGTATAGTACCAGCCTGCGGTATACTCTTGCCGTGATTGGTAGTTGTTTTCTGTTCTGTTCTACGAGTTTTTGCCTGTTGTACGCGTGCACTCGCTTTTCCCCTTTTATTTTTATTTATTTTTTGTTTGTTTCCACGATATTTAAAGTTCTTCGTGATAGTAATTCGAGTAATCGAGTTTCGATCGCAATGGAGAACCGGCGGTTTAACTGGCAATTTCCAACAATGATATTTCAGACCTTTTATTATTAGTTTCTCGCGAGACTTTACGCTGGATACGATATTTTATTCGCGCATTTGAAAATCGTTGTTTTCGTTGTTACGTACGTCTATCTATGCGTTTTATGTACGCCACCGTGTACATGTACGTGTACATATACATATATTTATGTACATGTACATATATATATATATCTTTTTTTTTTATTTCGTTCAAACATGACCGCTCTTTCGAACGCTCAACGATTTACGAACCGTCAAACGAGTGATCATGTAACTGCCGCGTTACTCGGCTCTCTCTTTTTTTATCCCCCTCTCCCGTTGCCGCCACCAATCGTGAAATATTGTAGACCGTTCTTGTTATTGACGATTGGTTACAAACGTTAAACTGGCCGCCACCAGACAATTATTGCACCGCTATTGCGGCCGGTAAAATATTTCGCGCGAGCTACGATCGTCTGACCGCGAACACCGCCACCAGAAATAGCATTTCGCGCTTCTCCTATCGCCGTCTGTCACGCGACAATTATCCCGAATTTACCGGAAAATTCTGCTAATGCGGCCGGATTCTTAATTACGGCGCTGTGCACGTTAATCGCCTGTCGATACATCGGGCTATTTGACTTTCGCTCCATTAATGCTGGAAAAATCGAAATAATGGTGGTTTGTGTACGTTACACTGGTCATCTGCTATTCCATATCTCGATTAAAATTGTATAAAAGATCTGAGAAATCGTGTGACAACAGAGGTTTCCGAAAATCTTCGATTCATCGAATTACTACTTTATTTATTTATTTATCTATTTATTTGTCATTCAAGTGAAAAAATCTGTTAGAAGAAAGCATCTATCGGAAAAAATTCCACGGCAATCCTTTCAGCCCTCGATTAGCCCTACAAAAGTGATAAAAAAAACTTCTGCTCGTTGTAACTTCAGCTTCTCGAATCTCGAATCTCCCAAATGCTTGCTAGGATAAATTCTCGTCTTTCAGGCGAGGAGCCCGATGAAATGTTGCAGTCCCGATTGAAATCAGGGACGAGATCGGCAAAGAACGGCGGGGAACCGCAGGAAAATTCGCGATGCATTAACGTGAACGATTTCGCGGCCGATTTACAACCGGGCAATCTCTCTCTCTCTCTCTCTCTTTCTCTCTCTCTCTCTCTCTCTCTCTCTTTCTCTCTCTGTCTGTTTGCGCCTCGCGCACCATTTACTCGAAAGTCCATTCCAGGTTCAGCGACGCGTTCCATAGACGCAGATAGTGGCCCCGATGGACACGGGATAGCGGCGTTTACAATTTAATCGATGATAAATGCCGACAGATAGGCGGGCCGCGCCCTCTCTCCGCGTGCACCCCGCCGGGTAAACCACTTGGCGCTCGGTTGCTTCCTATTAGAGCGGCTCTATACATTTCCAGTATGGTCCATTTGGGGCGCGACTACCACCAGGACTCGTCTCCTTTCCTCGCCGGCGACATGTGGGCTCATCGAAGCAAAACCAGGGAACACCAGGGTCCGTGGGTGTCGTAGGTGCGACATCATCCATCCATCTATCCGTAGGTCGGCGTAAAGCCCGGTACAATATCCCTTCTGGGACTTCTTTTCGTCCTTTTAATGGCACACCCGTGGCTATTCTTTGGATATCCTACCGCCGCATTTTCCATCGATGATCACTCGAATTTTCGAACCTGCTGGTCTAGGTTCAACACGTGTCCGAAATAGTTGGTTTAGTTAGACAGTGGACGATTTGAGCTGGACGTTTCCATTCGTATACTTTACGCTGAACTGACTCCACGTTCACTCGTCCCTTGCCTGTGTCTCTTGTGTTATCGGTAACGCGAGTAAAAATCAATCTTTGTGTCTCTCTATCAGAATTTTTGTATTTCTTGCACGATAGTTTAGCAGCAAACGATATTAATAAATTGACGAGTTACAGGTTGTACGCTATACACTTGTCTATCTTACGATTTCGTCGATTTTCGTCGAACAGGACAATCGGATAACTCGTTGTTCCTAGAATTTATTTGCAAAACCACATTCGAGTTATCTCATCCAACTTATTATTATTGCGAAAGTGAAATACTTTCACGAACCGATATAAGTAAACATATAAATCGAACACCTAGCCGATTGCACAATTTCACCATACCTCTTTCACCCGCAATATCTGCACACTGGTTCCCTTTGCTTCGTCCAATCGTAACTCGAGTAAAAATCAATCCCAATATCGTTCCATTGTTACTTCGCTCGTGTAAACGGTCTATAACCTGTATTTAGATTAACGCAGCGCGAATATCGCGCGTTGATGGAGATAAACACGTCGATACATTTTTCAAAATGGAATCACGTATGGAGTATAGCGCGGCGGGTTCAATCGTGGCGAAGATCGATCCGCGCGGAAAAGCTGGTCCGCAAAATCGGCTGGCGATTCCGGACGGGTATTATCGGAGCCGTCGACGGCGTCGGTGCGTGAACGATCGCCTCATAATGACGCTAAATATTTTAAGTGTATAAAGGGTTTCGCTTCAATATCGCTTAAGCTGGCCCATAGTACTAAAGTGCAGTTTACCGCTGCAACAGTCTGGCCGTTGCACAGAGAGAGGTCAGTTTCACGCTGAAGCTAACCGCTCTCTCCGCGCCACACTACATATCGCCCACATCGAAGCGGTGTGTAAGTACGTGTGGTTTCGGCTGTTCTTGTTGCCAACTAAACTGGCCTCCAACCTCCTCTTTCTCTCTCACACACACACACACACACACACACACACACACACACTCTCTCTCTCTCTCTCTCTCTCTCTCTCTCTCTCTCTCTCCGTCTCTCCTTCTTTCCCTCTTGCCGACTGTAAACTGCGTTTCAAGCTTTATACAACCACCGTCTAATAAGTGCATCTCTCGTGCAAAAGGAGTGAAAAGGTAGAGAGAGAGAGAGAGAGAGAGGCTGCCTTTACCAAAGAGGAAATAGTTTGACTAAAACGTATCTCTGAATGTACAGAACCCACCCGTGCATCTGCTCTCTTCTTTGCTAGATGCTTTTTTCCTTGTTTCCATTTGCTTGTTAAGGATACCCGGTTCGATAGGAGGATGAAATTGCCGCGGTGGTCGATGTTGAATTTTTAAGTAATATTCCCGACAGACCGATTTTGCTGGATCACGGAAATTAAGAATGTCTTCGCGGGGTTAAATCGGCGAAAGAGTTATCGAGAATCGTTTAGATAGTTTGAATGGATAGTTATTTGAAGGATTGAAAGTACGACGATAGCTGTAGATTTTGGCTAGAGCATCGGTTGAAATATGTTCATTTGGCAGCATTGGCTTCCTTCTGGTATTTATCTTTTAGTTTATTTTCTAGTTTCATAGATCATAACGCGTTAAACGAAATACATTTCGACGTTATTAGAGCAAACGTGGTTCTACGAACGAGGCATTTCTGAGAGAAATATGGCAAGCGAGTGCAACTTTATCACTCGACAAATCGAATATAACCGACGAACAGAAGCAAGTTTTTTACAAACAAAATCAAACTCCACTATTTTTACCACTATGATTCGACTCTGTACACTTTGTTTCCCATTGAAAAGCGGGTAGAAACGATACAAGATCCGTCAAAGTAATTAGGATCAATGTCCATTTGTTTCGAAGGACAATCGCGAGGTGTAATTAGTCTGTTCCAAGAAGCTTTGGGAGCGTGTAAGGTTTCTAACATCGAACAGAGTAGAAGGAAAACTGGTCGCGTTGTGTTTAAACACGCAAACAGTTATCGCGAACCGACAACGCCGACGTCGGCATCAGGTTTCGCGAACCTGCCACACTCTCTGTTCTGCGTTTAACGAACACATCCACCGACTGAATAAATAATCCACGCAAATGCGCATAAAAATGTTGCGACCGGTCGACCGCGGAGTAATCAGTTCGCGTTGCGACGCGGCGACGTTTCATTTTTCATCCCCCGCGCGCGCCCGACGCGCCGCCCATTGTTCTTCGAACTGCCTTAGAAAAAAACATGCTTGTTTTCCTGTTTATATTATAATTTTCACGATAGTTCTTTTGGCTGAGAACACGGGAGATTTAGTGGAACGCTTGGATCGTAGCTTGCTACTTTGAAACCTTGATAGCTTCATAATGCGATAGCTGCGCGGCAAAAATTTACTCCTCGAGCCAGCCAGTAATTTCACCGAAGGGTGGAAAAGTTTTAGAAGCGAAACACTGTGAATATAACGCTTACGAAGTAACAGCGTATATCTTCGTAGATAAGCAAATTACTTATGAAAGCTGTTCTAAGCAAGCAAGTCAGGGGGCTAATTGAGACGCGCAAAACGAGACGAAGCCTTTGTTTCTCCTACTTTCTAAATTTATTAGCGGCAAATACCATACAGTTAGTTCCGAAATCTTACGAGTTTCCATCGTGAAACTATTCCCTGAAAAACAGTTTGCGATCGAACTTGTTTAACTTTATGATTTACCCTGTGACTCCTTTCATGACTATACACGTTGAGCTCCATACGATTCGCAGAATATAGCGCCATAGTAGCAACATCATGGACGTCATCGTACGCAACGCAATTATCGATATTTGTTTCATAGATTAAGATATCTATTCCAAAATGTCGGACCGACTCGTAACGAAGCATAGAACACCGTGTAGAAGAGACGATCGCACTGGCAAGGAGGCTGAATGGGAACGGCTTGAAGAAAAGGACGACACAGCGGACGATCGTTAGAAAGCGCGGCGGAGGATCGGGAACGTTTAGCGAGTGGCTCGGAACAATCTCGCGGCGCAAAGTAACTCTCGCAGAAGGTATACGTCGGTGTTGTGCATAAGCCGCGAGGCGGATAGGTGTACAGATCGAGAGGGGTGTAGGTGTGTGTTTGTTTTCCTCTGTCGGGTGGCGTGCGGAAAGCGAGCTAGCGGAGGCGATGGAGAAGACGAGTGCCAGCCCCGGGCGATGGTCGTTTCCCGGGCAAGTAGCCGGAGTGGATGGATAACTTGGCCATTGTGACGAGCGATGGCCTCCAGCAAGAGTAAATGATTGCCGGGGAAGCGGATACGGTAGAGAGGGTGCCGGCGGGTCTTTGTTGTTTCGAATAACCGAAGGGTTCTTCGATGGGGCCCATCGAAACACCACCCCCGTCCAATAGTACTCTCTTCTTCCTGCTTGCGAATCGCGATCCTCTTTATCCTTCTCCGTCTCGTTCCTCGTTCTACCGCTTTTACCACCACCAAACCCCCGTAGCACTTCGGCCCGTTCTCTTTACCGCTATTATCGGTAATTAGAAGTACCCTCGTGGCCACGCGACCATTTCAACCCGATGAGAGCGAGCCGGTGAGCCACGCGATCGGTAACAACTTCGCTAATTCGACGAAGGGAATTTCTACTGGAATATCTGCCCACCGAACTGTTATCTCGTGAGTCGCGCTAATTGGAGATGGTCATGATTTGTTTGCCTCTACGTCGGGGAGACGATGATTGTTTCCTTTTTGTTTCTTTTAAAAGCGTAGGGGATGGATGGGAGGGGGCTGAAATTTGATTTCTGATTCGGATTTACAAAGTATCCAAAGGTTTGGTTCAGATTTTGTGTCCGTGGCTGCTGGTCTCTCGGTTATGGTAAGCCAATATGGTTCTTTGCTTTGGAAAGGCATCGCAGTACAAAGGACGGACCGTGCTGAGCGATGTGCAGAGTTTGTGGAATAGATACAATACATTAGTCATAAAATTCTGTTTTCAAAGGAAACACGTTAATATTTGAGATTAAAGCTCCTCCGACAGAATATCCAAGAATCTTCCGCTCCGTTACCTCGCGATTGTCTAAACCTTGTTAAAACTCTTTGCGATTATTCATCATTGATTTTCTGTATACCCGAGCACGGATACCTAAGATAAAGTATTTACTGCCGCCTTCTTACTTGGAAAATTAGCTCGATAATTCCGCCCCTGACAATCTAGAATTACCTCGAATTAGGGGTCGTCGATTTGCTCAAAAACGAACACAATCTTCCCTCGATTTCCCCTAATTTTCCTCTTTATCTTCGAATCTTCCCTTAAGAAAACACAACATTTCGCAAATTACCTTGCAGTATTGCCTTACAGCATTACCTTACAGCGTTACCGTACGGTATTTCCTATCCTTTAAAGTACCCCGAATAAACTAATCCTCGTTTTAAAAATTCGAAATTCATCGGGACAATCTCTGGCGTGATGTTTCCTCGGAATAAATATTATTCCAAAGCGGAAACATACATTGCATTCTGTTGGAGACCGCGAGTCGAAGAGAAAAGCATCGTCCGTTGTGGCGGGTTTTCGGCATGGAAGCTCGCGGGTTCGCGAATCGCATTACGCCACTCTCTTCTTTTCCAACGAGGAATACGCTCGATGTGTTATGTTATCGGGAGTACGGGTGGGGCTGCCGCAAAGGGGAGGAATACTTTGAGCAGCAGCAACGAGTCTTTGATCAGAATCTATCAAAAGGATTGGTTGCTCCATTGTGGCCCGCGTTCCGCATCGGTATTACTTGCCATTGCGATCAGAACGTGTACCCTGGCTACGAATATTAACGTTCCACTGGATGCAGCGGCCCGGTCACAATGCGCCAGCCAATCTCTCTGATAGTAGCTAGAGAAACCTTGCACCGATCCGATATCAGGCTAACTAGTTATCAGGGCCGCGAGTTTAAGGCAGAAAAGCCGCGTGGCTCCGACTTTTGCCCGCTTGTCGACGCGAGACGACAAGTCAAAGCGAAAAAAATTCCAAAGTGTTCCCTCCCTCTATCTGGCCTCTCCGGTGCACCCTTAATAGGCCTGCTTCCTAATAGCCGTCTCGGATGCACTTATCGCGATTGCGTTGCAACGTTGCAGCATCACGCGGATACCGCATGCTTCCGGTCGATATTTTTTTTTTCTTTCCTCTCCGCGTCGTTCTTTTTACCTTTCTTCCTTTTTCCTCCCTTTCGATTCAGCGACAAGGAAAACGGACGAAAGCGTTTATCCGGGCCAAAGAGTTTGGTAGGAACGAAGTTTAAAGAAAGGGAAGAGAAACAGAGAGATGATGTAGGGTGGTGACCCGGAAGGCGTACGGGAGAACAAACGGACAACGAGAAGGAGGAGGAGGAGGAGGAGGTGGACCATGTTCATCCAAAAAATCGCGGATATCACTGGTAACGCCGACTGAACAAAAGGAGGAAAAGAGCAAAGGGTGGAAAACGAGCAAGGAACGGTGAGTGGAAAAAAGGGAAGCAACGATGGTAAAAAGAGGAAGATGACCGAGAGAAGAAAAAGGAAAGGTTCTGTGTGTCGTTTCCTTTCTTCCCTTACACCGTCGGTTGGTGTAAAGAGCGTGGAAATGTGGCGCAGATGGGAATGCGGATTGTGCTACGCGCGAGAGAAGGTGGAGCAAGAATCGAAACTCGGGGACTTTGAGATCCAGTCGATAAAGCTATTAGCATTTAGACGAGCTGTCGCCGGCGTCGTTCGCCTCTTCTCCACCCCCTGACCACCCATTTCTGCCAGCCGTCCCTCCGCCGCCTCGCTCTTCTCACCCTCTTTATCTCTTCTGTGTGTCGGTTCCCCTACTTTCCTCGTGCTCGCTTCTCCGCCCTTTTTCCCGCGTCCTCTTTCCCTCTTTTTCAGCGGTGGCTCCGCCGCTGAAATGCATACCGATGTATCACCATCCCCGCGCATTCCACCCTCCGGCCCTCGAAATCTGCACGTGTGTATACGCACACACGAACCGCGGTACGGGCCTTGCTTTTCCTCCTCCTCCTCCTCCCCCTGCCGCTCTTCTTCTCTCTTCAACCCAACTTCAACGTCCTGTACCCACTCCTCCTCTCTCGCCCTGCCCCTGCTGCCCCTTCGAGACTCGCCTCGTGCTCCGACAGCGGTAGAAAACGCACACACGAAGAACCGCAGCAGTGACTTCACCACCTTCTATTAGCGGCGGAGCGTGGTAAATGGTAGAAAAAGAGAGACGCGGAGAGGATCAACGCTGGCGGAGCCAGTCCAGTCAGCGAGAGGAGAGATGGTTTAACGCACCAACCACCCTTCACCGTCGAAAGGTGGTGCGTTATAGTGGCACGACGGCGGTCGGACGACTTGGTCCATACACGCGCGCGCTTACGTATACGTTCAGCATCGCGAGTGATCGCGCACAAGCTCGCAGCGGTGAGCGCACTTATACAGGGAAAGCCGGCTGGTCCATCTCCGCTCTACGGAAGATACTTATTAAAGGCATCTCTCCAGCAAGCAGCGGCCGGTTGCCGTGGAAACCTGACTCGACCACGCGTGTACGTGTACAAAACGCCCCCGCCTGCGTGCAAACGTGTGCACACGATATAACGCGACCGTGTGCCTAGACACGTGGAGGCGGCCTAACGTGTGTGAGTGTGATCACACGTCGAGGAAACCGACAGGGAGGAACAAACAACGGCGAAAGGAGAGGGAGGAGGACAACGACGAGGCGAGTACACGTAGCTGTGTATACATGGGGACACGCGTGCTCCATTTGTATGTGTATATATGTCGGCTGTCTGCGTGTACCGCGGCGTTTCACCGTCGAGGGAGGTAGGGGTGAAACAACCCTCTAATAGCCGGGGCGGCGCCTATACCCAACCCTAATAGCCCTATCTCGCCCTCGTCTCTCTCGCTTCGCTTCGTTTCTCCTCGAGCATCCTCGCCTCGTCTATCGTCTTTCTTCACTCTTCCAGTAATTTTCGCCTGCACCGTCTCTTCCTTCTTCTTCGGCCCCCATCTTCTTTCGTCGTTCCTCTTTTCTCTTTCCGATTTTCTTCTCGTCTAGTTTCCCTCGCGCGATTCTTCTCGCTCGTACCCTCGGTTCTTACCAGCTGCTTCTCCGCCAGGAATTCGTCCTTTCCTCCCTTCGTTTTCTCCGCACGACGAATCATCCCCTCGTCCCACACCCACCATTCTCTCCTTCTCATCTTGTCTTCCCGTTTCTCTGCCCGTGCTTCCCGATCCTCACCGCACGCTGTTTGTTTATTCGATGCCTTTTCACTCTCTATTAGTCTCCCGCACTCCTACATTTTCTGATTAGCCGGATGTCGCGCGTATACACGCTTTACCTACCGCACCCGATTCCGCGCGCCGGCTTTTCTTTGAACCGGAGGCAACCAGAGCCATCCGATCGATCGCGCCACCCGCCCGCCCCCGCCCCTCACACACCCTCCGACCCTCCCTCACTCACACCAACGCCACCAACCACCCTCCCGCCTCGTACCAACCAACGACTCACTCCCCTTCTCTCGATCTCTTTTCGTTTCTCTGTCGCGCCTCATCTCTCCATTCGTATGTCTCTTCATCCCCCTCCTAAACCACCTCTTTCACCCTCTCTCGTTCTTCTCGTTACTCGGTTGTGTGGAGGAGCGTGTGCGCGGCTCGTTTTTTACTAGCGCGCGTTCAACGATTCGCGTTTTCGTTTCCGCGATGAACGATCCTTTGGCAACGGTCAACCGCGCTTGGACGGCCAGAGAATGGAGCGGCCTGTTTGCCGGCCAGGGCTCTGGCTTTCCACGAATGTCTTTATCTCGCACAGCAACCCGACGCCGGCTCTCCTCTGACCCTGGGAAAAGAAGGAAAATTTGATCGCGAGTCTTTTAACGCCGCGAGCGGATGAAAATGCCCGATACCAAGATGCATTTTGTTTTCCTTTTGTATTCGCCACTGTGTTATGTTTCCTGCCCTTTATGTCTTCCTTTTTTTTTTTTTTTGTTGCTTGGGAAATTTTTCATTGCAAAGTTCCGCATATGGTGAATATCGCTTGGTTAATTTTCCTGCTACAATAGCTACAGGTTTTCTTATTGTCGATGTAAGTTTGCCAGGTTTCGAGATTATATCTGGGACGAAGAACGAAAGTCGGCTTACTTCTCACAACAAGAAGCCGAGATAACATTCGTATGAACTCAACCATGCGCCAAATAATGCAGTCATAAACCACCCCTTTCGGAGATACCATCAAGGGAACTCGAAAGGGTATTATGCCGAGGGACACCGGAAGGGAGACGCTTCTAACTTCATCAGACATTCTTTTCATGCCAGAGTGCCTCAATGCACAATCGATCTATTCATCCCCCGTTAATTACCATTTTATTTATCCCATTAGATGGTAACGTAAACGTTTCACCATCCAGAACCTGTTACTCCTTCCCGAACGGACAAGATCATGAAATGTTTATACGATCGTTTCTACGGCCTGAAGATTATCTTCTCAAATAATTATCTCGACAATAATCATGTTTCTTATCGATTAGCCGAGAAAATAATCGAGCACGTTAAACGCTATAAAAGACATTTTACCATCAAAGAAATTGGTAGTCCCTCTCGGGGAATAGAGAATACGATACAATGCCGATGATAATATCGAAGCAAAATTCGCAAATATGAAATTTTCCATGGCCTTTGAAACCACGTTCTTATAGAATGACTCAACGTTCTCGCATTCTGCGCAGAAAATTCGCATGTTCCCCAAGAAATACTCAAGACCAATACGAAACTCATTCTGAAACCAAACCAAACCTTTGCCAATTCAACCACTTGCAGTTCGGTAAACCAATCAATCCGGGAACGATCTGAAGAGCGTTGATTAATCCGCCGGTCGATAATAGAAGTCGATGCCCGTCTCCGAGTCGAGCTCGATTTAACATTCGCGACGCGTTCCAGCGCAAGGTTGGAATTTTCCGAATCGAGAGGGTGGCAGGCGGCTGCTGGGATGGGACGAGATAGAGGTGGGCGACAGAGAAAATCGAACGAGTAGGCGTCGGGATGACGATTCGCCGGAGCGTCGACGGAGCGCTCTTGCACCTTTCTCCCGGCGTTTTTTCACGTGCGGTTTCATTTAGCCGGGCGGCAATATCACGGAGACCCAGGTCGTAGTGTACTATCTTTTTCGCTCCTCTCGTACCGTCTCCACCTTCCTTTCTTCCCTTCTTTCTCTTTGTTCCAACTCTTTCTTTCTTTCGCGCGCGTAATCATCGCGAGCGCGCGCAAGACTTCCATTTCAGCGTTTCGCAAAGAAAGTCTGTCTCTCCGCGTCTCATTCCTCTCCCTTGTCCTCCTTGTGTTTGCCTCTCGTTGCTCCCGCGCGCTCGGTTTGCCAGAAACGGCCCGAAACGCAAATCCCAACCCGCGGACCGTCTTCTCTTCGCCTTTGCACAACGCGCACACACGCGCGCGTGCCGCGTTCAAAAGTTTTCTGAACGGTTCGCGGGATTAATGGGGAACGGACGCCATCGCTTGAGCCGCCACCGCCGCCGCCGCCGCCGCGCAACACCGGATAAAGCGAGACGGCCACGAAACGCGCTTGGCCGAAATGGAAACGATACTTGGGGGAGTTGTCGATGAATCGTCACTCCAGTACGGACATGTTTGTTAGGAAATTCGTAACCAAAGCGATTTTTGCTTGTTCAAATTTTGAAATCCATCGGTCGATTTTTCGTGATACTGGTGAATTACCCTTGTTAATTCTGCCGTGTCCTACGAATGTTTATAGATTTTTACGAAGATGGTGAATTTCGAATTGCACGTATCTTTTGATCAAATGGTACATAAGTAGCATACTCTTGCTGTATCGTATTTAGTATCAATTTAAATGAATTATTATAACCCGATTCGCGTTAGGTTCAAAGATACAAGTCTTCTAACAATAGTTGAAATTTTTGCAGGAAGTACGATGTTCAGGGATACATTTTATACTATACCAATCGACGTTTACGATAACATGAAATTGGTTAAAGATCATAAGATGATCGTATAGTTGGTTACGCGAAAAGTTGCGTTAAAGTCGACGCGACTGTTGAGAGTTTATGGACTGGTGGAAATTTCTCAAATTAGGAGATCAATTAACTTTAATGTTCCCCTGAGGCCTTTTAGAGCTCCTCTAGTTTTTCATGCCGCATTACGTGCAGATCCGATCGATAAGGTATGCCAAGGGCCAAAGTCCTCTTTCGACACGTGATTAAACGTATTTCCATTAAACACGCAATTTAATCATCACAATCGTCCGATCTCGACTTGATTTCAATCGGCCGAAAAATTTCCACGTAAATTGTATCAAATTCGCGAATCCGTTTGGCAAAAATTTGTTGCACAGTTTGTACATGCCGAACACGCATTTTAACAGGGGTGTGCGTGTAAGCCTTAAGTCTCGAGGGTCGAAACTACGACTTTTCGTGGACTCGGATGGGCAAACGCTCGGTCCGAGGAATTTTTCCGGCTTCCTTCCGATCCTGTTGAGGAACCGTCTGAAATACATCTGGAAAATGTACGCGGAAAAAGGCAACGGGAATGTGCAGGAACTTCGCAGTCGTCGCGGTTTCGACGGAAGTTAGATCGATGGGAATAATTTTTCACGTGATATCGGTCCCTTTTCTATATAATATCGTTCCTTCCTATCATTATCTAAACGCACCTTATCTACCATTAAAAGCATTGTTATCGCATTCTATACAAATTTAATGAGAACTGCAGAGCGTGTTATGAATCGTTTTTCCTACGAATTTATTCAAATAATAATCTGGTATTGAATAGGGAACGGTAACGTACAGACACAAAGAGTTAAAAGGAAGTTTCGCGTTCGAATCAGATACGATTCGAAATACCGCGAGAACCTTCGGTTGCTTTTATTCGCCACGTTTTTATTGGTTTTGTGAAATGCACGCGTTCTATTATGGATACAGCGTAATGTTTCCCCTTCTCGTGAAACGAATATCGAAGATTGAGTTTTTCGAAAAACCAACGCCGTGATATGTATTCGTTTCTTCCGTTTTTTTTTCTCCTATCCCCTTCCTCTCTTTTCTCTCCTTTTTTGTCTTCTTTTTTTTGGTTTTCTTTATTTCGCTTGACTAGTGCTGCAAGAGCAGAGACTTTTCCCCGCACACAGGCAGGAAACTTTTTTAATTAATCGCGAGATGTATTCGCCACGAGATCGCGAATAATTGTTGTTCATTTATGATGCTGTAATAAGGAGAACAGGCGGGGGGAGGAGGTGCGTTTGCTGTTTTAAATGAAATCGGGTATCGGAACATTTTGATGGATCGACTCGCTTTCGCACAAAATGATATCCCCGTTCGTAAAATGTCCGGCAATTTTTGTTCCCTTTGTATTAATATTACATTTATGCAGCCATCGTAACGAGCCGCAGCCTTATTTTCGCGCACAGGTATTGTTTACGTAATTGTACCATCATAATCGCGCTCGTCCGTGAATTTTTCGTTAAATTCCCTTTTTTCATCGAACACACGGTGAATGTTCCTTTATTAAAATAATCATAATGCACCGGCCGGCAAACAAGTCCATTTGCATTGTTCCCCCCGACGAAATAACGATGCCTCTTTTTCATCTGATCGCTCATTTATTCCATAATTTTTGCTCGGCTGGTAATCAAGCCGAATATAAAAGCTCGTGTTTGCGTGCTTTATAACGAATTATTCACCTGTACGTCTAATCACCAATGTTGTAAGTGAGATTTATATAAACAACACCAACATTCTTGCGAGATATACCAATATTTCTAGTAAAATATCATTTTGCTACGTTCACTAATGGATGAATTAAATTTACAGATGATGCGTCCATAAAAAGATATCAAATGCTGCTTCGAATTATTAATTCGTCGTTAATTTCTACACTTTGATCGAATTTAAATATGTAATCGGGAAAATCATGCAATATTAAAGAAATATGCGACACACACGATTACTGCAAATCGACTTAAGCATGTGAGTGTTGTTGAACGATATACGCCTCGTTCTTTTCCTACGTTTCTTAGGTTTCTCGCGTATCGAGAATACCGGTAATTACTCCAATTATTGGGAGGCCACAGAAACACCTCGGGAAAAGAAAAAAGTTGGCACGGATAAGCAACCTTTAATTCTTGGCGTGCCGTCCCTACCAGAAAACCATACACCCGGGCTATTTACGAAAGTTACCTAATTTGACCGGCACGATTGTCCTTAGGGAATACGCTAGCCCTCGTCCATTAACACTACCCCCGATGTTCGTCCCGGAAATTTAGATCGCATCCCCCGCGTCGACGGTCAAAACGTGAAAACGCCATTATTGACCACAACATTTCGTCACCCCCCTCGTTGTATCGTCCTCACAATTTTAATTTAGTCTGGTCGCCGAATTAAAAATTATCTCTTACGTTAGTTAGTCACCCTTCGTCCTGCGATGATGTGGTCGACGATGATTTTGTCAGATGATAACGTAATCACCGATGCTAGATTAGGGCTAATGAAGGGTGCACGTTTATGTCATTCAGAAAGATTACGATTTTTGTCTATTCCTCTTGGAAATATACTTCGTTGTACACGATTCTCGTTCATAAGTGACGAGATAATATTAATGATTTAATCGATAAATCGGTGTACATGTTATGAAAATCCTGCGTTTTTAACGTCGTGCTTGTAAAAGAGAATTCCAAGGATTCGCTTAATATTTTTCTAAATTGTTTCTTTTGCGTACATTCCACAGTTTTATGAAATGTCGCAGCCTTCGATTTGCACATCGAACGCAAAACATTGAAAAACGTTAAAAACATTGAAAATCGAGCGGTAGTGTCGATAGCCGTGCAACAGGCGTCTAGGAACATTTAATATTCAATACCGATATAGCTTCTATAATATTAAATCCCTCAACTGTTCCCAAGACTTGAATTCCTCCTCCTTGTACGATAGATTAGAAATTCCCGAAGTTAGAATATCCTCTTATTTGAATAATTCCTAGGTAAACGAATCGATCGAGTGTCCGGCCGTTTAATTTTCTTCGAGTGAGCGGTCGTTTGGCCGGGACGACCAGAGGATCTCTCTCTTGCGTCGGTTCTTTCACGAGAGATCGAGCACAGGCCGGCGAGCCCCGAGCTAGTTCCTTTTTCCGGCGGATCTGGACGTCCGCTTCGATCGGTCTTCGCACGGAGATTAGCTCGGCGAAAGTAGCGCGGAACCAGTAGAGGGACACCAACACCGCTCCATCTCGAACAAGACAAAAGCAACGTCTCCTCTCCTCTTGCTCGCAAAAATGAGCCACCGGTTCCTTTTTAATTCGCGTTTACTGTGAACGGCGTCAAGTAATTAGTCGCTTACTCTCTCTCCGGATTTAATGTAAGGTATTAGAGCCGGCAGGCGAACCGTGGCTTTTCTTCTCGTTGCCTTGTTCCACGACCTTCGGTAGCTCCTCGTTTACCTCCGTCGCCATTATGTCCCTCCCCTACCCCATCCACCAGGTTTCAAGCTGTGTGACCGGCCGTTAATCGCTTGTTATCTAACCGCTGCTCTTGAAATCTTTCTCCTCCCTCCACCCCTCCCTCCGTCCTCCCAACCTCTTTTTTCTTCTTTACCTGTCAGCTGCGTGTATCCCTCGTTAAAGGTATTATGTCACGGTTGTTCGACTCTGATCGATCTCTGTCGAGCGCCGCCTTGCCACGTTCTTCCGTCTCGTTCCGCCATTGTGATGCACGCGCGGGGGTGTCGTATGTTATGAGTGTTCGATCACGCGATTAAGTTTCCCACTGAAACAACAGCCATCCAACCGGAAGGAACAATCGCGGTGTAACAACTCGAATCAACTCGTTCTCGCGTATAATACCTATGCAGCTATTTACGAAAATCATCTCTTTACGTATTCATAAGTGGAATATAATCTCCGATAATTTGAGAAACGAGCTTCATCAATTGCACCAAATTCCCAGCGCAATTAGCGTCTCTGCTAAAAACCAGCCTCTTCCGTATCCACGGCAGAGATCGGCCACGATCTCGTCGCCCGCTAAACGTGGTCGTCGATCGATCCTCCCGATCGATCTTCCAGGTGCACGTTGTCCAGAGCGAACGAGAGAGCGAGAGAGAAAGAGAACGATGATACGGTCGGCGCACGGTCTAATTACTCGGCAAAGCAGATTCGCGTTCCGGGGATAAAGGGCGGCTTCGGCACGATAATACAAATCGGCCGTGCAAAAACGGCCGGCAGAGGCCACGATCATTGTTGCGGCCCATGGTAAGAGTATAAATTTCACAGCAGGTCGGCGGGGCGACCGATTTCGGTGGCAGGCTCCGAAACAGACGAGAAAGAAGCATCGGTGGCCATTGAAGGACCATTGCGAAAAAGAATACCGATCCGTCTAACTGGTTGAAAGACGAAGGTAGAATGCGAGGAACAGAAGAGGAGGGACAGAGGACACGTTGCTAGAGGATGGTCGCAATATTCCAGGCGAAACTCACGCAGTTCGCGGATGACTGAGTAGTTCTGCCGGCAATATAATGGGACCCCCCGTGGTAGCTTACCTGCATCATCGACTAATCACGCCGGATAATAGGGAACAATGGCGCCCCCGTGAAAAGTGAAGCATACTCACCACTTACCTCCCTGTTCAACCACCACCCCTCTCTATCTTCTATCTTGCGGCGTCTTTCGTATACCGGATGGCTGTCTCGTTCTATGTCTCTCGGTAAACGCTCGCCCTCTCAGATCGTTCCCGCGAGTCTCTTTCTCTTTTCGCCTACGTTTACGAACACCTATCTCCGTCTCCATGCGGAAAGTATATAATCCTCTTACGCACCGAGCACAAAGTAAAATACGGACAACACAAGGCGGTCCGCTCCGTCGCATCGTGTTCCGGCCTTGCCGGTTACACGAAAGACTATTTTTTGGAGAATGGCATGGTCGATTTCGGAAATCGACGAGCTAAATTTGTAAATCCGTGAGGCTCTTAACTTTTTAACCTTTTTCACGATACATTTATTATCTATATATATTACATTCTTCTGTCGAGAGGAGAATTGAAATAATTCGTTACGATTACAAATTACAAAATAATTTAGAAGATTTTCGATCATTTGGTAATTCTTATACGGATTCACGATTTTTTTAATTGTCCTTTATAATCAGTTTTATATCGAATTTCTAGCATCGCAGGACAAAATGTTCTAGTAGCGAGAAATGCATTACTATAGACTATAGACGATAGATAAAACTACCCCATCAACATTGGCTAGAAAAAATTAAGCTTGCAAATAACGTGTCGAATAAACTATTTCATCGACAATTTTCTACGTAAAGCGTCGCCTTTACGAAACGCTGATACGATTAGAACGAATGTACCTCTCGATATAACCTCGTTATAGTACGGTGAAACTAGAGTCATTCCTTTGGTTCTTTCCGTTCGTCCCTCCGGAGGTTGGTCAACGGTTTCTCGTTACCTATGTAGGCGAAGGACCTCCGTGGGGTAACAGACACGTAAACGACGACACACAAACGGTCGTTGGTTCGCTTTGTCGTGCTTTAGACGGAGTTGCTCGCGAGACGAGAACGTACGCGTTTGACCCTTTTTACCGGGGACCGCTTTCCTTCCGTGGCGCTCGCCTACGCCGCTGGCCGTGTAATCATTCTCTCCTACTTTCGAGAGGCAGGCCGCGCTTTCACGCGGACGCTCGAATCGCTTTTGTGCCCTTCCGGCTGGATCCGCGGGAGGACCGACCCATTATGCCACGCAACGCGCGCGTTTTGTTAACTTGGGGATGAAAGGGTCGTTAAAGGAGCCCTCCGGACTCGTTAGTCGGCCGTGCCTTCGGTGATTCTTCCGCAGAAAGAGGTGCGAGATGAGATCCGAAGCGATACTTGCTCCCTTTGTCGCGTAAATTACATGAAAAAATTTATTTATCGGGGAAAATTGCTCGTTAAAATGGTTTGCTCGGAATTTCTATCTCGGTCGCGTCTCTCTTGTGGGACGAAGATAAGGATGACGTGGACAAAGGCAGCGGAAGAGCGAAGAAAAAGCGACAGCACGATATCGGTATCATGATGGAATCGCGCGGTCCACTCTTAATTTCCGTCGCCTGGCGCTTATTTAACCCGGAGGGAGTATCGCGAAAGAGTGAGAGAGCCGGAAGACGACAGCGAGGCATGGATAGGGACGAGAGGACGACGAGGGTTCCTGACTCGGAACGAGAAACTCACCCCCGCGCGGCCGGCTACGTGCTCTCGGGGTATTTGCACGCGCGAATACGCGGCTCTGATACACCGACGCGCATAATGCATGTGGTTATAGAGAGCGAGAAAGGAGGGCCAGAACGGTGAAGAAAAAGAGGGAGCTAACGGATAGAGGTAACTAGAGGGTGGCGGTGGAAGGGAGAGAAGCAGTAGATTAGGTGGGTACATCGCGCGACTGCGGCGAGGACGTTGGTATAGAATAGCAGATATAGGTGTACGAGAACTACCATCGTGTGGCACACCGGTTAGGAAGAGAGAGCGAGCGAGTAGTCGACGAGGCAAGCTAAAATGGGCGGTTGGAGAGGGGGATGACTGAGGAACGCGAGCCGAGGGGTGAGAAGGGTGGCGAGCAGGGAAGGACAGAGGGAAGCACGGGGTAGTAGAGTGAACGGGGTGTCGAGGGGGGTAGGCTATAAAGGCTAATTGGTTAAAAGCTCACCGCTGGCTGCAGGCTTAAATCAAGATCTTGGAGTGTTATAATGGATAAGTAACACGGCGAGGCACGGCCACCAGCCAGCGGAGTTGTGTGTTATCCCCACCCCTTGGTTGGCTCTGGCAGAGTAGGTAGGTTCGGTGAGGCAGCGCTACCACCCCCATTCCGCGATCCGCAGGATCGTCGAGGGCGAGTATCTTTCGAGTTAAGGACGACGCGGCTCACGCGATTGGCCCGCACCTACGGCTACCCCCGTGCCGGATACACTCTGCCACGAGTCATCGATCGCGCCTCCACCCTATGAGAAATCGCGACATCCATCCCCCACGGTAAGCCATTTGCTCCGCCCCGCCCCCTACCCCTCCAACAACGACACCCCTTCTGGCAACTTGCAGCTTAGCCATCCTCTCTGCTCCCCTCCAACGCGTTCGCCACCCTTCTATCTTCGTTCGTGTTTCATCCCTCTCGTTTCAACCATCCCTTCGGCCCGTTCGTCTGTCCTTCGGTAGTCGTCTATCTACCCGACGCGCAACACTACCACCCCGTGAGTCTCGGAGCGTGACTCCACGTTCTATCCTTCTTTACCCTCCTCCGTCTCCATCTTCTCCTCCTCTTTCTCTTTCTCCACCCTGCCTATGCTTCTTCTCTCTCTCTCTCTCTCTCTCTCTCTCTCACTCACTCACTCACTCACTCTCTCTCTCTCTCTCCTTCTTCGTCGCTGTTTCTCGCTCGCACTCTCCGTCTCCGCTTCGCTTTCCCTACATCGCTCCGCGCGCTCCGGCTGCGTGCGCGAATGTTCGAGTAAGGCCCTCGTTCGTGTGACCTGTGGTTTCTCCGGCGTTTTCCTACCCTTAGTGCGAGCACAGTGCCCATCCGCAGTCCATCATTCGCCACGATACGCATTCGCGATTCTCGGCTACTTTCACCTCGTTGCTCGTGCTCACGGCCGACGATTTCCGCGAGTGGATGTCACCGTGTTGTTCCTACCGATTCTTCCAAACGTTCACCCTGTTGTGCGATTCACCGTGCATCTTCGTGCAAGAGTACTTGACCATGGTTCGTAAATCGTGTAACGATGATCCGATCCGATCCAGTGGTAAATATTAAAAGAAACAAAGGAATGCGATCCATCGATCTTACGTGGGGAAAAAAAACAAGCGGAACACCGGCGAACGAGTGATTAACGATCAGTGGAAGAGAAAGTGACTCGAGGAAGTGACTCCGTGTTGCTCTTCGCGGTTTTACACGTACGGCAACGTCTCGCGAATAAACTAGCGGGTCGAAGAGGGGAAGAGAAGATCGGTTTGGGGTGAGGAAGAGAGGAGAAACGGCTACGTGTCAGGTTGGTAGGCGGTGGTGGGAGGAGGTGCTACCACAAGCGCACAATTACACACACACATACACACTCACACAAATACATTCGCCTGTATATACGCACAGTGTAACGCACACTGTGACGCGCGAATAAAGTCGGAAGGTGGTGGTGGTGGTGGACAGAGGTGGTTGAAGGACGAGAGGGGCGAAAGAGGGTGGCTCTGGAAAGGGTGGGCCTTCCAAGTGTCTTGTCTCCTATCATCCTGTCGTCCAGGGTATCGCTTACGAATGTCGCGCGATCGAGCGATCCGTCTCCGATCCAGCACGACCAGGGACGTTCTGCCATCGAAGGCGTTGCGACGAACCCGCTAGTCTACACCGTACAGTTTACCATTATCATCGTGTTACGCTCTCCGCTTGATATGCGACGCGAGCCGCGATTCGAACCGCTCCGCGTGTCGGATAGACCGTGTTCTGCCGTCGGACCGTCGGCGGAGGAGCATCCGATGCTCTTCTGACGGGACGAACGCGTACAACGAGCCGTGTTCAGTGGAACGGGTGACTGTTTGCTCGAATCGTGTGCCATTCCAGGGGAAACAGAACTCGAGACTGACGCGTTCCGTTCGGGGAACCGTGAACGTCGCTGGAACGGACTCTTTGGACGCGAGTCAACGATGTCTGGTGAAACGGAGATCGAGGTATCCGTAGTGTCCGAAGAGGATTTGGAACTGGAAGCTTCGAGGAGCAGCTCGACACCGGCGGAGTTGCTTCTACAAGAGAAAAACGGAAAATCTGGTTGTGGATTGAACAATCACCATTCCTTCAGTTTCGACGTAGGCAAACCGGCACTCAGGCCCGCGTGTAACCCTCAGTACACGTCCTTCAGCATCTCTAGCATCCTTGGAAGACCCGAGTCACCACCTATAGACTCTACATCGACGGTGTCCGCTGAAAGGCAATCGTCGGATGTCGACAGAGGCTCGCCATTGCCAACGACGAACGCTCAGAATTCCCAAAGAATCGGATCCTCCTGCGACAGCCCTGCAAGGGGTTTGTCCTCGCCTACGTCCTTGAGATTTTCCAACAATCAAAGGGGTGTCTCGTCGGTCGGTCACACGACAGACAACAGAAACAATGCTACTAACATGGGGATCGTATGTGCTACCAGTGCTACCAGCCCGGCGTCCACTTTCTCTCCACCCAGCGACGCCTCTACGAACCCTCTGCTCGGTCACCAAGCGTCGGCCGACTTGGCGATGCTGTCGAGGTATGTTTTCCTCTCTATCGATCTGTTTCTTTTTTCACAGTATATGTCAATGTATTCAATGAAACTTCATGCCGTTGAACGCTGAACGTTGAATATTGTGCGGTTTCAGCGTGGTTAGTTTCGTAGTTTTCAGTGTACCAATTTTTCGTGGTCCACCGAACTGAACGGTCCCGTGGTTTGATGGATGCTTTGCGTTTCATCGTGTTGTTTGTGCGGCTGAGTTTTGCAATCGTGAAACGATTATCAAACAATAGCTTCAGCTGTGTTTGACAGTACCGCGTATTATAATAGGTCAATAAAAAGAATTTGAGTTTAGTAAAAGTTTTCGTGTACGCAAGGTGTTACAAAATCCGTTTAATCTCTCTGCAATCATTCGTCCCGTAATATTTTATCGTACGAAATGGACCAAGCGACCTTTTATTCTACCTAAATAATGCTATATCTGACTAATGATTTCTAAATTGCAAGGATCGTAAATCCAGCCGTCATCGTCGAAATGTAAACAGCCTCGAAACGCGCAACAATCGACTATTTACCGATAGTTCTGCCTCGCATCTCGTCCAAGAATAATTTAACACGTTCGTCGAACGAATGGCGTGTACGCGACGGTAGCATCTATTCGTTGCACCGATGTCGAATATAGTTTATACCAGTGGAACTATCATTTCGTGTTAATACGTCAACGCCATTAAATGCTGTTAGGTATCAATGTTTACTAATAAGGAATTAGTGCGCGCCATCAATTTTATATCTGCGGCGACTGCCAGCGCGATAACTATTTCATCGACGATCGCGCGTCGCCGCATACGATTAACGTCGATTGGCCACAATCAACGCAATCGATACGTGTATGCCAACTTTTTTTCTCCAATAACGCTATTTACTTTTAAAATCCTGCTTTTCGATTATCTTATCGAAAGAGTGTCGATATTATTCTCGTCTCTCCCTTATTTTCCCCAGATTTCACGGAGGGGAACGTCAACAACCGATCAAACGTGAAACGCGAAAGAAATTCGGAAGAAAGATCTTGATCAATTCAACTTTTTTTTTTTCGAGGCATTGTGTATAGTGCTATTATCCCTGTTCGTGACGCAATAAATGGAAACGAAATTATTCGAATAACTTTCCCAAAGTGGCGTCGAAACCATCCGCAATGCTGTTCTCTGGTTTACCTTATTTTCTCAAAATTCATCGAGGGAAAAAGCCAGCTACCGTTTTGCACGTGAAAGGCAAGACAGACCCGTTAAAAAGATCTCGGTCAACTGCATTCTTCTACTGTTCGAGGATGCTCGACAGAGGACCATTATCTCTATTTAGGATGCCACAATTCAAAATACAGTTCTTCGAATAATAACACCATTAAAAATGATCTGAAACATCCAACCGAGAACCGAATATCCGAGCATCCGTGATCCAAAATCAGAAGACGATATTGGACGATGCGCAAGAATCAAACGAAAGATTTTCAGCCACAAATGAAATTTTCTTTCAGAGTGAATGCTCTTTTGGTGAACATACACAGGTCGTATGAATGGTATATATATGTGGACTTTGGTCGAAGGACAGAGTGGTTGGAGGTGGTAAGGGAGTGATAAAGTAGCGGAAAGAGAAACGCGTGGCTGCAGCTTCGGATTATATTATGTGGGAATGGACCGAGGGGTCCGTAATGGGCCTATTAGGCTGTCTCATTTAATAACAACCGTAGCAACAACCACCCTCTTACATTACTTACGTTACTTAGGGCCGTCCGGCTCTGTATCGGATATATCTCGGCAAGGAACTCGAGCCGGGCCAAGCTCAGCCACAAGGGGCTGCCAGAGACGAGGGAGGGTTCGAGATGATTTTATCAGATTTACACCCCCTTCCAATTGACGAGTCCCCGCTATATAACCGGCTGCTTGCTTGCTTGCTTGCTTACTCGCTCTTGTAACGGTTCGATGCCTCCAATTGCTTGTTTTCCACCCGTTTACCATTTGATTAAGTTGCACTCGAACCAACGGTGCATCGGGACCCGCCACTTCGATCGAGAGAAAAGATTATTCCGGGGCACGAGCTTGTCACCACAAGGGGGTGTACTTCGATGGCGTGTCACTCGATAATTTTCCAGATGGGTAAAATAGTGGCGCGTTAAACGACCATTGCTGTGGTCCTCGATCTTCGAAACTGCTCCTGTGAAATGTTAGAATACATATCACGCGCGAAGAACACACGAGAATTTCTTGATTTTGATATCGCTCGGACAATTCGGTAGATCTACAAATATTTTCAATGTCTCCGATAATCGATAAATCTATAAAATTCGACAAACGATCGAAGAATTATCTTTTGAACGATCAGTAGGATACAAAGAACATCCTTGAAATACCCCTCTGATGGTTTTCATGTCTTTTTAACGCGAGATTAAATTATCTCGTGTTGCGACATTGTTTGAGATACACGTTTGCGGTATATGTTCAACGAAGTCCATTCTAGAAGACCATTAGACAAAAACTAATTGCACCCCGTTCCGTAGAGTCTACGCCATGGAAGATCGAATATCAACGTAGGCGCGGAAAGTAGAAAAGAATCAATTAGGCAACGGGTGCATAATACATCAGCGGATGAGACGGCAGCGCGTAGTGGAAGTTAAGGAGCCTAAGGCTCCCGGGAGAAACGGCCACCTATCCCGTCCCGTTTCGGCCACCCCAGCGAGCGTCTTCCGCGCGGAGGAAGCGAGAGCAACACACGCAAGCGAACACACTTCTTGGTTTGATTTATTATTAAATCGCTGCCTACGGCATCCGAGTCTTGGCCTCACCAAGGTCGGCTAAGTAGACGAAAAGCTTGCACCGTGAAATCTTCCCCCGAACATCTCGACGCTTAACGTGCAACCCTCTCTCTCTCTCTCTCTCTTTCTCCCTTTCTCTCTTTCTCTCTCTCCCTTTGCTGAACTGATACGATAATAGCATTTCCAGGGAGGAAGAGATTTCAGCAGAAAGGATTCCCGTGTAGAATATTACCTGAATTAGCCGGTCCGTGAATTTACCTCGCATCCTTCTCCGTTTCGCCACATTTTTGCATATACACGCGTATAGGGGGTTGCAGAAGCGCGTTAACAGTTAACCCCCTGCCGCTACACCCTTCGATCTAAACCGTTCTCCGTTTTAAGGGATCAATTAAAAAATATGACGTGTCTGAAAATGATTTTGTATCAATATCTGCTCCGCGATCTGAAAGTCGTGAAAATTAACAATAGGAACGAGAGTCGGTTTATTAATTAACACGTCTTTGGTGGAAATTGGTTGATTGTTTGCGAGCGACGAATATTTTATTTTATAACTGTAAAAATAACGAGTCTAGAAAGCTTTTTTACCGCTATGAAATAACTAGATCGCGAATGCTTATGCAGAATATTTTTATGGACGCAACTGAAACGTATCCCACGATTTCTCCTGCCTCTATAACAAGATCCTTATCGCTTAAAGAACAATTAGACAGACTCTTATCCTGCTCCAAGGCAACAAAAATCCACAGAAAGGAGTAGCAAGGTCGAAAATAATTCAAGTTGTATCGAGTTGTCGTGTAGCGCGAAGCTATCAGGTTTAAAGAGTGGCAGGGGAGGGGGCGAGGCGGTAGGTGCGCGAGACAAAGCCGTATTAAAATTGATAATATCCCAGTGATGAGAGGTAGAAGCTCGTGTGTGCGAGCGTCGTCAGAGTCTGTAAATTAATCAGAAGGACGACGCGTAACAGAAACGCGTTTCTCGTTTATCTTCAACATTTTCCTCGCAGTCCAATCTAATTACCGCGTGTTTATCCCGGGAAACGAAGCGCAACAAATGTAACAGTATTCCGTTTAAAAAGAGGAAAAAGAAAGGAAAAACCATCAAAAAGAAAATAATAGAAGGAGATGGATAGACGAAGAGAGAAGGAGAAAAAATCTCGCACGAACACGGCATTGAAAACTGGCTACAGATACAGGAAGCGTCGTAAGGATGTATATCTGTATATGTCTATGTGCATACTATATTATATATACGCTATATATATTTATTTTCTCCCTCTCGCCTACTCGTCTACTCTTTTAGCAATGGTGCAAAAGTCGCGCGGGCTCCTTTGCAAGGGAGCAACAATATTCAGTAACGTAACCGCAGGCATATGACGTCTATGCGCAAAAGATCTGGCCGGGATAATCCGCGACAGAGTCGGCCTCGTTAATTACAGCGCCGATGAATGATTCGTTAATTAGCGTGGGATCGTGCTGCAAGTTTCAAAGGAAGGTACGATAAAGCCCATTCTGTATGATCGCCCGTAAATTACAGCGTCGGAAACAAATGTGGAATGAACGGTAGCTGGGAATAGACCACGAATAATAATCGCGTCGAAACACAGTTTCTCTCCTTCTTTCCTTCCATCTATCTCTCCTTCTTTTTCCTCCTCCTTTTTCCTCCTCCGCCTTTTCCCGTTCTACCCCCTTTTTTCACGTTTCTCCCTCTCGTTTTTCCCTCCTCGGTTCTCCTCTCTGTACGTACGTGTGTCGTTTCGATTCGTTCCTCTCTCTACTCTTTCGGGCTCTCGTCCCTTTTATTCTACCGTTGACGCTGATGACGCCTCCGTTCTCTCGCCGAAATCGAAAATCCCGACTGAAACCGGGGAAGCATGTACTTTGGAATATTTCGCGAGTCTGGTCTTTTATGGGGATGATTGCGAAACGTTCAATTTCTGAAAGTTACTTTTGTTAGTATCCACGATGCATGATTTAACAGGTCGAATAATCCTATATATATGCAGCGTAAACTTAAATTTGTGGTACAATCAGGAACAACAAAATTGTGTATGTTAATACGTAAATTGTATGTATGTTATATAGAAATTATACGTAAATAATCTTAATTGTGTATGTAGCGTAACTTTGGTATAAATACGAGAGCTGTTAATCGCGTAAGATGAATTTTCGAGTGTCGAAAAACGAGCCAAAATTGCAGAGCAGTAGCTGTCGGCGCTATTCCATGTTTTCATGGAAATTGATTTCGAAAGCACGGATATGCAACCACTCCGGTATAAAATGCTATTTAAACGATCAGTCTACCGTTATTTATTCCGTTTGTACACCACAAGCAATACCGTTTGTTTAGAATCGAACAATTTTTATCCGATTCTTCGTTTCTTCGCTTTGTCATCGTTACGCGAATATTATAATATTTTTGGGAAACTTACGTTGGTGAAATTTCCTTAACATTACAAGTGAAATACGTATCCTGGAGGGTACGAGACGTCCCGTTCGAGGGTTAAACCGTACATACCGGAAACGGGCAAGTTTTTAATGGGAGAAGAAATCTTAGCGGCGTCTGGCGTAATTAATTCCCCCTGACGAAGAAAGGGTTTAATCCGCGAATGTATCCTGGTCTGGGTTTCTAAAGCCTGCAAGCGTCGCGCTAAAGCAATTAAGTTGTTTCCTTGAAATCCAGTGAAATGAAGTTGTCTCCTGTGTAAGCACAAGCATAAATCCTCCACTTGGCCTGTAACAGGCAGCCAGCGGAATGAAGCCAAGTAGCGGATTTAGCCGAGTACTTTGAAAGCCAATAACTCATTGTTGGGTCATCGTAATGACACTTTATAAGTCAGTACGTAACCATGAACGCTGTTAGGCAAATCGATAAAAAACAAAACTCGCTCCCTTATCGATATTAAGCAAAGACGCGATCTTCTTTTTTTTCAATAAGAATAGAGCACGCTCCCCTTGTCAATATCAAGATTCGCGCAATATTTTTGCATATGTTCCGCCAATAAAATTGAAAAGAAACTTCCATTGAAAAATGCAAATTCCTTTCAAATTATGGAGAACAAAAGATCCGTACGATTTTATTTCGAACGTTCTGGCATTTCAGGCCAATTCACTACCCTTCACGAAAACCCTTCGTTCTCGTTTAACCACCAGCGGCGACGACGAATTAGCACAAAGCCTGGAGACGAAAAAAAGAGAAAAAAAAAGAAGAAAGATGAGAGGCGTGAACGATCGGTCTCCGAGCAGAGAGCTCTTAATTACCAACGAGGCTGTGAAACCCTTGCGCCGCGGAAATCGGCGAAGTTTCGAGGCGGTGTAAAGCTGTGCGGGAACGATTGGCCGCCATCGTGCGTAATCGACTTCTCCTTCTTCGGACTACGCACCGAAAACTACCTCCCCTAGTGTAACGGTACACGACAAAAACGTATCGGGTTACGGGCGATCGTTAACCACGGCATAAAGAGTTTATATTCGAGAATGCCACTTACTAGGCGCACGCTCGCCCTAGAACGCGCGCGCGCGCGAGTACCAGCGTACAATCGACGAGCAAGCGGGCGATATGACCGAGTAAAAAGGTGGGATAATAATCAATACAGAAAAAGGGATAATATATCCATTGAACTATGGCTGTATAGGGGAGAGTGAAGTTTAACGGACAAATTGGTGGAGGATCTGCACATCGAAGAATCAAAGCTTGACCATCGACCGGCTGTTGAATCGATACAGAGAATATCGTCGGTTTGACGTTCGATTCCGATTATATTCATCGTCGCGTTTCATCGAAGCCGTCCGTATCCGATTATGCCGGTGTGACTCGTAATCAACGAGTTTCTTTCTGTGGACATTCGATCGAGCCAATAAGATCACCGACCGACCAACGGGAAAGATCAAGTCGGAGAAAGAGAAAGAGATCGAAGAAGAAGAAGAAGAAGTGGATGGCGAGAAGAAAGAAAGGGATATGCCGTATTGAAGTTGTGCTGATAAAGTAGAATCGAAGGAAGTCGAGGACCCTCGTTGAATCGATCGAGCGAAGGAAGAAGCCGGAGCAAGAGGAGTCGCGCCCGTAGAAAGGAGAGAAGAAAGCCTCTGCTCACGGCCATTCATTCCGCTGGCTACCTAAGAAGACGTAAGCCGCGCAAGAATTAGGCAGAAAAAGGTGGAGCATGCTCCTCGAACGGCCGAGAGTGTTTGGTGTTTATACCTGGCTCCTTAGAAAACGGCCTCCCTCCAAGTAGATGCTTACAAACAGGCGGTTGTCAGATTTCTTTTATCTTTCCCGGGGCATCTGTATGGCCGATGCCCCCGGCAGCTACTCCTCTTTTGCGTTTTCTTTTTCTTATACCGCGACTAGCCGCGTCGACCACCCTATCAGTTATCGATGCGAGACAACTGGAATTGCGTGCTTCTCTCACTGTGACTTTCTTCGGGATTCATCGAGAACGTTCGTGTAGTAATTACTTGCAAGCAGAGTTGATCTTTGCGTTGAAATTTCTTATAAATGCATAAATATCCGCAGTCTAAGTATATAACCCAAGCTCTGCAAACATTTCCACGCACAGTGGCGACGAGACTCTCGTTAAAATCAATTTCAACTATATTCGAACAAACATCGGGAACGTCAAATGAGAAACGAGTGTCCCTGAACAGTTCTCGACAACTCCGAACGATTAAGGAATCCCACCGCAAGCAGCGTGTCGACTCGACAAGCTTCGACCGTCGGAGGATCGGTCGGCGATCGTCGACGAGCATAAACCAAGCCGGAGGAAAAGTGCATCGATTCGGCGATCAGAGATCGTAGCTCGTGGCCGGACTGAGAGGGAACGAACGAGTCATGAACAACGGGGGAGCTGGTATGGCTTCCGAATCGGTGGGCTTCTTGCCGTACCGGCTCCCGACGATGTGTTCGAACCTACATTTCTGATGACCAACTAAATCGCCGGCCGCAAATCGCCGCTAGAGCGTTAAGTTCTCTCTCTCTCTCTCTCTCTTCCTCTCTCTCTCTCTTTCTATCTCGATCTCTCTATCTCTGTTTCTCTTTCGATCCGAGCGCAACGTCAAGCGTTCGCAGCTGCACTTAACGCTGATCAGGAATAACGATCGCCGGGCTGTTACACACGACCCGGCAAAATGGCCGGTATAATTGAGAGCTCTCTGTTTCGGGAGCAGGGATCCGCCCTGAGATAGTTAGACGTTGGCAGCTCTGTTTGCGGTAAGATCTAATTAGAAACTTCTACTTGAGTACCATTGAAAAGTATCGCTGTTATTATTCGAGGATAGACATTAACGTTGGGAAGTTTGAAGTGGCAGCAGCTTTGCTAGTCCTTTGTCTTAGTAAATTTCCATTGAGCTACTGGAAATTTTTCGTAGTTCAACTAATATGGAAAGTGAAAATAATCAAACCGCGTGGATGTACGAAGAATGGAAGAGTTCGACGCTCTCGATGAAAGTTTAGTCGAGATAATCTATAGAATGGAGTTCTAATTGTAGTTGAGACCTCGCATGCGTCGGCAGCTCGAGTTGCAGCTCACGAACCCAAAACTCAAGGAGCAATTCGGTTGCGTGTACATTGAAAAGCGAAAGCTGTAGAGCGGCTGTGCTCCAGCCGTGAATATCCTCGCCGAGATCAGCACTTAGGAGAACGTAACCTTCCATTTACAAATATCCGGATTTGGGGATTTGCCCCTGGTTTAGACAGGTTTAGGTATCACTACGAGCTCCATTTACCTTAATCTACAATTAAGAGCACCTCCAAGAACCCGGTAACAAAGAGCTCTATTTACCAGAAAACTAGCAAACGGCGGATATTCGCTCTCCGCTCAAACCTTCGTCCGAAACCATCATCCAAATACGATCCACCCTAACGAGTTATCATCTTCACGATTTTACTCCGTTCTACACGTCGTTTCTTTTTACTCTGCAGATGTCACGTACATCCAACCACTCGATCGCTGAACAATCTTCAATTAGTCACAACCTACGATTCCATCGATCATCTATTTCATTCGCGAGATCTATTATGCCCAATTCTCCATTCACGCTCTCGACTTCCGATCACAGGCAACGAATAAAAGAATCCTCGACGAAGGTAAACCGATTCATCGGAATCCCGTAAGCGGATTTTCACCGTTAATAACGAGGCTGTACAAACAGCGAGCCATGGCTGGTGTCATTGTTGGGCACGGCTCGCGTCGCCCTTAATGGGCATAACTCTCGAAAAATTCCTTTGCTTCGTAGCAAAGATCGAGCAGACGTTAATGGCTTTCGGAAGATCGCGAAGAATCGGTTGCACGAAGAGAATGGTTTGGTCTTTTTTCGCGAGTAACGCAACAAGAAAGAGAATGGAGCTCGTTTTCGACGAAACGGCCGTGGACCGGATAAATGGGTTTGGAACCGTTTGCCGGTTTTTCGAGCGCGGAAACGAAGGGAGAGAGGACCAGGTTGAATCGTGGCCGACGCCTCGGACACGGCCACGTTCCGACTGTGTAAAGCCTCGCAACGCTCGCATTCAGCCACGCTTCAACCCGCTGGAAACGCGGCCGCTGTGTTTTAATCCCGCTGTTTCCCTCTTTTTTTTTTTTAGCGTTGTTTTATTTAGAGCGCGGCTTTAAACGGCTCGCAACCGGCGCAAACATTTCGCTAACGGTTTCACTTTTACGCCGCTGCGCCCCGAAATGATCCGGCAGAGCTAACTCTCGGTGAAACGTGACCGATCCTACGCGAATGCTTCCGGGTTAATCGAACCCATCACAACCACCCTTTAATCCCAAATTCTTCGATTTTTTTCCGTTCTGCGGAGTAAATGTCTTCAGAAATGTTTTGCGCATGAAGGATACGAGATTCGAGGACTTTTTTGTAAATTCTGATAGGATGAGACTCGTGCGATCTTTATAGTAGCACGGCGTCACTGGACGATGTCAATCCCGAAATGTTAAGATTACTCTGCTAATTATGACTGGCGATACAACTAAAATCCTCTTTGCTATTTTCTTTTTAAACAAGCAGCGTATTACGAAAAATAAATTGAATCTTTCTCGAAAATAAGTAAATCAATCTCGATCACAGACTTTGTACAATCCGTGAAAAACAATTACGCGATCCTCGTGACATTTATAGCACCAAAAACTAATTAAAGAAAGAAGCGATCGTTGAAAAATCGCATGTCTCTTAAATCACAATTAATTCCTTCATGGACGAACTTCTTATAACCAGAGGAGGAGAGAATTGTTTTTTATCTTTCAGTGATAGTCGCTTGAAACACATTTATTAACTATACGAGATACACGATACTAGAAAATATTCGAAGAAAAATGATCGACACAGTTTTAGCCACTGTATCTTTGCGTCTTTTGATGCGATGTTTGAACTTTATCGAATCTTCCGTTTTCAGATTGGGCCTGATGTCGTCGTTGATAGCGGGCCGATATCCGGTCGGAATTGGCGTCGGCGGCGTGTTCTTTCCGTCGACGTTGCAACACCTTCACCAACAACAGCAACACCAACATCACTCGCGGTTGGCAGCCGCTTCGTCGGCCTTGAGCAATGCCGTTCAGGTCACCGGCCAATCGGATATCGTCGATGCCGACGGCATCCGTGGCGTTCTACCCGGTGGCGCCGGTTGGCCGTTTCCATGGAGGCCGACGCACGGTCTGCAGACGCTAGAACATCCGTCGCCGAGCGACGTCGTCGGCAACTTGAGCCGCGTTAGTCCTGCTTCCGCGTCCTTTCCGCAAAGGGGTGAGTTTCCAATGCCAAGAATCAAGAATTCTACCACTAGGCAAAAATTTGGATATAGTCTTTAATTAGGAAACTGAAAGTAATTCTTGAAGTTGAACCAACAATTCAAGGTACCCTTCTTAGTGTCACTAAGCGATAGGTGATGGACGATAGTTCGGATTAAATTGATTAATTTTAGAGTATTAGTTTACTTTTAAAACAAATAACGTTATCTCAGTTTGTATTCTATATTCGATTCTCGAATCGAAATCGATGTAACAGGACAAGGGCATACTCGTTTATCCTTGATACATTCACCCATAGTTGACATAATAAATGATCCGATTAGGAACCATTTCACCAGAAATCTACTTGTATCGAATATACATATACTCGTACAAATATTCTACAAACATTCTAGTAGTATGATTATGCGTGAAATCGTGTCGACTTGTTGAATCATAAATTTAGGCTACTCGTGCGTGATAGAGGCTTGTAAACATTCTCGTGCGGAACAACTCGTTGATTGAAAATCGTGCGCTCGCTCTACCTGCAAATAGACCGTTGAATGAACGTGGACATCAACGATGCATCTATCGTTGCACATCAATCCCAAATTGCGCGGAGAGAACGTGATCGATTGATTGACATAATTTCTTGCAAACGGCCTGTTTGTACACCGACAAAACTCAATTATCACGGTTGAAAGAAACAATCCTCTTCCTGTAGCTTCTGACTAAATCGTCGATTTTTATGCGAGGTAGAGGGCACAAAAGTGACGTACTGTTTGGTTGCAAGGAAGTATAAATAAGGGATGTTTTACGAGAGAAATTGATCCGCAATGAAATACACTTGGGAAGATGAGAATTCGCGAGTATCGTAAAAGAAACTGGAAACGGTATAAGAAAAAGAGAAAAGGGCAAGACGAGGGCTCGTACGCGTTGTACGTAAGTGTATAAACGCGAGCGTGGACGTCGACGAGTACGGCTTCCACGGCTTCCACCACGACAAACCAACGTCGATCGCCTTACCCGCCGATCGTTTTACTCCTGCCACTTCGCCAAAATACTTGGCAGCCTGCTAGATGACGACCGTTTGCACCTACGGCGAGACCTGCCGCTGATAGTTTCGTAAATACCTCGTCGCTTTCACATTCTTCGATCGTTATTTTAGAAAACATTTCACGTAACGCGTAACATGTAACAGTTGACATTCTAAAATACCTTAAATTCTGTTCTTAGCATCTTGACAAAGAAATAGAAAAGGACAATAGGTCAAGATTTACATAGAGATCGAGATTTATGAGAAAAATTTCTAAGTCTTTTATAAAACATGCTTTATCTACACAAGATATTCTTCGTGTGTAAATCACAGAAAAATGATAATCTTTTACATGGAAGATGTGTAAATTTGAGGTAAACTGGAACAGTCGAGGAAACTGTAGGTTTTCTGAGTTAACTGATAGAATGGAGGCGCGAAACACGAGATGTTTACGATGGATTTGCGAGATCGCGGTACAACCAACTCGATGAGTCGAGTTTCGCATGGAAGGCGCGAAGGACCGATGCAGAAACGACAAATATTTCATTAGAGCGGTGAAACACGGCTACTCCCGATATCTGAGGCAATTATATCAAAATGGATAAATAGAATATTAATTAGCGGATTATCAATCGACTAAATATTAAATGCAACGGCCGGCCGAGATGAATAGCTCCAATTGATTTATCGAATTCATTGGCCAAAGACAATTTATAGACACATATTCTCGGCCCGGTTGATCGACGATACCGAAAGGGATATCTCTGCGATTCTGTTTCGACCGATGCCAACGACGAAAACGCTTTAAAGGATCGGTTAATTAACGCGTTTAGCATATGCCAAACCGTTTTCACCAACATTCAATGATCGTCCGAATAAATAGGACGATTTGTGAAATTATGCTGGCGCGCGTGGATTCGTCACTCGCCATCATGCTAGTAATATCGCGTTCCATAATTACCCAGTTGAAACTGTAAAACGAAGATTAAACTGCAGACACCGTTTCCTACTCTAATATGCTAATTTCATCGTTATTATATAATAGCCTCTTTATCGTGAAATTAAATCAAACGAATTTAAACTATGAAAACACTTTGGATTCTTTCCAATGAATCTTCGATTTTTATCTGTTGAGATATGTATAATTTTCTGTGCTGGACTAGGCTAAATACGTAGTAGAGATACTTGTATGTGAGTGTCGGTGTGTGGAAGTATGTGTGGCTGCAGCGTCTCGAAAACAAAGGAATGTAAACTCTTCAATCAGTTAAGAGTCGGTTAAGAGTCGGTTAACAGTCGGGTATAGAAGAAAGTGCTGAGATGCGTCAAGTGTGTATCGATGAATATATAAGGAATCGTTCATGAAATAAATATTTCATTATTTTAATATTAATCCTCAGTATAAATTTAGTGTTTCTATGACATTATTTCGGCTTCAAAGATCCACAATTTTCAACATTATCATTTGCGAAAATACTTGTAGCGGCACACGAGCTGCAGGACAATTCAAATCATGTTGTTGTTTTGCCTCGGAGTATCAATATCGTTAGGATACACGTAATGTAAGAATAAATAAACTCCCGTCAAAACAATGTCGCCGCTACGTGCAATCGTCGAACAAAGACGAATTTGAATTTTCCGACTCTCCCCCGACCAGTGTAAATAAATGGACGCGATCGTAAGGAAGACAGTTATCAACCAGTTATCAGTTAGTCGCGCGAATCAATATCAGAGTTATCAACGAGTTATCAGCGATTATATTTAGCGATTATACACTGTCTTGACGAATCCATTAGTACAAGCGTCCTTCTGTACTTATTTATTTAACATTTTAAGTATACTTGATGGTTTCAACAACGAACAATCTCGTCTAATGAATCTCACGATCAACCACTCTACACATAGTACTGTACATACTTGTTGATTTGAATTTTTTTAGGTCTATGATAAATTAGTAGATTGCGGATGCTTATGCAAATTCATATTTTTATGAGCAGGGCTAAATAGAAATTTGTTTCATCCTCTAAATGATATAACGAGTTCTTTACTTTGGATATTTCGTCGTATTTTTGCACATCATGCATGTTGTGTATATTTCTGCACGTTTAAATTTCCCAAGCAGTCTACCAATTAGTTAACACCGTGGCTACTAAATTTTATTTTCAGCGTTACTAAAATTATGCCAACACTTTTAACAAAAATAATGCTTTCTTTCGCTAAAATACAGTCACTTACAAGGATCTCCGTACGTCCCATAAAAACACCGTTTTTTTATTTAAATACACGATGTGTCACGACATATTTATTTCTCAATATACGTAAAACAGCTCTTGCTTGTCTTACCACAGAACATACTAACTTCGCAGGGGAATTTTGTAACATTATATTTTAGTAAAAATGACCTCTTCATGAACTATACAAAAGCTTTTATAAATGACGGTATTAATGTACTAAACTACTTCCTTCATACCGTTTTAATTGTAATAATCGATGTAGGATATATTTAGGTATAATTAGATATTGGTAATTTTAATATTAAATCGCAACTAAAACTGTTTCATAACTTCCGTCGGAAGCGCGGGACAATTTATAGCGCGGTCGTTGGCGATAGTATCCATTTAGACTCTTGCATTCGCCACAATGACAACGAACTACCGATCATCACTGACATTGGAAGCATATGTTTCTATTACGACATGCGTGGCCGCCTATCGGGAAAATTGAGGCGTTAATCGGTATCGATGAGCAACCTCCTGCGGCTACCAAAAGCCAACGCATTATCTTATCCTGTCGCTACTTTGCATCGATTATCGTCCATTCTAGACGACAAGATATTCAAGCATCCGCTTTTACAGCTTCCCCTTTACGACGGAATCGATTCTCGATTATAGAACGACGATTTCAATCTTACTCGGAAACTTTGGAATTGGGTTCCTGTTATCTTATTACTCAAAATCAAATTCTTACAATGTACGCTATCGCCTACCGATATTCGATACAAACCGAGTGTCTTTCGCTGCTTCTGTTTCCATTCAGTTTACTACAAATTTTCGTCTTGTAATTGGCAATATCGAATAAAGGAAAATTTTGTCCCAGTTTTCCAGTAAATGTAACGAGTAGGTGTCCTTATATAATACTTACGGTCGGCAGTCTATATAACTGTCCGAAGGCTACCAATTTTCGACAGACCAAGGAAGGCTAACAATTTTCAAGCAATCATATATCATTTTCCTGCAGACGACCTGGACGACGAGAACGGGGAGGAGCGTCTGCACCGGACACGGAGTCCGTCGACGGGCGACGAAGGACACGACGATCTGGGTGAGCAGGACGACTGCCCGGAGGCGGATGGCGAAGGGGAATCCACAAACTCGACGAGTCTTCACGGTGGTAGCGGCGGTGGCACAGGGAATAGTGGAGGTGGTGGAGGCGGTGGTGGCGGTGGGCAGAACAGCGTGCAAGTTGGCGTAGATGGTCGCGACTCCAGCAGCATGAAACGAAAGAAGAAGACGCGAACTGTGTTCTCGCGGTCGCAGGTGTTTCAATTAGAAAGCACGTTCGACATGAAACGCTACCTTTCGTCTTCTGAACGCGCCGGTCTCGCTGCAACGTTACGGCTGACCGAGACTCAGGTGAAGATCTGGTTCCAGAATCGTCGTAACAAGTGGAAAAGACAACTCGCTGCCGAATTGGAGGCAGCAAACATGGCGCACGCGGCGCAGAGACTAGTCAGGGTGCCGATACTGTATCACGAGGCGTCCGCCGGAAGCGGAACGTCCGGCAGTGTCTCGGTGTCGGTCGCTGCGCCGCCGGTCGCCGCTGCGCCAGCGTCGGTCGCCACGTCGGCGCTCTCCCACTCGGTCGGCGTAGGAGTCGGCGTCGGTGTCGGCGTCGGCACCTCCTGCCCCCCTACCACCGCCCAGTCGATCTTCTACTCCCATCACCATCAGCACCACCATCATCACCCGGCTCACGTGCAGGCGCACACTCTCCTGCCCCACCAGGTACACCCACAACCGCCGCCACCCCCGCCGCCGCCGCCTAACGGCCAACCACCCCAATCCTCTTCGCAATAACACCGTCCGGCTCACGAGACCGTCGGCCCGCTGCAACCAACCACCGCCGACACCGCGGTCTCCCTCTCGCGACTCGCCTCGATCGCCTTGTCCGGATAAACGTTTTCTTCTGCCGTTTCGGTCATCTTGGATCGTCGATCGTGCGAGCTTGATCGAGCCAGGTAGAGTCTCTTCTTTTCAACGTTTCCTTTTTCGTCAATTACACTGATTTTTCAGTATTCTAGCATCAGTCTTGTTTTAAAAGTTTACTGGAAGTCGAAAGATTAGAGAATATCTGTGATTCGATATTTTATCACGATCAGATCTTACCGACGAGAGGAGAAACTTGACAAAATTTTATCATATATTTTCTACCATCTTTGTTTCTCCTTATTCGGTTTAAAATATTTAATCACAATTACGTAACACTCTATACGATATAACTTTACTTAGAAGAAAAAGAACACGAGAAACTTCAAATATTACAACATATCTTAAAAAATGAAAAAATGCTACATGGGAAATTGTAACTGAGAAAAACAGTTATTTGAACTATACAAAAGAATATCACTCGGATCTTTAGAAAAGGAAGGAACAAAACGATCACCGAGAGTTAATGCAAAATGATAGAATTTAAAGTAAAAGAATTCGCCAACAAAATAGCCGGACGATTTTAAAAAAACAGAGAGAGGTTTAACCGAAACACGATCTGGCTTGTTCAAGCTATCCGAAAGCTTTTCAACATCGCTGGAATCGCGGGTTTGGCTCGTTAAATTCCGGCACGATCGATGGCTCTCGAGTCTCCGTTTCAGCAACGAAACGATCTCGTTTTATCCACGTTCGTCGCGCCACGTCTTTCAATTGCACGTTCCAAGCCCGTGTACTAGCATCCGCGTTCCGTTCCAAGCGACGATGCATCGAAACGCAAGAGGACAGGATCGTCACGGTGTCGGAGGTTGGATTTTTCGCCGCGGTTCAACGCGACTGGCGACTTCCGGCAAGTCGAACAATTGTAATATAAGTATGTATCTAGTCTGTCAACTTGTCGATAAGAAACTGCTCGTGGAACGATTATTAAGAATATTTTGTCGATGAGCGCAGGACAAACACAGTTCTGTCCTTCCCTCTGTTTCTATAGCTGTCTGGCTCACTTTATGTCTTTCTATCGTTCCGTTTATACGCTTTTCTAAATACGTGACACGAAACTTGTTTCTACCGTTAACACAAATTTTAATTTCTTTCTTTTCCTTAGTCTTCTTTCTAATCGGGAACGTTGCAAACACGAAACGAGGAATCTCAAAGAAAAATGTAAATGTAACCGCTATGAGATTGTAACTAATTGTTAGATACACCGTAAGACACAGGCAGGGTTCCTACGACATCATTCTACCTGTTGTGATAAGTATTTAAACGATTAATTTTATTAAACGAACGGTATAGTTACGAAATACCGGCTCTCTCCTCTCCTTCGCATTGTATATCTCTCCACCTAATCTATAGACGTCAATTAAAGAAAATGGAAAGCAAAGCACACCGCTTGTCGCGTCGTGTTTTGTACGGACGTTTGTGATCTGAGATTCACGCAGACTATTGTACAGCTGATCGTTTCGTAATCGCTAATAATGATCGTTGAACCATAACGTAACAGTCCACGTCGTTCAACATCCCATCTCTCACGCATCATCGTCCCTTTCCACGCGTATTTTTGTCCTGAATCTTACAAATATTGAGTTGCAGACATCAAAAAATAATCAAATTTCAAGGGTAGAAAAAATCAGCCATCCATCGTTTAACGCTTCGAGCGAAAATCGACGATACTTCGGATGTACCAACAAAGATGAAAAGTTAAAAAAATATCGAACGATCAACGAAATATCTTCGAATAAGTCCGCGAATATTCATGATCCCGTGGACGACTTAACACACCGTGGAACATGTCGCTTCTCGGCAAAGTCAACCGACGTTTTCCCACTAGAATGCCTATGTAACCGAGTCGTCGTGAAGTGGAAAGTGCTCGATAGACCCTCGTCGATTGTCACCGCCGTACCCGGTTCGTATTGTACTCTGTGTTCTATCGTTTAATCGTTTCCTGCGTTCTTGTTGAACATTCTGAAATGCGTTGATTTCGAATTTCCTGAAAGCCAGAAGTAGCTGTGAAATGCGCGACTTCGTTCAGTGAGACTGTTCCCGGAGTGGAGACCAGAAAGTTTCGAAGGCTACAGACGAGAAAAAAGTTTCATGGTTACGCTTTTACTAGACGTAATTTCATTTCCTTCTCGTGTTTGGAAACATAAAAATTCCAACTGGGATCGTGAATTTAATTTCAAGTTACACACATCCCGATGTAAAAGTAATCCCGATGAGTATGTATAGCCACTAAAAAATACCACAATGGAAACGGGAATATGAAAGAGGGTTAACCAGACATCCCTCAGATATTCCCAACAATTCCTCCCGATCAATGTCTCCATCCCGCGATCGTCTCCAAAGACAGATAAACCCAGACCGTTCGCGCAAACACGATCAAAGAGTATAGAGGGGCGGAACAGGGCGGTTTCGCGAGGATATCCGGCGAACGGGCGACACAGTTTTAGCGCTGTGTAGAATGGCGATGCTGTGTCAGGTGGTTCACAGGCACGTTCAGCCGATTCATCGTCGCTTTCGAGGAGAAAACGTCGAGGCGCCATTGGTGGATGTCGACCACGAGGGAGCAGGAACGACAATGCGTTCGTACCGCCGTGTTTCTCTGCATCTGCACACACCGCACAGCATCCAGAGTAAGTACGCGCACGTAAGTACGTGCACTTCAATCATCGTTCTCACAGGCCGTCGCGCGCCATCGCGCCTTCGCCTCTTTTTCGCCTCTGATCTCTCTTTCTCTGCGAGAACCTTTCATCCACCGAACGATTACATCCCCCACCTCCAACCTCCTCCAACCTCCCAAACGGCCTCCGTGTCCCTCGTTTTAGTTTTATTCCGCTTGCACACGTTGCCCTTTTCTCTGCTCCGCGCCCTCTTTACCCGACGTTTACCGTTTTCCTTTCTACGATACCCGGTGTCCTTTCGCGCCTCAAACCAACCAGGGACTCGATTATATCGAGGCTACTGTCTGCGTATCTCGATCTGCATCCTTGCGATTCCTGTCTCCAACCTCCCCTCTCGACCAGCATCCTCCCGAAGATGTGTTCCACGAATGATAAATCGTTTTACAAGTAGATCGCCGATGTTTATGCATTTGTAGGAAGTTTAAAGGTGGACAAATCTTGCGTATAGAATGTCGAAAGTATAATACTCGTTATAGTATTCAGTGGGTAAAACATTTTTATATGTAAGTTGTACGTTTTTAATTTATATTTGTAGAAATACGAATTTGCATAAATATCGGCGATCTATTCATATGATTTTCACGAGGGTATCGGTTCGGTAAGTAAATTGGTTAGGAGCAACACGTTGAGTGGAAGGAAGGACTCGATCGTATCGAGGTGTCCGAATTCGCAGGTTTGTCTGCGGTCTCGTTTGAGTTTCCACTACCAAGCTGTTTGGTAAGTGTCCTTTCGACGTGTTCAACTATCTCTATGAGAATTGGGCGATATAGCGAAACGGTTGTTTGGCCAATTCTCGGAGAAGTTCTTTGGATGGGCGTTGAAGCTTGGATCGTACGTGTAGTATAATTTAAACTCGACGAGTTCTGATACTCTTTTTTAGTTTTATCGACTTAAGAATCTATAAGCAGAATTTTGTTTTGAAAGAAAAGATTGTAGCGGACTACGTCTGTTTGGTACGCAAATGCATCGGAAAAATGGTCGTTTAGAGAAACATCGATGGAAGCACGTTGAAGAATTCGAGCGAATGGTATTCGTGACGCAACGACGTCGAAGATATTAGCTCCGCATGGCCGAGAACCGTCGCCGATGGATTAAATGCAGTTCGATTGATTAAACACGATTTATATTGGCGTTAATAAGCGATGGCATTGAATATTTAAAGCGACTCATTAACTCGGTAATTGCGATGAAACGACGTAGCCCGCGAGGAGCGTTGATCGATCGATTTCAATTTCGTTCCTTTTTGTTCCGTCGTTACCTCCGTTGCGGAACAACGTTTCCCTATCGCTAACAAGCCGATCGGAAAATTCAGCCGTTCGTCGATATCGCTTCTGGAGTTCGGATGAAAAAAAGAAGAGGGAAAAAGCTGGACGAGGAGGAGGAGGAGGAGTCGGACTCGGAAAAAAACTATTTCTTCCCATTGGATGCTGCGTCGTCAAATGACAGGAAATTTTTTTCGATTTAATGAGACTGCTTTAACATCAGAATCGTAACCTCGACGGAATACCCCTCGTGAACCAGTCGAAATAAATTTGTATAAATATACAAATAATGGGAATTGGTGTATTCGAAATTCAAGAAACTAGAGATACTTCCTCTGAAATAATTTTACTACCACTCCACGAATCTCTCTGTGTGTTAAAAAAAAAAAAAGAGTTGTAAAATTCTCGATTTTTTTAACAAAAACACTCGCGATAACCGATATATGTTTCGCAAACTAGCTGCCTGTTAAACAACACGTTGCTTCTACTCTTTCACCACTAAGCTTTCTATGGCCGTTTTAAAATCGAGCGCATGGATCTTCGCACCTTTCGAAAATCCTCTCCGTCCTATCAATTAACCCCCCACCCCTGATACTTTTGAATCGAGCTAGCCCAGGATTCAAAAAAAATTGTATTAGGATCCTGTTTGTCCCTGGGATCGAAAATTCACCAACTCATTGTCGGCTGCAATCTAGAGTCGAATTGCAACCTTCCCCTCTCCCAATACTTCTATGCGCCCCATCCTGGGGTAATTTAACACGTAAGGGGATGACGACGGTCTCGAAGCCCGTGTCCTACGGGGTCTCGTATAAGTGACGATCGTGTTACACCGGCAAACTCACGAAATCTTTCGAAGAATCTATTCTTCGACCACCCTCCCAATGATTGGTCTCATTACTTCTGCCCTGATACCCAGACCTTTTTCGAATTTTTCAATGGAGACGTGGTGGTAAAAGGTGGAAATTATTACCGTAGGCGTGATGAAATTTTTTTTCTGGCGATATTTGTCGCGAAGTTTGTTTTTGAAATTATTTTTCTGTACAATGTTTCCTTGCTTCGATAACATGTTATCATATACGATGCAACGTAAAGATCATAACGATGATGTAAGTCGGTTCATTGCTCGTTAGAGTTTAGGTTTAAGTTCTATACGTTATCTTAAATTGAATGTAACCGTGACGGCATTCGAATTCCAGACAAATTAATGAGAACGCGACGATAATTGTGTGCGAGTGGACCAAAGCCGATCTTGGGAACGAAATAATCTACGATTCACCGACGAATTACAGAATCTGTGCAGAACAGCGCCGAATAGAATTGCGCGATTGAACGATGGAATAAATCCCATGACCCGTGAAACCATCGAATATTTCGTGGATATATACCATTACCGATTTCAGGCTCCCCTAACCGCCAGTTATCCGTCTAAAATCCATCCTGTCGCTGTCCGCCGACAAATCTCGTGATCGATTCGAGTGTGCCATCAAAACATCAAGCAAAACTCATTCCTCGGGAGAATACCAGAGTTTCCAGAACCATGGGGGTCCTATAGACCACCTGCGGTATTACACCCACTTTTGCCTTTGTCACTGTGATCGAGAGACCAGAGCAGAACAAAAAATCAGCAATTCCTAATGGACGAGCGGACAAGGGATCGCGACGACGACGACGACGACGACGACAACGACAACAACTACGATGGTCGTTAGTAAATTAAACGCGGTCCTTGATGATCAACGGTGGAAATCGCGTGATCCAACGTCTGTTTAAGCACACGCAGCGGTCAAACGTCCACGCGAGTGCGCGTAATTCACGTGATTCGCGATGAAACACAATCGATAACGCGGCTTAATTGCTGTAGCCGTAAAAGGAGGCTCATTTGTATAAAGCTTCATCGTCCGGCTAATCGAGTTAATTATCAGGCTGATAATGCGCGGACGACTTCGCAACAGCTGTGTTGGATAGAAAAACAGGGAAAAAAAGGGACAGGCCGTGCAGATGACGCCTGAATCCTGCGTCTCCTTCCTTGCGCCCCGCGTTTTCTGCTTCGCCGTACGAGCAACACGGCCAATTTATAGCGGCCATTATCGCGGACGCGATCCTTCCGTGACTATTATTACCTGCCTCCGCAGCAGCTCGACAATTACTCTAATGGAATAATTTTTTGGAAAATCTATCGAGACCTTCCAGCATGGAATGGTTACAGCGGCCACACCCTTTGCACGTCAGTCCAATTGGAACCTCGTTTAGTCACAAAGCAACGAAACAAGTTCTTTATTTGGTGATTTGGAAGAAGGTGACGTGGATGATATAAAAGTAAAGAAACTTGAGGAGAGATGTAATGGCGAAAAGTTGATTCTAAGGTTCTGATCGTATCGAACATTCTATATCAGGATAGATTTGTACATAGGATAACTGCGGATCTACACGCGTGCTTTGCGGGTTTAAATAAGCGTTGGTTGGAAGCGCCGTTTAATTTTAAACGGAATACTCTGTTTCGCTGGCGAGATAGTAACCAACGAAATCGGTCGATTTTCATTCCAGAACACAGACACCAAAAGTCGAATCCCGCAGGAAGATTGACGCATTCGCGAGACTGCCACCAAAAGAGACGAGAGGGGTGAAAGGGGGGCTTAGCTTATAGACCGCGCTGCCAGATCGAATTGCTTTTTACAGCGGACGGTCGCGAGATATCGAACGCGTGGTCGTGTGTATACTCGTACACGTTTGTTGTACACGCATGCATGAGAAGACGTTCGTTGCGTGTACGGATTCGCGTGGATATGTGTGAGTCAGCACGCACAGTGCACAGATACACGTATGAACATGGGAGGCACATGATGCGTGTGGGGCGCGGCGCATAGGCATAAAAGAGCAAGCGAAAAAGGGAGCCTCTTTTTAATCTAGCGACGATTCGCAACCCCCTGCTTCTTTCATAGTTACGTGCTTAGTGCTTATACCCATTGACTCCCTCTCTTTACTCTGTTGCCCGAGCTGTCTGTCATCGTCCCTCTTTATACGCTTTGTCGTCGTGTCAGAGCGGCTCTCTTCTGTGTAACGGAGGGCCCGGACCAGTAGTATCACTCAGACTTTCTACTCCGTGACCAACAGCGATTCTATTACTTGCCGCTTCTACTTACTCGATTTGTCGTACCCGAATGGTTTTACAAGTTGTGGAATTATTAAATTTTTGACACCTTCGATCTTGGAGCGTTCGAATTTATAAATTTGCAAATTCTCGACTTCTTCGAATTGTCAGAGTTCCAGAAATATTCAAATTGTAGAATTCATCTAGCATTTTACACGAAAAAACAATTTTCTCCATTTTCCAAGTACTGTTTCTCCTTACAAATTGGCATATTTTAAAACGCTGCTCACAGAATAACGTTTTAGACCAATTGCAGCGCAAATGTTTGCTGGCTCCGGTATATTCCTCGGGCGTGTCGTCGCGAGACCGAGGTTAAATCGGCCAAGACCATTGTTCGAAATAACACGCGGCTTGCTTTCTGTTCCTTTCTCCGAAAAGTGCATCGCTCTTCGTTCACCGGTTTTTCACTTGCATACACACGACGGCGTGCACGATGAGCGCGAGCCTGTACCAGGCCGCATATGTTGAGCATATACAATACCTCGTGATCGTATTACCATTCACGATAAACCGGCGGCCAGAGACTAATACCGAAAGCGGCAGTAATCAACCCTTTTGACGAAATTTCAATCGGCATACTTACGGTTTCACCCGATAGCGCTAAATATCGCCGCTTTGTTTTATTCATATTCGGTTAATTAAATCGCGTGGAGGATCGTTCACAAGGATCTGCAAATTTTTAGACTTGCCAGGTGAAATGAAATTTTTCTATTTCAAAAGAATTTAGTTCGTTGTCAGAAATTTGTAATTTCTCACTTTGAACGCTATACGCTAGTAAACTGATCGAAACGATCGATTCAATAAACAATGCATTCTGAGGGACTGGAATGATTTTTTTGTAACGCATATACGAATAAAAGCTTGCTTTACCTCTTGCATGTATATTTTTCACTTTGATTTCTTCGGTGGTAGTCGTTTATAGTTTAGTACCGGTGTTCGAGATATAAACGATAATCGTCGAGAGATAATTTTATAGCATTTCAAGTAAACGTACCGTCCGATTAAGGGAGCATTGTGAAAAGGAATAGGCTACTCTGGGACGCACGAACCGTGCAAAGGTGGAGCAGTTGTATCTTATCTCGCATTTAATCGGCATCGTTGAACCCAACTGTGACGCTCCTAAGCTCCGGTAATTACTTAGATGGACGAACCTTTGACACGAGCCCCCGATTCAACGCGGCAAATAAAACTCGTATCGTATATACTCAGTTTTAAGAATTCGTTCAATTTCATTCCCCTAGTTAATTACCTCGAGTTTATCTTCAATTTTCAACGCTTCGATCCTATTTTTGTTCTTGTTCCTCTTCCTTTTTTTTTTCTTTTTTTATTCATACGTTTCTTTCCGATGAAAAAAGAAAAACGAAAACAGGGACAAGCATTAGAACGATTGATAATGGTCGAGCCGATCATTTATTCCGTTCGATGAATTTTTCATTGATCGATCGTCGCGCGCGCCGCAACGACGACGACTTTCATGTTAAATGAAAGTTGCCATCCAGATAGAGAGGACGAATGGTAATTGCGATTGCCACGGGTTGAGCAATTAGTCGAGCGATTGGCGCGTCGAAATGCGACGAGAAAGAAAATAATACGAAACCGAGAACGAGCGTGTAATTAATATTGTACAAGCAAAGCTATCGAAGTTTCAGTTACGCCTGATATTCTGGTATATAGACGAGTGAAAATATCTCTTAATTCGCCCCTGCCTTTCCCTCTCTTCGTCAAATTACATTGTTCAATTCCCTGTATGCGAATTTACAATGCAGAATAAGCGTTTTAGAAATTGCCGATGGATTGACGATAAATTGCAGAAAAGCAACGTGTTTCGTATATTTTTGTGTGCTATTACGCTGATGATGAATCGAAATTTCTAGAACAGTTAAAAAGGATGATCGTTTCTATGTTTCGATGTGAATCAAAAGCAAATAAATTAAAGGAATTGCACGACGCTTATTATAATCTTGTTTTGTTTCAACCAAATTCAAGAGCCGAAGGACTTAGGAAATTGAACAAACGTACATGAAACTAATCGAGAACATCCTTCCAAACTTTCTAAATTTATTTTCTACGAAATTTTTCATTTACTTTGATCTTACATTAAGATTGTAATAATTGACTTGTGTGACAATCTAAAACATTAAAAATAACTTTGCGCGGTTTTCATATTTTATAAGGCAGTTCAAAAGACAGATACTTATCCCTCGATAGAGAAAACCGCGACTCGGAGGGTCGGAGACGATTGATTCGCGATTACCACAGCATCGAACGATCGATCCAGGCGAAACGATGGTTAAGTAGATAGGGCCACCTGTCTATTAGCTCCGGGTATCCCGGTATCGGAGTTGTTGATCCTTTTCCGGACCCCGGGCGAGCGCTTCGTTAATTAATCTGGCAGCAACGGACTCGCTTCGGCTCAAAGGCACCCTTTTTCGCCCCGGTTTATCCATCCATTTACTTGCTGCATGCGATCTCTTTCCCGACGCTTTTCACCGCGGAACACGGCCGAGGACAACGAGCTGTGCAAGATAATAATTAAAGTTATAGAAAGAGGAGAATCACAAGCATGTGCCGCCACTTAAAAATACGATGGTTTATTCTCAATACGTTTCACTTCATAGTTTACTTCGTTTAAACTTTTAACGCATAAATTTTTCTCCAATTTATCGATAGATGTGTGTATCTCGGAAATATGAATGAATGGAACTTTAACGGACATCCGTACATTTGGAAAAGCGAATCCAAATGTTTAGATAGTATTAAATAAATTGATCGAATAATTTAATTTCCTCTACTCCTGATCCTATCTCAAAGTTCAAAATAAATGAAATTCTTCGTTCGTATCTTTATATGTCGGACAATTTCATTTTATTAGTTTTTTCACCCCTAAAACCAACCGATTGTTCCACCAAAGCTGCTTTCTCGCGAGTACAAAAGAATCGTCGCGTGTCGGCGATTGGTCGACGAAGCACTAGCGAAACAATCGGATCGAGCCGATTCTAGGGCGACGCGTGGATGATTCGCGAAGGTTGGTCGATGCGGGCAAAGACGAAAAATTAAGTCGTCCGCCCGATTATTCTCCCCACCCCCATGATTCTATTCCAACCTACTAATAGAGTCGTCCTCGTGTACTCTTTTACTTGTCAGGCGAAACTATCACGGTATTGACCCCACGCTCGGCCGGATAATCGACTGAAAATAACCCCAAGAGACACAGGACCCCCTTGGTTCCCCGGACGCAGCCTCCCGAATACAAAATCGGTGCATCTGTTCCGTTGTTCGTGAAAGGAACGAATGACTCCGACAATTAGAAAGCAGAAATCCCGGCGAAGCGCTTTTACGAGCTTCTTCTTTTCTTGCTCACGCGATCCGCGGAGATTGCGCCTGCCTGCTATGGGGTGGAATCGGTCAGATTAAATCGGTCGGAGGAACGATTACGTCCTGTCTGGTCGGAAATAATGCGAATCAGGGGCTGGTACTCGCTGCCGCGGACCAAAGAATTAGAATCTCTTTTGAATTTCTCTTGGATCGACGATTAGTGCTGGAATTGAAGTACCTGCCTGTAGGATAAAGCAACGATTTCCATCCTTTTCCGTCTCATGACACGCGTAAATTAATTATTAAAAATTAAAATAACAAAGATACGTTACGCAAAGTTTGCTTCAATTACTCGTATTAACAAATAATGATAAAAGCTCGATACCTTTCTATTGATTCTCGATCTCTCGGAAAATCAAATAGAAGATTCCATCGCAACCAAACCACCTCCTCGAATGGAAAGAAGAAATCAAGAGATAGAAAGACCAATGGGTCACTTGTAATTAAATGCGCCATTAAGCGGGCTTTGACGAGCGCGGAGAGTTAACCCTGATACAATGGCCAGGCAATGTAAACAACGAGAGACCGATCTTTGTCGTCTAATTCAGGAACACGGTGGATGGGCAATGGCCATGACAAAAGACACATTTAGTTAAATGCAAGGCGCGAGCCCGCGTGCCGCATTGTTTTGATCCGGTTTGAGTGGGTACAATTAGATCACGCTGCCGGCGCTATAGTTTCGACCCCCTATCGAGCCAGAGGGGACCCGGATTGGCTTCGTTGTAAGCCAACGCGATACCAGGCCAGTTTTAGCGTGCAACGATGTACCGGTGGCGTGTCGCGAATCTCTTTTCATCGATCTGATGACCACCTCGTCCATTCGTGCGGTAAGTGGATAGAGTGGACTGCCAGTGGTACCTTGTCGAACACAGCTTGCCTACATAAGGGAGTCGTTCATTTAATACTTGCCGCTTTTTTTCTTCTCCGCCATTTCCCTCTTTTTTGTTTGTCTAATCTTATTTCTCTCTCTCTCTCTCTCTCTCTCTCTCTCTCTCTCTTTCTCTTTCTCTTTCTCTCTCTCTCTCTCTCTCCTTCCTCTACTTTCCGCTTCCTCCGGTAACCACTAGACGAACCTGTCGGAAGCTGAATTGATCCAACTGAGTTTTTATTCATTTCTTAGTTCAACTACATAAATACATGAACGACACTTGATTCTCAAGAAACAAATAGTTCATTTGCATAAGTTCATCCGTTCTAAGGTAAATTTACACAACGTATTAAACAGAAACGTATATAACATATCATCGCTTTTTTATACTTTTCGAGTTACGGAACGGATCGATGCGGTTTCCAAACGACTCGAATACGACGTTTACGAGGGAAACGAAACGAACTACTTAATTGGTGAAGATCAGACAAGAACGAGAATCGGATAAACGGTCCAAATACTAACTGCCAGATTAACGTGAGTCTAACGTGATCGATTCTTTCCTTAATGCTTCTAGATCGAAGCTTCTCAATAGACCAGGGTCTCTTTCAAAGTCTCTTCGCGATTTTGTGCAACGGAGAGAATCTAACCGTGAAACGTTGCCAACGTGTCCCATTTGGAACGGTGACGATCCATCTGAAGAGAGATGAGAACACCGATGCAGTCGAACGGGGATAGCAGTCAAGGAGGAGGAATTCGTGGAGCGGCTGCAGCAGGGTAATCCGATTAGCCGATCACCTCCGAATGCGCCTCGTAACCGGAAAGCCAGTGTGAAAGTGCTAAACGAGCAATAAGAAAGTAATGGCAGTGTGTTCAAAGCAAAAAGCCAGCCCCTTTCGAAAGCAACATGGGCGGGCTTTCTACCACGAATCAACGACTGGTTGGAGGGGGTGGAAGAGTACACCGCCGCGGTAGCGGGTGCAATTACGGATTTTGAGTGACAGATGCTCGCCCAGTCGGCAGCCGGAAGATTAAAACAAGTAATCAAAGCCCCAGTAGCCACCCCGGGATGGATATGGATGGATGCATTCCCCTGCCTCCACTGGGTACAACCCCGCCGCTCCATTTCTCTCTATCTTCCTCTCTGTCTCTCGTTTTCGTGGCCGCGCCACGTTTTCCCTCCTTGCCTTGCTTCCTCGCCACCGACCGGGCCTAGCCAGCGAGGGTTACCACCAGCTACTATAATATCCACCTATCAAGCCGCGCTCTGAATGCTCCTTTAAGAAAATGTTCCTTTTTCGCTTCTCAGTACTCCTCAGCCGGGAGGTTATTAGACGGCTCCTATCCCTGGCAGGAAAAAAACGAGTGGCTGACAGGAGAGCAAGGGGAAGGACGAGAAAGGGAGACTCAAACGACCAGCGAGTTCTATTTCACGAGAAAACGATAGAGGATGCTCTTTGACGCGCGCGTTCGCTCGCTTCGATCGGCTCCGCTCGACAACAACCGGCCGGTTCGTCAGTCGACTCGCTTTCTTCCTTCTTCTCCTTTTACAACTTGTCCACGCGCTCACAACCAGCGCCACGACTATAGACTATAATCGCGGTGAAGACGATGCTAACAAAGTTAAGCGATTTGCCGCTTATTGTTATCCATGTGACAGAATGTAGCGTGAGATCTTTGGCACCTATGAATTTACGGGGATTACGAGTAGAGCGTTGAAGTGTTTGAGATTTACTTTCAGCATGATTTTTGTCGTAATTTTTATCGCGAAAATGATCTAATATCTTCTTTTATAATTATATCAGGTCACCACCCCATAAGTAGTACGATTTTTTTTCATATATTAGATGAAAATAAAAGATTACCTGTGTTCGATCAATTGTTTATTTTTTTTTTTTTTATTAATCTTTCCATTCCAACTTTATAAAACCTTCATAGCAACAGTTTTAATCGTTTTAAATTCAACTCCCAAAAAAATCGTATTAGTTATACGTAGAATGACGTAATATTTCTAACAAATCTATCCCAAATTCCGTCTACATTTTCATCTCGAAATTAATGCATTAATCTAAAGTGTCTAAACACCATCCGTTTTATATTTCGAAATTAATGGATCAAGTTCGGTATGAAGGATTAACAACCAGACTAGAGTGAACAGTGACGTTAAGGATAAATGTTAAGGTCGGTTAAGCGTTCGTTACGGGCAACAAAAGGAGCAATTAGAACAAGAAGCCGTATGATCGCAGTCCCAACAATCGCGAGGGCGGAACAAACCGACGACGATAGGCGACTAGAAAGTCGATTAGAGGAGGAAAATCCGCGTTCGCCTGCCGACGACATAATCCACGTTCACTCTTAATCGGACAGACATTACGACGGAATTGGCGAGCGTAAAAATGTGGTTCGATAATCGTTACGGCGAAACAATCACGGGGAAGTAGAATGAAGGAAAGAAAGAGAACAGAATGTAATTCGATTTCGCAAACTTTCTAAGAGACGGAGGCGCGAGTCGACGAAAAAATCCATTTTGCTATCGTGACAACGATTGAATTCATAAGTTCCTTTCTGGTACTTTTAAGCGTGCGTGCCACGATTTCAACCGATTATTCAGCATTTGTCTGACCTCTTTGTCCATCGGTATTTTTACTTTTCTCTACAAAAAAAAAATATTGCGACATGAAGCACGTTGTAGCAACGGTGCGCGTGAACACGTAAAAATGAAATCTCTTTATTTTCAGCGTTTCTGTGATAAAGGCATACTTACGTTTCCGAATGAAAGATAAAAAACTGTTTTTGGTTCTTTTTTTGTAAATGAAAAAAATAAATATTTCAATATTTTAATGATTTGATAGATGTCGAATAGATTTTGTTCGATGAACGTGAGCAATATCCCTTATCGATGCGCGACGACTCGACAGGACTCGAGGAGACGGAATATTTTTAATCTTGAAATTTCGGTTCGCAAAAGGCAGGATTGGATTTTATAGGGCGAAAAAGGATGAGCCGTTTATCTCTGGCGTCGCCTTTCAGTTTTTCCCTGCTTCTCGGTCTATCTTATACATCGTTCGTCTTCCAACCCCTCTTCTTTGTTTACTTTATCCCTTCTTTCGGGGGCGTTACCGGCGTCGGTATCTTCTTTATGAAATAATAAGCTCTCTCTTTTAAATTCATCGCTAATGCGGTCCAGCCGATTCTCTAGATCGACCTCTTTGGCCACTCAAACCTCTTTGATAACGATCAATATCAATCTAAATGTAAAACTTTCTATTGATTGATTAATTGAAAAAAATACATCGATTCGATAAAATAAATATCTCTATATTAGTAGAGGATATTAAGCGATTTCTAAATGAAATTATCCCGTAATCATTTAAGCTATGATAATAATCTGTCTTATACTTTTCCATCGTTACTCCTTTCTTACACAAATTTGGGAAGAAACAGACTTTCAGAGATTTGTCCTATCGTCATTATTTTCATCGCCACAAAGAATAAAATTGACCAATACAAGATTGCTGTTCTCCTTCTATACTGACACTCCAAATTCGACCCTTGAATCCTCTGTATCACGCGCGTATGTACGAGACTGTTCACGGACCTTTTTCTCCCCCTTCTTACTTTCAATTCAAGCACCGCAAGCAGTCCCCTCATGGCCTTTGCTTCTGATACAAGAGTCTGAACATACATACCCTCCATTTTATAGCTGAAAAAGTTCCGTCTAAGAGCGGCCCGATTACATAAACGCGCATATTATCATTCGTATTTTTCACAGCTTGGAAAAAAAAAGAAAGAAATTAAAATAAAGAATAATTTTTAAAAATTATGTAAGATTATAGAAGTAAGATTATCTCGTCTTCGTGATATTTGCAAGTATATATTAATATTTTATTTTTACTACTCCATATTACAATACATTATACGTTATACGTTTATGAAAACGGTTCGTTCGCAATGTTCAATTAACGGATTCAAAGTATTGTTTACTATCTTTTGGGTTTGGTTTAATAGTTTTAGAATCTGGCTGCCAGTTGGCAGGACAGACTTCTCCATGTTTTTCAACAAACTGAAATGCCTTGATGAGCCTCAATGTTTCATCTACGCTTCTACCCACTGGTAAATCATTTACGCTAAGCTGCCTCAATATTCCTTCTTTATCTATGATGAAAAGGCCTCTTAAAGCAACTCCAGAATCCGGGAGAAGGACATTATATTTAACCGATATTTCCTTGTTAAAATCACTGAGAAGAGGATAACCCAAATTGCCACCCAGGCCTCCCTGTTTTCTTGGCGTATTAGTCCATGCTAAATGACTAAAATGCGAGTCTGTAGAAACTCCAATCACTTGCGTATTCAGAGCTTTAAACTCTGAAATTTTCTCACTGAATGCTATCAACTCAGTGGGACACACAAATGTGCTAAAAATAAAGTCTTGTATTTATTTTAGAGAAAATATTTGGTTTTCTCTGGTCGTTCTCTATCGTTAAAACTTACAAGTCTAAAGGATAAAAGAAAAGCACAACATATTTTCCCCTGTAATCACTTAGGTTGATTTCCTTGAAATCACCATCAACCACGGCAGTTCCAGAAAACTCAGGTGCAGGTTTCTGAATCTGAAGCTGACAGGAAAAAAGATTGCTACTAACGCAAAGACTTCGAGCGTATTGCACTAACGTCGGCTGTCGAGTTTTAAACATCAAATTTGATGTTGCAACAAATACCTGTAAATGTATATATTACGTTGCATATTAAAATAAACTTCAGAACTTAAATGAATTAAATGATTGATATCTCTATCAAGTTAATCGACTTACCGCTTTACATGTTTGGGAATGTAAAGATGCTAACAATCGAAGCATTATTAATATATAAATTATCGGTTACGTGGATGGAGAAGTATTTAAACGAACACGAGGCTACTTCACAAAATAATACTTATTCAAAGCTTACTCTCCGAACGTTTGATAGTTTGTAGTTCTTAAAGAGGTTATATAACTCACTTTTCTTGTGAATAGCTCATTTTAATAAGAAATAATTACAAAAGATCACTGTATTACATTTATTTCAATTACATACAGATTTATTCACTTGCAAATTATTATAAAAATAATTGTTTAATCTCTTACGAAATATTCTCTTCAGAAATCAGGATACCCCTACAGTAAAATGTTAGAGGGCGACAAACGTAGGATTAAAATTCAAAACTGATCTATGGAATCGCCAATATTTCGATATCCAACTCGATACTTGAATTATTCCCGAACAATATAATCGGTCGTACTCGATTGATTGATAAGGTATAACTATTAATAAAATTAAATATTTATCAATATAACCATATTTTATTCAAATAACAATATTATAAGTTTTATGTTCATTCTTATTCAGTGGGGAAACATATATTTTATATGTATATTTTATATATATATAAACGATAATCGTAGCATATAAATTAATAACGTTTGGTTTCTCCTACAATGGGAAATATCACACTGTCCGTTGATAAATAATATTTAACTTTATAATTAACCGATGATTCATGATAATTTGTTCATTGTCGGTGAAACCAGATGCGCATTAAAAATAGAGATTTTTATTTCAGATAGGATTTGAAATTTGTTGAAAATTACGTTCATACGTTATATACGTTGTGTCCAATAAAAAATGCATTGGCCATTTGACTCATCCTCTATTTTGAAAAATGGAAACGATGTATTTCTTGATTATTACATATTATCTTTTTGAAGTAACACAAGTTCTTCTCTTATAACTTTAAAATATACACCGCACTTTGAAGCCTTACTACTAAAACATGATATACAGGTCTGCTTACAGAGGCCACATCTTGCCTTCTGCACTCAAATACTTTAGCTATCTATACAACAGAGCTTCTTTAAAAACAGTCATCCAAGCAACGGCAATGTCATTGATTTATATAATCGCGATCCGAAAAAGATCTCTTTTTTCGTTCTCTTTTTGTTTTCTTTTTCGTTTTTTGTTTTTTTTTTTTTTTTTTTTTGTTTTTTGTTTAATTGGAAGCCGTTGCAGTTGCATTGGAAGCAGGGGTTGTAGCGGACGTTGATTCTTCTGTAACGATTCGTCGATTTTTTTTTATCCTTTTCCATTCACCATTCGTGTAATTCATTTGAAAATGTGTCTCGACTAACATAGGTACACTTGTACCATCCGGTTGCGTCACTTCTTCTATATTTTCCGAGAGCATTACTGTGACTATATTACCCAATTTCGGACAAGGATTATCTAAGCAATAAAAGATCATAGATAAGAGTGTTTATATTAAAAGATATTTGAGATTGTAACAAACAGGTGCATACCCCTTGAACCAGCCATAAAACCTAGAATAAGGGCTTTTTCTGGTCGGGTTACTTTGTTAGCTGTTCTAAACATTTCTTGCGCCTCCAACATTTGTTCTCGCTACAAATACACAAAATAAATTAACGATCTTATAGAAGTATGAATCCTATATTGTAAATATTTCTACGTACCGTGAGAGACAAGCCTTTTCTTGTGTTTGCTGCTGCATTGGCAGGTTGTGCAGTAGTTTGTATACGAATTTGTGTAACTGTCTGAGCTGGTCTAACCGTTTGTACTCCGACAGGTGTACTTTCCACTGGTGTAATAACTGTTGGCGTCACAACAGGTACACCTGTACTCGGTGTTGAAGGTGTACCTGGTGTTGTAGCTGTATTAAAAAAAGAAATGAATTATTTTCTGTTCATCATATGTAACTATATACAAAAACATACGAGTTTGCGGCGTGGTTACTGCCGGTGCTCCACTTGGAGGAGTAGATGTTGTATAAGATTGTATAGATGCTACAGGAGTAATTGGAGTAGCAGGTGGATTAATCGAACTTAAACCCTGAGCATACTCTGGCGTCGTTGATGTTTCTGTTGTAGTCGTAGCTGTTGATGCTGCGGCAGCTGCCACTGCTTGAGCTTCTGCAACTTTCTTCTGTTGTTCTTCTAATTCTATCATTCTCTTTCGTTTCTTTGCTTGAGCATAGCCAAGTGGTTGCTCATTAATATCTAATAACTTAATGCCACCATCTTTGCGCATCCTATTACTGAGAGGTGTCCTATTAGACATTGAAGAGCTCGTAAGTGAGGGAGAGCGAAAACCACTTGGAGGGACTCTACTAGGAATGCCTTTCAGAGGTGCTGCAAATAATATATTATTTTATATTTTCATATTCTCTTTATTTTTTCAAGGTAATCCTAGTTAGAACTACATATATAAGCTTACTTGTGTCAGTCATTTTTCTAGGCATTCCTCTGCTCCTCACAGGCACTGTAGGAGCAGTACTCTTTTTCAAATTACTCGCAGCATCAGTACTCTTTTGAAGCAACTCTGCTCTTAATGCAGCACTTTTTGGTTTTCTTTTTAGAGTAAAATGCTTGACTGGGGTAGGCTGTTGACCAACCACAGAAGTAAGAGCAGTCTTATTAAGATAATGACATTCCAATGGAAGCATTGCTGGATCATTTTGTTTTTTCAAAAGTTTCCGAAGATCATTAACTAATTCTCCAAAAATAGGCCTATGTTCATCTAAATCAGTAATATCTGTGTTCAAAGAACCTGTTGATGGAAATGTCTTCATCGCTTCGGATAACATTGATACCCACAATTCGCTGTCCAATGATGCCACTTCAATGATTTCTTCAAGTTCAACACGCCACTGCACAGTTTAATAAAATAATAAATTATAAACATACATATACATATATATATATATATATATATGTATATGTATGTTTATACATATAAATTAAGCTTATTATTAATTATATTTTATAATAATTATATTATTATAATTATATTATTAATTATATTTATACATATAAATTAAGCTTAAAATATCAAATATCAAATATCAATTACATTAAAAATGAAGGAATACATTACATATTTTTTTAAAGTATAAATAATTAAAATTCATAAATTTATTTTATGGATTATTCAATATTCAACGTATTGAAGCCAACGTTATAAATATTTTTACGCGTATTTTAAGAACAAATTGCTGCACTTTTTCGTGCCTTAGATATTTGTAACAAACAAACTGTGTCTTACCTCCTCGACATTCCGTCTTGGAATGTGGAAAAATGAAAGAAGTAATTTAAGTTTAACTTGCGTTTGAAGATCTGGAAAACAGTCTTTAATATTCCGCAGTACTTCTGCGTTGAGTTGTGAACAAATTGAGCTTCCAGTCCAGCTATCATTTGACGTTCCAAGCTTGTTATGAAGCCACAACGACGTATCACTGTCCCTCACATTCGCCATATTGGAGTCGTTTGTTTCGTACATTTGACGTACATTACCGTGGTGCGCCACATGTTATTCCCGCCATGTTCCCGCCATAAAGTAATGTATATCCATACAGCATGCAAATTGTAGATGGACATTGATCTATTTATGATATATTAAATGTATATATCGAGTCACAATCCGAGTCCGAGTCCACAATTCGTTATTGAAGTCCTCCATCGTCTTACCGCACGTAAGGTACTTTTATTGTCACAATTAAGGATGTAAACAGACGCGAACTCACGGCGGACACACGCACGCGACACTAGTGACGATGGTCTCAGGCTCGATAACGAATCCACGGTCAACGGGAGGATAGATATCCTTGCTCTAACTCAAACGTGTACCACTCTCTGATCGTAAGGCGCTACTCCCTTCGTCGATCAGATCTCAAGAAAGAATGAATTTTCGTCCCGATGATGCCACCGAGGAAAACTATGATGGGGTGTGTCTAAGGACACGAGATCGTCGGATTCGTCGAGTATAGCCCTCGTTCCGAAAGTAAGGGAAATCTTAATTACCGAAAAAACCCAGGTTTTATAGCGGATCTTCGGGCTAACTGGACTTGTGCTATGTAAGTGCCTCAACATCTGGTATTCGTTGTCCGAAGGAACCGTTGGCATGTTTTACTGTCAGGTACCTCTATGGATATTCTTTTAATGCGGGTCATACTATCGCTCCATACCTTTATTAGATGAAGCGCCCGTCCCGTTGACCGCGGCTACGTTCGGCGGCTGATGGTCGCCTTGAGCCCAAGTTTATTATCACCAATCGCCAACAAGTACAATTGGGCAGAATGACGGCAAATTGTTTAGTTACAACTGTAAGCTTTAATTACAATCTTACGGATTTTCCCGAAGTTCCAGAGGGGAGGCTCCGGTGTCCTTTCATCTCCGACATATATATCATATCAATATCACATCAATACATAATCATATCAAAGAAGATTCAAGTATACTTATGTGTAATGCTAAACCAAAGTTAAATTATTCCTTACCTATTTTGAAAATTTACGAAAGGATCTAAATGAGCATCTATGATCTAAAGGATCAAACATTATCACCTATTTGTGAATTTGAAGAAGGGAGAACATGTCTGACCAGTATATGAACATTGTGAACCAGTATAAGCCTGTGGCTCACTCTAGCACAAATATATTGTACTACAGTAGGGTAAAAGCTACCGCGGCGAATTTAACTATACATCAGCGTGGCCGGGGCAATAAACAAAGTTTACTTAACAAATTTATCGATTAAACGTTAGAATTGTTAATGAATAATAACTGTGATCACTCTCAAATTTCGTATTTACTTTCGTTATATAAGACATACATTTCGAAGATATAAATCGCACGTTTTTTAATACTATAAACTTCAATTAAATTAACGTTTACAGGCATTAGTTAATAACTATTTGTATTATTGGATAATAAATAAAACGTAGATTGTCATGTAAAATCCAAGCAGAGAAATAGGTTGCTGTGCGACCTAAAAAGTTCGAATCGTTGAATCGTAGAATCATTAGAACCGTCACGCTGAGCTCAGAGTCTAAATAAATTTCATTAAAGGGCAAAACTTTTTTTAAAGTACTTAATCTATTATAATTCAATTTTAAATATGAGTTATCGTTTAAGTTCATTTTTCTTGCCGTGTGATTCTTCAATTAAACGTCGAATTAGTTTTCCGAATTGTTTGAAGTTAAAACACAAGTAGAGCTTTTTTTTTTAATTTATTTATTTATTTATTTGAATTTTACAATTTGTCCAGTAGGACATTTGGTAAAATATTATAGCGGTATACTAATATAACATGTGGGTGGCTACCCCCAGCGGGGTACCATCATCGTGTTTGTTAGGTTATGTCCTTGTGAGATCTGTTGGGTGTTTCCTTTTTAATCTTCTTTATATGCTTGATGTGTCGACCGTTTCCGCTGCCAGCCGGTTTGGGTGCGTTGCTATTCTTTCTCTGTACCTTCTTGCACTTCTGTTAATCTCCTCCTTGACCGTTGATATTCCCAGGTCTTTCCGAATGTCCTCGTTTCTAACGTACCATGGCGCGTTTACTATTGTTCTGAGTATTTTAGATTGCGTTGCCTCTATTTTGGTTATATGGCTCGTTGCTGCTGTTCCCCATAGTGCTATTCCGTACGTCCAGATTGGTTTTATGACCATTTTATATATTTTTAGTTTGTTTTCTATGCTTAGTTTAGATTTTCGACTTGTTAGCCAGTACATTTGTCTCCTTGCCATCTGTATTTTGTCTATTGTTGCTTTAATATGCTGTTTCCATGTGAGTCGTGTATCTAAGTGGAGTCCTAGGTATTTGACTTGCCTTGTTTGTATTATGTGTGTGCCGTTTAGTACAATGTTTGGTGGTTTCTGTTTTCGCAGTGTGAATGTAATGTGTTTGCATTTATCGGGGTTTGCTTTAATTTGTTTTGCTTGAAGCCACTTTTCTATTTTTGTGATATGTTCTTGTAGTAATGTAACTGCTGTTGCAGGGTTAGTGTGCCTGACTAGTACAGCTGTGTCATCCGCGAACGTCAGTATTTTGCTATTGTTAGTTGTTGGTATGTTGGCCGTGTATAATATGTATAAAATTGGTTCTAGGACGCTTCCTTGCGGAACTCCTGCCTTGATTTCTTTAACTTCAGAGTATGTGTTTTTGATTTTTACTATGAAGCTTCTGCTGCTTAAGTATGGTGCAATATTGTTTTGTTTCCAGCGCCTGTAAGATTTCATTGACGAGTCTGTGCGTTTGTTCTATTCTGGAGTGTTTGTTTCTGAATCCGAATTGGTGATCCAGTATTAGTTGATTCTTCTCTACTATGGGTTTTATCCGGTCGTAAATTATTTTCTCTAGTATCTTAGAGAACACCGGAGGTAGTGAGATTGGTCGGTAGGATTTGGTTTCGTGTGGGTCCTTGCCTGGTTTGGGTATCGTTATGATTTGTGCCAGTTTCCAAGTTTTTGGAAAGTATTGTATTCTTAGTATTGCGTTAACTATTATTGTGATTTGTCTTATCGCTTTTGGCGGAAGGTTTTTCAAGATTTTGCCGTTAATTAGGTCGATTCCTAGTGCTTTATTATTTTTTGTTTTCTCAATTATGTTTCTGATTTCTTGTGCTGTTGCTTTGGGTATGATGTAGTGATTGTCAGTTGGTGTACTAGTAGTTAGCGCATCCTCGTCCGTATGACTATTGTGGTTGCTGTTGTTGATGTTATGTGGGATGAATGTGTTGCATAGGTGGTTGGAGAATTCTTCAGCTTGCTCTTCGTTGCTTCTTGCCCATGTGTTGTCTGCTCTTCTGATTGCTGGTACCATTTTTATTGTCTTCTTTATTTTCTTTGTGGCTTTCCATAGGGAGTAGTTGTAGTTCTCGTGGGCAGATAGTGACTCGATGAACTTTGTGAACTCGTTGTTGTTGTGCTCTTTTATTTTGTTTTTTATTTCTTTTGTGAGTTTGTTTAGGTGTTTTTTGTTTTCTTTTGTTCTGTGTTTTTGCCATTTTGCTTTCGCTTTTGTTTTTTCTCTAATTTTTTCGAGGATGTCTAGTGGAACTGTTTTTGTTTGTCTGTTGGTTGTTTCAGGTATAGTGGTTGCCATTGCTGCTTCTTGGATAGTTTCTGTGAATGTTGTTACTGCTTGATCGATGTGTTCAGGTGTTTTCAGTGGGATGTTGCGGCTGATTTTGCTCTCTATTATTTCTTTGAATATTTGCCATTTGGTGGTTTTATTGCATAGCTTCTCTGTGCTGCTGTAAAGTATTGGTTTGTTTCTGTATGTAATTATTATGGGCGTATGGTCGGAGGTAAGATCAAGGCTGGGTGCTATGTTTAGTTTATTTGCGTTTAGTCCCTTTGTAACTGCAAGGTCTAGCAGGTCAGGTATTTTGCTCAGGTCTGTCGGCCAGTATGTCGGCCTTCCTGTGGATAATATATTGAGGTTATTATTTCTAATGTATTTTTCCAAGGTTCTGCCTCGAGGTGTGGCGATTCTTGATCCCCATAGTGTGTGCTTTGAGTTATAGTCTCCCGCTGCAATATACTTGTCACCTAAGTGTCGGAAGTACTCTTCCCACATTTGCGTTGTAATTTTGTGTCGCGGCGGTATGTATACTGCTGGCAACTGCAGTTGGTTGCTGTTAGTCTGTACGATAACGGTGGTTGCTTGTATATGCTCCTTACTGACCTGGCTAACACAAGTAGAGTGCCTCAGCACTCCACAGGCTGCAACCTTGCCAAAATCCTTAGAATCTTTTAAAGATCACGCAACAATGTAATAGAACAGGTTTAAAAAATAATGTCATTAAAAAATGTATATAAAGTTGCCTATAATTAATTCTACAACTACAAAAAGAATGGTTCCTTATAAGAAAGTATATTTCTAAAAATGAACCAGAAATGAAAAAGCTTTACTTTTTCAGTTCATTTGTCATATAGAATCGTTCCTTTACTGATTGTACCAACTAATGAAAATGGTTGAGATTTGTTACTTAATGAAGAGGAAAGAAATTGTATGGAGGCGCGCGCATTAATCCATTGATTCATGGTCACATTTAATGCAAAAAGTATCAAGAATACATTATACTCCAGGAATGCCGATATTAATAATATAAATTCAAACTTTTCATCATTAAGGCAGATTTTGTATATTTCTATATACTTGCTTATATTTAATACAATTAATATTAATTTATATAAATTAAAATTATTTAACGTTCAGTTTCTACAAGCAAAAAGGGAAATATTGAACGCCAATGTACCACAATAGGAAAGTTAAATACTTCATTGAATGAAATTACTAAAAATGTTATTATTACATATATTGTAAAAGTTAAGAATGCGTATTTCCATACTTATTGATTTGTAATGCTAATTCTCCTTTAACTGTTTTTTAAAACATCGGTCTTTGCGTTTGTATTTTTGTACTTTTGTAAAAGTAAAAGCTTCTACAGGTACGGGTAAATTAGTAATTAATTAAAACAGTTAATTAATAAAATATTAATTGATTTAAAAATCTTTTACAGATTTGTTAGAAATACATGACAATGATTTTATGATCTAGGTCGTTCTTTCTTTTCTTTATAAAGTGCAAGTAACGAAACATTAGCAACTTTCACTACTTTGAATCGAACTCCTGGAATATCACCCACTGCATGACCTTTACGACCAAAACCTGCTACCAAAACTTCGTCATTCTCCTCGATATTGTTTAAACAACCATCCCTAGGTACAAAAGCAGTAATTTTCTTGCCATTTTTGATAAGTTGCACTCGTACGCATTTACGAATAGCAGAGTTTGGTTGTTTGGCTTCTACACCACTGAAAACATATGATCGTTGAATTAAAATTTCATATAGAAATTTATTCTAATTCGAAGAGATTAATATAAATATGATATAATAAGAGACAAATAATATAAATATACATACACTTTTTCTAAAACAATACCCTTAGCATGAGAAGCACCACCGAATGGATTGGCTTTCCACCGCGTTCCCAAGTGAGCTTTTTTGTAGTCTTTATCATTCCATCGTTGATCGCGTCTGTGGTTTACATGCTTACGCGCAGTACGAAGACCACGAGGTTTACCTGTAAATCAAAAAGTTAGGTTATGTATCATTTTTATTTAATACATTTCATCTTCATTTTATTATTTCAAAATCTTCTACTAAACATTTAATGAAACTATAGTTAAAACAAATTCAACAGTCGATGAGAACAACACATATTTATTAATTTCAGATTTACACTTTTAAAAACAATGTAATTTTAACATCGACCACTGACCCATCTTGCTCGTTTCTTTATACGATCGGAAGAGGCTAACGTGAATATCTAATAAATCAACGTTGTCTGTTACCGATGTATTGGAAATTATACGATTTCGAATGAAGTATCCGCATGTAAGCGTCTTCGATTATAGCTTGATACTTTTTAATTGGTCGACAGAATTTAGTAACCCCATTAGGATTAGATATAGATAGATTTTTATTAATAAGGTAAAAGTCAAATGAACATGTATAAAAAATATAAATTAAGAAGAGAAAGAACAATTATTTTTTTTTTTTTTGTTGTTGTTAAAGGGTATTATCTTTAGCATTCCTAATACGCATATCCTTACAAGCGCCGGTTATACAATATTACTATTTTATTTATTATAGGTATAACTTATTTTGAAATGAGTTAACGAGTTAATGAGTTTATTTCTTTGCCCTGGAAGTCCTTCAGATATAAAATACATTATTACTTGGACTCCAACTGATGGTGCGATTTTTAAAATAATTGAGAATCAACCATTATTTCAACGAATGATTTTCCCGCGGATATAAATGGCGTCTTTTTCACCGCAACGTGATTTATATCTATATGTGGGTTTGTTGTGACAAATCTAGCAAATATTTGATGGAATATGACTACTGCAAATGGGTTTTCAGACTCACAAGAGTCTGATATATTAGGTGAAGAAGAATATAAGGCACTAGTAAAGGATATGTAAGAAGTGTTGATATATAATTATTATATTACATTCTCATCGATATCGATATTTTATTTTTCGCTTGTATTAAATATATTACATGTTATGTTGCTTTATTTAGTGGATTTAGTGGATCTTGGATGCAAAGTATAACAGAGGAAATGGAGGAAAAGTACGATTTGCCACAACAATATTTGGAATCTAAAAAGCAAATGAAAGATGAAGAAGAAGAACAAGATGAAGAGTATTTTCAAGAACTTGATCCTGCTATTCCAATAAAAGAAGAGTTTCCTGGTCGTTATAATTTTCAGGTTTCATTGGGTAATCTGGATTCTAGTAAGAATTGGGTAGTAAGTATATAATTAAACTGTTATTAATTACATACAATAATGTCTTAAATATGTAATTTAAGTTTATTCATCTTATATAGTATTCACAAGTATTAAAAAAAGTATTTATCAACATGGAAGAAACACTGCCATTACGTTTTAAGTGGGAACCACCTGAAGATGGTCTTCTTTTACGTACCGCCATGGTTTTTAGTTTAGATCAGTATGCTAGTGATCCAGTTAGAAGATGTCATAATCACATGGCACCAAATAATCCAAGTAATAGAGATGTAGCCCCCAGAGTGATTAAACATGTTGTTCGTTGTACACACCATCTTACCATGTATGAAGAAAGAAGTGAACATCTGTCTATAGTGGTACCCCTTAATAGACCACAACCTGGTTCTCAATATGTTCCAGTGTGCTTCAAATTTTTATGTAAAAATAGTTGCCCATCTGGAATGAATCGCAGACCAACAGAACTAATTTTTACTTTGGAAAATTGTAATAGAAGAATTTTGGGTCGACAAAGACTTCCTGTTAGAGTTTGTAGTTGTCCTAAAAGAGATAAGAAGAAAGAAGAAGCTGAAGTAACAGATGCACAACCTGATATAAAAAAAAGAAAACTTTGTATACCAGTTGGGAAAAAAATGATGCCTTCCTGTGATACACATGTCTTCAATGTTCAATTAAATATTGTTGGAAAAGAAAACTACTTGGCTGTATTAAAGTATGCATATGACATCATGGCGGGTCAAGCAATAAAAACTGGTCAGCTTGATTTTTTTAAACCGTACATGGATGATATATTGCGTAAAACTCCCTAAATGCATATTTGCATGAATGTTATGTCTTTCACATATATGTTTAAAAAAAACAAGGAACATGGTTTTATAATGTGCTATCTATTTATATATTTTACAAAGCTAATAATGTATATTTTAATAATTCCATTTGTTATTGCACGTTGATCTTAATAGATGACTATCCTCTTTTATAGTGGATTCTATAATGCATCATAATACTACTTATATATATTTATATTATTTAGTAGTATATATATATATATATATATATTAATATTAATATTGTGATACTATACATCTTTTACACTAGAATACAATGTATTTTATAATTTTTAATAGCTTTTATGTATATTCTATATCTCTAACTGTTCATTTGAATGACATTCTATTAGTTGAATGTCCAATGTGTACAATAACAAAGCATTTGGTAAGGGGGCAATATGTTGGGATGTTAACATCATGGGATTTGTAAGACTTGCAACACTTCTACGCATTCTTATCTCAGTACCATTCTGCCCTTTACCATATAAAGTCCATTCCCATGGTATTTTTCCCCCTCTGGTACTACTGATCCAAACAATTTCATCTTCACACTGTATATTTATGATTGATAACATTATTTTGTATACGAAATAAATAACTGTATCAAGCTTAAGAAATATACCTGAAAGAAAAAGAGATCTTCACCACAGTGCAATATGTAAACAGCTTTTGAACCAAATGGAAGAGGTACTGGAAGTTTAACACAAATAGAATAAAAATGAACTTGTGGTAGTTCATGAATTCCGCTCAAATGTTCCAATACGGTAACAGGTGTAATAATATCTTTACATCCATTTTGCCTTGAAAGAGGACACATGATTTGGGTACAGGTTATAGAATCTATAGAGCCTCCCCAAATTGGTGTGGGAGATACATTGGACATTAAACTATTATTACTTGATATTAAGGTAACAGTTGCATCAGATTGCAAATGATTGTCAACGTCTTTCATAGTCTCTTTTGACAATTCTCCAGTACTTGCAGATTTCGTTCGATCATAAAAACTTGCATGTTCATCAGGGTTTAAATCTACAGGTGCAGTATTTGCATTTGGCTTTTCATTGGACAATATTGTTAAATTATCCACTGAAGCAGCTTTTTCCAATCCACCGCGAAATAACCTGCTTAATAATAATTGACGTGTTTTCGTATTTGTAAAATCATGTTTCTCCGCTGTTTGTTTTAGTTCTTTCTTCTTGTTTTTACCAAAAAGCCGATCTTGAAGATTTCGCGTGTGACATTCTGCATTGTTATTTACATTGCCTTTTATGTCAAAAATGTCCTGAAATAACTTATGAAGTTTATCCGCGAGCAAACACCTTCCTTGACCCAGTCTAACTCTACAAATCGGACAACGATGTGTTTTCGATCTACATCCAACACAAATGATGTGACCATGAACACATTGAGAAACTGGAGGCAGGGAGCTTTCCAGACAAACTGGGCATTCTAGAGCTCGTGTCTAAATGAATTTAATAATTACTTTTTTAAAATATCGTAAAGTGTATCTAGACAAATTTAAAGAATAATTCTTTAATAATAAAGGAACTATCTAATATCAGAGTATACAGACCACTCCAGCTACTGCATTTGCAAGTTTACAGGCCACATCTGGCAGTGGTCCTTTCACAGCTATTCCGGTTTCTTTTTCTCCTTTGTTAATGCATCTCCAAATAAATAATTTTAAATCACATCCTTCATAATGATGGACTAAAGCTGCTATTTGTTTTACTTTTAATCCTATTAAATCCTTTCCATCGATACTAATTAAACAATCTCCAGCTCTAAAATTTAACAAACAAAATAAAACAGATTATTTCGTTGTTTCTCTTATTCTTACCTAAGTCCAGCATGATCAGCAATACTCCCGGTTTCGATATGGCTTATCCACGGATAAGGGTCCCACTTTGATTTTGTTAAATGAAATCCGCAAGATTTACCAATTGCTTTCGTTTTTTTTATATTTTCTAATATTATACAAATTTCCCCCGTAAAGGCTGTATCGATTGACGTACTGTTTTCCGCCATATAAATCTTAACGCCTGCAGATTCAGTTAAACGTTCTGAAGTAGATGCAACAGACATAGTTTTCCCGAGATTTTCTATTAATTACGCTCATTTAAATTTTTATTATTATTTAACATGTAAATGTTATGATCTTCACGAGGGCCACGCAATAATAAAACTGATCGAATCTGTTCTCTAAGCACGTTAAAAGTCTTGCTTGTGCACCTTCACCTACTTTCGTGTCCTTGACATTTATTCTCCGAGGGAATTCCAGTGTTGACCTTTTCCTTTTACTTCGACATTGAAATAAATATAAATCTAAAGGAAATGCTTTTTTACAGAATGTTATAAATGTATTTCTTATATTGAAACATGTATGTTTTAATAATGAAGGCCTTATTAATAATAATTAATTGTTATATATGTCGGAGATGAAAGGACACCGGAGCCTTCCCTCTGAAACTTCGGGAACATCCGTAAGATTGTAATTAAAGCTTACAGTCGTAACTAAACAATTTGCCGTCATTCTGCCCAATTGTACTTGTTTGCGATTTATGATAATAAACTTGTGCTCAAGGCGACCATCAGTAGCCGAACGTAGCCGCGGTCAACGGGACGGACGCTTCGTCTAACAAAGGTGTGGAGTTATAGTATGACCCTCATTAAAAGAAATACCCATACAGGTACTTGACAGTAAAACATTCCAACGGTTCCTTCGGACAACGAATACCAGATGTTGAGGCACTTACGCAGCACAAGTCCAGTTAGCCTGAAGACCCGCTATAAAACCTGGGTTTTTGGTAATTAAGATTTTCCAAACGGACAGACAGTCTTTGTCCCAAATTGACCAATTGACAGCGACGTCAACTTTCCTTACTTTCGGAACGAGGGCTATACCCGACGAATCCGATGATCTCGTGTCCTTAGACACACCCCATCATAGTTTTCCTCTGTGGCATCATTGGGACGAAAATCCATTCTTTCTGGAGATCTCATCGACGAAGGGACTAGCGCCGTACGATCCGTGAGTAGTACACGTTTGAGTTAGAGCAAGTATATCTTTCATCCCGTTCACCGTGGATTCGTCGTCGAACCTAAGACCAACGTCACTAACATCGCAAGCCCACTAACATGCCCAACCACCGCTGTTGATTGTCGAATCGGTAGTGTCCATACTCGTAGTATCAGGCCGTATCTTCGTTATAACACAACGATGGCCAACTCCAAGGGAGGTCTATCAAACGCCCACAACCCTGTTCCTGGCTCTTCTCCGACATATATATCACCTGTATTGATGCATAAATGCTGTCATAAGTATGCCATCCTTTCATGGCATTAGTATTCTTACGTAGTAGACCCCTGTAAGGGTGTCTTATCTGAACATGCATCATTTATTATTTCTATTGCTTGAACGCCCGGTATCATTTAAATCGGACAGTTGCTTACAGCGATCTGTCGTCTGAACAGACACATCAAGTACGTTAGTAAGCTGATTGTGAGATAGGTTAGGATGATAAATCATCAAATCAGCTATAACTTCAATTAAATTAGGTACTGAACACACAAAAAATGCCTATTATAAAATTATAAAAAGTTCATAATTTTTATTAGTGAAAAGATTACCACAGTCGACAAATTTATCTTTCAGTATGGAATTAACTGCATTGGACTCTTATTTATACTCTTTATTTTCACTTCACATTTATTATAAATTGTACACAAAATACAAGTCTTGCAGAAAGAATGTTGAATATAGAGATTCACCGAAATAAAATATAATATTCACAAAAGTAAATATAAAAAAAGTGTTCAAAAAGTACTAATCTTACATACTATTTGAGAAGATACAATAATATCAAAGAGTGGAATGTCTTCTACAAATGTTAAAATACTTTCAAGAAACAAATCATGTTTTAACTATTTTAACTAAAAATATCTCAATTTTAGCTTCAAACATTATAACTAATATGTTCTCCTTTTGCATAATGAGATGCATGTTTTTTTGTGTTTCTTTTTTTTCCCCCGATCTGATATTCAACATTCACCAATTAATTTGTCTTTAACCAATGGTAATTACACATTATAGACGACACAGATACAAGTTCACGCTCAATAATTTTTGTTTTAATACAGCTATCCGAAGCAACTGATTCTGAGATTCATTCTTCTATTTACTCAGAAAGTTCCTCAAAAGTCGACTCGATACATTTACATATCATATTATTAAGGGTTTCTCCATCATGAAATTTCAGATATACACCGTCTAGGGAAGGTATACCATCATATGTACATAACAGGGGAACTTTAGTTGCTACTATGTGAGCCAGATAATCATCTACTTCTTTTATCAGAGGAATATCTCTAGGGACATCTTTTAGTAAGAGCTTTGTCATAGAAAAGCGGACCTTTTTTAAAAATTGGATTAGTAGATTAAATAGATATAAATACTTCTAAACTATATTATCATACATATATTAAATTATAACCCACCTTCTTCAAATTATCAGGTAAAATCTTAAGTTTCTTCATATCTGTAATAACTTCTTTTCTACCAAGATCAAGATATAAAATTGTAATTCTATCATCTTGTACCCTAGTAACAAATGCACGATAATAATTTTCGTCAACAGACTGAACTATTACCGCATCCCCAACATTTGGTGGTTTTCTTAAAAATGGAGCTTCAAGAAAAGAAAAAGAAAATGGTATTTTTATTTTATACGAACTTATACAGAGTTAGCTTAATTCTTATTAAATGTTATCAACTATATTACGTACATGTTTCAGCGCATTTCGCAATAGTTTGCATAACATGGTTATAATGTTCCAAACCTACAGTATTTATGGGACGAACATACATATGTATATGATCTCGATAACCAGTAACGCATACCTGGAAAAATAGTTTTCATAAAGAAATGATACTTTGTCCAAAAGCAATAGTAAAATAAATAAAATAATAGTAAAATAATAATTATTTTTATTTAGATTAAAACAAAAAATCATACCTCAGTTTCATTATTCACTTCAGCACACTGTGTTCCCAATTGTTGAAGCGTTGGAATCCAAGGCTTTACAGTAGCTTTTATCTTAGAATCATCTGTATAAATTAATATTTCATATCCGTCTTGTTCCTTAATACGTGTTCGGCCTAGTACTTCATACTCACATATATCACCATCCTAGGATTTATAATTGAGAAATTAAGAATTAACATACATTATCTTTAACAACATATTCGATATTACAGATCTTACTTCCAATTTATGCCTATCATCAGTTATTTCACATAGTGCACTAAATGCATAAGTATCTAAAGCGATTTGTTCGCATGTAGTAATATTTTTAATTGTCTCTACTTTAGCTTCGTCTATATTAGCAATTTTTAAGAATGGTAGCTCAGATACAATATATCCTCTAACCCACTCTTTGTCCGCTTGTTGACCATAGAACATATCTTCTATATTTAGACTAAAAATTAATAATTTTACAAACTATATTAACGTTTAATTTGTTGAAATAATATGTAGCACATTGCTATTATTTACTTATTTATTGTACGTTTAAAATCTTCCGGGACTGCAGCTAATGAGGCCATTACTTTATCAAATTGATGTTCTGCATTATTAGGCAATAATGTAATACCGTATGTGTTATTCTTTAGTACGGCATGAACTTCGAGAGTACCCACTTCTCCAACAGTTAGAGCATTCACTATACTTTTTTCTTTGCACAAAGAGTATAATGCTTTATTGCAAGTGGATATTTCTGAAGTAACCACAGTTTCCTCTTCAACTTTTGCAATAGTTGAGGTATTTGGACTTTGATCATTATCTGTCTGCATTACTTCTGATGTTGATATATCATTCTCATTTTTAACTTCAACATCAGCTACTTTGCTGGAATCAACCGATGTCATTTTTACACTTCTTATATCCTCGTATTTGAAATTTGTATATTTCTCACAAGCTCTTTGTGATAATCGAATTTTAGCACAAAATCTTGGAATATTCTCGTATTTATCAATTTTAAGTTAAATTATTCCGAACCTATTTTGAAAATTTGCGAAAGAATCGAAAAAAAAACATCAAGAATTATGACCTACTTACGAATCTGAAAAACATGGATGACCAGTACATGAAAATTGTGAACCAGCATAGGTCTGTGGCACACTCTAGCGTAAATACCTTGTACTACAGTAAGGTAAAAGTTACCGCGACTAATTTAACTATACAGCAACGCGGTCGTGGCAATGAACAAAGTTTATTTAAGAAATTTATCGATTTAATGTCAAAATTATTAATCAATAATAACTGTGATCACTCCCAAATTTCGTATTTCATTTTGATTCATAAGACACACATTTCGAAGATATAAATCGCACGTTTCTTAATACCATAAACTTCAATTAAATTAATGTTTACTGGCATTAGTTAATAACTATTCGTGTTATTGGATAATGAATAGATCATAAACAATCATGTAAAATCCTAGCAGACGTATTCTCGTGTTTGATGATTTGATGTCCGACTTGACGTGTTTTCAATCTACATCCAACACAAACGATATGACCATGAACAAACCAAGGACTTGGTGGCAGTGAGATTTCCTGAAAAACTGAGCATTCTAGAACTCGGGTCTAGATGAATTTAGTAATTAATTTTCTAAAATATCGCAAAGCGTCTGCAAGTTTACAGGCCACTTCTGGCAATGGTCCTTTCACTGCTACGCAAATTCTTTTACTCCTTCGTTAATGTATCTCCAGATAAATTATTTTAAATCACATCCTTCATAATGGTGGATTAAAGCCGTCATTTGTATTATTCTTAGTCCTATTAAATCCTTTCCATCGATAATAATTAAACAATCACCAACTGTAACATTTAACATATAAAATAAAAACAGATTATTCCTTTGTTTTTCTTATTCTTACCTAAGTCCAGCATGATCGTCAAGATACCCGGTTTCGATACAGCTTAGCCACGGATAACGATCCTACTTTGATTTTGTTAAATGAAATCCGCAAGATTTACCAATTGCTTTCGTTTTTTTTCTTTTTTTTAATATTTTCTAATATTATACATATTTCCCCCGTAAAGGCTGCATCGATTGACGCACTGTTTTCCGTCATACAAATCTTACCACCTGCAGCTTCAGTTAAACGTTCCGAAATTGATGCAACAGACATAGTTCTCCCGGGACTTTCTATTAATTACATTCATCTAAATTTTTAAGCTATGAATATGCAAATGTATGATCTTTACCAGGGCCATACAATAATGAAACTGATGGAGTCCGTTCTCTAAACACGTTAAAACACTTGCCTGTGCACCTTCACCTAATTTCGTGTCCTTAACATTTATTCTTCGAGGGAATTGCAGTTTTGAACTTTTCCTTTTACTTCAACATTGATTATAAATTTGAAAAAAACGTCTTTTTACAGAATGTTATAAATGTATTTCTTATACTGAAACATTTACGTTTTAATAATGATGGCCTTATTAATAAGAATTATTATGTTGCTATATATATCACCTGTATTGATGCATAAACGCTGTCATAAGTATGCCATCCTTTCATGGCATTAGTATTCTTACGTAGTAGACCCCCGTAAGGGTGTCTTATCTGAACATGCATCATTTATTATTTCTGTTGCTTGAATGCCCCGTATCATTTAAATCAGACAGTTGCTTGCAGCGATTTGTCATCTGAACAGATACATCAAGTAGGTTATTAAGCTGATTGTGAGCTAGATTAGTATGATAAATCATCAAATCAGCCATAACTTCAATCAAATTAGGTACTAAACACACAAAAAGGTGCCTATTATAAAATTATAAACTTTTTATAATTTTTATTAGTGAAAAGATTACAGCCGCAGTCGACAAATTTATCTTTCAGTATAGAATTAACTGCATTGGACGTACTCTTTGCTTTCGCTTCATATTTATTATAAATTGTACACAAAATACAAGTCTCGCAGGAAGTATGTTGAATATAGAGATTCACCGAAATAAAATATAATACTGACAAAAGTAAATATAAAAAAAGTGTTCAAAAAGTACTGATCTTACATACTATTTGAGAAGATACAATAATATCAAAGAGTGGAATGTCTTCTACAAATGTTAAAATACTTTCAAGAAACAAATCATGTTTTAACTATTTTAACTAAAAATATCTCAATTTTAGCTTCAAACATTATAACTAATATGTTCTCCTTTTGCATAATGAGATGCATGTTTTTCTTTTGTTTCTTTTTTTTCCCCCCAATCTGATATTAAACATTCACCAATTAATTTGGCTTTAACCAATGGTAATTACACATTATAGACGACACACAGATACAAGTTCACGCTCAATAATTTTTGTTTTAATAAAGCCATCTGGAGCAACTAATTCTGATATTAATTTTTCTATTTACTCAGAAGGTTTCACACGATATAGCTCGATACATCTACATATCATATTATTAAGGCTTTCTCCGTCACGAAATTTCAGATATACACCTTCTGTGGAAGGTATACCATCATATGTACATATCAGAGGAACTTTATTTTCCACTAGGCTGTCCAGAATTTCAATTATTGGTATTAACGGAGGGATATCTTTAGGAATACCTTGTAGAAGGATTTTTGATATACAATACCCAAGCTATTTTAAAAATTAGATTAACAGATTAAATAGATTATATAGATTAAATAGATTAAATAGATATAAATACTTTTAAAATATGTTATCAAACATATATTAAATTATAACCAACCTTCTTCAAATAATCAGGAAAAATCCTAAGTTTCTTCCTATCTACATATTCTCTACGACCAAGGTCTTGGTACATAACATGCGCCCTATCTTCCTGTACCTTAGTAATAAATGCGCGATAATAATTGCCATCAGCAGACAGTGCTAATGCCAGTTGCCCAATATGTGGATCTTCCAAAAATTCAGCTTTAAAAAAGGAAGAAAAATGTTATTTTTGTTTTATACGAGTTTATACAAAGTTAGTTTAATTCTTATAAAATGTTATCAACCATATTACGTACATGTTTCAGCGCATTTTGCAACAGTTTCCATAATAAAGTTATAGCGTGCCAAACCTAGAGTATCTAAGGGACGAACGTACATATGTATATGATTTTGATAACCAGTAACGCATACCTGAAGAAATAGTTTTAATAAAGAAATGATACTTTGACCAAAAGCAATAGTAAAATAAATAAAATAATAGTAAAATAATAATTATTTTTATTTAGATTAAAACCAAAAATCATACTGTAGTTCCATAATTCACATGACCACATGGTACTCCCAATTGTTCCGGCGTTGGAATCCAAGGCTTTACAGTAGCTTTTACCTCAAAATGTCCTTTAAGAATTAATATTTCAAATTTGTCTGGTTTCTCCTTATCTGTTTGGCCTGTAACTTTAAACCGATAATCTTGACCTTCCTACAAGTTATAGTTGAGAAAATAAGAAGTAACATACAATACACTTAACAGCATATTAGATACTGTATATCTTACCTTAAAATTATGTGTAGCATCAGTTAATTCACATACTCCACTAAATGCATACATATCTGAAAGGGGTTTTTCGCATGTAGCAAGGTTACTAACTAGCACTAATTTAGTTTCGTCGACCATAGCTAGTTTTAAGAATGGTAGCACACATATAACATATCCCCTAACCCAATCTCCGTCCAATCTTTGACCAAATACAAAATCTCCTATACTTGGTCTAAAAATTAATAATTTTTGCAAAGTGTATTAACGTTTAATTTGTTTAATTAACTTGTTTAAGTAATGTATAAGATATTGCTATTATTTACCTGCGATTTTTCCATTGAGTAGCTTCAGGGATCACTATATTTAATTGATCCAATAATTCCTCATAATCAGAGGCTGCACTCGCAGGCCATATTGCAATACCATATACACCCTTCCTTATTTCTTCCAGAAATTCGAGGGTACCCAATTCGCCAACTTTTAGAATATTAACTATACTCTTTTCTCTGCAGAAAGAATATTTCGCTGGATCGTAAGCGAATAAATCTGAAGAAACAACAGTTTCCCCATCAACTTTTGCAATAGTTGAGGTATTTGGATTTTGATCATTATTTGTCGTAATTACTTGGGATGTTGACGCATTCGTCCCGTTTTGAACTTCCACATTAGTTACTTTGTTGGATTCAATCGATGTCATTTTTACACATACTATATCCGCGCCTGTGAAATTTGTATATTTCTCACGAGCTTTTTGAGATAACCGAATTTTAACACAAAATCTTGGAATATACTTGTATTACTCAATTTTAGATTAAATTATTCCAAACCCATTCTGAAAATTAGCAAAAGGATCCAAAAAGAACATAAAGCAATTTTCGGTTACTTACGAATCCGAAAATGGATAACATAGGTTGGCACATCATCACTATATTCACATTTTGAAACAGTATAGACCTGTGGCTCACTCTAGCGTAAATACCTTGTACTACAATAAGGTAAAAGCTACTACGGCTAATTTAACTATACAGCAGCCTGGCCGAGGAAATGAACAAACTTTATTTAACAAGTTTATTGATTAAACGCAGGAATTATTAGTCAATAATAACTGTGATCACTCTCAAATTTCGTATTCGATTTTGATTCATAAGACACACATTTCGAAGATATAAATCGCACGTTTCTTAATACCATAAACTTCAATTAAATTAATGTTTACTGGCATTAGTTAATAACTATTCGTGTTATTGGATAATGAATAGATCATAAACAATCATGTAAAATCCTAGCAGACGTATTCTCGTGTTTGATGATTTGATGTCCGACTTGACGTGTTTTCAATCTACATCCAACACAAACGATATGACCATGAACAAACCAAGGACTTGGTGGCAGTGAGATTTCCTGAAAAACTGAGCATTCTAGAACTCGGGTCTAGATGAATTTAGTAATTAATTTTCTAAAATATCGCAAAGCGTCTGCAAGTTTACAGGCCACTTCTGGCAATGGTCCTTTCACTGCTACGCAAATTCTTTTACTCCTTCGTTAATGTATCTCCAGATAAATTATTTTAAATCACATCCTTCATAATGGTGGATTAAAGCCGTCATTTGTATTATTCTTAGTCCTATTAAATCCTTTCCATCGATAATAATTGAACAATCACCAACTGTAACATTTAACATATAAAATAAAAACAGATTATTCCGTTGTTTTTCTTATTCTTACCTAAGTCCAGTATGATCGTCAAGATACCCGGTTTCGATACAGCTTAGCCACGGATAACGATCCTACTTTGATTTTGTTAAATGAAATCCGCAAGATTTACCAATTGCTTTCGTTTTTTTTTTCTTTTTTTTAATATTTTCTAATATTATACATATTTCCCCCGTAAAGGCTGCATCGATTGACGCACTGTTTTCCGTCATACAAATCTTACCACCTGCAGCTTCAGTTAAACGTTCCGCAATTGATGCAACAGACATAGTTCTCCCGGGACTTACTATTAATTACATTCATCTAAATTTTTAAGCTATGAATATGCAAATGTATGATCTTTACCAGGGCCATACAATAATGAAACTGATGGAGTCCGTTCTCTAAACACGTTAAAACACTTGCCTGTGCACCTTCACCTAATTTCGTGTCCTTAACATTTATTCTCCGAGGGAATTGCAGTTTTGAACTTTTCCTTTTACTTCAACATTGATATGATTATAAATTTGAAAAAAACGTCTTTTTACAGAATGTTATAAATGTATTTCTTATACTGAAACATTTACGTTTTAATAACGAAGACCTTGTTAATAATAATTAATTATTATACAGGGTGGTTGGTAACTGGTGGTACAGGCGGAAAGGGGGTGATTCTACGCGAAAAAAGAAGTCGAAAATATAGAATGAAAATTTTTTTTTTTTAATTTTTCCATCGAGCAACGATTTACAGTGAGATCCGTTATAACGAGACGTGATATAGTGCACGCGTACCCAGCGAAAATTCAAAGTCGATTTCCTCGAAAACGAAGCCCCAAACGAAAAATTTTTATTCTATATTTTCGACTTCTTTTTTCGCGTAGAATCACCCCCTTTCCGCTTGTATCACCAGTTCCCAACCACCCTGTATATATCACCTGTATTGATGCATAAACGCTATCGTAAGTATTATACTTTAGTTACTATATTACACGAGCTTGTAAATGGTGAGGTGTTACAGTTGCTTACAGCGATCTGTCATCTGAACAGACACATCAAGTAGCTTAGTAAGCTGATTGTGAGATACGTTAGGATGATAAATCATCCAATCAGCTGTAACTTCAATTAAATTAGGTACTGAACACACAAAAAATGCCTATTATAAAATTATGAAAAGTTCATAATTTTTATTACTGAAAAGATTTCCGCAGTCGACAAATTTATCTTTCAGTATAGAATTAACTGCATTGGACGTACTCTTTGCTTTCGCTTCATATTTATTATAAATTGTACACAAAATACAAGTCTCGCAGGAAGTATGTTGAATATAGAGATTCACCGAAATAAAATATAATACTGACAAAAGTAAATATAAAAAAAGTGTTCAAAAAGTACTGATCTTACATACTATTTGAGAAGATACAATAATATCAAAGAGTGGAATGTCTTCTACAAATGTTAAAATACTTTCAAGAAACAAATCATGTTTTAACTATTTTAACTAAAAATATCTCAATTTTAGCTTCAAACATTATAACTAATATGTTCTCCTTTTGCATAATGAGATGCATGTTTTTTTTTTGTTTCTTTTTTTTGCCCCCAATCTGATATTAAACATTCACCAATTAATTTGGCTTTAACCAATGGTAATTACACATTATGGACGGCACACAGATACAAGTTCACGCTCAATAATTTTTGTTTTAATACAGCTATCTGGAGCAACTAATTCTGAGATTAATTTTTCTATTTACTCAGAAGGATTCACACGATACGGCTCGATACATTTACATATCATATTATTAACGCTTTCTCCATCAGGATAATTCAGGTATACACCTTCACTGCTTGGTATACCATCATATGTACATATCAGAGGGACTTTATTTTCCACTAGGTTCTCCAGAATTTTAATTATTGATTGTATCGGGGGGATATTTTTAGGAACATCTTGAAGAAAGATTTTTGATATACAATGTCCAAGCTATTGTAAAAATTGGATTAACAGATTAAATAGATTAAATAGATATAAATACTTTTAAAATATATTATCAAACATATATTAAATTATAACCCACCTTCTTCAAATATTCAGGATAGATCTTAATTTTCTTCCTATCTATATATTCTCTACAACCAAGATCATCGAACAGAAGTTCCACTCTTTCTTTCTGTACAGTAATAATGCATCCACGATAATAATTGCCATCACCACGCAGTGCTAATGCCAGTTGCCCAATATGTGGATCTTCCAAAAATTCAGCTTTAAAAAAGAAAGAAAAATGTTATTTTTGTTTTATACGAGTTTATACAAAGTTAGTTTAATTCTTATAAAATGTTATCAACCATATTACGTACATGTTTCAGCGCATTTTGCAACAGTTTCCATAATAAAGTTATAGCGTGCCAAACCTAGAGTATCTAAGGGACGAACGTACATAACTACATGACTTCGATAAGCAGTAACGCATACCTGAAAAAATAGTTTTAATAAAGAAATAATACTTTGACCAAAAGAAATAGTAAAATAAATAAAATAATAGTAAAATAATAACTATCTTTATTTGAATTAAAACCAAAAATCATACAGTAGTTCCATAATCTAGATCAGTACACGGTACACCCAATTGTTCCGGCGTTGGAATCCAAGGCTTTATAGTAGCTTTTAACTCAGAATCTCCTTTAAGAATTAATATTTCAAATTCGTCTGGTTTCTCATCATCTGTTCGGCCTATTACTCTAAATTGATAATCCTCATATTCCTACAGGTTGTAGTTGAGAAATTAAGAATTAACATACATTATATTTAACAGCATATTAGATTCCGTACATCTTACCTCCAATTTATATGTAGTATCAGTTAATTCACATACTCCAGTATATGCATACATATCTGAAAGGGGTGGTTCGCACGTAGCAAGGTAACCAACTCGCACTAATTTAGTTTCGTCGATCATAGCCAGTTTTAAGGATGGTAGCACACATATAACATATCCCCTAACCCAACTGTTGTCCACCCTTTGACCAAATACAAAATCTCCTATATTTGGTCTAAAAATTAATAATTTTTGCAAAGTGTATTAACGTTTAATTTGTTTAATTAACTTGTTTAAATAATGTATAGGATATTAATATTATTTACCTATGATTTGACCATTGAGTACATTCCGGGATCGCTGCTTCTATTTCATCCACTAAACTCTCATAATCAGCATCTGTACCGTCAGGCCATATTGCAATACCATATACACCCTCCTTTATTTCTGTCATAAAGCGGAAAGCACCCGTTCCTCCAACATTTAGAGTATTAACGATACTTTTTTCTTTGCAGAAAGAATATTTTGCTGGATCGTAGGCGAATAAATCTGAAGAAACCACAGCATTCTCAATAACACTTGCAGCAGATGAGGTATTTGAATCTTCATCACAAGGTGTCGGAAGTACTATGTATGTTATTAAATTCGCCTCATCATGAACTTGAAGTATTTCGCCCGAATCACCTGATTCCATTTCTACACGTATTATATCCGCGCCTGTGAAATTTGTATATTTCTCACGAGCTTTTTGAGATAACCGAATTTTAACACAAAATCTTGGAATATACTTGTATTACTCAATTTTAGATTAAATTATTCCAAACCCATTCTGAAAATTAGCAAAAGGATCCAAAAAGAACATAAAGCAATTTTCGGTTACTTACGAATCCGAAAATGGATAACATAGGTTGGCACATCATCACTATATTCACATTTTGAAACAGTATAGACCTGTGGCTCACTCTAGCGTAAATACCTTGTACTACAATAAGGTAAAAGCTACTACGGCTAATTTAACTATACAGCAGCCTGGCCGAGGAAATGAACAAACTTTATTTAACAAGTTTATTGATTAAACGCAGGAATTATTAGTCAATAATAACTGTGATCACTCTCAAATTTCGTATTCGATTTTGATTCATAAGACACACATTTCGAAGATATAAATCGCACGTTTCTTAATACCATAAACTTCAATTAAATTAATGTTTACTGGCATTAGTTAATAACTATTCGTGTTATTGGATAATGAATAGATCATAAACAATCATGTAAAATCCTAGCAGACGTATTCTCGTGTTTGATGATTTGATGTCCGACTTGACGTGTTTTCAATCTACATCCAACACAAACGATATGACCATGAACAAACCAAGGACTTGGTGGCAGTGAGATTTCCTGAAAAACTGAGCATTCTAGAACTCGGGTCTAGATGAATTTAGTAATTAATTTTCTAAAATATCGCAAAGCGTCTGCAAGTTTACAGGCCACTTCTGGCAATGGTCCTTTCACTGCTACGCAAATTCTTTTACTCCTTCGTTAATGTATCTCCAGATAAATTATTTTAAATCACATCCTTCATAATGGTGGATTAAAGCCGTCATTTGTATTATTCTTAGTCCTATTAAATCCTTTCCATCGATAATAATTGAACAATCACCAACTGTAACATTTAACATATAAAATAAAAACAGATTATTCCGTTGTTTTTCTTATTCTTACCTAAGTCCAGCATGATCGTCAAGATACCCGGTTTCGATACAGCTTAGCCACGGATAACGATCCTACTTTGATTTTGTTAAATGAAATCCGCAAGATTTACCAATTGCTTTCGTTTTTTTTTTTCTTTTTTTTAATATTTTCTAATATTATACATATTTCCACCGTAAAGGCTGCATCGATTGACGCACTGTTTTCCGTCATACAAATCTTACCACCTGCAGCTTCAGTTAAACGTTCCGAAATTGATGCAACAGACATAGTTCTCCCGGGACTTTCTATTAATTACATTCATCTAAATTTTTAAGCTATGAATATGCAAATGTATGATCTTTACCAGGGCCATACAATAATGAAACTGATGGAGTCCGTTCTCTAAACACGTTAAAACACTTGCCTGTGCACCTTCACCTAATTTCGTGTCCTTAACATTTATTCTTCGAGGGAATTGCAGTTTTGAACTTTTCCTTTTACTTCAGCATTGATATGATTATAAATTTGAAAAAAACGTCTTTTTACAGAATGTTATAAATGTATTTCTTATACTGAAACATTTACGTTTTGATAACGAAGACCTTGTTAATAATAATTAATTATTATACAGGGTGGTTGGTAACTGGTGGTACAAGCGGAAAGGGGGTGATTCTACGCGAAAAAAGAAGTCGAAAATATAGAATGAAAATTTTTTTTTTTTAATTTTTCCATCGAGCAACGATCTACAGTGAGATCCGTTATAACGAGACGTGATATAGTGCACGCGTACCCAGCGAAAATTCAAAGTCGATTTCCTCGAAAACGAAGCCCCAAACGAAAAATTTTTATTCTATATTTTCGACTTCTTTTTTCGCGTAGAATCACCCCCTTTCCGCTTGTATCACCAGTTCCCAACCACCCTGTATATATCACCTGTATTGATGCATAAACGCTATCGTAAGTATTATACTTTAGTTACTATATTACACGAGCTTGTAAATGGTGAGGTGTTACAGTTGCTTACAGCGATCTGTCATCTGAACAGACACATCAAGTAGCTTAGTAAGCTGATTGTGAGATACGTTAGGATGATAAATCATCCAATCAGCTGTAACTTCAATTAAATTAGGTACTGAACACACAAAAAATGCCTATTATAAAATTATGAAAAGTTCATAATTTTTATTACTGAAAAGATTTCCGCAGTCGACAAATTTATCTTTCAGTATAGAGTTAACTGCATTGGACGTACTCTTTGCTTTCGCTTCATATTTATTATAAATTGTACACAAAATACAAGTCTCGCAGGAAATATGTTGAATATAGAGATTCACCGAAATAAAATATAATACTGACAAAAGTAAATATAAAAAAAGTGTTCAAAAAGTACTGATCTTACATACTATTTGAGAAGATACAATAATATCAAAGAGTGGAATGTCTTCTACAAATGTTAAAATACTTTCAAGAAACAAATCATGTTTTAACTATTTTAACTAAAAATATCTCAATTTTAGCTTCAAACATTATAACTAATATGTTCTCCTTTTGCATAATGAGATGCATGTTTTTTTTTGTTTCTTTTTTTTGCCCCCAATCTGATATTAAACATTCACCAATTAATTTGGCTTTAACCAATGGTAATTACACATTATGGACGGCACACAGATACAAGTTCACGCTCAATAATTTTTGTTTTAATACAGCTATCTGGAGCAACTAATTCTGAGATTAATTTTTCTATTTACTCAGAAGATATCTCACAATTCATCTCGATACATTTACTAATCATATCATTAAGAGTTTTTCCGTCACGAAATTTCAGATATACACCATCTGTGGAAGGTATACCATCATATGTACATATCAGAGGAACTTTATTATCCACTAGGTTGTCCAGAAGATCAATTATGTCTTGTAGTGGTGGGATATCTGGATAAACACCTTGTAGTTTTAGTTTTGACATAAAATATCCAATCTATTTTAAAAATTAGATTAATAGATTAAATAGATATAAATACTTTTAAAATATATTATCAAACATATATTAAATTATAACCGACCTCTTTCAAACTATCAGGATGAACCTTAAGTTTCTCCGGATCTACATACTCTCTACGACCAAGATCATGGTAGATAACTTCCACTCCAACTTCATGTATATCAAGAATACGTGCACGACAATATTTTCCATCAGTGGTCATTGCTAATACCGTTTGACCAACTTTTGGATCTTTTAAAAATGGAGCTTTAGAAAAGAAAGAAAAATAGTTCTTTTTTATTTTATACGAGTTTATACAAAACTTTGTATTTAAGTTTAATTCTTATAAAATGTTATCAACCATATTACGTACATGTTTCAGCGCATTTTCCAACAGTTTCCATAATAAAGTTATAGCGTGCCACACCTAGAGCATCTAAGGGACGAACAAATAGATGTATATGATTTCGATAACCAGTAATGCATACCTGTAAAAATGGTTGTAATAAAGAAATGATACTTTGACGAAAAGCAGTAGCAAAGTAAATAAAATAATAGTAAAATAATAACTATTTTTATCTAAATTAAAATCAAAAATCATACCTCACGTCCATTAGTCACATCACCACATAGTATTCCCACTTGTTCCACCGTTGGAATATAAGGCTTTACAGTAGCTTTTAACTCATAATCTCCATTAAGAATCAATATTTCAAATCCATCTTGTCCTTCATTATCTGTTTGGCCTGTTACTTTAAATTCAAGCGCTTCACCTTCCTACAAGTTATAGTTGAGAAATTAAGAAGTAACATACAATATACTTAACAGCATATTAGATACTGTACATCTTACCTTCAGTTTATGTGTAGCATCAGTTAATTCACATAATCCACCTAATGCAGGCATATCTAAAAGCGGTGGTTTGCATGTAGCAAGCTTAAGAACAAACACTATTCTAGCTTGGTCTATCATAGCCATTTTTAAGTATGGTATCAGACATACAACATATCCCCTAATCCAATGTGTATCAAAGGTTTGACCAAATACAAAATCTCCTATATTTGGTCTAAAAATTAATAATTTTTGCGAAATATATTAACATTTAATTTGTTTAATTAATTTGATTAAATAATGTATAGGATATTGCTATTATTTACCTACGATTCTTCCATACAGTAGCTTCCGGGATTACTGAATACATTTGCTCGAAAAAGTCATCATAATCTCTCTCAGGCCACAATGTAATACCATATACACCCTCCCTTATTTCTGAAATAATTTCGAGAGTACCCACTTCTCCAACAGTTAGAGTATTAACTATACTATTTTGTTTGCAGAAAGAATAATTCGCTGGATCGTAAGCGAATAAATCTGAAGGAAGCACAGTTTCCTCATCATCTTTTGCAATAGTTGAGGTATTTGGATTTTGATCATTATTTGTCTGCATTACTTCCGATGTTGATACATCATTCTCATTTTTAACTTCAACATCAGCTACTTTGCTGGAATCAACCGATGTCATTTTTACACTTATTATATCCTCGTATTTGAAATTTGTATATTTCTCACGAGCTTTTTGAGATAACCGAATTTTAACACAAAATCTTGGAATATACATGTATTACTCAATTTTAGATTAAATTATCCCAAACCCATTCTGAAAATTAGCAAAAGGATCCAAAAAGAACATCAAACAGTTTTCGGTTACTTAGGAATCCGAAAATGGATAACATAGGTTGGAACATCATCACTATATTCACATTTTGAAACAGTATAGACCTGTGGCTCACTCTAGCGTAAATACCTTGTACTACAATAAGGTAAAAGCTACTACGGCTAATTTAACTATACAGCAGCCTGGCCGAGGAAATGAACAAACTTTATTTAACAAGTTTATTGATTAAACGTAGGAATTATTAGTCAAGAATAACTGTGATCACTCTCAAATTTCGTATTCGATTTTGATTCATAAGACACACATTTCGAAGATATAAATCGCACGTTTCTTAATACCATAAACTTCAATTAAATTAATGTTTACTGGCATTAGTTAATAACTATTCGTGTTATTGGATAATGAATAGATCATAAACAATCATGTAAAATCCTAGCAGACGTATTCTCGTGTTTGATGATTTGATGTCCGACTTGACGTGTTTTCAATCTACATCCAACACAAACGATATGACCATGAACAAACCAGGGACTTGGTGGCAGTGAGATTTCCTGAAAAACTGAGCATTCTAGAACTCGGGTCTAGATGAATTTAATAATTAATTTTCTAAAATATCGCAAAGCGTCTGCAAGTTTACAGGCCACTTCTGGCAATGGTCCTTTCACTGCTACGCAAATTCTTTTACTCCTTCGTTAATGTATCTCCAGATAAATTATTTTAAATCACATCCTTCATAATGGTGGATTAAAGCCGTCATTTGTATTATTCTTAGTCCTATTAAATCCTTTCCATCGATAATAATTAAACAATCACCAACTGTAACATTTAACATATAAAATAAAAACAGATTATTCCGTTGTTTTTCTTATTCTTACCTAAGTCCAGCATGATCGTCAAGATACCCGGTTTCGATACAGCTTAGCCACGGATAACGATCCTACTTTGATTTTGTTAAATGAAATCCGCAAGATTTACCAATTGCTTTCGTTTTTTTTTTCTTTTTTTTAATATTTTCTAATATTATACATATTTCCCCCGTAAAGGCTGCATCGATTGACGCACTGTTTTCCGTCATACAAATCTTACCACCTGCAGCTTCAGTTAAACGTTCCGCAATTGATGCAACAGACATAGTTCTCCCGGGACTTACTATTAATTACATTCATCTAAATTTTTAAGCTATGAATATGCAAATGTATGATCTTTACCAGGGCCATACAATAATGAAACTGATGGAGTCCGTTCTCTAAACACGTTAAAACACTTGCCTGTGCACCTTCACCTAATTTCGTGTCCTTAACATTTATTCTCCGAGGGAATTGCAGTTTTGAACTTTTCCTTTTACTTCAACATTGATATGATTATAAATTTGAAAAAAACGTCTTTTTACAGAATGTTATAAATGTATTTCTTATACTGAAACATTTACGTTTTAATAACGAAGACCTTGTTAATAATAATTAATTATTATACAGGGTGGTTGGTAACTGGTGGTACAGGCGGAAAGGGGGTGATTCTACGCGAAAAAAGAAGTCGAAAATATAGAATGAAAATTTTTTTTTTTTAATTTTTCCATCGAGCAACGATTTACAGTGAGATCCGTTATAACGAGACGTGATATAGTGCACGCGTACCCAGCGAAAATTCAAAGTCGATTTCCTCGAAAACGAAGCCCCAAACGAAAAATTTTTATTCTATATTTTCGACTTCTTTTTTCGCGTAGAATCACCCCCTTTCCGCTTGTATCACCAGTTCCCAACCACCCTGTATATATCACCTGTATTGATGCATAAACGCTATCGTAAGTATTATACTTTAGTTACTATATTACACGAGCTTGTAAATGGTGAGGTGTTACAGTTGCTTACAGCGATCTGTCATCTGAACAGACACATCAAGTAGCTTAGTAAGCTGATTGTGAGATACGTTAGGATGATAAATCATCCAATCAGCTGTAACTTCAATTAAATTAGGTACTGAACACACAAAAAATGCCTATTATAAAATTATGAAAAGTTCATAATTTTTATTACTGAAAAGATTTCCGCAGTCGACAAATTTATCTTTCAGTATAGAATTAACTGCATTGGACGTACTCTTTGCTTTCACTTCATATTTATTATAAATTGTACACAAAATACAAGTCTCGCAGGAAGTATGTTGAATATAGAGATTCACCGAAATAAAATATAGTACTGACAAAAGTAAATATAAAAAAAGTGTTCAAAAAGTACTGATCTTACATACTATTTGAGAAGATACAATAATATCAAAGAGTGGAATATCTTCTACAAATGTTAAAATACTTTCAAGAAACAAATCATGTTTTAACTATTTTAACTAAAAATATCTCAATTTTAGCTTCAAACATTATAACTAATATGTTCTCCTTTTGCATAATGAGATGCATGTTTTTTTTTTGTTTCTTTTTTTTGCCCCCAATCTGATATTAAACATTCACCAATTAATTTGGCTTTAACCAATGGTAATTACACATTATAGACGACACACAGATACAAGTTCACGCTCAATAATTTTTGTTTTAATAAAACCATCTCGAGCAACTAATTCTGAGATTAATTTTTCTATTTACTCAGAACGTTTCACACGATATGGCTCGATACATTTACATATCATATTATTAACACTTTCTCCATCAGGATATTTCAGGTATACACCTTCACTGCTTGGTATACCATCATATGTACATATCAGAGGGACTTTATTTTCCACTAGGTTGTCCAGAATTTTAATTATTGATTTCAACGGGGGGATATTTTTAGGAACATCTTTTAGAAAGATTGTTGACATACAATGTCCAAGCTATTGTAAAAATTGGATTAACATATTAAATTGATTAAATAGATATAAATACTTTTAAAATATATTATCAAACATATATTAAATTATAACCCACCTTCCTCAAATATTCAGGATAGATCTTAATTTTCTTCCTATCTATAAATTCTCTAGCACCAAGATCATATAACACAAGTTCCACTCTTTCTTTCTGTACAGTAATAATGCATCCACGATAATAATTGCCATCACTGCGCAATGCTAATGCCAGTTGCCCAATATATGGATCTTCCAAAAATTTAGCTTTAAAAAAGAAAGAAAAATGTTATTTTTGTTTTATACGAGTTTATACAAAGTTAGTTTAATTCTTATCAAATGTTATCAACCATATTACGTACATGTTTCAGCGCATTTTGCAACAGTTTCCATAATAAAGTTATGGCGTGCCAAACCTAGAGTATTTAAGGGACGAGCGAACATAATTATATGACTTTGATAAGCAGTAACGCATACCTGAAAAAATAGTTTTAATAAAGAAATAATACTTCGACCAAAAGCAATAGTAAAATAAATAAAATAATAGTAAAATAATAACTATCTTTATTTGAATTAAAACCAAAAATCATACCGTAGATCCATAATCCATATCAGTACACGGTACACCCAATTGTTCCGGCATTGGAATCCAAGGCTTTATAGTAGCTTTTAACTCAGAATCTCCAAGAAGAATTAATATTTCAAATTCGTCTGGTTTCTCATCATCTGTTCGGCCTATTAATCTAAATCGATAATCCTTATATTCCTACAAGTTGTAGTTGAGAAATTAAGAATTAACATACATTATATTTAACAGCATATTAGATTCCGTACATCTTACCTTCAATTTATATGTAGTATCAGTTAATTCTAATACTCCAGTATATGCATTCATATCTAAAAGGGGTGGTTCGCACGTAGCAAGGTAACCAACTCGCACTATTTCAGTTTCGTCGATCACAGCCAGTTTTAAGTATGGTAGCACACATATAACATATCCCCTAACCCAAGTGTTGTCCACCCTTTGACCAAATACAAAATCTCCTATATTTGGTCTAAAAATTAATAATTTTTGCAAAGTGTATTAACGTTTAATTTGTTTACTTAACTTGTTTAAATAATGTATAGGATATTACTATTATTTACCTATGATTTGACCATTGAGTACATTCCGGGAGCGCTGATTCTAGTTCAACCACTAAATTGTCATAATCAGCATCTGTACCGTCGGGCCATATATCAATACAATATACACCCTCCTTTATTTCTGTCATAAAGCGGAAAGCACCCGTTCCTCCAACATTTAGAGTATTAACGATACTTTTTTCTTTGCAGAAAGAATATTTTGCTGGATCGTAGGCGAATAAATCTGAAGAAACCACAGCTTTCTCAATAGCACTTGCAGCAGCTGAGGTATTTGAATCTTCATCACAATTCGTCGGAAGTACTATGTGTGTTATTAAATTCGCCTCGTCATGAGCTTGAAGTATTTCGCCCGAATCACCTGATTCCATTTTTACACGTATTATATCCGCGCCTGTGAAATTTGTATATTTCTCACGAGCTTTTTGAGATAACCGAATTTTAACACAAAATCTTGGAATATACTTGTATTACTCAATTTTAGATTAAATTATCCCAAACCCATTCTGAAAATTAGCAAAAGGATCCAAAAAGAACATCAAACAGTTTTCGGTTACTTAGGAATCCGAAAATGGATAACATAGGTTGGAACATCATCACTATATTCACATTTTGAAACAGTATAGACCTGTGGCTCACTCTAGCGTAAATACCTTGTACTACAATAAGGTAAAAGCTACTACGGCTAATTTAACTATACAGCAGCCTGGCCGAGGAAATGAACAAACTTTATTTAACAAGTTTATTGATTAAACGCAGGAATTATTAGTCAATAATAACTGTGATCACTCTCAAATTTCGTATTCGATTTTGATTCATAAGACACACATTTCGAAGATATAAATCGCACGTTTCTTAATACCATAAACTTCAATTAAATTAATGTTTACTGGCATTAGTTAATAACTATTCGTGTTATTGGATAATGAATAGATCATAAACAATCATGTAAAATCCTAGCAGACGTATTCTCGTGTTTGATGATTTGATGTCCGACTTGACGTGTTTTCAATCTACATCCAACACAAACGATATGACCATGAACAAACCAGGGACTTGGTGGCAGTGAGATTTCCTGAAAAACTGAGCATTCTAGAACTCGGGTCTAGATGAATTTAATAATTAATTTTCTAAAATATCGCAAAGCGTCTGCAAGTTTACAGGCCACTTCTGGCAATGGTCCTTTCACTGCTACGCAAATTCTTTTACTCCTTCGTTAATGTATCTCCAGATAAATTATTTTAAATCACATCCTTCATAATGGTGGATTAAAGCCGTCATTTGTATTATTCTTAGTCCTATTAAATCCTTTCCATCGATAATAATTAAACAATCACCAACTGTAACATTTAACATATAAAATAAAAACAGATTATTCCGTTGTTTTTCTTATTCTTACCTAAGTCCAGCATGATCGTCAAGATACCCGGTTTCGATACAGCTTAGCCACGGATAACGATCCTACTTTGATTTTGTTAAATGAAATCCGCAAGATTTACCAATTGCTTTCGTTTTTTTTTTTCTTTTTTTTAATATTTTCTAATATTATACATATTTCCCCCGTAAAGGCTGCATCGATTGACGCACTGTTTTCCGTCATACAAATCTTACCACCTGCAGCTTCAGTTAAACGTTCCGCAATTGATGCAACAGACATAGTTCTCCCGGGACTTACTATTAATTACATTCATCTAAATTTTTAAGCTATGAATATGCAAATGTATGATCTTTACCAGGGCCATACAATAATGAAACTGATGGAGTCCGTTCTCTAAACACGTTAAAACACTTGCCTGTGCACCTTCACCTAATTTCGTGTCCTTAACATTTATTCTCCGAGGGAATTGCAGTTTTGAACTTTTCCTTTTACTTCAACATTGATATGATTATAAATTTGAAAAAAACGTCTTTTTACAGAATGTTATAAATGTATTTCTTATACTGAAACATTTACGTTTTAATAACGAAGACCTTGTTAATAATAATTAATTATTATACAGGGTGGTTGGTAACTGGTGGTACAGGCGGAAAGGGGGTGATTCTACGCGAAAAAAGAAGTCGAAAATATAGAATGAAAATTTTTTTTTTTTAATTTTTCCATCGAGCAACGATCTACAGTGAGATCCGTTATAACGAGACGTGATATAGTGCACGCGTACCCAGCGAAAATTCAAAGTCGATTTCCTCGAAAACGAAGCCCCAAACGAAAAATTTTTATTCTATATTTTCGACTTCTTTTTTCGCGTAGAATCACCCCCTTTCCGCTTGTATCACCAGTTCCCAACCACCCTGTATATATCACCTGTATTGATCCATAAACGCTATCGTAAGTATTATACTTTAGTTACTATATTACACGAGCTTGTAAATGGTGAGGTGTTACAGTTGCTTACAGCGATCTGTCATCTGAACAGACACATCAAGTAGCTTAGTAAGCTGATTGTGAGATACGTTAGGATGATAAATCATCCAATCAGCTTTAACTTCAATTAAATTAGGTACTGAACACACAAAAAATGCCTATTATAAAATTATGAAAAGTTCATAATTTTTATTACTGAAAAGATTTCCGCAGTCGACAAATTTATCTTTCAGTATAGAATTAACTGCATTGGACTTACTCTTTGCTTTCACTTCATATTTATTATAAATTGTACACAAAATACAAGTCTCGCAGGAAGTATGTTGAATATAGAGATTCACCGAAATAAAATATAGTACTGACAAAAGTAAATATAAAAAAAGTGTTCAAAAAGTACTGATCTTATATACTATTTGAGAAGATACAATAATATCAAAGAGTGGAATATCTTCTACAAATGTTAAAATACTTTCAAGAAACAAATCATGTTTTAACTATTTTAACTAAAAATATCTCAATTTTAGCTTCAAACATTATAACTAATATGTTCTCCTTTTGCATAATGAGATGCATGTTTTTTTTTTGTTTCTTTTTTTTGCCCCCAATCTGATATTAAACATTCACCAATTAATTTGGCTTTAACCAATGGTAATTACACATTATAGACGACACACAGATACAAGTTCACGCTCAATAATTTTTATTTTAATAAAGCCATCTCGAGCAACTAATTCTGAGATTAATTTTTCTATTTACTCAGAACGTTTCACACGATATGGCTCGATACATTTACATATCATATTATTAACACTTTCTCCATCAGGATATTTCAGGTATACACCTTCACTGCTTGGTATACCATCATATGTACATATCAGAGGGACTTTATTTTCCACTAGGTTGTCCAGAATTTTAATTATTGATTTCAACGGGGGGATATTTTTAGGAACATCTTTTAGAAAGATTGTTGACATACAATGTCCAAGCTATTGTAAAAATTGGATTAACATATTAAATTGATTAAATAGATATAAATACTTTTAAAATATATTATCAAACATATATTAAATTATAACCCACCTTCCTCAAATATTCAGGATAGATCTTAATTTTCTTCCTATCTATAAATTCTCTAGCACCAAGATCATATAACACAAGTTCCACTCTTTCTTTCTGTACAGTAATAATGCATCCACGATAATAATTGCCATCACTGCGCAATGCTAATGCCAGTTGCCCAATATATGGATCTTCCAAAAATTTAGCTTTAAAAAAGAAAGAAAAATGTTATTTTTGTTTTATACGAGTTTATACAAAGTTAGTTTAATTCTTATCAAATGTTATCAACCATATTACGTACATGTTTCAGCGCATTTTGCAACAGTTTCCATAATAAAGTTATGGCGTGCCAAACCTAGAGTATTTAAGGGACGAGCGAACATAATTATATGACTTTGATAAGCAGTAACGCATACCTGAAAAAATAGTTTTAATAAAGAAATAATACTTCGACCAAAAGCAATAGTAAAATAAATAAAATAATAGTAAAATAATAACTATCTTTATTTGAATTAAAACCAAAAATCATACCGTAGATCCATAATCCAGATCAGTACATGGTACACCCAATTGTTCCGGCATTGGAATCCAAGGCTTTATAGTAGCTTTTAACTCAGAATCTCCAAGAAGAATTAATATTTCAAATTCGTCTGGTTTCTCATCATCTGTTCGGCCTATTAATCTAAATCGATATTCCTTATATTCCTACAAGTTGTAGTTGAGAAATTAAGAATTAACATACATTATATTTAACAGCATATTAGATTCCGTACATCTTACCTTCAATTTATATGTAGTATCAGTTAATTCTAATACTCCAGTATATGCATTCATATCTAAAAGGGGTGGTTCGCACGTAGCAAGGTAACCAACTCGCACTATTTCAGTTTCGTCGATCACAGCCAGTTTTAAGTATGGTAGCACACATATAACATATCCCCTAACCCAAGTGTTGTTCACCCTTTGACCAAATACAAAATCTCCTATATTTGGTCTAAAAATTAATAATTTTTGCAAAGTGTATTAACGTTTAATTTGTTTACTTAACTTGTTTAAATAATGTATAGGATATTACTATTATTTACCTATGATTTGACCATTGAGTACATTCCGGGAGCGCTGATTCTAGTTCAACCACTAAATTGTCATAATCAGCATCTGTACCGTCGGGCCATATATCAATACAATATACACCCTCCTTTATTTCTGTCATAAAGCGGAAAGCACCCGTTCCTCCAACATTTAGAGTATTAACGATACTTTTTTCTTTGCAGAAAGAATATTTTGCTGGATCGTAGGCGAATAAATCTGAAGAAACCACAGCTTTCTCAATAGCACTTGCAGCAGCTGAGGTATTTGAATCTTCATCACAATTCGTCGGAAGTACTATGTGTGTTATTAAATTCGCCTCGTCATGAGCTTGAAGTATTTCGCCCGAATCACCTGATTCCATTTTTACACGTATTATATCCGCGCCTGTGAAATTTGTATATTTCTCACGAGCTTTTTGAGATAACCGAATTTTAACACAAAATCTTGGAATATACTTGTATTACTCAATTTTAGATTAAATTATCCCAAACCCATTCTGAAAATTAGCAAAAGGATCCAAAAAGAACATCAAACAGTTTTCGGTTACTTAGGAATCCGAAAATGGATAACATAGGTTGGAACATCATCACTATATTCACATTTTGAAACAGTATAGACCTGTGGCTCACTCTAGCGTAAATACCTTGTACTACAATAAGGTAAAAGCTACTACGGCTAATTTAACTATACAGCAGCCTGGCCGAGGAAATGAACAAACTTTATTTAACAAGTTTATTGATTAAACGCAGGAATTATTAGTCAATAATAACTGTGATCACTCTCAAATTTCGTATTCGATTTTGATTCATAAGACACACATTTCGAAGATATAAATCGCACGTTTCTTAATACCATAAACTTCAATTAAATTAATGTTTACTGGCATTAGTTAATAACTATTCGTGTTATTGGATAATGAATAGATCATAAACAATCATGTAAAATCCTAGCAGACGTATTCTCGTGTTTGATGATTTGATGTCCGACTTGACGTGTTTTCAATCTACATCCAACACAAACGATATGACCATGAACAAACCAGGGACTTGGTGGCAGTGAGATTTCCTGAAAAACTGAGCATTCTAGAACTCGGGTCTAGATGAATTTAATAATTAATTTTCTAAAATATCGCAAAGCGTCTGCAAGTTTACAGGCCACTTCTGGCAATGGTCCTTTCACTGCTACGCAAATTCTTTTACTCCTTCGTTAATGTATCTCCAGATAAATTATTTTAAATCACATCCTTCATAATGGTGGATTAAAGCCGTCATTTGTATTATTCTTAGTCCTATTAAATCCTTTCCATCGATAATAATTAAACAATCACCAACTGTAACATTTAACATATAAAATAAAAACAGATTATTCCGTTGTTTTTCTTATTCTTACCTAAGTCCAGCATGATCGTCAAGATACCCGGTTTCGATACAGCTTAGCCACGGATAACGATCCTACTTTGATTTTGTTAAATGAAATCCGCAAGATTTACCAATTGCTTTCGTTTTTTTTTTTCTTTTTTTTAATATTTTCTAATATTATACATATTTCCCCCGTAAAGGCTGCATCGATTGACGCACTGTTTTCCGTCATACAAATCTTACCACCTGCAGCTTCAGTTAAACGTTCCGAAATTGATGCAACAGACATAGTTCTCCCGGGACTTTCTATTAATTACATTCATCTAAATTTTTAAGCTATGAATATGCAAATGTATGATCTTTACCAGGGCCATACAATAATGAAACTGATGGAGTCCGTTCTCTAAACACGTTAAAACACTTGCCTGTGCACCTTCACCTAATTTCGTGTCCTTAACATTTATTCTTCGAGGGAATTGCAGTTTTGAACTTTTCCTTTTACTTCAGCATTGATATGATTATAAATTTGAAAAAAACGTCTTTTTACAGAATGTTATAAATGTATTTCTTATACTGAAACATTTACGTTTTAATAACGAAGACCTTGTTAATAATAATTAATTATTATACAGGGTGGTTGGTAACTGGTGGTACAAGCGGAAAGGGGGTGATTCTACGCGAAAAAAGAAGTCGAAAATATAGAATGAAAAATTTTTTTTTTTAATTTTTCCATCGAGCAACGATCTACAGTGAGATCCGTTATAACGAGACGTGATATAGTGCACGCGTACCCAGCGAAAATTCAAAGTCGATTTCCTCGAAAACGAAGCCCCAAACGAAAAATTTTTATTCTATATTTTCGACTTCTTTTTTCGCGTAGAATCACCCCCTTTCCGCTTGTATCATCAGTTCCCAACCACCCTGTATATATCACCTGTATTGATCCATAAACGCTATCGTAAGTATTATACTTTAGTTACTATATTACACGAGCTTGTAAATGGTGAGGTGTTACAGTTGCTTACAGCGATCTGTCATCTGAACAGACACATCAAGTAGCTTAGTAAGCTGATTGTGAGATACGTTAGGATGATAAATCATCCAATCAGCTGTAACTTCAATTAAATTAGGTACTGAACACACAAAAAATGCCTATTATAAAATTATGAAAAGTTCATAATTTTTATTACTGAAAAGATTTCCGCAGTCGACAAATTTATCTTTCAGTATAGAATTAACTGCATTGGACGTACTCTTTGCTTTCACTTCATATTTATTATAAATTGTACACAAAATACAAGTCTCGCAGGAAGTATGTTGAATATAGAGATTCACCGAAATAAAATATAGTACTGACAAAAGTAAATATAAAAAAAGTGTTCAAAAAGTACTGATCTTACATACTATTTGAGAAGATACAATAATATCAAAGAGTGGAATATCTTCTACAAATGTTAAAATACTTTCAAGAAACAAATCATGTTTTAACTATTTTAACTAAAAATATCTCAATTTTAGCTTCAAACATTATAACTAATATGTTCTCCTTTTGCATAATGAGATGCATGTTTTTTTTTTGTTTCTTTTTTTTGCCCCCAATCTGATATTAAACATTCACCAATTAATTTGGCTTTAACCAATGGTAATTACACATTATAGACGACACACAGATACAAGTTCACGCTCAATAATTTTTGTTTTAATACAGCTATCTGGAGCAACTAATTCTGAGATTAATTTTTCTATTTACTCAGAAGATATCTCACAATTCATCTCGATACATTTACTAATCATATCATTAAGAGTTTTTCCGTCACGAAATTTCAGATATACACCATCTGTGGAAGGTATACCATCATATGTACATATCAGAGGAACTTTATTATCCACTAGGTTGTCCAGAAGATCAATTATGTCTTGTAGTGGTGGGATATCTGGAGAAACACCTTGTAGTTTTAGTTTTGACATAAAATATCCAATCTATTTTAAAAATTAGATTAATAGATTAAATAGATATAAATACTTTTAAAATATATTATCAAACATATATTAAATTATAACCGACCTCTTTCAAACTATCAGGGTGAACCTTAAGTTTCTCCGGATCTACATACTCTCTACGACCAAGATCACGGTAGATAACTTCCACTCCAACTTTATTTATATTAAGAATACGTGCACGACAATATTTTCCATCAGTGGTCATTGCTAATACCGTTTGACCAACTTTTGGATCTTTTAAAAATGGAGCTTTAGAAAAGAAAGAAAAATAGTTCTTTTTTATTTTATACGAGTTTATACAAAACTTTGTATTTAAGTTTAATTCTTATAAAATGTTATCAACCATATTACGTACATGTTTCAGCGCATTTTCCAACAGTTTCCATAATAAAGTTATAGCGTGCCACACCTAGAGCATCTAAGGGACGAACAAATAGATGTATATGATTTCGATAACCAGTAATGCATACCTGTAAAAATGGTTGTAATAAAGAAATGATACTTTGACGAAAAGCAGTAGCAAAGTAAATAAAATAATAGTAAAATAATAACTATTTTTATCTAAATTAAAATCAAAAATCATACCTCACGTCCATTAGTCACATCACCACATAGTATTCCCACTTGTTCCACCGTTGGAATATAAGGCTTTACAGTAGCTTTTAACTCATAATCTCCATTAAGAATCAATATTTCAAATCCGTCTTGTTCTTCATTATCTGTTTGGCCTATTACTTTAAATTCAAGCGCTTCACCTTCCTACAAGTTATAGTTGAGAAATTAAGAAGTAACATACAATATACTTAACAGCATATTAGATACTGTACATCTTACCTTCAGTTTATGTGTAGCATCAGTTAATTCACATAATCCACCTAATGCAGGCATATCTAAAAGCGGTGGTTTGCATGTAGCAAGATGAAGAACAAACACTATTCTAGCTTGGTCTATCATAGCCATTTTTAAGTATGGTATCAGACATACAACATATCCCCTAATCCAATGTGTATCAAAGGTTAGACCAAATACAAAATCTCCTATATTTGGTCTAAAAATTAATAATTTTTGCAAAATATATTAACATTTAATTTGTTTAATTAATTTGTTTAAATAATGTATGGGATATTGCTATTATTTACCTACGATTCTCCCATAGAGTAGCTTCCGGGATTACTGAATACATTTGCTCGAAAAAGTCATCATAATCTCTCTCAGGCCACAATGTAATACCATATACACCCTCCCTTATTTCTGAAATAATTTCGAGAGTACCCACTTCTCCAACAGTTAGAGTATTAACTATACTATTTTGTTTGCAGAAAGAATAATTCGCTGGATCGTAAGCGAATAAATCTGAAGGAAGCACAGTTTCCTCATCATCTTTTGCAATAGTTGAGGTATTTGGATTTTGATCATTATTTGTCTGCATTACTTCCGATGTTGATACATCATTCTCATTTTTAACTTCAACATCAGCTACTTTGCTGGAATCAACCGATGTCATTTTTACACTTATTATATCCTCGTATTTGAAATTTGTATATTTCTCACGAGCTTTTTGAGATAACCGAATTTTAACACAAAATCTTGGAATATACTTGTATTACTCAATTTTAAATTAAATTATTCCAAACCCATTCTAAAAATTAGCAAAAGGATCCAAAAAGAACATCAAACAGTTTTCGGTTACTTACGAATCCGAAAATGGATAACATAGGTTGGAACATCATCACTATATTCACATTTTGAAACAGTATAGACCTGTGGCTCACTCTAGCGTAAATACCTTGTACTACAATAAGGTAAAAGCTACTACGGCTAATTTAACTATACAGCAGCCTGGCCGAGGAAATGAACAAACTTTATTTATCAAGTTTATTGATTAAACGTAGGAATTATTAGTCAATAATAACTGTGATCACTCTCAAATTTCGTATTCGATTTTGATTCATAAGATACACATTTCGAAGATATAAATCGCACGTTTCTTAATACCATAAACTTCAATTAAATTAATGTTTACTGGCATTAGTTAATAACTAATCGTGTTATTGGATAATGAATAGATCATAAACAATCATGTAAAATCCTAGCAGACGTATTCTCGTGTTTGATGATTTGATGTCCGACTTGACGTGTTTTCAATCTACATCCAACACAAACGATATGACCATGAACAAACCAAGGACTTGGTGGCAGTGAGATTTCCTGAAAAACTGAGCATTCTAGAACTCGGGTCTAGATGAATTTAATAATTAATTTTCTAAAATATCGCAAAGCGTCTGCAAGTTTACAGGCCACTTCTGGCAATGGTCCTTTCACTGCTACGCAAATTCTTTTACTCCTTCGTTAATGTATCTCCAGATAAATTATTTTAAATCACATCCTTCATAATGGTGGATTAAAGCCGTCATTTGTATTATTCTTAGTCCTATTAAATCCTTTCCATCGATAATAATTAAACAATCACCAACTGTAACATTTAACATATAAAATAAAAACAGATTATTCCTTTGTTTTTCTTATTCTTACCTAAGTCCAGCATGATCGTCAAGATACCCGGTTTCGATACAGCTTAGCCACGGATAACGATCCTACTTTGATTTTGTTAAATGAAATCCGCAAGATTTACCAATTGCTTTCGTTTTTTTCCTTTTTTTTAATATTATCTAATATTATACATATTTCCCCCGTAAAGGCTGCATCGATTGACGCACTGTTTTCCGTCATACAAATCTTACCACCTGCAGCTTCAGTTAAACGTTCCGAAATTGATGCAACAGACATAGTTCTCCCGGGACTTTCTATTAATTACATTCATCTAAATTTTTAAGCTATGAATATGCAAATGTATGATCTTTACCAGGGCCATACAATAATGAAACTGATGGAGTCCGTTCTCTAAACACGTTAAAACACTTGCCTGTGCACCTTCACCTAATTTCGTGTCCTTAACATTTATTCTTCGAGGGAATTGCAGTTTTGAACTTTTCCTTTTACTTCAGCATTGATATGATTATAAATTTGAAAAAAACGTCTTTTTACAGAATGTTATAAATGTATTTCTTATACTGAAACATTTACGTTTTAATAACGAAGGCCTTGTTAATAATAATTAATTATTATATATGTGAGTATATTTTTTTATTCATATGTCTACGTACAATAATCACAAACATTTGTTTAATTCTATATCAATCCGATTAGTATCTATATATATAGATTTAAAGGTTTGAAACAACGCCACACCATAGCAAGACCTTATATTGAAAAATATTAGAAATGTGGTAATTATTCGTTTTTATCTAGCAATTAATAAGAAAGCAATATTTCACATGTCGCTGACTTGGAAGATCGCACAACTGGATCGTCAATAACAAATCAAAAATATAACCTACCCAAATTAAATGGAGTGCACTTGATACATTTTGATAATAATTGATAAAATAATTCTTTCATGTTTTTGATGAATGATAACAAAATTTCTAATAAGTTACTGATATAATATATTGAGGCATTGATTTAATATATGTAAAGTAGTATGTGCAGTTGCTTTAAGTACTAACAAATCGGGATCTAAATTTAAACTTGAGTTCTCAATGGTTTGGGTTAATGCAAGATTATGCTTTTCTACTTTTCTTAATTGCTCCTGACAATTAGCAAATGCGTCTAAAACTTCCAGTTTGGCAACTGGATTTCTGTTGGAATTGGCAGAATGTTCTCTTGGAGGTAAAGGAGGATGACTACTAGCTATTGCTCTAGTATACATTTCTGTAACAGCTCGCAGTTTGTCAACCCACTCTTGACGAGCTCGGGCGTCTGTGGCTCTTAATTTTATCATATCACCTATATCGATGCATAAAAGTTATCATAAGTGTTATACTTTGGTTACTATATTACACGAGCTTGTAAAGGGTGAGGCGTTATATTACATGACAAGCTCTAAATACCTGTAGCAGAATTAACGGTGAAGGTATTAGAATCTTCATCACTTGGCGCAATCACTGCACCAGCTAAATATATCGAGCATCGTGGTCGTTGATTTCGTTCAGATTCGCTTAAAAAATAGTGCAATTCTCCAGTCTCTGGTCTAAGTATAAACCAACGATATTGCCATCCTTTCATGGCATTAGTATATTTATGTAATAGACCCTCGTAAGGGTGTCTTATTTGAACATTCATCATTTATTACTCCTATTGTTTGGAAGCCTCGTATTATTTAAATTGAACAGTTGCTTACAGCGATCTGTCATCTGAACAGACACATCAAGGAGGTTAGTCAGCTGATTGCGAGATAGGTTAGAATGATAAATCGTCAAATCAGCTATAATTTCACTTAAATTAGGTACTGAACACACAAAAAATGCCTATTATAAAATTATAAAAAGTTCATAATTTTTATTAGTGAAAAGATTACCACAGTCGACAAATTTATCTTTCAGTATAGAATTAACTGCACTGGGCGTACTCTTTGCTTTCACTTCATATTTATTATAAATTGTACACAAAATACAAGTCTCGCAAAAAGTATGCTGAATATAGAGATTCACGGAAATAAAACATAATATTGACAAAAGCAAATATAAAAAAAGTGTTCAAAAGTACTGATCTTACATAGTAATTGACTGACATATTGCAATTTCTAATTTAAGATATCAAATTTTTGAATTGCTAAATAACAGAAGATACAATAATATCAAAGTGTGGAATGTCTTCTACAAATATTAAAATACTTTCAAATAACAAATCATGTTTTAACTATTTTAACTAAAAATATCTCAATTCTAGCTTCAAGTATTAGAATTAAGATGTTCTGCTTTCGCAAAACAAGGCACTTTTTTTTCCGAGCTGATATTAAACCATCTTCAATTAATTTGGCTTTGTCCAATAGTAATTCCACATTATACATTGCAATTTCGAGCATACGGCCAATAATTTTTATTTTAATGCAACTATCGGGAGCAACTAATACTGAGATTCATTTTTCTATTCATTCAGCAGCTTTCTTAGATATCGGCTCGAGTAATTTACTTATCATTTTATTAATGCTTTTTCCATCACGAAATTTCAGATAAACACCATCTTTGGAAGGCATACCTTCAAATGTACATAACAGAGGAACTTTAGTTCCTACTATTTGAGCTAGATAATCATTCACTTCTTTCGTCACACGGACATTTTTAGGAACATCTTTTAGTACGACTTTTGTTGTACAAGATCGGAGCTTTTTTTAAAAATTAGATTAACAGATTAAATAGATACAAATACCTTTAAACTATATTATCATACATATATTAAATTATAACCCACCTCCTTCAAATTATCAGATAAAATCTTAAGTTTCTTTATATTTGTAACTTCTGTATTACCAAAATCAACATACGAAACTGTAATTTTATCATCTTGTATCTTAATAACAATTGCACGATAATAATTTTCGTCAGCAAACTGAGCTATTACCATTTGCCCCACAACTGGCAGTTCTTTTAAAAATGAAGCTATAGGAAAGAAAAAACAAAATGGTATTTTTATTTTATACAAGTTTATACAAAGTTAGTTTAATTTTTACTAAATCCTATCAACTATTTTACGTACATGTTTGAGCACATTTTGCAACATTTTGCATAACATGGTTATAGTGTTCCAAACCTGCAGTATCTAAGGGACGAACAAATAGATGTATATGACTTCGATAAGAAGTAAGGCATACCTGAAAAAATGATACTTTGTACAAAAGCAATGGTAAAATAAATAAAATAATAGTAAAATAATAAATACTTTTATCTAAATTAAAATCAAGGATCGTACCTCAGATTCATTTTTCAATTCTGCATACTGTAACCCTATTTGTTCAGGCATTGGTATCCAAGGCTTTACGGTAGCTTCTATCTTCAGATAGACATTCATCTCTTTTTTAAGAATTAATATTTCAAATCCACCTTGTTCCTTATTATGTGTTTGGCCTGTTACTTCAAATTCACACATGTCACCTTCCTAGAAGTTATAATTGAGAAATTAAGAAATAACATACATTATATTTAACAGCATATTAGTTATTATAAATCTTACTTCAAATTTATGTTTAGCATTAGTCACTTCACAAATTGCACCAAAAGCATTAATATCTGAAAAGAGTTTATCGCATGTAGCAATCTTATTAATTGGCACTATTTTAGCTTCCTCTATCATAGCCATTCTTATGGATGGTTGGTTAGATACAACATATCCCCTAAGCCAATCTCCATCAGCTCTTCGACCACATATTAAATCCCCTACATTTGGTCTAAAACTTAATAATTTTAAAAACTATATTAACGTTTAATTTGTTGAAATAATGTATGGCATATTGCTATTATTTACCTATGAGTTGAACATTTTGCCATTTGCGAGCACATTCTAGGCAAATCGATTACTAATTTTTCATAGTCAAGTTCTGCTTTATTAGGTAATAATGTAATACCATATGCATTATTCTTTATTTCTGTCTGAATTTCGAGAGTACCCACTTCTCCAACAGTTAGAGCATTCACTATACTTCTTTCTTTGCAGAAAGAGTATAATGCTTTATTGCTAGTGGATATTTTTGAAGAAACCACAGTTTCCTCATCAACTTTTGCAACAGTTGAGATATTTAGATTTCGATCATTATTTGTCTGCATTACTTCTGATGTTGATATATCATTCTCATTTTTAACTTCAACATCAGCTATTTTGCTGGAATCAATCGATGTCATTTTTACACTTATTATATCTTCGTATTTGAAATTTGTATATTTCTCACAAGCTCTTTGTGATAATCGAATTTTAGCACAAAATCTTGGAATATTCTCGTATTTATCAATTTTAAGTTAAATTATTCCGAACCTATTTTGAAAATTTGCGAAAGAATCGCAAAAAAAACATCAAAATATTATCACCTACTTACGAATCTGAAAAACATGCATGACCAGTATATGAAAATTGTGAACCAGCATAGGTCTGTGGCTCACTCTAGCGTAAATACCTTGTACTACAGTAAGGTAAAGGCTACCGCGACTAATTAACTATACAGCAGCGCGGCCGTGGCAATGAACAAAGTTTATTTAAGAAATTTATCGATTCAATGTCAAAATTATTAATCAAGAATAAATATGATCACTCTCAAGTTTCGTATTTACTTTCAATACATAAAACATACAATTCGAAGATATAAATCGCACGTTTTTTAATACCACAAACTTCAATTAAATTAACGTTTACTGGCATTAGTTAATAACTATTTGTGTTATTGGATAATACATAAATCACAGATTATCATATAGTATTGGAGCAGACGTTTTCTCGTGTTTGACGAATTAACGTCCGATTTGACGTGTTTTCGATCTACATCCAATACAAATGATATCACCATGGACACACTGAGGAATTGGTGGCATTGAGCTTTCCAGACAAAATGGGCATTCTAGAACCCGGGTTTAAATGGATGTAGTAGTTATTTTTCTAAAATATCGTAACGTATATCTAGAAACATTTAAAGAGCAATTCTTTAATAATAAAGGAACTGTCTATTATCGGAGTATACACATCACTCCAATTATTGCATTCGCAAGTTTGAAGACCACTGCTGGCAGTGCTGCTTTCACAACAATGACTTATTTTTTTTCACCTTTGTTAATGTATCTCCAGATAAATTATTTTAAATCACATCCTTCATAATAGTGGATTAAAGCCGCTATTTGTATTATTTTTAGTCCTATTAAATTCTTTCCATCGATAATAATTAAACAATCACCAGCTGTAACATTTAACATATAAAATAAAACAGATTATTCCGTTGTTTTTCTTATTCTTACCTAAGTCCAGCATGATCGTCAAAACACCCGGTTTCGATATAGGTTATCCACGGATAACGATCCTACTTTGATTTTGTTAAATGAAATCCGCAAAATTTACCAATTGCTTTCGTTTTTTTTATATTTTCTAATATTATACAAATTTCCCCCGTAAAGGCTGTATCGATTGACGTACTGTTTTCCGCCATATAAATCTTACCACCTGCAGCTTCAGTTAAACGTTCCGAAATTGATGCAACAGACATAGTTCTCCCGGGACTTTCTATTAATTACATTCATCTAAATTTTTAAGCTATGAATATGCAAATGTATGATCTTTACCAGGGCCATACAATAATGAAACTGATGGAGTCCGTTCTCTAAACGCGTTAAAACACTTGCCTGTGCACCTTCACCTAATTTCGTGTCCTTAACATTTATTCTTCGAGGGAATTGCAGTTTTGAACTTTTCCTTTTACTTCAACATTGATATGATTATAAATTTGAAAAAAACGTCTTTTTACAGAATGTTATAAATGTATTTCTTATACTGAAACATTTACGTTTTAATAATGAAGGTCTTATTAATAACAATTAATTATTATATATATCACCTGTATTGATGCATAAACGCTGTTATAAGTATGCCATCCTTTCATGGCATTAGTATTCTTACGTAGTAGATCCCTGTAAGAGTGTCTTATCTGAACATGCATCATTTATTATTTCTATTGCTTGAACGCCCGGTATCATTTAAATCGGACAGTTACTTACAGCGATCTGTCATCTGAATAGACACATCAAGTAGGTTAATAAGCTGATTGTGAGATAGGTTAGGATGATAAATCATCAAATCAGCTATAACTTCAATCAAATTAGGTACTGAACACACAAAAAAATGCCTATTATAAAATTATAAAAAGTTCATAATTTTTATTACTGAAAAGATTACCACAGTCGACAAATTTATCTTTCAGTATAGAATTAACTGCACTGGGCGTACTCTTTATTTTCCCTTCATATTTATTATAAATTGTACACGAAATACAAGTCTCGCAAAAAGTATATTGAATATAGAGATTCACCGAAACAAAATATAATACTGACAAAAGCAAATATAAAAAAAGTGTTCAAAAAGTACTGATCTTACATACTATTTGAGAAGATACAATAATATCAAAGAGTGGAATGTCTTCTACAAATGTTAAAATACTTTCAAGAAACAAATCATGTTTTAACTATTTTAACTAAAAATATCTCAATTTTAGCTTTAAACATTAGAACTAATATGTTCTCCTTTTTTGCATAATGAGATGCATGTTTTTTTTCAAGGTGATATTAAACCTTCTTCAATTAATTTGGCTTTAACTAATGGTAATTCCACATTGTACATTCCACATTCCAGATCACGCTCAATAATTTTTATTTTAATACAACTATCTGGAACCACTAATTCTGATATTCGTTTTTCGATTTGGGAAGAATATCGTCCATTGCTATCAGTAGGTGCGATATCTGTGAAATCATGTTAAAAAAACTGTAACTGTATAATGATTAAACAGTAAAATAATAATGATTGAAATATACACAATAGTCAAAATGTACGTACTAATAATGTTACAAATATTTGCAAGTGTATCTGGAGTTGTAAAATCTTTGGGCATAAGCCGTAAATCTTTATGACTGACGAACTCCGTATTTCCAAAATCGACAAAAAACACGGCACATGTTGTATGTGTGTAACTACGATTTATACATATAGCACGATACCATCCATCATCATAAAGTGCAAGACATAACTCATTATCGCGAGGAATATAGTAATCAGTTGTTTCGCAATATGCAGCCATCTTTAAAAGCGTTACACATATATATAAATTTATATTAAGCCAGAATATAAGTTTATGAAATCGAAGATTACCTTTTTTGGCATTATGTCAAAAACATGAGTCATTAAATCATAATCTAAGAGACATATTGCGTATCTGTAACCATTTTCAATAGGATGCAGTACAAGTGCTTCAATGATATCACCAACATTTCCCAAATCAACAGTATTTACATTCTCCGCCATATAACAGGTTTTATCTGCAAGGGGAATTAATATTAATTTAAATGATATCATTTATTAAAAATACTTGTTATCCATTTCTTAATAATTACCAGCTTCAGCAACTTCCTTAGATATCGGCTCGAGTAATTTACTTATCACCTTATTAATGTCTTCTCCATCATGAAATTTCAGATATACACCGTCTTTGGAAGGTATACCATCAAATGTACATAACAGAGGAACTTCAGTTCCTACTAAGTGAGCTAGATAATCATTTACTTCTTTCGTCATAGGAACATCTTTAGGAACATCTTTTAGTACGACTTTTGTTGTACAAGATCGGAGCTTTTTTTAAAAATTAGATTAATAGATTAAATAGATACAAATACTTTTAAACTATATTATCATACATATATTAAATTACACCCCACCTCCTTTAAATTGTCAGATAAAATCTTAAGTTTCTTTATATCTGTAACTTCTGTATTACCAAAATCAACATACGAAACTGTAATTTTATCATCTTGTATCTTAGTAACAATTGCACGATAATAATTTTCGTCAGCAAACTGAGCTATTACCATTTGCCCCACAACTGGCAGTTCTTTTAAAAATGAAGCTATAGGAAAGAAAAAACAAAATGGTATTTTTATTTTATACAAGTTTATACAAAGTTAGTTTAATTTTTACTAAATCCTATCAACTATTTTACGTACATGTTTGAGCACATTTTGCAACATTTTGCATAACATGGTTATAGTGTTCCAAACCTGCAGTATCTAAGGGACGAACAAATAGAAGTATATGACTTCGATAAGAAGTAAGGCATACCTGAAAAAATGGTTTTCATAAAAAAAATGATACTTTTTCCAAAAGCAATAGTGAAATAAATAAAATAATAGTAAAATAATAACCATTTTTATTTAAGTTAAAACCAAAAATCATACCTCAGATTCATTTTTCAATTCAGCATATTGTAATCCTTTTTGTTCAGGCATTGGTATCCAAGGCTTTACAGCAGCTTTTATCTTAACCTCTTCTTTAAAAATTTCTATTTCAATTTTACCTTGCTCGTTATTAACTGTTTGTCCTATTACTTTAAATTCACACATATCACCTTCCTAGAAGTTATAATTGGGAGATTAAGAAGTAACATATATTATATTTAATAGCATATTAGATATTATAAATCTTACATTAAATTTATGTTTAGCACCAGTTACTTCACATATTACACCAAATGCATAAATATCTGAAAAGACTTTATCACATGTGACAGTCCTATTAATTGGCATTATTCTAGCTTCATCTATTATAGCCATTTTTAAAGATGGTTGCAGAGATAAAATATATCCCCTAAGCCAATCTCCGTCAGCTCTTTGACCACATATTAAATCTCCTACATTTGGTCTAAAAATTAATAATTTTACAAACTATATCAACGTTTAATTCGTTGAAATAATGTATAGTATATCGCTATTGTTTACCTATGATTTGAACATTCTGCCGCTTGCGTGCACATTGTAGGTAATTCGGCCACTAATTTTTCATAATGAGGTACTGCATTATTAGGCAATAATGTAATACCATAAGCATTATTCTTTATTTCTGCATGAATTTCTAGAATACCAATTTCTCCAACAGTTAGAACATTCACTATACTTTTTTCTTTGCATAAAGAATATAATGCTTTACTGCTAGTGGATATTTCTGAAGAAATCATAGTTTCATCATCAACTTTTGCAATAGTTGAGGTATTTAGATTTTGATCATTATTTGTCTCAATTACTTCTAATGTTGATATATCATTCTCATTTTGAACTTCAACATTAATTACTTTGTTGGAATCAACTGATATCATTTTTACACTTATTACATCCTCATATTTGAAATTTTTATATTTCTCATAAGCTTTTTGAGATAATCGAATTTTAGCACAAAATCTTGGAATATTCTCATATTTATCAATTTTACGAAAATCATTCGTTTCAACAATTTCTTCATTACCATAATCTATATAGTGTACTTTTACTGGATCTAAACATGTAACTATACCTCTATGCCATACATTTTCATATTCTACAGCATAAATATTTCCAACGATTGGTCCCACCTTTTGTGCTTTTTGTGCTTCATGTTGTAACTCAGTCATTAACTTTGAAATAGCATCCTGATCTTCTACTTTTTGAACAAAACATTCGCGATTTTGTTTTATAATTATTGTTACATCTTGAAATTCAGTTTTTGATAAAAATGTATTTTTAGAGAATGATATATCATTCTCCATCACTTGAATATCATTGGCACTAAAATTTTGCCATTTTTTATTGTTTTCCTGATCATTTACTTTTTGTGGACTTTTAGCCTTATTGTTGAAAATTTCTTCTCGAATTGGTTGTTTGTGTAAAGAGGACTTATTTCCTGTAGAGTTTCTTGTTTCTTCTATTTCATTTGATTTTGTTACTGCATTCATCTTTGGCCGCCGAAGAGGTAATTGAATATTAGAAACATTTCTGGGAGAATTTTGCTGTTCGTCATTTGATTGTAGTACAGGCATAGAACGGATAGTCGTTACTAAAGCTCTAAAAATAAGATACCAAAATTTAAAGGTCCAGAAGTATTTCTGCCTTCTAATTGTATCATATATTTTTTAACTATCAACATGTAATACTATGAGAGAGTACATACGGGATAGCTTCACATTCAAGCTTATGTTTTGACCAATTAGTCACTTGGCAAGTTCTACTGCAATAAAAAGTATTGCATCTTTCACATGTATACTTTGTCTTTTTTGAACATACTTTGCATGTTCCAATTGCATCTTGAAACATGTCTTTACCATATTCATATAGGCTCTATTACATCAAATCGTACATTATTAAATTATTATTGTAAAGAATATTTTTTCTTAATCTTTCATATTACTCTACTTACAGAAATACGTTTCTCATATACTTTATTAATGTGATTGTGTATTTCAGGATCAGGATCTGGGATTTCATACATTGTATAACCCCGACCAAGTGCAACACGTCTCTTGCCATCTGGAGTAATAGCTAATTGTCCTCTAAAATATTTTCAATAACTATTAATCCATATAACAATATATGATGTATGTACATTTTACTTAACCTTTAACAGTACCTTGTCCACAATGTGTTTGTACTTGCATAAGGCTCTGCATTTTCATATGGATTATACGTATATGGGTCAGAAGGATATGGATACAATAAATCATTATCTGCCGTATAAGCATATTTTGGTAATCCTGGATTCGGTTCTACATTTTTGAATACATCTAAGGGCCTGCTTCGTCCTCTTGTTTGTATCCTGCACATATTTATAAATTAATATTACATAACTTATATTACATAATTATGACAAAAACGATGACTATAAATATATACTTACAATTGCTTATCTGTTACTGTAACATTCATTATATTATAATTTTCATATTCTTCTGTAACATCTTTAGTAGAAAATGTTTTTGTATTTGTCACATCATTCCTAGCTCTTTCTTTAGCAAATGATATCTTCAGACGTAGTGGTAGTACGTTATGTAAATCTTTTATAGCATTTTCAGCATTATGATATGCACCATAAGTAATATAAGCCCAATTAGCATTTGGGCGGTAAAAATATCCTTTAACTTCTCCATAATGGTTGAAAATTTCTAATAAGCCTTGCTAAAATATTATAATCCATTTATAAGATATCTTATATCCAGATATTCACACAAATTATATACATTTTATTATTATTTTTAAATAAAATTTTTGCAAATGTGACAAAAGCCTTAAAAGTATTTAAATCAGTAAGAAATCAATAATTGTACATACTAGTAATAATAAAAAAGTTATTAATAATTTTACATACTTTATTTAGTTCTCCAGGTAAGTCACTTACATATAATGTAAATTCTCCGCTAAAAACAAAATTTCTGCAGTTTATATATGTAAAAAAGATATAGGAATTTACAAAATCAATAAAAATTATTTGATTATTGTTTAAAAATGTATACACGTGACATATAATAATCATGTAAAAGTAAGTAATATAATAATATAATAAAAAAACAAAATATAGGAGAATGTTTGAATAAATTTTAAATAATTGATTTCGAAGTTAATTGTTAAAAATATTTTAATCTTACTCATTAGACGATTTGTTTTCTGTCAATTTATCAACTTCGTGAAATGCCATCGTTTTATTATTAATATTGCTTAACCAATTATAGGTACATTTATAAAAATTTATAAGCGTATTAGATTTTATAAACGTGATTTATAAATTAGATGAAAAATATTCAATTGTAAAAATCCAGAAATGTAGGTAGACAAAGAGAATTTCAAACAGTTTATGCTACGACGTTACACGATATCTAGTATTACTTGTACATATATTAAAGTGCAATGAATAATCTACACCAAACAAATACAATGAACATAAAACTATAAGTTGTAAAATCAAAAAAATATATCTAATATATCAATTAGAAGTAAAGAAACCGTAATAGATTTATTTTGTTACAATAAAATAAATTTATTTTTGATTCTATGTATTTCGATTATATTTAAATTAGCACGTGTTTTTAAATTAATCTCCAATAATATATAATCTATTGGTAACATAATTATACATCGTTTTTATTCAAATTTATGGCATATCTTTAATTACATATGGGGTTTTAATTTGTAAATATAAAAATCAATGCTTACAAATATCATATGAATAAATTTATTGAAAATTACTACAAATGTGGTAGGGTCAGTTTAAGAAACTCTATTTTTCGCGGTTTCTGATGTGAAAAAATATACAGTACATTTGAATATCTATAAGGTAGAACATATTTCGTGGTGTACTTGTGGTCTTCGTGTTCTCATCATCGTGATAACATCCAAGCACTGGTCATCTTGTTTTGCATTATAGTTGTGTTAGATGTCAAGATAAAAAAGTCGTATTTTGTTCGCACAACAAATGTGCGTATCGAAATGTAATTAGTGTACATACCTTGTTATAATAAGCTTTTAATTAAAATGACAATGGCATGGAAGCAAGTTAAAGAACATTTAGGAGTTGGTAAGAAATAAATCGCTAATTTAGCCTTTGTAAGATCTAACATCCTGGGAGGTGCCCCAATCAGATAAAATTTTAGTTTCTGTTTGCGCGCGAAATATTAATTTATAATAATTTCGCTGGTTATTTTGATTACAAGTATCTAAATGTTAAATGTGAATATATTACTTAGATTCTTTGAAAATAGTTAATTAAATGGCGGATATTACCGAAACTATAATTGTTCATGACATTATCATTTATATAATAACTACATGGTATGTATATATATATATGGATATATATGTACATATATATACATGGAAAGTACATGTCAATTGAATATGTAATATCTTTATTTAATATCTTTCTGTTTCTTGTATCTGTAATGAAAATTACATTAATGTTATATTTTGATTAATTGAAATATTAAAACATTATATTTAGAATAACACTTGCTAGTGCTCTTAACTGTTTATTATTAATTGTAGCCATACATAACTTTGTACATGGGACTCCTTATGCAATGCAATTGACTGTTGGAGAAATGGTACAGATATTAGAAGAATATGGAGATTGGTATTATGGACGTAGTAAATTTAAAGGGACATGTGGAATTTTCCCAAAATCTTATATACACATTTTACAACAATCAGTGAATATGGATTGTTTAATACATGAAATCACTAATGTTTTACGAGAATGGGGACACCATTGGAAGCATCTATATGTAGTTAGTATATACAGAATAATAAAATATTTAATTAGTAAAATTATGTTTAATATAACATAATTTTTGTCATGTATAGATTCACTCTATGCACTTCAGAACAATGCAACAACAGATTTTGGAGTTAATAGGATATAGAAGCAAAATTCTAAGTGGCACATTGACAGTAGATGAATTAAAGGATGTGAAAAGATTAGCAACAGCTAGAATTGATACTGGTAATCAATTATTGGGCATGGATATGGTTGTACGTGATGATCAAGGAAATGTTCTTAGTCCTGAAGAAACAAGTACAATTCAGTTATATTATCATCATGAAACAGCTGCAGAAAGAATAAGAAAGGCAGCTAATGATACAAAACATAAACCTTCAAAACCACAAGCACCAGTATACTCACATATCTTTTTTATTAGTGTAAGAAACTTCGTATGTAAAATGGCAGAAGATGTAGAATTGTTATTAACTTTGTACGATGGGAGAGAAATGAAAACTATTACTGAAAATTATGTTGTGTCATGGAGCAAGGAAGGACTTGCCAGAGACATAGATCAATTACACAATCTTCGAGTTTTATTTACAGACCTTGGTTCTCGAGATTTAACTAGAGATAAAGTTTACTTAGTTTGTTATGTAATTAGAGTAGGAGGTATGGAAGCTAAAGATGCTGATCATCGACGTTCAAGTGTAGCACAAACTAATCAAAAAGTCAAAAATACTGAAAATATGAGAAGACCATTTGGTGTAGCAGCAATGGATATTACTTTATACATTACTGGTAAACTTGAGGGTGATTCAGATCATCATCATTTTATTCCGTTTGTACAGTAAGTATGAAATTTTGTTAGGATTTATATTCTGAATATAAATAAACTGTTTCATAAGAAACCTCTTATGAATACAGTTAAAATAGATCGTTTTGTTGGGTTTCTTTTCATTGCTCCAGATGTTGTGAGAAAGAAAGTTTGGATGGTACATTACGTAGAATTCTTTCCCAAAAAGAAATAAATATTCAAAAAAGTAGTAATGGCAATAGTGGCAGCTCTGCTGGTGGTCAAGGTTTATGGGCTAGCTTAAAGTTGCTTAGGGGAGATCCAAAACAAGTAACTAGAAAATTACTTGATAAATAATGAGATTTAAAAATATATTTTAATATTTATGAAGAATTTAATATTAGGTACGTGATGAAAATCCACATCTAGTACTTGGTAATGTTGCTATTGCAAGAAAAATGGGATTTCCAGAAGTTATTTTACCAGGTGATGTGAGGAATGATTTGTACCTCACATTGATTAGTGGTGAATTTAATAAAGGATCAAAGTCTACAGATAAAAATGTTGAAGTTACAGTTAGTATTATTTAAAAATGAATGATATTTTCAAGTATATTATTAACTTATTTTTTGGTAGGTTAAAGTATGCAATGAGTTTGGTGTACCAATACCAGGAGTTATGACATTAGGTGGTGGAGCTTTACCTATTGATGAATATCATAGTGTTATTTATTATCATGAAGATAAACCTAGATGGTGTGAAACATTTAAAATTGCTATTCCGATTGAAGAATTTAAACAAGCACATTTAAAATTTACATTTAAACATCGAAGTTCAAATGAAGCAAAAGATAAATCTGAAAAACCTTTTGCCTTAAGTTATGTGAAATTGATGCAGCGTAATGGAACAACATTGCAAGATATACAGCATGAGCTACTAGTTTATAAATTAGACCAAAAGAAATATGAAGAAATCGATATTTCATATTTGAAATTGCCATCTACAAGGGGTGAATTGGTAAAACTAATATTGCAAAAAATTTAACTGTTTTTACACATAAATATATTACAAAGTTTATGTATTCTTAATTATAGGTTGAATTAAATTTAGAAAAAAAACCGACATTAGGAACGCTTACTTTAAGTAGTAAAGACAGTTTTCTGATAGCGACTAATATTTGTTCAACAAAATTAACGCAAAATGTAGATTTATTAGGTTTATTGAATTGGGCATCACACAATACAAATTTAAGAGAATCTCTGATTGCTTTAATGAAAGTTGATGGTGAAGAAGTAGTGAAGTTCCTACAGGTTAGTTAATTTTCTATATTATGTAATATATGAATACAAAGTATAAATATTACTATACAAAAATTTGTTTTTAGGATGTTTTAGATGCTTTGTTTAACATATTAATGAGTAATTCAGATAGTGACGTTTATGATGATATGGTGTTTGAATGTTTATTATATATTATTGGGCTTGTGTCTGATAGAAAATACCAACATTTTCAACCAGTAATGGATTTGTATATTTCTGAGAGTTTCTCTGCAACGCTCGCATACAAAAAATTGATTAGTGTATTACGTAAACGTATAGATAATGCAACTAATAATGATGGACAAGAACGTGATATATTACTCAAGACAATGAAAAGTCTTCAATACTGCGTGAGATTTGTTGTAGAATCCCGTCTTTTATTTACTGCGTATGCTTTACTTTTCTTACATTATATCGATTATATTCATACATTATCATATACTAGAAATTTACTACAAATGTGTTATCATATATATTATTTATTTTACAACAGGTTAAATCAAGATGAAGAGGAATTCTCTCAAACTTTAACAGAATTATTGAGATCTATAGTTGAACTCATGAGGCACGAAACAGATAGTACTTTATTAGTTCAAGGAGCATGCTTGAAATATTTACCAACTACTATACCCCATTTGCTACGAGTATATAGTGGCAAGCAGCTGAGCACAATTTTGACTGACTTATTAGTTACTTTACCAGTAGGAAGATTAACTAAACAGAAAATGATGACAGTGAATGATATTGTTCATAGCCCCCTTTTTTTAAGTGCAGAATGCAGAGCAATTCTGTTACCTAGAATTACTATTTTGGTTCGTGATTTATTGGAAGCTAAAGAAGAGGTAAGATATGTCATGTCATTAATCATTACGATTTATTAACTTTAATGTGAAAAGAGCGAATTATTATTTATTGAAGTACATATAAAATAATTTAAAAGTGCTGTTACACCTAAATGTATCATGGTGATTTCTTAAATGTAAAATTTATTTTGAGTAACGTCATCTTTGTTAAAGCTTCGTTCATATTAATATTATTGTGATCAAGCTTAAAAAGCAAATATATGTTGCACATTTGATATAGCTAAAATGTGAGCGGAGCTTTCGATTTGCATTTAAAACATTCTTACACACAATTTGTGAATAGTGTCATTATTTGTGCTTTCCGTGCAGCCTGACATCCTCCCGCCACACATCTTTCTGTGAATTTCATCAATCTTGTATTATTCTTTAAGCCAGGATGTCTTTATTTTTGTAATATATTTAATTATATTAGACATATAATATTGTAAAATAATATTCTATTAGATAGTAAATTTGAAATTGAAATAACAGAAAGAAATATAATGAAATCAAAGACATCCTCTACAAAATTTTACTACAGCATGAGAATTAAATTAAATTTCCTGTTATAGCATGTAATCATAAAATAGTATTTCCAGCTACTCTAAAGGCATTCATAAAGTGTAAGTTATTCCTTTTGTGTCTATCTTCTCATCTTATTCATGTTCAGATTGGATATTATAAGAACATATATTCTCAAAGTAAGAAATTGAATAACTCTTTGAAAAGCATTAAACAAAGTATCTTTATAGGAATTCTAGTATTTGTTGTAGTTTCTCAGCTCTTTCATAACTGTTCTATTGCTTGGGGCACTGCATTCTTCTTGCATGCAGTCTTATAATGCAATTTTCCTTAGGTGATGGACAATGTTAAGGATGTAACTATATTTTTTTATGCATAAATTGGCATTATATTCTCACTAACATAGGGCTATTTCATTTTTGTGTTTGGTTTGGTTTTGGTTATTGGCCTATAAAAGGGGCTGTCAAGTACACCTGGAAATAGCGTGGCGAAGGTAGCCAGGCTGCTCGGAGAAAAACGACACCGACTCAACCAGCATCGTGGCTACTCTGAAGAGGTAATTGTTGAAATATACATCGTGAACTCGAGCGCGTTACTTGCAAGTAAATTTTGGATTACTGGCACAATGGTTAATGATGTCATGAAAGATACTGTGATCTACTTATGATAAGTATTTTATGTTAGATTTTCAGGAATGGTGTTTATTGTTGTGTTGTTTAATTTTTTTCTTTTTTTTTGTTGTACCTAATTGTTTTTACAAGAATATTTATAAATAATCTATAATAGTGACGAGGAACATGTTTTTATTTTATGTTTATGTAGGTAGAATTGTGTGTTAAGATTTTATCTGACATCCTGGAATTAACATTTAGGAAAGATATAGGAAGCACTATACAGGATGTGAAAGAAATTATGCTTACTGCTCTACGGACCATTATACAGACAGTTATATCAATGGATAGAGAAAATCCATTAGTAGGAAATTTAGTTTCAGTTATGTTAGCAATATTCAGGTAAAAATAGTAAAATTTTTATTTAAAAACGTAAAAATATAAATTTTTTTTAAAAGAACAGGATCTGAGTGTTTAATACTAAATATATATTTCAGACAAATGACACAACATCATTACGAAATTTATATAAATCACTTTGGAACTAAATTTGATTTGCTTGATTTCCTCATGGAAATATTATTAGTATTTAAAGATTTAGTATCGAAAAGTGTATTTCCAGGAGATTGGTGCGAAATGATTATGCTTCAAAATAGTATAATTTTAAAGTCATTGCGTTATTTCTCGGGCACTATTAGAGATTATTTTTTTACTGATTTTGAACAGCAAGCTTGGTCCAATTTTTTTCATTGTGCAATTGCGTTTTTGACTCAGCCAGCCTTACAGTTGGAAACATTCACGCCATCAAAACGCAATCGTATTGTTTTGCGCTATAATGATATGCGAAGGTATGAATATAGATTGGGATATTAAATTAGTTTATTTTTCAAATGTGTAACAAGTATTAAAATATCTTCCTTTACTTCTGTAGAGAAACAGCGTTTGAAATACGATCAATGTGGTTTAATTTAGGACAGCATAAAATATTGTTTGTTCCGGGTTTAGTTGGAGCAATATTAGAAATGGCATTAATTCCAGAAACTGAATTAAGAAAAGCTACTATTCCTATATTTTTTGATATGATGCAATGTGAATTTTATAGTTCACGTATTGTTGAAGGATATGGTGATACTAAACGTGATCCGGCTCACATAAAAGCTAATTTCACAGAATATGAAAATGAAATGATTGCAAAATTAGATATATTGGTATGTTATAATGTACATATTTTTAATTTATTCATTCATTTATCATTTTTTATGTACATTCCAATAGGTTGAAGGAGGCAGGGGAGATGAACAATTTCGTTTGCTTTGGATTCAAGTAATGGGTAATCTTTGTGAAAAGCACTCAACTATGCGAGAACAAGGATTACGCTTTGTTGATACAGTAGCTAAACTTATGGAACGCCTATTACAATATCGTGATATCATACATGCCGAGTCTCAGGAACATAGAATGTTGTGTATTGTAAACTTACTAGAATTTTACTCTGAAATAAATAGAAAAGAAATGTATATTAGGTATATATGCAGTTAACAGTTTTTTAAATTAAAACTCATTACATTGTTTTTAAAAAATTAAACAAATGCTAAATGAAATGTTTATTTTACAGATATGTAAATAAGCTTTGTGAGCTACATTTGGAGTGTGACAATTACACTGAAGCAGCATATTCTTTGAAACTTCATAGCCAATTACTAGCTTGGAGTGATCAACCGTTACCGCCACTTTTAAGATCGCATAGATATTTAGCGTGTCAAACGCATCGTGAATTAAAAGAGGCATTATATAATGATATGATCGAATACTTTGATAAAGGTAAAATGTGGGAATGTGCACTTGCAGTATGTAAAGAATTAGTTACACAATACGAAGAAGAGACATTTGATTATTTACAACTTTCTGTATTATTGACGCGCATGGCAAAGTTTTACGACTCAATAGTAAAACAACTAAGGCCTGAGCCTGAATATTTTAGAGTTGCGTATTATGGACGTGGTCACCCGGCATTTTTACAAAATAAGGTATGTCATGAAATATTTGTGTACCTTTTAATTAATTATTTGAGTATTATTAGTTATCGATAATTAATCATAGGTATTTATTTATCGTGGAAAAGAGTATGAGCGTCTCAGTGATTTTTGTTCACGAACATTAAATCAGTTACCAAATGCAGAACAAATGAACAAATTGTCTCCTCCTACTTCGGAAATGCTAGAATCCAATCATCAATACGTCCAAATTAATAGGGTAGATCCATTAATGGATGAAAAGAGGCATCGTCTTAGTGGGAAACCTATAACAGCAGAAGCAGTTTTGAGGTAAAATATGATTAAATAATATACAGTAAGCTTATAACATGAAATTTAAGGTCTGTTTTCTTTCTCACATTTAAGATATCATCGAGTGAACGACGTTCAACGTTTTCGATTTTCAAGACCAGCACCAAAGAAAGATTTAACCTCTACTACTGCAAATTCTGGTGATAAAGAAACGAATACTGTTACCAATAACGAGTTTGCTTCACTATGGTTAGAAAGAACAGTACTCGTTACGAGTCATCCTTTGCCAGGCATTCTTAGATGCTTTCCTGTTACATCTAGTGAAACCTATTTAGTTAGTCCTCTTCGCAATGCAATTGAAACAATGGAAGCTACAAATACTACATTAAGAGATTTAATCTTAGCACACAGAGCTGATAATAATATTCCGCTAAATCCGCTTAGTATGAAACTAAATGGTATATTAGATCCAGCGGTAATGGGTGGTATAGATAATTATGAGAAAGCGTTCCTTAATTCTGAATATCGCAGTGCTCATCCAGAAGAAAGTTCCGATCTTTTGAAACTAGAGGGGTTAATCGCTGAACAAATTCCATTACTGAGTGTTGGTGTCCAATTACATAAAGCACGTGCTCCGCCTGAATTGACTCCGTTTCATCAACGTTTGGAGCAATGTTTTACATCAATGCGGAATCAAGTAGAGGCGAAATATGGGAAAAGGGTAAATTTAAATATCATTTTATAAAAAGGAATTTTTTGAAAAAATTAATTATACATGAATTGCAGACATGCGATCTACAAATTGAAAGCTTAACTCAACCTGTTATGATGAGAAGACATCAAAGTTCGAGAGGCGAGAATAATCGATTATCTGAATCACATATTATGAATTCAGAGTAAGTAATGTATACACTTATTTGCGTAATTTGCTGTAAATATTGTTATTATTTGTAACTAACAATTTCACTGATTCATTACTATGATATTAAACGGTGTTAACTTTGATATGTGATTATGATCACATTTTTTTTTAAATACTATTTACATTAGTGAAGATTAATATGCATGTAAAACTGAAAATACCCTGAAATTTGTAACACATATTTCATATAAGAATAGGCAAAAAGATATCCTATGTAAGTTACCCCATATTTTTTTATTGTAATGTTACGTGGTTACTTTGTAATTATCTCGTTCAGCTGTGGAACTCACTCCAGGGTATCCTCTCTTACAAGATCCCAAGTTGCAACATTCAAGTCGCTCGCCTCATTCAATTTTAACAACAGTACACCTTCATCTGGTACTCAAAACGTCAGTTTGTCAAGGTAAAGATATTAGAATGGTGATGTGTAAATATAATTATAGCATTAATTAATTTCTGAAAGTCTTTTCATCTCTCATTTTTATTATTGTCTCATTTATTATTATTTTATATCAACTATTTGTAGACCTAGCATCAATATGATTTATCAGCGCTATCATATATTAAATATTCATACTAATTGTTTGTTGATAGCACGATTATCATTAAATAAATGAATGATGTACCAATTATTTAGTTCGAAAGGAGAAATATAGTTAAACATTAATTAAGAAATACTTATATAATTTTATCTAATCTTCAATATTATGAATGAATATTAGAATAACACATACATATGTAATTTCAGGAATTTAGCTGTTGGGCCTGATAAACACAGTATCCTATTATCCTTCCTTCGCGCATAGCAGTTTCTGTATATGTACATGTGTATATATATGTACAAATTTTTATTTATATCCTACTTATTTTTTTATATATTTATATATATTTTGCCTATTGCCTAATATATGTTAATCAGCTTATTATTCTACAATTATTTTAATTACTTTAGTATTATTTAGTTAAATTAATTATAATTTTATAAAAACGCTTTTAGAAATTAAGTATAAAACATTTAAGAAATACCACATATGTACATATATATTTAAAAAATTATATTTGTACATATTACTTCTTCTTTCTCTTTTACTATTTATTATTTATTTGCATGATATTTTTTTGTACTTTTTGTTGTATTACCATGTATGTCCTTGAGTAAAACAACTTCTATAACACAACCGATTATCATGCTAAATAGGTAAATAATGTGTTATTACAGTAGAATTATATTAATACATATCTTTGAGATATATATATTCATAAAATTAAATTTGTAATAAAAATTTCTATTGTGCAGGAATTGTTCAATACGTTCACACATATTATCAACTGCATCTCTACAAAAGGCATTAGGAAGTCCAAGTCCAGGGACAAATAAAAAGAAAGATTCAAAACGAAGAAGTTCACGCAAGAGTGATTCAGTTGCATCAACAAAAAGTGATCAGCCGACGAGTCAGTGGTATACTACAGCAGATGTACCACAAATTACGTCGTCCCCTATCACTCCATTAATGTCCAGTTTTCCTACTACTCCAATATTCGAACTTCGTCAAGAGGTAATATTTCAGTATAATGGTAGTTGGTAACATTATATCATAATAATAATGATGACAATGATGATTATGATGATAATAATAGTAATAGTAATATAATTCTTGTTTAGCTAACACCTAAACGTCCTTTGAGGTCGGAAGTAGAAAAGGAAAGAAGAATAAGTAATCGTTTATCTGGGCAATCTCAACATTATTTAAGGAACATAAACAATGGAATGGATTCAAGTAGTTTAGGGAAAGGAAATAGAGATAGTATTGGTACTACAGACAGTACAGCGTCTGAAGATGACCCGCCACCACCCTTACCTATGAAAACACGCGAGGCTGATTATTGTAATCTTCCAGAAGAATTGCCTGTTCAGCATTGTGGAACAGGTAGTCTAAATAACTTTAATCGATCTTTAGGACAATGGTCAAAAAACAAACTTCCAACCCCTACAGACGATCTTGACATTCAAACAAAGCCACCCACTCCACCTCCGAAGCCAAAAAGGCCGCCTTATAGCTTAAACAAACTTATTCTTTCTTCAGATATAGATAATTTTAGTCAAGACCCATCCGTAACTTGATTCAAATTATTTGATGATTATGTGTCTTGCCAGTATACTGAAAATTACATATAATGTTTATACATATAGGCTCTAGTTACAGTAGGAAATTAAAAAGTTACCATTTACATTTTATTATGTACCTTTTCTTTTTGTAAAGTAAAAAACTATCTATCACTGTTAAAGATAACAGAATAGTAGTAGTTCAACATATTTTCAGTAACATGACAAAAGTATTGAGAATTAGATTTAATTTTATACTTTTACCTTTATTCCATCCAATCGAGAAATTTTTGAATAAATTGAATATATTGCTATTAAATATGATAAAGGTATAACAATTTAAAAAAAAAATTTACAATTTATAATTTTATACTTATAAATGGAAAAACATCTTTATATATGCATATATATTATAAATTCTTCACTTTATATTTTATAAATACATTTATAGAAGTATAAGTTTGGAATATATCTGTATTCACAAATGTTAATTAACATATTGAGCATATTTACTAATGCCATTGATATCAAAATCTTTCATTTATAGAAGACTTTATACTCATTACAAGATATATATATATATATATATATATAAAAGTTATGCATAATATGTTTATTAAGAAGCAGATATTAGAATTTTTACTGCGTATTTTTATAAATTTTTATAATACGTGTTTATTGGATTTTCACTGTAATAACATTTTTGAACAAATTATACTGTTACTGTTGCTAATCTTTTTTAACATAGATAAAATTTAGAAAGCTGTTTTAAAATCTAAAATAATTTTTTAATATCTGTTTTCTTTGAAAACTCGATTTTATATATATACCATAGTATTATTAATACCTAACTATTACCTAAACATTACCAATTTATTGTGATGTACTAATATAAATTAAAAGCTTGTTCTTACGGATCAGTTGACAAGATGATGTTTAAAATGTTAAATTATTTAAAACAATGAAGACTTAATTTTATATAATCCTGAAATAAAAAAATAAGTCACTTTGTATGCAGTACACAATCAGTATACTATAGAGTTTATAGCATGTTTATTTACTCCATTTTTATATATCATGACAGAATATTTTATAATGAAACATTTTTATGTATTTTTACACAATTATACAAATTTGTTATAAAGCGCTACATCATTCGACAGGATTATTGTGTTTTTGTTTTTGACATGCAAACGTATAACAAATTTGTAAGAAAAAGCAAACGTTTCTTCGATTATAAAATATTATACAATTTTTTAAATTGCGATTATTATGTGAGTCTCATACCAAAGAGATTAGTGCTTTATTTATTTTGTTAATAGGTTGTATGTGTCATTTAAGAAATGTTATATCACGCATTATTCACATAAAACAAAAACAAATAAATTCGTTTTTTTCAAATTAATGGTAAACAAGAAATTACTACGATTATATATTTATACAATTATACATTTGGCTATAATTGACTTTTTAATAATCATGTAAGAGAAAGTTAATTTATTATAATTTGTATTTATCGTGCCATTTACTCTCCTTAGTGTTCACATTGATTAACTTAAATTTAATTTAGGGACCAATGTAATAACGTATATTGTCAAAATTAAAATTTATTTACTGTTAGATATAATAAAATCCTTTATTTATCATTTATTGACAATTCTGGTTTTTATTAAAGTTAAAAGAATTTAAGAAATTATTTTATAATAACATTACAATTTCTCCATATGTTTCCTTATGATAGTCGGCAGTTATCTTTAGATACTGCAGGAATTTGATCTCCCTTGACATTAGAAGTTTCCATTGTCTTTTGTCTTGTGCTTGAAGGCTTTCATGAAAACAGGAAAATTTTAACAATTTTAATGATTCAATTAGATATTACGATACAATTGTTTCAAAAAACTGCTCACCGATGATGCCTGACTTCTTTGCAAATTTTCATTTGATATTCTAGACCCATTTTCCATCCATGACCATTCCTTTGTGTTCTAAAAATAGAAATCATTATTTAACTTTTATTCATTCTCTTTTTGTTTTAAATCGTACCAGTGTCTCCTGAGAGGTTTTGACATGATCTAATTTTGGATACAACATGTGGTCAATATCAGAAAGTGGTGGAGCAGTGGGATGCTACAAAAGAATTTTTTATTACTTTTTTATTTAGACATAAATAAATGATACAAAGAGTACTCTTTCATTTGTCATCATTACTTCTCTGTTGTAGATATACATTAATAGGAATATTTGTTTCCTTTTTTAAATTTATCAAAATAAAAATGTTATGTTAATAAAGTGAAGAAACAAGTTTAATACATATATTAACTAGAATAAATTATGGATTTATACATACTTCCATTTTTTCAGTGTCTGTAGGCTGAACTGGACAACAATTAGTGTTGTGATTATATTTGTAACATTTTTCACATTTAAGATCCCAAGCAGGACAGGCTTGCATAGGATGCCTCTGATTACATTTGCGACAGTTTTTTTTATTTTGTCTTCTTACCCATTCTGTATTCTTATTTGAATTACTAGTCTCTTTATCAGAATATGTAACATTCTTAGCAGATACATTATCAATCTTAATATTATTGTCATCTATCTGTTTTCTATTTTGGTTTGTATCCTGTTTCCTCTTTTGCATGGCAGATTTATGTTCATTAAAAATTGATATAAATCCTGATAAATTAAGATTTTTTATATTAAACAGCTTTTGTCTCATTTGTTTATTATCAAATTCAATAATTAATTTGTCCCTAATTATGCTGTCTGTCATATTTCCAAAATTACAAGTTTTTGCTTTATTCTAGAAATTAACAGATACATAGAAAAAGTGCATTAAAAAATATATATAGTTTTTCAAAATTAACTTACTTTCAAATAAACAATATAATTTTCAATAGAGACATTGGAGTTTTTGCGTGACTTAAAAAAGTTATATCTTTCTATAACTTCATTTTTAGTGGAAAGAAAGTATTTATCAAGTTTTGCTAATAATATATTCATGTCATCTCCCTCTTTCAAAGGATTTGAAACAATTTTTTCTATAACATCTTGACCAATCTTTCCTATGTAAGTCCTTAAAAGATAAGCTTGATAATCCCGTTCTTTGTTTATAGAATTACTTGCTTTCATAAATATCATGAAATCTTTTCTCCATTTTTGCCAATTTTGAACCATATCTCCATTATCAGATAAAGGTTCTGGAGGTCGTGCATATATATCCATGTTGATAGTAATTTATTATCTACAATATCAGCACACAACTGAAAAAATTTCATTTTAAGTATGACATTACTATATAAATAGTATTAACGTTAGAACTAACACACCAGTAAAAATGACTGATTTTACAATTTTATTTTAAAATTTCTACTTCTTGGTACTTTATTTGCAATGATGTAATGACTTTTACAACGACAATTAAAGGAATAATATAATGAATTTTATTGTATTTTTTTATTTACTTAAAATCAAAATAATTTTGTATCATGGCTATTTATACCAATACCAGTCATTGTGATTGGTACTTGTGAAAGTGTAAAAGGGTCCTACAATTTGTTTACCGAACCCGAATTTTCCAGCTTTCCCGTTTTGCACAACTTCCCACACGTTTTTAGCATTTTTACTGTGTATCATTCAATATGATGGTGTCAATTATCAGGAAAATTCCGGATCGATCATGATTTAAGTTATTTTATTTGACATATTATATTGTAAAATTATGAATACCTTCTCAGAAAAGATTTGAAAATATTATTAATTTATTTAACATTTATTTTATATATGTAATGTTTGTTATATTGTATATATTTTTATAATTATGTAACATATAATTTATTATTATACAATAAGAAATTAGTTTTTTCTACATATATTATATTTTATAATGATCAAAGACATATAATTACGTACCTGATTATCAAAAATGTGTTGCGCAGTGTCACATGAACACAATCTCTCACTTTTATAGCTTATTACAATATGACTTCGTCGTATCAATGATTCCTTTTCTGAAGGGTATTTCCCTACCTATTTAAGTGTGCCTTCTTTACGACCTGAAAAAAAAAAGATTGATCATGTGTGTCAACATTATAAAAAGCTTTAAGTTGACTTATTAATTTTAATGTTGGTAACAAATTTAAATCAAATTACTATAAACTTTAAATAGCTTTAAAATATAATGAGAATAGAATAATATATTATTAAACATAGTTTTCTTAGTGATTATCATTTTTCTGTGAATATCAATTAATGTCAAAGATGATTATTTATTAGGTCAAGCTTATGTTTCATCTTATTTAATTTATGTTTTAGGTTAAGTTAGCAGTAGAAGAATCTCAAAAAGTATTTGGATTTGGAGTCACAATTTTGAATAGAAAAGTTAATATAAGATGGATGAGGTACATGATTTGGAAGATTGGAGAATTTCCTTATCCTCACGAAACAATGTGATATATAATGGTACTCCATATGTTCCTATGCTAGTGGAGAATATTCTTATACATATTTCTTTCGAAGATTACGAGACAAATGGGATTAAAACAATACAAACAGTAGGAAAACTTATTCCAAAAACTGAAACGTTTGCTACACTTTTATCTGTGACACCTGGAAATAATTCTGCATTTTCTGTTAGCCTCAAAATTTTAAAAGTTGGAGATATATACATTAAAGATTCAAATGATATATATTGTCCAATATGGGTAAGATTTTTACTTTTAAGAATTATTTATCTCTTGCTTGTTTTTGTAATGTAATTATAACACGAATAATTTTTTTCAGAAAAAATGCAGTATATTTAAAATATATGGAACTTTAAAGAAGGAGGGATTAGAAAATGTTTTAGAGGCTTCTCATTTGGTTCCAGTACAAGATGTTGTGGGTACATGGAATCTAATGGCGTCATTAAGCATAATTGCACGTTCAGAATATCGCCAGTAAGAATACTTATCTATAAGAAATGAGAATAAATAATTACTAATGCTTATCTCATTACTAATGTTACTAATATTTAGCTACTACCGTACCAAAGGACAAAGTAATATGTTACAGTTACAATGGGATAAAATGAAAAAGGAAAACAAACGAGTTACAAAGAAAGACATAAACATTTGATAAAATATATTATTTCAAAATCAGTTGTGAACATACATAAATATATACTTGCGATAAAAAGTATATTATATTTTCTTATGTATTAAAGTATGTATAAAATTGTTAATAAATTGTTATGAACAGATACTTTGATTAATGTGCTTTTAGTGTTTAATATTTAGTTAATATTTTTGATGCATAATAAGTATAAGAAAGCATTCTTCAATTCAATTATATGAAAGAGTATTACCATTTTAATGTTTATGTGTATAAAATTTCTTATTACATTTTGAAGGAACATGCCCTATATGTTTGCAAATAGAGCAAACATTATCTTTTGCTGGACAAAGTGATCTAGATGCAGCATGGCTTAAACCACAAAAGTGACATTGTGCAATTTGAACAAGATGGCATTTCCACTTAAAATGATTTAATTTCTGGCATTTTGTGCAAATTTCATTAAAAGCTGGGCACTTCTTACGCATATGATCACCTCCACAATAATTGCAATTGTAAATGAAAATCGTTGGACATCGTCTTGGGAAATGATTCCATTTGTTACATTTTACACATTGTTTTCCCAATGCTGGACATTTTTCAGAAGAATGATTACCACCACAACATAAACAACTGATGATATCAGTGTACAATTTCCAAATAAATGCGATTTCCTTTAATGTTAACTTGTTGAAATCAGAAGAAAATATAAATATTGGAATTAATTGTTTAGCAGCATTTGTAAATTGATGTTCATTAATTTCTGTTAAAATTTTCTTTTTTATTAATTCTTCTTCATTTTTAATATTTTTTTCTTTGATTATCAACTAGAAAAGAGAATTATAAAGTGCTTAAAAATTTACTATACATATGTATGCAACTTAGAACAATTTTTGTTATAAATTTTTAAATGTCTTTACCTGTAGGTCATCTATATATTTATAAACATTTTCTAAAGGTATCTTCTTTCTTCCTGAAAATATGTAATATTCATCAAATTTTTCTATTAATATATCTACATTTTCTTTGTCATTTGGAAAATTGAATACAAATGTATTATGAATATCTTGTCCAACTGGACCCATTAAATTTAATAATAAGTTTCCCCATTGTTGCTTGTCAGAATTGTTTTTATTCTGCGCTCTTTTAAATGCAAGAAAATTATTTTTCCAAGTGTTCCAATTTTTGAAGAATTCCTCTTCCGTCATAAATGGCGCAGGTAGCTTAACGTAAGGTACCTTTGTAGTTCTTTCCGCCGAAACATTTTTATTATGTGAATTGCCTAAAAATAAATGTATTATATAAAGAAACTACGTATTTATACATAGAAAATAGTTACCCATTATTGCAATGACTGTATTTAAAATTCTTTACAACTTTTAACCTCTACAATCATACCGTCACTGGCTTGATCTCTTCGATGATTATACCAATTCCGTTGGTGCGATTTTTTAATTGGCAAATAAGCGAGGAATCCCCTACAGCAATTCATTTCGTTAAAAACTGTCGTATATGAATAAATATAATTTATAGATACTGTATGAAAATAATTAAATGTACACACTTCCTGGCAAACTATTATAACTAATATGTTACCATTAAAAATAAGTTATCTGTAAGAATAGATTAGATATTTCCAGGCTGCGATGCAGTATTAATCTTATAGAAGTAAAAAAATTATGTTCGTTTTTCAAACAAAACTGAGTGCATTTGAGCTTAAATTTAAACATGTGGTAATTCCCACATGATTTGATCATGAAGAATGAGCTAGCATAGTTGATGCATTGGTTTTTGGACACAGACTGTCAGTCGTTAGGCGTTCCCCTGGCAACTCTACTCAGATTACATACGACTACTTTGCCATGCGATAAGATTTCCTAGTTCAACTTCTATCCTTTAACATTTCAACATTCTTTGTCTAAGTATTTTTGATTGTTTTTCTATCTGAAATATCTGTGAATAATCTCATAGTTCGCAAGACAGTTTTGTGATTCGGTGGAATTGAAAGATTACTAGGACAATTCAATCAGCTTCTTAAGGAATTATTTACAATGAATTTTTAATCATCATCGTCTAAAAGACGTTCGATTTGGAATTATTACATTTGGCTACGATTTAAAAAATAATGTGTTTGCATTCCAAAGGAGTCAAAACGACTGTAGTACATAGTACATGTATGATGAGCGATAAAAACGATACGGTTTTCCGAATGATCGATTGAAAGAGGTGTTGATACATATAAATTTTCGCTAGTGGAAGCTTAGCCACATGGATACCAATTACAGAGCAAATATCGGCAAGTGGCTACCACCTCCAGGCGACGTTCTCGAGAAATGGTTTCTCAACTCGTCGATGGTTACAGAGAGCATAGACAATCTTATTGAATCCATAGCCTTAATCATCCAGGACATCACAGATTCACAGATCTGTGAATTCGAGGTGCGAAACATGAGTCCTTATATGTTTTTCCATGGTAAAGTACTGGTCGTAGTTTAATTTCTCATTATGAACCGTACGATTAATGAAATTAGCCTGCAATATGCCCTTTGGTGTCGTGAATGAAAGATATTTCTACGGAAGCTGCTCGAATTAAATAAAGTGTTCTCTGCTTTTTTTGTTCTGTATCCAAAAAGAAAGAATTGAAATTTTATTTTCTATTTTCATATCGTTCAGAAAATTTCTATTATTTTATAGCATCAATATTTTTAGTATAGATGAAGTTTCATAAAGATGGTTTCGTAAGATCTTTGAAATTTTTCGTAAATAAAGAATAATTTAGGTAAAAAGGTACTTCTATTCCTTCACGAATAGACTGCAAATGTTCATGCATTTATGGAAAATTTAAAGGTTCAAAAATGCACAGAACGCATATAATATATAAAAATATATATAACATCCAATTTATGTTATAACATCTAGTAGATGAACCGAATTTTAGATTCGATCTGGATTCTCTATTTAGGTTTTATTTCTTTAGTCAATCAAAATTAATTTATAAAATTGTGTAAATATCCGCAGTATATTCACAAATAATTATGATGATTGTCAAATTATCTTTGTATTGAATTGAACGAATTTTTATTTGTATTTTATATACAGGTATATAAGAGAGTTGCAAACGATCTAGAAGAGATAACGAAAGGGTACAAATCGATCAGTACGACGAGTCTTAGTACACATCTGATTTACAAGTATAAGATGCGTCATTTCTTGACGATATTAAAACGAAAATTGAACGTACTCGTAAGGTTCACTTCTAATTTGATAAACGAAATCGTCGATTGTAAGAGTGACGAGTTGCTTAGGATTATTTTTAGGTGAATACCATAGGGTCGTACGTTGAATTTTCATTCGACTAATAAAAACCTATTGGTTCTAGGTTGGTGAACATTTATAACGATGTATTAGACATGGATATCGAGGTTTCTGGTCCTTCAACAAGCGTATTCTGTAATGATTGTCCTTATATACTGGAACCAATGAAGAAGATATCCGTTACTCGAATATTGCAGGTGAAAGTTTTTCTCAAAATTGTACTACATCACTACGAAAATTTTGTTCGTTCAATTTTTCTTTTTGAAACCTATAGTGTTTCAAATTTCCAACGAACGAAATCGTGAATTTCTTGGCACAAATTCGACAAAACGAATAGAATGATATTAGAAGCTAAGTCGATAGATTGTTCGATTGATTTTCTAGATCAAAGTTCGAACAATAAATGATCTACGACTTGATTCCAGATGCTGGCCAAAAATAGAGCGGAAGAATCTTGCCACGAACTCATTGACTGCCTTTTAGCAAATTACAAGCCCCGCGAGAAAACCGATCCTTCTACGACAATATCTGGCGACGCCGACGTTTCCGAAAATTCGAGTATCGAGATTTATCGGTCAGGGCAGCCAGTATTAAATTAGTATAAAAGACTATTCTATTTTTGTCGCGTATTTCACGAAAAATTGTTTCGCAGAGCGCTTACGAGACATTTAACGCCACCGATCGAAAGTTCCGCCTCGAGAACGGAGTTGGAGGTATCAAATATTGAGAGCATTCAGACATTAGTCAATACTCAAAATGAACAGGTACTGAGGCTGTTAAACGTCGTGCAAGATGTTTCACCGAAATTATTTGGCACTGATGCGTTAAAAACTAGCAAAGGTAAACAAGAAAATCTTTTTCATTGTTTAACTCTTGCCTGGCGCAGGTGTGGCCATTTTTAACATGTGTATCGAATGAATTAGAACTTTATTTTACAGCAACAAAGCGTAGGTTTAAATAAAAAGAATTTTTACCTTTACGTGATAATGAAATTCACTTAAAAAATAAAATTGCTTATACAGTTTAATAGAATAGTAACAGAGAAATATAATCTAGATAGTAATTAATGACGAATATTTCGTCGAATTCTCCCTGACTGTATGTGTCAGAATTAATCGGACCTAGCCTCCTGTGCTTGCGGACTAAATTTCATTCTTAATTACCAATCCGTCTAACATTGAAACCACCAACATTGAAATTACCAACCCGTGAAACATTATAAAATATTCACGGTCGTGAAAGGCGAGACAAGATTGAGAAGCAGTGCGATAAAGAAGGTGAAGAATTATTATCAAGAAGTTGCGTGGGGCGCTCTATCAGGTATTCTGGATCACGTGGTTCTCTGGTGGTCTTCGGAGGCTCTGGCTACTCGTCATAATCATGGAGCACAGCAGCTTAAAGACTGGCTTAGTCAATTCATCCAGAAGAATCATGGTATAAAAGAAATATCAATATGAAACACACACTTAAAAGTTTCACGTAATACAAACAATTACGTATATTTATTAAAATTTTAGTACCACAGACGGTGAGACCAGCGTTACAGAATCTTTGTGATGCACTTGGTTACCACGCCACGATTACAGAATGGGATCAGTTCTTTAGACTGGCTTATACATCAGCTTTTAAATGTCAGTCGAAAGCTTCCTTCACGGAGGTAAGTTCTCTTTTTATTAAAAAAATACTCAAGTAAAGAATAAAATAATATTAATAAATTGCCATTATACATAGCGATATATAGGTTTAGCGATCGGGTACTCTACAAATTAAAATGCTACATACCATGCCTTTCTAATCCCAACACATAGAATGATTCAAAAGGGTTTGTGTGAATTTCCAGGTGTCTGACACGGGCCAAATGTTCGTAGAATTGTTCCAACTGCTCGTTAGGTTGAGCAACGAATGCGAGGCAGGCGGTGAATGGGTGATAGGAGCACCATTGATAGAGCTACCACTATCGGAACAGATCGTCATCCTCCATCGATTAGATCATTCGGTACATACAGCGAGACTATGGATTGTGCAGGAGGCGAAAATCATAGCTCATACGTGGGAACTGGACGTGTTCTTTCTTTTGGTAAAAGGTGACATAGTGAACTGTCTCGAAGAACTTTCATATTTAAAGGTAAAGCTTAGGCTCATTAAACAACTAGTTATTTTTTAATATTCTTCTTTAACGTATAATTTTCTTCATCAAAAGATTTTACACTGTGTTAAATTATTTTCTATGTTTCAGCTGGCTGATCATACAAGTACATTGTCAACGGATTCTGTCAGTGTTCAGGTATATGTTTGCGCGAAAATGAGAGCGAAAATCGTGTCTGAAGTAAATGTCAACATAGATTTACTCCAGGTAAGCGATGATTTGTAAGTGTTCGGCAGCTCTGCTGAGGTTTCTGTTTTTATATACTTCCTGTTGTTTTTCCACAGAAGTGTACCGGAAAGTGTGTAGAAATTCTGGCAAAAATCTGCCGCGTGGTCAGCCTAGCGAATCTACACATGTGTTTTCCACGGTCAAGTTACTGGAGGAAAGGGAGCGACGTCGCTCCAGTGACTGCTAGTCTTTACGTGGAGTCGTATTTCGGTAAGCAAATCGCTCTTACACGTACGCTTGATTCTCTAAAGCTGTCTATTCCGCAGAGAAAGTATTGCTTCCGGTGTTAGAAGTTATTGAAGACCCCGAGACGTCGAATATGATTCTGAAAATTATGTGCGAGGCATGGCTGGATTACATCTATCTGCATCGTATTAAATTCAGGTAAATCGTCAGCTGATCCTGATCTTTATTTCCGGTAAAAAAAAGTGACAAGAAGAAGCGAAATAGAAACACGATACGATATAAATTAGATTTTACATTTTTAAAAATATCTTTTAGCGAATATGGTGCGTTGCAATTGCTTACGGACTTCGCGTACGTATCGAAATGGGTGACAAATTGCCCGATTATTTCTCAGAATGTACGAGATCATCTTTTGAAAAACGAAGTGCTGCGACGATGTGAAGGAGTGGGTCGATTGCTCCTTCGACATCCTGGCGAGGCTATTTCTATGCGTAAAAGACTCAGTACGAAATAGAATTATCATAAAATTAGGGCGACTTGAATTCGAAATGGTAAGAAAAGATCTTTTACTCTATCTAATGTTTCAGCCAGAAGAACAAACGAGCATGGATCGCCCGAATCCCCGGGATTGGAACGCATGCCAGCGGAAATGTACGTCCCCAACCAGGAACAATGGCTGGAGCTTCGTGCCTCGAAAAGATACAACTTTTGTTGCACCGAATGACCAAAACATTTTAACGAATTTATTATATGAAAATAATCATAAGATTTTAATATTTAGATCCAGCTTACTCGTTTCCAAACCAACTATACTATAATAATATAATAACTAATCAACTAAATCAACTTGCTATAATCTTTATTAAATCGACTTAAAGATAGATGTCTCATCAGCTTATTCTAGTCGTTTTAGTAGGTTTTTGTGTTTGTCTTCGTTATTTTTTCGCGCTTGCTCTTTCATTTTTCATTTAAACTTGAATAAGAATATCGAGTATCTGGATGCAACTGCAATGTTACGGACGAATTACGTAACGCATATAGGCTAATTCCGCGCGCGTATTGTTCCAACAAAGCCGGAAGATCCCCGGTGCGAATTCAAGCGAGTTATGCGTCTGCGAAGCCCGTTAACGGAAAGGAAACCTTTCGGCAAACCTTCGCGCGTCACGTATTAAGTTACGCATCTCCATACGTTACGAAATAAAAAGGGACAATACGTTGTATAAGATTTAATTAGCTGAACGTCGACTATTGACTGCCTGCTGGAAATTAGTCGAGTCTTTGCTTTAGAATCTAACGCAACGCTTTTTTTAAGTTTACCGTGATGAAACGGTCTAGATTATCGTTGGTCCGTTGATTTTCGTATTTGATCGACGGAAGGACTCGGTTAATTACACCCTGTCACGTTTACGACGCGTCGAAGATTGTAATTAGCGGTGGATGCACGACGATCGATGTGCCAGTTCAGCCGCTTTCATAATTACTGCCTAGCTATGCAGAGAGGAGTTGGATAATCAACAGGGAGCCCGTTGCTTGGGTTGATCGTCGATTCGACACGTGACAGCAGGCCATCGGATTTCCCACGATTATCACTGATAAATCGATTTTTCCTCACCTACTGCGGAAATACTCGTGTTCATCGCGTTGCTTTGCTAATAATCGTTTCTGGAAATGTACCAATGCTCGTGAAAACGTGAGTATAGATAGTTTTGACGATATAAGCGGTTTTGAAATTGGTCGTGTATTTCTTTGACGTCTTCCTAAGTTACATTTTTAATTATTATAATGTAGATTATTGCTATTTTAAGATGCAAAGATGTCGATTATCTTTTTCGAAACGAAGTTCCGCTTCTCGACTTCAACCCATAGACATCGCAGGATAAAAATGCGACGAGGCGACTTGTATTTCATTCTAGTCCGTCGATCCTCGATTCTTCTTATGTAACACGAATCGGTCAACTTGCATAGCTAGTGCACTGTATGTATAATGTATAGTGCGCTAAGCATAGAACGCTCGCGGGATAATAGATATCTCGATAGCAGTGGCCCGTCAAGGCGTTCGAACTTGCTTGATTCACTTGCTTGAATTGCTTGAATGTGAGGATTTGCGGATGATAAGGATAATCCCGATTTAATTGCCTTTATTTTCGACCGTTGCCCCCGTTGGTATTACGTTAATAGCCTATTTAGAAACTTTTATGCGTTCGTTTCCTTCTTTCGACATTATTCACGCGTTTACGATCCTAATTCGTAGCAATTCGAATTTTTCCAATTCTTGGTAAGTTTCGAGTAAGTTTAGGAATGAGCTTTTGTGATTTTCGAATATTTTAGAATTTGATTGATTGCGTTAGAATGATTTCGTATAGTGGTGGGTTTTGAAACGTTCAGGTGTTTGGCAATTTATATGATACTTCATCACCATATCGAGACCAGTATCGTTCGTATCGCGTTTCACCATCGAGTTGGAGCCTGTTTACTGCTATTCCATTCTTCATCCGTCAGTAGTTTTTACAATTTTTTGGGCAAAAGTGAGCATCGATCCTGTCATGTGATTCTTGTAAACACAACTATAGAAATGGTAGTTAAGTTCGTTTCCCTTGCTAAATATCATCATAAGTATTCTATTTTCGGTATATTTTACATATTTTTACATATTATATACTTTCCATATATTTTTTCATCTCTAAATTTCTCGAATCTTGATGTTGATACAAGATGGATCTTATTATAATCTTTGAATTCGATGATAATATATTAATAAATATCACAAATATATCTTCCATTTTCATGATTAAAGAATTAAAGGTAAAGGTAATAATATTTTTCAACGTTCTCAAACAATGAGAAATAGCATTAATAACTTTCTGACGAAGGGATGCAGCGTAGAGAGCGACAGAAAGCATCTTGCTGTGCCCAAGAGGACAGGAAGTTCCGATTTGCGTCGATTCCTCCGCGGTAAACCGAGTCGACTCGAACCGAACGGAGTCGAGCTGCGAAACTCGCCAGTTGTCCACGCCAGTTCACTTTTGTTCGCCATTGTGATCATCAACACACTACGAGTATTTTCCTCGAGATTTCTTTTTGTCGTTCGCCAGTGAGATATTGTCGTTCGGACCATGTACGCGGATAGAGGAGTTAATGAAAGGACGTCGCTTACGAGACCTCTGGATTCCCCGGACTACGTGGAATTCGCGAGCCTGCTGAGGACCCGGAAGACTCGAATCAGACAGTTTCAGTGCTGCATCTGTGCCGCTGTAATGTAAGTCTTCCTATATTCTCCAGAAAAAGAGACCTTGCTTGTCTTATATTTCTTTATCTTTTTCTTATTAAAAAGATGTGGAGAGATGTTGGAAATACTGAAAGATCGAAAGAAGTATGAGAAGGAATTCTCTGTTTTTTAATATTTTCTTATTTCTTTATCCTTCTCTTTAAAGAGATGGGGATGGTCGTTGAAAATATCTGAAAATTGAAGTACGGAGACAAGTTCCCTCTAGCGAAGGTATTTCTTAATATTCCCATATTTCTTTATTTCTTTCTTTAAAAAGATAAAGAAACCTGTTAAAATTATAGAAAGGTTGGACTGTGAGTGTAAACTATCTTCATTCTTTTTATCGTTTAACATTCCTTTGTTAGTGTGACTTAATTTTTATCATTTTCTTGGAAAGAAAACATGAACACTCCTTTATTTATGTGATCTATTGGATCTTCTTATTCTTCGTATTTCCTTATTCATGCAATTTTAATAAAAATTGTCATAAACAATTTTTTATTTATCAGAGTGTATCTTTTTATATCAGATTGGATTGGAATAGTTTTCCAGTAGGGATGATAAGCGTATTATTGCCTGTCGCTGGAATGTTCGATGCTTTGCATGTATTATAAGATGCGATTTGCAACTGGACGATGCTAATCCAGCGTTCGAAAGCATTAAGAATTTGCGTCTGTAATTAAGCGTGTTTATATAATTACAAGAGAAGGTTACCTTGCATGCGTGATGCGATGTAACCAGTCGTTTAAACAAATAACATGCGGATGAGGCATACATAATCAATCACAATCAAATAAACAATATAAACACCTTTTACTTAAAAATATTCGTATAATTAATTAAAATTGCACAATTAAACCAATATTATTAATGAAATTATACAAATCACGAATCAAAAATTACCAGTAATAATACATTTTCTTCTATAATAGCAACAAATTTAGAAATCAAATAAAACTTTACAAACAAATCTTACAAATTACCAATTAATTGATTACCTTTTTCGACGTAAAACTTTAAAATTATAAAAAGGAGCACTATAATTTACAACCAGTAGTTTGTCAATTTACTAATAGTATTAACTGGCAAATTATTGCGCAAGAGAGTTCTATTCGATAATAAAACGAAGGGAACAACAATCAGGAATTCATCAATTTTTTATGATACCGCACGATACCGAGATAATTGAATTTTCCAAGTTAACCCTTTTGTCCGGGACGGTTGAGACGACTTCTGAGCGCATTTTCGATTCGGAATCCACATAAAGGAACGCTGTACGAGTTCACTAGTACACCGACCATTACCATCGTCACTTCGTGTAGGGAAAAAAACCATTGTGCATCGAGTCCCCACCGTAAGCGGATACTTACGTAAAATCATCGCTCACCTCGAACCACCGCCTGACCGGCCGATCGTTTCAGTTCGGTCTTGGAACGCGTGCAACCAGGAATGCTTTCCACGGAGAAGACCTCGTTGACCGGCGACAAGCCAGCCAGGGTGTACTACGTGCATGACGCGTTGCCATTTTATTCCCATCACAGGAGGCAACGGCTGCAGCTACGATGTTTCACGTACACGATCGCGGTGTGAGTCACATTTCCATCGTCTTTGCTTCTATCCTGTTGTCCTTATTTGTGTTCTTGCGCTTCCAGTTTGAATCTCGCGCACCTTGTGATTTTTATCAAATGAGTAGAAATGAAAAATAATATTTAGAATCATATAGAAAATAATATAGTTCGGTTTGGTTTGATGTAGTCTCATCTTTTATCTTTTGATCGAGATTCAAATTTTGATTACTCGTCGATTATATGTACGGTATTTTTGTCGTAGGAGAACGACGTCGTCTTGTTTCGTGCGATGTTAATTTGACACCTTTCATCTTGCGTTTCTGTTATGTTTTTCGATTTCGGTTCATTTGACTATTCGTAGATTGTTGGTACTTTCGACGAATAACATTTGTAAAATGATTAGCTGCAGTCTATGTATCTGATTCGATTCTAACGTTTTGGAGAGTTTTCAGATTATATCGCAGTAAAGTGGATCCGTGCAACAACGAAACCGCGGTTTCTATGCTGCGGTTTCGTCTGGGCGTAACTCGAACACGTGAGACGGGTTTACGACAGATTCATCATGGGGCAATTCTGTCTTGCTTATTAGAAATCATCCACTCTGTTTCATTTTACAAGCTTTCAAATTTCAATATATTCACTTAAATAACCTCAGACAATAAGACAGTGGATTATACGTGTAGAAACTTCCGTTGTTTGGAGATTTTCCGTGACACAAACGAGCATTAAGAACAACAGCTCGTCCTTATCTCATATCTCATTTGCAGAGTAAAACACCTTGCAATTCGTTTACGAGGTACAAACAGTCTTGTATGGAACTCGGCGTCTTGCGCATAGGTTGATTAGCGTTACGTGATGCTGGCCTTGATTACATGCGCGATTGTACGGTGACAATACGGTTGGCCACTGTTACAACTTTTCAAACAGCTCTTATTTCATCCTGGTGGTATTTAAATCGATGCTTCTTCGATAAATTCACTTTTACGATTCGTCTGATTTATGTATTGAACGTCATTCTTAAAACGAAAGTTTGTTTTGATAGCCTTTTGTTATTATACAATTTATCGAAAAATAACTATCTTAATTGTCGAGGAATTATCGAAGGATGACTATCTTAATTTCTATGCACTTTTGATAAATTAAACATTTTGTAGGCAAAGTGACGAAATTTCATCCTTTTTCTTCGAAGCGAATTTTTATTTTTATTGAAAAAAGTTATAGGCAATTGAATTAACGAATGAATTGTATAATTCAATAAAGTCATCGATATCACAGAAGCTTTTTACATGTTTTAGAAGCTCTAGAATAGTACAAAATTTACCTTTGGATGTAAACAATCCAGTTTGCCTATGAAGGATAAAAAAATATATATCTAATTATCAAAATATAGCTCTTTAAGCTCTTGTTGCACTTTTATTTCAGAGCGATCTTCACTATGGCCCTTATAGTGACAGTAAGCTACTCCGTGAGCCACGATATGATAGACGTCGGTCCAAACTTCACCACCTCTTCCTCCGAGTCTACCATGAATCTCACAAGCACTTTAAAATTGGGCATTGCTCCTGGATCTGGGTCCTACACCCTCTTCAGCAATCCTTCCATCGTCCCACCTTCTAATTCTATCTTTGTGTCTGACAAAAACACAAAAGATACTGCTACGCCAAAATTAACAGACGATGAGATAAAGATAGGGCTGGAAGCAGGTCGCCAAGCAGTAAATGAGCGACTTTTTGCAGACGTTACTGCGTTGATGTCTCCATTACCCTCACCATCGCCTGAAATGAGGCATCGTTACGCAGTAAGCACTTGCACGAGTGTTGGAACACTAGCTTTAGCGGCTGTAGCAGAACTTGCAGCGACTAAAAGAATCGAAAGTTCAAGGACAATCTTTGGAGCATCCTCTGCTATTGGAAGCTTCTTCGACGCAGGCTGGCAGTTTCTGGGTATTTGCAAGCAATTCACCACCCCAGAATGTCCATCTAGTAAATATAGAACCTTCGATGGAAGTTGCAATAGACCAATGCAATGGGGAGCCACCATGACACCATTCAGAAGAGTTCTAGCGCCTAACTATGCCGATGGTGTCGAAGCTCCTCGCAGAGCAGTTACAGGAGCCGAGTTACCCTCAGCAAGGGAAGTTAGTTTGAAGGTTCACAAGCCTTCACCAAGTAGCAATCCTCATTTCACAGTGATGTTAGCTGTTTATGGACAATTTTTGGATCATGATATCACCGCTACTGCGATTAGTCAGGGTATCAATGGTACTTCTATTTCTTGTTGTCCACCATCTGTTGGTCATCCTGAGTGTTTTCCTGTTCCTGTATCTTCTGGAGATCCTGTTTTCGATGTAGCTGGGAGAACGTGTATGGATTTCGTCAGATCTGCACCCGCACCCCAGTGCAAACTGGGTCCCAGGCAACAGTTGAATCAGGTGTGTACTTCCGTTTTTTCAAAGTTTAATGCTTGTCCGCATAAATCGACATTTTAACGCTATGAGCATTAATTCTTATATTGTATAATGAGAGACGTATAATGAGATTCCATTCGAAGGACGGTGTCAGTCGTGATACAGGACGACGAGAAATTGCTATCGGGATGGATGAAAAATTCCCTTGGAACAATGAACGATAGGCGCGTCGCGTTGTTAATTAACTCGATTATCGTCGCATTGATGAGGCGAGTTTTGATCGTAATTACGTATTCGTTATCTCCGTAATAATGATATCGCACAATAGTGATCTAGACAATGGGAACAAAATTACACTGTTAAATATACTTGTTCGTTTCTCTTTGATTCCAAAAAGTCAAACCTTTCATATTTCAAAATGAATATATATTATTTTGCACAGGCAACTGCGTTTATTGATGGCTCAGCAATCTATGGATCTGATCAGGATACAGCTCGTAAGTTGCGAGAATTTTCTGGCGGTCGACTGAGGATGCAATTGACTCCGGACAATCGAACTCTCTTACCACCTAGTATGAATCCTAACGACGGCTGTAATCGTGAAACTGAGAAGTTGAGGGGCAGGTACTGCTTCGCAGCAGGCGACGCCAGGGCAAACGAGAACCTGCACTTGACGACGATGCATCTGCTCTGGGCGCGACAGCACAATAGAATCACCGAGCAGTTGACTAAGGTCAACCCTTCTTGGAATGACGAAACGCTATACGAAGAGTCTCGACGTATAGTGGGTGCTCAACTGCAACATATTACCTATCAGGAATTCATACCTATCATCTTAGGAGAGCAAGAAACGAATCTACGTGATTTGAAGCCTCTCAGGTCCGGCTATAGACAGTGGACCGTAGATGACTCTAATACTGACCCAAGTATAGCTAATAGTTTTGCAGCAGCTGCCTTTAGGTTTGCTCATACTTTGTTACCTGGCTTAATGAAAATGACTGACGAGCAAGAAGGAACCTCCTCTTATGTAGAACTGCACAGAATGTTGTTCAATCCATATAGTTTGTACGCAGAGGGTGGAGTGAAGAGTTCAGTCACCTCAGCTACGAGAAATATGATTCAGATGTCATCCACCCATGTCACTTCTCAATTGACCAATCACTTGTTCGAAGATCCTATTGCTAATGTTACTGTTCCCTGTGGCTTGGATTTGGTATCGTTGAATATTCAGCGAGGGAGAGATCATGGACTTCCTGGTTACATTAAATGGAGGGAATATTGTGGATTGGGGAAAATAAAAAGTTTCTCTGATTTGGAAGGACACCTGGATCCGCAGGCCCTTCAAGAGATTTCCTCATTGTATGGGTCGATTTATGATATTGATTTATATACTGGAGCTTTGGCTGAATTACCTAGGGCTGGTGGTATCGTTGGTCCCACTTTTACGTGTCTGATCGCTGATCAATTTGTTAGGTTGCAGAAAGGGGATAGGTTTTGGTATGAAATGCCTGGACAACCGCATTCATTCACAGAAGGTAAGATAATTGTTGATTATACCTAAAATTTATATTCTGAGTACTAAGATGTCTGAGGAAGTTCTTAATTTTTTTAGAATCGAATTATTTTTAAAAAGAAGAGATTTTTTTATCAATTACTAATCGGTTAGAACAGTTATTGAATAAAAAACAAAGTACCTTAAACTTGACTGGAATTTATAACTGAATTTTTTGTTATTTTCCATTTTTCAATAAAACTTTCCCAAACTTTTAGGCAAGATTAGATAAGATTGTCACATGCAATTTCACAATGTATAATAAATTTATGTTGTATTGCAATATTTATTCATGCGTTTCCATTCTTCTTCTTTTTTCAGACCAGCTTACAGAATTACGTAAAACCTCATTGGCGAGGTTGATCTGTGACTGTTCCGACGGTGTAATACAAACTCAGGTGGAAGTGATGCGAGCAATAAGTGCAGAGAACCCCATGATGTCCTGTGAAGACATCCCAGGGCCATCCTTTGAACCATGGAGGGAATACAACTCAACATCCCCAAAATTACAAGTTCCTTTCATGCCAGTCAATTGGACGCTATTAAAGAACAATATTAATGCCACAATCAGAGATATCGTGACCTATATCAACAGTTCTAGGACTATGATGGACACTGACTGGTTAGCCTTCAAGAATTACATAAACGATACATTCTTTGATCTTCAAAACCAACTATCTGGTTTGCATCCCCTGGAGGTAGATGATCCTACGTCCATGGAAAAATTATCAATGGATTCTGATAGTTTTATTTTAAGAGCACCACGATCACCAAATATGTATCAAGATTGGATCACATTTAAAAATAACCTGGTAATGTCATTGAATGATTCTATACAGACGATGGGCGGTGGACCAGCTGCAGTGACCAAATGGATAGCCTTTAAACAGAATGTTATCGATCAATTCGCTGATTTAAGGAACCGGATCTCGTCTTTGAAGGCAGATATTACTCCGGAATTAGAGACGAAGAAGAAAGAGCAAGAACAAGCTTTGATGAATAAGAATAAATTAATAGGGACTTCGAGTATCAAGAAGATTTCAGCAATTTTTGATTGGAAAAACTTTAAGGATAATATTATATCCTCTTTAGATGATAGTATTATGAATATAGGCGACAATATGCCCGCCCCTAGTGATCCAGCTTGGGCTACTTTAGGAGATGATATTAAAGACCGACTTTTTGCTTTTAGGGACAAGATCGATAGTCGGAGATCTACTACAGTTCCTACTGAATTAGCCATGGGGAAATCAGATACTAATGACGATTGGATAAATAATAAACCTGATATAATTAAGACTGTAAACGATGCTGTGAATAAGATTAAGAACGAAATGCCACCACCAGCTGATCCAGCATGGGCTATGTACAGGGATGAGATTATGAAAAGTTTCTCTGCTTTCGAGAGCACTCCAGCACGTATAGAACTCGCAACATTATCCACCATAAATAAAATTTCTCAACGTGAATATCTAGGAACTTCTTCAGCAGACAAATTTAGTAATATGGAATTATCTAATTTGACTGACGATTGGTTACAATTTAGAGCTCAAGTCAACGATTCCTTAAGTAAAGTGATCCAGGACATTCAGAGCAAGGAACCAACAGAGATTGATCCTATTGCTTGGGCTGTTTTCAAAGATTCAACTAAGTCTGATTTCGCAAAGTTAAAAGATGAAATTGGAAGTATGAAGGCTGAATGGATTGCAGAAATAAGCAAATTACAACCAAATAAAAATTTTTCGAATCTCCAAGCTAAGTTTAACAAATCTGAAGACTCGTCTAGGTCTGATTATATTAAATTTATTAAACCAGTCATTCCTCCTGATGAATGGGTCGACTTTAAGAAACAAATTAACAATACTGTGATGAATATTCTTAATACTGCGAATACAACAGATAGATGTAACTTTGATGACCTCCACGAAATGTTCAACGAATCTTTCACCGATCTGAAGAACGAAATATCAGCTCTGAGGAGTTTGGTCAAGGATACTTATAATAACAAAACCGCAGCTGATTGGATTAGCTTCCAAACGAAGTTGAATTTTACAGTGAAGGATCTAGTGGATAGTTTAAAGAAAGAAGCTCAGCTACAAACAGGGAATGTGACGAGGATTTTGTTCGAAGCTAAAGACAAGTTGTCTGATCTTGAACCACCAGTGAATTCAGGCTTGACTCCGTCCACAAAATGGATTCAATACGCTTTACGAATAAATAAAACAATTTCAGATGCTTTAGAAGGCATCGACAGCCAGAAACACGCAGCACTGATGATTAGTGCCGCTAAACCAGAATCATCATCATCAGATAATCCTAAAAATCTTACGAATTGGTTGATTGTTCCTTGTCTTGTGAGTTCGCTCCATGTGTTCACTGTGGTATCAAGGCTTCAAATTCGCATGTAAAGAAATTACTACTATTTTTTATTATGCTTGTTGTATATATTCTATTATTTATAGAAATTAACTTTTATTACACACTAACAAAGAGATAAGTATAGGAGGAAGGAATCAAAAGGAAAGTGAGAGTGTCATTGGAACTGACGTACCTTTTCAATGATCGCGCTTGAAACATTAATCCCAATTAATTAACAACAACAACAAGGATAATAATAATTAATATGAATCTACGTGGCGAGACTTAATAACAGGGCAGTGCCTCTTTTTACCCAGAAGTCCGATCCCCCTGGACCTGCGTTTAAATCGACCGCTACTACGAACGATGGTCTTCCTTGATCCCCGCTTCTTTGGGGGTAATAATAACAGGGACATGTGTAGAGTCCTGTGCAGAGAAATCGAAAAAAAGTATGTAATTACTTGAATTAATTAGAAAATCGTAATTTCAAACGAAAATTCTTTTCATCAATGTGGCGAACAATTTCTTTTCGAATAATTTTTATATCGTTGTCGTCGTTGTTACCTCTGGTTCTCTTTTTAAGCTCTTCCGCGGGTCGGAAGTGAATCACCGGCATGTTGCAAACAAGTTGCATAGGGAACGGTTCGACGAGGACACTGTTCCTCTTGTCCCAGCCAGCGCCTTCCAGAAAGATAGAGCGTATGTACACGCCGTCCTGTAATGGAATGTACACACGGTTAGAAGCATGCACACACGCCGCCACTTTCCTAGCTATATCACTACGATGAATTTTTTATCCCATCTATTTTTCCGCGGTAGGTTCCTTCTTTCATCGAAGGAACGCTCAAACGGCGACCGAAAATCAGAATAATTAAATTGATTTTCCGCATGTTTGATGTGTTTTGCTTATGTTCTTTTTGATTTTTAAAATTTCTTTTCAAAGTTTAAAATATGAAGTCGATTGAAGTTAGGACGGATATAACAAGATGTATTTAATATGAAATTACCATCGGTGGTTCGATTATGGCCGACTCGTCAATGGTAAAAACACTGAATTCCCAGGACAGGGAATCGATAGAGACGTTCCAGAGCCTGGCGGATGTCTGCAATACAGCGGTAAGGAAGCCGGTTGGGAACGTGAATGCGGCCAGCCAGAACAGTAGCGGCGGATGAGTAGTTCGAGCCCATTCATTGAAGTGTTCCACCCTGCTGACTAAATCCCTTGTCCAAGCACCCAACAGTTTCAACGACGGATACATTGTCAGCCAAATCGAAGGGACTCGACCTTCGTGTACACAGGTAAAGATTTCCTCAAGGTTTGATGACATCAACACCAAACCTTGGATCGCGAGTTGAAGATCTTTCAAGCTACTGCGAGTCTTTTGCAGCAGAATGTTGTAACGTTGTATTTCTTGAAGCAATACTACATCCAATGGTGATTTCTTTGGACCTATTAATTTCTGAGCTGTTTCGTAATCGATGTCGTTTGGTATTCTCGATAGTATGTCCATGGTTAAATGAGTAACCTTAAGAAATGAGAAATTGATGTTGATTTTTATGTCTGTTAAATTTTTTATAGCGGAACGAAATTTGAGTTATTGCTCGATCTAGTTTGTAGACCTCCAGTAACAATTAGTGACAGAGCTGCTATGTTTTATTTTATCTTATTTCTAGCAGTAAAAATCTAGCGAATCTAGTAAAAGAAATGCTATGTAAACTGTTTGTTCCTAGAGAGTTTAGATAATTGAAATTTTCTATTGTCAGTTTTTACAAACCTTTTCCTCCTTAGTAGTTTCTTCTTTGGCAACTGCCTGGACCTGAAGTCCCATCAGAGTTTCGAACATATTTCTGGTTTCCATGATTAAACAGGTGATATCTGCGTTCGGGTGTTGACCGAACGCTTCCGGTTTGTCGATGGTCGGTAGGACCGTGATGAAATCGTGATAGGATGCCAACGAACCATCCCTCGGTATGTAATAGGTTGGTAGCGATGATAAACGATAATAGGGCACAGTCAGGGCCTCCTCGGTGAAATATTGTTGAATGTACGTCATTAGCAAACGACGGTCCCAGTCGTCGGTCACGTGTCCACCGTAACAAACACCTGCTATGAGATACTTCAATGATTCCCATGGCGTCACTGGGTATTCATCAAGATACACTTGCAAGAGATTTTCCGATACCTATGTTTAAAACGAAAAATCAATCGCACAGCTACTATTTTCCACCTTATAATTTTTCTCATATTATATCTTGTTTCTATATATCATTATAATTGAATTTAAAAAACATTCGAATAAAATTATTTTATTGTTTTGATGTTTAGTTGTAGGAAATAGAATCAGATCGATATTTTGGTCGTAGTTCTTAATTGCAGATTACACACGTCTTTAGATTAAATTTTTATTTCATTATCATGATCTGGTTAAGAAGTTTTAACGATCAAGTCTATATTTGTATATTATTGAACAAAGTACTTATACAATGGACTTAAAATCAAAGTGATGTAAGACAAGATTTTGAGAATTTCAAAAGTATCAAGTACTTTTAAAAATATCAAATTATTTTATAAAAACTGGCAGTAGACCGATTTACGCTATTATAATTTTAGGCTCTCGATACTGGATTAACTCTTATAGAATAGCGATTTAATAAATAAAATTGTCAAGTAATTTCAAAAACAGAAACGTCTGTAACTAAGAAATCGAACAAATGAGAAAAATCAGATTTTAGTAACAATGTTAGTAGAATATTTCAATCTTGTCGATGGTCCAATCGCGAACCAGTCGATGAAATTACCACGAAGTCGGAGTCGTTGAAGCTGTAGATGACATTCCAGCCCAATTGCTGGAACTTTTTACGCTCGAGGAGAATCGCGTGGAAGAATACCAGGGCGAACAGAAGCTTCTTGTATTTGGACTTTGCTTGGCACAATTCGAACTGGGTCTCAGTTATTAAGCTGTAAAGTCGTTTCATGTTTGCCTTTAAACCTTTCGGTGGTTCCGTGGTCATCTTTATACCCGCCTGCAGGATCGATATAGGGAATTGGGGACTTGGGCTCGAGCTAAGCCACAATCTGCAATCGATTCGAGACCCTTTCATTATCAACTCAAGCGACACTTGCGATCAAACGCGAACCTGAATTGCGGGTGTATTATGGTTTTACTGGCCCCTAAAGTCTCCACAATCTTGTCCAATTTCGGCATCCAACTTAGCGATAAGTGACAATTCGCTAGGAACACCCAAGCCCCCTCTTTTGCACCTACTTCTATCATTCTGCAAGTAGATTTTTGTGAAATTTTTTATTATTAAATGATACTATTATTAAATTTAGTATTAAAATTGATATTGTTACTAAGTTTAAAGTATAAAACTTGTATCAAAGAAAACAAAGTGGAAATCATGTAAGAAATGAGTCTTCTTCTATATATTCATGCTTTATAAAATTTTATTTCTTATGAATACGATAGTTAAATTCCTATTATTCCTGAAATATAATATCGTTCGATTAATTCGGATTTTTTTTTTCAAGTACATTAATCTACAGAATGACATGTTCCTTAAAAGTCTAAAATTCTACTTTCTTTTGTATAAAACCGACCTAGTGGCAATGGGCGCCTGTCCTTGACCCAGAGACAGAGTCATAAAGTGGTTAGTCATTTCCTGGCTGTCGACTAGTTGCATCAGGGTGCTCGTAGGATCCACGCCGGGCGAGAGGACGAATATAAGCGGAGTCTGTGCTACGGAATCGTCGAGCACTGCCTTCAGGTCGAGTACCGGTGGCTCGACGAACCTTTGACCGAGATTTAGCACGATGAAGTTCGCGATACAGAAGGAAATTCTGTCAGGACGGCAGCTACGTATTACTAGCATCTTCTGAAACACGTTGCAATTCGTCTCCCACTCTGCTACTAGGGGTGTGTTTTCTGGTTCCGTGTTAACGTACCTAAATATTATTTGATTTTTATTTTATAAAAATAGTAAATTTTTAAATGGTGACTTTTAGACGATTTACCAATCATGTGGTTTCGTATTAATATACCTAAATATTATTCAATTTATAAAATTATTATAACATTTTATAATATTAAATAAAATTATAATTAATATTTCACAAAAATAATAAATCGGACTGTTTGATATAACAATTTACAGGAAACGCACCAATTATGCCAATCTCGTGGAAACTGTTCAAACGAAGAAACAATTCCATGAAATCCAGCCAGCTTATCGAGTTCTGTGATATTATCCCAAGTTTCATCGGGCAACCAGCCAATCGGCTTATCTGGCTGATTTTCTCTGTCCAGAACGATTCCACCACGCAGCAAGAACGCATACTCGTTAGGAATCACCTTATCTTGTGCGTCCAAGATCTTCATACACATGTTAAAGGAAAAGAGTAATTTGTGTTGTTCGAAGAGACCTCGACACGTGTTCCTGATTCAACGAGAGTTGTCTTTGAGTGGTAATAGCGCAATATAAAATCAACATTTTTATACATGAATTTATTTCATCGTTTTGATTTTTGCGATCGAGCCTATGAACGTTACTCACATATTTCGTGACATTCTGTATAGGGCTATACGTACTTGTACAATGCATAAGTGTGATATTCGTTTAGATTCTCGATTCTTTCAGGGAGCTTTATACTTTTCGCACTCTTGTCGATCGACAGCATAAATAAGGTAATATATGCGTCCAAGGCGAATTGGTACATCGGATCAATAAAACTCATGTCGTTCAAGACGAAGAAGAGGATCGCGGCACGATGTGCACAGGACCTGTATTCTTCTCTGGCAAGGTCTATCTCCTTCTCTGTTTGTTCAGACACTACCAACGATTCCTCGATAGAGGTCGAGGTCGCCTTTGACGATTGCAACGTGCTCAGTAAATCCAGGTCGTCCAGTAGAGTGTCTCCGGCCACGTTCAGTAGACTGTATGAAATCACGGCACATATAAATACCATATGCTTCCTTAACTCTTTGGAAGTTGTGAAATCTTTTTATGTCCTTAGATAGATATATCGTAAAAGTTGCTGACAAAGAACAGCTGTCGTATGAAGACCACAAAGACAGTCGTAATATCCTGTTACACTGTTAATTCTGATCATTGTAGTTAGATGTATCCGTAATTCTGTAATTGAAACATATCTTGTTAAAAACGAGCAACTGTTTGGTAATGCTTCTCAATAGTATCATGTATCCATTCGCAAAGATCGATGCTGCGATATAAAGATATAGATTTAAAAACATTTTTTCAAGTATACCGTGATCTTTGACCCAACTGTTAGTTCTGCAACTTCCACAGGGTTAACTCTCGTGTTACGTGCGCTTTATTTCCAACGTATTATTATCATGTTACAGAGGAAGGGATCAAAAGAAGCAAAGGATATCTTACTGGAGTATTTTGTCTTCGAGTTCTTTGAGAGTTCGTTTATTGGACGAGATCGTGAAGACCAGATTGTCCTTCTGTTCTTCGAGCTGCGGCTTCTCTTTTCTGACCACGATTCCCAAGAGCTGGTCTTCCAGTCCTGCGCACAGGATAATAAGGTTCTAGACTTTGTCTCCTCTGGCTACCTCTTCCTCTACCGCCCTCTCGATCTAGTTCGCCTCCCGTTCATCCTTCTCTCTGTGTCCATCTTTTTCGCTCTCTATTATCTACCCTTTTCCAACTGACGCACGATAAGACAATTAGTTACCCTGTTCCTTAATGGCGAAGTTACATAACGTCGTTTTAGTGGATATCTCCGGGGCGTAATGGGGGTTCGCGAGTTTCGTCGTGATGAAGAGCCGGAACTTGTCGTGGTAGCTGATCATCTTTTCGTTGAACTTGATCATCATCTGGTTCTCTGTACAGTCAGAGAACACGTACTGTAGATGGACGCGATTTAGCGTTGGAAGGTAAAGTTTACACGTTTCGAGTGCCAACATATGCAATTGGAGAGACCTTTAGAGGGATAAGGACTTTCAATTCGGAATTATCTCTTCCTGTTGCTCTCTAAAGTATACGTATTAATTTTTGACGATCATACAGCAACTTTCATTAATACGGAAGCTGTTATTAATTTACTAAGAAAAAAGTAATAGGGATTAATATCATATATACGGATTTAATAAAAGGTTATAAACAGAATATTTATTTGTAAATTATCATTGCAAAATTTAAATCTTCTCTATAAGACGAAAACGATTCTGAATACAGCCATTATACACAGAGCACAGCGTTTTTATTGAATTTACGTTTAACTGCATTGACTGACAATGAGTCTTTGATGCTTCTTCCATTTGAATTGCTATTGAACTCCAATAATTTCATGATACTTTTACATACCTATTTTCACTATTGCTCGTTCAAGGATCGGGTTCAATACCGGATCGATCGTTTCACCGATATTTTCTAGTAGAACTGGTTTACCATATTGGATCGCGTATTCTAATACTCTGACGAAGTCTGGTTGGCCGAAATCGATCACTTTTAGAGACTATGACCGCGAAAAGATCGAAGAGATTTCGCTTAAGAATGTTTGTGTAATTAAGATTCTTTTGTAATTTGTTTGTTTCCTAGATTGGATCGCAGATGCTTACGTTCTTGGCCTCCATATTTTTCAGCCATTTCACTGCTTGGCATTGTGGATCGATTACTAATGGCCACCTTGTACCTCTGACCACAATGATACCGTTCTCAGTACTAAAATCATCGGATGGTAATCCTTGCATGTTCCAGTCTCTGATGACCGCAGGGTCGGCCAGGAATTGTTTCACATCGAGCTGGGGTGACGTTGGAACTTCTTTTTCTTGCACCTTCGAGTTCGTTTGCGGACACCATTGGAAATTAGAGAACAAGAACATCGATACATTTTGTTTATTAAATTTTATATCACTGCCGACTACTTTTCAAAAAAGTGGTCATTTTTCCAGAAGAATGTTGGACGATCACCCCGCTGTCGGAAATCTCAGAGTAAAACTATTTTGCAATCATCCTTCTGGAAGAATGATAATCATATCTAAATAAAACTTTATATTAAAAGAGCTGGTATGGTTATTTTCACAACTGCACGGCAACATATATGATACACAATATCTAACCATCTTGGATTTAAACGGACGCGGAAGGTTTTCTGCCCTCTTGGACACATTCGCGAATTATGACGATTACTTTCGACCATTACGATGGAATCATTTAACTCACCTCTTTCATCCAGATGCTTATCAGTTCCTCTCTGTAATTGGATACGAACGGGCCCAAATAGGACACAAAGGCGGTGGATATTAGGCAATCACCTGGCAACCAGTCAAAGAACTCGGCCAGCGAAGCAACCGTGTTCTCCCATCGAATTCGCTCGCCTGAGAGACCGTCGACTAGCATCGCGGCTCGCTCCAGTTTCAACTTCAGTAGTTCCGCCTGAAAACACGCGGAACTGAAAGTAGAATCGAGTCAGCATAGTTGAAATTTAGTCGTTGGCTCGTCCGCGAAATAAGACCACCAGATCAGCTGTGATCGTTCGAGTACACCCTATCGATTCGACTTTCGTTGTGGAATTCTGGTCAGAGCTGAAAGAGCCGCGGAGTTATTTCGTTGGAAAATATATTTAAAATAGGATCGAAGAAGTAAATTGAATTCTTACCGAATTAGAAAGAAATAGAATAGCGCGAATGAAATTTAAAGCAGATATGTAATATTACAAAGCTTTCATTTTGCCAGTCAACCTTTAACTACGATATGATTCGTTATCGCGAGATATCGAAAGAAATTTTGAACCGCGAAAGAGCCGCAAACATGTAAGACAAATATCAGTGGAGGGACTTTCTCGGGTCAGGACCAAAAAGTAATTCGAAAATTCGCGCTGAACGCAGTCCGTGCAAATACGCGATGCTGATGATATCTGGTCTTTAAATAGCGAGCAAACGAAACTTTCTGCCAAAGCGCAAATCCGTGCAAATAAAACTATATGGGAGAGGCACAGCCGAGGCCACTAGACGTTCATGTAGTTTCAGTTTCGAAATGGGGATTCAAATCGAGACGATTATTCAGCTACTCGCCAGCTTAATTAACTCTTCTTTCTCCTTCATCTTTGCGTCGTACATCTCCTGCAGTTTCTTCAGCTTCTCTTGCAATTTCTGCAACTGTTGCATCGCTTCTTCTAACGCTTGTTCCTTCTCTTTGAGAGATTTCAACGCAGCCTGCAATTTTTCCCTCTTCGGTGCTACGATTCTGCGATTTCAATGGCGTATTTTTATCTAGTCTATCGCAATTTCTTTCATTTCCTTCGAACTGAGAATAGAAGAAGGAACTCTGTGTTTTAGAGCTTCTTCTGTTTCCGCGCTTCTTAACCTCTTTGCAAATGCTTGCTATTTACGAGGACATCAAAACGCGCATATACGGGCATACCAAGTAATCCAAACCAAACAAAGTATGCTCGATTTTAATAAATTGCTGCTCCACGAAAGATAGAAAATTTTATTCATCGTGAATTTCCCGTATATTCTCCGAAATATATCTATCTATTATCAGCTACCCTTCACGATACGCGTATCACTAGTTGAGAGCCGCTGTTCTATTCCCATTCGAAATATTAATCTTCAAGAGAGATAGATTACCTGTAAAGTTTCCCATATTCTTCCATGGCGATGACCCATATGCAGAGTGATTTGGCTGCCACAGACACCAAACCTACTTTTTCTGGCTCAAATTCCGGGTTTGACGTGTACCTGCTAATTTGTCGAAGTGTCCTGTCGGAGATGTTGTCTTTGTCGAAATCTCGCAGCTAAAAATTAATATGCAGACGCAGAATATTCCGTGAAATTTTGTTTGGAATAGAAAGAGTAGGAAGAGGATCGTTGGTCTGTGTGCTTTTCCTTACCGTGTTGAGGAAGTTCACGTCGGCTAGTTGACGCTTCGACTCCGTCCAACTCGGTTCCGAGGTTTTCAGGATCATCACCGCTTCCATTACCATCTCCACTTTCGGCGGCGGACGCGTGAAAGATCTTATCTCCGCGATATCCTTCTTGCTCAGCGCGTCCAAGGCCTGTGTTACGGATAACAATTGATAGGGTGAGATACGAGGCCAGTATCGTACCGATAAATTCGACTATACATATGGATGAATGCGATTTCGAAGGCAGAACTCGTACGTATTGTGATAAGGGATTCGAGTGGGAACAATCGAAATTTTACTTTGTACAGCGTGTACAACAGCCGGCGAAATTATTCTTACTACAGTTTAATTACTACATTTGACTAATATATGTTTGGAAATTCCATCTCTAATCGAATTGAAGTTTCCAATTTTCCCTCAACTAGTTGAAATACCGTTATACGGGTCACGATCGATGATCGATCGAACGACGAAGCCGAGAGCTGCGTCGCCGCCATACATCCTCCAGGATTTTTCTTAACAAAGCAGTCCATGGAACGAATTTATGTAACACGTCCGGTGTTACTGTCGTCTATAAAACGTACCGACGAACTTTGGCGAGAAACTTTTTCGGACGGCGCGCATAAAACGCGAAGTTGAAGGAACCGAGCGGTCGTCGCGAGCAGGGAAAAGTCGGACGCGACGGCTGCAAATAATAAGGACGTATACCGGGGTCCGCCATCGAATTCACCATTTTACCGAATATTCGAGGCGTAACACCGTTCGATTCACGGCGAAGTAGCGCGCTGCTTAATCACCAGTAGCAAACGAACCGGAACGATATTACCGAGACGATAGAAGAATTAATGTTGGGGAAGGTACCTTCATGGCCTCGTTCAGAGCTGGTTCAACAGTTGCGAGATCAGCTCGAGCGATTTCTTCGAGCTTTTTGCACTCCTTTTGTTCTTCACCGATCCGCTGCGATCGCGCGGCCACTGTCTTCTGTGTCTCGTCCGCGTCGCGACGCTGATTCACTATTAAATCACGTGATAATTGGAACAGAGACGGATTTCCCAGCTTTAAGTATATTCTGAGTATTTTAAATATTTTAAGTGATAGAATTTTTATTATTAAATCACAATATATATAGTGTTAAGGTTTTATGTTTCTGAAAGGAAGATTAGCACGAGTGAATTATTACGTAAGTCAAGATCACGCGAATTTTCCTTGGATTGATCTAATTGCACTTAATGACGATACATCAGCGTTGAGAGGATGACACGTACCGATCGTTACCAGAAACTCTTCGCATTCCCTGGTAGATTTATGAACCTGCTCCTGTGTGACTTCCAGTTCCGTAGCCATTTCGTTCACTTTAACGCGGGTGTCGTCGATCTTCGAGAGACCGTTGCGAAGTTTGTTCGCCTGGATCGCCAAGTCCTCTCTCTTCTCTGCCAGCATTCTGAAACCGAGGGTCATCCAACTGACATGACGTGTCGTTTACCTTGCTGCCTTCCGTTTTCAAGTTATTTTCTATTTTTATACAAGTTTTATTAAATCACGTGCATCCTCAAAAAATATTTTTAAATAATTGCGACGAGAAGAAGAATATTTCAAATAATATCTACGAGTGTTTACTACGCAGAAAATTACAGAACTTTACCAAAGATTTTTGTGGTCTCACTTTCCAAGGAGATTCGTGAATTTTTCAACGAAAACCCTTGTTAAAGAGATTTTGTTGGCTAGCGTGGCAGAGACTCACGTTTTATAGCCAGCAACTAGTTCGAGGAAATTCACTGGTGTCACGTAATTGTAGCGCTTCATCTCAGCAGCCATTCTGCTGGAAAACTCTGACACGGTCTTATGGATCAGAGAGAAAATAGCCGCAATTCCATCCCGCATTCGCTCTTGAAGCGGTGGCAAAGGAATCGCTGTCGCCGATTGTCGAGGTTCCTGTAGAACATTTTGGTTTTACGATGTAAGCTCTAACATTGATCGTACAATTCATCAAATTTCTATTTAACCTCATAACTATGCTCATATGCTTAATATGCCTAAAAAAACACACGATACCAAGGAACAACATACAAATAAAGAAAAAAGAGCGAGGACAGAAAGACAGAATCTTTAAAGCGAAATGTTTAAAAATAAATATAATGTTTAAAATAATTAATAATAAATAATGTTTAAAAATAAATATACAAATAATTTGATAAATATTTAACTTGAAAGAGACTTAAAAACTACCAAGCAAGCAAATTACAACTAGAAGATAAGAACAAAGAGTAAGAGAAATCTGGGATTCCTGTCGCCGGTGTTCCATGCTCGAACACTCGAAGGAGGATACATGATCGAGGCAAATTCAAAAATATTAAGCGCCTGGTTGCCGGAAACGCTTGGACGATTGCATTTCGGAAGGAAGTTTGCCAGACGGGGTGAGGGTGAGTTGTCGAGAGGAAAATAATCGGATTCCACGAAATGGAGAGGACGTGAATGTGGTTCACCCTTCCTTCTCTCTTTCTCTTTAGAGGCGGTGTCTCGATTCCGGAGAAATCGGAATCGAATGGAATCGATCGGCCGGAAAGGAGCGGTAGAAGGCGCAGTCGAAGACCAACCGCTTTATTTTCGCCGGTGATAGTGAGCGTCAGATTGAGATTCATGAGGAACTTGTTGCCAACTTCGAGGAGGGCTTCCCTTGGCCATTCCAGGAACCAATCGATGGTCGTGCAGTTGATCAGGCTCGGGTACTGGCGTAATCTGTTTCTGAACGCGTCTCCGATCGGGCTCATGCATACCACCAAGTGCATATTGGCACGCGCCCGCTCGATCAACAACGAATAGATCGCTTCTGTCGTTGGTACTCGCCCAGCACGTATTACTTCCTTTGTCAGTTTCTTTTTAATCTATCGCACAGAAGGACAGGAAGAATTTATGCATGTACAAGTCTTTCGATTCGTTTTAGATCCATAATCAAGAATTTCATTATGGAAAATAGATATCGCAAATGAAATTCGATAGGAAGGAATAGGAAGTGGATGAAATTTAGTATCGGCAGGAAACATACTTCTTCTATCTCATCACTCTTGTAGAGATTGGCCACTTCTCCCGTGCTCAGTATACTGTTTATTACTTCTAGAAATTGCTCCTCGGTCACTTGCGTGTCGTTGAAGAGGAACGTCGTGGGTTTCTCTTCCACGCCTGTTTTTGAGTATAGGACCTTCAGGTCTTCGCGGAATTCGGGTAGTTTGTAGTTTTTTGTAACACAGATCTGGAAGGTGGCCAGTTCGCATATGTAGCTCGCGATTCGGGATAAAGATTGTCTTCCGCTTCCGCCGATCCCTATTAGAAGCATGTTACCACGGGGCTGTCGAAGGATATTTCATATCATTTTCTATCGTGATAATTTCATTGTTATCCTTTATTTTTGAAAATAATCATTCGTATCACGAATTTAATCAAATCGATTTCCACGTGACCTAATGCATTTTTTTAATTAGCTTAACTAGTTTTATTATTCTAGATTTATAAGAATCGTTACTGACTTGAGAGATCACGCGAACTATACGGCAGATGTGTTCAATCGCGTCATGGAAAAGAACTAAATTCATGCGAACCACGCCACTGGAAGCGTTATATTCGTCCATTTGATTCTCTATATACGTCCTTACGGCAGTAAGGTTCGTAAGGTCCTCGTATATGTCCCAAACGTTCATGAAACTACCTGCGAGTGTCGTGGATTAAGTCTGGATTAGATTCGAGTTACATTCGAATAAACTGACTTAGGTTTAACCCAAGTTAGACCTGGATTACACGGAGCTAGGGTTAAATAGTGGCCAGATTAAGTTCAACTTAGGAATACTTCGGTATCTTTCTTCAGAATTCATTAAGGATCACACCGCACTAACGCAACATTTCATTTGCAACTTTTTTTACAATCAATTTACATTCAAGAATCAAGTTCTATTTTTTAACATTGTGCCTGTGAGAGGAAATTCCAAGGATTCCCATAATACCTCTCTTATTAAATAAACTATCGTTTGGCCCTTGATGGGTCAATTCAACTTACCAAATAAGGGACATCGTTTTTCGGGGCAGATATTCTGGAAAGTCAATTCAAAGTGTTTCCCAAGTTGTTCGCCAATTTGATCTACGAACCATTCTCTGTCTCTGAAGAAGAAAAAGATTCGTTTCTGCGAGAAAGTGTTTGGGAAGATTTTTTGAGATTCGCTTACTTTTCGTCGATCAATCGATCGGAGAAGACTCTGAACGTCTCATGCACCCATAGACGAAGGAAGGTTTGTCTGGAAAATTGGTAATCCTTATGACTTCGTAGCAGACCTTGGAAAACCTGTTTGGCAAAAATATCGAAGGTTGAGTCACCGAGAAAATACAGGACCCAAAGTAACGCTTCTACCTTCGATATGTCCCTTAGATTGAACAGATAGTGTATCTTCGCTGGCGTGGGCAACATCTTGCTGATCACTTTGTTATACAAGCCGATGGTGGAAAGTGTTATTTCGTTGGCTGATTAAGAGAAACACTCTTTGTTTAATTCCTTACTTACGGTAGTTTTAAATTAAAAATGGAACATCTTTTTCAATAAGGACATCATAAGACGAAATGATACGTCTACTAACATATTCCCTTCACTTCTGCATGGAATTCACCAAAATGTTGATTCAACATCGACCCATATATTCTGATGATTTGCTTCTCGACCGGGAACGTCATATTAATTACATTAAACTTTGTCAATAAGCGATTCGTAATAACGTTCCGACCTCCACCGGGGGGACCCATGGCCGCCATTAATTGTAATTTCTGTATAAATTTCTGTGTTTGTTTCTCTCGATCGTACCTTGACACATTCATCAAATAATATTATGTAATGAAATATTATGAGCTCAATTGTTAAAATTAACGAGATTGTACCAGAAACCGTATCCTATCCACTGCCGAATTAATTCCAATGGCGGCTGCGAGCCGTATATCTCTTTCATAGGCATGTTAAAGTCGTCCATAAAGGTGATCAGAGTTTTACCGCCTGCAGGAATGTACACACGTATGGTCCGTTTCTCGAGTCTGCTCTCAATTGTGTCCTAAAACGCGCGAAACTTCGCCAACTTGTTCCGATGCAAATACATCGTTTGTATTCCTTAACGAGCGAATCTTTCGTAGGAAATCGCGGGTTTACCTGTACGTTCTTCGAATTCGTCTGGGCGGACATGTTCAGAGTCAGCACGCTGTATTTCTCCTCGTCTAGGAAGTTTAATACCGACTGGAGTATCGACGTCTTTCCCGTGCCTACGGGACCTACTATAAGAACTGGGAATTGGTTCTTTAGCAGCGAGTTCACGATGAACTCGTATCGAACTGTGTCTACGGTCGGCACTACTATCTTGTAGAACGGCATCCTGGTATGTCGAATTATTCATAGTTATTTTATTCGTTTTACTTTAATATCTTTATTTCGAAAAATATACGGTGATTTTAATTTTCTTTTTCAGAGAAATAAAATTTTTTTGGTATACGATAGTGTAATACAGGGGCACAAATAGAAACATACACTTTCGTTGGAAAGTCTTAGAAGAACCAATAAAGTCTTGGAAAGATAATAAAATGTAAATTGTTTAAAATTACCTTGACTGGATTCTCCATACCGGAGGCAATCTTTCTTCCCAGGAAACGAACGATCGTAGTCGAGAGTCTACAAAGTATTCGTATACAGTGTCTCGCAGTGGGAACGTGCCTTCAATCTCTCGTATGAAATTGTCCACCTTAAATCTACCCTCCTCGTTAACCGACGCACAAATAGACCATATCAAACTAACACAAAATCAAGTCTCTGTAAAATTAGATCTAAAAATTGCGTCTCCTGGATGTGAGATCTTTTTTGAAAAATTATACCAGAAGAAGAACCACATTCTGCAAATATTGGCAAACATGTCTACGTCTCCCGTGAACTCAACCCCATTTTCAGCGGTGGCAAGCACTTCTAGAAGCTTGCATAATGATTGAACGGCGTTTAGTTCGGGAACTGGGACAAGATCCTCGCATTTTCGTCGTTTAAATTCTAAAGTATCGTTCACGTGGGCACTGAACAATTTTTTCATCTGCAGTATATATTTCACTTTAGTTATCGTATCGATTTCACATCTCTAATTTGACTTTTTCTATCAAAGTTTGTAATAAGACTAGGCGACTTACTTCTTCCACGAATTCTGTCTGTCGTTGAAACTTCTGAAGCCAGCTGTGCATGTAAGGTGTCCAACCAAGGTCTTTGTAATCGTTATATACCATTCCAGCCCGCGAAACCGTCGCTGGAGAGGCGACAGCGAGGTCTTGGACCTCGAATAATAGCAATACTTGATTCGGCAAAGTGATTCGATCGTTATTTATAAGAGTTAAAACCTATAGACACGTTTATTTCGTAATAACTTATACAATTTAGTAATAATTGTTAACTTATTATTTGTAAGTTTAAAAAAACAGAATTATAAACTTCTAGACCCCTCCCTTTAAATATAAATTTTCTTCTATTCGAAGGTTATTAACTAAGTGAAATTCTCTAAATAATATCTGGATTTTTCGAGAGAGTAAAGCTTTCAGGACGCGTACCTTGTTATCGTCCATTACGCTGTTCATGTTCTCGATCCAGTCAGCGTCCACTGGACCGTCAAAGAGGATCCATTTCGTGTCAGGGCTATCGTCTGTCAAAAGTAACGAGACTCTGTCGACTTTGTCCAATTTGCCGCGACCAAACCGTGGTAGCCAAAAAATATAAAGAATTCTGTGTACCGGAACAGGTTTTTCGCATGATCGACGATATAACGCCATCGTGCCATTCGCCAGTGGTGAGATTGTATTCGCCGTAAAGTTCAGCGAGGCTCAACGCCTTTGGATTAATGGGATAGACATGAACGGCGGTGTATCCTGGTTTCTTGTCGTTCTTCATGCTCGTCATCGCGTGCTGTAACACCTTCCATGTAACCGTCTTCGCTGTGTTCGACTCGCCCACTATCATCGTCGAGTGCCTCGAATTCATCGTCTCGTACAGCTCGATAACTTTCGTCAGTATCAGGGGAATAGGCTGTAAACAATGTTAGCTGTGCAAACTGGCGCGCGTGCACTTCCAGAAGTTCACGCAGCCTCCTAGATTGCGACGTTAATGGCGTCTGAAGACGATCGACTGAAATTCGGGACCGAATTGAAATACCAGTTGATTTTCGCCCGCTTTGACAGTCCAATTAAGGGTAATCGAACCTTTAGCGTGAAATATTTTTTTAAAATTAAATTGAGGAGGAATAAATGCATATATACAGGCGCGTTGATCGTGTTCCTTGTTATAGCTGCTATAGAATTTTATAACACGATAAAATTCGTTTTTAAAAGTTAACGTGCAATGAAAAAATCGATATCTGTAAGGACGTATGGAGCAGTTTTGTAATTTATAGAGTACATTATTCTCAGCTCGAATCTTTGGATTCTGATTGTTAGCGTGCAATATGCAAGTACTAAAGATTACTATTTTGACGAACATGGTAATATTTCCTCGATCGAAGGTTCTTTTATTAAAAAATAAACGCCTGTAAAGATCAGCACGTCGTTCTGCGTTCGATGTAAGGGGCTGAGATGTTCGAGATTACCTGGAGCTTCAGTTTGATGGCCTCCTTGGTTATGTAACCGATAATTTCGCTGTAATCCACCGCTGGTATCTCCGCATCGGGGAAGAGATCGCTGGTGATACCAAGGAACAACGGTAAGTCGTCCGAGGTGAGTTTAGCAATGTTCATATCCTTCATGGCAAGAATGATCACCTGCGCGCGATTCACCATATATTTTCATCGTTCCCTCGTTTTACCGATCACGTAACGTCTAATGCCGGATCGAACGATCGCGCCACGTTTATCGCGGTAAAGCGACCGGATAAACATAGTCGCGTAAGTCTCGAATCTATCTCGAACACGGTGTGTGGCGACAGAGTAGAAACTGTTTTAGAGAGAGGAGTGTAAACAAAGTGGTAATCGAGAGAAAAATGGCAAAGTAAAGATATAAGCGGCGGGGATTGACTGTAGCGTAAAACGATGAAAGGCTGAGGCGATGGAAAATTGGATTTTTCTGTCCTTATGTGGTTTTGTTGTTGTAAAGAAAAGAACGAAAAAAGGGAATGGTTAAGCTATCGTTACAGTGGTTTCGTGTTCTGACGAACTCTAACGAATGAAGCATCTGAAGATTAAAATACATACATATACTAATAAGAATTTGAATTGTTATTGAATTATATATGCAAATTATTCATCAGAACACGTATTCTCTGCAATCTTACTTCCTCGTCCGGCAGATTCGGATAAAGCCTCTTCTTTTTTCCTGCGTATCTCGTTAAAGTCACTATTCCCCTCAAACCAAAGTCGTAATGAAATTGTTTGCTTAATTGTTGCTGAGCTAGCGTATATAACGTGAAAACCTACAAAGAAGAAAGTAGAAAAAGGAAAATGGATTAATTCGAGTCTCATAAAAGGATATATTTTACGGAAGGACTGTACGAACCTTCTTGGCGAGAATTCGCGTCTGTTCGAAACCCTCGCAGAACAAATTGATCTCGGCGATCATGCCGCTGTCAGGCACCATCATTGAAATTGGCCTGAACATGGATTTCAGATTATCAGGCAGTTCAGTGCGACCTGCGTAACCTGGATTCATCGTGATGAAGACGCCGCAGGTGTGCACCAGCGATATTTCATAGCCTTCGAACACGAACCTGGTGAGTTTCTGCGAGAGTGCAGAGAGAATGGAGAGTATCTGTTGTGCAACCACCGATAACACCTCGATGTTTATGCTATCGCGGAGAAAACGAATTCAATTGTAGTGGCCATCAAGTGTCATTGCACGAAGGTCAAACAACATCGAAACCAGCGAAATGTAGTTTTGGCAAAGTCAATGTTTCGAAAACACAACTATTTTCAAGATGACATAGTATTGCGTGGATATAACGAGAGGGCATAGGAAACCAATATAAAGAAACTGGATGATCTTTCTCGTTTACCGATTAAATTCATCGAAGCAACCCCATGCGCCGGTCTGAGCCAGTCCAGAGAATAATCTGCCCATGCTTTTGTAATCCAGCCCTTCGGAGCAGTTCTGCACGATCACATTGAATCCCAGTGCTTTTCCTAGATCCTTCACGGTCTCGGTTTTCCCTGTACCAGCCGGTCCCTTGGGGCTGCCACCACGATACAAGTGTAGAGCTGTGGTGAGAGTTATGTAGCACCTACCATCGAAATAGAATTATTCTCAAAGGGTTGCTATTAATTTATTATGACAGTTATTAGATCGAGTCGATAATTCAAATCGTATCATGTTTCACATTATAACCATATTAAGCATGGCGCATACAACATTAAACTTGCTTTAACATTAAACAGAGTATAATCTGTATACCTTAGTAGCCTCTTCGTTTTTACAGTTTTACAATCTAGCGTGAAATAAGATAGTTGAAGAATTTATAATAAATATTCGGCAAAACGAGCCAAAAATTCCAGACATTATAGCATCTCCGATCTCTCGTTGAACGTTTCTACAAATTCGAACACGCAGCGATTCATCGTTTAATCCGTTTCTAGAGTAAGGGGCGAGTCGACGACGGCTGCAAGGGTGGGACGCGACGTAGTACTACGAAGAATCGTGCTTCTCGGAGGGCGCGTTGCGTTCTTCTTTCCGCAAGACAAATTCTCGGAACCGGAGAACAAATGTATCGGGACGGCCGGCCCTGTCCATAAATTAGAGCCGAGCGGCTCGAACCCTTTTATCGCGATTAAATCGATACCGCGTTAAGTATCCTCTCTGAGCTGGCGTTGCTGTCCTCCAAACCCCTCGATCCGTTTCCTTTGATGTCCCTTGTCGTGCAAACTGCTCTTCCCTCTCGATAACAACCACCATGAGAGATTGTATCGCATCCTGTCCTAACTGACGTATATTACGCGGTTCTGTACACAAGCTGAGCTTATGTCCGCATTGCTGGACCAAGGAAATTGCGTTTGGAGATCCGTAGGATTTTGTCGTTTTCTCTACTTTTCGTCTGGCAACGATAGACTCCAGATATAATTCATATACTACATGTAAAATCGTTGAGATCATGTGTTGTTTTGTCAAACATTTCAACCTAATTCAACGCACATCCTCTAGCACAAGTTTTTAAAAATTCTACCATTTTTACTTTTTACTTACTTGTCACTTCTAGTTTTTAGCAATCGTTTTAACGGTTATTTCTCACAGTGGTGGATTGTTCTTCGAGCTAATTAGTTTTATTAATCGGCGCACTACGTGCAAACGCTAACCAACCTTGAACGATCACAGTATTCGATCAACTACGAGAAATAAACAATGAGAATAAACGATAGCAACATATTAATACAATCGATGTCGAAAACGGCGGAAAGGACACGAATTTGTTAAAAAGTCAATGATCGTTTTGATGTTTGTCGAGAGGGTAAGGAGGGTGGTTTAAGTTGCGAAACGTTCTCGAAAGGGTGTAATCAACATTAATCAACGATGGTTCTTGGACTCAAGACGACGAGTATGATCCTCGAAAGTTCGCGAAACTTCGTGGACATTCGCGAAGAAACGTTCAAGCGACAAATTTTCACCGGGGGAACATCAGCGGAGATGTAATTAACGTTAATCAACGAGATTCTCGCAACCCCGTAGAAGAGAAGAGACGAGCTCTTTGGATTTTAATGTAAGTTCATCAATTATGAGAGAAAACTCGAATGTCAGCGTTCGATCAGAGAACGACACATGCGAAACAGTCACTAAAAACGAATTACCTTCAACGAGTCGAAGACGCTTGTCTCCATAGTTTCGTTAATTTTCCTCCTAATAGACGATAATAGTAACGAAATTTTATTGCACGAGGCTTTCAGATTGTTTAAATATCTTCATTTAGCGATCCTTATTTTAAGTATTGTAGAATCAGTGGAACAGGACGAAGCGAATGACTTTGCGTATTCCACATATTGGTGGGATGAATTTTTAGAGAATTTCCTTGGACAAAGAAATTACTATATCCACGAGATTGCCAATCTGATTAGTTAGCAACTCTTCTCCGTTTAATAGTTTGAGATAGAGATCAATGGCGACTTCAGGTGAACCAAACCTCATATTGCGAGTAGCTGAAGTTTCAAGCAATTTAGTCCCGAATTGCAGTCGGTGTCATGTATGCTTTGTTTCATTACGTCTAACGAAGTTAATATTTCGAGGACGAGGGTAATAGAGTGCGAGTCACCGCGAGATTGCGCGTAATTGTAAGCTCGCACGCCATCGGTAATCGTCGCGACTTCTGACGTAATTATCCCATATTATAGCACCGACTCGCGTGTAATAGCCTCTCGAATGGTTCACGCATTCGTAATCGCTTTCACGCGTGATCCTGTTTCCTGCTGCCAATCGTGATGACGAGTAGCTTGTAAGTTTCCGCCTCGAGAAAAGGGTTGTTTTTAGGAGCGGTATTTGAACTGATGCGTTTTGTGTTAAATTAGGGTCAAATTTTGATATATCGATAATATGCATATCTTGTTTTTATAGAAAGTTAAAATAAATAAATTCTGTTGCAGGTACTAGACTTAAGACTATTATTATATGATTTAGATTTCCAGCATAATAACACCGATTTGTTAAATACTTATTTTCTTTTTCCAAACGATTCGTTTCTTTATCCAATGCTATTCTTTTTTTTTTTACCATAAATCGCAGGAAATTGAATATCTTACCTATCGGTGAGCGGCGTTATCACCAAACGTCCCGTGTTTCCAAGATACTCGTATCCGTAGACAAAATACGTGTTCGTCTGCCAGACGATACAATCGTCGATATCTTTGTCCCAGTAGAATCTCAGCTGTGACAGCCATTCGAAGGCGGACACGTCTCTGCAGTCTGTAAACGAGGTCGAAAATCGGCTTTGCAACGAAAACGTATTTTCGACAATCCTGTTCGAATCGCGTCGTGCGTGATGAAACATCGAAATCAGTCGACCCCTCGTATATTAGTTTAATTCACGAAATCGCATTAATTGGCGACGCGTCCCCGGACAAATCGTTGACGCGCGAATTTACGGAATACATTGGACAAACGTTGCACCTGTTCACTTAGCAATATTTGCCGATGGCACGGGCTAAATTGTTTCCAGGGATACAAGGATAATACGCGCTCCAATCTATCTGGCTATTCATCTATTTTCGACTCGATACAGCCCAATGAATTTACGAGATTCTGGGGGACAGACGACCATTCGTTGAAAACCGCGTTCTAATGTTCTAATGTTCTAATGTTCTAACGCGAATATGACATCGTGAAAAAGTCTTAAGCTATACAGCAAAAGGGAACGTTTGTTAAAATATTATTCTGATATTGTGTGATATAGCTGTTTGTGATATGCTGTTTTTAAGAAGAGTTTGACCAAGGACAACAAGAAAGCAAAAAGGATACAAGATTTGGTTAGATTGGAAGCTGACTGGATTGGAAATTGGATAGATCACTTACTAGCTCGGTACATTTTCTCGATAACGTCTCTCGCGTGGATCTCAATCACCGCGATCGCCTTGAACTTTAATCGTTGAAGATGGGTCAGTTCGCCTCTGATCGCTTCCGTATACTTGCTTAATGCCTGGTTCTGTCGTTTTCGTAGCTTTTTCAGCGGCCTTCTCGAGTCCACCATCCTTGAAATACGTTTATTACCCGTTATTAGTAAATTCAAGCGAAACCCTTTTTCTCTTATCGTTACAACATCGCATACTTCTAATCTATCTAACGTTCGTTCTACGCAACCCATAAAATCGTTCGTAAAAAAAACTCAGACTATCCAAAAAAGAAAAGAGTCATTAATTATCCTCGTCAGACAGTATCACCTCTCCGCATCTACATTTAGCCTTCTACCAGTAAAGCGTCGTAGCTGAAGGAAATTTTTTCCCCTCGCAAGCGGCATAATCAGCCTCTTTGTCCGACACCTTTGTATCCCTTTATTTCTTTCAACGAGAGTAACATCCCCGTGGCCAACGAGAAGGTTCTGGGTGCACCCAGACCCGGATAGCTGTTCTACCCGCGGACGAACGTTGGAACAGGGTCCCGGGACGTAGGGATTTCCTTCTCCACCGTTGGGTGTGTGTTAAATTATTCGCAGTACGGCTAGTATATGCAAACGAGGGAGGAAGGGTGTTCAGCTAGGTCGGTGTGACTGTGGATCGTAACACGGGAGCCGGAATATGCAAAATTCCCCTTATTAGAGTAACCGTGTCCCTTTATTCGCGAATCCAACCCCCGTATCTTTCACTTTCCCTCTGCCCGCGTCTTCGTTCTCCGTTCTTCCCTCGTTTAGTCTGTCTCCAACAGAGCAGAGGCAGCCTTGAAGCCGTTAGATTTGGTTTTCCTTCTGTTCTATCCCTTTATCTTTATCACCCCTTTTCCTCTCTTTTCAACCATACCCACCACCCCGTCAATTTCAGGTCCATCGTTCTGGTTACAGACTGCTGTAACCAACGTCGTCGCTAAATTTTCATCCAGAGCAGCATGTGTGAGGCTCACTTGCAGTGTTGAAGGGTACGGGTGCAGTCGGTCGTCCACTGGATCTGAGTGGACGTAATTCCAGGCTGGCTTGGCCACTCTTTCACCCACCTGTCGCGTTTCGCGGACATTTTTCGCAGCGCGCTACGACACTGCTTCAGCACCTCGCGCAGACTGGTCCTCATCGCGGTCTCTGCGAAATCGCCATTTTATTTTTTCTTTCATTTCTATGCCCTTTTTTCCCGTCGTTCCATTGCACGATCTACCCCTACCGCTGTCGTTCCCGCGCTATGCCTTTCCATCCCGTACAAATTGCGTGCCTTTCATGAAAAATTGTTGCCAAATGGCCCCTTGAAAACGCCGGATAAAAGCGCCCCGAACGATACCAGGCTGACCTTTTTTTTTCATCGCCGAATGCACTCGTACAGTGCCAAATTTAATTTTCGAATGAGATGGATGATAGATGTTTGGGTCTTTTTACTTCCATACAGTTTGATTGTACGTAAAGTTGCTGCGTCATAGTTCCCATCGTTAAGATATTAATGGAGATAATTTTGAAACTGAGCTTTAGTTTATCAGTATTTTTTCAAACTGATTTTTATTGAAACATTTATCTATCATAAGAGAAACATCTTACCAACGTCGCAGAGCCATTTCTCGACCTGACCCTCCAGAACAACGGGCGCGTTAAAATCGATACATTCTCCTTCGTTAGAGTTCATCGCAATAGCCAAATTCTTTCCAATTATGGACTACAAAGTTACACGAAATATCATTAGGTATATTATAATATACAACGTAATAAAATAAATCTATTAGAATGTACGAGAAACGTTATGAATTTTTCAAACAGTCCAATACTTACAACGAAGACATTTTTAATGAGAAATACGTGTAATTCGACAGATAAATATCCATATATTTTTTTTTTTTTAGCAATGAATATAAATTCAACTAACAAGTTAAATTTACCTTAGTTGTGGTCAGAAATTTAATATTCTCGAAGAGCTTCTTAATATGTTGTTGTATCAGTTCGGGCCTCCTCGCATTCGCAAGGATCTCTAGTAGATCGTCGTTAGAAATGAAGTAAAACCTTGGAAACACGTGTCGTTTGGTTTCCAAGTACTGTTCCAGAGCACGTTGCATCGATTCGAGCTTGTCATTGAGTTTATTCAGAAGTTCCAGTAGACCAGCTACGAAGACAAGAGAGAAATTAGGTGAGCCGAGTCGGAGGAAAAATGCAAATGCTTCCGGTGGACCAGATTTATATTATTTTATAGCGCGGTCTTCGTGTTGGTACGCGACTTTGCCTCCCTTTTTTCCTTTTCACGTTCCAACAGACGACGACGACGACGACGACGATGACGACGTGTCGTACATTTTTCATTCTCCTTTTTCTTTCCTTGCGCTTGTTCAATTCGCCTGAATATTCCGAACAGCCTGTTCGAATTACAATGCATTACGCGCGTCTTATGTTTGGACGATTTTATTGGATACGCTTACTTTGTTTTTCTTTCGCTTATGTTCTTTCTTACAGCCGCTTAAGAAATTTTTCTTTAATTTTGTTCCATGATTTTCGTGAGTTAATTTTTTTAACCCTCCCAATTCTTTTCAGAAATACATTAAAATAAGTAAATATAAATAATTTACAACAAAGTGCGTTTTTAATTTTGTCGTTAAGTCGGATACGCAAAATTCGATAGGTGTATGTAGACTTTCGTCACTCACCGTATGCTCGTTTTCTCACAATACATACGTGGATTATGAGTGGCTTCTAATGCCAAACCGTAGGATGCCATCCGCGAAGTAATTGCGATCCACTGTCTTGTCAGTTTGTCGTATTCGCTGGTTTCCTTAGGGAGCTGTTTTCGGATGTCTTCCGTGGTGAATATGTTGTCCATGTACATGTAACCGCGCTGAATTAACAGGGTCGTTTCGAGAACCTCCCCGATGGTCGAAAGGGTTCTCTCCCAGTAATCAACTTCCTCGGCAAACGGTTCAACGAACCTGTAACACTTACACATAGTATCCCATCGAGTTTCCCTTGTAGCACGTCAGTTTATCAAACCTCGTTGCCTTCATGGCTGATAATTGAATTTGATGATCCTCCAAAGATTGCATTATTTCGTCGATAGACTTTATCCTGAATATCCCGCTGTCTTTGTAAGGAATCATCTCTAAAGGTATGTTTTTCCAGATCTCGGAAATATTTTTCAGGCCCTGATGAACATGAGACGGGATCCCTTTATCTACTTAGACATTCCTGAATTTTTCTTTTACGATATGTTATTCGAGATAAAGGTGTATTCAATTTATGATCGATTAAATATTTGTATATTTGCCTAACTTTTACTTTCTTACATCTAATATACCTTTTTCAACTTGTTACGCTTACGATTTCGATAGCTAATTCCATAGTAGCAGAGTTTGAGATATCGTCAATTTGGTCTGCATAATTTTGCAGCTCCATCTCCGCGATGGTATCGAGAGTGAAATCCTCAGATGTTTCGTCGAAATCACGATCTACAATTTCTTTGACTTTCGTCCAGTGCCTAGGCCTCATCGCTGGATTCTTTAGATTAGTAATTAATGGAAGGGTACGCCTGAATCTATCCACTCTCCCCCTAAAAAATTTGTTATTCCACAGATTTTGTTATCAGAGTAAGATGTCAAGAAACAGCGGTTTTCAAAATTTTATATCATTAATGAAAATGTGATTTCAAGAGAAGCAGAAAATGACAGAATAGAACAGGATAATTTCTATTGTTGCCTCGAGTGTTCCACGATCTCCCAGTTCTTTTCTTTGAGCTCCCTGCTAAGACGATTCAGCTTCCTGAAAAGAATATTCGCGGTGTTCTCCATATCTTCCATTTCAATCTTCCAGAAATTCTGCGTCCTGTATTTTTCCCAAGCATCGTTCCATTCGCTAGTGATCTCCCATACCAATTGGATGGCGTTCATGTCCTATTAAAATAATTTTCGTGCGTTTATACGAAAAGAATGGCGAACGTTTATCATTTTACCTGCTCTAATTGTATCAGTTTGAGGGAATCTGGTTGATTGATGTCGAACACTAAAAGCTGCGTTTTCAGCTTGGATTCTCTCTTTTTCAGTGCCGAAATTTCCCGTTCCGTATAACTTATCCAGGCGAACGCATCTGTATTTTCGAAATTAGAATTAAGATGGAGTTAAACACAATTAAAAATTACGCGAAAGATATATGATGACGAATATGCGATGTTTATTTAGATTACTAATTCAGATAACTGTCCAAGTTACGAATACGTTCACCTTGCGTCGTCCAAGCAGACGTGAATGGGCCAGTATCGAAAAATTTCGCCACTTGAGCTAATACTTCGTCTTCGAACATGAGGGCATCTTGCAATAGGATCTGTTTGAATTCCTCCTAAAATAAATAACTATACCGTAAGAGTTTAATATATATATAAATAGAATATGCAGATATTTATGGAAATTTGTAAACATTTGTAAATTTATAAATCTTAAAATAATTTATAGACGAATACTTGCCTTCTTTGCCTTCAATGTCTCTCTGCATTCCTCAAGAAGAGCTAAATAGGCGGCCCAGGAAGGCTGTATGTCATGCAGTTTCCGCATGAAGTCGTACGTGAAGCTCACTTCGTACTTCTCTAGATCGAGAAAACGGAACGAATAGAAATTGCAAGGGAAAAAGAACAACACGTAACAATTAAGCCTATTGGGCGTTCCTCGATAAGAAGAACACTGTTGATCTCACGGGCTATCGGTCTCGCCACTGCCCTTTTGCACAAGAAAATTAAGAATTGTTTGGAGGTTTACCCAAAGTTTCGTATTGATAACGGATCTTTGGGAATTCGCTTTCTTCTCGAGGAATATCGGCGTTCAGCTTCTCAAACAACTGCATCGTGTATTGCATGCTGATAAGATCCGTCGGCTCTTTCGTTATTCTGCGAATGAATAAATTTACAGTTCCGACTAGTTGCTAAATGTAGTAAAAATCTGCGCAGGAATTTATTGTAATTATTTAAAGGACATAAGAGATATTAAAGATTTGGAAGATATCGAGTTGCATGATTTATGGAGAAATTTTGTAAATCGACTGCATACAGCATAGGTCGCGCAATTGGGATAACTTCGAATTGGGTTTGGGATAAGTTTGATTTAGACTCGTTCTAGATTTGATTCGGACTTGGTTATATCTTCCCGCAGGGAGGATCGCCGGGACACAGACCGCGGTTTCGCGGCTGAATCCCGCTTGCGTGAGTCCTTTGGGCATAGCGAACCCATGGACAAGAGCTACACAGAGCCGCCATAAATTTCATTGTATTCAATTATATCGGCTTGATTATGTTATGGATCATTAATGGTCTCAGAATGTCTATTTTGGCTATGCGTTCACATTTTGATTAATATAAAGACGATTAATAGTACCGGGTGAAATTTAGGAAACTCCATGGAGATTTTCAGCCTCGCAAAGATTTTTGTTATTATTATGTGGTAAATTTATGTGGTACTAACTTCTTAGAATTGTCCGCGATATAGTGATACACGTGATGAACCATATTTTGGGTTTGCCGTAATAGAAGTTCAATTAACTTCTGTTGCCAAATCGAGCATTCTTCGATGATGGCACCTTTTAGTCGATCGGCATTCACGTCAAGGAAGTGCACAGTCATCACTGTTTCTTGCATCTGAACGTTATTGGCGATGATCGTGTATCTACTGATATCCGAGTCGAACGTTTCCGCGGTAGGCTTCAATTTTTCGTATCTAACCATGGATTTTATAAATTCATATAGCTTTCACAGTGGTCAACGACATAGGTGAATATTTGTGAAATTTTGTAAATACCTCTGAAGATACATGTCTCTATTTATTTCCCAAATTTCATGGAACGGTTCCCAATTTTTCATGTAGTTTTGCATCTGAACGAAGCAGGCATTCACCTCTGAAAATTTGTATTAATAATTATTGTACTTAATATAGTAACTACAATAAAGGTCATTCCGAAGGAAAAGAACAAGTATGAACGAAGGGAAGAATACAACCGTCGTTGAGTTTTTGTTGAAGATCGAGCAATTCTGGATCTTTCTCGTATATTTTCCAGAATGGTGGAATTTGAAAATCGAACTTGAATTTGTCTATCAGTCGAGTTATTCTTTTCAAGGGCTCTAAAAGATTGTCAAAGATCACTGCAACTTCCATGGCGATGTTTGCCAGGTCCGGCAGGAATTTTATCTAAACATAGAAGAATCACAATCTCTTTCTCCAATCCTGACTCTTCCCGTTTTAATTTCTATTTCAAATAGGATAATAATAGTAAAAGAATATCGTACAACTACCTTGTTGTCGATTAGCTCTACGTGTATCAAAATGAGCGGCGATGGTGGCGTAGTACCATCACCATGAAGAGCAACGTACATGACCTCGAGAGATGCGACCAAGCACATTTTGAAAGCCTCGCCTATGAGCAGGTCCATCCTGCTTAAGTAAACCTTCCACTCTTGCAATGACTGTTAACAGATTTTTATGGAATACTAATAATTGTCATAAACTAACAATAAAATTAATAACTGTCAATTGTTATAAAATTCAGAATTAATTATAATGACTTTATTTATTTGATATTTGACAGATTTATTTAAAGCGATTGAAGCAGGAAGACGATAGTTATTTGATTAGAGCTATTTCTTAATGTAGTAATGTAACACAACTAAAATAACTAAATTGGTACAACTAATTAACTTCTGAGTGACAACTCACAACTCACAACTTATGACCAACTCTCAACAATCGACTTACCATTAACTAACTCTCTCTACCAAAATGTCCTTTTATACCAGTTTTAGTACCCCTACCACGCACATATGTATCATAGCTGTTAATGACCCAAGATGGTCACGTACACCTTTACAATAATAGGTAATTGAAAAAGGCCACGGGTATATTGCTGGGTCACAGGGACCATTGGGATTTCCCATCCTTCCCGGCGCGTCAGCACTTACGCTTTTTGCTGTACTGTAGTTCATTGGGTTTTTCTCAAATGGTTTTTCCGCGATATTATATAATTGTCCATCGAGAAAAACTGACTTACCCATGTTTCCTGGTGTATCTTCATATCACAATGGAAATAACGCGTGTAACAGCAATTCCGGATTAACGAGTACGTGTGTTCCTCACGGCAATCGCTTCACGCAGCGATATATCGTTACGCGAATCGGTCTGGTCAGGGTTTTCGCGTCGGAGTGTCGTAAGAATTGCACCGTATAGCCTACAGGGATAACGCTAGAATGTTTCGTGCGGATCTTACTCTGTGAATGGCCGCATTTGTTGTCGATGCAAGGAAGAAACGAGCAGTTCTGGGTGAGAATGAAAATGTCGGGACAGAACGACGCCGTGTCTCGCTGTTATTTCATCGTGTTCAGCAACGTTTCTCTTCTATGTTCACCGTTTGAAGTATAAAGAGACATTTTAATAAAATATTTCGTATGATATATATTTTTTCCTAGTGGACAGACACTTGGCCGTGTAGACACACGAAAGGATGCTAAATATTCCGAATACTTGGACACTGAATGCCTGGAGAGATTTTATGTCGCCATAAAAGTTCGCATCTACGCGAACATTCTCCCTCTATGGCGATTTATGTTATCAAGATTGCTTTTTACGAGGACGGTCAGTTTGGCTTTCGACAACGAGTGATTCAAATTGAGTATTATAAGCTTTAGTCTTATAAACTGTAGGAATAAATATATAAAATAATCGGATAAAAAAGATATTTAACAATCTTTTGAACACTTACGTCTTCAAGAACATCCTTAAATCCATCCAAAATAACCAATATATACTGAAAGATGGTTCTGTGATAGCCCAGTAGAACTTCGAAAGTTTCGTCTCTTAAATAATTCATTATACGTATCCAATGATTCATCCTTTACCTTCAAAATTTACTATACTCATTTTAGATCTATTCAAATCGTACCTGGTTTTCAGTAACTCTTGCTGTAAATCCTCCAAAGCGTAAGTGTAATTCTGCCTGATTTTGATCATCGGCGTATCGCAAATCTTCTCACATAGTCTCATGATATCTTGATTCGATTCTTTGTAAACGTCAATGAACTCTTGAAGCTGCAAGAGAATACGTGCGATTGAAATCGACCTTTCCACTTCTCGTACATCGAAAAAGCTGTACGACGACATGTACGAGAGGAATCTTTGACAACCTTGACACCTGCTGTGTGTCGGTATATTTAAAAATTTTGCGAAATGTTCGAACGAGATATAAGTGTCTATACATTTACTTATCAACATTCACTCAGTAAGATTCTTTTTACAAAGCTGTTCGAGTCACCAGACCAAGGCAAGGAAGCGAACAAGGTCGAACAAGACACCATACCGAAAACGGGTGAATTTCGCACCGTTTAGCAAAAGGCAATGAAGTGTCCGGCTTTGTCCTTCGACCAAATTCCGTCGATTTGAACAGGGTAACGAATGACCGCAAACGCGGCCTCGGATATCCGCTATTGTTATTCCGTTTCGCCAGCACGCGCTCTTCTTGCTTAATTAAACAAACAAAGGCTACGGACAGATCCCACTTGGCTGGGTCAAAATTTAATTTCGCCAGGACAGAGCCGGACTCGTTGCATAAATTTCTGCAGCGCATAATATAGGCGTCGCCCTTTCCGACCGATTTAGGTTGGACGAAGAGGACGATAGCGACGGTAACCAGAAACGGAGGAGGGATAGAACGAAGCGTACATTTGCCGTTTGGTTAAAGCAATCCTCGATGTATGCGTCTACGTATTCAGTGTTCCATGTCAGCCTGTTTAAGCCGGGATTGATCTTCCTGTCTACGTGGCGAATTAGTTCGCGGAACAGATCGCGTTCTGTCATCGACAACGCTGAAAAACACAATATGCTATATGTACATTAATACGTATATGTACTCGTTTATGCGCGCATGTGTCCACTCGACACAGTTCACCGCAGCAGAAACGCGATTATCCGAATCTGTTCGTTCTAGCGTACATTCGATCGTTCGATTACCATTTGATGTATCAATTCAAAATTCTCGTTGAAACGTAGTCCTATTCGAGGATTTTTTAAAGTAGCGCGCAGGCTTTTCAGAGATACAAGGTTACGATGTAACGATGTACGATGAAATTATATGGTTACGACGCTGTTGGTTCGAGCTACTTGGCTGACAACGAACAAACCGATTTCCACTTTTATGTTACTCTCCGCTCTTATGATATAGTCTTCGTAATATAGATAATACGGTATAGATGAATGAAGTTTCAATGAAACTCTTTATTGAACTTTTTATTCGTAGATTGCGTTCCGAACTCGTTAAATTTATCGACGATTCCTCAGAAGGAAATTAATTTATCGGGGACCGATTTTCAGAGGAATTTCGAGGAGAGCGAGGTGCACCGTTTTAATTAACTAGGATAATCTAGCGTGTTCTTGTTCATAAACTTTGTACCCACCATCTTGATATTTTCTAATCATGGCCGGGATTCTCTAGTCGATAATAACACGTAGTGGCGTGTTAACAGCGAGCCGAAAGACGCGCCAGGTATTTCTGAGGGAAATGTACTTGACCAACTATTTCGCAATCTCCAGAATTCGAAATACAAACGGAAAGTTCGTGCACACCACAACGTTTGAAACTTCGAAACATCTGCTAGAATTTGTTCCAACACGTGTCTACGAGTTGTTCAGATTTATACAAATGATGAAGAAGAAACATCAAAAAAAAAAAAAAGTAGATGAATAACATTCCAGATAAGAATAAAGTAGATGTGTTCAAATACTTTCGTCAGCCAGTGTATTTTCATCGATTTAGAAATATTTATCAATTGGTGGAAGTGTCAACCCATCGTGATAAATAGCGGACACGCCACGGTCTTTGGAAAATAAAGGTCCAACCGGAATTTGCGCCACGCCACTAATTATTGCTTCGTAACTCGACGTATTCACAGGGTTTGATGCATCAGAAAATGTATATACGTTTAATAGAATTTGCCATGACGTGGAGAACGTCAGTTAGTGAGTTTGGAAGAAGCAATTTAGTGAGTTTTAATTAATCACGCGCCACGAGTTCCGTAATCGAAGTATTCGGCATCGATGAAAGGAAGAAGAAAATTAAGAAATTGCGGAACATAGAAATATAACGATATTTCATTTACAATATCGTTTAATATCACTTAAAGACCTCGAGGTCCGTTTTATTCTACAATCTGCATTAATTCATATACATATGAAATTCCCATGACCGCTGTAATTTCTGATCGAGTTCGAAATATTAGAATAATCGAGGAGATAGTAGACGATCGAGGTTGGAAAAAATTTAGTAGAAAATTCCGAAATTACATGTAAAATTCCCAGTGTGATATTAATGCATCTTTGGCGTATTGTTAGAAGCTTGTTAATAGTTTAATATTGCAACCAACTAACCTTTAATCACCTTATTGTAGCCAATAACTACAGCAAGAACGCTCTCGTAAACGAAGTTCAGAGTTTCCCATTTATCGTAAACGATTTGAACCTGAACAGGGATAGTGAATTTGAGAGTAATCCAATAGGCGGTTTCGCGGCATAAATTCAAAATGTCCGGGTTGATGTTGCAGCATAGTAATCCAGCAGACGAGTCGCTGCGTCGCATAAGGAAACGATCAAGCTTGACACGTGGATTCTCGCCAACCTCGTGTATCCATTTCATGTATATATCGATAACAAAATCCTCGATCGATTTCTTTAGCAGATCGTGCTGATTGTAGATATCCTCGCTAAGACCGCAAAAGGGCATCCACATGGCCTCCTCGAGCGCCTCTCTTGTTGATTGCAAACGAGCACCTTTCAGTCGTAGGTTCAATGCCCTGCCTGCATAATATGGAGTCATCGAAGGATACTCCTCCTTTTCGTCCAGTATCTCCTGCTTCGTTCGTTGGATATCTTCGCTGAAGAGTTTCCATATCTATGGAGGAAACGAAATCTTTCTTTTATCTCTCTTACCTTAAATTTTCGCTTCGATATAATTTTTATAAGACATCTTATTTAATTTTGAAAATTTGAGATTTTACTAGCTTCGTACCTCGATCGTTTTAGCATCGAACAGAGCTTTCAGTTTCTCGCGATTCATGTAAGTGTAGAAACTCTGAAAATCCTCCACTGCTTCCTGTACGCTGTTCAAGCGTGCGAAAATTGACGTGACTAGGTTTTCGATGATGACTTCTAGATCTTTCATTTCGTTGCGAAAGGTAAACATGTCATCGTGCCACATGCCGTAATGAACATCGAGGATTCTGTCGGACTCCTGCTCGATCTTCTGCAGTGCCTCGTGAAATAATCTTTCGATTTTTTGACACACCCTTTCGCGCTCTTCTCCCTTCGTTCCACCGAACAGCGGTCTCATTATTTCCGTTGTTTCGTCTATTCTGTGCTTAGTATGCCAATGGGTTAATCCCTGATCAAATCGTCGGTCGACGGGCGTGAAGAGGTGCAGACTGATTACCTGGCAAAATCGATCATCGCCTGACAGATCTCAATCATGTCGTGGCACCTGCTAATGAAAATATCAATATGCTGGAATATATTGTCCCTGTCTAAATCCCATGGTATGTCCGTTAGGCTATTGTGGGCTTGCGCTATCTGCAAGACAAACACACAGAGATGACTGTTATTCGAAAGAATTGTCTCGTGAAAATATTACGCACGATCGAGTCACTCGTTTAATATCCGGCCTAGTGACGCATTCAAATCGATCCGCGATGGAGAATGTGACTTTAAGCCGTTAAATGAGCTTTTGTTTCATCCTCTATACGCTTATCCCATTTTATTCTGTATTATCGGCTGTTCTGCCAGTGAAAACAGTTCGCCACCATCTCCACGGGATGGTGTATACATTCTTTTCAGTCTATCAGGGGTGAATGAACAGGGAATGTGTCATAATTCGTTTCTACTATCCCCTTTTAGCGCCATCAACTAGTTTATCTCGCGTTAATGCTTTATCGTATGAATTATTAATACTATTTTTATTCTACATATTACGTACATTACATACGCATAAATATTTCTTTCTATTTTTATCTCCTTGTGGATAAAAGTTGAAAGATTGTATTATTCATATCAGAAACTTTGAGTATAAAGAATTAATTCTTCGTCAATTCGTCATTTTACTATCAAGCTGTTAGTCCTTTGAATTCTGACAATAAGTATATTCCATTCATGGTATGTTCTTATCTCTATACTATTATCTCTATTATGTCTATTTATATTATTCTTTTATTCGTTTCTATCACATATAAATAAATATTCTATATTTTCTATATATTACCTCTATATCATGGTATATATTTCATTTTGTTCATTTTAGTGAAAGTGATACTTTAAAAGTAGATATCTTCTAGATATGAAGTATTGAAGAAGCTTTTATGATTCCTCGAAATACCATGCGGGCTATAGACTTTTCTATATAAAATCGTGTCGCATTGTTACAGGGTGCACGAGAATTTTCTCTTGTCAAACATCATTCTAGGAACGCCATTGACACACCAGACGATTCAATTTCAAAGCGTTCGAGTGCATGACGTTGTTACGTCATTTCGTATCTTGTCAACAATCAGGCTGGCTTTCTTCCATTTTTATATTTTTCCCGTTTATATTTGGACGATCAATCGCGGGATCGCGATTCATTTTCGAAAGGGACACACTTGATCGTTTTTCGAGAGCTTCATAAACAATCGGAATATCGAAATTGCAATATTATTTCGTTGCTCCATTGCTATCGTACTATTTTTTTCGCTGTGGCGCCTGTTTTTTAATAATTTGAGTTGAGATTGTTTTCGCACTATATTGCGCATTCTGTATATTTGCACGCTTTTAAATTTCTCATAAATGCGTTATCATCAGAAATCTGCTAATTAGATGTACAAAATCTTTTCTAATTTGCATAGCTTTTAACATTACGATGCTTTAACATTTACAAAGAATAAAAAGTATCGTTTGCCAGCCTCAATTCGTCGTCAGAACTCTTTGTGATCCCCTAAGAAACGTTGTTTCACTCTCTATCAATGACTCATAGTATGATCATTGAGATTTTTCACGGAAAAATCGAGAATTTCAGACTTTTTGACTACGATTTCTGCGCCCTCAGTTCGCGAGAATAATCACGATGCGATACGTAGCCCATGGCAATTCTAATCCCTGTCGACGCTTATCTAGCCACACGGGAAACGCCTAAGTCGAGGTTACTGTGACTTCCGTTTAACGCGAAAACTTGACCCGGTTCCAGAGGCAACCCTTCCTTCGGCGACAACACGTCACCCTCGTTGCGCAGGATAAAATGTTAATTTTGAGATTGACGAATTATCTTTAAACGTTTCCCTTTTTGCAGCCTTTTCTGTTACGAGGTTGTTTGATGACAGTTTAAGATGTGATTTGCTTTCTTTCTTAATTTTATAAATTTGTCTCAATCATCAAGTACACCAAGTAGTATCAAAATCGAAATATCGACGAAAATAGATTAGATAAATATTCATGATTAGACTGCGATGTTATGCTAATTCATATTTTTATGAATGTAGATAAACTAACAGGACTCAAATAGAAATTTCGAAACATTATAACCAATGCCCCGGTACTTTGAATAATTTTTATGTTTTTGAATATTGTGTCCAGTTTGTAAATTTTTAAATACAAATGTATAAACATGTACAGTTTACTTATCGTATTTTTTCAACTGAGTTTTTCGTTTAATTTGTGACGATATTAAAATTATCAGTCGCGCAGTGGGCTTAGCAATACTTTTACGTTCATTTGCACGTAGCACGGGTGCTCGCGTGTTGTTTTACCACGATCCGTCGCGATTAAAGGAAGATAAGATTAATTGCAGGCTCGAGCCGCTCGCCTCGGCGAATATTATTTTAACAGGGATGGGAGCGTGTTCCCGCGTTCACGGGGATCATTGTGAACCGGCCAAAGGGTGGGTACAATTACCGTGACTTCCGCTTAACGCGGGAACTCCTCACTTTGCCTAACGGCTCTTTCCTAAGTATCCAAAGTAACTCCGCACACGTCGTTTAATAGTCCCTTAATGCACCGACCGTCGACTGAATTTGTACGCGATAACACGGTGAACATTCAAACAGTCTTTCGAAAGCATCATATGTATTCAAAAAGTAAAAGCAAATATCGAACGATCAACGAAATATCAGGCATTTAGAGCAAAAATGGATTCTACTACATTTTTATGAAGTACATAAGTTTATATATTATTGTTAAGATACTTTTTCAGACACTTGTTTATTTTTAACAAGATCTATTTTAATTAGAATATTACGAATAAAATCAAATTGTAATTATATTTAGATCATGATTCTATCAAGATCACATATCCCAAATCCTGTATCCTATTCCATCTTCTATATCTTATATCTCATATCCCACATCTTATGTTATGTATCACGCAACCATTTTCTATACCTAACATCTCTAAAGTTACATATTAGGTTCCACGATTTCTACCTCACTTTCCATACTATTGACATACTTTGTATTTTACATTCAACATCTAATACTTACAATCCCAAAGCTATTCCACAATCCATATTTCCATCCCACATTCCATATTTCATATAGCTTATCTCATACCCTATATTCCACAACTATTAGTATTCCTAACATATATCCGTATCTTTCACCTTACTTCTCACACTTCATTTCATATTTTTTTTTTGGTACTCTATATCCCACATCCCGTATCAATAGGAAATATCTTTTATCCTTGCTTTTGTAGCATATACGTCTATTCTTCCTACATTTAACGTTTCATATGTCCTATTTCCTCTTCTGTGTCCCATATCCAGTATCCCTGAAACATATCTTCCATTCTTATTCCCACAGCACATATCTCCATCCGACGTCTCATATTTTATATTTCCATATCCTTTATCCTATCATACGTTTTCCACATGCCCTTTTTCTACCTTATATGCCCATACTCGGTGTATTCTTCTCTGTATTCCAAATCCTGCACTCTACTTTTCCCTATATTCCAAATCAAACTAACAAATTTCCTAAATCTATGTTAGCGATCACGAATTTCAAGTATGGGAAGTGCCGGCCCTTGACGCGGTTTGTGGGAAATTCGTTGGGAAAAACTCCATTTTGTGGGAAAAGAATTTCATCTCGTGGGTTAGTGAATTTCGTTCGTGGAAAAGGAATTTCATTTTGTGGGACAATGAACTTCGTTTTATGGAAAGTGTCCATCATTTGTGGGTTTTGTGTGAAATTTATAAGAAATGAACTTCATTTTATGTGATAGCGAATTTCTTTTGGGGAAGGTGACGGTTTCTTACGCGCTGCTTGTGCGATACATTTTATCTTTTGTAGGAAACATACTCTTCGTCGAAATTAGAAGGGTGAAATCATTGAACTAGGATAGGGAAAATGAAATAAGGAGTAAATACAATGACCGGTAGGGAATGTAAAGAATGGAGTAGTGATGTAGGGTAGGGAACATTAGATGTATGTATTAGATTGTGCATATTTGATATGATGCACAGAATTTGAGAAATGGAGTAAGAAATGGGAAACGTGAAATATAGAAATTTACACATTATCATGAGTTCACGAGATATGGGGCTGAGAATATAAGATGTCGGAAATGAAATAAGGAACATGAAAGTATAATAGGGAATATTTCATAAATATAAATGTAGTAAGTGTTACTTATAATGAATTATACAACTTATGGAATATCAGAGTTAGTTCACTTTTGCTCTCAATGCCTCAATACGGAGAAAAATGAATATTAACCTTGTCATACAGTGCTTTATAATTTTCACAGGCGTCTATACACTCTCTGAACTTTTGCATGGAACTTCTAGGCTTCTCAGAAAATACTTCATTAAAGTCGATGTAATCTCGACACAGTATAATAATTTGATTACTAAGAGCCTTGAAGAGATTCTCTATTCTCTCATGACTGTTATAGAACGGTGAATTCAACCAGATTATTCTGAACAGATGTATGATTAACATCAGATGTTCCTCGATGCTTGATGGTGTAGTGCATTTCTCTAATTCTGCAGAAGGATCTATCAAGATTCGAAGATACTCGATGTTAGATTTGGCTTCCTGTACGCCGTCTTCGATCTCATCTATTAATGATAAGAACTGGCGAGCATAAGTCGAATGACTTATTAATAGGAATTCTGCTATTATTTTCACCGTTGGGTTCTGAAGCTGGTGGTTTAGACCGCAGAGATTGTCATCTGTTAGAGAAAGAATTTTTTGTGGTACAAATATGTTTAGAAGAAGGAACGGAAGCTTAGATTCTGGGAGCTGGAGTTATACACATTTTATTAGAATTTACATTGAAATATTCAAATTCGAACGTTCAGATTATAAAATATTAATTCAATATTTTATAATCAGTGTACAGAGATTTATTAAAGTGAACTGCCCAGAAATCCCAGATCTAATATGCTTTACAAGCAAATACATACTCCTGAAATATTTACGAAATGAAATTACTAACATCGATAAATCCAAAAGTCGTACTCGTCTTTTAGACACAACAATTCGTTGGGTGTCGCTTGCTCCTGGTCTGAGAGGGCTATCCTTATTTGGGTGGTCCAGTAGGCTACCACACTCTCCATCCTCTTGACCAACTCCTTATCGGTGCAGTCCTCTTCGGTCAGGTTGCTACCCTCACGAGGTACATATATCACCGTTAAGCCCAGCATTTTGTACGTAAGGTCTGTTAAGTTGCAGAAGAAGGTGTCCATGTTCGTGTAAAAGTCCGCCTTCACGCATGTATCTCAGGTTAAGGAAAACGAATAAGCTTCTCCATCGATATTTTCCCTTATTTTTATTTTCCCTGTTCCTCCAATACTTTCGTTATAACTTATCGCAATATAATTTAAAGAAAAGGACTCAGCTATTCTATTCCATTTCGTTCAAACAATTTCCCACTGAAATTTAATTCTTATGATTCCGAAAACAGAGATTAAGAATTATGATTCGAGAAACTATGAGAGATCCAGAACAGATTAATTCACAGAGATGGAAACCAGTAAAAGTGTCAGGTCCTGTTCATCTCTAGGATCCTCGTTTAAAACCATGTCCTCGCAATTAGAGGAGAACGACTCCTTCGATTCAGTTAGAATCGCGGATCCATTAGAAATAATGAGACGACTTCCAGCCAAACACAATGCAATCGTTTCTGACTCGAGGTGGACCTAATAATCCGTCGTTCATGACCTTCCGTACATGTGCAAACATCGACGCCGAATTTACTAGCGGCGAGTTGCGCAGTGCATTTAGTCGAAAATTATGGTAATAATAACTTCGTTCCACCCTTCCTGTTTCACCCTCTCCTTTTAGTCCTTCTTCTCTTCTCTCACTCTGTTGGTCGACACTGGGCCGAAAGTTCGCGTGGCGCGCTGCGGTAACAGGGATTGCGCGGCCGAAGTTACAAATTCGCTTGGTAACGTCGTCAAGTCGGGGTTGTTGCGAGCTTAAGCCGAGGAGACTGTGCAAATGTTGGCCGATCGTCCTTTGTTCCAAACCCTCTTTCGTTACTGAAAGCTATTTGTTAGTTTCGATGTAGACAAACTATTAGTGGATCGTCGTTCAGTGCCTATTAATAGTAGAGCCGTAAATAAGTAAAGTCTAAATTGGAATCGAAGACACGAATAAAGTATCAGAGAAAGTTATGGAACTAGGTCGTTGTAAATTTATGAAATTTCCATGAAATCTGATCAGTTGAAGTACCGCGTTAGCTATATCATTAACTTAGAAACTTCCTACTTTCAAGGGCTCAGGAACGTGGAAAATTTTAGACATCAGAATTAAAAGTATCGCTATCGAAATTGTTACCCTAAAGTGGCAAGATTATGAAAACTCCGTACCTAAACTATACAAAAGTTTCCGACAAGTTTCTCTCAAATAGGAAGCTGAATTTTGTAGATTCGAATTTTGGAAAACGCCATTGACGCGGGACATTCGCCCACGAAGATTCTAGAGCGCCCACTGCTACCCAATTAAACTTATAGCTGGCGGTTTTACACCCACAGATTGTTTACCAGAGAGGGAGAGAAAAAGAGGGAAGAGGAGCAAAAAGAGAAGAAAGTCCTGGAGGAGGAGACAAGAAAGTTTCGTAGTTCAGCTCGTTGAAGTATCGTTACGATACCGTGCTCCCCGGAAAACTTTCCCCGACTAATTAAACACGAGTTAAGCCACTGAACAAAGCGGGCGAGAATCCTCTCTGGATGGATACTGTCTGGCCAGGTTTCGATCTTGAGGAAGATCGGCGACAACACGTTTTGAACAACCGACAGCACGTGCTGCTCTACTTTATCGTTCACCGAGCCGAACAACACGCGATCCCGAAATGTGTCCGCTCGCAGGATCTCTTGTGGTTCCCTGATGAAGTAGGTGAGCTCGTATACCGGTACAATAGGGAACGACAGAGAAGCAGCGAGCCTGTTGTATAAATAATAGATGGTCAGGGTGGTCATGTTCGGATTCAGAAAGAACTCTCGAATTGTCAATTCCAAGTAGTAGGACCAGTCCTCCTTCCTTAGTCCGCCCAAGGTTGTCATGTCTTTCACACAGTTGACCTGGAAGAAGAGGAAGATTTTGTTCATTTATTGGCTGAATCTTTTAATTATGATTAATGTTAATATCAAAGGGTTGATTTTCTTTTTACTTATGATATGAGTTTTAATAATTAATATTATCATTTTCTTTTTTGCGAAGGTTGTAGTTGTTGGTATTTAGGATAAGGCTGAATCTATTCATAATCTATCTAGTATTGTGCATTAAGAAATTTTTCCACGATCGTTATCCGTCTTTATGTTCTAAGATCCGAGTTAAACTACTAACCAGGTTCGACAGTTCCTGTTCATCGTAGATCGGTCTAAGTTCCTCTTGAACTTCATCGACTTCATGTCCTGCAACAGAATATATCAACGTGTCAGTCAATATCCACTCCACCAAATATATAATTTTTTTCCTAACTTGTTTGTTTTCAGAAGCGCAAGATCATCGAATTTGAAAATTGATCGACAACTGCGTTATCTATGATACTATATAAAATATCAAATTTACCATACTGCATGTATCTAACAATTTTCCCGAGTCTTTCTTCTCAAAGAGTTAAAGAACGACTCTGCACCGGGACCAAATTTTCTCCGATCGTAAAGATCGTTCGTTAGACGGCGATCGAAAGTAGCGATCGCGATGGGTCTCCTTAAATCCGACGGGAGAGTTAAATCGGACACATTCGTTTCTAAGAATCTCTCCTGTCCGTTCCGATATCGTTTTTCGTTAGTTCTCTTCTTCTCCGCCCCGCTTTCTCGAAGGCGCATACAACCAGAAGAGCACCAAGCCCACCACACCCTCTGTGCCACCCTCAGGATACGACTTCGCTGCTGGCAATCTAACAGGAACGATAAATCGCGGCCAGCTAGTGAATCGGCGGAAGAGGAAACACGTTGGGTGATCGAGGCGCCGCGGGAGGACACGTTGCCATAATTTATTAGACTATGATAGCGAGTATTATGTAGATAGTACCGATGCTCTCTCCCTCCCCCCCTCTCTCTCTCATTTTCCTTTTGTTATGCTATAGGAAACATTCTCTCAACCCGAGGGACTTATTACTGTCACGCAGCTTTCCATGCCAATGATTTTTCACAAATTTTACATTCTAATCCTGTCACGTTCCTCATGGTATGCTTTTTCCCTTTTACTCTTCGTTCTTCGTCGTTCCTCTTTTCTTCCCTCGTTGGATCTATGCGAGTGACGCGAGGATTTCACGAATTTGTTCAGCAGTCGCGAAAGATGTATTCGTGAAAGGAGCACGTCACTTGCTGACGAGGCTCTGGGTTGTGAAGGTTGGTGGTTGTTGACTCTTCAAACGCCATCCAAAGACTTGTTGTTGGCTATTTTGCACAAGGGATGATAGGACGGAAATATCTGCAGGAATTTGAACAGGAGCCTATCGCGCGGAAACGTTGTGCTTCGACCGTGGTTATTAGGCATCGGATTTTTGGTTCATCTTTGGATTTTGAATCATATATCTTTGAATCACGAATTCATAACAACAATTTGGATCATAAAGTTTTGGGTTATAGAACTTCGAGTTCTAAATCTTTAGATTATAGAACTTTGGATTACGCATCTATAAATTCTAGACCTGTGAAGTAAAAGATACTTCAGAAAGACATTAAAACGAACAAACATTTCTGAAATTTATTTTATCTTGTTTGCGCGACGACTCTGTTGCATCTGATGTATTGTTTACAAGGCTTCTACATCAAATATTTGTAAAATATTTGCACAGGTTGTTTTACGACGAAAGTGGTAGGAAATGGCGAGAACGGATAGTGTTTAGGATGTAACGACGGAGAAAGCTGGAATATGGGTTTTTTTTCAGGTTTGGAAGTGAAAATTTGTTGCCTTCGGCTGCTCAACAGTTCGTGTGTCATAAAACACAAGCGAGTGTTTCAACTTGCTGACTTTTACGATGCTCTACGTCTTAACAGGATTGTTTCGCCAAACCTGTTTACTGTTTCATTTCTTCTAATTTATTGTGATTGTCTTCCCTTAGATTTAAGTATCTTTTTGCTACTTTTTTACTTGGGGGTGAGTTCCATAATTATAATTAAGATACTTCCCCGTTTTTCTTGCTACTGCAAATGGATTATCCTTTTTTGCCAGAGCCAAGTACTCATTTTATATTAACACCATGTTCCAGGCGAATTTTATCTTCTGGAAACTTCTAAAAAATTCAAGACATTTTGCATATTTCATGCTCAGCCGAAGGCAAATCTAACCAAAAAGATTCTAATACCATTCGTATGTAACAGCAGTTCGAAATTTTTCCTCTTTCTAAAAATTTTTTCTACAGCTTGGTCCAACTGCGACAATTCGAATTTTAATCGCTATCATTTTGAACATTTTTTCCCCTAAAAAGCATCGCGAGTGAATTCCCGGATCTCGCACGGAACATCGATAATCCGCGCAGCGTTACGCGGAATGCGCGATACGCGCGAAGCATCGGCCGATAATGGAAAATGTATTGCCAGCAGGAAGAACAGCAAGGCACACGTTCCAGCCGCGTTTTTCACCGGAAAAAGAGAGTGACATTCTCGCGACACGCATGGAAATGATCGGCCTGCCGTCAGTACGGAGGATCATCGCCGAATCGGCGAATTACCATTGAATTTTTCATACCAGCGTTGCGATTGCAAGGGAAAGAAACGTTATCGCGATGCTATGAAAAATATGTGAATTCTATTGCACTTTTTTTCAAATGAGAGGTTGGTATTTTCGAAGGTTTATTTGGCCAGTCATTTCATTAGAAACGCGATTATAGGAATTCTACAGCAATGTTGGTGAAAAATTGTTGTGATTGCAAAAATATTTGATTTTTATCAATTTATCTGAAATAGGAGTTGGCTTTCGAGCGTTTATCTGGATAAACACTGGATTAACTGCGAAATTATGAGGATTTCTCAGTGACGATTACAGGAAGTCAATCTTTATTCAAAAAATTAATTTTCGCCATATATTTATTATTTTTTTTTTAAAGAGCGGCTAATTTTCGCATAGTTATTCACTCGGCAATTAATTTAGCTGCAAAATTATTTATCAGCGATGATTAAAAAATGTCCTCTTCATTAAAATTCACGACTACTGATCGTAAAAACGCGACGAAAATGTTAATTATTTTTTGCGAAAGGAGGGCGTGGTTTTTCGAGGATTTATTCGGAGGTGAACCACTCGATTAGCAGCACGATTACGCGAATTTCCCAGTGGTGATCGTGAAAAGTCAGTCGTTCTGTTTATTAAAATTCATTAACATTGTATCGATCGGTGGATGAGTGGGGTTGGTCGGGGGTTGGGCTCGCAGGGACACGGCAATAACGATTCGCAATAAAATTCTCGTCCAGCGGATTAACCGTTACAATTTCGTTACGCGTTCAACGCGAAAGTAATTCCTTTTTTTTACCATGGTGCTACCGGGGTGAGACACGATCGAACCCCGGTGAATATCGTGGCAAACATTTTTGCTTGACCATGCTGGTGTATTAACACGCGTGCGAGCGCCACAGACATAGCGACCATTGTCGACGTAATTACGGGCACTTCGCGCGGTGTGCGAAATTATTTCGCCATCCTCTGCTAGCCATTGAGTCTGTGTAACAAGCTACGATTTCAAATTTTCTTTCCTGGAATAAAATCCAATTTTTTTCGCGATAGGAAGGATCAAAGTTGAGGAACATACGACAGGCACAATGCGTTTATTCTTTTGCAATTGATATTTGTGATTTTGTAGATTCGTTTCTGGTTTATTTCTAGATTGATTAGAGATTAGCCATAGATGATTCTCCTTAAAATGATGTTACTGGGTCCGAGGTAATAAGCATCGATTTCAGTCTTTCGCCTTTCGAATACAATCGGATCTTTTCGTGATAAAATGAAAATAGACATTTAAGAACGAAAACGTAAGATAAGAATGTGTCAGTTCCTTGTAAATGAGAGTTTTATAACTTTGCAGCTTTATTTCTCGTCTACTTAATTGACAAAGTTGCTGACTTGGAATATACGACAAGAAATACACTATACCTAGATGATCGTAATTAATGTGGTGTAATAGAAATAAATAGATATACGTATTTAATAATTACCTACTGTGTAATTACGTTTCAATTGAAAAAACAGGTAAACTTCTACATTGAATACGACTAATAACGCTATTGGTATCTCCTATTATACATTTGCTTCTATTATAATACATTTTAGAATTATCATAAGACAGGACTAAATAAATAAAAAATAAAAAAGTTAACAACCATAGATTAACGAAATTTTTCAAACGCACTAAAAAAGATTCTAGCACCTACGTAATTCACGATTTCATCCCCTCAATTACGAAGAGCGACTGCGAAGGGGTTAATATGAAATTAAATCCCATTGGCGATTTTGCGACGAGTCCTCGGCGCCGAATTGCCGTCCTCGATCATCCACAGCCAGTCCGTGACATTAATTGTTCGCAGGGTAGTTTCAACCTTCTCCCTTCCTCCGTTTCTCACCATCCTATGCTTGCTAAATCTCCTTGCAGACACCCGCTGGATATTTCGAATAAAGCCCCGTGCTCACAATTCGAATGCTCGTTATTCGACAGACAGGTATTGGTTTATCCAGTTTACCTACTTTCTAAACTAGCGACGAATTAGCCACGTTTCTCCTTCGAATCGGTTCGAGAAACGGGTCTCGAATTACCATAAACCCGGAGACAAATTAGGAACTCGGATACGCCGATTAATCGTCCACCAGAGCGGCCACCTTCAGCGTCATAATTCAACCCCTGGCGCACTCGTATCGATGCTACCTCATTGTCAGACTCGTTTGAATGATTTTCTCTCCAGTTTCTGTTAATTGGAGCTACAAGGCCGAGAAAAAATCTTAGACCTTCCATTAAACGCTTCTGTCTCAATAAAATCTTACTAAATCCGTGAACGAAGGGAACCATAAACGAAGAACACCATATCTAAAATTTTATCTTTACATAATTACACGTTTTCTAAAAATATATATTATTTTCATTGTAATATAAAACCAATAACGTCGATCGTTTAAGATCTTTGCACATACGATCGATATAACGTTTTGTTGTACATGATCGATAGGAGTGACTCTAACTTTCTTTCGTGTCATACTGTATAAGAAAGTTTAACGGAATTAAACGATTTTAACGGGGGGGGGGGGTTAAAGGGGCGAATTATAAAATATTGGAAAATATTTGAAATAGCTTGAAAGTTTGTTAATTATAATGATTCTTTTGTGACTGAAAATATAGTACATAAAGTAGTTACAATGATCAAAGCAGAAGGTGTTGCAACATAGGATGAAGGAATGATCGAAGAAGAGTAATATTTAAGAAAAACAAAACTTTCCAATTTACTTGTTTTGAGTATCGGGCATTTAATAACGGTAAATTGAACATCGAGGAGCGAGCTACACATAATATTAGACCTGGTGGAGTTCCTTTCCGCCAATTACCACTCTTCATTTTCGCGGCTCGATATTGCTGTACTTTCATCGTAGTTTCACTTACATCGTAATAAAAATTCCAACGCAGCGAAAAAAAATTTACGAAGAATCTTTGCTAAACTGTTCTCTCTAATTTCATCCTCTTACTTTATAATGTCGCGCAACATTCGTGTTACGATTAACTTATTTAAAATTGGAATTTCAGTTTTAAAAAGACTAAAACGAACGATGTATCTGATAAATGCAACAGATGTAGTTAAATATTTCAATTGAGATTTAACATTTATAGCGTGCTCTTTACTGGTACACGAGATATAACTTTTTCTGATTGAAAAACATTTTCTGTACTGACCGATCTTGAATCTTCTCATTAATTTTCTTTTTTTATTACTGAATACGTCACAATTAATTTTCGTTGAGAATTACAAGTATGCCGACTGGAGTGTTACAACGGCATATCCATCTAGGGGCAGTTGTACGTAAATTCAGCATTCCATTATTTCACGGAAATTCATGTACATGAAATAATCATCTTTCAATCTTGAAAATACTACAAATTTTTCATACAATCTGATACAAATTCTACGCGATATTTAAATATCTTCCATCAAAATTCCATCGAATTTCGTCAAAACAATATATTAATACCAATTTTCAAATACCGAACTAATATATCGTAAATCAGACGCGACAAAATTGTACAGAAGGTTAGCGAATACCAACATCTCGAGATAATTCATCGCGGAATAACAGGTTTGAAGAACCAAAGAAGAGATAAAGGAGACTCCAGAAAGAATAAGAAAATCTAACTAGAAAAAGAAACTAGAGGAATTGGCAAAGGGAGGAGAGCTGCATAGCGGAAGGTAGAAATGTAGAAAATAGAAGAAACTGGATGGCAGAGGAGAGTCGCTAGAAGAAGCCTTTAATATTTTTCTCGTAAATCTTACGTTGTCTCTCCTCCTCGTCGGTGGACTCAGCGTCCAAGTACTCTCTGTGTGGATCCGAGGGCGGCTTATCTTTAACTTTATCTTTCCGACTTTGCATTTTATTGACGGCTCGGCCTGCCGGCCCCGACACCTCTGCCGCTCGAGGGTCTCGTGCAGCTGATTTATGCGACCCGACCGACTGTTACCACGATCCACCGAACCCTTTCGTCGGTTTCCTTCTTGCCGTAGATATTGTCAAGAGCCACGCCAAGTCGCTCGATTCTCCACTGAGAACCACTCTGACGGACGGGATCTCACTCGATCGTCGCCTGTCCTCCTAATCGAGAGTCGACTTTCTGTCGCTGCTTCACCGCGTGTCTCGGATTCTCCGCTCGTTTTCCGCGAATTCTTTCGTGGCTGAATTCACGATTGAAATTTCGCTATTTCGTCGAACAGAATTTAAAGATTATAGAGATTTTAAAGGTTACATCGAGTGAAAAAGGGGAGAAAAGTAATGTTACAAATAGTGTTTCTAAAAATTTGTCTGAAAATTTAGCAATGTCTGCGCCATCTTCTCGTAATAAATAACGTCTTTAAGATGAGTGGAAGTAAGTTATTTGCGTTTTGAGGGCTGAATGGAATGAATTTTTAATGAATATTCTTCAACCGAACCGTTTGATTTTTAAATTCCCATTCAGAGTCCTATCTTTTAATCGCTTTAACGCTTTCGCAGGCGTAACCTAACCCAGTGCATATCCTTTATCCGTAGAAAATCCTGTGACCCTCCTCAACGCAACGACACAACCAGACATCGTGTTATTCCACGGATTTACAAGACGTGGTTTCACCCTCTGAGATTATCGTTTCCGGTATACGGATGCCGATCCCTTGCACCGGCACCAGTAAACTCAACCAGAATATCGTAGATCTACATGCGAGGTGCGGTGCAAACCGTAATAACCAACGAAGAATTCATAAAATCGAAACTTAATGGGACGAAGACACACAAAAATGGAAATATCATAAACTCAATGCCTTAAACAGAGTACAGTAGAATTTTTTATAATGCGGTGGATACATTGGTTCACGAAAATATTTGAATACTTATCATGAAAAATCTTTATGCTTGTATTGTATGTATTATACAAAACATTTTGAACTTTTGTTCGCGCTGTAATGAGACACGGCTGTCGTAATTGTACTGATAAAATTTGGAACCAATTTGAAAATGTATAGAGGTGGTTCTTTTTACTGAATCGCGAATTGCTCACATGTGCACGGTTCCCCTAAATAAGATGCAAAATGGCGCTACTTTCAGTCGACAATACCGATCGATCCCATCGGCTCCTATTCGAGGAAATATAAATCCTGTTTAATGCACCGGCCGGTGAAACGACGTGGATTTGCGAGCAACCGAACGGCCATTTGGGAGCTCGATGCGAGATTGATGCGCCACTCTAAATATCCTGATCCATCTCCCATGATCCCACGGAATCGTCGGGCCAATGATAAGCTTAAATAACCGGAAATATAGGGGAACAATGGAAGTTGCGTTTTCAGTCCCGATACGAATGTTTCTTTTTTCTATATTTGCGATATCGAACTTTTATCCGTGTTCCGATCATCGCGGATTACTCTAAAATTCAAAATTCTATATTTTCACCCCTTCCGTCCATTTTCTATTTTTTTGCTTATAATAAAGTATAAATTGCGGTTATCGAGTAAGCTGTGCGTACAGAAACTTCATTTTTCTAACAATAGTGCTGCGTCGTAAGTGGTAGAATGGTTCTTGGCTGTTTAAGTTACTTCTAAACGCGCAGAGAAAAAAGAGCGGAAGAAAAAAGAAAAATGTTGCAAGCTTGAGTGGTCCAGGTGGTGTAATTGAATTTTTGCGTTCTACGTAAAAATTGTTCAGTAGCAAAGGAAAAAAGAACGAACCTTTGATTATCGGTGTCGATTGCCCGTCAAACCTGATCGCTGTCGGCAGCAACTTTTCAGAGGCGTCAAAGGGCGTGGATTTTCGATGCACGAGCCAGGGAAAGTGACAAAAGCGAGCTTTACAGACTCTCGCACGCGCGTCACACCTCGCCCCGCAAGTTTAGCGTTCGATGAGAAAAATCTGTCGCTGATGAAAGCACCGTCGAGGCTGCTGCCTGCAACAATTTCTCCCTCGAGGAAATTCAGTCTGCCCCGAGACGAACCTACTCTTCCAAATCTTCCCTGCAATCTTTCTCTTTACTGATACATCGTTTCGAAGCCTGTAAAAGATAGCTCGAGGAAGAACCGGAAGAAGCTTTGCGCATAGTATCGTTTCAAGGCGTTTAGAGGTATATCATCGGAAAAATTGAAGAAGATTCGAAGTTACATATGAATACGTGTACTTTAAGGTACGGTTTCACTCACCGAGAACAGTTTCTTTTTCGGCTAAAGCAAAGAATCGTTCCGGGTATTGAAGTTTTCTGATCAGAATCGAACTCTCTTCCGTTGAAGATCTCATCTGGCTGACGAATCCGTTCTCCGTTAATAAGAGGAGACCGAAGAAAATGTTGGTAATTGTATTATTTGTATTTTTGTTTCAGTAGTTTGGTGTGCGTTTAGAGCTGTAGAAGTTTGATAGGATATCGATGGCGAGAATGTGAGAGGCAATTGGAATTTTGTCGCGATCCTATCGAAAATGGTACAGTAGTACAGGAATTGAGGATTCTTCTTATGTTTAAACTGTTCTTGAATTTTCTATGTCTGAAACAGGTTTTCAATTTAAAAACGACCAATGAAATTAATTTGATAAACAGAAATAAGACGCAATTATACATGGAATAATTACTATTTTCCAATCGTTACACGAAACGATGTTCCATCTTCGGTTCATCCGTCAAGATTAACGATTCTCATGCAACCAGCAGGTTTTTTCGTACAGTCGAATGAGCGATGATTTCGACCGTACGTACGAAAAGAGAAATTGCATCGAATGAACGAGTGGACGGGAAAGAGCGGCATGGAAGGGCGCAGCCGGTCGATGGAACGAGATTAAAAGAGGCAAAGCTACAAGATTAAAAGGCAATGCCGGACACGGGCCGAATCGAACAGCCCGGACGACTGCTCGCGGAGACATTTATATTCCCGGGAAATCGTTATTGACCGATCAGAGAAACTCGAGCGATCCCCGGCGTGTCGTTCTGCCCCTTTCTTTCTTTCCTTCTTCCCTTCCTCGATCCAACGTCCACACTGTGCGTCGTCACTGTCCTTTCAAAGCTGCACACGTATACACCGCCACCATCTCGCTTTGTTCCAGCTTCCTTCGGGAGTTTCATTGTCGTTTATGATATCCAGCCTTTTGTAGCTTCTCCCTTCATCCTGTCCACCAGTCCCACACCGATTCTTCTTCCATCGACTTCCTTTTCTCTCTGTTGAGACTGTCGTTCCATCATCGTTGTAACGAGCAATTTTACTAGTACCGTGCAGAGAACGTCGTTTTGCGTGGTATTCGATTGATCGGCATTATATACACGATGCTTTGGTTATCTGAAAATTGGAGATAATGGTAAGATATACGCGCAATAAATTTCTCGGTTAATGTATATGGTAGGAAGCGTGTTTGTGTATAGTCGTCGTATGGAATCGTGAACCGAAGCTTATTTCGTGCTGTTCAGTGATTTTATATAACAGAATTGTTTTGTCTTATCTTGTCTGTTTATTGGAATTCTTTAATAACGGATCAAATTAGTATATTATTATCTAAAACCTGTTTTAAAATCCCCTAGGAGAAATAAGATCTCCACAGTATCGTTAGTAATCGTTTAACGATCGAAGAGAATTTTCCAGTCTCTCTATTTGTTATTCTCCTGTCTTTCTCTTCGTGAACCGAGCTATATCGAAAAGGAATTCTGCGAAGCTGCAAAGCCACTACTTCCATTTTCCATCGTGCAACCCCAGTCAGGTTATTATTCCCTTAACGCAACGATCGGATAACGTGGCATCCGAATTACTCGGCCCACTTTTATTGCACCGCTATTTATCACCGGGACGAAACACCTTAGCGTCGAGGCTTCTACTTCTATCCATCATCCTCCATCTTCTTCCGTCGTCCATTTAACGCGTGGCGTGCTCCCCTTTAGCCTTTAAGACACCAGCCACGCGGACCAAACAACTTTATCCCTCAACGAGGTATCATTAATCCTACGAGTCAATGAATATTCGTTCTTTACAACAATTAATAAGAATCGACACTTATGCTACGTACAAATTAGGACGACAATCTTTTCGTTAACTGTTTTCCAGTCTTCTTAAGACCAGTAGCTTATCGAGCTTTCAACGAAACAAGCCAATGAATATTGATTATGTTATTATATTACCAACGATTATTGAGGAGTTTTCTGCAAGTAGAATTATTACGAAATTTTTCTTTGTTTTGTAAATATGAAAAGAACAAAGTCCTCCGAGAATTATTATAATTATCCATACAGAGTTAAAAATTCACGAATCGTTTTAACAAAACCATCAACAATTTTGCAAAAAAGGATTCTTTCGACGTACTAATGGTTCTGTCAATCTTAGATGGAGCAAAAGATACTAGTAGAATCTACGAAGCTTCCCATCGCACAGTGGTGAATCTGTTCTTGGTTTTCGAAGCTTCATCAGTCTTTCGGCTTATCGGAACCGGAAGGAATCTCGAAGAAGCGATCCTCTGCCAGCTGGAGCAGCATAAAAAAAGACATTCCTTGAAGGCCGCCGGTCCTATCTGGGGGAATGTTTCTGACCGCACATGGATCTTTCGGAAAAAATGTTCGGCAATGAACCAAGGGAACGGAAACCATTCCTTCCTCCCTGTGGTTGGCTCTTGGCCGATGATACTGAAAGAGAATCCTGGAAAATCGTGGCTAGTTTTCTGTACGAGTTTCTAAAGTGCCAAAAAAAAAAAAAAAAAAAAAAAAAATACTCTGTACATTTGTGCGTGTAGCAACAGGACCTTGAAATAACAAAGCTAAAAAAATGTTTAATTCTTGTACACATACGAAACACAAGTGGTTGGAATAACTACTTTGCAAGATGGTCGGAGAAATTTTAAGCTTGTCCTTCTGAATGTTTCACGATGCTCGATCGGTCGAACGTGATCTGCACAATAAACATGATATTACTTGTTCCTCGACTTTCCTTTTATTTTATTCTATGATCGTCTCATTCGTGGTTCAATTACATTAAACCGAACGCATGCAAGGCTCGGCTTGCAGCGGAAGGTTTATCGGTTGCTAGAGATCGTTTCGTAATTGCCGCCAGATGAATTTGCTGTGGTGCGAGGTAACTGCGAATATATCGTACCGGGGCCAAGCAGGAAGGCGGAAATTAAAGGAACGAGAACTGTGTACGGGCAACGAGTTATGAAATACGACACGGGTACACGGATCAGTCTGAAATTTACACGAAATTTAATCGGGTTGGGCGAATACATGCCTCCTACTAGTTGTCTATTGCCCTATAAAGATCGTTCGTGCTTTACAATCTTCTGTCAACGTTTCCACTGTTATTCATCATAGATAAGAACAGGTTAAACTACATTTGAGATATATGTATACACGTACAGACGTATGGACGAGTTATATCAATTAAATCATCTGTAAATTACACACTTAACTTTTAATTTCAGTCCCAAATGCACAAAGAGAAACATGCGTGAGATTTCACTTCAGCGAAGAGTTCGTAACATTTTAGAATTTAATCCGGAAAATCTCATATTGAGAAATCATATTAAGGGCAAATTATGAACGAATAAATACAATAAAAATCGTGAAATAATTTACGTAGGCTTTCCAAGTTAATTCGAAGATATACGTACACGTATGAGATCATTTTGCTTTTATCCGCAATCTCTCGTTTTTGTCGCAAGAGGATGTTCTATGGTCGCGATGGGATAAACACCGGGGGTTTGTGAAACAATCGAATGGGGCATTCGAGGGAATTTATCAGTGACGCGAAGTGTGTTGTAACGCAGCGATTTAAAATGTTAAACGCGTATCGTGGAATTATTGGGGGCAGCATCGAATCCAAATTATCAATAATGGGCTATTTAAAACGATTAGCGAATTTCCGCCGAGGCAAACCGTACTTTACAGGAAATCTGTATAATGAGATTGTCATATCGATATATTTTGTATCGCCTCTTCTTTTTTTAATTTTAAAGTCGCGTTCAACTGCGTATTGTACTTTTCAAAGTGTTACAGAGCAAAGTACCCGTGCAAAAGTTATTCTGTGTACGAAACACGAAGAGAGTAGCTTTCTTTTTAACTTTGAATCGCTTTTCCGAGAAAATCAAGTTCGAATGTTTATCAAACGCATATGAATTTGAAATTTATGGACTTTTAACGAGATACGAATGAATAATTGGCAAAAGATTATCCTACAAAAATAAGTTAAAAATGTAGAATACGAATTTTTCATGTAAAGCTAGATTTTCGACAAAATCCAGTTTGAACATTCGTCAAATACGAACTCGATTTTCACTAGAACGAAGCTTCAAACGAAAAAAGTTCAATTCCATTTTTTACTTATTTTCGTCTATAAAATAATCTCCTGTCGATTATCCACTTGTCTCCAATCTGGAACTAACCAAGTTGGTGAAATAACTTTTCAAATCTAATATTCTCCGAAACGGGACATCGAATGAAAGAATTACATTCTATATTTTTGTCTTACTTTTGCATGCCACACCTCGTATACAAACGATAAACGGTGAATCACTGAAAATCTTATTCGCCTGGTAACAATGGCAAATGGAAATTATTATGTAACTCCGATAGTTCAGTTAACCAGAGGTTCGCTAAAAGCCATCGACAGACGTCTCTTCTTTGTTTCTGACTGTTACTTTACCATGGTAGACAGCGAAACTTTTTGAAATTCCAGAAGAACCAACGAATGGTCCCAATGGCTCGTGAAAGTATGAAAACTTCGACTAGGAATGGCGGAACAGTTTGCTATATTTCGTCTGACAAAAGCACAAGCTTCTGGCGAATACGCAGGCGAAGTTCGTCGAAATGGTCGGACACTTAGAAAATTGCGATTCTTGTATTAATGTGTCTTTTTATACAGACACCTTGACGTGTATCAAGAAACATTCTGAAAGGCTGTCTTTAAAAGTAAAAGTGTACAACTAAAGTGAAAACTGCGTAAATCTTTCTATATGTATCATATGCATATATTTTTAGGGGTTTCAAATAATCTACCTTTCTTCCTTGTCGTTATTTTCTTAAATGAAACTTGTCTTTTTATAAAGTGTACGAAAATTTTTATAGATGATTATACTATGTTTATCTAGCTAATCGATATAACTTGCGAATCATTTGCAAATATTGCTGTCTATCAATTCAACGAAGAAGTTGAACGAATTTTCAAAATAGTCGAAAGTGTTCAGGTTTTAAGATACTCGAAACTTCGGATTGAACCAACGAAGTTGGCTCGGAAGCTTAATCCACATTAATCCAAACACACAACGCGTTGCACGAAGAACAGGAAGAAGAACACACGTCAAATCAATTAACGCGCGGGGGATACTTCTGTTTCAGAAGAAAATAGGTCGAAGGGCCGGCAGGCGACCGAAAGCGAGCGTAGCCATCGTATGTATGCTAATTGAACGAGGGGCAATCTGGAATGGACCCAGCCAGTGGCTTCCAGTTGATTACCATGGCAAGTACTCGGGCGGAGAGTTCCTCCACGAACGACAATGTGAAAACAGCTTTAATGTTCCTTGCCGGTTTCCCTCAGGATGGTTCAAAGAGAAAGAGAGAGAAAGACGAGAGGATGAGAAAATCCTGTTCTGGGATTACCGTGTCATAGAAAGTATCAAGCTTTTCGTCTAGATTGAAGTTACAGTGAATGCACACCCATTTTAAAAAATCTTAGGGTGGTTATTATTATATTTTGCCTCGAAACTGCATGGATTTAAAGTAATTTAAATAAAAAGATCTGACGTGGAACGTTTATGTAGAATATCTTTAGTTGTAAAGATATGAATCTTCATAAATATCTGCAATCTCGATAAAAGAGTAGTTTTGAAGATCTCTGAACGGTGTCGTAATTTAGTAAATATAACACTAAATCGAAGATTTATTTTTACGTTCTTCACAGTATAATTTTGCATAAATACGTAGAGTGTATCAATGGTTCTCGTATCAGAGTTAAAAGTACGCTTCGTTGGTCGGAAACCAGGTTGGCTACGGATAACGAAATGCTGGAGGGATGGTTGTATAAATTAAGTTTAGTGATTAACTGAAACATTGAAATATTGTTGCGTTTAAAAGCGAGATGCTTATTAAATTCGGATGGTTGAAGCTATACCGCTTGCTGAAATATTTACAAGCGGGAAATGAAACGGTGGAAGATTTAATGAGCCGATTCCGCCGCGGATTAACATGCAGTTTTTATATTTACTCATTTTGTTAGGTCCTTCGTTTAATGCAACTTCAATCTACAAATCAAACGTAGATCGTAATAAATTTTATTATCGCCAAGCGTTATAGTTGTCCTTGGTATACAAATAATAAATTCTCTTAATATATACATATAAATATATATAATATAAATAAATAAAAGATAAATTAAAAAATAATAATGAATCTCCTAGATTTTCTAAAATCAAGTCTTTCACCTTTAATTTTTCCAAGATTACAACTATCGCCTATCGATTACGATTCCAACTACTGTACGATCACCACGGCTCATCTCAACACAGTCGCATTAGAGTATCTTTGTCACGGCGTATCACGCTCGGAGAGAATCCTGCGGGACACGGAACTGGTCTCTTTCCGCGGTGGAATCGAATTTCAATTTAGCGAGTGGCAGAGGGCGAAAGAGTGGCAAGACCAGGTTGATCGTGGAGGTCCGCGGTTGTTTGTCGACAGGCGTGCATCGTTCTCTCCTGGAACGCTTTTCTTCGGCAATCGATTGCCGGACAGGACCCGGCATCGAGGGATTTCCTCGAGTGCTTCCGCTGTCTCGTGCAGCTTGCACTCTCTCGAATCGGTTCGCTGGCTATGGGAATGGGACTAACTGTTTTCTCGATCGTGTCCGTTGATCGAATTCAACGGAAACAATGACCACCGGAATAACCGGTACACGTACGGTCTGCTCGAACTCGTTCCTCCGGCGAGTACGTTCGATTTTCCGAAAATCGTTGACCAGTTTGGTGTAAACGGGTCTCTGGCCGTGGATCCTGATGACGGTTCGCGAAGTACACGAGCGTCCATGGTGTAACCTGCGTGCTAACATTGTGAATTTCACGCGGAATCTACCGTTCTGTTGACGAGCAAGTGAATTGTTTGATCCTTTGCGCGTCACGGTTCGAAAGTGCTCGAACTGTTGCCCACTTTTTGGCGACGTGTAATTTCATTAGGGATTAAATTGGTTTTTCAGGAAAGCAGCACATTATTAACGGTTCGTCTATTTAGTAACGAACAAGTTTTTATTCTTCGCTGATTTTTAAAATGGCACTTATTGTTATTTTAGTGATAAGAGAAAGAACGTAATGTAATAGGGTTAGTTGTGATCAGTTGAAGGTAATGTAGGAAAAGTATGAAAACGTCGTATAAAGACTTTATGTAATGTAAAAAATGAGAGTGCAGTATAAAAATTCATGATAAAGTAAAACACGATGGTTGTGTATGGAAATTCCATGTAAAGTAGAGAATAGAGATGCTTTGTAAAAATTCTAAGAAAAATGAGAGAGAGAGAGAGAGAGAGAGAGAGAAAGAGAATTTTATATAAAATGGGAGATGGAAATTATATAGTATGAATATTCTGTGCAAAATAGAAAACAGGAAGATTGGATATGAAAATCCTCTAGAACAGAATAAAACAGAGATTTTGTTTAATGTAAACAGACAAAGTTCCTACATAAGGAATACGTGGAAAGAAATCACCAGACACGAGAGCAGACAAGAGACGAGAATAGCAGGATCGAAGAGAGAGCGTCTCAAGAACGAGTGAAGTGTTTCTGAGTCGGTCAAACACTGAATCCAGGTTTCTCGAGGCTTCCTCTTATATACCAAATCTTCCTCAAAAAGATCGACGTCACATGGATTACAGCACTGTCTCTTACAGTGTTAACTATAGTTACAAATATTATAAAATACCACCGTTTACTTAATAACAAAATATTCAAATATTATATATACCGAAAGTATCGTACAATTCTAAAATCGATATCCAAAGAAATTTCAAGCTCGAGAAATTTTATATCGAAATATGGATCTTATATATTTTTAAACTTTTACTGGAAATTTTGAAACGGGTGTTTAAATTATTCGAATTTTAAATAGTAAGCTTTTTCTAAGTGAACGCATAAAGAACATACGCATAATTAATGTTTTGTATAATATTCAACTTTTACTAAAAGAAACGGGACCTAAATAACAGACGATGTATTTTCAAGTGTTCTCGAGAAATAATGGCGAGATTTTGGCACCATAACGACTTTCTGCACGACTTCCGGACAGGGTGGTGGCATGCGCTTGCTCCGTTAACATTAATACGTTGGACGTCGCGTAAAACTGGTTGCTTTACTGCGATACGAGGGAAACGTGCGGATCGTAAGAACTTCGTTACCACTGTCACGGGAAATTGCACCAACTCGCGAAAAAACCCGTCGCACCCTGTAAATTTGCCATTATTAAATTCGACAAGGACGAACGAGGCAGGAAAAGCGGTCCGCCTACTTCCAGCCAGAGCGAGTTCTTGCTTCTAGAAACGGGGGAAAGATCCTTTCTGCTTCTTTTTCACCAATTTCTTCTCTTCTTTCATCTTTATCCAATATTTTCTTCCTATTCTAAGTGTAATATGTCATATATTCAGCGTTTTAATATTCCCACTGATGTTCCTATTCATAAGTATCACGTGTACAAAATTAACTGGTTTGCAAACTGTACAGGTGCAGTTCAATGCAGATACGTTCAATGATAAACGTGCAAAATACGGTCGTACTTCTTTTAAAGGGTAAATACACCGTTTTTGTGGAAAATTTACAAATATTCAGGCAAGTGTGTCGCATAGAAATGAAGTTTTAAGTTTCAGTAGGTAAGAGAAATCGGTCAAATATGCTTTTTACCTTTTATTTTTGATCAAAGAATGTGATGATTCAAAAGAGCCTTCGAGTCAAGATTGAAGCTGCCCTGATAGAATCATGAATATTGATGTTTGTCCCGAGTCGTCGCGGATGAAAATGATGGAGCAGCAAGCTGGTGTAATGAGTTATTCAAATTTTGTTTATGCCTTGTAAAATAGAGAGTATCAAACTAGGTTGCGAACCTTTGAATCCTGAAAACCTTTCACAGCAATATTCCCAAATTCCGAATTGCGATTTAACCACTACGTCTGAGTAAAAGAATAAAATAATAATAAAATAAAGTAGAATAAGCTCGGCCATAACAATAATATATTCGTTAACATATTTAACACTCGTTACACTAGCTTCTCTACTAAATATACGCTTGCAATAAATATCTTGTAATATCTACGTATTTTCAGATTTGTTCCAAATCTTTTGCTTTCTAAAAGTATTCCAATATTTTCGTGAGTTACTGTAGCTTGACTAATCTGTACGAAGTTTATCGATCGTTCGTTTTACGCGCAAGAAAGCCTCGATTCGCTTGACACGAGCGACGGAACACAGCTGTAAGCTGCAACGAAAGAACCGCACCCTCGTCAGTTTGTACGCGCGAAACCGGTGCGCGAAACGAGGCGTATTCGCGAGAATCCCCTAGGGATTCTACCGTTCTTGATCCCTGTTAGTTTTCGTTGCTTCTTGCGAGCTATGCGGCTAGCAGTTTAAATCGAGTCCGCGTCATCGGAACGAGCACGCAATTATGCTTTTTTCCGCTAGTCGGTCGCTTCTCCCGCCTCGGGACTTCCCGATTCCTCCACGAGAACCACGAATCTCGAGCTTTCTCTAAACGTGATGAGGGTGGAGTGAGGTTTTTCTTCACTCCCCCTCCCCCTGCTGTCAGCCTTGAGGAACAAAAAGCTAGATTCTCGAATTTTCTTTAGCAGACGCTCCAGTCGAACTGTTTCGCCTGTTTCCGACGGAATTTTGGCCATTTCTCTACGCTTTTTAGCGTTTCATATCCTTCTCGGTTATTTTTGTCGTTGACAGATATTATGGTATTATTGATTCAACTTTTGTCAGTTAATTAGTTTCAAATTATTTCACGATCGTATATCGGAAGGAACCTCTGTATTTCTTTGATGTTTTATTATACCTGAACTTACAGATTGATTTGACAGTTTCTAAATTTTCTATTCAGATCTTACTTTATCAGTCACGAGGAAAATATTCTTTCATATAACAAAGGATTATAAAATTTTGACTATCGTGTTTTATCGTCCATCGATACGATTCTTTTACGTAATAAAAAAAAAAAAAAAAAAAAAAGAAGAAAAAGAAACGGAGCAATGTAAGCTTTATTCCATTTAACCATCGGTATCCAACGATTGTACTCTAGTAATTACATCTGTTCTTCAGTTTCTCCGATTCCTTTATCTATCGCATCGAATATCTCGATTCGTCGGGGGAGGAACACGATCGAGCACAGTGAACGCGGCTTTTTATCATCATCGCGGTCCCCGGTCGAGATTTTCGAAGCTTCCGTACCATCTCTCCTCCATCCGTTCCTTTCTTTTGTTCAGACCCATCGATCGTTCGACTCGATACGACGGGGAAAACGAGCGGTTTAGTGGCGCGACTCGATTAACCGATTCCCAGTAATCATAGTGAAAGCTATCGTCGAATCTTGGCGACGTACTTCTGCGAGAAAGAAACTCTACAGACTCTTATCTTATCGTCCGTTGCTCTGGTCTGCGTCTTTATCGTCTTTCTCGTTCTAAACGAAACTTGTTTGTTCCTCAGAGGCCGTTTCGAGAGTGTATCGTAATCGATGATCGATTAATCCCCGCGGAGGACGCGCGCGTTGCTTCGTTAAACGCGCCTGTCTTCCGGCGATGGCTTTTCATTTCGATAAAAGCTTCGAGAAACGTTCCTCGATTCTTATAGATCTCTACGATTGAAGTTAAACTTGATCGATGCTTACACGGAACCGTATTATATATTTGCGTTGAAAGGTGGGGGAATTTTTGTTGGGCTTGTGAAGGAAGTGTCTGACGTGGAAATATGATTCTTCTTCGACGGCTTTGGTTTTATTTTCTGGTTTGTTTCGGCTTCCAGAGCTCTCAGTCCGTATCGCTGGAATATACAAGCGGACGTAGATCGATCATCGTATCGCCTTGTCCGCTGTTTTTCTATGGGGAGATTGAAAATGGAATCGTTGAATTAGGGGGAAGAATAATTAGAATTAATTTAGACTGTTGGAAGAAAGTTTCGGTTTCGATAAATAGAAGAAGCAGTAGATAAGAAACGAAGACTGGACGAATTTTTGATAAATAAGTTTCGGTTAATCTGTATAACTAGCCTTACTAATAAGATTATAATTTTTCTACCCGAATTGTTAATTTCGCGCAATTTACCCGTTGCATGTGTTTCTCCATAATCCACCTACCCATTGATTAATAAAATAGCAACGTTCACGCGGTGTCTGCGTGATATAAGTAAGAAATGTCAAGAGATAAAATTTCAGCCAACACTCGTAGCTACAAAGTTTTTAAACTTTCCTTCATCACGTGGTCGCCTTTCTAATGAAAGTCCGACGCGGGTCTCCGTTTCTTTCAGTGGCGCGCGTGCGCTTCCATTCTAACTCGGAGAAATTAGAAAATTAAACAAATAAAGCCGGAGCGGCGCCGCTTGAGCAAAGTGTTCCACCGACAACACATACAGCTGCATATACATAGATGCAGAGGCGCAAACTTCATTCCGTGGATATTTCTAGCAAAGTTAGAAAGTTACTGTAGCTTCCCTTTAACTCTTTTCAGCTGGCAGCAAGTTGCTCGGTCTACACATGTAGGGTTTGAGAATTAGCAACTCTCCGGCGAAAAACGAGACAGCAACGAGCGTGCTCGGATGAAACTGTCTGAGAGAGACATTAAAAATGTACGAACGAGTAGTCGAAACGTTAAATGCAGTGAGGACAGTTTTTTCTGATTTGTTAATTGAATTTTGGGGACTTGTTGAAATTTTGGTACACGCGTAAAGTGGTTGAAGGAAAATTTGATTTTTATCAGTTGTTGTTTGATTATGAGAGAAAAGTACTTATTATAAAGAGGTGTAAAGTACTTATTATAGCCACGAGCTAGACAAATATTGTCCGAATTAAATTATTTCATTTTTCTCAATCGATCTAAAACCTGATCGTCCGAAATTTTCCTCGTTCATTCGATTGACACCGATTTTTCGCACATTTACGAACAGCATCGTTCGTCGAGCGACTCGCTGATGGCTCATCCGGGGAATCGATTGATTCAATTCAGCCGGTCCACTAACCCGATCTATCTGGCAGAGATTAGGTCCGCTGGCTAAGCCAAAATCCAGACGGCCATAGAGCCAACCCGGTGAAGCTGCCCACCGATCTCCAAGCGCCACCGCGTTCCTCGCGGCAGTGAAGTCGAACCTCGACAATACGCTCACCGAAATCTGAAAAGGAATTTCCGTACGTTAGTTGTATGTATTTGTACTATAAAATTTGTTCCCCTTGTCAAGCCTTTCCTTATGTTGCAAATTTTTCTTTGCACTTGCAATGCTGTTCGTAATTAATTTTATATATGTATCGATATAACAAATATAATAAAATACAAATATAATGAATAAACGTAAAAATATGTATAATATAAATAATAACGACTACGTGTTATAGAACTCAAGAATTTGAGAAAAGAGCTTCAATTTTACTTTGTCTTGAAGCAAGTTTTTAACAAAAAGATCTGCCAGAATATGGGCAATTTCTATTGATACAGTCTATTTAACAAGAATGTGAGTGGCGTAATTTAGTAACTGTTCGATATGGCAGTACAAATCCTATTTACTATATATTAAAACGCTTTCATATTAATAATCGGCTCGACCAGCACGATTGCCTAAAATCTATAGCATTAATTTCCGATTAATAATAAAATTAGCTAATATCGAATTTCAGGACTTACATCACTGGAATAGCGATGTTGCGGTAGTAGAAAATAAACCGACCAATAAAATGAAATTTTTGAAACATAATTAAACATAATGAAAACAGCAAAAGACTATTGTGCTTATAACAAAGTATAGGTATTAGAACAGGAAAACCCCGCCATTTTACGTTCAGCAAGATACCAATATTTTAACAATAAGTAATATGGTGCAGATAATTTCCAAAGCGATGAGAGAGATCGATAAAAGACAAAACGGAGCGAGGACACATAATGAGGTGCGGATTAAATGTAATGTGCAGTGGAAGGGGTGATAGTGGTCATCAGTCGAGGGAAACATTAATGTTCCTTATATTTCATATGTTATAGGTTGAACACTGCGCGTCATGATTCTGAGAATTCGTGGACAGCTAGCAAGACAAAACTTGGAAAGCTTAGTGGTCAGTGACCAGGGAGGCGTGGAACAGATGATAGTGGCCGTCAGATGAGGGAAACATTTATGTTTCCTTATATTTCATGTTATATTATAAGTTGAACTGTATAAGTATTCGCGACCAGTTAGCAAATCTATTGGAGATATAATATTCACGAACTTTTACGTTGATTATTTTATCACATTATCTTGTTACGTTATCTTAGTCGAAGGACATCAGATTTTAAAGAATTTTTCTTGGATCAGAATAATTTGCCGCGCGAGCTTTTCTTCGCATAGTATAACATCTTGTCAATGAAGGTATAATGTCTAAGATGGTCTTGTTAGATTTCATAGAATATTTTTGTCGGATGAATACGATCGAGGGTTAAATTACTAGAGCAACGAAACGATGGAAATTTGGCGTGAAAAGCAGCCTTTCACCTTAAAATATTACGCGTTTGCGGGCTTCGATGACACGTGGTATCATCGCGTCCAGGCAATCAATAATTCCGAACGAATCTGATAATCCACCGCTATTTCAGTCCGCCTCTCGTCGACTCGCTTGCAGCTCTCCACTGTCGCGCTTGTTTATTCTAGATCCGCGAATAGCTGCAGCGATAAAATTGCTGCTATCTACGCTTGTAATTTTTCATTCGATCATCTGTCAAAAAAGAGCTTTGGAAAATCCGCGAATTACGTCGACTTAATCCCTTTGGTCATTTTTCTTCAGCAGATTTTTAGGAATTCCCTCTGTTTAAATAGATCAATATTTGATTCGCAGTGTAGAAAATCAAATATAGTCTTTGACATAAACGTATCTAGAAATTACAATGGAAAGAATAATCTACGTTGGTTCGACGTTGTCCAACGATCATTTCGATAACAAATTTGATCCATCGTGAAACGCACTTAATCCCAGCCATCCCGATTCGACTAAGCAATTGTTTGCGCCGGCCGGCGCGTTATTATTGATTTACCTGTAACACAAACAGAAACGCGATCAGGACTACGGTGGAATAGAGCGTTCCGTTTAGCACGCTGTTGATGGCGACGAGACAGCCCCGAGGGTTTAGGCTGTCGTAAGTGGAGTTTTGTTCCGAATTTGGCAGCTGAAGCGGATCGTGATAGCACGGACCCTTTACGTTGATTCGGCAGCAACTCCACGGCACCACCGGCGGTGTCACGCGACCATCCACTTTCGCGTACCTGAAACAAGATTCCTACGTGTCGGATCGCCTCCACACGTACAATCCATTTTCTCTCTTTTACGTTCCTCTGCTTCTCTAGCCCTCCTTCTTATCCCGGTCTCTACGGTGTCGTTCAGAAGAATCGTTATACTTTGGTAGAAACGTGTTTCCAAGATGTTGGCTGCTACATCGGTACAGCTGGACAAGGGAAAGATGGTTATGCCGTAAATGGACTGAGTTTGTTTTAAGGAAGTAGCGATTTTGAGTTGAGGTTTTTCTTTTGCGGGAATATTTTTGTCCCCGATTATGAAAGTAATATCAAAATTAGAAAGTAAAAAAGATCGTTACGTACGGTTGTAGAGCGATTAAGAAGGGAGTTAAAAATTAAAAGAAATTGTCACGTACTTTCGCAGGTACTGACAAACGCTTCAATTTTTTTCAATTACTTCTTGGATAGTCATAGCAAAAAGCCAGGATCAGTGGACGCCAGGCGTAGGAAATTATCGGGGAACGTCGATAGCGAACATTAAACGAGCCACCGATTGGCATTCCGCAAGTTGTTGAACTTGCTAATTCGAACTTGTACGCGAACAGGTCTGCGAAGTACAGAATGAGCTACGAACCGTGTCGCGTACCCTCCTGGACCGGCGACACCATCTCGACCGTGGCTTTTCGTGGCAAGTTTTCGTGCGAAAAGCGGTCATCGACCACAGGACTTTCACGTGTCCTATACGGTGGCTACGTTCGGGTAATTAAACGCGGTGGCATCGATCTGCGGCTTGAATCGGTTCATGGACATCGATAGAGGCGAGCTTGGATTTCGCGATGCGAAATTGGAGAAAGATCATTTCGGAAAGTTGCTTCCATGAATTATAGATTCCGTCGAGAGCTAATCGGATGTAGGAGTCTTTTCAAAATTGCTGGCAAATCTGGGATCACTGTAAGAATTCTTTAAGGAAAGAGCATTACCATCGTTATAATAATCGATATTTTTGATGTACCTGACAGATGGTAAAGATAGATTTTTAGTACTAAAGAAAAAAAAAATGAAAAGGCAATATCGATAACACGATATTAGTTGCAAAACTATTGCGAAAAGTAGATTTTAAATTAGATTAGGTATTTTAAGATGTTTCAATTATACAGGCTGAAAGCGGCGATAAGGAATTCAAGAAACTCTTGCCTTAAAATTTAGGTATCCAGGACGTTCGAATAATCGATCGAGTAAAATGGTAGTTCTCATAATTAAAACGATGTTATATCACGTTAAACCGTTAACAAAGAATCAAAGAAACGACTGTTTTGAAATTTAGGTATCTAGGTCATTCGAGCAATCGACCGAGCGAAATGCTGCCTCTCATAATTGAAACGATGTTATGTCACGTTACACCTTATCGAATTAACCCGTGGCGTCAGCCATTTTGTCGCGTGCATATGATATAATCTCAATGGATTTTACGAGATCAACGTGGAGAAGGGGGTGGTTGACGCTTGGGGAATAGTTGCGGCGACGAGGAGAGACCCGGGGCTCGATCCTAGTGGAAGGTATAATTCTGCAATTAACATAACGAGAAATCGATAACCCACTGTTCTATCTGCGATTACCAGCCACGACACAAAGGCTTCTATTCGGAACGCGCTATTAACCCTTTATTATCGAACGTATTACCGCTACCACATAATGCACACATACGTCAGCCTACAGAAACCTAACTATTAGGCAATTACCGCGAAACTACTCTAAGCAACGCGAACTCGCCCCGACTGCATGAATTGTTTCATTCAAATGTTTCGCATCCGTTACTTCCGCTTCTCTACTCGCAGCCAGCAAAATTCGTTAACCTCAACAATTCCAGGTATCAAGCGCACGGTATCTGTACCAAAAATCCTAAAGATAGTTTGCTAACTGTCAGAAATTTATTACAATCGGAAAACTCTATAGAATAATTACAGAAAGTGCAAGATTTTTGCGGAAATTTCTAATTTTTAATTCTTCGTTGGACGCTGATTCGAACGAAGAACATTGTTGCCAGATATTTTGCAATTTAAGCGGTAATAATGATCATGAATTGTGTACTTCGGCATTCCACAAGGCGATCGATCTTCACAACAATCGAGTTTGAAATACGGTAATTTGGTACGATAGAAGTTTTACAAAATGAAACTAGAAAATTATAAATATACAAAACGATGTCAGAGAATTAAGGGAAATACGCGTATCATTAATTAATTATTCATGCATAAATATTTATTTTCACCTAATGCACCAAAAAGAAGCACATATCGCCTACAGAATGATCGTGTAGCGGCACTCGACAGCAAACTTTCCAACGGTTTCTGTCCTGTGACTTGCTACACAGAGACCCTATCCTTCGGACAAGATGATTGCCAGATCATCGACGGAGCCGAACGTACGACGACCGCGTACGACAACATAGACGCGGTGAACACACCGTTCCGCGTACTACCGTTCTGGCTATACGATGTTACACTGTGGTTCGCGATGCTGGAAGCGCAGTTCGGAACTGCCCGGATTACGGGCGACAAGACGAAATTTCAGACCGTTGTCGCGAATATTACTGCGCCGCACGTGCAGCTATGCGCGTGCCGCCGGGACATACTACTCGCCCCGCCGGTAACGTACCACGACGTACGCCGGAGGGTACCTCAAGAAGGAGCTCATTAAGAGATTGAGGGACTCGGACTCCAAGAGAGTGCGAAAGATGTTTGAAGATGAACACATAGGCGATAGGACGCCGTTCCAATTCTACCGGGATCTAATAAATCTTGCCACCCCCTCGACATCGAATGACTTTATCCTCACGCTCTGGGAGAGCCGACTACCGGTACATGTGCAACACGTTCTGGACGCCATGGACGAAAAGAAAGCTGAAACGCTAACCCGGATCGCCGATAGTATACACAAGATCCTCCCGGAGGCAGGACGGATTGTCGCGGTCAGCGCAGAAAGAACGACAACGGACAGCGAACGACTAAACCGCGTCTGGGACGTGATGGAAGACGCCCTTTACGAAGACGAAACCGGAGTCGTCGTAGATCGACTTCGAGAAACAGACTGCAGCAGTTCGGACTCTGTTACTACCACGCGACGTTCCTAGAATGCGCGAAGAAGTGTCGTTCCCCGTGCACCTGGAATACGGGAAACGGGACCAGCCGTTCGTAAGCGCGGCAAGCGACGACGGCCTAGTATCCCGCCGCATATTCGTCATGGACAGGCACTCGAAGATCTCCTTCCTAGTGGACACCGGCGCCGATATATGCGTATATCTGCGCAATAAAATACGCGGACCCGCGAACAGAAGCGGATCGCAACATACGGTACCATCGTGATTAACCTGAACCTGTCCCTAAGACGAGCCTTCAAATGACGCTTTATAGTAGCCCATCATCGGCAGACTTTTTGAGCTGCTATGGGTTGCTATGGACCCGCGGAACAAACGACTCCTCGATACGACAACCCAATTGTCATCAATGGGATACGCTGCCACGGCCGACCAAATATCAATAAAAACCATAATCAGTGAATCAGTTTACCATCGACTCTTGGTGGAATTTCCGGACCTAACTCGTCTACCGGTTTTCGGGCGAGAGGAAACTCGACACGGCAATCGCAAGCTCTACGCAAAGTGTACATCGAAAGTTTGTTAATAAATATATTGTTAACTATACTCTAGTTTTTCTTTAGCACATATCACGACTTATCCACCTCAATCCAATATTAATATTCCGATGGCCAGACAGGCCAATCATCCTCCTATGTGATGTAATCATATCGCAAACACGAGACATATAATTTTAACGATATGAAATAAATAGTGCGGAAATGATAGTCGAAATTTATTTAATATATTCACAAATTCTCATATGGATATCTAGGTTGGTTTGAAGAATATAACGGTTCACGACCTCGCTTAAAAATTCCTCCATGTTACACACAACTTTCTTTCTAAAGAAACAAACGAATCTGAGCGATCGAGGAGCATTAACGTGCAACATTTCACCGGCCGTAAACCATTTCTAAATCCAGATGGAGAATGCTTTCGCATGGGCGTAACGTGTGGCCGGTAAAAGCACACACGAAGGAGCCCTTAGAGGGTGAGTTAGGTGGGCCAGACCTGAGGTGAAAGGCCCTTTCCACGGCGTGGAAATAATCTGGCCATGGAAGGGCACTTTGCCGAGGAGCCAGCAGTGTTTTAAATCCTTTTCTAGGAGCATCTCGTGGAGGGCGTAGAATCACGTTTCATCTCCTTCACGCTCTTCCTTGTGCTTTTTCTTTTTTCGATATACAGGGTGTTAGAAAAAAGTGGACGATATATTAGGTTCATGTAAACTAGTTGGTGGAGTGCAACGAATCACGTAGGAATTAAGCGTAATTTAATCAGCGGATTAAACGTATGATGATATTTTCAACGCACGATTAAAGTTTGAATCCAAAGAAACATCCTACGTGCATCAACCTATAAGTATAAGGCGTATATTTAATAATCAAGACCACGAACACGTTCTTTTAACACAACGTATAGTTTCATTAAGAAATGGAAACCTCTAAGAAACAACGACGTCGATGTAGCGAGTATGAACAGCTTTGCAGAATCGTGGATGGCCGCTTTAAAATCGTATGACGGGACCACCCCTCTCGGTCAACTACTCCCGTTAAAATTTCGTTTCTACGCGGTGGGAACGCGTATAGTCGTAATTAAAATCCTGGCATACTTTCTGCGTTTCCATTAAAGTTCCTGGAAAATTTGTTCCTCGCCGTCGGTGGACAGAAATGGCTTGGGTATTACGTGTAATTATTGCGCGGATGCTCGTGGAAAAAATGTTACCAACACGATGGGATGAGTGTCGTGATTTGTTGAATTTCAATGCGCTTGATCGTGTGATTTCTGGTATTCTATTTTATATTCATAGAATAGTAATATTCTCCTGTGTTTGCCTGCAATTCAGGTTAGGGCTCATGTTCCATTCATAGTTTTATACAGGATGAATCATGAATTACTTTACATTCTTTTGTTGTCAGTGAAGCGACTGGAACTCTTTCCGTGTCGTATCATATAATTGAAACGGGTATTTGGGACGATTGGAGTTCCCTTTTTATCAATCCTGCTTTTCCCAAGAAAATGAAAATGATAACAATGAAATTGTAACCTGTTCCCGCTCAGTTTTTAACTAATGTTCAGACAAGTTTCCGTAACGTTAAACACGCAGCATGCAAAATATACAGAATAATAAAAATATTAAACATATCAAATAAATAATACATAGTAGGATATATGTATGAAATAAATAATCGAAAATATATAAAATAACGAAAGCAAAATTCCATTTTTTTTTGTTACGTTTATAAAAATATGGATTTGTACGGACATCAAGTTTGCATTAAATTGCAGTTCGTATCTTTTCGAAGAAATTCAATTTCCGGTTACAATTTTAATTATAATTATAACACCGTATGAATTCTTATGATAACAGTTTAATAGCCACGATAAAATTTCGATATACTACTTTCTTGGGAAGATGTTCCACTTGGGTTAAGCAGGATCACTTCCTTGGAAGTAACACGACTATCGTAAGACGATAAAGCTCACATTGTCCATGAACCATGGTGGAGGGTAGGTGAGAAGATAATAGTCGATAAACGCGGATAAGATATAGATTTTATGGTGTATCCGATCGATAGGTGCTATCGACCCTCGATTGTCTTGACATAATTAAGCGATAATTACCTCAAGATATCCGGCGAGTCAAGCACAAGAAACTCCCGTTGCAGCCAATATGTCTTGTGCCAATCGTCGGACGAATCTATTCCACAACACTGCATGTTAACCTGCATGCTGTCTATTTTTCGCTTCCATGACACATCTGTGAAGTATCTTTTCATACCTATTTCACAGAATACGGAGAATTTTGACGATGAATTTTGATGAATTTTAGAAGGAACTAATTCTTTAGAATACGATCAAACACAATTCATTCGTATTATCTTAAAAAAATCATAATTATTAAATGGCACTAAAGGAGAGACGCAAATAATATTTAACCTATGCATGATGATTGAATCTCCCATGGGTCACCAATAAAGTGACTCCTGGGAACGAGACATACGGTGTATGAAAAAGAATGGCAGAATCGTCGGGCGTACATGAATCTCGATTATTCTCACACGAGATGGGACGGTATTCTGTGGAAGCGCCGACAAATTCCACGGAACGGTGGCCGGTAGCCTGGAATATTTTGCATTAGCCTACGACTTTCCGATATTTTATATCCTATCGAAGGAATTTGTCGAAGTGGTTGGATCCGTGGAAAATTGAAATTTTCATTTTCATTTCGCGGTCGAGACCTTCGGCGTATTAATTAAAAACCCATGATCGAAATAATCAAATGTCGATTCTAGTTAAATACTGGCGATTGAAGGTTCACGCGAGATCGAGCAGTTTATAGCGATTTCATTAGCGGTTTGGGAGATTTCAAAGTAACCACGTGGATCTTTCCATTTTAACGCAAGTGTAGAATAACGAATACAAAGATTCCCCATAGATAATTTTATTTTATTACAATTCTGTTTTTTTTATAACTTTGTCATGCTTCATTCTACATTTATTTTGTCAAAGGAAGATAAAGAAATAGTAAACGCACGAAGATCTTCGTATGGTTCGCGGTTCGCGGATAATCAAAGTAAAATATATGTTTATCGTGGACCAAACAACTGTTAATTCGATCACCACGAAACATTTCACTGGTACATTGTTTCTTTTTGTATAATTTGTCAGTGGTATTAATGTTTGGATTATTCTGAACTCTGTCATTACCACTAAATTCACGAGATACAAAATATACAACACATGTCCTGCACCATAAACGATTCTTCACCAGCACTCACCCAGAAGCACTAAGTCGATCGCGATCTCCATATCTCTCACAATTTACAGCTAATTAGGGTAAATTTGCGTAGAGCACGCAGCGGAACGCGACGCATCAGCCTGCAAGTTTATCGGGAGCAAACGTTTCGAATTTCGAGGCCCGGAGCAAGAGGATCCACAGAGTCACGTATCTATTCATTAAGTAGCTAGACACCAAACGAGATTTCCATCGGTAATTTCGAACGGGACAGCCGGTGTGCGTCGCGTTCGACCGTCGATTTGCATATTACATAGTCGGATACTATTTCGCGGAAGCGCACCGTTTCCACCATCTGCCTGCCATATTGAGACAACACTCTGCTGGATCTAGCGTGCCTCGCGTGCCTCGTATACATCCAATCTTTCCGCTATTTTTCTCTTTCTTCTGTTTGCTTTGTTAAATATTCAAATTCGGAAAAACGACGGGCCAGCGGAAAATGAAGAAGGGAGAGGAACGTGGAAGGGGAAAAAAGGATAGGCGACAACGGATAGGCGTTCACGAGGCGATCACGCGGACAAAATGAATTCGCGTACAGCCACCTGCCGATCCGCGAATATCGCTCGCATACATCGTTTGTCGATGAATATTTCACGATTCCGGCGTTTGCCTCGGTTTCGCTTTGTCTCTCTGTTTTCGGAAAATGGGTTATCCGCGCTCGGCCACCGACGAATACCGTTTGCCTTGCTTTCGTTTTCGTTAATGGAGTTATCGTTGGCTTCGTGCAACGCCTGCGAGCGTTTATTGTTCCAATGGATGGAAATTAGGGAAATCGCGAAGCTCGAAGATATTATAGATCTGTTTGGGATTAATCGTTTGGCGAAGAAAGAAAATCGCTCGAGAAATTAAAAATTTAGAAATGAAGACAAAGCGATATAAAACCGGGAGAACTCAATGTCCATAAAAAATAAGCGGCAGAAAGTAATTTTTCAGTTAGAGTCAAATCAAATAGACATAATCGATTTTTCCCCAATTTTCCCTCCCCAATATTATTTTAAACTCTGGAACTCACCCTCGTGAAGAGTTTGCCTAAGTTGAACCGTTAAAAGATCCGCTGTAGAGAAGCAGATGCTGGCCATGAAGCAGCCAACGAGCACCACGAACAAGCCTATCAGAGTCCATAGGAACAGTCTCAGGTTCATCCCTGGCCTGAAACAGACGAATCGTCCGTTATCACCAACTGGATGGCTTAATCTATAATCTTTATTTAAGACAGCCTAGAACCGGTCCATTTTTAACTCAGCAAGGAACCAGTCGCGATTAATTTCGTCTTCCAATTTTCACACTTTGATGCAAACACGGGTGCGTCTATGTGCGTGTACGTGTGTGAATTGAAAGGAGGCGGAAAATCATTCTAACCACCGACTAGATACCGCGGAGATACATTAACGAGCGAAAGGGTAATTAAAACAAATGAAGTTTGGCGGAGTATCGGTGGAATTACTTGAAAATTCTGACAAATCGATCGGCCTTCGGCAAGCGGCCGTTTTCCAATTCGTACTCGGCCGGTCGACAGAGAGAAAGAAAATTAAGAAAAACACGCTAGGGGTTAATTCTCCGGTCGTTCTCCAACGAGGTTACGCTCGAATCCACTTTTCGCCACCCTCTTTTTCCTCCTAGCCCTTTTTCGTTGTCCATTTATCGTTTCTTTTCGTCTCGTCTATAAAGAGTCGAATGAACTGGATGTTCTCTTCGATCTTCGTTGTTCAGGTTAGATACTTTTCTTAGACTTAGATGATTGTGAAGTTTAATCGATAAATTCGTTGATCGATATACCATTGAGATTTTTCGTTAATTTTATTCGACGAGTATAGCGCAAAAGAATTCTTCACCTTTCTGAAAATATATACTCTACCATATACGTTTAACGTTACTTGTTTAGATGAATTTGTTTAGATTTTCACCATATAATTTTACGTACATCTGATTTTCTTCGGGGAAAAATCCTAGTTTCCAATTTTTTAGCACTTTTGTCTCCATCTCCCACGGATTTTGTATAATAGCAACCGAGACGCACATTGTGCTCGCGTAGATCCGATTACAAGGACCAATTGATTGTATTCACGCACACTCGACATCCCTAATGAATGCTTCAATCCGGTGAATTTCCGTTCGCGGCGCGGTTTCCGCAGGGAAATATCAAGAATATCCTGTCGTTGTTCTCGTTAACTAATTTACGCGAAATCACAGCTTCGATCCGGCTAATTCGCAATTTGGCCGGTATTGTACCACGAAATTTAACCTTCCAGCCTTTTTCAGTCTTCTGATTTCTCTAATTGTACTAATTCGCGTACCGATGAAACGTTCAAATAACTACATGGAAACGTATTGCGGCAGAGAACAAAGTTACAAATTAATTAATTACGAAGCTAAAGGGATGACACTGTGAAGAATTGAAATACGCGATTAAATCGAAAAATTCTCCGAACCTTTACACATGCCACAAACATGTTCAACCTACTAATTAATACGTAAATTTGTTATGGACAGAATCGACATAAAATTACAAAAAACGACAGAATGTAATTTGAAAATTTGTGTTACGACAATAATTGGTTTACCGTTACATTTTAGTATTTCTGGAATATTTTATCATAAAATTAAAATTCGGAAAGAGGTTACTTTTTGGTGATTCGTTTTCGAAGCCGGTACACGTGCAACGAGTGAGCAATTTGCAGAAAAATGAACTTATCTTTCTTACAACGTTTCTCTTCCACGAGGCTATCGCAAAAACCGAAGAAATTAAAGGAGGAATGTCGCTCGCGGTACCTTTGATCGCGTGGATGTTGTGGGTCGTTAATTAAGCCGCGATGTCATCTTCTTCTTCGTGTACACTTCGTGATTGCGCGTTTCCACGTTGAATATTGTAAGTTAGAGTGATGTACGTTGATTACTATCACGATTACTTATGTATTGCGTACAAAATGTTTACCAATGTAACGATTACGAATGCATTTTTAAAGGAAAATAAAAAAAGATCAAGATAAGGTTACAGACGATATAAATGAGATTATATACGAGATATGAGACAGACAATGTAGACGATGTAACAGATGTAAATTACAAAAGTACCATTCAATTTACTTCTGTTAGTCATTTTAATATTCCAGAAATTTGTCAAAAAAGCTTCTCAAATGATACAAATTTTCTAACCTAACCGCAAACGCTATAAACCAATCAATTATATTCTTAATTGTATCATCGATTCATTAATTATTCATTAATCCCTACAATCCATTATATTAATAACTCAAGGATTACATAAAACAATTAATCTTCTGAATATAATATACGAATAAGGAATAAAAAGATTAAAAAAAGAGCATTTCGTTAATTATGTCACACGTTTCCCCGGTACAGAAGGCACAGAAAAGTGAAATCTTATTAATTCAACTACAATTACCCTTCGGCATAGTGGAAGTAATTATAGCACAGCTTCACGCCCACCAGATTATGAGCGAGCACGTAAAGACCGTATAACGTCAGGGTTTTAAACACAAGCCCGAAGAGATTCTCGTCGTCGAAGCGCAGTTTCGTCGCAATCACGAACGAAGCAATCACTCCCATGAAAAACAGCAAGAATCCGATAAGAAGACTCGCTAGAATCGCGAGCACCACGTATCGATGCAGATATTTCCTCTGATTTTTCGTGAATTTTATATCGAATACTGCCATTTTAATAATGTCACCGTGTTTCCTTTCTTTTGTCCCATCAACGCCCTCTCGTACGATTTAATATTATCGGCGAGTTTTGTTTCTTTGATAATTATTAAAATTAGGTATTAAAATAGAAATCAGTCGTCTATTTGAAATTGACATGGATATTTCTATTCGCTGGAAGAACCATGGCTATTCGGAGTAAAATAGAATAATTCTGTTGTTAAGAATATTGTTAAATAAATTATTGTAAGAGAACCCAAGGATGACTGGAATAAATCGAAACGAGGAAGGACCTATAATCTACATCGTCGTCGCTAATTAGTCGTTCCCATGTCGCGTAGTTCGTTCAGAATTCTGGCACTTGTGTCGAGGCCGGTTTGCTGCCGTGTTAAGGATCCGGAATTTCCTCATTCCTGCGACGGAAACTGTACCCGCCGAGGTATTTCTATGGTATCTAGGGAGTCTTCGTAGTGAATCGCGTCCATGTCTACAGGGTGGAACACGCCACCTTACGACAAACACTTACAGCAGTTCACAAAAATATTCCAAAACTTACGAAAATCTTTTATGAATGCGTTGCTTATGTTATTGTGTACCAATGAAATTTCAAAATGTTTTATATAACACGTTCAATACGGACATATAAGTTCTTTACGGTAAACATTCAAATACATTCTTTAATTTACTACGTGTATCTTCCATGCATTCAAGTCTCTCCTGTTTATTTCACTATCTTTGTTTATTCCTCTTTAAACACAGTTTCCGATAGAAATTATAATACCCACTCTATAGTAACTTTACGTTAAGCAACTATTACGATATAAGGAATCTTGAATTTGTTTCAACGTCGAAGAAATAAAGCCACGGAAACTTCCAAGAAAATTTTAGTCTTCTGCTATTACCTACTACATTAAAACTACCACTTGTGTGAAGGTTAAAACGCAAATTTCCAGTATGCTTAAGCTATCGAAGTTTCTGGTGGACGATGCAAAATCGTAGGATACACGGTAAAAGCGACGAATTGAAGGGAACACGAACAACGATCCTCCCTTTCTCTTACACATTCTCCCTTTCTCTCTCTCGGGGTGAAAATCGTTTAAAACGCGCCGAAAGTTTTTTAATTCCGCGAGAGGATCGTGCAGCCAGGGTTTTTCATTAACAGAAACTACGAAAAATCTGACGATGGGCGGCTAGCAACGGCGTGCTGGAGGATTACTTCCAGGTCACCCGGTAAGTGCTAACGCGCTATACCAGCGTTGCTGTAACGGGCATCGTTGCAGGACGAGAAGAACGAGTAAACGAGGGAGTATGGAGGCATTCAGTGTACTCAAGGGTGGAAGTTGCGAAACGTGTACGGTCTCTCGCCTTTTGCTCCCACCCTTTTCTGTTGCCTATCAAAACAGTCGTTTCGTACGGAAATTTCACTATCCTAGTCCGAATGAATATTAATTCAATTCCTCTTGTATCTGATAAAAATCTCAGCGTACACTCCGGTGGGAGGAATTCGTTGTTGCGTGCAATCGGATGGCAGAGTTTTATTTCCTCTTTGTTCGTGGCCACGACGTTTTAATTAATTTTTCCCTTTATCGGAGTGACCGTATTTATTTAGAATTTCTACGTACCTTTTAGCTATCGTATCGGATCGAGGTCTTTTTTATGGCCATGTTACTAGAAACTGCAATGTTTTGGAGAGTAGAATCGAATTAACTACCCATCTCTTTCAAATGGATTATTTAATTCTTAATACGTGGACACGAAATATTAAAAAGACAATGCGCTCTACATATGCTATTTGCAAACGATTTTTTAAAATTAATTCCATCAACAAACGAACTTCTATTAATCTGTAACAAAGTCAAGTCAGAATTTGTAATTCTACCTGTCAATAATTATTCCAACAACATTGAAAATATTCCAAGCAATCATTTACATCGAAACTCCCGATATTCGATATTTACGTCTTACATTTCATAGCACGTTTCGATTAATCGAACGATCTACTGTGGCTGGTCGTATCGATAGCCGCAATACCGGTTGGAAACGCGGGGTAAAAAGCTCCCCTCATAACCGCGATAAATTCATTGACAATGTATGGCCACGGCGCGCCTCGTCCCTCCGGAATAATCAATTACCACAGGATCATTAATTAACTGGGAAAAGTGCAACGATTTAAAGGCAGAGTAACGATGCAAGTGGTACGGTGCCACGGATGAAAGAGGAAGTATAACTGGATGAGCATAAGATGCCCTATAATGAATCACCCTCAGATGATTCAAGGATTTAATGGGAAAATATTTTGTGGAGATAGTTGAAGAATTTTTTTTTCGAATTTGGAAATTGATGCGATTATGGAATTTAGCAGAAGTATCGATTAAATAAATATTTTGCGAAACGTATCGTATTTCTTTAGAACAGAGAATTTTGATTCGATTACTATTTATCTGTATCTACATAATCTTAGACTTTATAATTATTTCTCGAGTGAATATGTAATAAAATTATCAAACGTATACTTCACAATTTCCATCCAAATTCAGAACGAACTAAATCATCCGTTTGCTAGGATGCGATAAATTCTCCATAGAATTCATCCCATATTTGCTACTAACAATAATTCATATTCCTCACAATCAAACCATCAGAGGGTTCTAATCGATCTATTATTCAATCTGTTTATTTCATCAGGCGTAAAACTAAATCTATCACACCTCCGAATAAATCCAAATTCAAATTTGCCAAAATTAACTATCGATCGTTCATCCGTGATAATTCTTGCATTGCGTAATTCGTCGTTGCTTTTTCCCTCTTTTCACCTATTTTTTAACCTTCCCTTTTTCCTCTGTTTATCACGGTAGACACAATTCCCGTTCGCTGGTTAACAACGGCCAATGAAAACGTTTCATTACGCATCGGTGTTCCGTTGTTCGTCGACCAGGACCAGCTTTATCGCGTTTGTTTGCTCTTCTCAGCACGCTGATTTCCGGAAATCCGCGGGAAATCATCGAGCCACCAGTTTAAACGCGGCTTCAGCGACATTCCCGAGAGGATTCGAAGGATCCCACGGTTTAATCGAGCATTGCGACTGCTAAGGGCCGATTCAGCGGGCTCTTTGGTCCAAATTCTGACGTTTCAGAGATTCGATTTTAGGGGCAGAGTTTTATGGAGATTCTGTGTGCTGAGATCTAACCTTGTTACCTGAGATCTACCTAGCCGTATTTGAGCTTGCGAAAATTGAAAAATGTTTAATCCATATTCGAGGATTTTTCGTTATACAGGTTTTTTTATTCCCGAGGAATTCTATTATTTAGAAAGAGATGTGGGAAAGTAATTTGTTATATGTCCGAGAAGTGAACTTGATGACAGTCACTGCACAGGATTAATCACAAGCATCGCCGAATAAAATTGATTTGTTTTATCTCTCAAAGATTATTCTTTAACAATCGTACCGTTATTTTCCCAGCTTATAAATCTTTTATCTCAGAATATCCCATGCCGTCGATATTTACAGAAATCAATGACAAAATGCACAAAATATTCGCGCAAATAGTGGCGTCGTAATCATACAATTTCACGTTACAGGTTTTGTTACCTGCTGTAATAGGAGAGAAATAACGTAAGCTGACAGATCGGAAGCGATCGATTCAATTTTCAACCAATTTTCTCCATCGATATAGTTAGGATCGAGGCGACAAACGCGTGTGGCAACTCAAACAATCAAACGGAACAAACGGCCCGCCTAAATCGTGCCAATCGATCGGTCCTGGTTGACCAGCGGATCTATGCCTCAATTAACACCTGGCTGGTGCGTGCGCACCGGTCGCAATACATCGGAATCAATCCTCATTAGCATAGGTTTTAATTTAATTGCCGCGGGGAACGAGCAGCGCCACGATACCTCGTTATTTTTCTCGATCGAGTTCGTTTCTACCGGACACCCTGTTACTTCGTGTCCAATCCGGTGACCGTGTTCACCGTGAAATGCTAAATAGCTTGGATTTATCGCTTGCAAAGAAATTCTCCGAGGAAAGTTGCACCTTTTTTTTTTTACCTTATTTTACAATCGAAATTTTTATCAATTTCTTCTTACGCTTCAATATTACGCCGTTAATTCTTGTTCGACTGTATTTGGCGGTTACATTTTTTTACACTTTTGATTTACATTCTTTTGTAGATTATATCAGGACATTTTCGATTATCAATGTTCTTAGTTTGTACTTACAATGTTGTACGATGCTAGTTGAATTTTCTTCTTTTCCCTGATTGACCAAAGATTTCGTCAACGCAGAACGTTCTCTTTTTTTCTTTTCTTAGGTATTATTTCATGATCGCACAGGCTGACGACAGACGGCAGTAAATTACCACGAATTCAGCTATTCTTCGCGCGAGCTGGCGGAGATCCGCGCGCATTTTATGAAATCTCGCGGGCTAATAGCTACGGGTGGATAAGATGCGGGCCTCACGAGCTCGTAAAGAGGAAAGACGGTTCTTACGTAGCAGGGCGGAGGGTAAAGAAGCCGGCTCGCGAATTATCCTTCTAGCGAGAATGGTGAAGCGAATTCAGGCGGGCGATCGACCGTGACGAGTCACGCCTTTCCGTCAGAGAATCGGGAGAAGGGAATTTTTCTCAAAAAATATTCTCTTTTCCTTAGATCGGGATCCTCTGATCTCGTGATTTAAAACGAGCCAACTGGAAATGTCGGAGAAACGAGATAAAAGGATTCGACGATCGAGAAAGATTTCAATATTCTGCTATTAATTTCCGACAAGATTTCTCGTAATAGCGAATTCTCCCAAAATATATTCTCAGTCGAAGCGTTTGGAATTACCACGCATTTGAGAATTAGAAAGACGAATAAATTTAGAATTTTCTTTATCTTCGATCCAGTATGGATTTTTAATTAAGAATGTAACAAAATAAAAAAGGATATATGGTGTTTATTTTGCGAGGAATTTATTGAGAAATCTACAACAACAAAGAGAGTTTACAACATCTACCTTAAACTGTAATTTTTATATGAAAAAGTCATATGTTCTACTAATCAACAAATAAATGAATAATGTCTGTTTTGTAGTATTCCTGGCAAGAGTTTAATAATTAAACAAATTAGAAAATATTAGACAAAAATGAGAGATGTTAAAAAGCTAAAAGATTATCAAATCACAAAAATGAAGCTTTCAAGAACGAATCAAGAAGAATCAGCTAAATGACTATAAATTTAACAACAAAAGGACTATAGTGAACGTACACGTATAGAGGCAGTCCGATTATAGAATACTAACAGAGGCTTCCTTTTCCTTCATGCAACAGTCGAATCGTGTCACGATTCCCTCGTCGAATTCGACTCGCATTATGCACGCGTAGAACGTGGAAACGCTGACGAACATAATCGCATTAAGGTCGCGACAAATTTCGACGCTGCCTGGATGCTTATTGCTTTGCACGTACCAGGATGCATACACGAATACGTTGAATCAAGCGCAAACGCGATAAAGGAATCCGTGCTCCTTCAAAATTTCGACGAAACAACCTGCACCACGAACTTTCCAAATAAGCTTTAAGCTTATTAGCTGTATTTTAAACGGCGTTCGTTCGTTTTGTTTATCTATCGCGAATGTAACCGGAAAATTTCTGGAAATAGATCTTTCACGGGAAAAGGATAAGATTCTTCCAGACATTTTGATAGGATGACGATTTTTCTATACGCGCGACACGTACAAAAAGTTCTTAGAGAAAGATGCATAAGTATTTTATGAGAAAAAATTCACCTTTTAGATACAGTATTCTAATATATCGATGTAAAATTTCCTTTACAGTTGATCCAAGTCATAACCGAAGGAACTGTTGCGATAATCAGGCAAGCAGCACTTTCCATTAAGGTAAATAAATAACTAACTGACCAATTGAAAATCAATCACAATCAAATGAGTTTTAAACACGCGGTATAAAGTTATAATTTATGGAACGTTTGTCACGTATCGCAGAATGCGACATTCGTTTCTACAATGAGTAATGCTCGTTTCGAGCTGCGCTGTTACTGTAGAATCCCGCGTGGAAACTTTGTTCATATATATCGGATGTTATTGATATTTTAACTATTCTGCTGTTCATTTCGTTTCCGATAAAGCTGTCTCGATTTGATTATAAATTCTGGTTAGCGTTGTTTATTTGAAGGAAATTTGTTTCCAGTTGTTCGGCGAAATTAATATTAAATTTATTAACAAGTTGCTCGAGGATTCTCCTACAAATTGCATCTTGACATAAACGGGGCTAAAATTAAAAAAAGAACCAAAGGAATGAAGTTAATGGAGCTGGAACTTGCAAGCATAAGTTTTCAAAGCTCTCGGTCGACTGCTTGCTTTTAAATACACTGCCGCTCAAAAGTTTGCTATTATTGTTTGATAAGAAAGGAACTTGGATTCGTTAATGGAAAAAGTACGAATGTTCTAGCCTTTTAGTAAATTAGTACACGAAGAAGATTGAACTCTACAGAGTTAGACAAAAAACATACATATTTAAAGAAAACGATGCTGATATTTCAACTGTTGACCCCCGTGGTTGATCGAATATCGTTGTATCTTGCGCGTGACGCGCCGATTAACTAAAAATAGCTATCTATCGATGAGTGTCGATACTGTGACAAATGACGACCAAAGAGGACAACTAGCAACTCAAAATGACGATTAACCATCAACTAGTTATGTCTAAGAGACAACCAATTTCGCAGTCACCTCCTCCAGTCGGTCTGTAGCGAGACGTACTGCTCGAACAGGTGTAAAAAAGTTAGTCGCTGATGGATGACGGTTTGGCAATAGGATGATTCCGCCAGGTCAAAACTCGGTGTTACGTTACGATACGTTTTTTAACAAGAGAACGAACAATGACCGGCTTCTAACGAGACGAAATTCTACTAACTGCCGTGCGTAGTGTTACGTCGGCCGACTCTTTATCTAAATCGGGACACACACCGCGGTCAAGATAGCACCCAGATGTCTTCAGATCACTTACTGCGTACCCTCAATAGTCTCAAGTACCCTCCATAAATCTCAGGAATTTTCTAGTTAAGATCTTTCAGACCGAACAAATATTCTTTCACTGAATTGTTTTCTAAAGTTTATTGTCCACCACGGGTTGACACGGGAAAGTTGGTTTTTCTCAAGTATGAGGCCTCCCACTAGCAACTTTATATCGAGGGAGGTTAGCATCCTTCCTCACCCACCAACATAGCAAATAACCAATTAACAACGAAGCCTACTTCCCTCACTCTCCCAGCCAAAATTGCCATCAACAAACCCGATGGTCTCGTGCGCTGGACACACCTATCCTTAGCTTTCCTCCGCCACAGCATCGTCACCGAACTTGACTGATTTTCCATCTTTCAAACAGTGAACATCTTTTGACTGGGTTTCCATCCTTAGATCAGTCACTTACTTAACTTATACATACGCACCAGCGTAACTATATTCTTTACAAAGTTGTTGGAATAAACTGTAATTTATAACTTGTTATATCAGTGTCATATTTAATTTAACTACCTCTATTATCCTAATCGAAATAGGGGATCGATCATTTCGTGGTGTCGATTATCTAATCGTAACGGGAATTTACGACTCCCGTTAATGTGCTTCCTCGCGATCGCGTCTCTCCGCGAGTGGTCGAAACACGTAGACTAAGGAAATTTGTCGAATAGCGAACTAAAATGTATATGATGCTTCGCTGTATCGTAAAGTCACCGCGTTGCATTTTTCAACACAAAAAAATCATCTTAATCCGAAAAAGATGACGCGCAGAGTTCCGAATGTATCTGTCAAGGAGTTCGGTTTCCACCCACAGAAATCATTCGTTGCTGATCGTCGCGAGTTATTAAAGTCAAAACTAGATTGTCACCAGACTTCACTGGCATGTTCCTCAAACGCTGTTAAATATTGAGCAGTCGCCGGGTGGTCGCTTAACGCGAAGGCTATAGGTTCGTTTGACCGTCCTCGATGGTTCCTCTGGAAGACCTTGGGGAGCGTATCGCGGGTGGCAGTCATTTGAATTTCGAAACATCTCCAGAGGGGGATTACGTTTCGCTGTACATGCAACTTTCCGCTCCTACGAGTTCATGTCGGTCGGGACGCGGATCTATTCGATGATGAGATCGGCTGGAAAGCAGTCGATCTTACCAGACGAGGAGAATAATTCCGTTCCACTGTTCTTTCCCTGTGAAATAATGGCTTTCGTCGGAGGGACGACAACGAAAGAAGAAGCGAAACGTAAATAGGAGATGTTCCTTTAAAAGATGAGGACAGAGAATGTCTGGTTGATGAGGTGGAGGAAAAGGGTGAGTTTCAAAAGGAGGAAGGGTGAATTCTGGCAGACTAGTCTGGAGGCCGCGTCGTTTGTTCGCAGGGTGAGTGAGAGTGAGAGTGAGAGAGAGAGAGAGAGAGAGAGAGAGAAAATAGAAGCTAGCCCGCGAAATGTAGCGTTTCCACGTGAAACGAGTATCGGCTGGTGTTTCGTCCATTTCACGGTCCACAGTACGTCGACGTTACGTTCTCATACGGTTCTATGAACAGCAGAGGATGAGTGTGGTTTTGTCGAAGGCGAACGTCGACGAAAATCGCTCGATAAATGTGAGTTCATATAGAATAAAGTTTGTCTTTATTTTATGGTGATTTCTGCCGCAGACGAGTGTGCGACTCTAATGGGATATCATGCTGGAAAGATAAATTGTAATCACTGGATTGTAATATTCGTATACAGTTGTAAAATATAATATTCGATCATTTATCGACACCTTTTACGAATATATCGTGTGTGTTATACGAAACATTTTGAAATTTGGATAATTTGGAAATCCTGTATAATAAGACGTATTTTTCTATAAAAATTCCTGTCTTGTAACGATTTTGATACAAAAGTTTGAAATTAAATTTACTGAGTCTCGCGCAAACTGTTTTCAAGAGATACAAAAACCGAGCCGCTTTTCTGATTGTTTTATCAGCTCTCTGTTACGTATCACATCGGCGATTTCCGATAACTCGTTCGGTGTTTAAGCTCCGCATGCGTCTACTTCTTCTGTCGCTACTGATTCAACTGATTCGACGTTTTTTTTTCGTTAAACCGAGAATCGAGAATGTTGAAGGTTTCGTACAGAGAGGCTACTCCCTCCACCTCTGCTTCCTCTTTCTCTCTCGAGTGTTTCATTTTGCTTTTCTCTTGTATTTATTGTTTCACGTGAAAGCACAATCGACTACGTGAAATATTTTTCCACGCTGCCATGCCAATTTGCAAATCAATCTATCCCCTCGTTAAATATTTACCTATCCGAGGATGGCTACAAAATAAAACCTTCTGAATTCTATAAATAACTTATTGAATTAAGATCAATATGTACTCAGATATCCAACTCCATTTCAATATAAAACTTCTGCTTCAAAAGTCAGCGTACGTATTTCTCCAACGCTTTTCATTCTATTCTACTCTTATCTTTATTCCTTCAAAACACGTTCAAAAAATCTCCAAATTTTATACAAACACTCCCTCGCGGATAGAAGAAATCATATTCTTTAAAGCGCATTTTGTTTCGTCCCGATATCACGATCCGTTACGGAGATACAGCCTTTGAAAGCGCGCGGTTTGAAACGCACGAGACGGCGTGAATGGCAGCCGAAATTCCCGGAAATAGCGTGACCCATTTTTCCCCCACGGCATACGCACGCGGCGTAGTAGTAGTAGTATTGGATAGTAGAAAAAAACCGCTGACTCGGCGTCCGTCACTGACCAGCGCACAAGTGCCAGGCGTGAGATAGGTCAGTGCTCGGGAGTGAGGGAGAGACGCGAGTCGCGCGACGAGGATAGAGACAGCGAGACGGCAAAAATTACGTTTGGATTTAAAGGACGATATCTCGGGAACGGAAAGTCGTATCGACTTGGGACAAAAAGCATTTTAAACGACAGAATCCCGTGCTTCTTACCAACTTCGTAACAGTTGGCTCTGAATTTTATTCCTTGAATTATGCAGCTTCTCGTTTTAGATATTTTTAATTCGTTATACGTAGTTGTTGACGTTATTTGATCGATTATTTATGACTGTAAATGGACTTCTCATGTGCAGCATTATTATCAGCGATGGGAACAAGGGTGATACAAGTTTGAGTCCAACTGTAGAGTTTGGAACGTGACAAGAGTACGGCATAAGTTCGGTTATTAGAAATTGTGATTAACGAAAAATTTGCAAATGGTCTCTTGTATGAAAGATTGAGAAATGAGAATAGTGTTACGTCGCGTAACACTCTACCTAGCCGAGGCCACACACCGCGGGCAAGATGGCAATCAGATGTCTTCGGATACTCACTGCGTACCCTCAACAGTCTCAAGTACCTTCCATAAATCTCATAGATTTCCTAGTAGAGGTCCTTCCAACCAAACAAACGTCTGTTTCCGAAGAATTTCTAAAGACTATAGTCTACCACGGCTTGACAAGGGAAAGTTAGTTTTTCTCACGTATGATGCAACTTTCCTCCTACTACCCACTTTCTCTCGAGGGCGGTTAAGACCCTTCGTTTAACCAATTAACGACGAAGCCTAGTTCCCTCACTCTCTTAACTAAAATCGTTACCAACAAATCCGATGGCCCCGTGCGCTAGACACACCCATCCTTAGCTTTCCTCCGACACAGCATCGTCTCCCAAGACAGTACTGATTTTACATCCTTCGAACGGTCAACATCCTTTAACCGGATATACACACCCGCAGATCAGTCACTCACTCATCTCGTACATACGCACCAGCGTAACTGCCTTCGTTATAAGTTGTTGGAATAAACGGTGAAATATAACTTACTCTACTGTGTCATATTCATTTAACCACCTCTGTTATCTTAACCGAAATAGGGGAACGACTACTTCGCGGCGTCGATTAACCCGAATCGTAGCGAGAATTTACGCCTCTCGCTGATGCGTTTTCCTCGCGACCGCGTCTTTCCGCGAACGGTCGTAACAAATAGAGAGATGTTATTTATTTTGATTTGAAAGCTCTGCTGTCTGTTCGATAAATTAATTAATAAAATGGTTCGAAGTAAATTATTTTCTCTCATACGAAAACGAAGCCTCTTTGATCAATCGAAAAATTCGATTAGTTCATTCGAGGAATTTGGAATGTTTTAGGCGTTTGAACCTCTGTTGATAGAACATCAAAAGAGTTACGTTATACACAGACGATGAATATAACTGGATAAAATTTTCAAGAGAAAGATTACTAGAGAAGTTCAAAGACAATATAACGAGGGAATTGGTTTTCATCATTTTCGTACGTGAGCCAACTATATTTGAATTTCTATCTAATCTTTCAATCACCGATTATTATACAATCACAACGAGCGAAATCATTCAAAGTTTCTCAGAGAAAGAAAAATTCCAGAGGATCTGCAAGCTACGGTTCGTCAACGCTCATAGTAAGACTCATCGTAGAACGAGAAATTCAAATCTTACAAAAGCTTTTACATTCCCTCACTGTGTCTGCAACTCGCCTCGCGTTTGTGATTCGCTTCCTGGCTCTAGCTCACGTTGATGGTAAAGTTTTCATCGGTATCACTCTCGATGGATGCGGCTGCGTCTCCGTTTTCCGCGGCGAACTTCGATCATTCCCAACTTTGTCCCTGCCATCGATCTCGTCTTGGCGTCCCATCGACATAAATTAACCGACATGGAATTTCGTGATATTCTCCGTTTCCCTTAAAGCGTTTCCTCCTCTATCTCTCTTTCTCTTCGCCACTGTTGGTCAACTACAAATCACAAGATGTTGGGTCGTGGAGAGCTTTTCGTTCCTTCGACGATGCAACAAACAAATAAAGTAATAATAATTGGCCTACGGATATTTATGCAAATTCATATTTTTACACGATCGAAGAAATGAGATTTCGGAGGAAACTGAGTTCTTTTTTTACCTTAATAAAACATGTTTATCACATTTCGCCAAATTTCTCCGTGATACCACGAATCCTAGTCTGCCAATGCATTTCCCAAATTGTTCCCCGCTTGCTTCGCGATACTTTGCTATCGACACTTTGGTACAAAGCTTTGGCAATTCGCTTAGTTCTCTGTACAATACGAAGTTTACGAAATGTTTACGAAGGCTAAGAAGCGTAGAAGATCGATACGCTATTTCGTAAATATCCATTTCGTAGAGAGACGTTCCCGAGTCCCGTGAATTTTATTGCATGGACGAAGTGCTCTCGCCAGTTGGTTTCCTCGGTGTGCAACCCTCGACGACCGGGGATGCTAAGAAACAACGGCCGGTAGATTATCGTTCTCGCGTTTCATTGTAATTCAACGGTCCTCTCGTGTTAAACGCTGCACTAGCTGCTTCCTGGCTGTGAACGGAAGCTATTTGGGACCGAGCAACTCGAGAAAATAGGCTAAACTTTTTCGTGTTCCTCTAGGAAGCCGTTAGATCTCATTTTGAAGGATTCTGATCCAACTTGATGATTTATAATTTCAGATAAAATTTGTGGAAAGCGAAAACACCATCTTTAATCGAGTATTCTCGTCGGATTCGATGGAAGATTTTCGAATCTTCACTTTATCGGACACTGCAAATTTTCAATTCCTTTTTCACTTTGTTCCTTGAACGTAAAACTAATGCTTTTTTTTTTAAATAAAATATCCACACTTATAAGCAGTTAATCAGGAAGATTTCCTGAAATATCTTTGAAGACGCGTCCTTCATTCTTGCTTTCCTTTCTCGTGTAAGACCGTAAATCATCGATGTCCGCGTATTCTCGTGATTGCACTCCGCTAATCGGCCAGCACTCTGCTCGGCCAATTATCATTAAATCGCATGTGCACACACGCGACGTTCAACCGGCGCGAAACGTGGAACGGCTGGGAAAATTGTTTAACGTTGGAAAATTGGTGCAGCGTGCAAGTGTTTCTGATTCAACGACGTCCACGAAAATTGCCCCGGATACGGTACATATTTACCAGGGAGGCCAGACCAGAAATTTATCGTTCGATCGACCATCATCGCCAGAGAAATACACTTATCCTGATTTATCGCGCTCGCGAACAAATACGCGCTAGCAAACGTGTAACACGCGTCTCTCGTTAATCCGCCTCCTGGCAGCTGACGATTTTTTCGTCAATTAAACCAGCTACAACACCCCTTCCCCCACTCCTTTTTGATCATGTGTTCGTTCATCCTTCCGAATACAGCTTTTAATTCACTCGTTTAATCCCCTTTGTCACTCGAAAACTCTCTCTTCACTTTTTGCTTCATTGTTTTTTATCTTGTCTTTTTTTATCGGAGTTATATCGATAGTACGGGGGAAACTGTAGAGCCTTGTACAGAGATTAAGAGTTTTCTGTCTCCTGTTACAGAATTATCCTCTGTGATCCCGAATTAATCTTTAATTACAGGGGGACACGAAAGTCGAGCATAAGTAGCAAATGTACAGGGCAGTTTTTTGACTGGTTTATCATTACTCTTTTACTTAGATTTATTCTCTGTCGAATAGTTTGGTGATTTTGTTAGTGAGTAGACCACGGATATTTATGCAAATGAATAATATTTCGTGGATAAACTTAAAGAAATGGAACGTAACAGATTTGTCTCGTTTACTAAATATTACAATAAATATGCATCGTACTTGGGATATTTTATATATTACCTGTATTTTTCTAATTTCAGAATTCCCATAAATAGTTTAGGTAGAGATGAAGGGTACAATGGTAGGTTTCGTCAAGATAGTCCATCTCTTCTCCACATTAATCATCCACAGTCGCTAGGTTTTGGGAAGAGATTAGACATCAAACCGCTTCCATCTTCTCTACGATTCCATCTCAGTAGACCATTCGGAATGTTCTTCCTTATCCGTCATAACGACGATCGTTCTCTTCGATCTTCCCAATTTACGATATTCATCGCGACTCTATGAACTCGATAAACCCTCGTTCTACCGAGATTGCATTACACGACCATGACGAACTGAATATTTCACAGAAAGACGACATTCGTGTAACCTAATAAGGACGATCGTTCCTTTTATCGGATGTTTAGTTGCAGACAATAAATCATATTTATAGAAAAAGAGAAAATAGACAGTTAAACAATTTAATTTAATGTTCGAGCATTCTTTTATAAAACGCGTTTGTTTACGTTTAGCAAATAAACCAGCGTTTTGCAAAAGTTATTGGAAAATAAATTAGTATTAATAATATTGAACCAAATAAATAGTTCAAATTAATACCAAATGTTTCTAAATTTAATGCATTTATTCCTTAGTAAAAAATTACGAAATGATACGAAAATAATCCCAATTTAAATTAATCTTAAATTAGGTCTATAATACAGGATCGTTACTGTGATAGTGACTAAGTATTCCTAGCTTAAGAGTATTAGAGCCTTGAATTTTCAAGTTATAGTGAAGACACATCATATATCTTTTACCGCAAGATAAGTCTAAATTATTATACGCGAACGCTTCATTAATCATACGAATACAAGATTGTTTATCGTTTAGTCTATCTAAATAAATTTCACCATCATCAATCTAATACGTTAATAGATATTGATACTTTTCGTTATGTAATACCATGCATTGCAAGGTAGGCTTCACTACCAACTTCAAGAAAAACAGTATTCCTTGTACTTATTTCAATTAATAATTATTCTTCTCTTTATCGTAAAATTGTTAAGCTTTAAGTTTTTAGGTTTTCAAGTTTTCGAGATAATACTAGATCTTAAGAATCTTTTCTATAGAAAAATTTTATCTTACCTTACCAAAGCACGATTCACGATCAACGACAAACGATCACCCCCATAAATATCCAACTCGTCCTTTTTCACTTAGAACCAGACAACCTATTCCAGAAAAATTCTCAAACAGCTTGTTATCTTGCCCACCATCAATTTCAAACAATAACGAGGCCAACTAGCTACTTTTCTACTTAATCGGAAGGAACGTAGCGCGCACGCAGGCTGTTTCCAGTTTTCCAGAGAAACTCTCGTAGAATTCGTAGGAATTGTACTACAACTTGTGCCTTTTGTTTTTCTTCAACCTGCTCGTCGTACGTTTCTCGTAGGAGAGAGAGAGAGAGAGAGAGAGAGAGAGAGAGAGAGAGAGAGGGGGGGGGATGAAAGAATAAGGAAAAGGGGTGGTGAAACGCGAAAGGGGTTGGCTTGTCCGCGTGAATTGCGAGCACGCAGACGTTACAATATCCAGCGGCAACGATTCTTCCGCAGGCCGCTAACTGGAACTCACTGCATTAAAGTTTACCCCCGCCGGTTCTTTCTTATCATAATCGCATTTGTGGATAATGGGCCAGGGATAATTTGTTATCGCGAGATGTCATGGAGCAGAAACTTTTTAAATTACTTCGTTCCTTCGGACCAACTTTCCTTCCCGCCGCCATGCACTCCCCCCACCCTCAACCTCCACCCGTTATTCCACGTCTTTCTTTCTGTTCTCGCACAATTCCACACCCTTTAGTCTCGTTCCGCTCTGTCTAACCCCGCACTGACTTTTCCGCACGAGTTCAGTTGCCAGAGATACGAAATCACCGGTTAGTACATTCGGGTTACATTGAAATCATCCACTAAGATTTCACCGATACAGATTTTATTCAGTAGAACTCGCTAAAATTAGTCTACACCGATCACCATACTAAGGAACAATTACAAGATATTAATGTTAATGACATTACGATACGTCACATTTTCTACTTATTACAAGAATATTTTTGCACAATATTTACGCAGCTTGATGCAATACTGTAAATTAATTTAAATTAATAAAAATTTTCGGATAATACTTATATCAGCCTAATTGTTTCAATATCGTTGTCAGTAGAGATTGTTTGTGAATTTCGCTCGATTCTCTGTTGTGAAATTCGCTCTGTCACTGATATCGACGTAACATGAAACGTTCACGCATGGAATACAATACGGAGATATTTTTCTACCCATTATTCTACCTTAACCGCTGCTCTTTTCCCATTTCTTCTCTTTCTTGTTCCAATCCTTGTCTCAAACAAGGCAGCGGAGACGCATTCAACTCGAAGACGTCGTGTTCTTAATGCGTCGCGATGCACGGGCAGCCGGTTGTTTGCCTCGAAAACGCGGCCCGTTTAGCCAGCGTGGTTCGACGCGTAAATACTCGCCGCATCCGGCCACTAGCTTTTACACGGATTGTTTCGTTGCCAGACGGAAGAATCGGTATAAAGTGGAGGACTTGGTACGAGGCGAAGACAGTAGGAGGAAGTTGCAGAGTCGAGAAAGTTTCGGCAATTCGCGATGGTTTCGAGAAACGAGCTACCGTCTCATAACTTCCGTCATGGCAAACGTTTCACAAAGGAACACGCCGTTTCCCGGATCCTTTTCCACTTCGAAAGGACGACGCACTTCGTGAAGGTTCACTGGGACGTGGCCGATTTTAGGAAACGGCTGAAAATTGCGCGCTTGTTTCCGGTTTCCGTAGTTTCGTAGATTCCTTAAATTCCTTGGCTGCAACTAGCGAGAGGTTTACTTTCAGCAGTAGTACGAGTCAATAATTCACCGGGCAATATTGCCGGTGCTTGCGTTAGTCAGTGGTACGACCAGATGATTTATCGAACGCCCCTCCGGCGCAGTTGCTTATCTACGTCGCGGCGGAACTAGTCAATGCTCTTTCTCTTCCGCCGTGTCTCTAAACCGTTGCTTTAACTGTGACGGCAGTCGATAATTTAGCGTACACGCTATAGCTTCATTCTTTTTCTGATATTTTGTCATCGTATGTTTTCTGCTAAGGAATATTGAGCTATAGCTAATTTAATCCGCGAGTGTAATTGATCTCTGTATTGAGAATCTTGCCTCGATAAGCAGTTGAGAAACGAGCAAATCGTTCTACGTTATCTCCGAATTACTCCTACATCGAAAACTATCGTTCGCTGAGAGCCTCTCGAATCAAATATCCACCGGAAGCGAAAATGACCAACGACGCGGAATATCGTCAGGGAACATTGTGAAACATTCCCGCGTACGCGCGCGTCAGAGAGAGAGAGTGTGTGAGAAAAGCTGCATAGTGACCTTTCCAAGCAAAACCGGGAAAAAAGAGAGAAGAAAAAAGCCGGGTTGGAAAAAAAGATAGGAAAAAATGAGAAAACAATCGCTGCCGGACGAAATACCTTCCAGGATCGCTTTTTCATCCCTCGATCGTGGCTGTCGAACCGTCGGAACGAGACGCAGGTGACCGGCCGTGAATCGAATAATCCGGATAACGGCGGATGCATTTTTTTTCCATTTTCCCGATAACCCTGAAAACAATGTTGTATCAGTGCACGTGCGCGCGCGCTCGTCTGCAGGAACGCACTGTAGCTCGTCACGAGCTACGTGAAATCGGTGAATTACATTTTTACACCTTTTGACGAGGCTTTTCCTCCCTTTCCTCTCTCGCTTTCGTTCTGTCTCTGTTCGTGGATTACGATCCGGTCGACCGACCGGCAGAGAAATAACGCGGATTTCTCGTCTGTTGATTCGGCCGCGCTGATTGTGCCTGTGATTTACATCGGACGGCCCTGTAAATTTTTCGTGCGACGGTACGTTCGCCTGAAACTCGTACTCGTCCTGTATTTCGATCGCAGTTAAAAGAAACACCGTGTTTTTTCCCTTTATTTCTGCCCGCTCTCGAATCGTCGAATTAGCGATTGAATGCGGCGGCGAGTAATTGAGTCGTACTACTTGCAACTCCATACTGATTTGGTGGATTATTCCTGCTATCTGCTGAATGTAATTACAAATAAAATACATGAGAGAAATATCATTGGAAAGTAAGAATGAGAAAGAAGAAAACTCGTTTTTGTAGCGTAGAGATATCCGTCGACCCATATTAATTGCTTAATTGACCAAATTAATTGGATTATCGGTATATCGGTATTACCTGTTTAATGTAGTTCCAGATAGAATACATACCTTAAATATAATGGAAAATTAGAATTAAGAACAAGAGAAAACGTTTTTCTACTATAGCGTAGAGGTAATCATAGACTCGTACTACTTGCAACGATTTTTCTCCGATTAGCGAAGCAATCCAAATCGAAACGATTCGAAGTTAAGGAACTTGAAACTGATTTGCTAGCGCGGAGTTGTTTTATTTTATTTATTTAAAAAAGATACGCTTCTACCATTCTTCCACGCATTGAGCTCTTTATATAACATCAAAATACACGACCGCGATCACCCTGAAGGTATAGTAATCTGAATTCGATCGTGGTCCACTAATATCGCGGCCAATTTCAAGGTGAATTAAATCAACGTGATCGAAATTTAAATTGGCCGGAGCGCGGCGTTACAAACTGCGCGTTATCGAGAACCACGGTTCCTCTCTCTCTCTCTCGGCATTAGAATATAAATTAAAAAACACACGTGCATATACTGCCACTCTTGTTCTTCCTGCAAAACTAATTGAGTTTCTTCTCTTATATTTTAAATAAACTTCCCATCCCTTTAACCTGTGGTTATATAAATTCGCATCAATTCAAAAAAAGAAAAATCCTTAGGAAATTTTCAATCTTATCTTTCCTGAGTAATTTTACTGGCTCGTTTATGACAGTCCTCGTCGGTTTATCAGATGGAAAAGGCAGGTCGGTTTATCGAAGTTACGAAAGTAAAATGCCTTCCGTTGGAACACGAGGGAGTGGAAAAATCGCGAGGGGGAAAAATTACACGAACGCGAAATCACTCGACCCTCGGTTTAATAGAGGCAATGGGGGGCTATAACAACGGTTATGGCATCGTTACACGAAAGATGTTCATTGCAAAGCGAAGGAACTCGCTCTTGAGGCATGATTTACGTGGGCCAGCTTCCAGATATCGAGCCACGCGTTCCAGCTTTCGCTGTAACCAGATCTTGAGGACACTATGCCTTTTAATTGCCTCGAATCTGGTTACCATTATTCGCCTGTTACCTTACCTCCACTCTAGTCGAACCTGCCTTGCACTTTCCACTGTTACTCCGTCAAACGAAATGTTCATTACGAAATGAGAGCTATTACTTAGATTCCCTATTGGAGAGTTTCAAATGCATGGCATTTGTGATAACGGGGCGAAACGAGCTCAAAGAAAATTTAGTACCCACCATTATTACTAAGCTTTGTAACGCATGAAATTTTTGATAATGGGATTACACGATGTCAAGAAGAATGTGGTTAGAAATTGAATTAGAATTACGTACGATTAGAGAATTTGTCTAGAATTTAAGATTCGTTTCGTTCAATTTTAGTTACAATACTGTTGGAATACAACGATATCAGTCGCGTGCGGATAGAGCGTTTGATCGTACAGATTCTTCCGTTCGTTGCCCAGCGCCATCCCCACCAGCGTGCGTTCGTGAGATGCACCACGGCAGTTAGCACGTGCATGCTTTTTCAAAAAACGCCGGAAGAAGCGTGAGGATATGGATGGAACATTCTAGATGGGCACGTCGAGAAGCTACTAGAAGGTTCTGTGCCACATGTGACGCCACACAGACACCCACACAGGTCACACTCATTACTGCGTAGAGAGTGGGGCTCTAAACCTTTTCAAGGGCCATGGGTCACTAAGCCAGTCTGTGAATAACTAGCCAACTGTCTACATTTCAGAACGCACATTTATAACTCTCGAAATAATTGTTTAATAAATATCACATTGTATTATTTCAACACAAACATTGTGTCTTCCACAGAATATTAATCCTAATTCCAAGATTAAATTCTAACAAATACACTCAGACATCTCTTTTAAAATATAAAGCGCGATGTCTATGTGGCTAGAAATTTTTTCATACCTTTGTCTATTAAGCAAGAAATTGCGCACATTATACTTTAGCATCTTTACACGGACAGTTCTCAAAGTTACCATAAACTAACCGCAAAAGTTTTTCATCCCCAATTATCCCAATTATCAAAATTGTTCACGAATGAAAATACACAAAGTGAGGACGAAATTCGGCGCTCCCATCTTGACGCATAGGGGCAAAGTAAATATTTGAGAGGCTTAATTAACATTTCTAAGCAGGACCAGGCCAGCTATGCGAATAGAAAAAAGCGAAATCCCTTGGCTGCGTGTACGTCTGGTCTCTTTCGTTATCCTTATTTACCATGGCGCCGACGGAAAACAACGACTAATCCGTAAGAAGAGAATTAATTGGCTGAACAAACAATTAGCGAGAGGAAAGGTAGTTGGGGATGGGGGTTGGTTGTGTGCTCGAGTTTAAAACAACGAGCCTCGACGAAGCCTGAACGGAGAAGTTAAGATCGTGAGATAAACGCGTAAACCACAGCCGCGATCTCGTAAATCAGCTCGCAACGCGGTATAAACGGATTATCAGCCGGGAAAATTTACTGCACGCTTGCCACTTTTCTTTGCGGTGTAACTTTCGAGGAGAAGAGGGCGTAACGAAACGCGTGCATCGAGTTTGACGGCCGTGTTGATTCGTTGACGGAAGTTTCCGCGGCTTGGATATAGGGCTGCGGTATTAGAAATAGGATTATACAGGGTTGGAGAAGTTTGGAGACGGTGTCTTCGGGGATTATGTTGTTTACGAACTCTCTATTGTTACCCAATCTGCCTATGGATTATGTAGTAGCTCGTAACGTATGAAATGCGAAATTTCAAGATTTTAACGTTACAAATTCTTTATATAAATTACACATTACATTATTATTTATATCAACATGTACAATTATACAACGCACGAATACGTTATTGTCCATAACTACCTATTTCAATATTTTCGATAATACGTAATTAGCCATTCGCTTCTCATTAATTTATATATTTCAGTAATAGCTATCGCGACAAATCAGCTGCAGTGTTACTTCGATCGATGTTTAATAAACGATAATTTAACGATAATAACGAGCAACGAATACAGAAATTTATATAATTCAAAGAAAAAAGCCAGGCATAATATATAATTTAGAGAAGACAGTACTTTTATCACTGTAATTAATGCAAATTAATTCGTAAGAATACCAGTAAAATAAAGCAATTTCAAGAGAGCCCTCCCTGGAGATTTTCTCGAATTCTAAAATGTAGAAGTTACGGGTATCCTATGAAACTAAATTAAAATTTCCATCTAGAACAGAGTACTCGTCAAAGACTCCTGTGGGTTAATCGAAGCCTCGCGATTCACCCAGACAGTCATAAACTCGAAATCTACCGCACCGACGTCCAAATGATTCATCTCTGAACCCGAGACGCCGAAGGAATCGCGCAATAACCTTGTTGGACGTGTTTCAGCCACCGACAGTCAGTGAACACAAGACAATCTTACATTTGCATCGCAAAAGTCGTCGTCTCCATCTTCCTGGGAGCAAGTCCGTGGAAGATACACGTTCATTTCGAGGAATCGATCCTTACTCTAAGGGAATGAGAGAGAAATCCTAGATCGCAAGGGTGAGATTCGTGATATCGGATGTTATCATCACTTTTAAAGGAAACGACATACGTTCGTACGAACATACGCATTGCTACTGCAAGAAGTATAATAAATAATGTCACGATATCAGTTCTTTGAGGAACTTGAAACACGAGATCTGCCTCGAAGAAGTAGATTGCAACGTCTAGGAAGACGTCTACGACTGCGTCAATGTCTACGTTGGCGCGAAGCGTACGTGCATAGTGCAAGTACAACGGTTGCACGATTGTAGCCGAAAATCAATATCGTGACACCCCGCCATCGTGAAAATTTGAAATCTAAAATATAATAAATAATATGTAACTGAATTTTGAATGCAAATTGCATAATATAAAATCATGAGCTTCATAAGACAAGAAATCGATGGATTTACGTTTCTCGAGTTGTGCCACTATCGATGCCAAGCAGCGACGTCTAAACTCTAACTATTTCTCAATACTAATTAGGCGATGCGAAACGAAGAACTTCATTAAACGAGCAACTGTTCAGTTTGATTTACAACAAGCACATATGTTACTTTAAATTTCTTATCACTTTCGAGATTTCACTATATCTTTTTCTCTATACGTGACGGACAATACGTGACCACGTATCGCGCTTGAATTCCACGTATCTGTAGCAGAGATTAGACGAAAAGAGCGGATGCTATAAAGAAAGAAAGGGGGTAAGGAATAAGGGAAACGCGATGCACGGGTTGATTTCTTAGCAGCGCGTCGCAAAAAGGCTTGACGCCATTCCAAGAAACAAATCGATCCGACTATACTCGCTCGTCGCTTTCCTCCGAGTCCTCTGCTTCCTTTTACCCTCTGGCTTCGATGTTCTCTTCCGTGTTTCATGGTGTCACATTTTTATTATTTCTGCGACTCTTGGGGACGAAGCGAGTGCGAAGCGAAGCGTTCGTGCCTCGTACGTGGAAACGCTTCGGGGCCCGCAGTAGAATCGTTCTGTAATGGTTGGACGTTGTTTTGAAAACGGACGTAGGGAGAAAGCTGGCGTGATCGCGTTTTCGTGACACGTTTCCTGATGCACGCTATTGTGTCTCTTGTGCCATAGTCGGACAGGTTGCACGGGAATGATATCGTTTTCAAGAGTCGCCGCGCAACGTGCGTCCGACTATGAACGGGGTTAATCTACTGGCACGAATCCATCGGGTTATACGGTGCTTGGGTAAGATTTTACTGCACTTTTTCTCTCGTATTTTTGTTGCGTTTTATGAGGCTAATTATAAGATTTGACAGAATGCATACGGATTATTTAAATTTAAATCAAGTTTCTAATTTCTCGGACAATACTCGTTTGATTCGTTTAATTTTCATTTTTACTTTATATGCTACTATATTTTTGATTGTGATTTGTGAGATCTTATAGAATATAAATTATTTGTCTTTTACTTAATCTGTCACAGACGAAGCACAGGCTTCGTATGCTACGTATGATTTCAATTAGAAATTCCGTTACTTGGAGTAGGTTTACTAACAGTTGCTAAATTTTTTACTTCGTTTTATGCATCCCAATTTCTATTTTCTAAAATCTGTATCATTCCGCACGGAATTGCCAAAAATTTCGTCTCGTGATATCTCACGAGGGATACGAAGCATATTGTAGACAAAAGACACGGTAACATGTTTTAACGTAAACGTACTAAGCCAGAGAGAGAGAGAGAGAGAGAGAGAAAGAGAGAGAGAGAGACAGAGAGAGAGACAGAGAGAGAGAGAGAGAGAGAGAGAGAGAGTGTTGACAAAACGTCCCCAACGAATTTCACCCTCGTTTGGAACGGGCCACTCAGAAGCCATTCAACCGTCTGTCGAGGAAGGAAGGGTCGCGATGAAGCTACCTCGACGACGAAACGAGAAAAAGTCCGTGTCGCGTGGCGGCGCGGTGACACGACGCCCTCTTTTGGGGATGGAAAACGCGCCGCTCCCCAGAGTGTCGTTCTATGCTCGAGCCAACATAGCGTCCTGATGTTTTACGAGGTGGCGACCCGGTGCCAACTATGTCTCGTTATATTAGATTTTACTGGCCGCTCCAGGCGGTGCATAAATTCGTTAACCAATAAAATGCTCATCGTGTACCGCGATAATCGGGTCGGCTGCCTGTGATAATCGAAGTCTGTCTCGCGATTCTTAGCGCCAGGCGCCTCTGTTTTCCTCCCCTCGTCTCGTTATTCATATGGTAATATGCGTGAGCAGGAGTTTGCGAAGCTTTGATTAGAGTAGCGGAGAAAGCTACTTAATAAAATTTTGTAGTTTCGAATAATTGGATCGTATCTCTAGATTGGAAATTGTCTACCTAGATTTTTGTATTTTTGATTATTCTTTCTATAAGCTGTTGAAACATAATTTTTTTTTTGAAAAGCAGATTCTTAAAGTATTCTTTCTACAGAAAAAGAAACATTATCGTTTCCATAAGCTTTTAAAAAATCTTTTGGCAGGAAGATTGAAAAAGTTGTACGAAAGTTCGAATGGAAAATGGAGTGTAGTCCAAAGAATTAAGACGGTTTTCCAAATCATCGAAAGCAGTTCAGGCTTGAATTTTTCGTTTTATCGTAAGAAAGAATCTTCTTGTAATTTATGTTGATTTAACTAAATGAAAATCACTGCTCTGACCATCGCTGTTCGACCCTCTTGTAACCCGGTACCAACCATCTGAGAAAACGGAGACTCGCAAAAAAGTACTTTGAAACGTGCACCTAGTATCTCGCTAGGTTTAATTAAAATCACACGTACCGTTCCAGAACAAACAGACGTTCACCTTTGCGGGATTTGGGCGAAAGATTGGGTCGAGACGAAGAGACCTTCGCTTCGTTCAAATTCATCCATCTTCTTTAAGTTTCGCTCAGACTAATCAAAGTTCAAGTTGATCGTTCAGACTCCATACAGATACTGGTAATACGTATTTAGAAAATTTTGTACACGATGATAGGAACAACTTTTCGCTTCAAAAGCAAATAAGAAAATAATTTTGGTAATATGGAACTGGTCGACAATGTACTGAATTTTAAAGGCGCTTTCTTGTAAAAAATGGCAAATATGATTTATCGTGTTTTTGCTCTTTGGTCTTCGAATAAGCACGGAATACGTTAACGTGAAAAATAACATCATTTCAAAAGCTACGATTCCAACGTTGAAAGATATGAGTACTTCGTGAGAGAAGCACAAGATGAAAATATAATTTCTTTAGATGGTCTAGGATATAAAGTTTTATTCTTCGAAACACGTTATATTTTTTAGACTCGAACGCGTATTCGGGAAGCTGCTCGGTAGCAAGCAAGACGAACAAGGAGATGCGGCCCCGAGAAAGACAATTTTCCTTCCATAAAGCTTTCCCTTTCCGCCGGGGAAAGGCTCTTAAGATCGTAAAAACCGAGTTATGCCGTTGTACTCTCGCTGCGTCGACGCGTAATCCTTCTCGACTAGCTGCAAATACACCGAGATGATAATTAAAAACCGCCCTGTGTTCGTAGTTTTTCTTTTTTCTTTTTTTCTCTCTTCCATGAATTATTCAGCGGCAACGTCGTTTACACGACTTTACACCTTCCTTCCGTTCTTTTCCGTCGCACCATCTTCGATTCACCTTCGGCCATTTAATAAATTTTCGCCTCGAGTTTCTTGGAAATTCGTGTAAGGTACAAGATTGAGTCTAGTTTTATACTTAGTAGCTTTAATTTACATGAGTTGTAGCATATTAGTGTGTTACATTTTCCTTGTGTTCGTTTCTTTCGTACTACACTGCGTTTACCACAAACTGTTACGTAAATTTTTTTTCAGCTCTTTTCTCTCTAAGCAGGAGCTCTACACTCGATTCTGAAACTGTTAGAAGATTAAGAAAAGATTCGATTCGTTGAAAAAATTAGAACAATATACCCTTTTAGGGTAACAAACAGACTGTTGAAGTGCAATTAAAATGCGAGCAGGGTATGCAGGGAGAAAAGCCGGGTCACGTTTCAATCGTCGATAGTTCCAGGACGCTTCTTCAAAGCGATAGAAATTCAGATCTCTGGTCTCGTGGAATCGAGGTTCGTCGCGACGTTACAAGACAAACAGGAGTCGATAAGCCGGAGCCATGAGCGTGATAAGGTCGCCATAGAGGGGGCGAGATCCGCAGGCTGCTCGACTTATTCGCTGTCCGTGATATAAAGCTCGGATTTCCACCGAGTCGTCGAACTCCGGAACGTGAAGCTCGGAGAACCGAGGCGCTCGTATTAAAATCCCTCTCAACGCGCGCGAATATTCGAGCGGGTGAACCCAGTGAAAGCTGTTTGATCCTCTCAAAGAACACATTCGCTGGGAAATTAATCGAGAAAGAGGAGGAAACTGTTGTTTATTATATGATCGAAAAGTAACAGTCTCCCCTGTTGGAAATTTTATCAAGAGAAAGACTCGGAGAATTATTTTATCGCACTACGTCCGAAAGCGTCGAGTTGTATAACAAGCAATTGTACGAATCTTAAAATTCTCTCAAAAACTGAAAATCCTCGATATAGTAAGTTCAGCGGAAATTATTATTTTATAGTGCAAGCTAAGATGTACATCATAAAGATTAGTCAATTCCCATGTATCATCCCCAGAGAAAAAAAGACAGCAAAATTGTCAACCAGTCGTCGACATAACAACATTCATAGTTGTTGGTAAGTCGCGTGCTCCTACAGCGCTGAGGAGCACTCAAGAACCAAAATGGAAGAGAGTTCTCCGAACTTCCATTAAGTTAAGGATTTCGCGCGTGAGAAGAGAGTGAGCAAGATTCGGAAACATATACGATAGAGCGAGACGTAGACAGTTGAGGCTACTCGATGGATACGAGCAAGAAATTCTCACTGCAAACTCATCTTTACCTTCCCTCTTTGAATTTCCTCTCTGAATTTCTTCATGTGTCATTACTAGACTGTGGATTTTCATGCAAATTCATTTTTTTTTCAGAATGTAGTTAACAAAGTACATATTATAGAAAATATTATAGAAAACATTTGGGAATATCTCGTATATATTTTCATATTACGTGGATTCTGTCTAATTTTGCACTTTCAAATTTATCATAAATGCATGAAACTTCGTCGCGTTCTAGTTATTACCGATCCAACCCCTTTCTTCTTCAACCCTAAATTCCCTCTCCTTCGTTATTTCTTTATAAAAGAACTCTTTCCCAATGTACTCGAACTTTTTACACATTCCCCAGTATTATTCGAAAGCCATCTATCCTATCTAAACTCGTTTCACGTGTATCATAGAGTTTAAGGTGAAATTTCCCAGTTTTCCGTTCGCTTTTGTGCACCGTCAACTCCCCAAGACTCTCTTTCTTGATTCTATCCCTATTTCAATCCCTTCGCCCAGCAGTCTCGTTTCCACCCCAAGTACCCATCCTCTCGATTCCGTTTCCCCGTCCCCGCATGGTCGATGTTTCCTCAGGTGAACGAGAATCGCGTTGGCTCGTTACATCCAGCTCGAAGGAATTCTCTGTTCGCTTAGCCCACCCATTTCCACCCCTCCCCTCTTCTCGTCTCTCTATCGCAGAACACGAGAGTGTACAGCCCGATCATCAAATTGGGATCACTCTAAATTTTCAATACCATTCATTTTTTTTGGTAAAGTTTAGAGACGCGAGCAAATTCTATTGGGTTGGCAACAGTTCGAAGTTTTCACTTTGCACTCTGGATTACTATCTTGCATGGACATACAATTCTGATCGACGTTCCTTTGACAGTATGGATTAATTATCGCGTTTGATATTTGTTAATATTTATGAACGGAGTATTTATTAATATCTATTAATATTTATCAACAAAAATGTACACCATCATATACATATTTATTAATAAATTTAGGTAATCACGACTGCCATTTATCTGATACTGCATGATTCCTTATAGTCGATGAAGTCAAATTTCTGCATGTGAATCGGATTTCGATGGTTAGTGATCGTAGAAAGGCGGATCGTGACGTTACCGCGATTTTTCCCGCACGAGGTAACCCGTACGAGGATCCTAGTTGCCAGGCAGGATTAAACGAAGTTCACGTTCCTAAAGTCGCTATTACCTCTGACACGTCGAAAGTTTATAGCCTAGAAAGAGGGAAGGGGGAGAAGGTCGGATCGATTTTGGCCGCCTTTCGGTTCGCCAACACCCTTCTCCACGTCCCTCTTCTCTCTACTCTTCGTTCCGAGTCGAACGTCTGTCGTCTTCACCCCTCTCTCCCGTTATGTATAACGTTTACCCTCGCAGTTTGCCCCGGCCAACAGCCCCGAGAAAATGTAATTCCATCGTACAGTCGAACTTTCGGGCTTTAATGTTTGCCCGATTTATCGTCCAACCGACTAACAGCCAGCTTCGATCACAAAAGGGAACCAAAGTACTAAGCTGCCTGTTTTTATCCCTCATCCCTGTTTACGGTCGTTCGGGAACAAGTGGTAAGCGATATGAAGCTTCCGATTGATCTTTGCGGACGTCCCAAGTTTCTGATGGTTCAAGGAATTTCTTGCTTCCGAGGATTTTTCTTGGCTCAGATTATGGCTAACATTTTTAATGGGTTATTGATTCGACCGGTATACTCTATTTATCGATCCTCTCCGATATTTTCAGAGATAGGATTATTTTTTGATATTTCTCTTTCTCTTTCTCTCTCTCTCTCTCTTTCCACACAGATTTAACATTCTTACGAAGAGTTTAATTCTAATTATAAGAAGATCCATTTTTCTACTTTCTCAAATTATTTCACTGTACGTCATCCAACGTAAAGAATATAATTCTATTTTCTACGAATATATTCCATATTTCTATAATTATAAAATGATGCGTTTCAATCACATGGCTAAATTCTGTTCCGCAGCTACATCAAACAGAATGAAAATTAGCTATCCGATCAACAGATTCCAATAATCCCACACTACAGAAATCCAAGTGGTCTTTAAGCCTGGCCTCGTTAGGGCTCTCGCGATGAAGAGGGTCATAACTCGACGAGACCACAAGAAACCTAACTCTCCAACCCTCCGCCTCTTAACCATCTTCACCACATGTAACCACGTTTCTCCGTGTGTTTAAAGCGCTCAACGTTGCAGAGAGGAAAAGAAGCTTCAAGTGTTCAAGCAGGGAAAAAGCGATCGAGTCGCAAATACGATATCGGTTGAAAGTTTGAGGAAAGATTCCAGTTGCTTTGCTTCGCGGAACGATAACAGGTGGCCAGGAGAAGCTTCGCGGAAAGGAAATTGATATTATGTTCCTGATAAAAATGGCAAGGAGCACGATGTCTCTACGTACGATACGTACGCAATAACCAACTTTCATAAAGCCGGCAAATATTGACGTTTGGTGATTTCTATTTCAAGAAGAACCAGTCCACCGTCGTTTTTTTCTTGTTTCAAAAGATATACACCCCCGTTTCCCGGTTATTTAGTAAATCAAATCAACTTAATGCGCGCAAACAGAAGCCTGTCTTCGATTCAGAATTAGCAGAATTTCCGAACGTTTGGTTTCGCGAATCGCTGTTGGTATATTAAATCATAAATTCCAAGGTAAACTTTTAAAAATCATTTTCCTCTTTTCGCCAAATTTATAGAATTGATCGATGTATTTAACTGACCAGTGTGTATTATAAAAAAACATTAATATAATATTTTATGTAATTACGTGATATTTTCAAAATATTAAAGTAGCGAATATTTTTGTGAATGAATATTTTTTACATATTCTATTGACTTACTTAAATTTAATTAAAATTCAGTTTGATGTATGCGCGTAATTATAATTGTAATATCCAGCGGATAACGAAGTTTGAAAAATCAAATTGCATCGCGAAGAAAGAGCGAAACGTTGCGGTATGCAGGTTGTATAACGTGAGTGATTCAAACGCGCGTATATCAAAGGGACAACGAAAAGTTATTACCATCCAGGCAAACTATGCCACGATGTATTGTTTAATTTAATTAAAGAATTCGCCAATATTCGTTGATTCATTCCTGAAACGTGCGACTGTATCGAGAAATTCTTTCTTCATAAAGCGGAATATTAAATCGCCAATCTTCAATATTGGCAAATCGAATTTCGTTTCTTTTCCCTCGAAAACTGTGACAACGAAACCTTCTTTGTCCCTTAATCCGATCCATCTAACGCAATTAAACCCTCACTCCGCCGTGCTTTTCGCATAACAAGCGACAGCTTACAACTAATAAACGTACCAGGTTGATGCACGCGAAGTATAGTTTATTTAAATAATAGGGGCGTGTAATAACTCAAAAATGATTAGAAACCCGACGCTGGAGACGGGTCGGGTCCAGAAAGAATTTCGGTATTGGCCTGTCTCATACATCATTATTATGAAATGAGTAGACACTGTGTATCTAATCTCTAAATATGATTCAAGTACTCAAAAGTGCAACTATTTCTGGATTCTCGCACGCTTTTGTTAAATAACGCTTCAACTACGCTCAGATGTCTTAATTTATATTTTAACAAAATAACTTCCACGTCGGTTAATACACTTTCACGATAATTAAGCAGTTTCGTTATCCCAGATTGCCGAGGATTACTAGTTGTGAACTAAAATCTCTTGGGATAAAGCTGTTGCAATTTGTTCCAAGATAATCGGTACATCATTTTAAAAAAATGACAACATACATAAAGTTCGACGATGAAATTGGTGAGCTGCGTTCTTTTTTATACGGTTACCGTATAATAAAAGAAATAAATAAGCAGGAAGCAACAATTCGAGGGAATCGAAACCACGTAATAGAGAAAGGAGAAAAAGACGAAGAAAGAGGAATGGAATCTGAGTGGCGGATCGCAACGAGATTGCTTAACTAAGACCTTAATGAGCAGATCTTCCTTTTCACTTGGCCGCGAGGCGGAGGATCGTAGTGGAGATGTATCCTTTGACAGGGATCGCGGTACACCGGCGATGAAAAGCTAACGAACGCTTGTCAAAGGACAAAATCCACCATTCCGCATTCTTTACGCAGGAAAAATTACCGTTTCGTTTCATTTCCTTGCGCCAGTATTTCGCCAGGAAGCAGAAAGTCTTGCAACGGAGGGGATGAATTGTACGGTCGAGAGTTACGATCACGACGATCGCATTATCGTTGTTGTTCGGATAAAAAGGGATGGCCCCATTGATTTATCCTGTTTCGCGAAGGATAAAGGGATTGGGATCGTTGCTCGTTTTCGATTTCTAAGTGATTTTGTGGAGGCGACCGATGATCTCCTTGTTGCCTTCGAGTGGGTTTAAGATGGTAGTTTGTATTAGGATTTGTGTCACGCAACTGGAATTATTTTTCAGTGCTTGCGAAGAACACTTCTTTCTTATATTTTGATACTTTTCTTAACAATAATTTTATCATATTCGTTTTATATTCTTCGAGTGATTTTCAGATAGAACTATTATATTAACTTAACGAGATATTTTATGATATATGTATAGAGAGAAGCTTAGATCTCATATTTCTATTAATAATTATTTTTTGGTAGACAGATAAATAAATAAGATGATTCGTTTGATATTATGTAAAATATTGCGAAGAAGTCGATTATGCTTTCGACGTTTCAACGACTTTCTTTGAAAACTATAAGACTAATATACTTATTAACTTTAGAAAAATCGTAGAGTTTATGTCAATATGCTATAAATTGGTCAAGAAGCCCTTCAAGAAATTCTGCCTGTTTACAGAAAGTAGGACTCATAACTTATCAGTGATGACAGAAAAATTCTAACAACCCAACAATCCGGCCGTCCCCAAAATAATCTTAAAACATATCGTCCCATAAATCTCGAAAAGTCGACTTTACACAACTCCCTCAATTTACGAATGTATCAAAATTAATCAAAGGTAAGAACAAATTTATTTCGACTCTTCAAAGAAAATTTTATCATAAAACAACCCTCCTCGACGTCGCGGTTTACACTTCCTTCATGTGTGTTCCTATGAATAATCCTGTGTACAGATTTACGATGGACATACGCGTGAACCGTGTAGCCAGCATCCTTTTGCTTCACTTCCTCGTGCCACGTGTACGTTCGAATATATTCAAAGTTCAGTCTCGTTCTTCCTCCTTTCTCCTTAAATTTGAAAGGGTTCAGGACTGGTCGGGTTTATTAACGAATTGACACAAAGAGGAGCATTGGAACAATAACGATCGTCGGCTGGCTCGAACGTCGAATTAGCACGTCCATCCGCGAGATTCGAATCCATAGACTCGTATCGTTCCATGGAACATCGTAGCCACGATGGCCTCGAGTAGCTAATTAATGGTATCAGCGGCGTGATAGGATCCCGCGTACCTCCGATGCCTTTCTTTCTCCTCTTCTCAACGTTTCTACAGTTGGTTCTTAACTAAGATTCAGACGATGGTTTGAATAAAACGAATACAGGATAAGCTAGCGATGGAATTTCTGGACAGAGGGAAGTTGCTAAGTAAGGGCTGTCAAAAGGTAATGAAGATTGTTAGTTTGGAATTTGGTTAAGATCGTGTTCTTGAAATTATCGAGAAGACCGCCGAGTAGATTTGAGCTTGAAGTGTCCAATTTGAATGAAATGTGAGACAAATCCAAGGAAAGTGGGCAGCTTAACGATTGCACTTTTGAAACTTTCCTGTGAGATCTATCAGATCGAATTAAATCGATGCAAATGGAAAAGATAGGAAAAATAATCTTTTGCAATATCATAGACGATAGTCGATTCACCAGGGAACAAGTACGTTTTGTTCGATTTGCCAATAGCCATGAGCCGCGAGATAGGGGATGGAAAACGTCGAGTCCTTTTCATCGACTCCCATCGATTAACCCTCGCAATACTCTTTGTAGAATGCAGGAGCGAAGCGATCTTCGAGAAGAAAGCACGTTGAGGGCGAGTTTCAGCTCATCGGTCTTATTTACCCCTGGTAAGGTAACTGTGGATGAGCTCAAATATCTCGAAACTTACTTCATTATTTCTGTCATGGTTAACGGAGCCTCTGGTTTTCGGGCGTCGTCGTGGATTTTCTTTTTCTTAACTGGACAGATTAAACTGGACGGATTAAATTAACCACTGCCGCTACCAATGTGGCTGACCGCTCTTTCATTGAAAAATTGTGTTTGCTGTTCGGTTCGCGTACAAATTTTATCTTCTTGTTACAGTTATGGCATCTTAGACCATGTCAGAAATAAACAAATGTCCGGTCCGTTTTAAACAATGGCATACGTCAGATCTGCAGGCTTCAATTACTAAATAAAGAAGTAATTTGCCAATGTCCAGTCGCAAGACCACGATAATTCATCACCGACTAATGAATTATATTTCGTTCGAACGAGGAAATCGATTGGAAAGGAAATTTTAAGGATCCCGTTTTGTGCTCCTTCGTGATTAATGGTTCACGTTTAAAGGGCTACTTACCACGGGTAGGTTAATAATATTTTCCGAACGATGGAGAAGAACACGTTTGCTATGGAATTAAAGGAAACGTTTCCACAAGTTACTTACGATCGTGTTTCGAGCTCCTTCGTGACGTGTGCGCGCACATCTTCGAAGCTATTCCTTTTGGTGCGTGGTTCGACTTCACGAGAATTGAGCGTGGTCAGTAGCACGGGATGTTACGAGGCTTCGTGAAACCCGCGTAAATACAATAGCTGGCCAATGCCAGACCTCGGTGAAATTAATTTCAGCCTGACTTCACCGAATTTGTGAGCTAACTTTTATCGCTTTATCGACGCCCGCCAGAGTCGCTCGGTGAAATAAATTTCCAGAGCGGAATTAATTTTGTCACTACGTTTCGACCGGTCTTTCTCTCTTTCGTTTCTTTGGTAAAACGCGTTTTCGACTAATGACGGTGGAAATGCATTGGAAATGAAGGTAGCATGTTGATTGTTTCAAGGAATGGAGATGCGGTTTGTGGACATTTGATTCGATTGCGTGTTTGAATTCAAGATAATATGTGACGAACATTTGGAAAATGAAACGTAGATTGCGTATAATTTCCAAGAGTTATTTTCTACTAAAATTGCAGAATTTACACACTGCGTGGTATGCGATGAACAGATTGGATAATAAGCATTAATATTCGATTTCTAAAAGATGAACGAAAGATTGAGAGTAAAATCTTTTACGTAAACCATAATCGTTTCCGGGGAATGAATTAAAAAAAATAAGTTTTCCTTTTTTTGTCATTGAGAAAGTTCGGACGGTTCGTTAAAGCAGCAAAGACACTCTAATTTCCCGACACGATACAGGGTTAACGCTTGACGGGGGTGAAATACGCGCGAGACGACGATAAATTCAGCAATCACGAGCATAGTTGCCGCGCGTCGCAAATATTATCAGTCCTCCTTACGCTAATGTCTCGGAAGATTACGCGCAGGATTAACCCTTCGTAAATAGAAGAACTCGCCGGATTCCGGCGATGTAATTTATGACGGGCTGCCAGGGTTGAAAGGCTGGTGTCCTGGTGTATCTAACTAGATATGAAAGTTTAATGATCGCTTAATGATAGATGGTGTCGTTAGAAGGGTGCCTTGAAAAGACTGCACGATCTTTCCGGTAGTAAGACGCGCTTCGCCCTTCTCTATCGGTTTCGTTTCTTTGGCTGTTTGAGTTGGAAAGGGTGCAAGAAAGTGTGCACTTCTTGAGGCTGTTATTTTCTGACTTTTGAAGAGATTACGCTATTCTGTAGAAGAGTATGATGAAAAATGAAAGATAGAAGAATTTTTATCCCTTTAAGCGATTTGGAATATATTACGTTTGAAAATTCACAAATTTTTAATGTTATACGTATATGGATAAATTTTTAAAGGAAGATTAATGATTTAATACAGAAAAAATCAGTCAGATCATCTTGTCGACGTTTATTCGATGCATTTTGTACAATATTTAGAAGAAGAAATATCTGCAACAAATTTTAGAAAATTAAACATTTCATTATCCGCCTTCTATGAGCTTTACTGCTTCATAAAAATTTTCTATATAAAACTTGTACGCGATTTTCTCTTTCCATGGTAGGTAGCTTCGTCCAAAAAACGTGTCAAAAATAGAGTGCATGTGAAAAAATAAAAAAATTAATTTGAAACGTGAAAATCCGCTACAAATACTCGAATAAATGTAGATTTAATTTTTGCTCAATCGATCAGTAACTTCAAACGCAAGATAAAAAATGCAGAGAATTAGGTTGAAAGTAAAATTGAGGATAATTCTACGTAATTCACTGAATTGCGAAAATTCTCGGAACTAGATGTTACGAGTTTGTTTTAAACGAAATGTGTTTCGTACAATTTTTCCATAAAATAGAAAATAGGAAAATAAAGTATGAAAAATAGGAACATAAAATAGCAGAAGCTAGTCAACAAAATGCAAATTCCTGGAAAAGCATAAAAAAATTCGAGTACAAAGTGACGTTTTTAAATTCAAAAGTACATTTGTAAAAGGGCGCCGTGTACGTGACGTTTGATCAAATTAAATTGTGTAGAAAGGGAATTATTTTTTTTGTTTGAACCGCGTTAAATGAAACTCCAGTAAAATAAAAATTGGGTGCATCCAGTAATTAGAAAAACATGAGTTTTTAATACCAGCATTTGTAAATATTCTCAGAATATTTATCCACGTTTAAGTTCCTTGAAACGCTCTAGACAATCATCTTCGACAATATTGCGCATGAAAGAATCATCTTAAGATCGAAGAAAGATTAACAAAGTTCTGACCAATTTGTACAGTTAAAGAAAGAATGAAGAACACAATGAATAATACAGAATAAAGTACAAGAGAAAATAGGTGGGTTCGTTTGAGGCGCTTCCTTTATTCCGTGAAACGGTATGAAAAAGTGGTTCTGCCGGAAGTTACACGGGCCATGTTCACGTTACACGAGCTACCCTTTGTGGTGGAAATTGTTTCTTTTTAAGTAGGGGTGCAAAAGGGAATGTCAAGCTCTCTCGCTACTATTCCCGGTTGAAACGCGATGCTACCATTTTTCACTTCCTCTCTCATTCTTTTTAACCGATTCAACATTTGCTAGTCGACCATTCAATGAACACGAAAAATAACCGCCCCAAAAAGGAAATCGAAATAACTTTTCAGTTTACAGCCTGTTAAAGAATATCTATTGTAACAATGATATTTCGCTAACACACTCAGGAACCATTCCTATCAAAAATTTGTGTGAAATAAAACATCTGTTATTCAACCATTCAACGAATACCGAGAAAAGAAATAACCCTCCAATTTACGGTCTGTTAAAAAAAAAACGAGTCGTATTCTATTTCCTATGACACTTTCAGAAACCGTTTCTACCAAACTTTTTTTCAACGTTAAACGATCGTAGAGGGTTGGAAATCGTGGTAGAAAATCGTAAAAGGCAGCAAACGAACCGCGCAGAGGACCAGGATCCAACAGGAAATCCGGCCGATGCGTAATACGCGATTTCGTCAGGTGGAACGGCTTGGGAATCGAATTACCCCGCGAGGAGTATCTACAAAATGGCCGTGCAGTTGTTTCCCGGCTCGTAAGTGGGTGCAGGAGAGACAAGAGCGGAAGGAAACGACGGAGAGGGCGAGAAAGTAGTTGAAACGGTCAATGCGAGGAAGATACGGGGAGACAGTCATTCCGACGTCGTCTCTCGGCATCAGGAAACCCTCTCTCGCATGAGAAATAACTCGAATTTAAACGGCTCGCATGCCGCCGTCAGCCACCCCTTTTACGACCGCTGGAGAAATAAACGGGAAATGAACGACCAAAAAAAAAGTTAAGGGGAGATGGAAAGAGGCATAATGGCAGCTAGACGCTACGATGACTGAATATCCAGGAGTTTTTCTTACGCCAATTCCTTCCTTTAGCCACTTAGTTAACTGGAAGAAGATACACGTATACATAGTATACTATTAATATATATATATTTTGTTTTTGTATAATTTTGGTTAAGAGTTTGGGATCGCTGCGTGTTCTCTAGAATAGGAGCAATTTCAAGGCAAACGTTGTTAGAATTTTCGTACTTTAGAAAGTTTACAGACAAAGATTTATTAAATTGCAGGAAATTCCTATCGAGATCCGAGGCGTTAGTTTTAAATTGATAATAAAATTTTATAAAAGATTCGACGTAGATACATTGACAAAATTGACCAAAATTTCCCCGTTGTCATTAGAAAACCGCCAGGGAAACGTTTCGAGGTGCGCTGCAGCGGAGAATTCACCGCTAAGTAGAATAGTCCCGTATCTATCCAGCCACGGTAGAAATTCATCGATAGCGGGTCTCGCCGGGAAATGTAATTTCCCGGAACCTATCGTTATCGGGACACGAGTAACAGCCACGATTTACATAACATCACCCTGCTGGTACAAAATGCAGAAATCGAAAAGGAGGGACGAAGAGGACCAGAGTCCGAATGAAACAACCTGTTTGAAACGAAACCACCCCCTCCATTCTCTTTCCAATTTCCCAATTCGGGGCGTGCAAAGACGACAAGGACTACTGCATTAGCCTTCTATATACATGTATAGGTACGCTGAATTGCAAGAGTATCGCGTGAAGCAGCGCATATCTAAATAGACCGTGCCAGGAATCGAGCGCTATCTGTTCGAGAAACCTGTGAATAATTTTCACTGCAAGCGCTCCCAAGGCCTCCGGGGGTTTTTAATCGAGCGTCGGTTATTCCAGACGCGAGACCTTATCCTCCTGCGTTTCGTTCGCGTAGAAAAAAGTAGAAAATACTCGAGAAAATAGACGAAACACGACGTCGCAACCTGTACCGTGGTTATCTACGTCTACGTGTAAGAGAAGCAGGGGTAGCAAGGGGGATGGTTACTGATGCACGCTGAAATTTTAACGAAGCTTCGCCAGTAGCCTTTCTGAATTCACCGACGGACCCGTACTTTTTTTCCTTCTCTTCTCGTCTCTTTGAGATCCTCGATGACCTCGCCTCCCATCCACCTTTACGACCGCTGTCATCACCTACGCCAAGTGGATACGCAAGCCGGTCCGAGACCAGCAAAGTTGGACGTGCTTCGAATCCGCGTTTCCAACTCATTTACGAGTGGTAAGAATTTAATGGAGTATTAACACTAGCCCAGGGGAGAAATGGTAAGGTGGACTTTGCCAAATCTTCTGGTATGGGAGGGACTTCCGTAATTTAAGTGACAGGAGTGCTGGCGTTGTTTGATTTTCGGTGTTAGTGGAGAATTTTTATATATTTGAAGATCACAGGTGAGAATTCATATTTTCTGCCTCTCCTTTTTCTTTCTTCGCAAAAGAACAATTTCTAAATTCAATTATATTGTTAAGGAATATTACATCGAAATTATCATCGTTCCAGATGCACCAGGCTCGCTAGAAAAAGGATAAAAAGTCTATGGTAATAATAAAAAAGGAATCGCAGCGAAACCAAATAGCCACAGAAATATCGATTATACAAGTGACCAAAGCTTCATTTTCTAATCGAAGTTGTATCTGCTTTGTGCCCAACATTCTCATCTCAAACCTTTGGGCGTACATTCCCGTTTGAACGGTAATTGAAGAGCTATCGCGATATTATTAAAAACAGAGAGCGGAGCGTAAAATGATATGAAGCATTAATGGAGAGCGCGGGGTGAGCGGCTGTTCGCGATGGATGTAATAAATTTTAATTAAACGGCCTGCGATAAAAGCGGCGCGATAGGCGGTCGAATCAAAGTAGAGCGATGAAAATCGTCGGTCGATCCATTCGCGAAGCAATCGTAGGGAAACAAAGGAGTCGAACAGAGGGCGGAACTCGAAGAAATTAAGCAAATGGCAAAGAATAACCTGGAAGTACGAACTACGAAGGGAATGAGGCGTTGAAACGAGTCGTGGAAAAAAGCATCGAGGAATTTCAGTGAACCATGCCGGTTTATCGAACTACTTAACTGGAACAAAGAGACAAAGCAGCTAACACGAGAGTCGAGCGAGGGTGACGAGAGGGAAAGTTTTTAGGACTCGAATCGAGATTATTGGAACGATATTTCTCGTCGATCTATTCGTTTTGACCTTTACATAAGACGAAAGATTTGCTGAAGGAGCTGTAACCTGTTTCCTTTCAACGAGATTCGCGATCTTTCTATAAAAGAGGAATTCCTAGTCTTGTCAATTATCGAGAAAACGTTCCGCTGGCTATGCGAATTAAAATCATTTATATTCCATAGAGACGTACTTTAAACCAGAGACAAAGAACCAGAAGCCTCGTAAAGACCTTTGAAGACCGCCGAGCTTCTCCGCCCGACTTTTTCATCAAATTTCACGAATTATTTTTAAATCGTCGCGTGGCAAACGGAAGAGTCTACTTAAAATCCATTGTCTTCTATAGAGAACCCATCTCACGCTGGACTAACCGACAGATCTAATTTCTCCATTGAAAATCCTCTCTAAAATGGTGTTTCCTTTCGCATTAAATATCCACCCGATTTCAATCTCTCTGATTTTCCCTCGGTCAGAAGTGAATACGCGTACGATTCAAATAGAACAGAAGCTGTTTGGCAACCTAAACCCAAAGAACCTCCAATTTCGTGGGGTCTTGCTCAGTTGTTCGTTCATGAAACAATTGAATCGTCTTTGTATAGCTACACGTGTGGCTATGTGTGCGCGTGTATAGGTAGCAAAGGGGAATCTTTCGTCGAATTACGAGGATTCGTGGCACGGGTCAGTGGTCATGCAATTTTCGTGTCTCTCGGGTGTCTGCATCGACTTTCTCGAACTCGTGGCAGTCCCACCGAGACTTCCGTCCCTTCCTGCAGCGTTTATGCGTCGCCTGGGACGCGAGTACGTTGAATAACACACGCTATGAGTAGAATGGGGTGACTAGGCTCGAGGAAAGACTACCCGAGGCTGTAAGAAAAATAGACGTGCTTCCATAGCGCCAGAAGCTCGCTTATTTGTCCAGGCCAAGGAATATTTTGCTATTCTCACGCGTCACTGATGGTTTTGCTACGATAAAGTGGCTGAGAGATAGCGGAGGGTTCGAGTGGTTCTTGCGTGATACTTTGCGTCATTATTGCAAGAAATCTGATTCAACGTTTTTGGAAGATTTAAGCGTTCGTACTGTTTGCAGTATTTGCTGGCTTTGGGGCGAGGGATTGCTCGAGGGAAAATACGAACCTTTTTAAAAAAAGAAGTAGTTTCTTGAAAAATATAAATTTCTGGAAGAAGGGCTGATATTTTAGGAAAAATTGAATTTCCTAAACAGGAATTGTTCCTTTGAAACGTATAAATTTGTGAAGGAAGGGATGTATATGTTTAAGAGATACGAATTTTTCAAAAAAGAATTACCTTTTCTGAAAAATCTGAATTCCGTTTGAATGTTTTAGGAGATATGAATTTTATAAGGAAAGGATGATTTTGAAGAAAATATGAATTTCTGTGGAAATCACTTGAAATTATTATAGTATTGGTAGATTGTGGTGTAAAAGATACGATTTTTTCCATTGGACGTAATTACGTTGTTCTATTAATCGACACGAATTTAAATAATTAAGGGGGCTAAGCAATTAATCGAATGAATCTGCGGGCGGTTGCATGATTTACAACCGCGCCATCGGCTTGTTAACCGACGGATATTTAATCAAGCAAATCTGTGTAATGCATACGGGATTTCCTTTAAGCTCGTTGCATATTGCACGGCATGGCTGTGCAAACAGAAACATGCTATTCCTTCGATCGTTAATTCCACAGCAACCTGAAATAGTAAATACAATTTTCAGATGCTACGATAGAAGAAAAAATTCTAGACAAATTAAAGAGTTCATAAAAAATCGATTCTTATTTACTTCTACCTGTTACTTGTCGAATGGTAAAAAATATCTTTGTATTTTTCATCTTGATTGAATGGATTTCAACTATTTTAAACAAAATATCATATCATAAGACAAATTAAACTAAAAATAAAATAATCGAATTAATAAAGTTAGTTCCAGGAAATTTTCACGACACATGTTCGGGTTAGTTTTCGTCATTTAGATCAGTTCGTACTGACTACTACAAGATGTGTTTTTATCGAAAAGACGGAGAAATTTTACAATATTCTTTTTCGTTACGAGATCCTCGATCATTAGTGTCATTGTGCATAAATGACGAACCGATAAAATCGACGACGAAGGCTAGTTGATTTTTCAAATAATTGTCGAAGTAAATCAGAAAGACTATAAAAGAAAACATCGCTCTGATAATGAAGCAAGATGAAATCGCAAAAATCGATCAGCCGCCGATGAAACGGGAATTAAATTCATTCCATCGTCGATATTACTTCAACTCTTTACACGGCGCGCTACGGTTATGCGACCCATTAAAGCCGGGCAGTGTGCTTAAACTCTTTTCGATCGAAATATTAACGGCTATTGGTGGATAAAAAGCGTGGACGGCTGGATAGAAAATATATAAACGATTCGATAGCAGACTGAATTGGGACAGGGAGAGGTGTACAGTACAGAGAACAACGGAACGCGATCATCGAATCGATAGATAACAATATCTAGTGTTCGAGATTGCATATCGCGTTACAGAGAATCAGTGTATATCGGCTGATTGCCTCCGTGCCCATTTATGACGGCAATTTCGCTATTTTCTCGATACGTCGGGCTTGAAATAGAGTGAACCGATTGGGGATGAGGGTGGAATAAGCGGAGGGGTGGGAAAAGAGCGGACGACGGTCTACGCTGTGGCGCTTCGAAGAATTCATTCACAGTATCCTACGTGCAAACAATGAACATCTACGTTTGTGAATTCCTAAAAAGTGCGAACATTTCAATTATATTTTTGTGGAGATAATTTAGAAAATGTATTGGTCTCGAAATATATAACCAACGACGACTTCAAATATAATATCGTACAAAGTAAAAGGTACTTTCTGTTACAACGCTTGTCGTTAGGATAACGTAACTTGACGTTATACTTTTAAGTCTGCAGAGAGTAAAATTCAGGCTCTCCTTCCATTTCATTTAAAACACGAGTAATTTCCTGGTGAAGGCAATCCAACGAACACATTCTTTCCACCGCTCGTGAACGAAATTCCCCTATTACCTCCTTCTTTTTTCCCCTTTTTTCCTCTGCCCTGCATAACGATATTCCAGAAAGTCGCAATGTCGAACGAAAACGTAACTTACTCTGCCGAAAAAAATGCACCCTAAATCACCTGTCCCATTAGCGTGGACAGAAAAAAATGAGATACACCTAATTACTTTTCGCTTTTTCCCCAGCATCCGCTCTTCATCCAGATGAAACGCGTTGATTCTCGTTAAAGTAACCCAATAAACGTGAGGCTCCTCTCTCTTTTTGCTCGACTCGAGGAGCGGCCACGGGATAAAATTCTCTCGAGTCCTCCGGCTTAACACGTTGCGAAATATTCGACGCATGTTTCGTAATTCTCGCGTTGCGCAGTCCTCCGGCGAAATAAGGGCGAAAAGTTGCAGTTAAGCGCTAATTGCTTTATCCTTACCTCGACCGTAATGCGGATCGCGCGTCGTCCAAGCGAAACTATGGCCAACCACCTCCGGAACCTGCAACTCTCTCTACGGATCGATCGCTTCCTGTCGACGTTCTGTCGCGATACGTGATATTCTTTTGAAATTAGACGAATTGAGAGACGAAAGCTGTTCGTTCTATATTTCTAAAGAGATTTTGGCGGGGCTTGCTGTTGTTAATCCTTTCAAGGACTAGGAATGGTGGAATACACGCATACACACGCACACACACACACACACACATATATAATATATACATATATTTTTTTAGTATTTGATATTTTTAATGTGGAATTTATTGGAACGCCGTGTCGTTCATTTTATGTCGTCGTTACTGTAAGAGCTTAAAAATGTGTAGAATAGAAATATATTAAAAGATAAAATGAAAAATGGAAAATAGAATGCATATGGAAAGGTACAATAAAAATGAAATATAAATAGTATATGTGGAAATATATAAAGAATATATATATGTTTCTATATGCACGTGAAATGTACAATAATCTTCATTCATAAAATATAATTTCCACAAATATTTAGCGAACATAAATTTTCGGATACGAACTATTAATTCATACACGTTAATACACGTTTCAACCAAAATCAATTATTAACCTATAGTAGAAGCTTTTTAAACCAATCTAAAAGAAACGAAACCTGTGAATTTGTAATCCTTGAATTAGTCCAAATTTGTTCAGGCAATAGAAAGTATTTTTTATTTTTTTAGACAATATAGAATCAAGTCCAAGAAAATGTTTACGAAATATTCGTCATTCAACGATCCTTTCCACATATTCCGCGACATTCAACCAGCTTCTGAGTCTGAATGAAGACTACCTGCATCGGTGCTATCATTATCACCGCGTTTGTTACATTTCGCGTTATTCCTTCAACAATGTTCTATGTTAAACGTATACCTCTGTATCGAATATCGTGTCACGTGTTTCACGCGAGTTCTTAAGAAGATTGATCGTTATCTGTGTGAGAATACACTGAATATACGTGTACGCGATCTCGCACCATGCTCGTGAAGGTGAATGGGGTTTCTGTATATACGTGCGCGCGTTTTCAATGGAGCGTTGTTTGCCCAGACATTGCGTATTTTGAGCACGTTGACTTGATTTCGACGTAGTAATTGAAATGCTAGCTGATGAAATATATCTTTAATTCAAAGCCATTCCCTCCCAACAATAACTTCTACGACGTTTTGCATTTTTTACGTTGTTATGCTTCTATATAAATCTCCGTTAAAAGAGAAAAACGACGTTTTGTTTCTGTTATACGTATTTCCGGCAATATGTACGATTAAAAGATTATTCATAATCATGCTTGAATTAAAGAAAAATTGTAAGCACACATATATGTAACAGTAAAAGTTGAAAAATTCAAATGAACATATCGTATGCTACTGTACGAAATCATTTCAACAAATTACTAGAAATATTGCTGATCAGCTAACAAAATCTTCCTCCACATTTTCCAATAGCAACTGTCTTCCTTCTGGATACTTCATTTACGCTCGCGGGGTTTTTTGAACCATCCGCATTCACGAAAGGTTACCTTCCTTCAAAATTCCGCTCTATGCCCGAACTCAAGCCCCGCAAACTATTACTCAAACTATTCCAACTCATATTCAACTTGTCCACCCTCATACGTGGCCCGGTGTTCGAACATGTTTGAGAATGCATCCGCCCCGCCTCGAGTAACGTCAGCGGGCTTGTGTTTGCACACGCAAACATCAATATTAGCACGTGCATCGTTCGCGCGATTCGCGTTTGTTTGAACCGCCGCGATTCGCCTGCGTTTCTCCGTTCTCTTCCGCCGTTGTCTTCGTGTCCACACTTTCCATCACGAAATCATACTCCATCGACGTATACAAGGTGTTTCATGCAACATGGTCAACACTATACGACAACCGGGAAAAGTAACTGCATATGGACGGTAGGTTCATGAAAATACATCCGCTTGTATGAACGAAATGTCTGATTGACTGAGCTTAAAGCCGAATTTCCGCTGTATCACATTGCAGGAACACGGTGGATGGACGCGGATGAAACGAGAATGAAAGTAGCTGTTCATCATTCGTGTTCGTCCAAAGTGAAACAATGTAAATTCCGCTTTAACCGAACTCTTTTACCTGAACTATCGCCGGGTGTCAACCCACTTATGTGAACGTCTAACAATAAGATGTAAACAGTAGGGGCACGCGTTACGTGACAGACTCTCATATTTCGCAGTGGATACAAGTTTGCAACATTGTTATGTATTCAAGGGTAGATGTTCCGAGGAATTCTCTTATACGAGCATGAACTTCTATTAACCGAGTGAAAAGAATTACAGATGGAGAGAAATGGGTGGATACCTTTTATGCAAATGACCTGGTTATATAAACAACTCGTATAAACAGAGTCCTACTGCAATTAGATGCTACAAAATATTCTAAAGTTTCATTAGTATTGTTACAAAACTCGACTACCACGATTATAGATGTCGATGAAGTTCGAAAGACATCTGGAAATACATATATTATTTTACATATAAATTGTACAAAATACAAATCATATTGTGTTGCTGTAGAAAACAATTTCTGAGCATTTACAGATATAGCTTGGTCCAGTTACACGAGACACCCTCTATACGAGATTTAGGTATGTATCCACGGTGTGGTCGAACGAATACACGCGAGAATAGGAACGCGCAAACGCGGAGAAACACGAGCCAGCCAGCGAGAACGCTTTAACGAACCAGCAACGCCCGAAGCGATCGCGAGAGACACCGTCCTTGTTTCCCGCGTAATGAATACGAAATTGAATAACATCCGGCGTCGAACGTTTACCCTAGCTTTACAAGCTTTCAATGACGCGACGAGGGAGTTGCGAGCTCAACTCGTATCGTTTCGTTTCGTCGCGCCGCGATGTTTTTGTCAGCAGATCGTTTGATCGACAAACGAAGGAGTTTCGTAGATGCGAGGTATACTCGAATTTTGCTTCGTCATGATTACTTGCTGCCAAGGATGTAGGTACTATGTTATGTATCGTGATTTTAGATACTATTACCACGTTTCATCAAAGGGGTAGTTTTCGCTAAATTCGCGAATATATTATGTAGGCTATTAATTTATAGCTAATGAATATTTTAATGGGAACTCGCCAACAATAAGAGTATAACGTAAGATTTCAAAATCTAAGTAGCTATTCGATCGTAACACGCGAAATGACCGATTTGTAACAAGATTCACTAAACGAATTAATAAAATAAAGAAATTAGCGTTACATATAGAAGAGAAAATTTTCAGTTTAAGACTTATAGATAACAATTATCGAGTAATCAATTTTTGTCGGTCTAATGAGCAGTTTAACTTTTCAAAGGCAAAATCATAGTTGGATTAAACTTGGATTAAATTTGAGTTAAGCTTGGTACATGGATAATTTATTTTATAGCGTCTGGGAGTACCTGGGAATTATCTTGAGGCAATAAAAGTTTCTTTCTATTTGTCTGTGAAATATTTCTGTCTTAAGTCGAGACTTCGGATTTTAGTCGCGTCTCCTCGATCTGTAAACTCTACTTTATTTTCTTGAATAATATTTTACGATTCACGAAGTATACTAAAGAAACAAAGATTGTATTCTAAAGAGAATTCAATTATAATAATGTGCTGGCCAGAATTAGCATCTTATCGACGAGATGCTTTTACCGTGAATAATAATCTTATTGAAATCCTGTCTTTTAAATTAATCGAGCTACCGATATGGAAATTTAATAATATATTAAAGAATCTTTGATTATTATTCGTATTGTTAGAGTTATGGAAATTCCAATATTGAGATATTTGATACATTTATACATCTCATCTACATATTGCAATGTAACATGTTAATTTTAATGGCCTGCCTTGCCGTTAAAATGTTCATGATATATTTCTTATACGACAAATACTCAGTCCAGAATTCTTTTATCTTAAGGAATTTATTCATCAATAATCCACTGAAATAAAGAGAATTAATGCTGGTATCTGTAATATTCAGACTGCGGATTTTTACACATTCACGGAAAACATAAAAATACAAAAATGCATAGAATACGCGTAATATGCAAAAGTATGTAAAATATGCAAAGTTCACCACTTATTATGATATTTAATAGGCAAAACAAATTCCTGTATCGGTTCTATTCCTCTGTTTGTTTCCTTCACAAAAATATGAATTTGCATAAATATCCGCAGTCTGGTAATACTAATTCCGAAATAATAACAAAATCAGGTTCAGATTCAATGTATGTACAGCTGAGTTCACGAAAATTCAGTAACTCCAAAGTTTTTGGAATTAGCGTATAATTTACATTCTCCACTGCTTTCTAAGCTTTATATACCCAACTATTCATGTATCGTGACAATACAATTATTACGCATCGTAAAACACGAAATCGCATTTAACACCGTACTGATATCGTTTAATGTTTAACTAATATTAATTCGCTTACTTGGCAATCTTCACTTCCCGTTTAATATCTGCCTTAATATCCACGTTTGGATATGGTTATTCCGCGTCACTTTTATTCCCACGTAAACACACGTTGAAAATAGATTGTAACGGTAACAAGTCGTGGCAGGTACGGTGGCCCAGTTGTTGTTTAGCGTCGTTTAACTGCAATGCTCTCAATCGACGCCAGTATCGATGGAACAGAATAACGCTTGTCCGTCACTTAGGACGCGTCGCGATCGACTAAATGTTTCGTATTCGAGGTTACTTCGGGCGAGGGGCACCCCTTGTCTGCGATGAATGCGAGCAATTCTGCTACCTGCGGTTTGTTGACGTCACGCGGATGAAATATTTCGTGGGATACGAAACCGTTCGTATCGTATATCTCCATTTGTTGTTTGAAACTTGTGCTACGCGAAAGACACGTGCGATAATAGAGTTAAAGGATAATTCGATTTGGTCAATTTTCTAGAACGAACCTTTAGCGATAGTATTGTTGACTTTATAATATTAACGTAACAATGTCCGTTTAACGGTACTATTTTTATCAGTATAAAAGAATTGTTTAAGGAATACGTGGAATCTTTATATCGTTTACGAAATATTTTAGTCTACTGACAAACGTGGTAATTTTAGTTGCATAGGTGACAGAAATCGTGTGATAAAAAATATTTGTTATGAATTTTTATCTAATTTATATTTAATGTTTCTAGAAAGCTATGTTTATGTTTCATTTAATTGATTTTTCAAACGCGATAAATCTAATTTTATAGGCGGGGAAAGTTGTTTAATGAAATTTTTGTAATGAATTTCTCATCGAGTTTATACATCGAATTTTTATTACGCGCGGACAAAATTTTATTTATTCCATTTAATTTACCTAAAAATCCTGTTTGATCATTTAAATCTATTTATTCTGTAGAAAATTTTGTAATTTTAGTTTCACGGATCGTATAATCAATTTTTTCGTAATAAATTTTTATTGAATTTTTATTACATTTATTTCTTCTATAACGTATTTAAAAATTCTCTTTGGTTTAATCTATTTGTCTTCTTTAAAAGAGCTCAACAGCTTCTGTTTTACAAATTTTTCACTTTTTTTTTTGAAATACGACAGTATCGAATGATAATTAAACTGTAAATTAATCCTTCCGCCGGAAAAATTAGTTTCGTTTTGAAAAATCGAGAGGCTCGGTATTTCTAAGTACTTGGTGAGGCTTGATAGCTATGCTACAATGTACAATGTACACAGGCGAGTGGAGACAAAGCTGCTCTGGAGAGATTCAAATTCAGGATCCTTCTCTGTCATAGACAAGCGTATTACCTCCCAGTCTCCAGCTATACTGGTAGCTCGCGTTATCGTTAGCCGGGATTTTGCTCGTAAATGACAGCTGCAAAAAGGAGAGTGACCGTGCTTCTTTGTGTCCAACATAGTGGCGATATACCAACGATATTAAACCTATTTCCATTTATTTCTCTATCCTTCTTTACGTCCAAATTTCAAATTATTCGCCGAATAATCATACAAATGAATCGAATAAAAGTAATTTAACCCTGTTGTTCGTATTGTCTCTATAATTGATCACAAATGAATATTATATTTCAAGAATTATTATTCAAATGCAGATTATTTTGAAATATTTGGTTATAGTATCATTACTTGGTAATATCGTTTGGTATAATTAAACTGAAATTTAAATTGAAGCGCTTTAAGTTCAATTTTCGACGAATTCCAAGTCCCGTTAGAATTGATAATTATAGTCGCTCGCAACCCTAAGGAATAGGCGTTTTTCACAGAAAAAGTACGTGAGCGGCAAAGCATCATAGGGAATGTTCAATTCAAAATGGCGCACTGCCAAATAATTCGCGGAAGCTTCGAGTCAACGAGAGAAATGTGAAAGAAATAAAGGCGACGATTTTCACGAAACAGAGGCACCCAGTATCCATACAAAGATACGAGAAACACGAGTACGAAAGAAACGGAGAAAGAATGCCGTGGATTGCAATCGATAAGAAGGAAGAGATGCGGAGAGATAAAGGATGCTAGCCACACAGTGGCACGCAAGCGAAATACACTTTCGAAATACAGACGGAGGATTATAATCTGAGATTTCCTTCTCCCTGGAACGAATAATCGACGGTTTCCTGGAATTCGAGTCAATGGAGGGAACCGCGATACATTTTTAATCGAAAAACTATTCGCTGGATTGTTGGAAATATTCGAGGAAAAGATTCAACAACGATCTCCTCGGTAGTTTTCTACTAATGGAGTATTAACGCTACATAAATTTCGCAGTTGTTAATTCATCGTCAGATTAATTATAACAAACCTAATTTAAATAAAAGTAATTGAAATTCAAATTAATTCAAGATTGTGTTTTTTACGTAGTCCGTGGACATTGTATCTCGTTTCATACCTTCTCTTCGTCTATGTAGCTTCACTTCGTTCTTCGTAGTAAATTTTTAATGGACCATCGTACGACGTATCGAGACTCGTTACTGCAGCCACCCAGACGGATCCCCGCCGTTATTTGTCTCCGAACGCGAGTTTTATAAAAAGTCGCGGAATTCGGTATAAAATTCAGTGGAAATTAACGCGCTCGCGGTTGGGGTGATTTCAAAGAAACCGGAGCCCCTTTAGAGACGATGGAATCCGCGATAATTATCGCGGCCAGGGATTTTTTCTCGCGCCTCGATATTATTTTCAACCCCTATCCGCGTGTTTCTCGCTCGAGACGCGTCTGTATCGCGCGCTGTAAAGGATAGAGGGGCCGGAAGCGTCAGCATCGACGTGAGATTAAAAAGTATCAAACAGAAAAAAAAGAGAAACGAAACAGGCAGGGAAGCAGAAAAGAATTGCATCTGCAAAGTTACACATTTGCAGCGCAATTAACGAAAGTTTCAATAGTACGATGCAAGAAAACAACGAGTCAACTCGGCCGATCGAAGCTTCGTTGCGATACCATCGAACGTTGTCGGGGCTGGAACCCATCAAAATCGAGCAAGAATGCTTTTAGCCGACGGTTTTCCGTCGCTCGACCGCCGAGCCGCTTCCGATGATTCAATTTCCACGCGGAGTATTTGCGAATAAACGTTGATACACGGCAATCGGAATGTTTAATAAACAGCGATGCGGAGTACGGGCCTGCTATCTCGAGGGGTAATCGTCGATTGATTTTTCCCGATTCGTTTTCATTCCCGACCGTGTCATTGTTTTCACTTATCTTGTCCGTTTTAGTTGCAGCTTTCCTTTGACAATTCGTTACGATTCAATCGACGAATATTATCATTGTGCATTAATAATTATCTACAATTTTATTCCATCATATTAACCCATTTGAATTTCACAAAATTCAGACACCTTCCCCAGTCAGCAATAACATCATCAAATTGCATCTCTATCCGATTCCTATCCAAAATCCTATTACCTAATAATTCATGAACTAATGCTATTAATAAATTGACAAGATATGAGGTTACAGGCGTCTCATTGGTAATATCGAAATTTCACGTTTACAGCGGAATATAATCAGATGATACGTAATTTGTAAAATTTACTTGTCAAACTTCGTTCGCTCGATCATCAAACGCATATCCCTGTTATATAAGAATTATTATTCGGCTTAGACTTGTAGCTTCTTATCCATAAAATTTCGCTTAACGATTTCAATCGAATTATATGTATAATTAAACGTGTCTTCTATCCTCGCCAACAATAAATCATAAAATTCAAAGAATTCGCAGCGAAACGTAAAAAGCTCGTTCGTCTATTCATCATCGCCTACAACATATACACACCGTGCTGATAGCACGGTCAGTAACAATGCTCGAATCATAATTGCGCGTGCACATAATAATTGCCGGGACGTTTATGCAAATGCATAACTAATAACTGGTCCGAGGCCGCGACCGTGCATTCATCGAAACGTTATTACGGTTAATGGACGGCCGTGTCGCATGTTTGTGTCGCAAAACAAATCTTGCTGGCCGCTTTGTGTGCCATGTATCCGCCTATAGTAATACATTGGGGCGCGAGAGGTTGGAACGGAAGGGTGAAAGGGCGAAGGAAGAGAGAAAGGAGGAGGATTGGCGCTGAGATCCGCAAGCATCTCGGTGACGATACCGGTTGGCAGACGAAGAGCGCGGCCTGTTCAGCGGCCCACACGACGACATTCAACGGGAATGACAATGCACACTCCGCTGCACTTGCTGCTTAATGTCATCCTCAAGCCGTGCCTAGTACCATTAGTGCACGCGTACATGCACCCCTCCCCAAGCCCCATCCTCCTCGCCAATGTACGAGAGAACGCGTCATTGTCGCGGCTTGCGGTCGAACCTGCGCGCGCCAGGGGCTGCTTTCCATTCTTGGGACAATGACGATGCCTGCAACCCTTCAACTGAGACTGGCCACTGGTTCCAACTACGGATGTTAAGGCGTTAGCAATGGCTGGCTTTAAGCCAGGTTTACGATGTAGTTTCCGTGCTATCTTTGAGTGTTTGATTTTCTATATGCATTTTTACGCTAACATTGTACACCGTTGGTTCAAAACTTCTTCGATTAGCTTCTCTGGAGACTTAGAGATAGCTCAAACCCTCGCGAGGTTTCGTCTGTATAACGTGGAACCTGTCTGTGCGGCCTAATCCGAAGCAGTCAGTCAACCCTAAATTGACCCTGACCGTTTCTCCCACTCGGTACGTGCTGGGTAATTCAGTTGGAATTCAGACGCCTTTGCGAATGTTTTAAGTTTTCTCCTTACTCTTGATATTCGTTCTGACAATTCTGTACAATATATATCTATATATAGAATTTGTAAAAGTAGAAGGATAGTAGAAGTGAATATTTCAATTTTAGGGTGTTGCTTCGTTGGTTTGAATTCAGAAGGAAGATATCAAGGTGTTGGTACGGAAGGAAAGAGGATAATGGTTCGGGTAATTACACGATCGGTAGGTGGTACCTGCAGTAAAGTAATTATGGGGTGCAGACGATGTTGGGCTTTTGAGACTTGATAATTGACGATAAGAACCTGCTTCGGGGAAAAGCTTCTTGATAACTGTGGTACTGGTAGTGGGTCGGGGGCTTGGTTAAGTCTCTGATTAATGTTATTTGGTTTGTAATTCGAGATCTGTTATTGAGAAATAGAGGTTCTTTGTGAAAGAAGGGTAGTCTGTAATGTGGATTCGAAAGGTAAGTGTGGTTAATAGATGGTGGTTAGGAGCTGTGAAGAATTATTAACGATACGTCTTAGAAAATTCAAGGTAACTGACTTTAATTGTTTTATAAGATCTAGGAAAGAGGATATTGTTACGCGATTAAAAATTTATCGAGGCGTTTATAAATGTAACTCGAAATGAGTTGGATTCGATATCATCGAATGGAAAATTAAATCTCTCATCGGTCGAGCATCCTGTGATCAACAGCGAGGAGAGAAGATCTTTCTTCTGTAGCTTTGAGTACGTTCATCAGTGTAAGGATTAAAATTACGGTCTTTGATCATCTTTAAGCCATATTACTAACATTAGAATTAATTACTAACGATTAAAGTATGAAACTTGTGCCGGATTTAAATGGAAATTATATGGAAAATGGATCAAACGTGCATTGTTGTAAAAACGTGCATTTTCACTATTCTAGTAGTTTATAAAATTATTCTAGTATTAAAATTAGAGCACAGTTTAATTCAAATTAATTAATTAATTAATCAAGTTCCAGGAAAAGAATCGATTCTAAAGCTGCACATTTGTTAATGATTGACCAAAAACTGTTGCGTTTAATAGAGCTCAATTTGAAAAAATAGGAAGAAGAAAATCGAAACTCGAAACTTTCCAACGAAGTTAGAACTCGCGTCGGAAACATCAAATACAAACGAATCGCATCCGGAAGCTTTCAGTTTGTCGTCATTCGATTCAAAAGCGCCGAATTCGGAAGATTTCGAGCTGAAAGCTTTCTACTTGTTGCCAACCACTCTGCAATCCTTAAATTCGCACGAACTCACTCGGAAAACTTTCCAGTTCTAACTACTTAATTCGAAACATGAGAATTCGATGAAACCCGAAAATTGCTCAATTTTCTGCTTCAATCTTATTTTAGCTTATTTCAACGTGTTGCGTTTTATTAAACTATACATTTTGATTACAGGAAAATTTCTTTTTGTGTGTTTTTTTTTTTATTCAAAGCTTCGACGTGGCTGTTGCAATTGCAGATAGACATCGCGATTTAATTCACCGGAGACAATTACCAGGGTCGCGTCGTTGCAACAACGAGTCTTTCTCGCCGTGGAGCCCTGATAACGCTTATGATGCATCGTGGCAGCGATAAGGCGGTTGTCCTTAAAAATGTTACATCGCAACCACTGCCGTTGCGCGTTGTCTCGAAACGAAAAAATAGGGGAAAAAATGAGAGAAACTTTCATGAGAAGGCTGACGGAAGGTACCATCAGAATTTTCAAATTCGAACTCTGATATTAAATAAATTATCCAGGAAGTTGACTTATTAAACAAAACTTCTGATAATTGTCTCAAATGGAAATTAAACTTTCTTTCTTACAATTACAAATTATTATTATTCATCAGTTTTCGTAACAATACCATTATTTACAAAAATAGTATACCAATGTAAAAAATATGGTATGTAATATAATATGAAATAAACAATTTTAATTTGCAATCCTTGAGTTCGAACGAGTTCGTTCTGCAAATTTTTCAATTCGAATTTTTAATTCGATACGTGAGAAATTGGTAAGATTCGAAAAATCAGAACATTGTAAAATAGGCTTAATTCCATGGACAAGTGAACATTGCCACTTGAAAAGTACGTAGATACGTGTTGTACGATGTGATACCATTAACTACAGAGCGAACACACAAAAGGAGCTTGATCGAGGTGATAATTGAAATGCCACACGGTAGAAAATTCCACTAGACCTCAACAACACAATCCATCAGAACGTAGAGTCGTACAAATATGCATTCGCCTGTCTAGTTAACAGTAATGGTGAAAACATCGGCGTTCCATGAATAGTTTATTATATAACCTCTGGTCATTGAATTAGGACCAGTGAAAATTTTCATCAATCTCCCACCCTCGTCTTTTTTTCTAATAACAATAATTTCGATAGCCAAAAATGATTCGCCATTTAGCATCGCAATTAGAAAAGAGAAATTCTTGTAGTATCTGGTTCTTCTTCAATGACCAAGGAGTATATATAATTGCAAATCGAGAAGATATCATCGTGTTTCGACTAACCATTGAATCGTCAAGGATTCAGTTAAGCAGTTTGTTCCAGGCCTCGGAATTTCTCTAATTCGTGTTGAATATGCGATTGACGGCCTAACGCCCATTCAAGTTAAACTTAGTTTCCATGCAATCCAAGCTATAACCATTTACGAAATAATTCGTACGTAACCGGGAACCGGAAGCAGACCGAACCTCGACCTAACTTAAATGAAACCGTGGAGCCATCACAGACATCGCCTACCTTTAACTTACCCCTAACTTCCATCTAATTTGAGGCTAAGTAACGTGTACTTGGGTGTCGACAATTGGCAAGAATCTACCGAAACACAGGCTCGAATATTTACTTCGTTTCACAAGATATATCAACAATAATTCGCTGTTGCTTTAATTCTAGGCCCGGGGCAGGATATCGAAACATCGTACGTACTATATATTCGATGGTACAAATTATCATAGTCTTTGCTTCGTTCCAACGAGACCTACTAGAACCCTCCGTAGCGTTCTGTCAAACACTCGAGAATCTCCGATCAAAACCACTTTCTATAATATGCAAATTAATCGCATTTTTATCTCTCACTAATTGAACCAAACCTTCTGAAACCATTCCAAATCTTCCATTCCGCGCACATTCCACCTACCCAAAAACGTTAATTTCAGTCTCACATACAAAGAATCCATCCATCGTTCCCTCTGCTCTCGGCTCAATGCCACACCCCCTTCTCATCATCTCCGTATCCACGTTCATTCTTACAGAAAATCATCAGCCACCCTGAAACCCTAAACATTCTCAGGATCCGGCTGCATTTGAACGAAGAAGAACCGTGCGATTTCCTAAATCCACTGCCTCGGAACTCACACCCTCACTGACACTGCGAACAGAGAAACAGCGTGGCTGGTAGGATGAGATAGAGACAACCAGAGCGGAGATATCCCGGGCACGAGCGCCCGACAGAAATACAATAATCATACAAGCCGGTACATGGCCCGCATAATGGGTTCGTCGAGAGGCCAAAGGAATACGAGTATCGGAGGCGGGCGAAGAGAGACAGGGAGCAGGAGCGCAATCTCGTCGGGCGGTCGCGCATAAATTCCACTTGGATCGACCGTTTGAAGGGCCGGCCAACGGGTCGCATTCGCCCCCGGTCTCGTGGTCTCTTCTTAATATCTAAAGAGCTGGCGCCACCCTCGAGGATACTCCATCGAGGCTGGCGTAATTCGTCTCGGTCTTCTTTCGTCGCTCGTCCCACCAATAGATCAGTGAACCTTTTTCTTAATTTCGCCGCTTCGGAGCTTAAAATCTGCTTCCCTTTCGGATTTTTACGGCGTGCTACGGGTTTCGTCTCTCTTACACAAGGGGGTGTAGTTGTGGCTAGTACTTTGGGAAAGAGAATGATTTCTCGAAGAGAACGGAGGGAAGATGGTGGTGAAATTTCGAGATATTTTAAAGTGAAATTAAAGAGTTACTTTGATCTCTGAGAAAGTGGTTTGTTGGAAATCAAATGAAATGCCGGACGATGTTTATAAAGGTAGAAATAGTATTGTATAATTACATTTAGCTAAGTAGGTTATTAGATTTCTAATCAGAAACGAGATGGACCTTTCGCGAACTGTAGGAAAGGAACAGTGGCAGAATTGTGAGAGATTTTTAGAAATTATTGAAAGGTGTGACTTTGATCTTTGATAAGGTAATTTATCTTGAATCGAGTTAAGTGTTGAGATATTTACAGAAGTGAAAATTACATTATGTAACCGAATTTAAATTGGTAAGTTATGTATACAATTATATAATTGTCATATGATTGTGGTTAGGTTTAACGTTGTATATCTGTATTTAGATTTAAATTTAGAGACAGACTCGAGACACAGTAAGGTCTGATAGGGGTTTAGATCGAACAATTTGTCCACGGTTGTCGCTCGTTTTATCTTACGTGTCGGTAATATTATTAACTTTGTTCGATAGAAATCACGGCGCATTTATGACGACGAATTAACGGGAACAAGAGGGGGCGAGGAGGCTGTTGGTATAATCAATAAGTTGAGCTTGTTATATGAAACCGATTGATATACACAGAACGAGCAAGGTGTGCGGAATATAAATGTTTCCGCACCTAGTGGGAATAAAACCACCATGTTCAAATCAGTAGCCCTGAATCACGAAGAATTGCCTATCTGAAAAACTCCATTTCAACCTGTGTCGATGTTGAATAGCTTCCGTTACAAACTTTTGTAATCTTTTCTTATGTTATTTAAGCATTCTTCTGACTTGAACAGATGCAATATATTATACGTACAAAGGCATATTTAATTTTAATCATATAAAAAATAGTATTGAGAGATAATGTTCATCGCACGAAATACAAGTTAAAACAACATAATATTCTAAAACTATATTGTAATATTTGGTCCAAATCTTCGTAAGCTAACAATATTAATTGAGGATTAAAAATTGCTCTCTGATATTCTGGAAAATCTTTGAGAGGTATCGAAACCGCAAGTCGCGTCGTAATGACAGAAGTGGGTCGATAAAAAGGGCGCAACTAATTCAACTCAGAAATTCAAGAGTGAAAAGGGTAGCAAAACGCATAAAGAACGGCAGCTACCAGGAAAATTGAACGGACCACCGCTTCTGGAATTTTCATCGAATTCTCCTCGTGTAACGAATATCGAATCACTGAATCGTTCATCGATTGATCGACAACCAAGATGGGGGTAGTTGGGATTGGGGATGCGACCAGCTGGAAATCCGGTCGGCTAAGGGTGCTTTTAAAAATTCAGTCAGTCCGTTCGAGGGATGTTTCAACAGAAAAAAAAGTGTCGCTGTTTCTCGCCGAGGATGAAATGTTGAAATTTACCTATCTCTCCCCCTTGATGTCTCTTTTCAAGACGAACATTCCAAGGAATAAGTGTTTATCCTCACACCGGATCGTTTGCCATCGATAATTTGAATTTTTCATTCTTTCTATATTTTGGTTTTAATTCTGCTTTGCTCAAAAGGATTCAGGTAACACGTAGCGATAACAACTATTGGACGATATTCTAATAATACTTGGAAATAAATAAAGTAAAAATAAGGTGGCAGAACAGAGGGTTAAAAGCCAAATCCACGACCTTTATCGCTAGAATCTTTTCTGCTGTGGTAGATATTTCTTGCGGTGACTTTGAGGATGAGTTAACTCAATCTATAGCGAACCCTAATTTCGCGAAGCTGTCGTTGTTATTGCTGCACGAGGTTGCGTCTATTACCCCCGTGGATAACGTGATACATCGCGTCTGGCTTTAATGTCTTCTGGCTGCCAGTGAAGCGATGAAATTCGCGAATATCGAGGCGCTCGATGGGTTGTGTAACATGTTCAACGTATTGCTGGTTGAATAGTCGGGAAATTCAAAATGGCGGTCGTGGGCAGGTGCTCGATGTTCTATGCGGGATTGTATTTTACCAGATTAATTCTTATGAAAGCGGTAATTGTGAATGGCCTAAAAAAGTATTGCCTCGCCATTGTATTTGCTACAATAGCCACATATTAATTAATTGGATTTAAGTATATTAAATGTTGTAGTATTGGGTGGTATTTTTATACAACTACAAAAATTTGAAAATTAAATTTTGTTATCGCGCTATATACGAATTTCAAATGAAAAAGTCTTTCGCGGCTTTTTTTCAGTGCGATTGATAATTCGTTTTGTTTCCTACGAAAATTCACAATTAAATAGAATAAATGGCTTCTTTCCGTTCAAAGAATATTAACGAGACAATTTATTTTCTAGAATATCTTTCTCGATATCTGTCTAAAGTGATTTAATAAATTATAATTCCTATTATCAAATGCTTCTCTTAAACGATTATTAAATATAACGTTGCATCAACACTCAGAAGTTATACGTTATTCTATTCGAGATCTCCACATCGTACATTAGAGCCATCGTCGATCGCGATCGCGACAAAGCTTGCTCTTTATTTTTTCGCCGTTCCTCTCACGTTATGTACGTTTAGAATTACGTACATGTCACATGCAATTTACCGACGCGTCTGTTTAGCGACGGACATCGTGACAAACAATTAATTAACAATATCAGCCAGTTGTGAGCGGGAGTAAAGAGCAATTTGATCGTTAAATTCGATTTAAAAGGCTGTCCAAGCTGACACGACCCCCGCAACCGCGCTTTTGCACGCGTTTCCCTTATTTTTTCTCTTGTCCCCATTGAACGTTTTCAACAATTTCTCTCGTCATCGTTCCCAGCGTTCGTAATGGAGAGATAAATAAAATATACGCCAGTCGATGGAAATCATCGATCGCTACAATGACAAATGCCTTTTCTCCTTCGAACAATTGGACACGCGACGAGTCAAACGCGGAATTATGCGTTGACAATGTTTCGAAACTTTTCAAAAATTTCATGATTATAATTGATGATTGATGTAATGATAATTGAGAAATAGCACGAGCGTAACCTTTGATTCACGATACGTGCGACGAGCTTCATGGAAATTACAGTGACCGACTGTTAATTTTTTGTCAATTTCTCAATTTCATTGCACAAGTGTACGACTAATGTTTCATCCTTATCGATTTAAACATAATCGATGTTGAAACCAATTAAAATTATAATTATCGATTTAAACTTAACTACCACCAATAATAGAACTACAATTTCCAAGTTATACAATTTACTCCATCCACCACATTGTCTATATTTTCCAGAGTGCTCCTCTATTCGTTCGATTAACGAGAAATTCATTTTCCTCGTTGTATATCGCGTAGCCGGTGGGTACTTTTCGATAAAGATTTCTCGTACGATTAAAACGTGTTTGTCGAATTGGACGTTAAAACGTTCCGTTGTGCGAAAGCGACTAGCTGAGACGTCGCAGTAAGCATCCTTTGTTAGCATTCCACAAGGGGATAAAAGTGAATTGAAATGTCGAAGAAAGCGAGTGGCAAGAACGTAATTGAACGTTTATCGGCCACAATAACTCGGTTTAAAGGGGCCATACCCTGTTTATTCGACGTTGAACCGCGAGCTAAAATTCATATCGAACTCTTACATTGTTAGTTCATCGTGAAGCGATTTTCAATAATAGACTCGATATAAAAACCAGAAAAATTGCGATGTATCAGTTTCATTTTTTCGCTTTTTTTTCAAAACAAAATAACTTTCTATACGTACAATCTAAACTCTACCAATAGCGTGGTAAACTACGAAGGTTTCACGGATTACTAAAATTATTCGATACTGGTTCGACAAGCGGCGAATAAAGTATCGCGAATAAATACCAACGAATATGTAAACAGACAAATGAAGAGTGTCAAACTGAAAAATGCAAACAAACAAGGATAGAAAGAAACTCGAACGTAAACAGACAAACTGAAATTGTAAACGAATAACACCATTACGTAAACGAGTGGCGAGTGGGGAAACCGGGAAATTTTTCACGGATAAAAATTAATCGACATTTTGAGGACGAAACATTTTTTTAATCGCTAAACGGAATCGTTTGTTCGAGCTACTTCAGATGATCGTATAAGTGATGACAGAAAATCTCTTTCTTAATTCGCAGCCTTATATCACGTTATCCGCCACGTGAGAACAACTGACAACTAGTTTCCATTAGTAAACTTTGAATAATGGTATATTCCTGTAAAAAAATATTTATAGAAAGATGTCGCGTGTATCTATGAAATCAGCCAACCCCCAAAGGGATCATTGAATTATTCGAAATTAATGTTAGCGGGAGTGAAAAACGTGAGAGAGCGAAACAAACGAAAGAAAAAGAAAGCGGGACAAAGAGTAGATAGGGATGAGGGAAACCGCACTCAAAGAGTAACATCTCCCACGAGATCGACGTTCCGCGGCGCTTTTCCACGTTGGATTACGAATAACGGCGTTGTTTCAATTTACCCGCGACCACCAACGACGTCACGCCTTTCGTTCGAATGTCAAAGTTACTGGGAATCTCGCTGCTGCCTTTCGGATCGGTTCACGACAAAGCCACGCTGGTGTTTGAACGATCACCGAAATCGTACTTTGAAGGCTGTTCCGCTTTTGTCCTTGTACGATGCTAAACCAGCGAATCGGTTCGATGGTCCCTTTCTTGGTTTTTGCTGCGGTTGCTGGAGGATGAATCTGTGCTTTGAGTAACTTCGTTTGTTACTGGCTACGTTGCGCGAAAGTTCTTTTATTAAGAGAAAGTATCACACTCGGTGTCACTTGAGATTCTGAATAATTTGTATGCTAAAATTTATGTACGCTTTTTATTTACGGGGCTTGTAGTTAAATCTTCGAATATAAATCGCGTGCTGATATACAGCGAGGGGTTCATAGCGAGTTGAAACGAGGACATGCGTCGTATCTGTTCAATTTTTGGCTTTTCTATGTCAACAATTTCAGTTTCTGCAATTCCATTACCTTCTAGTATAATATCGTGTGCATTACACGTATTCACATTACGTGGTAACATATAAAACATCTGTTACCTACGATTGAAACAAATATGCTTCTGCTTTCTACCAGAGTCAGTTTATTAATCCATATACCACGTCGTTGGGATCGACACACTTTTGCCATCACAATACAATATTTTCCTATCCCTGAAAAATATCGCTGTCCTGGATTTTACAAGATTTTCGCACATCGTCCTTCGTTTTAGAAAAGTATAGAAAAGAACGATGGATAGTGCATTTCGTTATTAACATTCTTTCATTCATAATATTTACTTTGATCGAAATTAATAACTGCTATCAACGTTAGACGGAATTCCACCATAAGAATTCCATGAATTACGTTCATTCGTTCGGTAGCAACGACGAAAAAGTTGACAACGAACCCGGAATTAACTTCTTTAAGCCAAGCCCTGCTGCTTTCTTCGCGGCGACTGTCTCATTTAAGTCGTGAAACTTCATAATGAATCTAAACTCGCCGCTCTTAACCTCTCGACTGCGGCAAAGTGAATCATACTTCTTTTTTTTTCGAATGACGGTTTAGTCTCATTTAGTCGACGGGAAAGCACGCTATCGCCAGAAGTTTCCTGTGTCCGCCCCAAACGCGGTTTCCAACGAAAGAATTTCAAGCTTTTGCACGCTATTACGGAAACTCGATCCAATTTTAAAGCACTTCTAAGACATCTTCGACTTGGCGCAAAAACACAAAGATCGTTGCAAAGACAGCGAAGCTTGACAAGAATTTAGACATTATTTCAGCTTTTCTGCCGAAAGATATAAACTCAGATATTATGAAATATACTTGATGAGAGGCTCTTATACAACCTGCTTTAAAATGAAAATTTTTAATCAAAGAGCGAAACTTATTCCAATCTGAACTTTCTTTTATATAACCTTTTTTTTTATAAGTTTGACGATTCTAGTTTTGAGTTTTAGCTAGTCCGAAATAATCTAGGTAAGCTTGCATATGTTTCTGAACGTTGTACATTGAATAAAGTAAAATGTAATTGTTTCGAGAATATTATCAAACCAATTAAAAAGATAATAGATTTTTCGAACAAGATTACATATTATTAAAAACAAATATCAAGTGCTTTATCAGGGTAAAATGATTAAAACAAAATTGTTGTGGAAGAATTTGTTATATTAGCAAAAATACCGAATGCAATAAAGCAAAGAAAATCACGCTGTTCTCAACTAAACCTCAAAAGTTTAACCTCGAACTCTGTTGAGAACAATAGAACACTTCACGAGAGGTTTGGGAGGGTGCAGAGACTAGCAACGCGTATGCGTGCATCGCGGAAACGAGAAAGGGCCACTCAACCTGCCGCTAACAACTTTAAAAGTTCCGACTAAACGAGAAATTGCATTAAATTGCGTTTCAACCGAACCCTTTCCACCGTAGCCCGTCCTCCATTCTATACGCGACGCTAATGCTCCTCGCGGTTGTGGTAATCCTTCTGCGAATCACCCGCCATGTTGTGTTACATTCTCCCCAATTTTTGGTCGTCCAACGATTCGTAATCTCGAATTTGCGATGATAAATCAGATTAGAACCGAGGATTTCTGGATGCAGATTTCAGTGTGACGTGTTATCTCGCGTCATTTTGAAAAAAAAAAAAAATGTTGAGAATTGTGGATCTTAATTGCCGAAATAAAAGTAAAGGAACACTAAGGTTACACTTAGAATTCATATTAAAATAGTTTTAGATTTATTTAATAAACGATTTCCAGGATTTTCGTCGATATACATTTGCACGCGTCTCAGCACTTTCTTTGTCTCACTATCTTCCATACCACACTGCCAACGGAACCGTTACATTCGTCTGTTTTTCGAGACGCCGCGCACACACATACTTTCACACACTCATATTCTCATACGTGTCACTTCTACGCGGCCAATATAGTCTAGCACACAAAATGATACATATCTTAATAAAAAAAAGAGAACACGAAGATTAGAAAGTATATCTTTGAAAGGAAACAGTCACATTTCCAAGTTTGATACCATGTCGAATCCTTTATTTATCTAATGATAATATCCCATATTCTTCGACAAATCTTCTTTCAACTTTCTCGTGAAAAAGAAATGTTTCCAAAATTTCTCTTTATACGTCAACGACAAGTTAATTAGTTCGATGGCAGGTTGTTTCCAGAAGTAGTTAGAATCGAGAACCAGTGGAGCAGAAAGAGAAAGGGAAGGAGAGTGAAAGAGCAAGAGAGGAGGTGCAACGTTCGGTTGAATTACGCTTATAATCGGCGAATACCGCTCGAATCGAGCTTTGAGTATTAATTCCACGACGGGCTAATCTCCCCCAACTTTTTACGACTCTGTTCGCCGTCGTTATTTTCACTCGACCCGCCCGCTTTTCAAGTGAAAATACCTGCTTCGCGGTTGACGTTGGGCCAATTCGTGTGCCTCTACTTCCGCGTGGACTCACGGTTTTTATTCGCCCACCACCCGCTCACTTGGATCAAAAACCATCCTCTGTGTCGCGTTTTTTCGCTAACGATCAAAGTCTCGTTATGCGAACGGCAATCACATGGTTGAGATCGATTTCTTGGAAAGTATCAAGAAAGATTGTTCACAGCTTCAGTTTAACCTTTGGTTTAAGGACCAGATAGGGAAATGTTGGGAAAAGTTTCGGAAATGTTATAGCGTTGAGAAACGTATAATAATTTGTCGAAATTTCAGAATACAAAAATCTACTTTCTATAAAATTATCCAAGAGAAATACATTACGAGATACAAATGTCAGCCGTAAAACTTTCTTGAGAGATCTTCAATAAGATCGTAGGTCGCAGGTTGTAATCCAGAACCCCGTGAATGGAAGGACGCGTGTCAAAGTGCGATTTCAACAGTGAAGACGCGCTAATGCCTCGTCTATTTGGCCTGCACGCGTCGATTCAGCTTTGATCCACGAACGTGTCTCGCCACGCTGACTACACGGTTAACACGCCCTGTGCACCTGTAATTTAACTTCCTGTACTCGTGTGCGTACCACAATCTTCTATATTGATGACGTTTGACACGAATGAAATTCAAGGTCACGTTTCGCGACTTCACATCGTAGTTTTATTTCCCTCGAGTAATATGCTTAGCCTGAGATGGTCGCGACCGACGAACGTCTTATTTTACGAAGATAAAGTCAAGAGCTAAATGAGAAACACTTTTACTCCTACGAAACCGTAAAATTCGTTTCAAAGAATGAAGCGTCCCATCCGAAAATGAAGTGAAATGTCTGTATACATGAAACTCCTATAAAAGTTGTGCATAAAAATTTCTTCAAACATTTATTACGTTGTAGGATTGAAGTGACGAAAAAGAATATTTAACAACCTCTTAAAATTTACAAATCCAATAAAAATAATAATAAAAAAGAACAAAAGTAGAGAATTCAATAAAATAAATGAACAGAAAGAAACATTCTATATGAATTGTTCTTAATAGATCAGCATCGATTAAACACTTAGCACCATGATCAAGAGTTTAAAATTCTCTTATTGTTCGCAATAAATAATTCTCGATATCTTCGAACATTAGAACAGTAAAACACTAGGGGTCTGTCCTTGATTTAAGAAATCCATCGTAAAATCTCAGACCTCGCTCGAATCCCTTCAGCCCCTTTCGTCGAACTATTTGTACTCCTTGGAGTTCGCTCGAATTTCCATGTAGCCGATAACCTTTAGGGTGCGAGGAAGCATGGGGGTAGATCGCTATCAGTGGAACGGGCCGATCGTCGGCTCGACTAACGAGCGAATCGTCGTGCCTGGAACGTCGTCACGCGACCTTCCTCCCCATCCTCTATATTGCCAACCCCTTTTCTTAAACGTATGCATGACTCTCGACCGAATCGGCCCTGTTAACATATAAATTGCCGCTTAACGGCGAGACAATCAGTCGCCGTGGAAGCCATGGCGCGAAGGTGACGATGGTCGGTTAAAGAGAAAGGATATCCAAAGACGAGAGAGTTTGAGTCACGTGACGAACGAGCAAAGGAGACGAAGACGGATCGTCGAAGAGGAGAACGAATAAACGTGGAGGGGGGAAGGGTTGAAACAACCGACAGACAGAGCCCGAACAACGAGAGGGACAAGCGTCTGGAAGCGGTAGGACAAGAAGAGAAATAACAAGAGGAGGAGGGTAGCTCGGGGGGTTGGGATTCAATTCAATTTCCTAAGAATCTCTTTAGTGTTTGAGATACAGCCAGCGAAAGGATGCGCGCCAGCCTGAAGGGGACGAAGACAGAAAGGTAGGACTAACTAAGAAACGGCGGAAAAGAAGGGGTGAAAACGAACCGAAAAGAGACGAACTGCCCTCTCTCCTACAGGTCCACGGTAACGGAACACAGGTAAAACGAGATAGAATCGTCGAAAATTCAATGGTAGAAAGAAACAACTGTGGAAGAGCGCAGAAAGAGAGGTGGCCACAGAGAGCGTGCGGAGGGTGAGAGCGTGTTGATATCGAGGGCGACGAAGAGGCGGATAGCGTACAGCGGAAGAAGAAGGAAGACACCGAAAAGAGAAACTATCTTCCTTCTCTTTTCACTCTTCGTTGCTGGAATAGTGGAAGCGAGAAGAGGCAGCGAGGAAGGGTGACTAAGTGACCTAGGGTGCCAGGAGTGCAGGGGAGTAAGGATTCTGTGCGCGGGCGCGAGGCCGGCGCAAACTCTTCGTGCAGCATCCCTCGTCAGTTGCAAGTCAGGAACTGTCGCGTCCGCGTGGCGTGTGAGTGGCGAGAACGTCCGAGCGCGCTCGCGCCCCTCAGTGTCGCGGTGTATTTTTGTGCACGGATTTCTTCTGATTTCTGACAGTAACGTAGCCAACTGTTCGCGGAAACAGAAACCACGGAGTCAGAGTCGAGTGGACCCGATGACATTTGCCCGCGCGGCTCACGTCCCTTGACACTGTTCGCCACGTTGCAATAACGGAGAACGGAAGTTGCGGAGAACATCCACATTGCCGATGATCGTCGTTCGAGGATCTACGAGCGCTACCAGGATCCCCAGAATGGATAAAGACGTTCGACGGAAGTGCGGGAAAGTGCGACGTGCCCTGTTCCAGCTGCTGCTGATAGTGGGGGGTAAGTTTCTTGGGGGGTGCGAAACCATTCGAGCATCGACGAGATTTTAACGAGACCAGTCAGTGACGAATTCTAAATGAAATGTACATGCAATGGATTTGACAATGATTCTCGATGGTCCCTGTAAGGAGAGTTCAATTTAAGCAAGTTGAAAGAGGAAAGTTAAAAACTATGCACGATCAGAGGGGGTAAATAACCCTTGGTTCGAAGTTGATCCTCGTCTGGAAGAAGCAACGCCGATTCTTGAAGTTGCGTTTGCAGATTTGGTTCGACCCCATCGTTCCGCAAGCAGAATCTGCTGATGCAGCAAAGAGCAAGGATTACTCGCGATCTTTCCCCAAAATGGGGGTAGTCTAACGTGGCTCTACAGCCTGCCAGCAATTGCATCGTTACCGTGACTTTTGTCCGCTCTTCCAAGATCTTACTAGGATTTCGAGTTTATGCTCCTTGGAACAATTAATACCAATAACGGTAACATTATCTAACCGGTGGTATTTAAAATTCTTCGATCAACTTTTGCTTTTATTCTTCGCCTTTTAGTCTAATTCTTTAGCTTTTCTTAACATAGCAATTTTGCCTTTCGAGGAACACATTTTATTCAACAGACATTTATAGTCCAATCTCTTTTATTGTCCCTTTGCAGTCTGGAAAAATCCCTCGAATATTTCCTCCAATTCGCTTTTAATACACCCTATCTTTGGGCATCTCGAATGTTGACCGAATTTTTCGTACATTTTCATCGGATTTCTCTGGTTTTAACGGGATCCTCTAGTCAGCAGTTGGTTTGCAGAATTTTCTGAATCGGCTCCTATTCGATCCATGGCTTTTCCAGTAGACTGATTCGAGTCTCGAGAACGAGACTGGATACGTACCTAGACAAATCGCGACGAACACGCGCCGGAATGCACACACACGCCGATTCTCGAGACTCTTTCTACATGCAGACGAGTTTCCAAACACTCGTCTCGTGAAAGTTCGATATTGAAATTCAGTCCCGTCGCTTGCTTACTCGATGGAATGTAAATAATATTTCTCGCGACCGAACCGCGATTTCTCTCCGTGTCATTTTTATGGAGAATGGATGACTCAACGCTTCTTTCGAGGATGACGACCAGGATCGAGAATCGTTTACAGTATGTTTAAAGTTCGATTTTATGAGATCGATATGGAACAATATGAACCATATCTTTTTGTAGCTTCCAGAGATTCTCCACATTTTTCTTCTCGTGTTGTTTCACTTTTGCGTGACACTTTTATGCAAATGACTTTATGAAGATAATTGAATATTTTTGGCATCGTGTTTGAAAGCTTTCGCGGTTGTGAATTTATTTGATCAACGCTAACTTCCTGATTAATGAATTATCATAATATATATAACAGATTATTTTATAATATAGATAATACATGTACAACACTTCGTTAATTTCAATCTGCTAATCGTGCCAGTCTTTGTCTTTATTCCGTCACTTTCTTAACCCAGGTCAGGTTGTTAGAATGTGAAAGGTGACGAAATTGAATAAATCCACGCTCCCCTGTTCCAACACGGAAGCACACAACAACGACGTGTTTTATGCTTTCCTCGAACTTCTCTCAATGAAGAAATTGCTCCTTCCTCTGCCTTATCTATGCATACACCGCCGATGCTCCGATTCGTTCAACGTTCACTCCAAAAGAAAGCATAGACTTTAGATAGAGCACTTTGACTTTAATCTGGTAATTGCGGTTGCGCGTTGTCCCCATTGTCTCTTCTTTTATTTACAACTCTCTCCTTTCTTCCTCGTGGTTTTTCCTATTTCTTGTTGTCGTTCTTGCGAACAAAAGAAAGAAAGGAAGGAAGAAAGAATGGAAGATGAACGTAGAACGTAGAAACGGAGCTGTGCACGCGATACTCTTATTTCGTTTTCGGGGAGAAGCTATCCAACGTTCCTCAGCGCGAACGGAAGGCTGGCCCGGTTGTTTAAGGGGAAACTTCCCGAGTAAATTCTTAATTCAACGTGGCTGCGCGAGGCGCGCGTCTCGCCCGAGATCCCCGCTGTTCTAATTCAATTTCCTCGTTTTCTCCTTCGCCGTCACGCTCGAAAACGAACCGTCTCGAGCCGTGTGGAATAGAGAATCTAATTCGCCGATTGTGCAACCTCTTCGTGGATCCTTCGAAAGGATTGCTTCGAACGGGTCACGGTTTTCTGGTTATAAAATAAAAGCATTCTTTCATAGGCACTCGTTTTGATGGATTCTGATACCTGTCTTTTCTTCTTCGTTTCTTTTTATAAAAGTCACGCTGAATTATATCGGTGAAATTGATTGGATTTTGATGCGAAATATTTTGAAATTTCTTTCGTATCGAGCGTGGTTGATTTGAGATTTCTGACACTATGCCCAGTTAAATAGGATTTCTTGATAGCAATTGACGGGACGACGTGGAACATTTAAGTAAAAGATCTACGGGACATTTTACAGACGATGTTTGCGTTACCCGTAAAAACGCAATAAACGACGTGGACGCGTTGCAAATGCAAAGCCATAAATAGCGTACCCACGACCATTAACTTTGCCATTCGGTGTTCGCTATTTGGCCAGAAATGATATTCATTTATTTTCAAACACAGAAATACAAATCGCTATGTGCTGCTCATAAAGAGAGCAGATTTTTCTAATCTATCTATATACGGTATATTTCAAAAGTGAAATATTTTTCATTCCAATTCATCCTAAATCCCTATTCATCCAATCAATTAGTATTATGAAATAATAAAATTCTACAAAATAAATTTGAACTTATATCCTTAATAGAAATTCCCCGCATAAATCTGTGAGAATTCAACACAGTGAACAAAGGATCATGGAACAATTCATTCGATTTTGTCGAAAACATCTGCTGTCGAATTGTTCTTCATTGTTCTCCATTTCGACAAGCGTCTGCAGAGACGACAGTAAACGAAATTTCTTAATCTAACGACGTCAATTCGAAGCTGCTAATTGCATCCGACCGTTGGCCCCGGGTCCAAGCTTTCTTATTACTGCATTTGTTGCGAACAGGCCAAAGTTGGCTCGCGCCTCTGCTCAGCCAATTATTCTGAATTACTTGATCGAATTATCCGCTCGTCGGTTACATCGTTTAACGAGCCGCGCGACGAGAGCTCTGCGGTCGAAACGCCGACAACGAATTAATCGTCTTAGCGCGTGAACTTTCAACAATCTCGGTGCTTATAAATCGTCGATCTCTGGTCATAGATTATTAATTGAAAATAGTTTATGACAAGTAGAAATCGAGCTAATATATCGGAGATAGATGGCGGTGCAGGGACGTTAACGGAGAAGAAAATTTGGAGAGGAAAATTTTATTTTTTCCTGCGACAGAATTAAGGCTCGAATTATTTTAGTTCGTGGCGAAAAATTCTGTAGAAACGTTTCTTCGTGGCAGATAGTGAAAATTGTATGGAACGGTTGAAAATAAAATAGAAGACTAAATACTAATACTAAATAATACTAGAATCATACGTACTATAAATGAAGGTTAATAGTGCCAATTATATCGTCACAAATTCACGCTATAAATGTTACACGAAATACTTAAAACCTCAACTCAATTTGAAAACATCAAGACTTTAATACCTTGTGATTCGGGATCCCCATTTCGCATCCATCCTTCTCCATACCGCAAACAGAGCTCCTAAGATTCCGGCATAGCCTACACAGGAAGGGTTGTACTTCTCCTAACAAAGGTCAGAACTCGGTAGGCAGTGCGGTTTCTCTAGCGGAAACCGCGGAACTGGAGCACCAGGGTTAATGACCAGCTCGACGATATCGGAGATCTGGCAAGGAGAAGGAGAAAATCTGTTAGCGGACGTGGCCTAGTAATAATCATCCGGCAAGCGAGATGCATTGATTGCTAGGTTCGTGTACTTGATTCAGAGACTCGAGTGTCCACAAGCGGAAGGTCTATTCTACCGTCTTTTCGAGTCGTCTAGGATCAAACGATGGCGCAGTCACGAACGCGAAAGTAGACCAGGCGAAAGATTTGCTGGGAGCCATAGGGTATTCAGGATGCGCCTTCGTCGACGATACATTGTTTCCTTTTTGATTTCTCTTCCTTTATCTGTCTTCTTTCTATCCGCGCCTCTCTTCTTTCTTTTTCGTCTTCGTCGCTCCTTCGCTTTGAAATCGGAGCACGAAGGATGCAGAAACGAAGAACGAGGGGTGGAAAGTGGTAGGTCGGTATTCGCGCAGTTCGAAGACCTCATCGACTTCCACCCCCTTTTTCCGATTGTTCCACTCTCTCGTGTTTCAACGGTTGGTTCGTCATCTATCTGCTTTTGCTCTGTTCTCCCTCGAAAGAAGTCTTTCTACGTCGGTCTCGTTCGACGCACTAGGAAACGAGCAAGGATTCCCAGAGGCACGTTGGCCTCGGACATTCGATCCTACTTGCTGGTTTCACGGAAAACATGGACGAAGAAGAACGAGAGAGGAACGTAAGAGTGGGCAGAGAAAACCGACTCCAAGCGGGTTTTATTTCGTTTTCAACGGGTCGAACGATGTCTCCTTTTAGCGATTCTTTCATCTTCCGACCGTTTTGTAAACCCTTCGTGCTCCGTACCCGTTGTACGTGTCCGGAATTCCTTCGTTCCTATCCCCCTTTCAACCCTCTCACCCTTATCGGTCTGTACGAACGAAAGACGAGCTCCTTTCGAGGCTCGAGTTTTATCGCTCAGACTACTCGGTCGCTCGATGATTCATCGAGGACCAGATTTGCATATTCTACCCCGTTCCTTCGTTTCCCCGTGGTAGAACGTTCGAAGGATAGTCCGCGGATGACTATATTAAGTCAGCGACGCGTTGATTAATCACCTACCCCTTGGTTTGCCTAGAGATATGATGTTTCCAGGTCGAGGCTCACGTTCAAGCCGAACCTTGCGACCGGGTTTCGTTAATTAACGAGCCTCTGTACAACCCGGACGCTGATTAAGGGTAAAAACTGTACAAATTAGAAGCCTCTCTGATAATTACTAACCGCATCGACAAAACGAAATGGCCAAAGATTCTTGAAGCGAGATCCGCTAATTCGTCTAGATTTCGTCGCCTCTTGCCGTGATTTTTACGCGATTCTGTAGAATCGACCGTGGAATGCCTCTCTTTTGAATAATATATTTTGAGAGAAAAAGATAAATAAATATATAAAACGCAATTACATCGTTTCTGTTGTGTTCTTCTATTTTTCTTTCCCTGACATTCCTCGTACGAAGCTTGTCTCGCGCATTGACATTTCCATCGGTTACGAGACTCGCATGAATATTCAAGACGGGTGCAAGCTGCATCCAAGGAGAATGCGCCTTTCCGATGCAGTATGCAAACATAATACCATCGTACCCCGCCAGTGTCCTTCTTTCCTTAGCATTGCTTCCCTAGGAATTTAGGATTATTCTCTGTCCGATATCCTGACGTCTGATCTAATCTCAACGATCTTCCAACAATTCCATTTCCATCTTCATCAACACGCTTAATAATATACCGTGTCTTTCGGTTCGTTTATAGCAGTAGTCTGACCAGAGATCATCCTATTTTATTAGCTTGTTTCTCTACAACAGCTTCCGGGGTATGTGTACAGCCGTGTTGTCTGACCAGTTGTCGTCTTGTTCTACTTGATCGTTCATAGCATAGTCCTGTACTACTTGCTTGTTACTTTATGTTGATCGTAGATTTTATACAGAATGTAGCATTAGTGTCTGTCCTGTGATGCAACTACTTGCTGGTTACTCCACAGTTACTTCTATGTAGGTTTCATGTAGGATTACTGTCCGACCATTGATTGCTCTGTACTACTTAGTGGTTGTTCAACGATAACTTTTACGAGATCGTATATAGGACTATTATCTGATCAGCAATCGTTTTATTCTATTTGCTGTTTACTTCACACTCGCTTCCTCCCACCGCTCGAAGAGCAGTAAATAATGTTAGTGATAGTAAAGCGTCGATAAATGTTAACTCGAAGCAATCAAACATTTCTAGAAATTAACGTAATCAGCGCCAACAATGTACCGTTTTCCTATCCATCTCTCTAGCCACTTCGCACTCATTTTAATCGAAGCACGGTGACACGAAGGGACAAAAGATCAAAAAGTACATGCGATCCATCCCCATGATACAAATTTTTGATTTTTTATAAATAGATACCAGAAGATATAGTGTATTGTCGAAAGGAACTTCGTAGAAAATTACATCAATTAGTAAAGTAGTTTCGTAGCAGAGAAGATTAGCAGTACAGAAGTAGTATCACTGTAAAATCGTCGAAAACTAATTCGAAATTGTGACAAGGTGAAACAAAGCGGATATAAAATACGAGAATTAGGTGGAGGAACCATCGCAAGCCGCATACAAACCAACGGAAGGTAACGAACGAGAAATAGGCCGATAACGAGACTCGATCGAGGTATTGTACAACGAAAGGTGGAAGAGAAGGGGTAGTATCGTCGACGATGGTACCGGGGTGTTTCCTTTACCGCGTTACTAGTCCGGAATCGGAGCTCGTTACGAGCCCTCCTCAGGGCAAGGACGAGATTTTCATTGTAATAGAGGAAGAAGCGATCGCGGATTTTACTCGTTTCTTTATTCATCGCTCGCAAATTGTTCACCTCGACTAGTAGAGTCGTGGCCGCGAGCAGAAGAGGAAGAAGGCAAACTGGAGACTAACGAAGAAGTCAATTAGTTTGTTACACCAGTCGTGCACGATTTTATACCGATCGGAGTGAAGGAATTGCCACCCCATTTCGCTTCTTCTGGTTTGCTTTGAAATTTTAGAATTGTTGAGGAAAAATTTAATTTATGGGAGAACGTTTCCTTGTCTATGACAGACATTTTATTAAAGAATTCGATATTGTTGGAAACTGTTATCTATTAATGGAACTCGTATCGCAATTAGGTTACGTTTCAATTGTATTTTTTTGTTGTCTTACAATAAAAGGCAAGTTCCTTTTTTCCTGATTTAACGCGAGTTTCCCCAATATGTTGTATCTATGAATTATTCCACTATGAATTATTATTACTTGGTAATAACTCGACACAAGGTATACAAGCAAAGATTTCGGAAGAAAAGGATCGATGAAAGAATCTTGGTAAAATTTTCTTGCTTCTTCTAAGTGGAACAATTTGCCGAAGCTTCGTCAACTGAAAAGAGAGCTAGTTTACTCGAACTGAGCAAACGAGGTGTCCGGGGTGTCACGATCTCCAACAAAGTTCTGGTATCAGAGGTACTTTTTCTGGTACAGTCGTGCGAACGAACTAGGTTGCTTATCGATAGACACGTGTATATCACGGCTCGTTTTAAGAAACGAATGCCAGTCGCGTGAGTCGAAAAGGAACCGATTCTCCTTCCTATCACCGATCGATTCGTAAACATCCCTCTACCTCTCTTCTACCAACAAGCACGTCTCTGTCCTCTTTGAATGATTTCTTACTAGGACGAAACGAAAAAAATCACAACTAACCGGATTGTCCTTTGATTACGGAAAAAATATTGCCTCTAGATCAAGAAAGTTAATTTCTCTCGAATGTTTTATCGAAATACCGCAAGGGTTTCTTTCGAAACGGAAGAACAATTCGATAGATCTCACCAAAATTTCTAACGCCTCGATAAATTTATCGATGGAATTCAAATTTTAACAGCTTAAATGTCGCTATAAAACGCGACGTTGCGTATCGGAAGTCACGAATAGCACAAACCAATTTTCCCTCTACATTTCGTTCCTCTCTGTTCGCGATACGATCGTTTCGCGAAAATTCATTCTAACGGAGTACGTAGAAGACGAGAGACAGACGTACGTGACGATTTTTCGGAAACGTCGTTCGCAAACAATTCGATGCAAATCAAAGCGAACATTTCTACAAGAAAAAGAAAGGAAAATAGAAAAAGAGAGAATAAGTCTACGTGACAATTTTTTAAACGTTCCACGGTAGAACAACCCTCGAGAGAGTAAACAGCTTCCCCACCCCTTTCCAAGAGCGAGAATTCCACGGAATTTGCAAAAACTCAACGCGAGGAAGCTTCGCGTTTCCTATGCCAGTCGAGTCCATCTATCATGGCCTGTATGAATTCCTGTAACGTTCTCTGGTTTCGCATACACGTTTCTAAAACTACCCTCCAGCGGCGTATATTTTCAAAATGGTAAATCGCTGCACTCGTTCACGACGATGGTTTGCGACGCCTAAGAAGCTTCCGTGCGCTCGAGTCTCGTCCTTCTTACGTTTTGTTTGTTATATACCGATCGCTTGCTCGACGTTCGATTTCGTAGGATGACTGGTTTCCAAGTACCACGAGCAACCCTCTTTCCACGTCTGATCTTGATTTGTCGCCATTCGGTCGCGTAATACGTGCAGAAGCACGCAATCCGATCTGGCCGCTAGGCCGATAACAGGCGTAAGAGACGCGTATAAATTTGTAGACAAGCTTACAGCCCCTTCGTATGTACTTTGGAGGGGGAGAATCAGGTGTGTAGATTTTCTATCGCGACTTAAAGCTTATTAGAGAGTACATTATCGTCGATCTACCGCATTTGTGCAACTGAGAAGATTTTATAAGAGAAATGGGAGCAAGGGTGTTTCTTTTTCTTCTTTTATAGGAGGAATTTTCAATTTTGGAGAACGGGTATTCGAATTTTTTCACGGAGAGGGTTGACCGACACGAATAGCGTTTTCCAATTTCAGAAGGTGCCAATTCAAATTTTCTGGAAAAGAGATTTCATCGATAGGGAATTTTCTAGCTGCTGTAGAAGGAAATTTGAACTTTTTTGTGGCAAGTGGTAATCAATGAACGATGTGTTTATACTTTCTGAAGGGTGAAATTCGAATTTTCCGTGGAGAGGATTGATCGATGAATGATGCTTTTTCATTTTTAAAAGCGGAAATTCGAATTTTTTCCATGCAGAAGATTAATCGATAAAAGTGATGATAACGTTTTCGTTGTTCGCCTGACACGTCCCAAGAGCGAAAACGAGGACAGGCTACATAAGTAAGAAACAATTTAGAAATTCGAAACACCATAATTCAAATGCCAGCTAATTTTCTAGCGAGCAAAGGCAGTGCTCATTACGCTAATGAGACTTCCATACCGTATTCCTTCTTACTGATATTTATACTACAGAGACTGTATATCTCTAGAAAACATAAATTTCCTACGACAATCTGTCTCGTTCTTTCTATTCGTTCTTTCTATAATTACTTTTTAATTTCTACGAACAATTGCATACCGTTTAATCCAATTAATTTCATATGCAATTATCAATAACAAATATATTAATTTTTCTTTATTCCTTCTTTATTCGTACTATCGCAACTCCTCCACGGTATCCACAGATCTCTTCCAAGTACTAACTACGGTAAGTTCATCTCTTTGGGCAATCGTAGGAAAAAACAGGACTGGGAACGAGTCCAATTAAAGCTCTAGCAACTCCCTCGCTAATTATCAACATAACGAAGCGAAGCGAGTTGCCTCTTTTTTCCCTTCTATTAAATCGAGCCAGTGTACGATTCGACTTTAATGTAAAACCCGTCTTATCCTCTTCTCCATGTTTCAATATGTCGTTCCGAATTAAGGATCGACGCGATTCTCTCCGCAATCTGCTCGCTTGTTTACCGTCACGCATTTTGCGGATGCCTTCGGTGTTCCACGATTCCGATTCGACCAGAAGTGTTGAGCAAAGACGACGTCGACGTTCGTTTCTATTTGTTCCGTCGACTCATGGGCGACGCGCTAGAGAAACGGGAACCTGTTTAAACCGGAATCTTCTCCAAGTTTTACCGGAAAATGCTTCTGTCGACTGTGTTTCGTTTCTCTCAAGGTTGGATTAAAAATGTACTCTTTTCGAAGAAGAAAGACAAACTAAAGAAAAAAGAGTAAAAAGAAGATTGAGTCGGATGTCGATGGTTGATGAATTGCAAAGTTAAAAGTATAACGTTCAAGAAATGTTGTTCGCTCGTCGAAGCGGTTCGATCGTTACCAATTGAACGAATATTTCTTGAACGAAACACTAAACGCTTTTTTACGTTATCCGAATTGTAGACGATTGACTAATCAATTCGCTTTTGCACCGTTGTATTTCGATGACATGGTGAACGGTGTATTTTGAATTTTTCTAATTTTTCGAACTCGTCCATTAGTAGGTCGACGGTTTAAAGAGAGGCGTGTTTCGTAATTAATTAACGGTCACCGGTTTGCGTATGATTCAACCAGTGTCGGAACTCAATTAAAGCGAATTATTCATTCATTATCCAGCGTGTTTCCTAAGCTGATTCGTTACACAACAAGCGTTATCATGGAGAGAGAAACTACCCCCCGTGTTCCATTTCGAGCCTCCATTTCTCAACGTGTTGCGAGCGAAATTTTGCGTGTCATCGAGGATGGCTGGTTGTTTCCGACGGCGGAGAGTTCATGCTAGTTTTCGTTAAATGATAATATGTTACACGGTGGTACCGTTGCCTTGGGATATACATATATATTTCCGCTGGAATCGCGCACACAGAATCGCAACGTATTCGAACACTTTTACGAATTACGTATGTGAAATATTATGTACATTGTACGAAGCATTTCGAAAGTTCATCAACCAACATTCGACTATGATAATTATACTGATGAAGTTTGACAGAAAATTCTATGGAAATTAAGAGGCGTTTAATACGCACATAATATTTTCTAGAGATAGCAAGAGTATTCGATCAGTCAATTATCGATTATATGGATAAATCTCGTGGGATATTAAATGTTTTAACGCTTTCATGAGTCACTGTATGTTAGGTGTGACTTCATTTTGATCTTGCTACGTCGAATCTTTTCCGCCTCTCAATTCTTACAACATCGTATGTACTTGTTTTGTCGTGAAGAGTTTCTTTGAAGAAGAAATATTTCTCGATTGCTTTACGAAGAGAAAGTTTTCTCCTTTGAATGACGGTGTATCTTGACTATGTTCTGAGGGAAATAGGTATCAGAAATTGTAACAAGAAAATATGATGCGCACGACAACAGAAGAAGAGAAATGTTTATCGATAAGAGAAGGAAAAGGGAGAAGCCGCGGTGCAAGTAGTAGTGGAACGTATCGTGTCAGGCACAGGTTGATATTTCTTAAAAAAAACAAGAGATACAAAGAGTTTTCAATCCCATGCTTTTTTTATATATACAGCGTAGAAAAAAGAAAAGAGAAAAATTGTAGATAGATGTCACGTTGGATATGTATCGGTGTAATACGGAATCACATCTCAATTAACAAGAAATTAGCTACGATTATTACGCGATTAATGGTGTAATTAATTGAATCAGAGTAGCAATAAACCACTCATGGCTATTAAACCTGAATTACCGAGTTATGATCATTAGAAACCAATTATGGACGATCAGCGTGTTCGCTGATTAGTTCATTAACTTATTTCATCGTTATGCCTATATTCGACATTTAAAAAAGCAGATAAATTGTAGCAGTTTTTCCTCCATTGCTAACTTTGGTTTCCTTTAAAAAGTCAATAAGATTACCGTTGTCTTCATCGAAATTCAAGTTCGTCGAACTTGAAATGACCGCGATGGGTTCTACATTTCGAGCAAAAAATTGAATTCTTTACGCGTGCCTATAAAAATACGAATTTGCATAGAGAAACACGCTCTGATCCTCTGTAAAAATTCAGAAAAAGCTTTAGCCCCGAGGAAGATTCGCATTCCGCGAGTCACGGTGAAATAAACGATCATCATTTCGAAATTTGGCACGACACAATTGCTGGCGCGGAAATTCGTAGAAGCCGGTCGAACCGGGGAACGTCAATCGGCCGAATTCGATTGAATTCATTCGCGGGAATTGAGAGGAGCAACGCTCGTACCAGAGTCGATTATTGCGAACGAGCATGGTCAGGCCGTTTTGCGGCACCCCCTGCGGTTTTCATATTAATTCTCTTTTTCCGGTATCGGGGAGAAACGTTTCTTTTTTTTTTTTTTTTTTACTCTCGTTGGTTCATCGAAGAGGAACGGGAACGCGACGGTAATTCGACTATAGCGAGCGCGTAGTATCGCGAGTCGGATGAGCGTTTTCGATTTTTGCGCCAGGTGTCCTTCCGTTCCTCGTTTCCGAACGATTTCATTGTTCCAGGTGAATTCGATCGATTCTGCTGGATCATAAAAGGTATCGGAGGCTTTTACATTGAACGGAATGGAATTCACGCTCCTTTTTGTCATTTAAAATGCTGAATTAAAATTGTAGGCCACTTCTTTCCTTTACTTTCCTCCTCTTCTCCTCTCCTTTTCGTGTTTCCTTTCACTTTGATCTTTGATAAATAATCTAATCTTCGATAAATCTAAAATCTTCAAAAAGATACGCGATATTTGAAACAGAGTAAAAATCACACGAAAAATATGCATGCAAATTTCTCAGTTCAAAGGAGAAAATCTCCTCGAAATAACCAAGGATGTAAGAGGAGATGATGCTGATATCTGAAAGGATCTCTGTAGAAAAGAGAAATTTAAAGAGAGGCAGTTGCGTATGTAATTCCTTAAACGACCCACATATCGGTTCCCTCGAAACCAGCCACGAACTGTTCCGCAAATGTTTCCAACGTTTGGAGAATTTTCGTAAGAAGAGACAATTTCGAATCAAGTGGATGTTTTTATCGTCGGAAAAGAGCCACCGGAGATTTCCTTTGCAGATTCTTTTTTAAACACGTCTACGTCCACGGGGACGTTCCCTCTTTACATGGTTTTTAATTTCATTCGCGTCGAGCATTTTAGAAAGGTTTCTCACAAAGGCTAGCGAGACTCTGTTGCTGTGGGAACGTTATTCTTTCAACGCAACGACGACTTATTACTACGATGAGTTTTTTCGCGTTTGAGAGGTTTTTAGCTCTTTGAACTCCTTAGAAAAGGGGGAAAAGGTAACAGAGACAATGAATGATATTCCCTACTAGAACGACGCATATATGACATTTCAGAATCCTATCACTCTCTCTCTCTCTTTCTTTTTTTCTTTCTTTATATCTACCTCCCCCTTCTATTTCGAGCGTTGGAAAATTGAAGTTGCAACGAGATGGAACCGATTGCTTTCTTCGATCAATTCACCATCGGTTTTTGCTGGATTATGTTAGCGTAATCTTCTCGATATCTATTCACGCATAAAACCACTTCAATCTGGACACGGAAAATTGCGAAATGAGAAGATACCGAGCGCTGGTGAAATTTCTGAGAGATTCTTCGCGAGATGAACGGAAAAAAGTAGAAACGAAGAAGCTGAAGTAATTTAGCATGGATCTTTAATAGAGTCTGGCGGCTTTGTCAATGGAAATTATACTTCGCGGACACCAGCAACGAAGAAGTGGAAACAGTATGGCCTACGCGACCATTTTCTGGCTCTGTGAACCGCAAAAATGTCGTGAATTCGTCGGGTCGCGAGCTGGACGATGCGCGTGCCTGGTCACGCTCGGTCGAGTGGAACCGAAACCGGAACCTATTTGGAGAATTACATCCGGAAGCGTTTCCCGTCTCTCCGTGCTGTCTTACCGACTTATTTATGTGGCCGTCTTTTCCTTAGATTCCACGGTTTCTTTTCGTTTGCTCTCTCCTTTGCTTCGCTTCGCTTTCCTCCCTTCGCTGTGGCAATCGATGGGCAAAAAGCTGGATTTCGTTTCTCGTTTGGCTTGTGGGAAAAGCGTTTGCCTTTGCTCTTTGGCGTTTAGACTTCATTTCTGAATTATTTATTTTATTCATCTCCTATTCCTTGCAGCTTCATAATTGATGTGTTCTAATAAATAGTTTAATATTAACGCACGCAAGGAACGAAAATTGTAGTTTTTAATGAATGCTGGAACTTTTTAACGAGTTCTGAATATTGTTAAGACACTCGACATCTTTTATTTAAGTGTAGTCGTAACTGGTAATCGAAGCAGCAATATTTCTTCGAATATTTTACTGAATTAATATTTGTTAAATATTTGGCCAATATTCCTTAGTATATATCCTGTTAAATCAATATTTCTCAAACTATCGTATTAAATTAATATCTCTTATCGTTAGAATATTTCATTTTATAAATGTACACAATACCGTAAAAGTATCCTAACAAGCCCATTCACTTTCTTCCACGAACGATGTTGAAAACTCACCTTAAGAACGACCCTAAATTTCCAACCTTTAATATCCTCTATTCCCAAATTCCCGTAACAACCAGGAAACAGCGATAACTAGAGGAAATCAGCAAAATCAGCATCTCGATCACTCCTTTCATTTTCCTTCAGAGAGTCGCGCAGGAAACCAGAATCAACGGAAGAAAGCAAAATTATTCCTCCGATAACACCGAGACACCGTAATCCACGACAATGAAGTCAAATAAGAGGAATAAAATAGGAAAAATCACAGGTATGAAACCAAACGTTGATGGTATTGCAGAGTTAAAAAAAAAAAAAAAAAAGAAAAGAAAATTCGAGCAGAGTTAAAAATTACGAGGAATTCCAACATTAAAAAGCGCCACCGATCTGATTCCGCTTCTCAATTTTCCGGCTGTGTCTCGCAGCGACACAATGGCGGGCGCGCGACGACAACCGTTCGCAGAATGTTTACAATAATCTGAAGGAAGAATCTGCGGGGGCCATCTATAGAAATACAAGAGAAGGGAAATGTCGCAGTACGGAGGGACGGGGTGGCACGTGGATTGTTGGATGGCTCCATTTTCCATTGTTCCCGTTCGGAGAACGCGCTGAGATCGCGCGTTTCTTACATTGCAAGCCTGCAGCTTTTATAACGGTTGCACCCGTAGCGCGCGCGACCGAAGAAAGACCCGACGATAAAAGAGCCGTTAAGCCTTCGGGAGGAAGAGAAACAATGGGACAGCAGAAGGGATGAGGGGCAAAGACCCGGTGTCCAGGCAAGATCGAGAGAGAACAACGGATCCACCAGGAAACTTCGGTTCGTTCCTCGAGTCTGGCGTGGAATGGCGCGCGAAAAAAACTTGTTGCTATTTCCTGCTGAAATTGGGGGCTGATATGGTGTTGCATCGATATTGTTGGCCATTCTGATCATTAAAGTAACTTCTCTTGGTGCTTGAGAATGTTTCGTGAACTCTGCGAGTGAGAGACGAGGATGGAAGAATAAGAAAGTCGTAGTTTGTGTGCTCGCGTTTGGTTTGACGCGATTGCTTCGTGGTTGAGAAAAATTATGTCTCATATATACGCATACGAAACGAAAGAATAGAAAAAATTATATAAAATTAGGGAATAAAGTAGCTGGGTGTAAAATATATTGTGGAAAAGTTGGTGAATTACGAATTTGTAACTTGATCAAGAATTTAGTATTTGATGACGATATCAGCAAAATACTTCAACGTGGTATTTTCAGTGGGATTTCTTAGAATGTCTGACGAGCGAAGAAGCGATGTTTTAAGCCGGCGAATAAGAGCAGGATATAAAATAGAGAAACAGACGAGACAGGATACGGAGTGTACGAAAAATACAAGGATATAGAGACGGAGAAAGCCAGAAAGGGGAGACTCACCTTGGAGTCGAAAGTTTTTCAGCCAGCTGCAAGAGCCGTTTGGCTATTACCGAGGATCACATACTTCTTTCACTGCATTCTACTCCTATTTCTTGCCAGAAATGGTGGCGCTATATCACTATTTCTACGAAATCACCGTTTTCCAACAAAACTTTCCCCAATGTTCAAGCGAATTAAAAATTTACATGGAGGAACAAAAAATTGATTATATAAAATGTATTTTTTTTCCAAATTTTCTGTAACCTTGATTCTTCTGAATTCTTTGAGATATTTCTGACTGAATTTCGATCTTCTACTCTTAGGAAATTTCTTGAGATTGCGAAGAATACGAGAAAGTTGTTATCCGCATACGGGATTTCTTATTTCAATTCCTCTTTTCAGAATCAGTCAGCATACTGCGTGATTTGTACTCCGAGAGTTATTTTCTCTAGAATGAATTTAACATTTTTTTTTAAAGTGCTTATGTTCAAGTTACGGTTATATTAGAATTTTCCTTGTCGACGAATTATCATTTATATTTCCATAGCATAGGGGCCTGGATTTTCTATGGATTCACTGAAAAAGAAGGAGGTACTGCTAAATGTTCTTCGGCGTGTTTAGGGGCAGCCGCGTAAGCTACAGAGTGGAAAATGTAAGCGGATCATTGTGAATTTGTTGAAACGGTGGGAAGTGGTGTAGTAGACAATGCAGCCGCTTTTCTTCTTAAGCGAGTTATTTTAATTGAGTAGAAAAGACGAAGGCTCCAGTTCTCCCTATTCATTACCGATCTACTAGAACTTTAATTTTTTACACTCTTCATCCTCTTCGTTTACCACGAATGTACTACGATCTAACCAAATTCATCTCGGCCTTGCATAACTTCAAAATTCTACAAACGTTTCTTGAAAATAACCCCTAAAAGACAGTTTGCGCATCATAATAAACTAACGACTGACAGAAGCGAGGTCGCTGTTAAAATACTAATTTTTTCTTTCTATTCATCCAACAAGTATTTTCTCGCGTTGAGATAAACCGTTTAATCAACTACACCTATTATTTTCCCTAGCACACAAATACAAACTTGCTAAAATTCGAGAAATCCGATTTATCTTTCTCGAGAAACAACCGCGCGTTATCCGGCGCGCGATTGATAACACGCAAACAGTCTCAGCAAAAATACGGACACAAGGATAAGAAGATCCACCCTCTGGAAGCCGGAGTTGCTCCGTAGGAGTTATCCGTGGCAAAACGATAAGGAGTGGCGCTCGAACTCGGTAGAGGGGGTGTAGTTCGAGGCATGCAGCTTCCGTTCGCAATAATAAATGTTATCACCGCGTGGCACGAGGGTTGCAGCTGCAGAAGAAACCAGCTGTTTCAGTTCGTGACGATAAATAGGGTGATTCCTTTCGGACCGGGGAATTTATTCCGGGTCGCAGTGGTAGCCAGTAGGTACTTTTAACAAAATAATGCTCTTAGGCTGGGGCAACAAATTCTCGAGGGTGAAACCCGGGGATGATACGTGGACGAGCCGATGTCGTAGAAGGAACGGGGTAGTTGGGCGTCGGAGACGGGGATGGCAACGTCTCCTGCTACACCAGCGGGCCACATTTAAAAGTATAATTTTAAAATGGCGTCGGGAACACACGAAGTGGCTCATAAGCATAATTTATGCGCTCGTTTCACCTTGCTCCCACCTCTTCCAGCCACCTTCTTTCCCTTCCTCTTTGCAATGTCGAGTGTCTCATTGTTTCTCCAGGCCACTTTTAATAAAGGATTCACCCTCTCCCCTCTCCGCGACGACGAATCCCGGGGGTAGGTTTTTTGTTTTCCGTAGCACCCTGACAGCCAGCAGTCTCTTAGCGTTCCTTTGAATTCGTTTATCCCGCGACTTTCTTCTCCGTCGTCGAGAAACACTTCCTTTCCTCTTTCTGTTCCGAAATAGAATCGATTTTTAAAGATGGATCTGCTGTATGCAAGCTCGAACGTTACAGAATATTAGAGGAAAGTGGGGAGAAGGTACGAAGCTCGGTATTATTCCTCGGAAAAAATTAAACGAGTCTTTAACGAGCGTAATCAATTGGTACGATCGAGTTAATCGATACGACAATTACGTCAATTTCTGCGCCGTTAACCGCACCTACGCTATTTCTATCTCTTATTTTCGCTGGCTTTCACCGGAAAAGCTTGCAAGCGGTAGTAGAACGAGAAAGAACAGAGGAATGTAGTAAAGGCAAACGTAAATAATCAACAGCGAGAACGTTGGGCGAGCGTTATCCGGAAATAGGGGTGAATTTTCGTTGCGTCTCTTTCTCTCTTCTCCGTGCGTTTTACCGTGAAACTAGGCGTCGTTTAATAAGTAGCTAATTGTGAAAACGCAGCCGCATTCTCTTTGCCCCGTTTTCGACTGACGGAACGCATTTGAACGTTAGAAAGAGCGAGATAAGGGGGTGAAAAAGAGAGCGACGGAGAAAGTGAATTCGCGTGGAATTGTGGAGGAGTTAATTAATTATTCACGGCCAATTTTCCGTTGCTTTGACGCGGCTCGCCGCATTGACACACTGAAGCTCGACGTAGCTAGACATGGGAAGTTCGGGAATTAACTCGGAAACTCGACGAAGAAACGCGGAACCCCTTCTGTCGAACCCTCGGGATGCAGAGTTTTGGAAACGATGGTCCGGTTGACAGCGTATCGAGGAATCGTTCTCTGTTTCTCTTTCACCGAACGAACGTTCCCTGTTTCCAAGTTCCTGAAGACTACTTTGACGAAACTGCGTGGCTTAGGGGATGATGAATAGGGGTTGGAGATGATTCGCTGGTGAATAAGGAAGCAGGATTATTTGGTTGAGACGCAGCATATAGTTTCTTGTTTCTTGTAAGATATTAGTATAATTCATCATATACCGTAGTGTATTATCACTATAATCTTCTCCAAATTCAATTTAACTCCAACTCGTATCGTAATTTCTGTTTTAATTTACCCTACAATTTATATCGTAGCTTTCTGCATGAAATTGTAAATGTATTGTACATTTTATATGAAATTACCTAGACGATAAGTATACACGGCGAAGAAGAATTTTCGTGAAAATAACCATCGCGATCATTCTACTTAAAATCTCACTATAATATCTAAAACTGATACCACTCGATGCTGAAACGTACGGTATAGCTTTACAGCTGCTGCAAATGCGAATACAACATAATATCAGCTTCCGTAGATCCGGAAACGAGAAACAGAAATAGTAGCTCGTACTGCGTAACGTTTACCGAGACAAAACAAGCTGGAAAACTGGGTTTTCGCGCGAGATTCGATTGTCAGAGGAGTCAGTGTAGTGCCAGCTAGTACTGAACAAACGAAAATTGAAATTGGCGCTGGATGGAAACGTCACGCGAGTCGCGCGTGAGCATTATGGCGAGCAGTTTTCCTTACTGGAAATAATATTACCCTCGGGCGTTAATAATTCCCCCGTTTAATTTCGTGAATCAGACCGTGACAAACGTCGCAGAGGTGCACGCGGATGGAAACGTTCAGCTTCACGGTAACGTGTTTATTATGTAATTCTTCGCACAGCCTTCTTCCTCCGCTCCTCGCCTCCGACAACGAAGAAATAATTGTTTCCGACCTCTTGAGGAATTACGTAACCGTATAATTTAAACAAACGAACAATGCGATTCGATGTAAGAGAAACATAAAAAGAAATGACGAAGCTTCTATAGATATAGACAGAATCGATGGAATTACAACTGTCGAATCTTCGTATCTTTTTTTTTTTTTGTAAAAGTAGCGATTAAAATTTTGCTGCGACACGAAAATACACGTATGTGGAAAAGTTTCAGTATTACGCGTTTCCTTCAGAGCCTAACGAACCTTCGAAATGATTCTCCATTATGCAGAAGCGTTTTGCACCCTTCGCATCTTCGATCAAAGGGATGTGTCATTCACGAGGCGTTTCTAATTGGTCGAAATCGTCAATCTTTTTCCTTGACACGATTTCCAACGGTATTATGTGGTTCGAATCGCTTTTACTAAACGGTGTTCGCCGTTTAACCGCGTCCTACCCCTGGCAGTCCTGGTTTTCAGTTTACTCTCGTCTACTGATTCATCCCTGTCCGCGTTGCCACGGCTAACGCTTCGCTAACTCGAAGTAATGGGCCGGCGGCGTGTTAATCGTACCGCGCCTAAGTTAATTAGTCGAAACTCATAATCGTACTGTTACGTCTACGGGGATAAAAAGGGATGATTCGCGAGGTGTCGCGTGTGGGACAGTTTCACTGCCACGATTCCATCGATAGTCCACCGACTTGCATAAATTTACACGTTCAGTCACGCATCATGCAGTTGCACAATCGTCGAACGATAACACGAGATTTCGTACGGTTAACGAGTAATCGAGAACCGAGACGATATTTATACAAATATTCCGTCTTCTTCGTTTTAAAAGAAATACACTCGTGCTACTTTTCTAGCGAACCTCGATTATTCGTCGTTTGATCGAATCGTACAGCCAATCAATTCAGAATAAAAATTTCAGATCCTTAGAATTAAATCGAAGCAAACTAATTGAAGGACTTGCTCCGTCGCTTTTTTATTTCACCACTTCCCCAGACGATTCCTTCAGCTTTCGCGTTCCCGTCGGGAACTGGCGCGTCACCCTTCATATTTTCCTCCACGTTTTTCAGCGGAGCCTGTTTTTCCATCGGCTCCGTTTTCTTCCCGGAATTTACCGACGTCACCGAGGAAACGTTCTCTGATTAATCAGCGACCCTCCGTCGCCCTGATCGCTCAACGAATTTACTCGAGTGCCCCGGATGAAAGCGTCTCGTAGAAAAATCGCAGAGTTTCAAGCTTTTTCAAACGTCGATGGAAATCATCCCAATGGAATGCACGCTCGGTGCCTCTTTTGTCGAGAAGAAAGGAACAGTTTTGAAAAATTCTCCTCGCTTGATTTTCAAATAGTTAGAATTAAGGTTGATGGAGCGGTGAATATTCAAGATGTTGGTTTATTGTCTCGAGGGAAACTGTCTAGATTGTAATTGCCAGGGTCTGTTCTGCAGATATACTCTAGTTTCTAATAAACTGCTACGCCCTTCGCCGCCGCACCATCTCTCAGGTTATGTATAGAGCATAGGTCGAAACTTTAGGGATCGAGAGTTTTATTAGGGTTTAAATGGCGAGCGGAGTGAAATTGTATTTATGGCCGGGCTAAATTCTTATAGATAGAGATACTTTATCTGAATAATATTTTAGAGACTATATCTTTGAAATAGTAGCTGGACTTGGTAACTTACGTTCGATGGTCTCGTAAATTTCTGAATTTTTCCGTGGCAATGAAACGATGCTTGAAAGTGACCTGAGAAACAGAAAAAAAAAGAACGACGGTAAAAATAAATCGAAGATATTTGACCAGTTGTGGGCAAATAAAACGGTGGTAATAATAAGCTGAGGATGTTTGACTGATTCATTAGAACAAAACTTTAATTTTAATCTAACTTATACTTAATTTCTACTCAGCTATGTAATTAAACACCCTGTATATCGGAACATTACAACACGTTTCACAAAGTAAAAACAATCAACAACATAACACGCCTCGTGATTACACTTTTACATCGTGAAAAAAATTCAATTCACCGCCCTCTTACGACACCGATTTAAATTCATGAATTCGTTGGCATACAGGGATTCCATTTCCTAGAAAATTATTAATTGCACATCTGATTTACTTTTCGCGGAAGCCAATTAATCCTCGCGGCACGACTTTCAGCTCCGTAATTAGTTTCATTTCTACATTAATAAAAACCACGATAAATCATAGAAAATTTTAATTAGAAACCCAAGCGCTCACACCCCTACCAATCTGAACTCTCGTTTGCTCAACATTATTGTCACGTAACCGAATCGATCTCTCTCGCTGTGACGATTGCCGAGTCGAAGTCACAGTTCGTCGTTATGAATTTTTACCGACTCACCGCGACAAAATCCAGCCAGAATTGTAATCTGTTTCCTTTCTTAGACGAGTCTCAGCCTCTGCTCTGCGGAAAACAGGTGGTTCCCCCCTGTCGATCGCTAACGAGTCTCGTCGAATTCGCGCGAGATACATTTCGATCGTAACTGGGTCAAACTGCGTCCTCTCTCTCTCTCTTTCTATCCGGTCTAGATCGTAGCTCATAAATTTTTCAGAGGGCCACGTCGTGCAACTTCCTTCGCTTTATTGGCAGCCAAGGAAGCGGAATCGTTCCACGGGTTTCCTGTTTCACGAAAATTCCTTCCCCGTCGTGATGCGCGTGTTTCTTTTAAGAAAAATATTCGAAAAATTGAGATTAGTCGAGATATAAGGGGAGAAGGTTGAAGAAAACCAGATAACAGGTGGTTGTTGCATTCTGTAGAGTGAATAGTTATTTTTGATAATGGCGAGGAGGAACGATTGTTAGTTCGCTATAAGTTTTGATGGATGTGTTCAAGTTTGTCGTTTGAAAGGGAATATTCCTTTTCCAAAATCGATGGTACTTTTATCATTGGAAGCAAATTTTGGGAATTGGAAATCGTGGAGAAATAAAAGCACTGGAATTGTTAACACGTCGGATAATTATTGCGTGGAAATCGACGCTCGTTCAAAGGAATTTCTAGATCCATGAATTCCTTGGTAAAGGTAGGGGGCAAGACTGCTGGAATGGAATGGTACTTTACGGTAGAGGGATTGCGGAAACAATAGGCCGGGAACAAAGGCGACAAAGTTTCGCTTGGTGGACTTTATTAAATGAACGATAATGAGCCAGCCGCGTGCATTTAGTTAATTAGTCGTAACATCGAGCAGATCTTGCCTCTCGATCTTGGTAACTGTGCTCTTCACGGTTTAAGCTTGTCTTCTTACGCTCGATCGAGCGTACAATCTCCCACGAACTGAATAATCCTTGTTATAACGATTAATACGTGAGATACTGTAGTTCTCTTTATGAATATTTAACGGTTAAACAATCGAAATTAAGATAATAAAAACGTACGTACTGTAACAAAAATAAACGTTCGGTGTTGAATGAATATAAGGAGAAACGTTTGATCGAAAACGACATTTTCAATTTTTCTGTCAAGTCGCAGAGTATCTTTTTGATAAAAATATAAGACTACAACAGAGTACAAGGTTTTTCGAGAGAACATTAGATCGTAGCTTTTTGAAGAAAGTACAGCAGTCGAGTTACTAAATTTGGATATAAAAGTTTGAATATAAAATTACAATTTTTTAACGAGGATACAACTTTTGAAAAAAAATAGCTCCGACTTTTAAAGATAGAAATTTGAATATATAATTTGACCGTAAGGAGAGGAAAAGATCATCGAGTTACTTCATCTTGGCATAGAAGTTTACCAAAAATACATATAATTTAATTAATGATTTTAAGCAACAGAACATGAACAATTATGTTGTTCCAAAGTAACTAATATTCTCTGTATGTATCCATAAAGACAACGACAAATTTTAGCAAACACGACGAGCATTTTCTGCAATTATGTCAAATTCTCCGGCACGGACACCTCATTTAAATCGAGTCGATTAATCACTCTGTTGTCGGCCACAATCGCATCGCGGAGAATTAATTTTAAATCCGACGCCTTCCACCGAGGAATTCGCGTGGTTTCACCGCGAAATTTTCCCCCAGGAGAGTCGCGTAATGATTTAAAATAGCCACGGCCAGCGGCCGAGTATTTTCCACTTTTTTCTCTCCCTTCTCTGTTGTACTTTCCTTTTTCTATCCTTTTTCATCTTTTCTCTTTTCGTTCTTTTAGCTGGCAAAATTTATGTTCCGCACACTGTGTAACGCGGCGGTTCGTTAGACGAAGTTTTAGCCGCTGGTTTGTGATAAGATATTTCTCGCGTGCACTCTTCTATGTCCCCGATTTTCAATTAACGGGTAACGAACGAGCACCTAGATTCTTTTGGCAACGAATCGCATGAAAATGAGCACGTAGAATGAGTTAATACAAGTAGAACAGAGGTTTCAGCGTGTTCTCATTTTATTTCAAACGTTCGCGTAATGAAGATGAAAGAGGAAAGTTTCTCGCGAAAATATGTAATTTAGGAAATAATTATGCAATTATCTCTTTCACGGGACTACAAATTTCACCTTTTAAATATTTATTACACCCTACTTAGTCATTAAACCCTCTTAACTATTTTCCCAAGTATTCAACAGTTTCAAGTTCTTGGATGGAAATGAATATTTCTTACATTGAAGAAATGATTCGATGTCCCGGTAGCGAATCTCAGACGATTCGTACCAACTAACTCGTTAGAATGACCCAGCTTCCAAATTCTTATCGCTATTCGCGAATTTTCATCAATTTCAGCGTATTAAATTATCGCCACTTGACATTATCGTAAAAAGCGGTCGATTAAACGCGCTAGCCGAACTTTTCGCGACTTTTTGTACCGATCCTAGTGTTTGAAACATCTGCACCGCTTACACGGTCAACCTTCTCCAGTTTAGAATTGAGGAACAACCTGCCTGAATCTATCAACGCTTGTCGTTTAGGTCATAAGTGGGACCAATACTGTGCATTTGCCTTTTTCTTACAAGTTTTTTTTTATATATATAACGCGTTACATTATACGTTGTAGGCTCAAATTTGGAGCCTTACAACATAAAATAATAATTTTTGCAATCGAGTAGCTAAGCCACGACTAAGATAACTCCATTTTCTCAACGAAGTATGAAACATAATCACCTGTTCCATCATCGCCGCCCTAAAAGCAGATTACTTACTCTGCTGCACTCGGTTATTGGGTAAATTTATACAAGCCGTTATCCCACGATATAATTCCATCCTCATACTATGCGACTTAATTAAATTGACTTAAATACACGCAGAATAATCGCCAAGGTTTCCCAGACCTTTAGAAATTCTACAAACAATTGCGGTCTCTCTGTCACTCGACGGGAAACTCGAATTTTCAGCAGAGAAAGACAGCTTCGACTTATTGCATTTTTATTAGAATTCCGCGACGGTCGTCCTTTGATGAATCTTTGATGCGTATTTCGAAACTCGGATACTCGAGGTTTCGGCTTGGAATTTATCGCTATAAATACGTGAATAGGGTAGCCACAGTCGGGGGATTCTTGTACCATAACGAACGATGTTCGCATACAAATTTTCTTAGAAATCGTTCCATTTCTCAGGCATTTTGTGATGCAGCAATTTCTTTATCTCAATCACGCCCTATGTTTCTTATATTTGCTAAATACATTCGCTTTTCATTGATTATAAAATCGAAGAATTGAATTTAGCAAAATTTATAAAAGAAATAAAATCTTCTATTCTAGTTACAAAATTCCACACGCACACACAAAAGAAATATGTATATATATACGTAATAGAGAAATTCGTGTCATTTGACGCGCGAGTTTCTCGAGTTCCGTGGGTCTAAAGGAACCCGATTGTCTGCCGGACCTTCCACGGGAGAAAATTGCTTCGGCGAGGCAATCCATTCACTCGCGAGATTATTTGTCCGCGAAAGAGACACGGAACCGCCAGAGGTCGGCCCATTAAAATCCGAATGGAACGGTCGATAGGAAAACACTTATCGTCCACTCGAACGACAAGATGTTGGCCGGAAGTGGAGGCGTCGAAAGGCTCCTTCGTTGTCGGTCCTTTCGCCGAACAACTCCTATTTCATCGCTCCGTGCAACGTCTTTCGGACACCGCTCGTTATATTTTATTTGATGCTCGGAAGAGCCGAGGCTTCTCGCGGCTTTTCGTGTCCCCCAAAGAGGAGGGGAAAGCACCTCGATTCTTAGGAATTCAATCAGCTCGGCCAATCGAGCCTGACAATCGAGTAATCCGGATTGCCAGCTGCACGGCTCAGCGTTTATCCCGGTTATGGGGGTAACGGCTCGATTAAGAAGCAACCGTGTCGCGTCGTTCGGTCTCGTGGCGGATAAAAGATATTTAATAGAGTAGTCGAAACTTCGTGATAACGAATAAAAATTTTTGTAATAGTATATATAGGGTTTTATTTATTCAGAAATATTAGAAACTAGGGTTTCCAATAATTTCTGTCCTATATGATAAGTTTATTGATAGATGTATCTATTCATAATGAATTAAACAGAAAACGATGATTACATAACGTGAACTAAATACAGTAATGTCTTATAACTAAGACAACGAAACGGATAATTTACAACTCACAACTAATAGTTTACAATTCATAACAACTCGACTCTCAACCAACGACTCCTCACAACTCGACTTTCAACTCACGACTCTCTATTAATTCGTCCTTTTCCTAAGGGAATTAAGGCATCCCTTTGTCTTTTCTCATAGCTCCACCATCTATGATACGTGTTCCGTAACTGTCCACGGTTATATTCACGTAGGCCATTTTTCCGCATAACTATTCGACTGAAGGACCGACGACACATTGATGGGCTGCTCGGTCCATTGAAGTTCCCAGACTCTTTTGGCTTGACGGCGCTTGACTTTCTCGCAACATTGTTTATAGTTCACCCGATATTTCTTAGGCAATCCGTCCAAGATATTACATATATGTGAGTTATTTTTACGTGAAATGTATATGTAAATAAATTACAGAAAATATAGAGATGAACGAGAATTCCGAGAGCTGATGTAAAGTATAGGATTTATAAACTTTAATAAGAAATTTGAACGAAGAAATTACGTAAGAAAACCTCCAAGCGTAATCAAATAGTGAGGTATAGTAACCGTTGTATGCAAATAAGGAAGTATAATGAGCGACAGATTGAATTTATACGTGCCTTTCGTGTGTCGTAAGAATGTCTGATTGAATACGGAGTTGTTCTACTTGCGTGCGCCACGACACATAGTAGACGTGAGTTGTCTGGACGGAGACAGGGTCATTCTCCTTGGAAGAGATACAAAAGGCTGCAAAGTTACCTGCACAGTATCTGACGATCCTCGTTGCACGTTGTTTGCAGAATGTGATCAAACAACGAGAAATCGTAGAATCTCGTCGATAACGAAGCTCTCATTCATCTTGATAATTGTCTGATCAAACACGAATCTACTTCTGCAGCAAAGAATTATTTGTCTTAATACGAACGGAAGAAGTATCTCGTATGAAGTATGATTCATTATTTAATAAAAAGATTTTCACAATCAATTTAAAAACTTCTTTGTTTCATTGTAACGTACGAAGAATAAAATGAATGTAATTCTTTGACTATTTCGAAAAGTTATGAACTTCGTTCGAGGAGGTACGATATTAAAAGTACCTTTCTGTAAAACAATTTTATAGGAAACATTATACTTCATAAATCTACATAAAGATTTAATTAGTTTAACTAAGAGAAAAAACCGATTGTAAAGAGTCGATATAAAGCATACGCTTTGTACAGTGGTATTGTACCGCTGTTACTTAACAAAGATAGCCATAATGAAAGGGTCAAGCTGTACTGCAAACACTCATCCCTTGTCTACATAATACAAAACATACATTTAACGCGAAAAAACGAGTAAACAGCTTGGAAACTTTATCGTTTAATTATCAAAGATCCCATATCCATACTGGAAAACCCATTCTAGTCAGTTCAATTTCCCTGGTCAGCCGTAGGGACAGGAAAAAGAAGGGGTAACTCGGATCGTCGGTCGGAGCAAGCGACCACGATCGAACCTCCAGCTTACCGAACTCGTAGCCCGATAATTCCCCCTTCCGCTTAATTTGCCGGCGACTTATTGGCCGCTGCAAAAACCTGTTTTACACTGCACCCTCGACGTTACCGGCGTCAACCCCCTCAACCCTCTTACGGTTAATAGGATTCAACCGCGGCGATACGTACAGCGGAATTATTCCAATCGGGCGAGTTTATCAGCCGGCGAAGACGAAATCCAATTGCGCGCGGACGCGATATGTGCGCATCCATTTTTGCGGTGGTTGGTTCGTCGAAAATTCAGAGCCGATTTGCAATTTTCTTCCTAGATCTATCAACGATACCGAAATCCTTGTGAACTAATCTTTTAATAGAAATTTGCTTCGCAGGATTTGGAATTTTTTGGAAATTTAACACGAAGTTTCATTCGAGAAATTTACAAACGAGAAAGAAACCACGTTCGTCGTTTGTTGAATAGTCGGCTATCCGTGCATCAGAAACGATTGACAACAAAAATTCACGCGTGCGATCCTTCGAATAGTACTCACAGAAACGAGCGCGTGAAAATGCGGGTGGAAGGTCGAACCAACGTCGATAAATTTCCAGCGCGATATTCATGGGGTTAGGCGCATTGACGAGCGTTCATTCGTGTCTCTTTTCGAGGCGTTCTCGTCAAACAAAGAACCGCGTCAAATTGGAACACATCCCCGCAAGAATATCCGCCTTTTCTGGTCGGCACTTTTATCGCCCGACTTCCGTCGCATTCACGTCCACGTGAATGCGTAAACTTCCTGCCTACTACTAGCCATATCGGCACGCTTTTCTTCGTACCGCCGATCCTGGAATATTAATTCTTCACCGACCTTCCTGGCAAAGGTAACTCGAGTGCAGCCTGTTCGACTTTGCTTTCACCCCTTTCCACCCGTATACGAAACTCCAAGGAAGGAAACCAGCATTTTTCTCTTGTTTGACGTTGTGTAGACAGGGGTGTCAATTCGGAGAATGAATTATTGCGTTCTAGTTCCGTGAACTTTCTCACAATCTTTTCTCCAAACTTCTTTTCTTTCGTGTATGTAGTTCTTCTTTTTTCTTTTCGGTAAGATACTGTGGCAGGTATGCTGTAGACACGTCACCCTGTTCAACGCGCTGTTCTAAAACTCTTTTCTAAGTCTCGTTTTAAAGTTCGTGCTCGCAGATTTTTATAGACATTTTCAATTTCTGGCCGTTTCGTGCTTAGCTTTTCCAATAGACGCGTCTCCCGTTTTCGGAGAAGAAATATTCTTGTAAATCCTTTTTTTCCCCGCGTTCTTTAGCTACTAATGAAAATCGATATCAATCACGATAGTTGAAAAATTCTTACATGGGGACCAATACCACCTTTCGTTAATCCCTTCGTAAACTTCGTTCTCTAACTTCTAAAATCCAGTAAATTCCAAACTCCTCCCTCAATATCTACACATCACCCATACAATCCAAGCGTTCGAACCAGCCTGTCACCCTGTTTATCGTTCCATACCGTTCGTCGTGCGACACAACCGTGGACCGCGGTCGAGCCACCCTATATTCGGTCGCCAGTTGTTCCAGCGGAAACAATGGGCGCGGTTACATCGTGTCGCGCAGTCATTTATTTCCGGCATCGGTGCAGGCCGCTTGAAACGTGAGAAGATTACTCAACCTTCCTCCAACCCTCTTCTCGTCTCGTCTCCGTGTTCGCGGTTATTGAAGATAATTGGGAGAAGTCAGGGGTGGAAACACGACTCTCTCTCTCTCTCTCACACACACACGCACACATACACACACGCTCTTTGCCTGTGTGTACAGGTTCGTGTCTCACGCTGATTACCAGCAACCACGTGAACCGTTCGCGATTTACACGAGACGACGACGCTCGGCTTTCCTCGGTTTGCGGATCACGGGCGTCGTACCAACATCCCAAACGCTCTTAGGTCCGCTAGTTTCCGGTTGCAAGCTCGCAAGCACGTTGCATTGTTTGTCAAAATGAATCTTCCGCCGTTAAGAGGTGACGGGTTGTCGCGAGAATTCGACTACAGTTTGTTTCCGGTTTACTGAAGGTGAGCTGCTCGAAACAACGTTTATACTAGGGTTTCTTCGAACACAAGAAGATTGCGTTGCAAGAGAATAGGGTGTCGGTGGTTTCGCTCGGGATTAATTGCTTCTGTTTTGTGGAAACGTTTTTGGTTCCCGCTTTTGCGTTTGTCTTACAGACAAGTGATTTGGGAAAGACGCGGACGAAATTCGTTTAAGAGATTTAGAGACGTGGAAGCTCGCGCAAATGGATCTATTAAAATACTGGACCAGGTTATTCTTGATAACCTTTGTCCTTCTTTTTTCCTAGTTTCTTTGATATTATTATCGTCCTTCGTAGTTTGATGCTCGGTGAACTTGTATATTTTAATGGCTTAACAGCCATTGTCACGATACGAAATGTACATAGAAAATTTTAGATACTTTTACTTGTAATCTATCTGTTAATAAATAGCGATATGAATTTAACGCCCGGTGAATTGTCAGATTTTCTTTGGAATACAGAAATTTGATACCTGAGTTGGTATTTCATAAAAGAATTGTGATAGGAATTTTAATTTATACGAAATATGGCAAAGCGTGAATGAAAATGAGAAGAAAGGACATCAGATTGATAAGTTTTATCGGAATAAATTATTCTTGTAACCATTTAAAATCATTATTTCGCTGTAATTTAATATTAGTTCCCTTTGTACAGAATTCGAAATAAAATGCGTTATTTCAGCTTTGAGACATTAAACATAAAACTGATTATTAATTTTGTATCTGCAACGTATCTTACATCTATCGATATATCCAACCATCCGCTAATAATAATAATGGAATCAATGAAACGGATTAACGACCGTAATTCCATACCAACCAAAGAGAAATATTTAGCAACATTTGTTAAAACGTACATCAAATCGAAAAGATCATATGCAAAGAAAGTGACTGCAATCATGGTTCTAATTAGAATAGCATTCCGACAATCCCAATTAGGCAATTGCTTATGACAGTTAATCCGAGAATTTTAATGTTAATGTGACTAGGTAAATTACTCGTGACAACTAGTATAATAGACCAGTACGTAGCCAGACAAATTCCGTTTAAAGAAATACCTTCATAAAATTCACCTCGTTTTTTTCCATTACGTTCCCGATAAAAACAGCTTCTCCGCGATGTAACTCACATTTTGAAATATAAATTACAATTCACAACTACCCCTCGCGCAAGCCACATTACCCAACCTACAATTCCAAACGCACGACTTTGCTGCGATGGGAAACCATTGTGGTCAAAATAATCTCAATTGCACCATCTAATTCACACCTCCGTCCACGATTTCGAACCTGGTGAATAAAACATTCATCTTGCAAGGGGATGAAACGCGAGCAACTTGCGAGGGAAACCAAACAATTTCCATAGCGCTCTACGGAACGGTTTCTATCAAACAAAATCCACGTATCAACCAGACCAAATTATTTTTTTATAACGACATCCGGTATCACGAAAGCTTGTCGCGTTGACTTTCCCCAATTCCACGTGTTTTCTGTACGCAGGAATTTTTTGTTACCAGGCTTCGTTCTCGTTTCTTCCATTTCTTTTCTGCTTGTTTCAAACGGTTGCGATGGATCACTACCGCGACAAGGGAGCAATGGATACGGTTGGAAACGGCGATGCGAGGCGACGGCGACCTTAATCCGCGCACCCCATCCTCGCCAGGCCGGATATCTATGTAAATAAGCGGCTTCACGACCATTTCAACGAGCAACGATCAAGAACTCGCTTCTGTCTGCTCCTAAACGTTTCTGGATATTACAGGGTGGCGAGGGAACGTTCCGTTTCTCCTGGGAGGGGTTGCAAGTTGCGTAGAGGTCGGAGTTTAACTCGAAGCACTTTCGAAACATCTCTTTCCATCGTTCTCGATAGAACGTTCGTGTATTTGGCAAATGTTTGAGAGAATAAGTTGTAACTTGGAAGATATTAATAGTTAAAAGTTTGAATACCTAAATTGTCGAGAATTTATCTTTATATTTTATTCCGAGAGATTTTACAAAGGAAATATTAATCGTTCCTTTGCGTTCTATTCATCGACGAATTTCAAAGCGATTAGGGTGGCTTGCAAGTACGTGAACTCGTCTAATCTAAATTTACGTATAGTTCTATATCTACATAATCTAAATCTCAGCATAATCCTATATAATCTATGTAATCTAAACTTGTATAGTCTGAAATCTTACAAGTACGTAGACCGAACAGCACAATTTCGCCCGAAGCCCATCTAAATTGAGTCTAGAGAAAATTGGATCGATTATTGGTCTGCAGCTTGGTGGAATTGTAATCGATCACCCATTGATCCATCGCGGACTCTTGATGTAATCCAATATAAGCGGCAAGCTCTACGATCAGGCGTATCTACTACCGCAATCATCTATTATTCCTCGTCCACCTACACGCGTCCATCCAGGCCAATCTATATCCACTAAAACGTCACGTTATGCTAAACATTCGATTCCTAGCAAGAACCTATTTCTTCAGAACCAACATTGGATCGATAAGAACAGTACTTTACAAGCTACCATATATTTATCGCAAACATACTGTTCACAATGGTCACGAAATTGTTTCAACAGTCAATTACTTATTATGTTAACAAGACTCGATTAATTAATTTAATGATACCACTTTTAACACTGATTATACTTATTCCTTTTTACCAGCTGTATGTTAACACTAACGTCTTGTAACCTTCATATACATTTCCCGATTGCTTTCAAATTCTACAAGGTTTTTTTTCATGCCAGTTACCCTCGATTTCACAAGAAATTTCATTTTACACACGCGAAAGTAGATTAAGTTCCCTCGAATCCCATTAAAACTTCTCGCCTTCCATAACCATCGACCATCCGTTAACGAATCGAACCGGTTACCCTATTCCACCCTCCCGTCCCGCAATTCTCCATAATTCATCGATCCGTCGAACCACCGGTGTTCTCAAGGATTCCTCGTGGAAAAACTACCCTCTGCCTCTCGCACCCTTTCCCACCTACCTTCTGGTTCCATTTTCACGATGCTTAAGTGGTCACGTTCGACGAAACGCTGGGAATCGGAAACTCGCGAAGGAAGTTGCGGAATCTTCGAGAAAGAAACTGCGTTCCGATAAAATGACTGGCGTGTCTATATATCTACGACTAGTAGAAGATATCAGCCAAGGATAGAAGGATCACTTTGACGCGACGAACGATTCTTAGTCGTGTTTCAAACGAACAGAAAAAGAGAGAGAGAGAGAGAGAGAACATTCTCTTGGGTCCGTGTGTCTGCGAGGCCACCGCGTGTAAAAGCATCAGAGAGACGAAGCAACTCGTTGAAAAGTTTCACGTCGAGCTGCCACCACCTCCGACATTTCAACCGAACCGCTTTCTCGTACAACACCCTGTACGCTGAGTTTTCCGTGACTCTCTATCTTTCTCTCTCTCTCTCTCTCTCTCTTTCACTCTTTCCACCCTTTTGCTCCCGTTCCCAGTTTCTTCTTTTCTTACGCTCGTTCCCGCTCGGTGACTTCGTCGACGACACACGGCAACTCGCGAGATTTCATTTGCAACACGGATAGGGTGGCTATTTGAATTTCCTCAGGGCGAAGCTGAGATTTTTTGTCGCTCGCTCGAGTGGCAAGTTCGATAGTGCGAAGGCTGATCGCTGAGACGTCCGTTTCAACGCGGAGATTGTAATTTCTTTTTGCTCGGGAAATGTTGGTTAGATCGATCAAGTTTGATAAACGCGGTATATTTGTTAAATTTTCGAAATATCGCGTATATCCTGATTTTTACAGATTTCGAACTTTCACGACCATCAGGTTTCCATCGCGTTAGTAGTCACTCCGAATGTCGATGAGTGACGTTTGGATAAAATCGGAAGCGAGGTTATGGATAATGCGGACGATGTATTGTAGATTATTTTAGAATATTTGAAAGATTGATATTTCGAATTTTGAAAATTTCCTGTAACATCACGTGAAAGAAAACATAAAAAGTGTATAAAAACCCAAAGAAAGGGATTGTGAAAGATTCAACGAGCGTGGATTTCAGAACAAACAAATAAAAAAGGGACCGAGGAAAAAAAGGGTTGTCTGTCACGAAAGGAGGGCACAAAATCGATCGTTCACGTTGGATTTTGACGAGTCGAAATTGTTTGAACGTCTGGTTCGTCAAGCCTTGTTCGACGTTGACGCCTGTTATCTTCGTACGAGACTCCTCTTCTCAATCAGCAGTTGACGTACGGTCGACTTGTTTCGCCATTAAATTACATCCGCATCGGTTTGCTATCCGGGATTAGATTGTCAACTGAGAATTATTGTCCCCCGCGCTGTCGCAACATGACTGACGTATTGTAACGATTTACGATAATCGACTGTAACAGGCTAGACACGTAGCGGGATCTAGCTGATAAACCAATAATAGATCAGGATATTTTAGCTGGCGGTGGTCTGACGCGTCTCGCCACGTATTAGTAGACTATGAAACCGACTGACGATCGTTTCTCGATACCGCGTTTCACGACTCGTTCGATTTATATCGCGTTCACCGGAAAAAACAAAAAGGTTGCGAAGACTTGCAACGTATGAAGTTTTCGTAATAAGAATTTTATTCGTTTGCTTGAGAAGAAAATTGTAATAAACCGCAGATTTGTATATTTCTATCCAACGTTTAGAATCTGATAAAGTTACGTTATAGGGTTGTTCGGAAAGTAATTTCGTCTCTTTCGTTTAGATGTCGTTAGACGTATTTTTAAACAGTCAATTTCGTTCTAATCTATAGGATGATTGCATATTACATTTTGACTACTGACGTTTCAAGGAAAACTTGTTTTTGAATCTGACAAGCCATTTTTGTTTGTTGTCGAAGCAAAAATGGGAAAGCAAAGTGAACTTTTCTGGCTTTTGCTCTTTTATTACTGTAAAGGTAAAAACGCAGTGCAAGCAAGAAAAAATTGTGTGACGTGTATGGTGAGGATGTGTTGACTGAATGCCAGTGACAGAATTGGTTTTCGAAATTTTGTTCTGGCAATTTTGATCTCAAAGATGCGTCGCGTGCTGGAAGGCCAGTGACGAAGACCAAATGAAGTCATCGGTGGAAGCAAATCGTCGCTTGACAGCACGAGAAATTGCTGTGAGATTGAATTTACATAACTGAGTGAATCTATTTCATTCTATTAAAAAATCGTCTTTTATTTTCATGTAAAAAAAAAAAAATAAAATTACCTTCCGAACAATCCATTAGCTGAATTGACTGGTGTAACAATAGTATGATTAATGATTCCCTAATAATCTTATAGTGTTGTGGCGAGATTCGATTGGGCGCAATGGTTAAATGTCAAACACTATTCTCTGGATAGGCAAAGACGAGTTTAACCCCTCAACCTACGATTTACGTTCGAGAATTTTGGGCCGAAAACGTAAACAAGCTATTATATATTATATTACATATTATATTTGGCCCGATTATCGTACTACTGGCTATGCCCATAATATTTACGTTTGGTCCGATCATCGCGCTACGGGCTATGCCCGCAGTTGTAGATTAAGGGGTTAAAGCTGCAGATTTCTGCGTTACATGATTGCAGTCTGATTGATGGATTACAACAGGCGAATGTACTGTCTTCGTCTTAAGCTGCTTAAATGACACGTGATATGTTTGAGCGATGATATTACAGCCGGATACCTTAGCCGATATTTAATAGCAGTAAGTGGATAGTATCGAATTATGTAAATCAAAGTTTTTCGTTAATATTATCATACATCTATTTATCATCTTCTACCTCTCTATCCTATACTAATACACAATTATTTCTTAACATACAACATCCTAAAATGAAATACCACAACACGTAATTTTTACGTTAACGACAGTCTCACCCAGTTTCGGACTTGCTCTCTCAAGCGGCTTTCAGTATCAAGGAAACGAACAAATTACGGCCGCGGAAGTGTTAATTGGAGTATTCAGACTTTCACAACGACCTAGTTTACGATTCAGTAAAGACGTATACTTTCTTCCTTAATTATATCCCTAATTACAAGCCTGTGAATTTTCATTTCGACTCAATCGACCATCATTGCAGAAAAGAAAAAAGATACTCAACTCTTTCCATTTTTTTTCTCTTACTACTTCATCATTCACACCACCGCTCCATCTCTTCCAAAATTAACCCTGCCACACTTGAAATTTCCAATCCCAATAAGAATCATACTGGACTCTCGCAATTCCAGAAACCTTATCAAGATATCGATATCGAAACTCAGAGAGAAAGACAGAGAGAGAGAGAGAGAGAGAATCCCGTTTCTTCACTTTGGATCAATCTCCGTCGATATGAAGCAGCAGTTTTTCCTCTCATGACCATCCTTCGTCCTTCTCCTCTGTATTACTCCCTTATCCCTTCAGAAACATCCAGAATCGAGGAAAATGACCCGAACCGAAGCGACTGTTGGCGTCCAAAAATCAATATCCTTGGATATCAAAGTATATGCGTATGTTGGTTTTGGGAGACGACGATCGTCGTCGTCGTTATTTCTATAGGCCTTATTCGTTCGCGCGCCGATTTTAGAAATTGGATCCGACGTGGCATAAGCCGTAATTCATGCCTGACCGTAGCTGGCCTAACGTCCAGCAACGACCTATAGTAATCTATCGTGAAACGGGGCTTTCGGGCTGCACAATCGCGCCGATAACGCGCAACGACACGCCGATAACAGGATTTAGATGGGGGTAGGGAAAGAGTAGGGTTGAGCGAGAGTAACCGTTCTCCGGAGCTACGAGAGAGTTAAGTAGAATTCGCTGAAAGATCCTATCGATTGGGTCAGCTGTCTCTGATACCATGTTTCGAACTAGGAATTCTACCTTAGTTTTGCGAACGATGTTTTGCGGTGTATCTTGCGTAACATTGATAAGATTGGAATTTTAGCGAATTTGATCGTTAGGGTGTGATATAAAGCGTCGTAAGTTGCTACTTACAGCACGCAATTAAAAAAAAGGTGGAACCTAAACGGAGATTTGTTTTTATCTAACGAGCATCGATCAGCAACGAGTACAATATTTTGAATCTTTAATATTTTTGCGTGTTATATGCGATCTCTTAAAAAGATCTAGAGCGAGACTCATTTTGACGTTACGATTATTATTGTTTTATCTGAATACAATTTTTAAGTGTAACCCTTGGTATTTGCGTTCATATTTATCAAATAAAAATCTTGCCGCAATTTTCCACTTTTACGATATTATTAGCGATTAAGAAAATATTACGTCGGTTAAAAAAACTAATTCGCTACTATCTGATGTTCTCCTACATCGATTCTCCTATAACACCAAAAAGGAAAGAAAAGGGAGGAATCGACGAGCTGACGAACCCCCATAGCTAGCCAGTTTCCTGTGGGTCGAGTTCGTGAAGGGTTTCATTTTGGCTGGCAATTTCCTCGGACGATCTCGTCGGGATACGACAGAGTGGCTGCTTAAAATTCTGACTTGGGGTGGGGATGTTATTAAGCATACTCCTCATGACATGTTCCTTTCTCCTTTCGTTCCCTTCTGCACCTCTGTTGGCGACCAAGAAACGTTCTTCCTTGTGTGTAACGGAGGGAAGAAGGCGAGCCTCGAGAATCCATTTGAATTTCAATATTTTTGAAGCGCCTGCGATCGATTGCCGACTTCTCCGGTCGAGAATCGTCATGACGATGGATTTTTGTTGCTTCTTTCGAATACTTCGTAGATCGCTGTGTACGCGTACGTAATTTCCTCAATTTCATAGCGAAATGTTAATCGATTTCGGTGTCTGATTTCTGTCCGAGTACAATTGTACCAAAGGTACATTTAGAGTCCATTTAAGTATGCTGAGATAAAAATTGGAAAGATTCGAAAAATATATACAACGAAGAAAATTGCAAATAGTTAAAACGCAGAAATAGTATAAATAAAACTCAACGAGAAATGGGTTACATTTTATAGCGCCTAAAGATTTAAACACATAGGCCAGATGGAAATAAACTCAGAACACTTCTTTCCATTTATTAACGCGATAAAGAGGAGCAAATGATCAGATGCGCAATCATCACCATGAAGAAAAGTAGGCTCGTTCCTTTCTCTTTTCCTTCCACTCTATGAATGGGACTGTTTTTATCCGCGTAAACAACTTTACGGTTATAGCTCGCGCTTAAGGGCGGGTGAAGGGCCTGGCCGGAGAATTCTGTGGGAAATTCGGCGATAAAAACGGGACGCGCGATGCTTCCTTTCCGAGCTAAATTACCCGGGCATACTTTACGGGATCTAATTTCGAATACCGTAAATAACTTATGAGGGTAACCGGAGATCCGGCTGCCGCTGCAGTTTCCCCTCTACTCTTCCGGTTTGTTCGCGTTGGATTCGTCGCCGGGCAAAATTCGTTAACGTAAACGAACCGCTATTGCACCTCCGCGTACATACGTACATGTACACAAATGTGTATTATAGCAAATGGGAATACAGATCGTGATTTGTGTCTTTGGGTATCGATGTTATCACTTATTAACAGATGACGAAATTGCCCTGGGCTCGTGGTTGCCCTTAATAAACGTTACATTAATTCGGAATTAATAAGCACCGAATAGCAACGAGGATATCACCAACCAGTTCCAAAATATTTCAACGTCCACGGGGATGATATTACGCAGCGGAAGTTCACGCGCCGCGCTATCTGTCATCGCGAACGTGCCACGCTCCATCGAGCTTGCTTATTTTCCGCGATAACGCCGCCCAGTGATCCTGTGTCCCTTGTTGCATTGCTGCTGGAATGCGAACAGACGCGAGCATGCCACGGCTTGTAATAATGTACAGTCCTGCAATATGGCCCGTCTACGAGCGGCCATTTAATATTCACGTCTCCTTCACACCATAGTTTCCTATCTTCTAAGACCTACACTCAGTATTTTCGCATCAACACCGTTTTATGATAAAGTAACGCTCTAAACCTAATTCTGACAGTTATACGGAGGTGAGAATGTTAATTCTAAAGGTGGAAGGATAGTTTGAAACATCTTACTGACAGGAAATGGACGAAGAAACTACGTTTTCTCAGAGTTAGAGACTTATTTCCTGGACCTTAGAACGAATTCTCAATTGCATCATTCTCCCATTGGATGGAAGAATTGCATTTGCTTTAACACGGAAGTCCTTCTTTTTTAAGGTTTTATTACGATATTGGGCATTTAGACTGATATTTATGATCGTTTATGGCTATACTTTTATTTTCATAATTAGAAATACTATTACAAAATTAGAGCAACATTCTAGGAATATTGAACAGCATGATTAGGTATTATGCAACGAGGAAGTATGGATGAAAATAAATTTTAGATTAGCGAGACATGAACTAATGAAATTTGGATTTAGAGTCAAGTGTTCCGAGAATTTAGCTGACGAAGAATTATGAAGGTTTTACGATATACCATTATTAATGGGCTATTCGGACAGATGTTATTAATTCTACGGTATTAGCACCCAATTTTCGAGTATTACACAGATAGTTCTAGATCCTTCTTAATATTTACTAACCCTTTATGAGAAGAACCGGTATACTTATGCACGTACATAAGTATCCTAATTGAACATTTTCCGCATCGCTGAAATGTACGAGAGGAAAAAATTCAGTTTTGCCGAATTTCGGCGAACTTAATAAGAATACCCGGGAAATTATACTGCAATGCAGTTCTGCGTACGTAAAACTGCTTACGTAACCAGATCTTCCGACCTACGAGCAAATACACCTAATTCCTCTTGATAATCCACTTTCCAAACAAAACTGTTCTACTCGATCATTAATTTAAACATCCATTAATCTTTGAAGATTCAACAAACATTTTGGCTCTTTATTGTTCAAATACTGCAACCTCGTCAATTACGATGATAAAACTAATAATGCTAAATTCTAAGGTAAATATAAAAAGCCAATGTTTCTATGTTTTTCAATTTACAGACTTATGAAACTAAACATGCGTCCCTCGATTATCGACACTCTCTCAACGGTTCTACACACCGATCAGCTCGTCGACCAGCACAACGAGGAATAAACTCATCTGACCCATTTCCGTATTCCACTCCATTTTACTCCCAGAACCACCCCGTGCCCGGTTCATCCCCCTGAGACACACCGTTACTCCAACTTCCTCACGGTTCTCCAATAATTTTCAAGATAAGTGGCCGAGGTTGACCGCGGTTAACTCGGTTCCGGTCCATCGTGGCCAAGTTTCGCAAGGGCTACCTCCGTTCTCTCGAGTTTCTTAATTTTTTATTAATAGCCCAACGCCTGGCTTCAAGTTTACTCGAATCCTTATCCCGATGGATCGAGTTTCGCGGTTCCGTCTCATCCCTACGAATTTCTTCCCGCTCGTGGCCTCTCGTGTCGATCGACGTTCCTCCGTCTTTCCTCGTTACTCGCCACGCCAAGAAACTCGTAACCCCGCCCATCCGACGATTTTCACCCGTTTACCGTCCCTTTCGTTGATCTTTCGAAAGCTTTAATTCCTGCCAGTCAGTCTGCAAGTTACTGGATGAAAAACGAGCAATCGCGCAGCCGTGTCCCGTTGGAAATCGTATCGATCAAAGATAATCGGGAAATTATATTTGCCCTCTGCTCCACGAGAACTCTAGCCTGTCGCAAAAATGGTCCCAGACGCGTTTCAATATTTACGCAGCTCGTAAGGACGAGCTGAAATTCATCGTCGAGGGTATTTTGCTTGGAACGTTGTCAAAATCCTTAGCTGAATACTTTCCACGGTGTACGAAGGCTGGAAAGTAATCGAAACTGTTTCTACTGGGATAACGAGTATCGGAAATTGAAGTTACGAATTTTAAAGCTGTACGGAGCTTTTCTTACATTATATCAGTTATTGCTACGTTCTTCTTTAGTTTGTATACATCTGTTCAACGATTAAACAGTAGATGTTCGTGCAAATTTATACCACGTGCTTGCTAGAATACTGACAGCATTAGAAACGATTTAGGAAATTGCTATGAAATAGAAAGGAAAGTATATTTTCCTATTAAATAGTTGAATAATTAATAACCAGCTGTGTCTCGAAGTAATTTCACATATGTCAGACGTGTTTTGCTGTGTAAACGATGGACAGGTTAAGGAACCCTTACGATGGAATTAGAAATAGAGCGCAAAGGTTGAAATGGAACGGGTTTGGAGAGTAAGACGTGAGGAAAAAGAATCAATTGATTGGGTCGATGGGCTGGGATTCGGGGCTGGATTTGTCATGTGACGCGGCGAAGAATCGCTCCAATTAATTGGACTGCCTCTCGACCTCTGGAACTCTCTTAGCCAGGGCTTAAGCGCGTTTTAATTAATCGTAGATGATTTCTTTCTTTCTCATCCCGGCTATGTACGCCTTTGCCGACAATTCGGTTTGATTCCCCGAGTGGTCGAGCAAAATTCTGTTTTCTTCTTGAGAATTTTATCCAGCAAGAGAGATTAACTCTCGAAATACAAAGGTTCGTAATTTTTATTACAGGTGAAACTTTCATTCGTCGCGAGTAACTTTTCATATTTCACAGTTTACTAGAATTACGCAATAATTTTTCTCATATATTCATATATTTCGTAGTATCTGAAAAACATCCTAGTTCCTATCGATGTTTGTATTTTAGAACGAAGAAGATAACAAAGAGAATCTTATAATCAAGAGTACGATTAAATCGAAATAGAATCTTCAATCGTAGAATGGGAAAAATTGATAGGAAGATGAGAGAACTTTGTAGTTGAAAAGACTATTGTGTTTTATTTTTATTCGTTCCTATTTTGACAACAGATTGATGGAATTCGATGTTTCACGGGTAAATGGAGGACCGTAATATTTCAATAACAGCCAGGAAACAATTCGTCGGCCGGCTATGGACGTGGGCTCATCTCGTCTGAAAAACGATACCCTCTCGATCGATAGGCATTATGCGTATTGGTTGTTCCTAGCTTTTCAGTTTTTTTTCAGTATTGCCTTCTGACCCTTTGTCGGAAACTGTACCTCACTTTCACGGTTTTCAACAAGGACGCCTGGTAATCTTCTGCACTTCCTTTTGAAGCCCGCGATTCGATCTCGTTGATTGATTCTCTAACGAAGTGCCTCAAATAAGTAACAAACGCGTTAATTAAAATTAAGAGCGAACAACGTTCGTGCGCTCGAAAGTTGAACTTTGAAACTGGAATAATTTTCGATGGCAATTTAATTTTTTCGAGGATAAGAAAGGTAATAGAAGGAAGATTTTAAGATAAGACTTCTGACGGCAGACAGACTTCAAAAAATAGATATTCAAATGGTAATTGCGAATCTAAGCTGTTAACAAGAAACGTTGAAACGTCTCGAAGCGTGTTCCATCTAGGCTAAACATCTACGGTATATCCAGTTATGGCGCGTCTTTGAGGAAAGATGATTCAAATGATAATTAGGAGATAAAGTTCTGAGAGATTCGTGGAAATACTATAACTCGTGCTTAAATTATTCCACGTAATATCCTCTATTAAAACATATTACAGAACATATCAAAATGAATGGTATTTTCATGAAACGAAGATGTAAATGGCACAATTAGAGAAGCGAGTGAAGGTTCAATCTCAAACGACAAAAGACACCATTATATTCAACTTCGCAGTGTCTCTTCATTCCCTTTAATTTACTTGCAATCGTTATGAGCAACCAACGAATACGCGCTGCTTTGCAGTCCATAAACATCTCCCAGAGTTTAACGTTTCATACGTTTTTAATATATTTAACAATATACGTAATATTTTCCATATATACAATTCTAAAATTCTATACAATTCTTCGATTATTAACGTTAATACCATTCTCGTTAATACCATTCCTTCAATAATTGTAAAAAAGAAAAAGATACAAAGGAACGTCAACGTCGAAATATCATCGAAATGATTTTTTATCGAAAAAATTGCCACGAAAATTCCCTTTCCCAAGAAACAGCCAGTCACCGAAAACGCGAGTGGAACGATAACGAAAGCAAGATACTTTCAACCCCCGCGACTAAGACTGTCCGTCCACCTGTCTACGAGGCGGTTGCTTCAATTTCTGTCAGTCTTCCACCCACCATCGCCCCCGCGGAGAGGCGTTGTTATCGGTTTTTCGTCTACCAGCGAACAGAATCGTACGTGCCTCGACAAACGTTTTCGCCCGGCGCTGTATGGCCGAAGCGTATACCTTTTGTCCGTCGTTTGTCCCGATTCTCCGCGTCGTTCGTGCGCGTCCATCGAGTATCCACGTTCCACGGACGTCGTGCTTTCTCTTTTCCTTTTCGGTCAGCTCTCTGTTCATCCTTTTGACTCGACGATAAGCACAGCCCTTTCTTTACCTGGTTGCTCCCTTCATCGCCAACGCGAGAAGCTTCCCTCGAGGACGTTTTCCTCTTGTTCCGCGCGAGTGGCTTATCGTCAATGTTTAATCCTCCCCTTCCTCGGGGTGGGACTATCTTTATTTCCATCGCAATACGCCGATCGAAACGACAGTAAAAGCGACGAGAGACGACGATTGAATTGTAAAGCACGCCGTGGGAGTTTCTACGGGCGCGCAGGTGAGACGACGAATTAGACGTTTGCGGCCAACGCTCGTGCCATCGTTTCCTTATAGGCTGTAAAAGATTTTTGATCGCGTTAATCTACTCGACAATTGCGGATGTCGGTTTTTACACAGAACCCGATGGATTTTATTTGCTTCAAATTGCGGACATTTATGCAACCATAGAAAATTTGAACGCGCCAAAATGTACAGGATGTATATACATACGCAAAAGTACAGGGAATATTTAAAATGTCTGTTACAATTTATTTTAGAGTACGAAACAAATCTCTATTTAGATCTCGTTTCTTTACGTACGTATGTTCATAAAAATTTGCAGTCATACGAAGCCAATAATACTCGTACAAAATAACAGTAAAAAAGCTCATGAATGCCTTTACGGATATACCTAGTCGTTATAAAGAAACGTCGATGTAAAATTTTCCTCTTCTAATAGAAATTTTACTATTTCTAACTGTCGGAAGCCATTGATGGCATAAACTACTCGGTACGCGTAGATAAAAAAACAATTTAAATGAAACGAAATACGAAGTAAAAGGTATCGTGTTACGAGTCGTTAAGCAGAGCAACAACTTTTCAAGCTTGGTTCGCATTTAGAACATGAAACTTTCATCGCGAGTGTTCATGGTGATTAAAAGTGTTTTCCCTTTAGCATGCGAACGTAGACGAACGACAAGCGTCCGGCATTCCCGACGTATTTTTCACCGGGACGCGAATATATTTTTTATCGTGCTGCACGACGCGTTCTACGTACCACCCTCTTTAAGTTCTCCGTCCCTCCCTTATGCTTTATTTATCCAGGACTGGAGTTCGCTGCCTAATATCCACCGGCCGTAATGAAGATAAGGCACGGGGAAACGAAGCGAGTGGCTGCGCTTGAACGTCGAAACTTTTCGCATAGAGCTTCGCGGCAATTGCCGCAACGCTTTCCGCGGAAACGCCTCGAGATAAAACTTGCGAATAACACCGAACCGTTATTTACAATTACGTACGCAGCCAGCCAATCTGGGACCGCTGTTTTCTCTTCGTTTCTTCAAAAGCAGCACGCTCGTTTCTTTCGAATTTGAACAGTTTCACAGATTTCAGATTTTTACCAGATCTTTTGATACTACAGAGTTCTTCGATAATTCGATGATTAATATATATGCGCGTTGATATCATCATGGATATCGATCAACAGCATATTATATCGTAATATGTATAGCATTCTTCGATACTAGAGTAGAAGAAAGTTTTTTCGATAAGGGAAAAATTATTTTCATCTCGTACAGTAAAACAGGTCAAACGTATTTATGGCATAGAACGACGCGATGATGGTTAGGAATGTTTAAAGCAGAATAATGTGAGAAACTGTATGCAGAATAAGAAGGATATAAACGTGGCGCGTAAAAATTCCGAGGTATTGTGAGATTTACGACTCTATTTCATATGTTAAGAAGTTCGCCGACTTCCACCAGCCATCTAAGATTCCTGGAGACATTCAACTTTGAATAATATCCTTAGCGCCGAACGATTCCGGTTTTCGTGTGTAATTGAATCCTCGTAAAATTTGCTACGTAGAAACTCGATTTAAAAATACACGCGAAGTTGTCGGGTGCTTCGAAAACTCGGAAATTCTTTCCACGTTGATAACTATCCTTTAACGGAAACATTTCTCGAATCATAGTAAAATGTAGTTTATATTTTTGTTCTGTTTTTCCTCGATCTGTGTCGCGATCGAAAGAACCTTAATCTTCGACCAGGTCCACAGAGGATACCACGGCTCCAGATTTTTCTCCCTCGAATTCCAGACGAAATTTACGAGCCAGTTCGTTCGGCTGGACCCTCAGATAGAGACCCTTTCAGATGGAAGCTGCTCGCGTGTTTATCTACGGCCATACACTCGCCAACCGTCATTACCGATATTTGTAACACGATCGAGCTGAATTTATAACTGTGCGGGACATTAAGCCGGTCGTATGTGAGCTTAAACTTCCTGAAAGCTTGCTGGTAAGCAAAATCTGATGCAACTGTTTATATTTTTTCCCCAAGTATAAACAACCTTCTCGTACTTTTATTCGCGTTTAAATATCAGATAAGAATGTAAATAGAAACGTGATACATGCTTTCGCACGTTCGCGGGGAGACGCAATCTCGAAGAAGCGCGCCAACGGGAGTCGTAAATTCCCGTTACGATTTGCTAATCGACGCCGCGAATTGCTCGATCCCTTATTTCTTTTAGGATAATAAGGGTAGTTAAATGAAAGATAACGCTGTTGCTAACAGGTTATTATATATTTTCACAAACCAACAACTTCGGTGTAACACAAAATGAATATTTGTTATGAGATGACTACGAATGAGTGCGACCTGAGTCTCTAGACGGATTATCGCGTATACTGATGGATTTGTCGACTCACTGTATTCGAATTGTTGACCGCTTGACGAGATGCTTGATTGAGACTGACTGATCTTCGGGTGTAAACCCGGTCGAAGAATGTTGACTGTTCGAAGGATGTAAAATCAGTGATGTTTGGAGACGATGCCGTGGCGGAGGAAAGCTAAGGATGGGTGTGTCTAGCGCACGGGACCATCGGATTTGTTGGTGACGATTTTGGCTAAGAGAGTGAGGGAAATAGTCTTCGTTGTTAATTGGTTAAACGAAGGGTCTTAACTGCCCTCGAGAGAAAGTGGTTAGTGGGAGGAAAGTTGCATCATACGTGAGAAAAACTAACTTTCCCTTGTCAAGCCGTAGTAGACAAAGGTCTTTAGAAATGCTTCGGAAATGGTTTGAAGGACCTCGACTAGGAAATTCCTGAGATTTATGGAAGGTACTTGAGACTATTGAGGGTACGCAGTGAGTATCCGAAGACATCTGGTTGCCATCTTGCCCGCGGTGTGTGGCCTGGGCTAGGTAGAGTGTTACGCGACGTAACAATACAAGCTTAGGATATTTTAAAATATCAAACAATAAGGAGTGTAACGAATTCAGTTCTTGGACTTCTGAGTTGTTAAAAAATTTTCGCCGTCCTATCTTCTTCTCTCTTTGTTTAATCCTCTGCGTTTGCATAATAAGATTTAATTTCACTGAAGCGTAATATTATTATTTTATAAACCCATGGGACAAAATTTAGGATTCGGCAAGTCGGTTCCCGGAATGTCAGGAAAAACACTACTGTCGTTAAGAGCCGGATGCAAGGGTATGCAGATGGCCGGTCGTAAAACAGACCACCATAAAGCGCCACGCCTCGCAATTACTGTCGTCTGACTCGCAGTAGTCGTGGAACGTTACTGGTCAGACACGTGCTCTCAAGAATCGAGCTTTATCTACATCGTTACATCACATTGTTCTTTCCGCCTATTCGAACTTGCTATTTTATAACGCGTAATAGTACAATTTGCTATTGTATAACTTGTACTATTACGTAGTTGTATTGTGTATACTGTTGCTAGCGAAGTTAAACGAATATAACTGATGTTGAATAAGATCATTCTTGATTCCCTCTTTTCTATTTGAATAACATAACCATCGTGTATACCTGATCAACACGTGCTATTATTACTAACGTTATATTACAGATAATTGTATCTCTTGTCTGTAAAAATTTCAATTTTACGGTTCACTTCGCTAATATTCCCTAACTTATATCTTAAGGCGGTAGCAATTAGTTTAAGCAGGATTTATGACACGGACATGACGTCTCTGCTATTTTGCAGTTTACGTTTGTATACGTATCGTTGCCATGTACTATTTAAATTCTACAGCCAGGAAAATAAATAAATAAAAACGAACGAGATAGTCCAAGTTCCTTCTGGCACTGACGTATCGCAAACTTTCGAGTGTCGAATCTATGCACGCGGCCGGTGCATAGGGGCTTCATCTGGGGTTTTCCCTGACTCTAGTGGTTTCGTAGTAGTGTTTTCATTGCCAATAATTAAGAGGTTAAGTAATTTTTGGTATATGTTGATAAATTGGTATATCTTGCGAAAAGGAATGAAGAATGCAAGTTCGAGAGTCTACACGCAAATCATTCGCTAAATTATACTCATGTACGCGTTATTATCCAGTCCATTTGAAAGTCGCCAACAGTCGACTATTCGCGATACAACGATATAACTCGAGAACAAAATACACCAGAACGCGTGTTTATCTCACTGTTTTCACAGCTTTGTTTCGTTCGTACGTTGCTGAAACGTATCCCACATATTATAAAACACTGTGCACGAAAGCAGGATAAGGGAACTGACATCGACAAAAAGACAAAGAAACCTTCGTAACACCTCCATAAATGCGCTTACGAGTATTCCTCGTCAAAGATAGCAACATCACTCGTTTGTAGCCCATCCGTTATAACGTTACTGTAATTACATAAAACTTCGTTTAAAACGAACAACATCGTTCTACTTAAAAGAAGACGTAAAGCATAAAATGAACACGAAAGCGGAGCTTCATTAATTAACTTAGTCTTCAGTTCGTTGAAATTGGTTCGTCTATTAACGTCGGCGTTTTTAATAAACGAGCGTGTCGATCGAGAAAAATTCCGCTCGATAAAAATACTCGCAACAAACATTGCCCTTTCCCGTTTCCTTTTTTTTCTCCTTTTCTTTCTTTATCGATATTCCTCCGCTTTTTCCTCTTGGTACTTTTTATTCCGCTTCTCCTGTTCGACGAGTAATTATTCTCAGTGACGACAAACCACCCCTGTCCGGCAATTTCAGTCTCCCTTGGTGACGTTCTTGAAATCGCGGCCACTCGCTGATTTTTCTGCGCGATTTCCCGCGGGAGAAAAGCCGGTACGAAAGAATTCGCGGAAACAAAATCCTGTGAGGATACCGGCATGGAAATTTAGCTGTGAGCACGCCCTCGAAAAAAATCAAACTCGATTGATCCGATACCAACGCTTTGTGCCTTTTCATATCTCCGAGCCACGGCCCATTTTGGAGGGAAAAAGTTTTTATTGCAAGGTTTCCATTTCATTGCTGACAGTTAAGGCCAATAGTCAAAGAAATTTCATCGGTTAACTTCTAAAAGCTTTGCTGAGTATTGTAAAGTAAACAACTCGGACAAACGAAAAATAGAAAATTGGAAAATATTCGTTTGAAAAGATTTAAAAGATATGTAAAAATTTGCATAAAAAAATTCTGCGTCTGGTACGGTTTATCTTCGAGGAAAATATCGCGTGAGACGGTCTCGAGAGTATCGGAGTGCGATCTATCGACGCCACTAGGACGGAAATCCCCCGAGGGGTGAGCGCGAGCATACGATTGCCTTCGATTCTTCGTATTTTTACGTGCGTGCGTCGACGTCTCGGATCCGTTCTCGCGAAAAATTGCACGCAGAGAGAAACTTCTCAACGACTCGAGAGTGTTACGCTCAGTTTGGTCGTGATAAACGAGCGGGGACGACTCTTGGAAAATGTCTAAGCCCTTGTTGACTGTCTTCAACAGCCTGAGGGACGTTCTCGCGACGAGTGAAGCGAATGTGTGCTTTGTGTCTGGGCGCGGATCAAAGGAATCGAGGTTATCGGTATGTTTCCTTCGTTCTTTGATGTTATTACGGTAGTAAATGTTACGTATTGACGAATTATTTGACAAAGTACTGTTCGAATTATTCTTTGACAAAGCATTTATCTTGAGACTTTATCGTAACTTCGTTTGAACGTACATCAAAGAATATTTTATATTTAATACAGCGATATATTCGCGACGAAGATCCATTAAACACGATAGAGACGAAATCTTTGATAAGAATACTGACCATCGTTCAGCGTGACGAAAAAAAACAAGCCGTATCGTCGACCAATGGAATCGTTCGCATCCCGTCAGATCGGCGATAATATCGTCCAAGTTGTTACCAACTCTCGCCTTTCTCGATAAGACCCTTCACTTATCCCGACGAAAAATCTCCGGACCAGCAGAGGCAAAACTTCGACGAAACTGTCGTTCCCGTGGAAACACGTACGTGTGCCGGCTGGTAGACGAGGAAAACGTCGCATAAAAGCGACGACCAATCCCCATATGGAGGATGAACGGTCTGATAAGGCAGCTTGCTCTCGTTCCACGCACAAATCCGCACCCCTCTGCCCGTCTCCAAACTTGCCTGTAAATATTTGGAACGGAGAATCGAGGACCAGACCTTTCTTTTGTCGATTGGCAGATTCTATTTGCGACTGATTGTCGAAAATGGTTTAGATTGGGGAGTGATTCGAGGGCGAATGGTAGTTTTTGTAGAGTTAATTGGGATGAATTGTGTTTTATGAGGTTTCATGAGGTGAATAATTTATTCGTGTTGATTTATTATTCCATTATTCTTATTTTTATATTACGGTAGTATATTATTATAAATATTAATAATTTTATTTAGAATCTATTATTAAACATTTTGACAGATTTCTCGTCTATTATTCATCCTATGAGTTTCATAGTTCACGCACTACTCACTATAAATGGATTATGTAAATTTCGTGATTATGTATCTAATTTCTGATTACACGTATAACTATCGCATGTATATTTAAGCTTAAGAAATTGTCGTTGAACACGCCATATCTAAAAATTTATTAATTTAACGTGTATTTTATCTAGCTTTAATGTTGATACATTTGAAACATTACCCTAAACCTCTCGCCAAGTATCAAATTTCTTAAACAAATTTCAATCGCAACTCCAAAACCATAATCCTCGACTAAACTGTAACCTTGACTGTAATTATCGAACTACGATCTCAAGATCGAAGAGAACGAGCACCAAGTTGCACAATTATTTCCGTCTATCATCAAGTTTCGAAGTATCATCTCCAACTGCAATGAAGATATCATTGAGTAAGTCCGTTCTGGAGGATTTCGGTGCGGAAGTCGTAGCCTTATCGTCGCCAGTTTGTTTCGCGTTGGATGCGAAGATAGGACGGCGACTTTGCGGACATTTCCCAACGGAAACGGCTACGGGAACCCGAATGGCATAGCATCGAAATGGCGATGGCGATCGCGACGAGCTCACAGCCTTCGAGCAACTCCCACGCGATATGCTGGCCAAGCGCCTGCCAGCCATTTCTGTCAGACCGATCGCGGATATTTCAACGAAACAAATTCACCTCTATCCACGTCGTCGATTTTTCTCCGGTGGTGACGCAGGAAAATCACCACCTTTCGCCGATACAGGCTGAAAGCTCGCGATCAAATTTGTTCCTTGTCCCCGTTCTGGATTGGCTTCATTTTCAAACCGATCGATCCAGAGCTTTGCTTCGTGTGCTATAGACGACAGAATTGAAATTCTTCTCGAATTCGTGGCTTTCTTTGTTATTCTTTATTAGGGAACGTTGTGTCGTGATTATTTTAGACTTTATCCTTTCTTGTTCTATTTTCTTTCAACAAAAGAGATTCTTCTCTTTCTTTCGACGACAAGTGGATTTTAGAATATTGGTAGGAAAGAGGAATTTCGCTTTATTCGTTGTTCGTTTAAGGGGTGAAATATTGAGTGAAATAATAGCAGTTGCATATAAATATATTGATAATGTAAATGTAAGTGATAAAATTTTACAATTATGTAAAGCGTCAATGATTTTATTTAGGTACTGTGTTCTTCGCTTCATTTTTAAACTGGAATCATCCACGCGTATCTCTCTGGATATACGCATTTATTTACGCATTTAAATTTGTTTCGATTTCTAAGAGGACACGACCAGCCTCGTAGATTCGAATAGACTTCGCTTTAAATTTGAAAAATTAACCCTTTGTAGAATCGGAGATAAAGAAGAAATAGCGCGAAACGTTCTTTGGAATCGATTCACGGATAGGATAACGAGGTAAAGGGGCCAGTGAACCGACGTGGCAAATCTTCTCGCTTCGCTTCGTTATCCCCGGCTATTTTAATTCGCGCTTTTTGTTTCACCGTAGGATTCCAATTCTCCTTCGATCTCGTTACTTTAATTCGGTTCGCAGACGAAGAAAGAGGAAACGCGCGTTCCGGACACCGATCTTCCTGTTCGATCAATTAAGGAACAGCGGTCTGGGATCCCGAGATAACCAGGTTACTACCTCTCATCCGATCGATATTCGATTTATTCGCGAGCGCGTGACCTTCGTCGAAGTGTCCGAAGGAATTTATGGCCAGCTAACTACGTTTCGCTGCCTTTCCTGCTAACAGAATTATGGGAAACGAGCGTGAGGAAGATTAAGAACGATATTACGATTCATGGAAAAATTGATAAAATTTTTTTAGTTCCCGAAGCTCCACAATTTAGAGGAATTTATGGTGAACTAGCTGGCCAGAAAATGAAATATCAGAGGCGTGAATTAGTTTCAGGGCTTTCAACAGAGTACTCCAGTTGTAAGTTGTAGAATTTCGCGGTTATATCAAATTACAATGTGACCATGTCTCGATATTTATGTTTGACGTTTAATATGTTACGTAAACGATTGAATTTTAAAAGCAGCGAAATGAAACCCGTAGAATTCACAGTCGATAGGTAATGCACACTGTTTGGTGGGATCAAGAAGATGGATTCTATGAACCATTGTAACTGCACGAAGGTGTTACGGGGAATCGTTATCGACGTCAACTACGTACAGCTTGAAACGTACTCTAGACCAGGAACGTCCACAAATATCAAATAAACGACACAAAGTCATTCTCTTGCATGACAATGCACGACGTTGCAATAACCGTGAAGCAAACGTTGTTGGAGCTCGAATGGGAAGTCCTTTCCCACTCTGCGTATTCTCCAGACTCCGGTTCCATTGGACTACCACCTTCGCCGGTCAATGCAGCACGTACTGGAAGGCACACACTTCTCAAATATCGGAGAAGTGCAAAAATTCACCGATGAATGGATCAATTCGAAAAATAAATCGTTCTATCGTCGCGACATCCATCTCTTGCCAGAAAAATAGGAAAAAGTTGTAGAAGACGAAGGAAGATATTTTGATTAATGTAACTCCTTTGATTCTCTTGGAATAAATGTATTTTTAGTCAAAAATATCTGTGAAAATTAATTCGCAATTTTAATATAAAAGAATCTTTACATTTTCCAAAAAAAAGCAACACCTCGCAGAAAAATAAATAAAAATACCGTGTCCACGACAACGTTCGATAGTTTACGCACTTTATAAAAGCACTAAAAGTATACAGTAACCACCGCGGAAGTATAAGAAAATATTATGCTAAAAAATAAAAAAAATCTTCCCAGTTTCTACATGTAAAAACCATCGAATGAAAAATTTTCCACTGATATAAAGAATGAAATCTCGCGAGAGATTGCAAGATCGGATTCACTGAACCGTCCGATACAACGCCTGTAAAAGTAGCGACGTTAATTAAAACTTCGCAACGGGTACTCTGGTTGGTTCTCTTTGCCACGGAGCGAACGTCGTTGTGTTTTTCAACGTGGAATCGACGTCTTGTCTTCGACGAGGGTCTGCTTGCAACGTGGCAGACTTGTCGTAGCGGCGACGAGTACACGGAATCGCGGGAACGTCGTTAGGCTGTTTGTTTCGTTCGCACGTACTCGTGACGACGTGTCTTCGTGACACAGGCTTAATTAAACATGCGACGCGACGTCCAATCAGCGGGTTAGGTTGCTCGTCCGCCTTGGGAAATTCGAGATAATTGAGTCGACAGATGGAAAATAAATAAAGACACTTTACTCGGACGTTTCGCTGCATTTCTGCCCGCATTTTCTTCGAGTTTTGTAAAAAACAAGACAGCACGGTCTTTGGTGAATGTTTTTGCAATTATATAATTATTTTTCCAGAACTCTTCTTCGCATTTTTCTGTGCTTTTTCTGTTCGAGATTGTGTTTGGTGCCTGTCAGCGAACGTTGAACGTAGTGTGTTTCTTTAGAACGTAACTTGACTAAAAAGGAACAAATTTAATTAAATTAAGCAGGAAATTCATAAAATGGTTGTACTATAAATCCATGTTCTTGAATGAGATATTTCTTCAATTAGCATTACCTCGATTTCCTCTTTCTCCGATTTTTACATTCTATGCCATTGTGCATCTTATACTTACAAGATGCCAATTTATTAATAATTAGACCGAAGTACTTCTACACAAAAGAAAACTGAAATGTTTGCATCTGATCGATTACATTAAATAAGGACAACTCGTTGCTATATTATAGAAAAATTTCCCCATATTATATTCGCTAGATTTGAATGTTATATAACATTATATATGTGCTTCATTAAGGAGAATATATTCTAGGATACTCAATACAAAGACCAAGATTCCAGCACAGTATTTATTCAAATCTGCAGTCTAAGAACTTCAAAGGTACGTCGTCTCCCAGAGTACCTAATCAAGAAGCAAACCTAATTTATGTCATCCTCACCGGGTCGCGTCCCAAAGGAACAAATCGATGTTCCAATCCCTCACGCATTCGATTCAATTTAGATTATGACAAGAGACCCTTCAAACGCTAATTCAAATTCTCGAATCTTATACAATTTACTATTGTCGTACCTCGAAGCTACCACTCGTATTCGCAATTATTTATTTTAAATTATAAATTAACTCAAAGCTAACGTAACGCTAATTCGGATTTATTCGTACGAACTCGAGTTAACTTACGATCGTCGTATGCCAAAGGTCACCACCACTCGCTTCCGCAATAATTAAAACCTCGAAACCGTCACTCTGATTCCTTGGTCGAACAATTAATTGCGTTCGAAAATCCTGTGCGTTTTCCTTTCAGTAACTCGGCCAGTTACCGCGTTGTCCGCTAATGAAGCGCAGAGTTCCGGCGGGCGAGGGGAGAAGGGGAGGTAAGGACACCGAGAACGTTGCTCGGTTTCCGAGTCTCGTTTCTCGATGGAGAACTTAATCAAAATACGAGCGGCTAATTATGTCTGCTCTCCTTACGAGAGACTGCAAACTCGAGTGAGACGTGGAAACATCGACGAGGAGCTTGAGAACAAGCTGAAAGCGTGGATTGAACGAACGTAGAGAAACGTAAGGGGAGAGATAGGGGCAAAGAGGGACGGAGATGGGAAGCAAATTAGGGGTGTGGAACGGAGAAAGACGTTGCAAGGATGGAGGAGAAGGAGAAGGTGTAATTGGAACCGCGGACGCGGAAGAAGCTTCGTTTTCGCTTCGTTCCTCCCGGCACAGGGTTTCGACGGGTTCTGGGCCTCGAAATTAAGAGAACTCACCTTAATGCTCGACCCAAGCAACAACCGTGTCGAACGTTTTAACTACGTGCAAACACGTGAAACTGGAGGCTGACTGAAACAGAGAACTGGAACGAGCTATCGAAACAAATTAATCGTATCAGAGAGAAACTCGATTTCTGTCGGAGTGGTTGACTTTTGCGGTACGTGCACGATTAGGCAGGATCTTTTTGAACTGGATTTTGGTCAAACCGGTGATTTTTAATGCACCAATTTCGACGTGTGCCTCGAGTGGCATGGTTCGTTGCTCAAAGTCTCGTCGATGAAACGTAAACGGGTCAGAAGCTGTGGCTTGGTTTGCTCTCGGTACGCGAAGCATGGAAAAACTTGTACAACGGTAGAGGTGTAATGGTCGTTGGAATGTGAATCAAAGTGACGGAACGAAGGCATCAAAAGTAATGGTTCCACTTGTATTTCGTCCACGAGCTATTGTGGTTGCAGCGATACGGATTTTGTCAGTTAATGTATCGCTAATTTTATTTCCCTTAGTTTTTATTTTTGAATTTTTCATTGTGTAATAATCGGGCAGATTAAATGTAAATTTATGTTCATAAATATTAGGTGTATCTTCAGCAGGTGTATTTTCAGAAGCGTGTGTTTACACATCCGCGAGTACTAGAACACTCGCTCAATTTCTGGTCATTTTAACTTTGCAATTATACTTCTCCTAATATCACGGAACAATGTCGAGAAACGTTCGATCTACACGTAGTTAATCAACACGAAAGAAACTCGATTAACGATTAACGGTGTGTTTTCGGTGGCTATGGTAGACAGAACGACAAACGACGTGGGTCCAATGAAATTGCCGCTCGAATTCAAGGCTAAATTAATCAGCAATTATCGAGATCCACGTTTCAGTAGCACGAGCGCCGTAGTTGCCCCGGTTAATTAGCCAGCGATGCCTCGCTATCAGCGTACGAGAAACTCTGGTCGGCAATTATAGCCGTGTCTCGAGATCCCTCGAGTGACCTGTTTTCCTGATGCACACGTTGCATCGAATCCGCTTCGATGTCAATGGATTTTGGGAACTGTGCTCTGATCGATTGCAAGTGGAAACCTGCCACAGGCCTCGGAAATAATTAAACTTGATACGAACCTGTTGCTGGATGAAAATATTATCGCTCACAACCAACGACTAAGTCGTACAAGAAGAAAGATTATGTTCATTCGCATACAGAGTATATATCAATTAGGTAGAATTAAAAAAAATCTGTTTCTATCTTCGATACAAGTATAGAAACCGTCCTAACAATTTCAATGAACAGAGGTATAAATTATTGTAGGACCTTTACTACAATTAGTTTATTTACAATGGATTAAACACATGTTGGTTAAACAGAAAACGATGGTTATTCAACATGAACTAATCACAATAACGTATTATAATTAAGACAACTAGGTAGTTAATTTGCAACTCTTGTCACCACGGATCCAACGCTCTCTCTCACGCGGACCACACTCTCTCAACAACGCTAACAACACTATCTCCCTGACTTCTCGATTCACAGTCTCTGGTTTCTCAACTCACACTGACTGTTAATTCGTTTTTGTCCCTTAACAACCCCTTGTCTTTTGTCTTAGCCCCACGTCTATTGTCTTAGCCCCACCACGTACATGTTCCGCAACCGCTTGTTTATAATTCGCTCGATATCTCTTAGGCCTTTCGTCCACGATACCACATTATCCAGCATCCTTTCTCTTTGCATGGAATTTTCGCCCCTAAAAGAAATTAAATTTCCAACCTTACGTTATACTGTTTAAAAAGTCTGAGTTGCCAGCGATTTTACAATTTCCTAATCTAGTTCCTAAAATAAAATCTCCGTTTCACGCGATCTTATCAAAACCAATTACAGTATCCGAGCCCTAAAACCCCTTCCCCACAGAGGTATATATACACAACCCTAATTCCCATTCCCCAGCTAGTAGAAACCCCCGAAATTAAATCTCCTTCTCGTTTCTTCCACCAAAGCACGCTCTATTAGCCAGCCAGACCAGCCAATACGTACGCAAACAATCGTTCGAGTTGGCCGTCTCTCGACGAACTTCCGACTTAGTCAAACTTCCAAGTGACGGGAACAATGCCAGACTGAGAGTTTCGTTCCTCGAAGCGAACAGGACATCCAGATGCACGCGAGATGAGAGGCTCTGGAACGATCGCGGAAGCGAGTCGCGAAACAAATTGCGAGATGAAGGGAATCGATGTTGGTGGCGATTGATTAGCTTGTACTCGTGGAATCAATAGCTCGTACACCCCGTAGGTACCGAAAGGAAGAAATCGGTCGTCGAGATCTTCCAAAGTTCTTAAGGAGATTGTCGAAGAGACTAATCGGATTTTTCGAGCCCAACGTCGAGCGAAGCAGATTTAATGTATCGCAGGCTCTAAGAGGGTAGCTTGTATTTCTCGGTGGCGGGAAATAATCGCAGACCGTAAATTAAATTGTAATGCGAGAAGCAGTGGCGTGATGAAACTGATCTATTCGTAGGTTTATATGGAAGTTTCGTGGGTTTGTAACTACTGTTAACTGATAGATTCATGGATATTTTGCAGGTGCATTTTTGGATTTGAATGATTTTCTTCTAAGCATATAGAGTTAAAGACATAGTGACTATAACTGCATAGTCAGTGAAAAGTTTCGTGAGCAAGTAACGTAAGAGAAAGAACGTCGAGCAATCTACAAAGTGGGTCGTACGTAGAAATGTCGGTCTGTGATCAGCCTAACGCCAAAGAATCTCGTATCTACGAACTCTAGAACACGCGCAATCTCGTTAAATATTTCTCAGAATCTCTTTCTTCAAATAAAAGAACAAAGAAACGATTATTGAGAAATCAACATATAACAGATAGTAAGCAGAACAGTTCGTCTATGATCGGACCTCCGCTACAGAATTTCGTATCTACGAATTCAATACTCAGCTCAACTGATATTTCTTCAAGGAACACATACACAACGCATCTGCGCGAATTGCTCTGAATCTACGTTTCGACGGTTGAACCGATTTGCAAATTGAAAAATCGAATTATCTCGAAACAGCGAGCGGAATCGCTCGGTAATCGCATCGTCGTTAATTCGTCCCCGGGCAACTTTAACCGAGGCGTCTTTCGCGGCAACAAAAGAAAGGTAGATCAGAGGACGAGAAAGACGGGTAAAAGATCAGCGGAAAGAAATAAAGGAGGTGGCTAGATACCATGCTGCGCCTTATAAAAATGCAATATCTACGGGCGGTGACCGCGCGAAATGCTTCAACCCCTCTTTTCAAACATCCACGCCGCGAAGCTTCATCTTTTTGTCTCTTCTTAATTCTATCTCTTCCCCTTTGTGTTCTCTCCTTCTGCTTAAAACCATCCCTGCTACCATCACATGCCATTTATTCTTCTACCATATACCGTCTTCTTTGTTCCTTAAAGCAATCCTGTTCCTTTTCCCCCCGTCCTTCTCCTCTTTCTTTTCTTTTTCGTTGCCGTAGCTTTATCCTAACGTCCACCCACGGTGTCCGTGACCTTTTTTCTTCCCTCTGAAACCCGATTTCCACTCGTCATCCCCACCACTGTGCTTGCTCTGCGCCAAGCTAATGGCGAAATTATGATCAAGCCAAGTTCTTTTCAATGGGACGACGTAATTACCGCGCCGGTTGTTCCCGGATACCGGCGTCTAGCTGCATTATTCAGCAGCCGCGTGTAAGCGCGAAAGCTTGGACCAAGCCTCGCCAAGGGGAACGACCATTTAATCGAGAATACAGCGCGATTACTTGCACGCCCCCTTTCACGAATTTCTGTCGGTTAGACCGGTCTTTTTGCAAATCAGTTTGGTGGAGGTGACGATTGTTTTGTACTTGGAGCATGTCGAATTAATTGCGGTTTGTCAGAAGTTTTGTAAGGGTTCCTGTTATCGATGCCGATAGTGTGTATATATTATGCGTATATTTTTGAAATCTGAATAATTTTCTATAAATGATTCCTATGAAAGGAACAAGTGAAAGCTTCATTCTCATTTTACATTTTACAAGCTTACGTAGTTTTCCATATACGTAGCTTCCATTTTATTTAATCGTGTTTCAGTTGTCAACTGTTCCTAGCGATAAGTATATCCGACAACCTGTTATTTTTCAACGATTTAAAAGATAATTTTCACAACACCTAGAATTCCACATTAAGATATATGAATAATGAATTTCAAGACTCCACTGTATAAAAGAAATCTTGTTTTCCTTTTCATTTTCAAATCATATTTAAATGATAATTTTCACCATTGCTCGAGTTCTAAATTAAAATTCGCGAATAACAAATTCCGAGTTTCCATTGCATACATCAAATCCTGTTTTTCTTTCATTTTTAAATCAAATTTAAATGATTCCCAGCGGAATATCCATTACCCTACGAATTCGAGATTGAAATACGTGAATAACAGATCTCGTAAGTTTCCAATTGAATAAAGAAAACCTCGTCTTTTGCCTTGTATCGTAACAAGAAAACACGTTCGAAAGTCGTGCGTCGATACGCCAAATCGTTTACAGAGATGCTGTTTCCTTACACTTTTACTACGCCTGTAAACGTTTTTACTTCCGAATCAATAGCATCCTTCGATCACCCTGACGAAACATCGACCGTTCGAACTGGATTTACTTTGAATAGCCGCTTCGGCCAGAATGAAACATTCCGCGAGGATTTAATTGAAGTCGCTATTCACCGCCCGCCCCATTCGCTTCCTTTCCACTGTACTAGCTTCTTTCCGCTGTTTGTTAATTTGCTGGCTGAACAAACTGCGCACTGATTCGATTCACACAGCCAAAGGTATACAAATTCGTAAAAGATTTCGAAATAGCTTTCGAGCTTTTGTTCATTTACGAGAAATCTGCATTTAAACATAGAAAAAAAGAAAGAAACGATCCCTTTGAAAATTCTTTAGTAGCGGATCATTTACTTTTTTACATCGAGAAATTGTAAAATCAATGCTTTTTTTTGCTATTTCGTTGTCTTTCTACATACGCGTACATATTTATTGGGTTGGCAACTAAGTGATTGCGGATTTTGTCATTAGGTGGTATTGACAAAATCCGCAATCACTTAGTTACCAACCCAATAATATTTCCGATATGCCTGTAAAGCGCGTAAATCGATTCGCCGAGTTCTTAAATCGAACTGAAATTATGCATGTGTATCATATATATATATATATCGTATTTGCGCGTACCGTGATTTTCCAATAAAGCGTTTTGTTACAAAAATCCGGAATCCAGAAAGAAAATCACTCGTCTTTTATTTGCAAACGTTTGTAGAGAATCTATCTACTATCTCGATATATCCCATTACAATTTATTACTAAACATCGGTGCAAATCTCGTCTATTGAAAAGGATGAAATCGGAAGCTCGATAGTTTCACAAAGAGAACGACGTCAGATATAGGAAGTTGTTCACGATGGATCCCGTAGAATTTTATGGGAAACTCCAGGAGGATCAAGCGATACTAAACGACGATTCCTGCTCGCGAATGTTTTACGTATTCACGATTGGTGGTGAAAGAAAGAGCGTATCGCCTTCAGAACGTTTATTATTTCCCCGTCTGTCTGCTATTTCTACAGAGCGAATCTATTGAAAGTAAATGTTGAATAAGAATCAACAGTATTACATCGGGTCTGTCGTGATTCCGATATTTCTCTCTCTCTCTCTCTCTCTCTCTCTCTCGATCCCGTGAGACGCGAATCGATGTCTAAGAACCGGCAAAAGGGTATTTGAGAGAAGAAGAGAACGATTGGATGCGCGATTGGAAGGATCTCTCGATTGGCAAGCTGCTCTTTTATATCACGATACGAGCAACTTGATATTTAATGGAAGAATGTCGAGTCTATTCGATTACAAGTATTTTTCAAGCTTATTAAATATGCAAAGAGGGATTAGCGAGAATCGAATGGATCTTCTTGGGTTTCTTGTGCGGGAAAGACCTACTTCTACATTTACGTTACGGTAATAAATACATTTACATTAATCTTCGTGATCTGTGATTATTCGAGTCGCTGGTTATTTTTACAATTATACAATATTTTTAATACACCGATACGGACGAATACAAATGAACGAATAAGAAGGAATCGACAAGGATTAGTTGTGGTTTGACTAGATCTTCCGAATCTTTAAATGTAAGGACGTATCGGAGAAATGATATTACGATACGAAAAATCTAATATTCAATGGAAAAGTATTAACGTCACCGAATCGCTAGCTTTTAAGATTATTAAATATGTCTGCAAAATTTAAATAAATTTATACACGGGTAAGGTTTGGTAAGGGTTGGCTTAGATTTGGTTAAATCCTTTGTTGGTCGTATTCTGCATATTTTATAGAAAAGTATCGAAGCTGTTCGATCCAGATAATTTTTAACCTCGTGAAATGTTCAAACAAGGTTTGCTACGTAAAAGCTGATCTATGATTGGATTTGTGTATTAACTCTTAAACTGAAAAGTAATCTTGAAAGTTAAATTTTTATGAAAAAGTACTAGAACTGTTCAAATACAGATAATTTTGAAACTCGAAAAAAAAAAGATTAGGTAGTATTAAACCACTTGAAATAGACGTATAAAAAGAGATCACAGTTGGTTGAAAATTAAGTAGGTCTTCCTCAAAGTGGCAGGAAATTTCGTAAAACGTTATTTGGGGAATAAAGTGTCAGTCACGCTAGAGGCACATCGAATTTTTATGAAGTGGAATTTTATGGATACTAAAGATTCCTCATTATGGTAAAGTGTGATTCAACTACATCTGGTTTACGGTCCATCCTCCAATCACGACTCTACATCTGATTAGATTCATCGAGCACTTATCATAATTGTAGAAACTATAGAAACTCCTTAAGACGTACAGAAATTTTACATCTCCATTCTCTAAACACTGAAACCTTTTTGTGGAATTTTTAAAACTTTCGAAAATACAAATTCAATCACGCCTCTACCCTTTAAACGTATCATCCCTTTAGTTTCGCAATTAATCAAATTACAATTTAATTCTCCATCGCGATACCTTTTTGCGACTTGCAAGAATATAATCAACTTTTTTCAACAATAAATGCAATTTCCCTTCCAAGGTAAAAGCGTTTCGTTTCTGAAAGGGTTAACCATCCTCGTAGTATAAAAAAGAGAGCTAAAAGTCGTAAAAATCATAAAAACGGAAAAAAATACGCTACTAAAGGGGAACGAAATCCACTCGAAGCTCTAATTGCTAAACGCAACGGCGAAACCACGACAAAACGATAGACCATTCGGCTGGTAACGTTCAGCCAACTCTTTGCAACTGCAATCGAGGTAGCAACGTTAACAATTAACCCTTCGCCGACTCTCCAATAACGATTAATATTCCCCGGACACGGGGCTCGCGATTCTAGGAATTTCACAGCGATAATGAGAGCGACCCCAATCCCCTTTCAATCCCCATCTCTGGACCAATTCAGCCAGGTACCGATCGGGAAACGCGGTGGAAAGTTCATCGCGTGTGCCAGCCAGTAATTTACAATTACGGGAAAATTCGCGTGATCCAAGCTTGCCTCGGTTGAACGCGTCGAGTTTGTTAACGCAGTTAACTCCCAGTTAACTAGCAGCTCTATTGGTCCGTACTTGTTTATTCGTCCTCGCAGCGTGTTAATTAACGCGACTCTCTACCAGCTTGGAAGAAACACGCCATATCTACGCTTGCTCGAACCTATTCCGTGCCTATTCCGCTCCGACGACCATCATGGATTGTCGTCTCGAGGCAGACAATGTAAATAATCCTTGATTCGATTTCAATCTCCACGCTGTCGGATTATTAAGTTGATGTTTCACTAACGATAATAAATTGTAATTAACAGCGGCATCTTCCCCTTCAAATTGATACTCCAGAGATCGCACTACAAAGAAATTCTAATTAACAATTCTTACAACAACAAAAAAGATCTTCGCAGCGATAAACATAATCGAAATCTTAAAGCACGAATGTTTATACATTAAACAAATAAAATAAAGTCTACGACATACCGTCAGATAGACGGAAGAGACGGAAACCTGGTTGATCGGCAATACGGGCCAGACAGCGAGGAATTTGTGAATCCAATTTGACGGGCTCGGGATTTCCGGGGCACGCAACGACATTGGAGACGCTGATTCCTAAAGCAATTATCATCCGGTCGGTGGAAGGTTCGAATGAATGGCGTGGAGACCGGTCCACTAGCGATAACCGGATTTCTCCCGTGGGACGCTTCAAAACTGTCGCACCCCTTCTTTTGGCCAGCTGAGATCTTGTTGAGTAGATACACGTATACACACGCTGCACGTATACACGTACAGAGAACAGAGGAACTTGAAGAAAATAAAAAGAGGAACTGGATGGAACGGGAATAAAGTTCGTAAGAACGGAAACTCTGGGGAACTTGTTCTAAACTACGACACGTGACGCGGAGGAATTAAAGAGGCGCTGAAAGTTGAGAATCAAGAACCCACGATGGCGTGTCATTGATTTTTACCGATCTTACGGGATTTTCAAATTGTCCGCTCTAGGTCTTCCTTTATTAATTTAACGTGTCTGAATTATTAGAGCCAACCATAATCCAACGAAGAATTTAACGAAACGAAACATTCGAGAAAAAAGAAACGGAGCTTTTTCTCTTTCGTTCGACGTAGCTTTTAATTCAGAATGATCGGCTAGAATTGAAACATGGAAATAAACAAATTATTCTGTAATTTGCTCGGAAATGTTTAACGTTTGCAAATTATTTGGACGCTGACGCGCACAATTTGTCCCGATGCCATTTTTAAGCGAACCAATTTGGACAATTCCATTGGAACGTGTAAACATTCAGCTTTGAACTTCGCTGGGCCGATTTTGTTAAGTAAACCACATTGTTTGACCACAGTGAACCATGTAAATTCACCTTTAATGGAGGAGAATAATTAAGCGAATGGTAAACGCATTTCGTCGTAATAATAGTCGCGTCGCTTCGATTTCCAATTTTTCATCTTTCTTTTTTACCTGCATTTTCCCCCTTCCAGTACCTTTTCTATCGTAAGAGTGATTCCATTGAAATATACGAGAGAGTTGGTTCCGAAAAAGGATCGACGAAGTCTGTATTTAAGAATCGAGGCTGGTTTACTATAACTACGATATCGAACGATATCGAGTGGTGCAAGAATATGCAATTGTCTGATACGGAATTAACGAAGCTACTAGCACGGAAGAAAAATGCATCTATCCTCTGCTTCTGTCGAAAATGACAACGTGAGTTCGCGCTCGCCATCTATATGCAGATGCGCTAGTTACGATAAATAGTAACTAGAAGATAGTTCTTGATACAATCGATAGGTTTAAGATGTTCTTTTGTTTTTATCCCTAGGCCATGTAAGAAAGTGCAATAAAGGCTTTTCGGCTCAGAACGGTGCTATATATATATATATAGCTATTGTGATCCTACCTCTGAATATAGAAATAACAACAACTTCGTTGATTAATTTGTGACAAGTAAACTACAGATGCTTATGCAAAGTAACATTCTCCGAACTTAACTACAAAAATACGATCTAAATAGAGGATTGTTTCATCGATCAAATATTACAACCTATAATACGTCTAAGACATTAGGTTGTCCGAAAAGTTTCTTTCGTTTCATAAAGTGATAATAGATGAACAACAATTTCTGTTTTATATTATTTTATTGAATTATGTGTGATCCATTTCGATTTATTTCTAATATCATATTCGTGTATAAACGAAAGAAACTTTTCGGACAACCTAATATACTATAGAAAATATTTAAATCAATGAATATCTATAGAAGAATGCCAATTTGGATAAATAATTTTATTATAGAATACCGAAGTAACTCGTAAATTTTTATAGTAAAAGAAATAAAGGAATATTCGGCACCGTAAAATAAACGCGACAATTTCAAGCCAATTCTCATAAAGTAAATCCCCAATTTACCTCTATTAAATTAACTCGACAGAATAAGCCGAACAAACCCACTCTAGCCAGCCAGTCTCTGAATTATCGGAAATAATTAATACCAGTATCCGTGGGAATAGTTTGGAACCGGATGCACAGACATCGAATAGTCCTATATTTAGAACTGCATCGTATCGACGCCACATTGTCTCGCGTAAAACGAGAGACTTCGAGACGAGCGTAGCAGCTGTAGCAACGCAATTACTGATGTTGCGTGTAATTAGACGATCAGCCGAATCGTCGGTGTCACGATCGAAACAAGAAACTGCAACGGAACGCTCGAATGTAACCCAACTGTTATCCAACTCGCCTGTCTTCTTCGTACCGCGATAGCTTTGTATTAAGCTTCATGTTTATTGACAATTATATGATGTGTACGTTAAAAGCTTTTAATCGTCACTCTCGCAGTGCTTAAGATCAAAAGAAAGTTACTAAACAAAGCAAGAAAGTATAAGAAGTGCGAACCGAGATTAAAGGATAACAATTTGAAAAATAGTGGAAGAACGGAACAGAGTAAAAGAAACCTTAAAAAAAACGAGAATTTTCAGCGAAATAGTAATTTAAATTAATTCGATTTCCCGAAGTGTACTACGGCTTATAATTAAAATCGGAGTCACGTTAAACGCTTGTTAAGTTAAAAAAAATCGTATTAGACATCTCGGCCAGTAATTTGCGAAACAACGTCAGAAGTTTCCCAGATTTCCCAGCTTGTTTTCCAACCTGGAGAAAAATCCTCGCCATTCGTATCGATTGTACATTAAGCCGTCCGGTCTTGGACGATGGAAACGTAGTTTACGCGGCAATAAAGCAAGTTGTACGAAGGAGAGACAGATTCGGAAGTGCGGTCATGATTAATGTAGCATACTTTTTTCTTAATCAGCCACACGCGGCTTGCATTCGGTCATGTTTTATTGTTTTAACTTAATACTCGCCAAACAGGACGACTAAACACGATGGAATGGACACTTTTTATCGGTTGAAAGTATATCGTTCGAGCGAATAAGGATTTGCTGGAAACTTATGAATTGTGTAGAAATAGAACTTTCGAATTAGTAATCGCGTAATAATAATGTAAAGTTACATAGATCGATAATCCCGAGGAAAATAAGCCACTCGAGAATTCTATGAATTATCAAACACGTTGTGGTTTCAAAGTACGCAAACACAAATTTATCGTTTAAAAATATTCTATGACAAAAAAAAAAAAAAAGAGAGAAGAAAACACTTGGAGCCATCAAAATCAACGTCTCCATAGATTCAGCCCGAATTTCCATAGAAGACTAAGGAAGGCAAACATCGAAGCGATAACCGTTCGAAATTTGACTTTCCACGAGTCGAATTCAGTTATCCAGGTCGGAGACCAATAACCGTAGGGAATTTCATTTTTCTCTGGGCGAGGGTCGAACGATCGGCATTCAAAGGCCAATAACCAGAGAGGCCGGGGAATTCTAACTTTTCTCTCGCAACTCGTCCGAACGATGTGTCTCAGTTTGTATCCGGTTCGCGGTCGCAGCATCTCGAAGTCACGGCAAGCTACTCAATTATCCACGAATGGATTATACCGGTTTCTGGATTAAACTTGAAACTTTAAGAGGCCGGCCACTTCTAATAGTAATAAAGCATGGCGCTCTCTTGTCAGGGATTTTCGGATTATCCGCCAGCCTCGGATTATCCATTCCACTTCTTATCGTTGGATTATCGATAATCGAAGCGGCATTGTATCGCCCGCGATGCAAGCACCGATACACACGCGATAGTCTTCATTGCCACGACGACTATTTCGATTTCCGACCACAAATCCGCTGCACCTCGAATTTTTCATTCTTCGATTACGTGATTTCCAGTCTTCTACAAAGTTACTGTATTTTCAACCAATCGCGGGGAGACGCAATCGCGAGGAAACACGTCAACGGGAGTCGTAAATTCTCGTTACGATTATAATAATCGACGCCGCGAATAGATCGATCGCCTGATTTCCGTTGAGATAATAGGGGTGATTGAGGTGGTATAACGCTGCGATTAACAAGGTTATAGAATTTATATTGCCAACAACTTTGTAAAGATAATTACACTGATGCATATGTATAAGTTAAGTAAGTGATTGATTTAAGGATAGAAACCCGGTAACGACATGTTGACTATTCTAACGATGAAGAATAAGTAAACTTCAGTGACGATTCTGTGTCGGAGGAAAGCTGATGATGGGTGTGTCTAGCGCACGGGACCATCGGATTTGTTGATGACAATTTTGGTTAGGAAAGTGAGGGCGGCAGACATTGCTTCTGATTGGATAATAAGAAGGTTGGTGGACTAGGAAGGGTCTTAACCGCCCTCGATAGAAAGTTGCTAGTGGGAAGCATTATACGTGAGAAAAACTAACTTACCCGTGTCAAGCCGTAGTAGACAATAATCTTTAGAGAACGATTTAGAAAAAAGATATTTGTTCGGTCTAAAGGACCTTAGCTAGAAAATTCCTGAAATTTATGATGGGTCCTTAAGACTATTGAGGGTACGCAGTAAGGATGAGCGGATATCTGGTGCTCTTCTGGCCCGATGTGTGTGGTCTGGTCTAGGTAGAGTGTCGCCCGACGTAACAGTTACAGTGTACTTGTTACGACCGTTCGCGGAGAGACGCGGTCGCGAGGAAAACGCGTCAGCGAGAGGCGTAAATTCTCGCTACGATTCAGTGAATCGACGCCGCGAAGTAGTCGTTCCCCTGTTTCGGTTAAGATAACAGAGGTGGTTAAATGAATATGACACAGTAGAGTAAGTTATATTTCACCGTTTATTCCAACAACTTATAACGAAGGCAGTTACGCTGGTGCGTATGTACGAGATGAGTGAGTGACTGATCTGCGGGTGTGTATACCCGGTGGAAGGATGTTGACCGTTCGAAGGATGTAAAATCAGTACTGTCTTGGGAGACGATGCTGTCTCGGAGGAAACCTAAGGATGGGTGTGTATAGCGCACGGGACCATCGGATTTGTTGGTGCCGATGTTAGTTAAGAGAGTGAGGGAAATAGGCTTCGTTGTTAATTGGTTAAACGAAGGGTCTTAACCGCCCTCGAGAGAAAGTGGTTAGTGGGAGGAAAGTTGCAGCGTACGTGAGAAAAACTAACTTTCCCTTATCCAGCCGTGGTAGACAATAGTCTTTAGAAATTCTTCGGAAATAGACGTTTGTTTGGTTTGAAGGACCTTTACTAGGAAATCTATGAGATTTATGGAAGGTACTTGAGGCTATTGAGGGTACGCAGTGAATATCCGAAGACATCTGGTTGCCATCTCGCCCGCGGTGTGTGGCCTGGGCTAGGTAGAGTGTTACGCGACGTAACAGTACTCATTGATAATTGTTGAATATTTTGGATCGTTAGGGGCATCATTAGATTTACAGATATTTTGGGAGTTACAAAATTCAATGGTAATCTTCGGATACTTTCGATTATCGCGTTTCGTGAGAAATCGTTGCAGTTTGTAGGTTTCTTCGATGTCATGGTAGAACTCTTTGACGATTATTACGCGTCTTCGTCTACTTTGTTTCGGTCTTCCCATCTATGGGTAATCATTTAAATAGGAAACGTGTCTTCGTTCCTGCGTTATCGTGATTATAACGTTCAGCGGCGCGACGTTCGTTCATCCAGTTGAGAATGTCAGAAACAGACGAAACCATCCTCTTCCTTCCGCTCAACCAGCCCTCGGACATTTCGTCAACGGGAGGGAAAATGGCATCCGGGTTAATTCACGTTCCTTTGCCAGTGATGTAGCTAGTGGTACGATCCCTGTGCGGTCAGTCAAGATGCATATTCGGACGCGCGTGTTTCGGTGATGCATTATGCGTCGTTCCCGTGACGCCTGGTCGACGAGGGAATTTGCGGCCGCCATGGTGGCTGTTTGCATCCGGGAGAATTGCGGTCCACTTCCGCCCGATTTATGTAACCGAATAACACCCTGTTTTCAGTCATCTTTCGCTCCGATTATCGCTGCCCGATGCGAGCCAATACAATTTCGTTTTACGCTATTGATCGGAAGCTTGGAATCGTTGCTAGCGAATCACACTAGCGCTACGAAGTTCAAGAGTCCGAGAACAATTTCATTATTTTAGCAATTTTTGTTCGTTTGAATGATTTAAAATACTTCCTCTTCAAATAATTTTCTTTTACATTAAAAGATCATGACTGTTAAAGAAAGGTAGATATTTGACAATTGAACGGATCTACACTTTGCAGATTTAAAATAGTTGCACGTGCACTTTGAAAACCTCGAAGCAAATATTGCACATCCCACTAACCGCATTTGCCAATAGAATCGATTTCCAAGTAGTTGGTTCCAAGGCATTCTTTTCAGTATTCTTCGACGACTAACACGTAAACCCGTGGAAAGGAAACGGAAGAGCTTTAACCGACCGAATTTCAGCCAGTCCACACAGAAAATTCCATCTCCTAAACGACACAATGCCTTCCGATCGCGAGTTTCGTATCATCCGGCACATTCCAACGAAGCGTCGTTCAGAAACGGCGTCGTCTGTAAACTCCACCAGGGAAACGCGTATTCGTGGGCGGGAATGAGCGCGGAAAAGCGACGATCGAACGAGTTTTACGCGCCAGACGTTTAAATCCATTTCTTTGCAGATCTCCTTGGTGGTTTCGTGAAACCACAGACTACCAAGAAACCCTGGACAAAGGAATATCTTTCTTGTTGAATTTGCGGAAAAAAGATGTTTGGATACGAACCCTCCCAACCAACGAAATACGAAAAAAAAAAAACAAGAAAAACACACACAGCTTTTTCCACCCTTAGGAAATGTCTTCGTCTACAGAGTAAAGTCAATTTAATCTTCCATAAAATATTTTAATTTTCGAGCGAAATTACTTTGAACGCTTCGCGAAACTCTATCGATGACACGTAACGAAGGTTTGCTTCTTCTGAGCAATTCGCTGACAGCTTCCACGTTGATAGAATATACTGCAAGGCAGACCGCACGCGACAGATTAGTTTTTATGATGACGTGGACACGAATGTCAGGATTACCAGAATCTTGAGAACATCTCAATCGCAGAATTATCGTTTATTAAATTACAATTGTAGGCGTGGCGTTTATTTATATATTTCGAATAGAAGATATGGTACACCTCATTGGGCGACGCGAATTTTTTCCACGCAAAAGTGGAGATTAATAGTCGAAAAAAATACGAAGAATAATGGCGCGGATGGAACGCTGTGATGCGCCGATAGAGAGATTCGAGGTTCCACGACTTAATACAATGATCGCAGACCTTCCAGAAATTGTCAACCTGATGAACATGGCTAAGAAGGTTTAGCATCTGCTTTGAAACAAAGCTGAGCCTGGGAAGGGCAGGCGGTGACAATAAGACGAACACAATACCGGAAACGAAGTTAGCCATACGTGCGTGTGCTTGTTGCGTGGTACAAAATTGTCGCCTCTGGCTGATTCGTTTGCGAAACTTTGCCTTTGCCTGTTGCAACACGGATGGAAAACTAAGAAGACGCTCGCATTAAGGATTTTACTGTTGCAAATACGCTCTTTGTGGACGGTTTATGAGATTGTGTACGGAACAATTGCTACGAACTTTGCTCACGAAATTCTACTCGAGTTTACTTCGAGCGGAAGCTCGGTAGACGCTCAAATACTTCACGTTGATTTGAAATAATTAGGCACTTGAGGAAATGTAGATACAGGAAGATTTTCATATACGAGTTGTTCATATTATGTACAAGTTATACGTGGAAGAACAGCTGAGTTTCTTTCCAAGGAGAAAAGGATCGTGTATGGTCAGACGCGTCAGACAATGCTCAATCGATGCAAACTCCTAAGTAGAAAAGGATCATACGTGGCTAGGCACATCGAGAAATGCTCGATTTATCGTAAATTCTCGTCTATTACTTTTTGAAGAAATTTTCATAACAAACTCAATTAACAAAGTTAACAAATACTCAATTTGCTATAAATTATTCTTCGCAGATTCCTAAACAAGTTTTCGATGAAACATATTAACATTAAAATCGACAGGGAGGACTATGACAAAGATAATTACGCTCTAGAGACAAAATAGCTAAATTATTTCTCTACCGCAAATACACGTGTATGGACGATAGTGTAATTCTTCGAGTTCGCCAACGATCTAGTCACTTGTTGAAACTTATTGAAATATGTGCCGGTGACAGTGAACTCGTCACGACGGAAAGTTCCGAAATTTTCCAGCCAGTCTCACGAAAGCTTCGCGGTCTCCTGTTTATACGGAAAGTTTTCACCGAGACGTGGCGGTGGCCACGAGTCAATAATTCAAGCATATTACAGCCACGGACTATATTTCTTCGAACCGTGCGGCAAGTTTCACAATAAGTTACCAGGAACTCGTTCGTTCCGCTGCGCTGGCTTGAATAATTCTCCCGGAGGGTTAAAACGAACAGTGCCATGTGCAACGTCGCGAAATATTCGTGCTTCGTTTGTATACATGACTGAAACGACCGCGATTTTCAAAACGCCTGTCAGTTCGATAAATACTCTAAAGTTGCAACGTCTGAACAAATACTGGAAGATGGAAAAGAATAACTTCGTAACGATGGTTTAAAACATTTATTCGAACATCGTCCTTCCTCGAATCCTTTAACTGAAAATTCCTCGACGCGTTCCAAAAGCACACGCACCGGTTCCAATCTCTATCTGTACAGAATATTTATATCACTTGCTTACAGATCACCAGTCCAACCAAACAACAAGTTTTCTACAACTCTCGAGTCACAAAAGAAAGATAATCGTGGAACAAGAGTGCTATGATAAAAAGCGCTCGGGTAAAGAAGAGTCGTTCGAACTGAAGCCGTAAATTGTTCATTAAGGTGTCGGGTCAGGCGATAGGAGAGAGAAATAGGATTCAACAGAGTCGAAGTGCTCGTGGATTTAATCTGAATCCCGAGAGAAGGAACGATGGCGCGTGCCCTGGAAAATAAGGGAACCGGAATCGCCGGTCGAGGGAAAGTTTTCTCGTTAGAGGACGGTCCCTTTCCCGCGTAGGCTGGGTCCGTCGCGAGCCGTCCTCGATTATCCTTCTTTAAATGCATACCGACGAAACGATCGGGACAGACGGCCTAGAGGACGACTTAATCCGTTGGCAGACTTGCTAATTTATGATAAGACCGAGAAACGTATACTGCCAGCACTTCAATCGCATCAGAGGGTTCTCGTTACTCGCTCGTCCCAGAATGTTTGCTTCGGTTCCAAGCAGATTATTGGCTTCCTTCTATGTTTCGAGTAATGGAGGAAGGAACGTAAAATTTGTTCTTTCTGCGTTGTTATTCAAGATCGAATGTTACTAACAACATTTAGAGTATGGATATGGATAAAAATAGCTGCTATTTCTGACGGCTAAAATATTTCACTTGTTTTGCGCTCGCGTAATCGACTGTCTAAAAATTAAAACATCGACAAAACGATACTTATCATATTTTATATAACGCGTGTAAGGATTTTATTTCTTTCAAAGTGGAAGTTTGGAATTTCGATACTCTCGAGGCATTCGGTTCTTTGAGGCAGAAAAGTTGGAAGTAATTCGTTCGGCGAGAAGGAAGTCGTCGAGGATAAAAGAGCTAATCAGTCGAGACAGAATCGAACTCTGAGGCCAGGGCGTGATCTTCTCCGTGACACTTTGAGTACAGTCACTTCGAGTAAAAAAGTGGCTCTTCAGCGGGAACGGTTCTTCCGTAAACGACGAGGTCGCATGTCCAAGATAACTCGAATCTTGGAAGATCTAAATCGTCCTGATTCGCTTGTCTTTGCCTCTATTTTTTCTTTTTTTATCCTTTCGAAAGAATTCTCTCACTTTTTCGAACGGAACATGGTTTGAAAATCGAAATATCGGAATTCCGAAATTTCAGTAGCGAGTCTCGCAAAAACATACTTCCACCCTTCGCGTGAAATAGGATTTTTGTCGACGGTCCGAGTTTCAGTGAAACTCTGTCTCTAACGCGACATTCCAGCGCAACTCTCAATTAAACCAACTTCAGTAACAATCCCTATCCCGAAATTCGAAATGCCCTGTCTCCTAACAAAAAGTGAGCCAAGAACCCTCGGAATAATCCTCTTTACTCATAAAAGGTCCATTAACTGTGTCCTCCAGCTAAACTCCAACTTCCCACGAAAGCCAGCTATCAACCCGACTACGTTAAAGAAAACACTTCCATCCCCTAGAAACGACACTGGCAGGTCGAATGGGTGTTACGAGACTCTCCCTTTCTTTTTGTCCTTCCAAGAGGTAATCCTCCACGAAGGTTCAAACAACCACGGTGAAGGTGTGAAACCTTTCGTTGATTCAGCGACGATTTTCCTGGACTGGTAACATTTGCAAGAGGACAAGAAATGGCGCATGTCCAACCCGTCTGCCAATACCAAGTATCTCGAGAGCGTTACATCGTTGCCGGTCGATTACAGCCGCGATATCGATTGTTAGGGGGCAAGAAGCCGTGACAGGAGAGGCCTCGTCTACGGACAAGCGGATAGAAGGCTTATCAGCGATCTTGTTTTCTCGAGAATTTCCAAGTGTTCCGAGACGTTCAACTGCCGTAATCCCTTTCGCGTTTGAACTAGGAATTGTTTCCAACGCTGCACGCACAATTTCCGTTCGCCGTGTAATTTGCAATCAGAAAGTTCGCGAGTGTTTCGGAGATGTTGGAACCGAGCGATTGAAACGACTTTTGGTGACATGTTACGCGGAGGAGTTAATAGTCGATAGATCAAAAATTCTTTCGCGCTTTTATATAATTAGATAGCTTTTAAATAAATTAAATTATAGCTCTTAAACAATTTCAGAAGCAGCAAAATGATGACTTAAACGCCTTCTACTTGTATATGAATCGCGGTATAGTTTAATTGGAACGAAAATTCAGATATCGATAAAACATCGAATAAAACTAGTCGATTCGGAGTGGAACAACTTTTACACGAAGAGAATAATTGTACGTTTCAACGGTTCGAGTACGAAGAAATTTCCTTCAACAGTCCCCCCGATTTATTCATTTATTGTTCACGATAATATTATTCACTCGCAGAAGATAGCGTAATTTAATTCGCAAACAACGAAATCTCCAACCTAAAGCCCTAATTCAATAAACGCGTGACCCACTCTTTTCGCGACTAAACACCCAACCTTTTCTTCAGCCCCCTCTACGGTACATTTCCCGTCCAGATAATCTTCGTCTCGCTCTCACGCTCGTCATTTCACTACCTAAGAAGCGTTATTTCTCAAAGACAGTGCTGAAACGGTTTCTGCCGCTCTCAACGGACCCTGCCGCGATCGAAAATTCAAGCCTAGCTGTGAGTTACGTTCAACCCCTGGTACTTTCGAAAAATCCTGCGCACGGAGTTGGCGAGGCTCCAGGGTCTTCTCTTAACCTGATTAAACGTCGTTTATCGCCCCTGTGTATGAGACCATACTGCACAGTGAAGGGAAACAGGACATTGAAAACGGCAATCGAGGGTTGCAGCTCTAGGTATGAGGAAAATAAGGATTGTAAAATCCTTAGGGATCAGAGCTGGATAAAAGTTTGCCTTTGGAAGATGAAAGGAAAGTATAATTAAAGGGAAAAGATGGAACTCCTGAAGATGGACAACTGCCGAATAGAAACGATTAATAACGTAATTTCGCCGATTTTATCGTAAAATATATTTTTCATTTTGTTTAGTTAGAAACAGTTCAGCTAATCGGTGATTGGAACCGTAGTTGGTGTTGGAGGGAATCAGGGAACGGTAAGAGTATAAGAGACGAGACCTGAATGAAAGTTTGCCTTTAGAAATTCAGATAATAAAGAAAGATGAAATTTTTTATAGTGGTAATATTCGCGATGGAAATTGGTACGAAAATAATTTCGTTGATTTTATTACGTTGAATGTCAATAATGGATGCGTCGTTAATCTTATTTAGTTAGGGACAGTTCGATGAAATGGTCGGGTACGAGTGATTTATCGTCTCCGGATAGAGAAAGCGCGGTTGGCTTTTTCTTAGTTGCCGATGAGCCAGCACCATCCACGGGTGACGTTCGTCGGGTAATGGAACGTGATTTAAGATGCCTCGAGGTGAGGGGTTGCTACCTCGAGTGTTACTTTTAATGGGTGCCGTTGAATATGGCCGGTGAATGGAACATTGGATCTATTTATCGAGTTCTTCAGCTTCGAGTGTTTGGTTGCCGAAGTGCTTTGGGTTGTAAATCCTTTGTCTCTGAGTAGTTTCTCAAAAGCTTAGGAAAATATCGCACAGTCTAATAAACTTTGTAAGTTTTAACAATGCGAAGAAATCTAGAGGAAATTTTCATAGGAATTTTCAAATAACGTAGAAAGAGCACCTACATTTTTCTTAAATATTTTACTCTTCAAGTTGTGAAAAATTAAAAGTAAAACCTAGAGTAAGCTTGGAAATTTATTAAACGAAGGGGATATATTTTTGAAGCAGTCTATAAGAATCCACATTTATAATTGTTAAGTGTTTTCAATTTTCTTGGAAGATTTTTGCGATACGAAACAAAAAACATCTCGATATCTCATACACCTTAACATACAAATTCTGGATTAAAGGAATTTTTCATGAAAAAAGTAGGAAGTTTTTAAATATTCCATGCTTAATTCGTCCCGTATTCCATAAATCATAACTTCCATATTTTAAAGGTATAAAATATATTTAAGAAATCTTAAATGTAGATATTAATTTCCGTAACTTATATCTGTATTTTAATATACGAATCTCAAGAATCGAGATAAAAAATTCCCGAAGAAGTTTCTAAAAAATAAAAAGAAGAGAAAAATACAGGAGCAGAAATTTTCCCCTAATTTCCGCGTGTCAAAAGCGCAAAAAAACATTTAGAAAATCTCCACAGAAGATAGCGAATGTATTAACCCCCGTAACTACCCCGAGTTCCAATTCACGTCGAATCAATTTCCAGCGATCGACGTCGCTTTCACGCAATCAGTCTTCCACCCCTAAACGATACTCGACGACTGTAACATCCCGTGGAAATCCCTTCAGCCACCCTAAGGCATTCTTTGCGAAACGAGAAGACAATTAAATCGATCCCACACCCCTTCTCGAATCCGACGTGCTCGCGTCTCGGAGGGACGGAATCTCCGTCAAAAAATCCATCCAGCCGCGTATTTCCCTCGATTTCGAAGACAGAATGCACGAGAACGATCCATTTCCAGGCTGCAAATTCGTTTCCGCGATACAAGAGCCTCTAGTGAGTTCAATTCCGCGTGGCCACGAGCTGATTTTGAAAAATGCAACGAGCGCAAAGAGGGTGAAGCAGAACGAAACGAGGCTCGTCCCCGTTTTGTGTTTGCGCACGATCAAATAAGAAAGCCGGCCGGCAAATTGAATTTCCCATTCGCGGACGGTTGAGAGGTGGATGGGGTAGGACGAATAAGGGGGTAGTTTCCCCTCAGCTTTTTTCCCTGTAACAACAAAAGGGAGAGGGAGAAAGAGAATAGAAGTTAGCTTGAAATGAAAACGATTCTACTCTTTGTTCCTTTTTTTTCGTCTTCCCCCACCCCTTTTTTTGTCTCTTCCGTTTTGTTTCTTTCTTTGTTGGCTATTTGTTTTCACGGTCTAGATTGGGTACGTCTTTCCGCCACGATTTTAGAAAACAGAGAGAGAGAGAGAGAGAGCAGCAACACTGACAAGGGTAAAACGTGGCGTTTAGATGCGGCAGCTGTTAGGCTACTTTGTTAAGCACTCGTCACACAGCCGGAAGCTCACCGAGGGACCACGAGGGTTTTTCTCATTTCTTCGCCGGTTTTTCCGCCACTTTCTGCTGCTGCGGACCGTTAATAACGAACGATGGTAGAGCTCGATATTAAAGCTGGAGATCTCGCGTGCACCCTTTGAATCCCGTTGAAGAACTCACAGACAGTTCTTTATCCCTTTTGCAGCCTCCTATTCTTTTTACGATGCAGAGAAGATTAATATTGAATTATCGTTTTTTAAAAAATATTCTACAAATACTTCGATATTTACAAAACAGAAATTTTATCATAGGATCTGCCGAGCGAATAATTTTTACCAAATATTTAACGATGTACATTCTATGAAAGCAATAATTGTTGAATAAGAATAATCAATTTTTAAAGGATATTCTGTGCAATTTCTAATAATTAATTTTTTTGAGATACCGTTGACTTTGTTAATAATACAGAACTTTTTAATTGGCAAGAAGAAAGTGTTATCAGATTGTAGTTTTAATAGAACTAGTAAACAGTAGAAGTTTCGTAATAGCAAACTTCGTAAATCAGAGTAATCAAGTTCTTAAAAATACACTATAACACTTTTACTTGGCGAACAAGGTAATTCCTATAACATTAATTATTTAGCAGGGACGATCTTCGTAATCATTTTGCCAGCCAGCCATAGGCGATTTAACGTAAACGAAGTTAGCGTAAACGCGTCTAAATGCAGATTTTCCCGGAGAACGTGGCAACATATCCAACACACCAAAGTCGTGCGAGTAATTAGAAACGCGTAATTAAGACCAGCTTAAGGCGATATCGCGTCTAGCGACTACGAAATTCCCGTCCAGAGATTATACGGTTGAAGCGGTGGAAACGTTGGACTGGCGAAACGCGGCTGTCCGTTCCCTCTCTTCGTCACTTATATTTAAAACGACGAGACCATTGTAAACATGTGCTTATCTTGCAAAGAAATATCCCTAAGAGCCTCTACTAAAGAACATTTTATTGGAAATAGCCGGGAAGTGTGTCCTAGGCTCCCTACACAACTTCCATCATGAATTTTGAAACCTAAACTCTGTTTCATAAACTATTTTAGTTTATTATTTTAATAATTAATAATAATTTTTATATTAATATTATTATCTTGAGTTTTATAAACTGTTTATTACTTTCTATATTGCACGTTCTTATTTTTATTAAAAAGCAGAACACTACGCGATATCCGTATTTCTATCGAAACAACGTTCTACCGTTTACGTTCGACGATTGACGTGTAAAGAATTCGTGTCGTTGCAATTTTATTTCGCCCATAAGGAATGGGGTTAGGAAGATTAATATTACGAGCGAAACAAAGAATTAAATTTGCAAGAGTTTCTGACGTAGTTTAATTATAGGACGTAGAACTTTTCTAGGTTTTTCGTTGCACGAGTAAGTTAGGAAGATGGGAAACTTGGTCGTGATGTGAACGAGGGTTTAGGTGTCACGCTCAAAATTCTGGAAAATAGTGTCGGCGCGGCGCGTCCTCGCGAGAAAGAGGATGCATCATCCTAAAAATATCGCCAACATCGCGATTATTTTCACCGTATCTTAGGAAACGTGGACGTTGGCGATAAGAAATGATAGATGCGGCGTAAGATACCGCGACAATCCAGCGCCGGGACGAGAGAAAGAGGCGGCAAAGGAAAGACTTAATGGCAGTGTCGTGGAAAAACTCGGCGATCTCCGGAACGCTTTGACCGATAAAAATTTGTTAGACTGGGACGAGATATAGGCCATTCCATTCGATATATCAAGGTGGAAATATCTCTGAACTAGAAATTAGAATAAGATTTCCACATTTTCTCGTGAAAATCCTCTCCTGACGATAAAACATGTACAAATAAAAATATAAAAATAGAAGGTAAATCGTATCGTAGGTACTCGTGTTTTTTGTTTCTGTTTTATTCTTCTCGATGGAATAAATCAGCACAGAACGATCAAAGATAATGGCGTTTTAAGTGACTATACGAAGAAACAATAGTCGCTGCGATGGTAACGCAATAGCGACATCGCGATGGAATAAAGAAACGTATCTTTGGAAAGACGTCGTAAAACAGCGATTATTTTCTATCGTTTGTGCTTAGAACGAATAAGATGATCGCGAGAGATCGAACGCACAAGAAACAGAAACCGAACACAGAGAAAATCGTGGAATAACACGTCGTCGATGTTATAGGATTAAGATCGGTCTCGAGTCATTGGAGACGCGGCTTTATGCACGCACGGTTTTATGACATTTTTACGCGGTTCGATAAAGGAATAACGGCCAAGCGAGGAAATATACAACGCGATATATAACGGGACAAGAAAAGAGGCGATTCTCCGTGAAAAAGTGGATAAAAAGCGTGAAATAAAAGATATACAATTTTTTTTTCAGAGAGGAAAAATATAGGTTTCCGTAAAAGCGAGTTTGAACGCATACACGATTTTCGAGAATAATCGAGATAAAAGAGATTGAGCAAACGATGAACGTTTAGAATAGACGGTGGAGTCTATATCGAAACGTTTTATCGCTCGAGTATCGGAGTCGCGACTGGCGATGTTTTCACATTCATATCAATTCATTTTTCGATTTAAAAATTCCTATCGTTAACCGTGAGAACGTTGATAAGTTATTCTAACATTTCCTTTTGTAAACATTGAAATACATAGTTATATTTGTTTTAAATATCGTACAATATTATACCTTTGTAATACATGTATAAAAAAGCACGTAGTTTTTCATTAGTATCGCTAAACATTCATAGTCTAGTAATTATATTAGCAGCCCTAACACAAGCTAATTAATCTAATCTATATTTGGCCAAATATGTTTTTAAAAAATACATAAATAAAATGCAAAAGATGCGTTAGATATATGTACCACGGAAACTAACTGATTATAGATATAGACAGTATATAAAAAAAAGTATCAAGTTCGTTGGAATCTTTCTCGTTCGTTAATATTATATTACGCGTTAAGCGAGGCGCACGGATGACTCCCAAGAATGCAAAGCAAACGAAAGCCACGATAAACCGACAAACAACGAAAATTTCGTTAGGTCTCGTTACGAGGGTAAATTGGCCGCGTCGATTTAATATCGACACCCGGCAAAGGGCGTCGATCTTCACAAAGGCACCGAATGACTTTCAGATGAGCTTTCCGGAGATAATAAGTCCGGTTTTTCGACAAAGAAGGCCTCGATCCCCTTTGGTAGGTGGGACGACGTAAGAGTTTAATGAATTTCACGGCATTCCGTTCGACGGCCTGGAGATAAGTTGTCAAAGAAAAACCTCTCGCTCGAACCTCTATCGGTGGGGAACAAAGAATAATTTTTTATAGGGGGTAGGAAACTTTTCTCGCCCCCCGGGATACTCTCGACCTGGGCCAGAGGAAACGAACGGATACCGAATTCCTTCTCGATGATGCTGCAGAGAATCTTCTTGTTAAAGGCGAACAATTTCCACGGGAAGTTCCTCCTGCTACGCCAGCCAGAACAATCGAATACTTTTTAGATTAAATGAAATTTTCCAATCATTGGCGCGAAAAAAAACTCGACAAGCCGGGAGTTTCATCAATTCCTTTCTCTTCTTTCGATTCGATTGAAAATATTCGCCTTTTCTCAATATCTTTCTACGTATTCCAGAAATCTTTGATGACATTCTTTACTGTAAATGTTTTTTTCGATTGTTACTATATTATAGATAGAGAAATATCAAAGATGGTCACTTTTCGAACATAACTTCAACTTTTATATTATCCGACATATTGTAACAATTTACGATGTCAAAGTGGAACTTACTATGATAGTGGAAAATACGTGTTTTCTAACATCCACTGAGAAGTAGAGCGCAGAAACGGATTCACAGCTTTCTATTTGTACACTGAAGCAAAAACTACAGACGATACTTCAACAAACGATATCAAGTTGCATCGACAATTACCAAATGGTTAACATTCCCAGTTCAATGATTCGCCTGTAATTTAAGTAGAATAAGACGAAGGTATAGACAAAATCCTCGTAATCGAGGAGTGGAATGACGTTCCAGGGATTGAATCGGGTTTGGGAAGTCGCGAATTTGGCTTAAACAGGAAGTTTATCGGCTAATGTACGGCACCTGCGATAGTTGTGCACGAAAATTCCATTCCTTCAACCGAAGGTTCGAGGTTTAACTCGCGCTACAAATTTCTGCTCGAACGCCAATCGGGGAGCTCCTTAAGGCGCGTTACGCGAGATACAGCTTTGGTTACACGATTGGTTCTAACCTGGTAACTTCGCAGTTTACATCCAGCGTCGTTATCGTCGGCACGATTGCCGCTAACACGGCTCTGCGCGCCATACATATACGCGTATATCGCGCCGCTATGGGGATTCTGGACGATTACAGCGGCTGGCGTGGAAACCGGAGAAACGCGATGGGGGTTGTCGTGACGATTGGGCTGCGAAGTTTGCGATGTGTAAAGGGCGAGATTATTTTAAACGAAGAGGTGGAAATTCCAGGAAACTGGTTCCGGTACGTGTTGCAGAATTGTTATTTTCTCTCGTCGAACTGGAATAAATGAGAGCGTAAAATGAGAGGACTTACTTACTCTTTGTATCCAAATCATAGTATTTTCATAAAACGTTAAAAAATTCCGAGGACCGGAAATAACTAAATCTACATCAATGTATTATCAAAATGATTTCTTATCAAATAGACTCTAATAAAAATTTTCAAACCGTTCTTTTCTGTTCCACTGTTTATTATCCAAAACGTCCAAACAAAAACGAGGCTGAGGTTCTAGTCGACGTTATCATTTTTCCACTGTTCACGTAGAAGTCGGAAATCGGATCGATCTCGTGCGAATTTTTAACGCAGCCGCGGGCATCGCCGGTCGGTTCAATCAAGATCACGTCACCAATCCGTTCAATCATTCATCCTTCTCACTCTAGCACGCATAGATTCAGAAACGCGATTGTTCACGAGTAACGATCAAATTTTCGTTCGAGTAGTAATGTCAGTTGATTATGGCGACTCACGGTAGAATTTGAATATTTATCACGGGAAACTTTTATGCATATATTTATGATATATCGCATTTGGTTAGCATTTATGCATATATTGAGTGCGTTATGCAAAACATTTTGAAACTTTATTAACACAACATCGGTGACCTATATAGCGAGAAATGAAGCCCAAGCTAAGATTTGTTGCGCCTTTTAAACATCACAAGTACCTTACCTTAAATATTTCTCGTTTATTTTAACATTTAAATTTTCCACAAATGCGTAAAAATTCCCAGTCTAATTATGAGACGTAATCACCGCGATTACAGCAGTAAAGTCTGGAAAAATCCGAACATGTTCATAGAAGTGACAAGTTTGCAAAGATAATAAATTGTTCAGACATTTTTGTAAATTTCTACAATAAATGGCATATTTTGACCTAATGGAACAAAGAATAACATAAAATGCAATATGTGTTTGTTAAATAGTTGTATTAAAATATTGTCAAAAGACAGTTGCTACTAAAAGAGCAAAGGTATTAGGAATAAAATATCAATTATTTTAAACGCACTCTTTTTTTAGATAATCAGTAATCATTGATTCTAGAATTTCAAATTTTTTCGATGTAAAGACGATATTAGAACCAAGTACCAAATATCCGAAAATTAATTTATATAATAACCAAATATTTTCCTCTCCAACGCTTTCGCATAACATATTGCAGTACAAAGTCTAAAATCCTATTAAACTTTAGCTTAAGAACACTTTGTGCAAAACACTGCCGTATGCTTCAACGACGTTAATTATAGATTTATCGACATAATAGCTCTATTAGTTACGCACATTCATCAGTGCATTAGCAAACTCTTCGAACTCTAATCTTCCAAATCTTCGCTTTTCTTTCCATGGCGATTTCAATCCCAAATCTCATACGATCGTAAACTGTTAATCATGCTATACGTGTTTCAAATGACAATTTGTTATATATTAATTAAGTATTCTGATGTCATAAATTAACGTCAATTATATATGCAGTATTAATAATTAAATTAAAGCAAGGGAGTTCAGCAGACGCTCGTATCTGGAATCATATACATTAAATCGTAAATGCTATAACAAAAATATTTTACAGGAGAATGGTGAAAATTGTTGTGTTGGCTAACTAATTTTCTGAATCGACATATTCTCACGATTAGATACGGTACTGATATTTTCATAGTGCATTGACTCGAAAAGAGTTACAAGCAGCATTGTACGATGGAACATACAAAAGATGAAAAGCGCGATTGTTCGTTACAATAACATAATTCATCGAGGAAACCGTGCAACAAAATTAGTTTCGTGAAAATAGAGAAGCATGCGCGTCTACATTATTCTACCTGTGTGAACTTGCACAAGCGTTGAAATTGGTTGAATTAGACTCTGCAGGAGCAAGAGGAGGCATACTGGGCAAGAAATAGCGAGTATAGTATAGCAGATGAATCTTCGCAAATATGACACCCAAATTTGGACAACTAATTGTGTGTAACTTGCACCGAAGCTCCGTGAATCCTGAACCCGCGTTAATTGGACTGTTATATATATGCGAAGTAGTTGCAGCAGAAGGGAAATTTCTAAATTACGTTAATTAGGATGCATCTAGGTTTACTCACGACTTCAAAAAATTGCACCAACCTTCGAACTACATAATAGAACCTTCCCTAGCGTGTTGTAATGTTAATGAAACCCGCAACTCTGAAACTACAACCCTATTCGGAGTTTTGCTTAGACACGAATGATTGCCTTTTGTGTTTCCTATGTTATTCATAAAATAAGGAAAAATGAATTATAGACATTTTCCTAAAACTTTGAATTTTTTCTTCTGCTTTTGAATATAGAGGACATACAGAATAGTAGTTATTATTAGTAAAGTTATTAATATGAATTACAGGGAATACAGTACCTTTTTATACATATGGTATGATGGAAGTTATGTTGTATAGAAGATGAGAAGATGGCTAGTAGAACGACAAAGAACCTTTGATACTTTTGAAGTCATCAGTGTTTACGGTGACAGCAAATTTTAAAACAGTCATTAAACAGAATTATGTTGCCATAGTACTTATGTTAACACATTCACTGTACTACCTACAAATAATTTTAATACAGTACCTATATCTATTGTTCAACTTCACATATGTATTTGATATAAATTGCTATGAAATATTTTCTCATAATTTCATACAAGTTGGTATCATGTACATATACCTGATCATTTTCAGTTTTCTATCATACATAACCTGAGAGTGTTGATAATTAAGTCTCTGACAACGAATTCATCTCCACGCCAATACTTCCTTGTTCATACTTCATTCAATCCAAATGTATTTAATAACTGCATTAGTAAACGTACATAGTTAAGAAACAATTAAAATTTTGTTAGATTTCCCAAGAACAAAATTTCAGCTTCTATATACGTCAACTCTGTTTCACACTACAATATGGAAATAGATAAATGGATACTTAAGGTTTTCAGTCAACATAATGAAAAATGTAAAAATATTGTTGAGTTTATAATTATTTACCGATACTATATAATGATAGCTAAAAATGTAATCATTACAGTTTGATTTACTAGTAATGTAGTAATTAAAGTACATTTTGTTAAACATAAGAAAATAACCGGATACATTTGAACGCTTATGTGTTTCATGCATATAAAACGGAAACATAACCTTAAAATGACAGAAGAAATTTGTTGTCAGGATTTTGATGTGATAAGGATTCTCGGGATATCGTAGGCGTTTTCGTGATAAATACGGGCGATGCACTCTTACAGCATATTACTTTTATATAGATGTTATTATTACTTTTATTACTACTTTTATTAATTTTACACTGAAACACAATAAACTGCACGTTTACACTTAGATCACCATCGAAGAACTCGAGAGCACGAAAGTATCCGAAGAAATCCGAACGCTTTTCCGCACGGCAACACAAGCGCGCGAGATACGATTGCGAATTTGAATATATTATAATGAATTTACGCATTTTAGACAAATATAAATCCTGCTATTTTTCAAACAAACTGTACATATACTCTATACATATATGAGATTGAAAATTAAAAAATATCGAATATGTACATATATATAGCAAAGAAACCGATAAATGTATTTATATGAAATTTAATTTACTAATTAGTCTCTATAGTGTAGTATAGTAAGTTTTTATGAAAACTGAAGTTTTTATACTTGTTAGTTTATATAGTAGAAGCGAACAATAATTCAATAGATATATCTATCGAATAATTATGAGCTGCACTACACGGAACATTCGTGATAGACTGTACTTTTTTTTTACTAGAATTTAGATGACTTTCAATCCCCATAAATCGACTATATTACACTATGCGGCGGTTTTGGCGAAAACCAATATTGGTCCACTTACTATTTATCCATATTCATTAGCGGGTCGTACCGACGAGCCGCCTACCAATCAGCGCCGATAATTATCCGCGTAATTAGGCCGAGGCCAGCTCAAACAAGGCTATTTCGCCGGTCTATCCTATATTTCACTTAGTAGGCAACATGAAATTGAAGCAATCCCAGCATCCGCGAGTCGCGATTACTTTTTCACGTGCACGGAATCTGTTATGCGATCAGAGATTGTTATAATTATCCTCTGAACCGATACTATTAACGATTATTGCGATTGTGCAAATTGACATTACTTACGATTTACTACCAGATGCGCCCAAATTTTTTTAATGGTGGTTTTCATACTAATTTTGTTTCTCTCCTGTTTGGGATTTAAATTGAATATATTGATTAAATTTTTGTATTTTTATGACTACAAAATAATGTTTCTACAAACTTTGAATTTAATATACCTGCGATGCTCCCCATTAAACTTAATTAAATTTTATTATAGGTTGCGTGTATTTAATATTCAGAAAATTTACAATAAAAATATCAAAATCTCATTATTGGCTATCATGGATAATCAGAATATTCACATTGTTCTTTAATCAGTTGAAATGTAGGAAAAGTGCCATAAAAGTTGATTGGAATTATGAACTATACATTTATATTGAATTATTAAAGACATTTATTGCTCGTAGACAATTTTTCAATGCATAAATTATTTTGAAACAAATGATCATAATTATATTCTCAGAATTTTGAATTTATTGTATAAAGTTTTAAATTCTCATAAATATGGAACAATGAAACTGGTTAGTCATCATAAAAGATAAGATTTACCTGAAAAAACATTTTATATCCATCAACCCGGTATTATTGTTTACTACTAATTAATTTTTCCAACTGTTCGATCAATATCATAAAAAATCACAAGTTATGTAGAAAAATTATTTTTGTAATCGTTCTCCTGAAAGTATAATAGGTATGTTTGATTTGATATCCCGCTTTTCGGTCGAATAGAATAATAAACAAAAAGTTTGGAGGCCACGCTTCGTCGACTGTACCATTGATGTTTATCAATTTAAGTGATTAACGAATTCTCTTTACGGAATACAGATGCATATCGGTGGTTATTCATGAGAGACAGAGAGAGGGAGAGAGAGAGAGAGGGAGAGAGAGAGAGAGAGAGAGCGAAAAATATTCAATAATAGAACGAAAAAGACGAAACTTTTTTACGAGAATTCTGTGACTGCATGTTAATCGACCAAAAATCAAAATGTTCACTGAGTGTAATCATACGGTTTTCTTTTCCCGAGCTACCAATTAGAGCTGATAAAAACGCCTCGTAAGTTTTTGCTGACTGTATTTTTGCTGTTCCGTTTCGAATAATATCGATATCTCGACCATAATTAAGCAAATTCGAGACGTTTGCGCCCTGGGATTTATTTTAACGCGATCTTGGGGTAAATAAATTGATACGTGTTTTTAGAAAGTTAGTTAGCAAGAGAGACAAGCAAAGGTTAAAATGTAAAAAATGTTGCGAAGAGAAATTATTTAGATAATTGAATCGATACAGCGTAGGTATCCGTCATAATAGACAATGTGTCAAATGATTGATTTTAGCTTCTACTTTAAAATAACCATTTTAGCAACGAGTCGTGTAGATAACTTTCATGTAAAAAACATACATCACTTGCTAAACCCATGCTACATTGTTAAATCAATGTATCATATGTATCGTAGCAACTAATGAAATAATTGATTTTTTTAAATTAAGGTTATATTTATTACTGTGAAATTAAACAATTGAACAAAGCATGCGATTTTAACGTTAGTAATTAATAATAGTACATTATCTTATTCATTCAGAAAGCGATGAATAATATTTTCCAATTTATCGTCATTGCATCAGGAATGTGTCCATCCTCTGCCTCCAATCACTAATTATCTCGTGCAAATACGTGAAAAGCAAGCGCGTTCGATTTTCACCACAAGCTAACCGAATTCCAGTTAGCATACTGAAACTGGCGGACTAATTTGCACGCTATACGTGAATGTGAATCGATCGAATGCTTGAAATACTTCGATTGTTAGTACGGCTGTCAACATGTGATCCGTCATAGCTTCTTAGATATGTCAATTTGGATCGCTGATAGATACAAATCAAATGCGCGAGACGTGTTCCAGACGTCGTATTACATCGTTGAAAAGCAACCAAAATTTTTCTTATCGCAACTGAGACACATTCGCGCTAATTAAACTCGGCACAAACACGGACATCGGTCAAACTCTTGACGGGGAACTGCGAAAGTTGTCTGAATTTAAAACATATACCAGGAGGAGGAAAGGCTGTGCTGTCTAGTCGACGTGGAAAAATTGTGAAAACGCGTTTCTAAGTTTTTTCGACTCTCCTGAATTTTTCTTTCATACTACATACCAACTGTATACTAACAAACAATACGATATTAGTTACCCTGACAAGGTAAAAAGACGGAAGAATATGCGCAAATATTCCAAGATCCTTCACGCTACGCTACAGAAGAAAGGATTAAGGAGACACGAGGGAGATGATAATTCTTCAGAGTGGAGTTATTGTTCCGTCGTGGCACGTAGAATTGGCAATATCGTTCGGCTCATATCCCACTGGCTGGATGGAGAAATGTAGAAACGGGCTCCCCGTGGGAACGTTCATAGCTGAATAAGTCTGTATCGAAACGAAGGACTAGGTTATCCATCTGTGTGCGTTTAACTGAATTCATAGAAACAGCAGGCGTAAAAACACACACGAGGTCTCTCACGGGGGTGTCGCGCTCGTTTCCCTTTAAAATCGATATTTAACGGGCGACGAAGGGTCTTTTTAACCCGGCACAATGGCCAGAAAGCCGATGGGAATATCGGGGCCGACGATTTTTCGACGACCACGTGAACGTCGAATTATCCGGGAATTAAAAGCTGCTCGCGAAAGCTCCGCCACTCTGCGAAATTTAAAGGCGACTGCTCTCTTTTTCCCCGGGCGGGTCGATTCCCGGAGATTTTCAACTACCAGCTACCGATTTCTGCCTCGAAAAATACTCTCGAAAACTATCAATTTTTATTTCCACTCCGGATGGAGCACTTCCTGTTTATTTATTCGTGCAAAGAAGATTCGCTGCTTGAAATAATAGAAAAACGTTTCGTTTTTTGTTTGAAATTTCGCTTCATATCCTTCGCTGAGAAAATATTCGACAAGGTTTTGGAAACATACAAAAAAAAAAGAAAAAATCGAAATTTTTTTGTAGTCAATTAATTCAAAGTCTACAACTATTCTAAAGAAGCAGGTGAATTCTTTTATATACACGGATGCAGAAAAATGTATAAAACAAATTTCAAAATATATTTTATTCTCTGCCATTCCATCTTTCTTTACAAATCTTTGTCCTTATTTCCAACCACTTTAAATGTACATACAATCTACGCTACTTACCTATCGCGCTCAGTGCACGATTCAATCTGAAACTTCTATTCTCGTCCACGAAGAAGGCAATTTTATGTACAAGCACACGGATAAAACAATAATTAAAACGTCGAGAATGGACGCCTCTGCAGTGATAGTTTGATAATGATAGTTTCGCTTTTGAAGCGTGACCAGGGAGAAAGCTTTCTGAGTTGAAAACTCACCGTAGATTCGTATTCTACGGTCAGATTCTATTTCACGAATTCGATACAAAGGAAAACAGACTACACGAAATGGAACATCTGCGACTAGTCTGGATTCATACTAGGAAAAAATCAATTTCTTTTCTCTCGGTTCATCTACATAGAGAACAAAGCAGCGTGTATTTTTTCTTTTTTTTTTTTTTTCGAACTTTCTTTCACGATGCGCCTCTCTGCACCGAAGGAGAATGATGAAATTAGAAAGGAAACAAACGAATAGGAGGATACGATACGTCTACACCAGTCGACATTCCCTTGAATCGGAAACCGAATAATGCCGTAGTAGACAAATGGCAGGGCAAACAAGAACGCAGTCTCTCGATAAAACCATACGAGAGTGCATGGAAATTCCGAGATATAGGTTTTCAGGAAACGAATGCCAGCTTTAAAATGTTTCTTCGAGGAACAGCGAACAGAAATGGTATATTTAGGAATATCTTTACCTTCGGATTGAGTTCGCGTGCTTCTAGAGTATCGATGGAATGGAATTTATAGTTGTTCGGTGGAAGGCGTTTACGATTGGAAAATAATTTTTTTTCGTGATAGCTTCTTTTTGGAAATAAACGTTCCTCCGATTGTACGATAAGGAAGAGCAACTGACGGTACACCGCACAAGCCGTCAATTATAGCCAATTCCAAGTCCTAAAAATAAAGTCTCATCCGGATATCGAAATGAAAGAAATTATCATTGAACGAAGCAGTCCTCCAAAAACATGAAATTCAGTGTTAAATGTAAGTTACGCAAAGACTTAAAAATACTCAAAGAGAAAGCAAAAGTCAAAGAAGAAATCGGCAGGTACGCAGAAAAATACAAGGAAAGAACGGCAACACATCCAAACCAGCTGGCTACTGAAGCGGGCAAAACTCTCATAAAGAGAAGATTAAAAAGAAAACACCCCACTGACTTCACTAAAGAAATAAAACAGTCAAACTCGAAGATGTTATCCCGCTGGGGGTAGCCATCCACACGTTATTTAGCAATTAAGCTAGAAAAATTTACCAAATGTCCAGCTGGACAAATTGTAAAGTACAAATTAAATAATAATAAAAAAAAATGTAAATTTTGTTCGGATATCAATACGTCTAAACAACGAAACGAAAAGATATTATATTTCCTTTGAAAGCGTTAAGTTATAAATATTAATTTTTTCCGTTAGATAAATTTTTGTAAATGTAAAACAAAGGACAAGATATAAAGGGGTGTTAAGGTAAAGAAAGAATTCGGAAATACAAATCGTTTACTTTATTTTACACACAACAGCTATACATATATCTTACACTCTGAAGACCTCGACAACCTTCTCGCACGCATGCTAGTTCTCAACCGACTCTTCCAGATTCTTCTAACATCTGGCAACAGTCTTTTGTCTCCACTAAGCTACATACTCTGCATACGTCGAGGCTTTTGTCACACACCTTTGTTTTTTTGACTTCCAACTGATTACATTTCCATACAGTCTAATTACATATGCAGAAGTAGATTTCCTATCTAAATGATCTCCTGCCCAATCAGCGTCCATATAACAATCTATCGTTTCACACTTTTCATTCCTTTTATACTGTAACCTTAAATCTCTAGTCCGATACAAATATTTCAATATTCGCAAAGCATATTTAAAATGTGTCTCGCTACAACAATCTTCAAATCTACTTAGATAATTTATACTATAGCTTATATCGGGTCTAGTATTTGTACTAATATACAGCAATGCACCAATTAAATTCCTGTATCCAATGTCCTTTCTATTTATCTCAGCTTTTTTCAACCTTTAAATTTGTCTCCATAGGTGTACAATACAATTTGTTTGCTAATGATTCAATGTATTTTGTTTGGCTTAGTCTCATTTCATTTTTGATATAATCATACTCTATATTTATTCCAAGATATTCTTTTACTTCACCTAAATCCTTCATTTTAAATTTATCTGTTAATAACCTTTTTTTTTATTCTTACTACAGATTAACAAATCATCTACATATATTAGCAAATAAACAACATTTTCTCCCTCTCCATGAGTATATAAGCACAATTCTACATTATTCTTCTTAAAACCCAATCTCGTTACATACCTATCAAAACACTCATACCAATCCCTCGGACTTTCTTTTAACCCATAAATCATTCTTGATAATTTACAAACTCTACTCATTCATTCTACATATCATATTCTTTGCAACATCGCTCTCTTTTCTCTTTTATTTGCAATGTCCTATATATTTTTTTATCTCTTTCTTTTCCTCACTTCGTTCTACTTTTGTTACATTTTTCGCCCTTGCTCCTCGCAGATACTTTACCTTTCCTGCTTCTATCTTCGTCATTACCCTTCTCCAATTTTCTATTCTTTTTCCTCTTCTTATAATTTTCTTCATTCTTACCATCTTCACTATTTTCACAATAAATCGCCTCCTCAAATGTACAAGGAATGTCTCTAGAATAATTTGTGTGAATCTCACTGCTGTTTTCCTTTTCTGATCTTCCTCGTTCCTCTTCGCCTGTCTTTCTCTTTCCCTGTCACGGTCTCTATCTCTTTCACGTTCCCTATCTCTTTCTCTTTCTTTTTTATTCATACCACTACATTCGGCACTGTTTAGTAAGTGCTCCTTCCCTTTCAATATACTTTTCATTTTATATGTTTCGTTGTCTTTGACCGCTATAGCTGAAAGTTTATTGTTTTTATCTATTATTTTCGCAATATTTCCTTTTGAAATAACCATATTATTATTATCCGTTAACTTGCCCAAGCTAATTAAGTTTGCGGACATTTCTTCACATAAAAAACTTTACTCATATTTATTTTATTTCGCTTTCCAAATGCTTCGAAATAGCTTAAGCATTTCCTACTTTTGTTGCCTTTATCGATCTATTATCGCCCAAATATATATTTACCGGTTCTTTAAAGTCGATAGATTTGTCGAAATAATCTATATCGTTAATTATGTGATCGGTACAACCGCTATCTAATAGCCACATAATCTTATTATTACTTATCTCTTTCATCCTGCTGCTGTGTGCTGCGTGCGCTGTTGCCATCCAAGTTCCTGCTCCTGAGTTGCCATACTCACTCGTGTCGGTTGCTGTTTGACGATGGAAGTTTCCACGTCCCATGCTCGTATAGCTTTTGTTTCCTCTTCCTCTACTGCTACCACGTGTTGACCCACGCCAATAACTGTTACTGCTTCCCGCTTGGACGCCATTTTGACACTCTCTTGCAAAATGTCTCACTCTTCCACATTTGAAGCATCCTTCCTTTTTCGCAACAAAGGCATTATATTTCATTTCTCCTCGATTTGATTTATCTTTCCTTTCGGCTATTTCTATCTTATTCCTCACGTACGCTACCGCTTGATTCTCTTCTTTCACTGCGTCTATTATATCCGCTATGTAGCTATACTCTTCAGGTAACGTATTTAGCATGTACTTTAGCTTTTCTCTCTCACTCACTTGTGCGCCGGCACTTTTTAATTCGTTTACTAATTTTTCAAAATCACTAAAAAATGACTCTGAATCACTGTATTTATCGAGACTTATCCTCTCCAATCTCCTTCTGCACACGACCTGTAGTGCTGTCTCTTATGTACATTTCGTCAAACTTTCTCATTATTTCATACGCAGTTTTTCCCTCACTAATACATTCCAATTGTATTGTATTTGATATTGCACTATAAATTATATTTATCGCCTTCAGATCCTTTTTGTCCCAGTCTGGATTGTCTGTTTCGGTCTTCACTCGAGTTATAACAATATCACATTCTTTATACCTCAGAAACATCGTTATTCTTTTCTTCCACATACCGTAATCTTCGCCATCAAATCTCGGTATTATAATTTCCGATCTTTCCATTTTAATTGGTTTTCTATTCTTTACTCAAGCGTTCCTACGTGCTCGAAGTATTTTTAATTAAACTCACTCGAACTAACTCGCAAGACTAAAAACCACGCACTAAATAGCTTGTAAAACTAGTAACCACGCTCTGCTACCATGTTAAGGTAAAGAAAGGATTCGGAAATACAAATCGTTTATTTTATTTTATACACAACAGCTATATATATATCTTACACTCTGAAGACCTCGACAACCTTCTTGCACGCACACTAGTTCTCAACTGACTCTTCTAGATTCTTCTAACATCTGGCAACAGTCTTTTGTCTCCACTAAGCCTGGACGCCCTCTAACGCTTACACAAACATTCACATGTACAGTGTAAATGTATCATCTACCCAACAAGGGGTTAGGTTAGGACCACATTAAATCGGAACAGAGTGCGACGGATGGATAGAGCTGGGAGTAGAAACCGTGGAGTGTTGAGATTAGACGTTTTCCAAGCTACGCGTAATGCCGGAGGGTTGCTTATCCGTTTAAAGAGATACTTGGCGGACTAAATGGACTTTGCTTGCGCGATTAGATTAGCGCTAGAAACGGGACTTAATTGTCGTACGTTCTATATTCTTACCGGGTGGAATAACTAATTAGAACGATAAATAACTGGCTGGATGAAAGCGCCGAGGCTCGCGGAGAACAATGTACCAGTTTACAATGCCTTTTGCTCCCTTTGACATTATAAAAGTTGTAAATTGAAGTGTCAAATTTTGACGTTTATGTAATACATTCCGGCAACGTGTAATCATTTCTCGAAATTACAAGTTCTTTGTTCAATACGAACATAACATGGTCGTGGATAGTTACAATATTTTACGATAAAACACGCGTCATAAAGTGGCGCTTTATACCGTACTATGGTTACACTCCGGGCAGCTAATTACAAAAACGTCCGTAGAACGACGGGTTTTTGTCATTCGACGGTTTTTATCCAGAACTCTCAAGCATTTCACCTCGTATCGCCAATTAAAACGACAAAACGAACGCGTCACAGCGGATGGAAAAATACGCCATATACGAAGGTTATCCGTTTTGCCATTCTAACTGGTAACACAACCCTGCGGCCAGTATTAATCTACGAAACCGATACCCGTTACGCGATATACAAATTTGTAAGTATACGTTACGATATATACGTGTTAGTCGAGTATTTTTTTACATTTTTTGCTCTCCTGATCGAAATGAAATTTTTTTCTTTTTCGATAAAAATGGTCGATCCTCAAAATGATGTATTGGTATTTAAAAAAAAACGTATATATCTACGTGTATACGTTCAGCGATTCGAATAAAATAGGATTGTATTTCACAGCTACTGTTTCTGTTATCAATGTTCTCCCTAAACTTTATAGAAATCACCGTTACGCGATGCAGTCGCATTTTTTTACAAAATTGTGTCGCATTATTTGATTATAGGTGCAACAGGACTGAAAGATCTGACAATCAACGTGCCAGCGGTGGTACGATCGGGCGACACAGTGACACTATCCTGTCATTACGATCTAGAAGGATTGACATTGTACTCCTTGCAATGGTACTTTGAGGATACGGAGTTCTATCGGTACCTGCCAGAAGGAGATCCTCCGTGCAAAACCTTTAACATCGATGGAATGCACGTGAATGTGAGTGTTCTTTTCTCGTCTTCTAATTTAACTAACTTTTAGATTAGATTATTACGTTCTATGCATTTTGGTTTTAAACTTTCTACAAATGTATAAACATCCATAATCTATTTGTAACGTACGGGGAGCTCAGTTGAAAAAATGTGTTCAAGTATACAGGTTCTTTTCTTTATTTTTCCACAAATGACGTAAATACAAATATCGATACGTGAAACCCAGATTTACAAGTGTTTTAATGTTTGAAAACACCGTATCGTAGCAGTTGAAGGGATAAAACGAAATTCATCGGGAAAGAAACATATGTACGTTATGCAAAAACGACAAGCTTGGTATTTTTGTTTCTTCAATTGCTACAGTGCAGGCGTGTCTGATGAAATCAGCATTTTATTTAGAAAAATGTTGTCCATGTAGTAATATGTAAATAATCCACAAATCCGAAATCTCTTCAGCAATAAGAATGAAATTATTTCAGCAACTAACAGATGTCTCGGTAGGCTATTTAAATCCTATCGACTTGTATGAAACAGAGAGCCAGAGATGAAAGCTAGCGCAGATATATGGGCGTTATGTTTGTGCAAGAGGGTGGACATAGTTTTTCCGTCGATACGAAACGTTGTTAATTAATTGGGAACAGTGTCTTTCCGGAGGCGGAAGCCAAAAACGCGGCTTGTTGCGCCCGAATCCGTCAACTAATGCGCGCAATTAAACTCTTAACGAGCACTTCGATAAAACTTTATGACGAAAAATCTCATGAAGTTCGTGCTATCCCTTTGGTTAGATTTCGCGTTACTTTACCTACAGACCCGTCTGAGGAAATAGTATCCTATCGATGATTCAACTTTTAAATATCCACGTACCTAATTTATTGTAAAACATTTGATGATAATAATCCACGAGAAAGCAACTTTGGCTAATCTTTAAAAGAGAAAAGAAAAAGTGAAAAGGATAGTCTCTTCGGCAAACAAATCTGGTGATTTCAAGATTGCAAATGATTTCTCGCCAAGAATTCGTCCCAAATATATCAGAATTTTAGGAGAATCACCAATTTTTCTTGTTGCTTTGCATTTATATCAACAGCAGTATATGGCAGAAAAATATTCCGTTTTTCCTTTTGGAAGAAAAAATTCCATGATGATCGTTTCGTTCAGCTGATGCATTTTCGCTGCAGGTTGACGTGTTCGAAGAGGAAACAGCGGCAAAAGCTGCGAACTTCTTTTGCAAGCCGATACAAGCACGTACTAGCGACGTCCATTTATCAGTCTACCGGCTGTATTTCGAAAGCAAGTGAAGATAAGACCGAATAGCGGCCCGATTTTTCCGCCTTCGAGTGAAGCATCCTGTTTTTCCCCTCATCGACTGTACCGCCTGCTTCCCGCGATATCGTCGCGCTTTTCAAACTTTCTAACTGCGTTTTCTGCGGAAATTTTGCAACCCTCCCGAGAGTTGCCGTGTAACGAGCAAGTGTTCGAGGGATATGCGAGTTTTTAGAGGTTTCGAATGGTATAAGGGTTGTGTTTGTCAAGAGTGTGTTGTCGAGAGTGTTCGTAACTTGTCTATTTTTTTTTCTTTTTCTTTTCACAGGAAATATTCGAAGATTATATTTGAAGCATAATTATATCTCAAGATAGGCTGTTTAAATTCATTTAAGGGAAAGGAATATTAGAAATCAAATTCAGTTCCAAATTTGAAATTCGATCATTTGCCTCGCGAAGTTTAAGCTCGTATTCTCAACTATTTCGCGATAGAAGCTTCCTCACTGTCTCGCTATTTCGATCAACCACAGGATCAAAATCAATCAGAACTGACCTTTCTCCGACAATCTCTCGATTCGTGAGAAATATTTAAATGGAGGCGCGAGTGGAAAGAAAATTACTGTGATGAAAAAAAGGACGTCGGGGCGTGGAGTTGGAGGCGAGTAAAACAAGAAAGTCGGCCGACCTGGGATGAAATCCACTTGAATGGGGATTCCAAAGGGTCGTGTCGCGGTCGTAGCTCGCGCTATAAATCAGCCCTATCGATTTCTTTCGTCCGGTCTACGGTTCGGTTTCGCACTTACGCGCTCCCCCAGGGGTTGGCAAAAAGTTTCACGTCGATGTGACGCGCGCCACTTTTATCGGATCCACCTGATGTCACCATCCTCGCCAGAGTAAACTAGTCAGGCTTGTTCATTTTATCTTACAAAGGATTGCCAGCACTTTTAGAACTTTGTGATCCCGCCGCTTTTCGTTAGATCGAAAAACAGTAGAGCGCTTAAACAGCGTTCTTACGCCTGTGAAAATTGCGATGCTAAATATTCGATCTGTATTCTAATACGAATTTTTATATTAAAAACGCACGAATGCAGGATGGATAATTTGTATCGAATAATTTTCTAAATATTTCATCGTATATCATTTCGAGTATCTCTGTTTCTCCCGTGTTTTCTCTCCATTGTATTTTGTTCTCATTTCCATTTCTCATAGTTGTACGTTGTACGTCGTCGCTTAACGTTTTATACTTTACAAACTGATATTAGCAACGGCGATTTAAAAAACACAAAATGGATAGAAACGATATACAAAGTAAACACGAAAAGGATACGAGTACGTTAAAGCGGCGCGTTTAGATTCCATTTTCACGCTGTACCCAGCCAGCACCACGTTGCCCAAACATAGTATCGTCAATCGAAATTCGTTCGAAACATTTTCGAGGCAATAAAGAGGCAAACGCGACGCGTTTCGGCTCTATTTGCCCTCGAGATCATGCGAAAATGACAGCTTTCAGATAAAATTCTATCTAACACCTAATTCTAACCGTAAGAAATTCTATCTAATGCGCGATTCTAATCTTCTGTAAAAGCTATATTTAATATGTAATTCTAATCTAAGAAAGTTCTATCCAATATATAATTCGAGCCGCAAAGTAACCAATTAGTCACGTGAAACTAAAATGAATTGTAAATATTAAACAAACCATCTTAAAAAGCCTTGGTAATTTATTTAGGTCTGAAGTTTTTCTTAAGGAAAGCAAAGAGAGTCTGTAAACTACTTTTTAGTTGAATCGATAGGTTGGCTGCTATTTGCGAACGATGGCAAATGGATGCCGACAAGATAGAAGAGTTTCGAAACCAAGGCAATCGATTCGATTCCACTTCGACTCGGTAGCGAGACATTGGAAAACAAATTTTTCATTCGCGCGATGCATACAGCTGGCCGATAGGTATCTTTAATAAAATTTCCACACTCGTTTCCGAGGTGCTGTTCCGCTGACAACGCCGTTTTGTAGAGTCGTCGATAGCTAAAAAGGCCGAGACGGTGCATTAGTTCCAAGAAGATACGACTGGTATCGACATTTGTTAAGATACAAAGACTTCGTATTCGTCCTAATTATCGTTTCAATTCAGCTTTTATCAATCGTTTCTTTCTCAAAATAATTAGGTTGTCCGAAAAGTTTCCTTCGTTTTATAAGGAAATAATAGACGCACAATGTTTTTTGTTTTATATTAGTTTATTGAATTATGCACGAACATAATAATAGAAATAGAACGAAATGGATCATACTTAATTCAATAAAATAATATAAAACAAAAATTGTTGTTCATCTATTATCACCTTATGAAACGAAAGAAACTTTTCGAACAACCTAATATCAAGGAAATCCATAGAATTCTCCTCATATACAATGTAAAAAGAACAGAATTTTAATAACGTGACAGTAAAATGTAGCGAAACGAAGAACCGCGAAAGCTTAACAAAATATTTGTCTCTAATGGATTAGTATTACCAATATTACTATTTAGATCGTTTTATCTACAACCACTATCGATTATCTGCAGCGGGATTATCAGAACCAACAGCCTGTTCTTCCTCGAAACGACAAACCACCGCGATAACACTGTCTTCCTACGAAACCTGATTTATTCCTCCAATACAGCAAACAAATGGTAAAAGATCGGCTAGCGACAAGGATTCATAGAAGCAGCACGCGTATGAATAGCCTGTACGAGGTAGAGAATGGTTCGAAAAACAAGGTGGCGTATCGACGACACGAGACTTCAGTCGTTCGTAAATCTTCGTGGAAAGCTATCGGTTCCTCGTGATGGGCTATACCATGAAATAAAAATAACCATAGCTCATCTAATATTTAAAATAATTGTATGAAAAGGAAATCCGAATATTCGAAGATTATTTGATCAGAACTGTCTTGATTCGTCTCGTATCAAATGACTCTCGTCTTCTGACGAAAATACAAAAATATCGATCTTTCGATATTTCGAAAGAACAACGAGAATCCATCGATGAAACGTCTTTCTACGATCTGCGGACGTTTCTTTCGTCGGTCCGCCGATTCCATCAGAAGCGGAGGAAATGGTGAAAAGAGCTTGTTTCCGTATCCGGTGTAGTTTGTAAAGCAGGCAGAGGGAACCATCGCGATGCATATAAATGATTGCAACGACGAGGGGTCGGTCGAGGGGGTAGAATATAGTCCGATCGAGATTTAGACGTGGGGAGAGGGTTAGATGGAAGGTCGATAGTCGCGTGGAATACAAAGTAATTCTGGGGGGAGGGGGGGGGGAGGGAATCGAGCTGGAAAGTAAAACGAGCGAAGCGAGCGGAGAAGATAGGAGAAAAGAGATTCGGGAAATTATACGCGTTTCCGTTCGAAATTTATACAAAAGAGACAGAGTGAATAAGGTTCGTTTATAAAGTTGCTGAGAGATTGTTATCAATGTTGGAAATCCGTAGGTGGGTGCCCTGAAATTTAAAAGAGTCTCTTGTTTTATTTTTGTAACGTGGAATGATTGTCAGGGAGTAATCTGTTGGGAAACTACGGTGAATAGATGGTACTACGTATATTCTTTTTTTTCTCCGTAAACAAATGCAGAAAGTAATCACCATGATATCGTCTTGTTATTATTATTTTTCCATCTATGCAATTCATTTCTTCTATTGTATTTCCTGTAATTAAGTACTATTTATCCTGTCAATGGAAAGGAACACAGTCTGTTGTTTCGTTGTTCGATCACAGAAATATCAATTTATCGTAACAACTGTCCGAAGAATTACGAATGGCTGTAAACGAACTGTAAGCTGTATCGACGATCTTCAAATTCGTAGGCTGCTCCATCAAGCAGCGGCAGTCCATTTTTCTTGCAGGAAACTGATTTTCGAAAAGTTAAATAGAATGGCAGATAGTTCGCGAGAGATACGAACGTTCGAAAGAAATTAATCGAATCCGTGGAAGCGAGTGGAGCATTTTCCGGCGAGCCGATAGAAGAATACATTTTAGTCGGGCATCAATCCTGTAACCGAGAGTCGAGTCAACTTCCTGGCGGAACGATATCACCCGAAACGAAAAGAAGAAGAAGGAGGTGCAGAGAAAGTTCCTGGTAGTTCCTTCGACGCTATCAGATTTCGAGCGGCTCGATCGCCTGTAAAAGTATCCTCGTGGTGGTTTCAAGCGAAGCAGCTCGTCTCCTCGACCTCTTCCTTCCGAATGGAAGCATCGTTCACCAAAGCATCGATGGTTTCCGGTCCCGCGACTTTAACACACGGTAGACGGAAACCGCGAGTCGAAATAAAACTTCGATCGACGTTTTCGGTCTTGGCGAGTTTCAGAAGAAATTTAGGAAATTTTTCTGAACGTAGTTTTGTATAATGATATTGTTAGGAAAGTTAGAATGACAAGTTTCTATTTAGTTAAACAATTTTAAACGATACCGTCTGCGCAAAAGACGAGGAAAATCAATTTCATATTCTCTGGCTGATAGACAATTGTCCAGCTTCAAGGACAGTCTCTAAGAACGATCCTAATCGTTTATCTATGATAACAGCACTGATTCTAATATTCGTTATCAACGATGTTCGATCTGGATTTATTTTACAGGTTTCCAAATCGAACTCGAACGACGTAACATTAGTTAACGTGTCGAGGAACCTGACGGGGTTGTACAAGTGCGAGGTGTCTGCTGGAAGCCCTTCGTACCACACGTTGATCAACAGGGCCAGAATGGAAGTAGTAGGTGAGTAGTGGTCGGCCTGGACTCGGTTCAGAATTAAAAAGTTTCACCGAGTAGACAAATCCTTCTGGTTGCTGAATCGCGCGAGCGCCATCCCGTAATGCGGCGCACGTGCGCCCCTACGTGACACCCATTTTCATGTTGGATTCGACGGCTCGCGGAAGACTTCCAACAGGAACGCGACTCGGCCCTCAACTACTACCGGAAGAACTCTCTTTCTCCTCGTCCCTTTTCCAGAATAGAAATTCGAACATTGATGCCGCTTTAATTATCCACGGGCTGAGAAACTGGTTCCATTGTATCGAAGGATTGAACGGTTTGCAATTGAGAAACGTGAAGTAGTTATGAGTAATGGAATAGTTTTAAACTGGATTATTGTTAGATTCTGTAATTTGTACGAATTGTTGTTAGTATCTATCGACTGTGCGTCGGAGGATCACGAAACATAAATTTTGAACTCGAGTCAACTCTATCGAGATTTGAAAAGTCAGATTGATTAAATGTATCACGAATACGTAAATTTCTATTGCAAGTTGATCAAGTCTATCGAAACAAGAAACTGAACATTACAAATTAATTAAATCAAATTTTGCTTGACTTTTTAAAAATGGAATATAATGAAATATATATATATATAACATAAATTATATATAAATTATATATAATATATATAACAACAATAAATACTCTATCCGACTCCAAAAATAATATATATATATATATATATATATATTTACAACCAAGAAAGATCTGCCAAAACACTCGCAACCCCTTCCAGCTCACTCTTCGCATCGACGCCTCGACGTGTAGAGCTGGCTTTACGCCAGGCGTCGAGTTAGCAGTCGCGTGTGCTAAACAACGTAATTATTATGCCTTAGACGCGCCGAAAACGGACCCGACGATCGGTATCGAGAAAGAAAGGATCGCAGTGGGTGAGCTGCTGCGGGCGAACTGCACCACAGGCAACTCGAGGCCCGCCTCCGCCATTACGTGGAAGCTGAACAAGGATATCGTAAGTATATCGTCGGAGTTCTCTCACGCCTTATTCCAAGCCGCTATATATGTATGTCCTCGAGCCGTAGCTACGTGACCTTACTGGATGATTAAAGTTCCACAAGGAACACCCTCGCTTCGACTTCCATCTCGCCAACCTCTAACCCCTCGTTCCGTTACGTTCCATTTACCTTTTCACCCCGTTCGCCGTTCAGGTAAGCTCGTTGACACGAGGTGTTTCTCGCTGTAGGAATAATTTCAGAGGGAAAGGCGAAGAAGGGTGATTCGAGGGATGTGAAGGAAGGTGAATGAATTTAAGGAAGTGCTTGAGGAGATTGAGGGTGCGGAGTGAAGAAGATTTTGTATTCGGAAGACGTTTCTTCCGGGAGAAATATATGAATTGTATTAGTCGATAGATTTTTCGATCTAAAAATATCTCACGAGTGTCGTGTATATATCCTGATAATAAATATAAGAGTATCGTGCAACTATCTCGGATATTGCAAAGAAAAAAATATTCCAGAATTCATCTTAAACATTTTAAACACGAGGATATGTCAAATAAGTAACAACTAATTCGTCTGATCGTGTTTCGTTATTAACTAGCGTATCACGAATTTAAATACAGAAATATTCCACAATTACCCTGAACATTCTAAACATTCTATCCGCAATTCTATTCCACGTATTCTGTTCCTTAAAAAAAAGAAAAAAAGAAAATGCCAATCCATTTGGTGGCGCTTCGTTATTACCTCGTACCTATTTCGTACTAAAAACACGCGTGCACACAAATTTTCTCCAGGCCAGGAATTAATCAAAAACGTACCTCGCCAAGGTAACCAGAACAAAAACGATGACCGTGGGTGGGGCGAGACAAAAATAGCCATTGGTTTTTGCGGTGACCCGTGATATGTCAAGGGGGTACAATAATAGCGGGGCGCGATTATTTCGAGTGAATTATTAATGTTGCCGGATATTAGGCCGGCGAAGAGCGGCCGACACAAGCAAACACATATTCGGGCCCATTGTGACGGATTAATTAATTAGAGCAATTTGATGTTCCGCTTATAATTCGTAATTAATTTCCCAGCACGCGAACGAATTATTTGGCCGTGTACGCGGCGCGTGTAAACAAGAGTGAACATAAATGATCGAGCCACGGTTCAACGGCTCGTATCCAGCAAACGGCAATTATTTCGTCGAAAAACAGAATAACGATCGATCCTGTCCGTTTCATCGTGCGATCGATCTTTTTCTTTGGATATTCCTTGAAAATAGATCAATTTCGCGAGATACTCCCGAGAAACGCTCGGAGAATCCTTGATTCTGCGGTGAATCTCGTCGCAGAAAAATCCAATGTTAAGGAGGACACGATGAAATATGCCTCGCCCGATTTTTCGAAAGACTCCAGGGTAGAGAGGCGAAGAAGCGATGAGATAACGTTGAGAATTCGCGTGGATGAAGATGACAGGTTCTTGGAATATGGCGGTTGTGTATTGTGTCGAATGCTCGATGATAGAGGAATTGTAGAATGATTCGAGGGCTAGAGGGAAGAGTAGTGATACTTCAAAATTGATGGACCATTCTACAATGATGGAGTTTCCCCTGCAACCGACGGTGTTTCGAGCACTTGAGAGTAAAGGGTCTGAAGAGTAAATTTACTTAAGATTAATCGTTCACTCTGCGAATGTTTGTAATAATAGAATGAAAATATACCCTTTATAATAGATAATTTACGATAAATCGAACTCGTCGATCGACCGAAAATGATAAATTTTGGGATCGAATGGACTAAAGAGTTAGATGATTTCATTTCGAAGACACAACAAGTTGAATGAGTTTCAACGTGGTAGAGTATTCACTTAGAGAGTCAAAAAGACGAGCATAAATCAGATGAAGGCACACCGACGCGATAACCAATGGAAGGTCTGACGACAAACTAATGAATGCCGTTTTCCCTGTTACACTCTTATATGCTCCTCGAATAACCCCATCCAGGACTTTAATCGACGTCATTTGTCTTTCTAAGAATTTTCCCAGCACAAATCTTAAAGAACGTCGTGGAAGAAGATTCGAAGCCGGAATTTGATACCTGAAATCCAATTTGGTGGAGATATCGGTTCGAGAAGTGATCAAACGGGGCGAAAGTGGCCAATCTTTTAAACGGGAAATAATTTGTCTCGACGAAATCTCAGATTGCTCTTATTTATTACGAAACAGCCACTATAAATGTAAAATAGGCGTGGACGACTTTTTACACGTCTATAACAGATTAGATAGAATCAAATTGCTTCTACTACAAGTTTAGTTGTTTGTAATGGATTAGATCGAATTAGATTGTTCTGGTTGAAAACAAATGAAATTAAAGTAAAATAGCGTTACGCGTACATCATGAGGTAAATAACCATCGCTATAGAGAGAAAAATAGAGATAAAGGGTCACAGAAAATTTGAAAAAATACGAGAAGCAAAGATACTCTCACTGTCGCCATCGGAAATATCAGACTAAAAATTAATTTCAAAGAACGATTCCACGTGGCAAAATAAAGAAACAAAACTAACATTAAACGACAGAAAATACCTATTAGCTTTTATATCACGATTCATCCAAAAAAACTGTAGAAAATGGGACAAGAGAAAGAAGACAACGGGCGGAAGTGGCCGTAACATCCCGTGTTCTCGATCGAAAACATATAACTCATCGGGGGTCATCGTGATCGATTAAACGCGTCGAGCCACGATGGTGCCTGCGATTTAACGGAATAATTTGGTTGATTTAACAAATACCGCGGAATAACGATTTATTTGCATACGAGGCATCGCGAGCCACCGGTTATCCACCCTCCCCTGTTCGTCGCTCCACCCTCACGCCGATTGCCCGGATATGTATCTCGATGGATCTCGATAAATTTAATTCCCGTCGCTATGCTGTACACCCGTGCTACCGCACGAAAGCTCGGCGCTGAAATGTGAAATGACCAGGTAGTTACAGTCGGCCCCAGTGTTGATTGAAAAACAAAACTGGATCGAAGGCGTCGAAGATGGACGGAAATTGAATAGAACCGTGCCGACGTAACGCGATCGATCGGAACAAATGGCGCGTATGCCTCGCAGAATATAAAGGAACCAACCAATTTCTTTGATTTTCAAGCGGTGATTTTAAAGAAGAGGACGTTCAAAATAAAATCGCGTTCAAATTGTTTTCGATTTTAGGAAAGCAAAAACAAAAAAAAATGGCAAATAGAAATGCCTTGAAACATTAAAATATTTTACTACGCGTTGCCATAAACGCTTGGAAATGTTTATGTAAATATTTCAAGAATAAAAATCGAAATATTTGATTTATTACGCGTATGTTTCATAAAAGCTTGGATATATCTTTCAATTTTTGAAATAAAAGAATATATTCGTAACACTTTTTCACCGAACCTACCAATTTTTAACGAAACAGTGCGTAGAACAGAACAACTATGAATATATTTCTTGGATCCTATTAAACAAAGTAAAAACAGTATCAAACAAGTTTCAGCGAATGTTCCAGAACAAATGTTGAAAAAATCTCTTTGAGAACACTTACGGGAACGTAAAAATGTTATTGGCGAGGAAGGATGTACATTTGTCGGAGGAAAACAAGGATAAAGCAGAGAGGAACGTGTTTAACAGCGTTCGAGTTCTAAGAAAAGTTGGCGATCGAAGCTCTCGAGGATCCCTCAGGGCTCTGCCCGAGGCTTAAATGGACCGCGATGTCGCGAGGAAAAGGATGCCGAAGTTATTTGCTCGACTTTAGTCGTTAGTCAGACTACTGTTCTTCAGACAGCGCGAATGTTTCCTGTTGTTCGGATTCTGCTCGCTTAATGCTTAACTCTTAACGTTCTGCGTTATTCGGTGAATTACTAACGCTAAAATGTATCGCTATATCAGATAAACATAGATAATATACATTCGTTACAAGAGATATCGACACGCCGTTGTATTTATTATATAGTTTACGTACCGATTAATTGTGTCCGAGTACATTAAATCTCGTGTTATTTAACGATACTATCGTATGACTACAAAAATTTGATATCATCAAAGTGAAATATGTAAAATTTGATAAAAGGACGCTTCATTGAAAAATAGAGGTATCTGTCAATACTTTTTGCAACCATTATAAATAAATCTTCCATTTCCATTTTTTTTTCATGCAAATCCATATTTTATAATATAGCGATCCATAGTTGCACTGTTAACAAATCAGTGAGCGTATCGGCTCCTAATATCTCAGTCAGTGGCGCTCTTCGATCTCGTACCTGGTGCTGTTTCAACGCGTCGATAGCCCCCGGTCCACCGGTCCGAGATTTATTTGACGAAATAATTTTCCCGGTCTCGACGGGTTCGGGAAATAAATTTGGCCGCTTTATGGGATCGGATCGGTTATAATTAACGCGTGGCGACGAGAGCTGAAAGCGGCTGGCGATTTAGTTTCTCGCCGAACGAAAACGGGCCGAGAGACGATGGTGAAACAGAGTGGAAGGATGAATGGCCAGAGGGGAAAGGGAGAGGTCTCTAAGCGCGACTGAAAATTCGCGTGTCCAGCCCGTAACAATAGCCGCTGCGAAAATGCAGCAGGCACCAGCAATTTCGCCCTGCCATTTTTGGCTTTTACCTGCGCTAGTGAACGTTGACACGCGTGTCACAAGAACCAAGCTACCCGTACCCTCGACCTCTTCTTCCTTTTTCTTCCTTCTGATCCATTGTCGGCAACTTTCTTCTCACATCATCGTAGACCCTCGCCTTGTTTCTGCACTTCGTTTTACGAACAGTCTCACGGTGAGTCGTTTAAGATTTGGTCGAACAAATTATTCAGAAAATGTGGCAAAATTTAATACAAAATGTAATTGAGACAATGGAATATCAGATTGAACAATTGATATCAAATCTTAAATAAAGGATCTATAAAGAAAGATCTTGTTTAAAATTCTTCCGTTTAAAATTTACTCAAAAACAAAGTCTACATGCTGTATAAGAAACTACGCCGTATTACGACCAAGGGAGAAAATTCCGGCAAAGCATAGCGATATTTCTTGCCAATGGTATACCGTGCACGAAACATGATCGTATCTAGTTTGTCTAGCTAAATGGTGAAATTGAAAGAACAGAGAATATCCCTCCGGCGAGAAAGCGAAGTGTTAACTCGGTTCACCCATCGAAGGAGCGGAGTTTCAAGACGAAGGATTTATTCCAGCGAGCCTCGCGGGACGATGCAACTTTTAATACGATCTAGAGTTTTAAGTCTTCTCGAGCGAACTGTAAGCAGATATCTCGCGAGAAATATCGACGGAGGTAGCCTGGAGAAGTTGTTAAACGCGCGTCAGCTCATGCGGAAAAACGACGGCTGAGAAAGGGATGGAAACAGGTAGAAGTCTTGGGTCGTTCAAAGATCAAAATAGAAGCTGGGTTCATTGAGAAAATGCAGGTTTTTCAACCGGTGGTTTGCTCAACGATACCGGTCACCGAAATAGGAAATCGTTTCCATCTCTCCGTCACACAAAATATACAAATTGTTTCCGAAATCGTGGTACAAGCGGTGGGATGATGATTCTACGAGCAAAAATAAGTCGACAAATAAAGAATAATATTTTTTCGACGTTTGGAACTTCGTTTTCGAGAAAAACGAGTTCGAAGATCCGCCAGGTGCGCGTGTACTAATTGTAAGTTTCGAGGTATCGGACTTTTCTTTCTGCTCGTGCTGACAATAATTTAATTGGAGAGCAGAGGCTATGTATGCTGCAACATTCTGGGCAACATTCTGAACACTTGTTACGTTAATAAAATCATTCTTAGAAGGCAATACTCTCATCCTTATTTACGAAAGCATTCGAAATGCGAAAATTGCGGAAATAAGATAACAGTAACGTGGTAGAAAGCAAATCGTGATACCGTTCGTGTTTACAGATATTAACACGAGGAGAGAGAGAACTTATTTTTACATGTAGAATTATCACCTGATCGCTTGTTGCACAATTTCAGAGACATCCTGTATACGTATGTATAGATACTTCGCAACGTCGTGCGTGTATAGCGTCGCAAAAATGTACGCGTTCGCAGGTGTGCATCCACGAATACACAAGCTGACTCCGGCAATATTGGAAGTTAAAAGCTTTCGCAGACTGCGAGAGTAGTGTTCGATGAAACTTAATTGCATCCCCCCTGCTCGAAGTTCTTATTGGTTGCGCAGCTTCCTCTTTTCTGTAGTGGATTGAAGTGGTCTACTTGTCCTGTCGTTTTACATAATGATTCTTTGGAATATCGGTGGTTAATCGAGCTTCGCGATATTCTTGAGCGCCAAAGATTATACTTAGCTTAATAATATAAGAAGCAGAATATTTTATTGGCCGCAGGTACGAAGCAAATCTACTTCGATGAAAACTAGCGAAAAACTGTAAAAAAGCATAGAAGAAACGCAACCATCCAATCTTGAAAATACAGTTCGACGTCCGTTAACCCGGTTTCCACTTGGGTAACTGGAAAACTCGGATGGCACAGGAACCCTCTCGTCACCATTCGTCCTCGAAAATTGCAACGCACCCGGAGATCACGGCAATGACAGTCGCGCGAAGGGTTGGATGACGCGTTTATCGGTTTTCTGTCCGTCGTCTACCGGAAAGAAGCCTCTAACGAGCGACGTTTCTGGCGTTCCCGATTCGCGCGACGGTCTCCGACAAATCCGTGACACGGACACCACGATAATACATTTTCGATGGTTAGGCCCCAGGGAAACGGCCTTGTTGCATCCACGCGTACACACTCGTCCCGTATCCCGAATTTGTAACTTTAAGGGAATTTCGTTGGGGTCTTTGTCCGAAAGCTGAGATTTGTCGCAGAAAATTCGTCGATGCTTCGCGTGGCTAAGCGGAAGAAGCGGCGGCGAGAAAATACGACCAAGTACTGGATTCCGGATCGGTGGAAAGAGCGCCCTCCTGGCAGAGGATCAAGTACCCACTTGGTGACTCCGGTCTCGAGTGTTTGTTTCAAAGCGGGTTTTGATTGAGCAAAAATAGCGTTGAATGAAATACGCACCATCGTTCAAAACTATTCGTACGCTTGTTTGCTATTGACAGGGTGTGATTTAATTCCGCGATTACGAACGAAAGCATCGATGGTGATTTTAGTATTTGTGATCTAGTTGGCCTAGGATTCAAATAAACGAAGATATTCTTCGCTGTATTGTTCGAGGGACTAGTTTGAGCAACGAAAGAAAATTTCTCGTTGTTTCGTGCATGAATTTACGTATGGTTGGAATTCAGCTTAGTACGTACCTTATACAAACTGATCGATTTCATCGACGCTGATTGTTCGACTCCTGAGAAATTAATTCGAAAGTGATCGATCACGTATGTGGATGTTAAAATTGAGAAATAGCGTAGAAGTTCTCTGTATACTTTGCAGGTACTGTTTTCTGCAGTTAGTATTTTCCCCTTAAGAAACACGATCTTTGTTCGTAATAATAATCGAACTTCTCAATCAAAGATGAAAGGGAATTCGTCGACGCTTCATAATTATCCTGTATTCATTTGGAAATACTAATCATCAAATGGAACAAGAGCTATCAACTCGCGGAAAGAACGCGACCTACATTCTGCCTAGAAGATCTGTGCTAGGAATTTTGTACGAAGCGGTATGGTTGCGCTGACGCAGACAAGATAAACGACAGTGGCAGGGAATTCTGAGAAAACGATAAAACTCGGCGAATTTACAACGACGCGGAATTCCGCCAGGAAGACTCGAAACGCTCATAAAGTTTTCGCAATATGACGAATCACAGAAAATCGTATTTTCAACGAGAAGATATCGTGATGACAGTCGGAGAAGAAGTATAGGGAATACCGAGGGGTATCTGCGCTTCATCAGCTAGGGCCGATAAATCTCGAACGATCGTCGATATCTGACTGACGAAGTTTCCACGTTGGGATATCCGGTTAATTATATTTCACCACTGCGAAATTAATGAGAGGTGTCGCGTGATCAAAGTATTCTCGAGAGATCACCGGCTCGTGATTACGTTCCATTTCCTGCCGGGAAAATCACTGTCTCAAGGATAGGGTTGGATTAGAAGCTACAACGCTATTGCAGTCGATAGGGTTGGATCAGAGGCTGCAATGTGGTAGCAGTTGATCGGATATCGTGACTCAAAACAAAATTTGACGTGGTGACTCGACAGCTTTTGATCGTTGGTCGATCGTCATTCAGGACACTTAAGACGGGACAGTTTAAAATTTGTTCTACGACTGCTACCTATCTTCGTCCGAACTTCAACCCCATAAATTGTCTGAGAAGGTCGTATCCACTATACCAGAATTTGCCATCTTCCCAAACGAGCAACTTCCATCGCCATTAACCATCGCGTGTCAACGTTGCATTGAGGAACACGCCCGATCTGAATAAAAATCAGGAACGACGGCATACGTTCTCGTTCAGCGAGAATTCTGTGTGACGTCGATATCGTTGGCGAGAGAAGTCGCAATATCACGGGATAAGACGATAAGGCGAAGAGAGAGAGAGAGAGAGAGAGAGAGAGAGAGAGAGAGACAGAGACAGACAGAGGAGGAGTAGAAACGACGATACGCGACAAGGCACAAGCTTTATGCATTATGTTTTATGAACAGAGACCGCGTAGTCTCGCGTCATCGCGAGCCCGCGAACTTAATGCACAGCCCCTCGTTTGTTCCCCGAAGTAATAACTCCGAGCGACTCTCATGTCGCGTCTTCTCTGTTTCTTTAGCCTTTCTTCTTTCGTCTCTGAAGAAAACCGGGAAGAAGTAAAGCGAAGGAGGAAGAACAAGATGGGAAAATGAAAAGAGAAAGGTTCGAAGCCGTTTCTTCCCGCCGTTCATTTACCTTAAGAGCAACGAAACTGCGTAATATCTTTAGAAGCAACGAATTCATTTCTGAGAGAGACGTAGCAGAAGAATCTGTGGAGACGCCGTCTTCGATGGCAAGCAGGAAATTGGATTGACTAGCGAATCTCTGATAGGCGATCGATAATTATTTGTCCAGGAAAACGTTAAGAGGTCTGGGGAATAACGTAATAACTGCGTAGTAACGGTTTGAACGGTGTATCGCTCGATGGACGATGTTTCGTGCTTTGGGAAGTGAGATTAGATTAGGTTCATCGAGTCGTCTTAAGAAAGATGTCAGAAGAAAAGTGTTAGTTGCAGTTGTCGACGCGGAATGTGCATACACGACAATCTGCAGGATAGAGATTTTTCTAATTGAAGTTTTTGGTAGTTGCGAAGAGTATTTTATTTATTCAATGCCTTAAATAAGACAACACGGCACATTTTCCCGGCACAAAATCATCGTCGCATATTCAACGATAGGCAGTCTTCTCGCAGTGGCATAATAATTTATGCTTTATACATAAAAGTATATACAAGTACATACAACGTCGAGCTTCAGAATTAATCTGTTTCATTCTCTAGCTGCTAAATATTTATTTGACGTGTACACTTGCTTTAGTGCATTGTTAACGGACTAACATTCCCTGCCTCGGCGAGTATAGCGAAACTAATTTTCTAATTAAATCCTGCCTAACCGTTAGCGGCAAATGAAAAATACAAACCCTCGTTTCTTCCGTAGACAACAGAAAGCACAAAATTAAAAAAAGAAAGTAGAAGGAAACGATCTCGTCGTTGAAATCACCGAAGCTTGCCATGTTTTTTTGTAATAGATATCGAGATGATCGATGGTCTTCAAATAAAATTAAATATCCTGCGAATGATTATGATCATCTTTATTCCAAACTACTATGATCATTTATAATCCAAAGATATGAACCGAGAATTAAACTTTTTCCTTGTTTGAACTTCTTTGCAGATCACGAACAGCAGTATGACGTATAGAACCAGATACTTGGTCATTCCACAGGACGACGATTCACAAGTATCGAAATCGACCATAGACTTCAAGGTGACAAACGACATGTTTCGTAATGGACGATTGGTATTGCGCTGCACCGCCTCCATCGCGGACGTCTACCAGAAGTCGGCTGACATCGAAATCAGCGAGGACGCACCACGCATCGCCTCGATCACCGGCGAGTCACCACCACGTGGACATCGTAAGTAAATGCTACAATTGTAACGATAATATAATGATAATTGCAAGGTGGAGTATGATATCCGAAAAAGATGGAATAATTCATTTATAACAAATTCCCCAACAAATTGACCAAAAGATGCAAGTATTCTGGACATCTTTCGAATAGCTGCACTTTATTGCGAGGAAAATTCCACGATAGGGGATTGAGGGGCAGTAAAAGGCGGGAGAATTATCAGAAATGGGATCGAGTTTAATCAAGGCGTTATTCAATCGCGCGCCATTTATCGCTCGGCTGGATCTAAATTGTCCTAGCTGGTAATTGAAATCGTCAATACAAAGAGGTGGCAAGATAACTGCAAGCTGAACTTTCCCTGTGTGACGAAAGAGGATAGGAAGGTCACCGAGAGAAACTGTACGCCAGGCAATCGGTATCGATTCTATATTCTCGTTTATACGTCGCGAAGAACAGCGATGTAGCCGCGGTGAAATTTTCAAATCGGGTCGAATCGGACAAAAGCGGAGGCGTCTTCCAGCGTCCGGACTCGATCGACCAGATCGACCAGATCGACGTTGTTAATTGCGTCGTTCCGATGTAACGAGGCGAATACGAATCGCGCGGATTTTATCTTTCTTCCAGCTCACTGACCTCCCGATTTTAGGGGCGTAATCCACGACGAACATGCAGGAAGGGGTTGTTACCGGTCTAACTGAATGCACCGAGATTTTCAAGAAATCTTGTCAAGGAAGATTGGGGAAAGTAGAGAAGGAACGAGAAGGTAGATCGTCTATGGATTGCAGGTATTTTAATACGGCCTTGGAGTTTCTCTTCTATGGTACAGAATTTTTCATTCGATTCATCGATTAGTACTTACTGTCGAAAGAAATCCATTCGTTGCCTAATAACAATAATTTTGATTTGCCAAAAATTAAGAGTGATTTGTAATAAAACATAAATATACGTATTTGAGGATCATTAGGGGGAAATGGTGGAAGAGAGAATTTATTCCAAGTTGGAGGGAACACGTGTCCACGTCTGTCCGCGCGTGTTAACAATGATAAACTGGGTCTGATCGAGGAGAGCAAAGCGTTATCAATCACACTCCATTACGACTCGCTACAGCTAAGCACTTTTATCGCAATCCGTCCTCGACTAGAGTTACGTTCTGAAACGAGCTGAGAAGATTCAATAAATCCTCGAGTCCTCGTAATTTCCTTATTGCATCGCTCTCGATAAATCGTTCAAGCCGCTATCTCTAAAAAGCCCAGTAAGCTTCGTCTCAATTTACCGTTGCATTTTCGTCAACTTTCTTTTCGTTTCGTTATCATACACTTTTACAAAATATTCGCAACAGTGAAATTGTTTTGAGCGATAAAGAACCAATCGGTTAACCGTTGGACGGCGAACACCGAGCCAAATCTGGTTCATGCAAATATTTCACGTTTATTATTTTCTATGTTACGTTTACGTATTATTATATTATCCGACCGAATTATTGTACATAATCTGCTCTCCAGCCGGTTTCTCGTTTAATGTCTATAGAATAAAATATTCCACGCTCGTGGCAACAATGATCCAACTTTCATTGCAAGAGGATTAATTTTGTGAAAATGATTAAACGTGAAAAAAATTTACACGCAGCAACGAATAAAAATATCGCCGCAAAGCGGATTTTGCTCGTAACGTAAAATTCTGTGCAGATCCATAAAGTTAAAGTTCAACTTTCTGCACTCGAAGAATTTTATCATATTTTCATTTCTCGTTTGGATGATGTAACAATTGGATGCGATAGAAGTCACGAACATCGGGCACCAGGTTCTCGTAAACACTCGTTCGTACGATCTTCGTTCATTAGCGATAAATATGCGACAAGGATCGTCGTTATTTTACATATACATTAATGACTATAGCAATCGCTAAACAATGCAATTATTTCGATGTTACGTTTAAATCGTGCTCGGCATGCTTCATTAACGAAGCCAATAATATCGTATTTATCACTTCTATCCCTTTAAAATACCGGCGAATTTCAAATGAAAATCGGCTACGATTGTTCGTAACAAATCGATCAAATTTCTCATTAATTTCAAAAAAATGCTTCATCGTTAATCAAAACTACAGGATGAAAGGTAACGAGAGCCTTTCATCAACTTTTGGCGCTTAATTAGGAATATATGTATTTTTACTAAATTCTGATTATTGTTATTATTATTAAAAATCCCCTTTTTTCGTTATAATTTTTCTTAATACTCAGAGCTTGACAAACTTTAACTTACAATAAAATAAATTATCTTGGCTTAGCAATAAAACAAACATTCTGTTTGTGGTTAAATGTTAAGAACACGCGATATTAATATTGTGATTCTATAAATGAAACGTCGAATTTAAAGATACGATGATCACCCTAAAACACGTAAGATTTGCTATTCACCCAACCGTTCCGTGCTAATTAACGAAAAAATAATCCTGAAGCACACAGAACAATTCTGCGTCCCATTGTAACGTCACAGAACTAACAATAGCAGTGAGATAGCATTTACGATCGTGCAGATCACGTCTAGTCACGCGCGATCTTTCATGTAAACCATGCCGCTTCGCGACAGTTATACGGCTGTTACGGTGGTATCAGTCCTCTGCCAAGGGGGGAGTCCGATTGTTCCAGCTGGAAAAGCAAAGCTGTTAGCTTGTTACGGGAAATGGGATCCATGGTCGAATCGTTCGCCACGATCTCACTGTCTGTCGCGGCTTTTCCTTTCACCGAGCAATTATCCTACCCGCGGCCATCGACTTCGCTTCTACTCTCGTAGATGCTGTTTGTAACAACGCGGTTTCGATTTCCAGTTTCGTCCTATACGGTGTGTGTACGTGTCTATGGATTCCAGGTAATTGATGTCGGGGTGAACCGGGGGACAGTGAATTTCGAGGAAATTAGAGAGAGATCGAGGAATTAGATTTGGCGAGAGGATATGTGTACGTATGTTGAATGTTGTGGGATTGGATATTTAGTGTCAAAATTGCCTTTTGAAACGGGAGAATTTATTAATTAAAGGTACTTTTACTTCTGTTTCCTTCTCGGTTAAGGTTTTATTCGACGCGTGGGAAATGTCCCTTATCTTTTACTTATTTTTTCCCCGCTCGTTCCTCAATTTTTCTCACAGCGAAACACACTTTGTTTCGCGCGAAAAATTAAACCCGACACTCGTAGAGTTTCACACGAGTCGCCTAATGAAGACAATTTCACGGCTGGGTGTCGACAAGGGGATCGCGAAATCTCGTCAGAAGAACTGCGTTGCTCGTCCTTTTGCCATCGACTGCCTATTGGTTGGGGATTAAAATTGAAAAAAGGAATCTGCGGTTCAGCGACCACGGTGATCGAGGTCAAGCGAACTAAAAGGAAAAAGAAGAATCTGCAGTAAAGAGGAAAGGGTTGGAAAAAGGTGAACCGACAAAAAGCGTGAAAATGCAAGGCTTTATCCAGCCGAAGCTACCGGAGGATTTACTCGATAAAATTTCGTATATGAAATGTGCACGACCATGAACGAATGCACCACACAGGATGCGTAATTACACATGCATCAAAGTATACGTAGTCATCTGTACGTGCGTGCACTCGATGTTTCGGAAAGAATTGATTAACGTCTGATGAAAAATTCATAAATATCGAAATAGCAAATCAAGCGTGTTTCACACTGGCCATATTTTATTATTTTCAGAGATATTGACTTTTTTGAAACTATTCGTTGAATGGTTCAGTAGCGAAGAATCTTTTCTAGAGTTATAGTCATATTTTAGTTTCTTAGCAATTGTTCAATTTATAATTAGTATCGAAAGTCTTGCCGAACCAATAGATAGTCATAATAGGTTGTAATGGGGAAAAATCTGAGACACCTTGTATAACGTGCGGATATATCGGCTGGATGGCATGGGTGCGGGTTAGAGTGGCACGTTAATAAAACCAGAGCGTTAATTGCTGAATTCCCCATTGATTAATGGCGCTCGAGGCTTCGTTGAAGGCAAGAGGCAAGTGAGCCGCCAATTTCACGAAGGAAATAGTTCGGTGTCTGCGTTACAGGCGTTTAAATTGCGGAAGTATTCCTTCATTGTGTTCTGCCCACTATTCTCTTCTTTTTTTTCTCAATTCTTCAGAACCATCGATAAATATTCAATCAATAACGTAGCTTCCTATTTTTTCCATTATCGTTTCCAACTCTTCTATGAAACCATTTGTAATACCTCATTATTGTTCGGTCAACACACGTCGATTTCAATACGATTGTCAAAATTTCCTCGTACAACGAACAAAATGCGAAGATATTGTAGGACAGTTTTATTTTATCGACCGCTACCGACATTTTCAGAAATCAAATCATCTTTCCCTTTTTCTATGGCGATAATTTTCCTAATAATCAGAATAAATAAATATTTGCATTACCAAGTAAAATGGCATCAGAAATGGTCATTAGCTCTCCATCACGTAAACGCAAATGCATGCATCACAGTATTCTGGTACGTAATAACGGTTCGCAGTCACGGACGTTCATCCTCACGCTCGTCTGGCGTTAGCCTTGAGAGAAATCCGCGCTGAAATATCGCGGAAATCTGTGACGTCCGGTCTGACGTGGCGCTCAATGGATCATATTTCTCTAAAATATCTTCATCGAAACCATCCAATCTCCTTAAACGTAGGATACCATCACATTTTTCTCAACTTTGAACAATTTCTCCGCTTTCTTCTCCTTTACTGCCTTCGCTTCTTTCTTGTAGCCTTTCACGATTTTACAAAGAGCTATCTCGCACCAATAAGGCCGTATAATTAATCCAGATCGTTCCATCGGTAGCAATCCTACGCGCTGTTAACGAGTCCTAGCGAACGTTCGGCTTCCTTTCTTTGATTAACGCTCATTCTGAACGCTCAAGGGGTTGAAACGTTTGCAACAAGGAGAACGAACACTCGTTCAGCCCTTCTGCCGTAATATACCTTTTTCTACATCGTAGAAATGGTACAGAAATTAAATCGCAGCTGCGTCGCTTTGGTAAAAAATGCGTGATTCTATGGTGTAATTGATTTCCGAAAAGTACTCGCTCAGGTTTGAATCGTCATCTCGTACAACATTCTACGTATACCGTATTTAATTAGAAACTAATCAATTTCTAATCCAATTTAACCATCTTCTCGTAGCCCAATCTTCAATTACTGAAAACTTCATGCCAAATCGACAACACCGAACCGTCCAAAATACCATACAAGTCGTCTAAATGTCTTTATTCGCAATTGATTCATTCTTAAGAAACAGCTCTTCATAAACCAAACGTTAAGCGCTAGAACTTGGTTCGATCCAATCGAATCCACATCGAAACCTTCTTAGGAAACTCTTAACCACCACCAAAGAAAAAAACAACCTCCTTCGGTGGAGATTAATCCAAATCAACTCAAATCGATAACACCGATTAATCGAAAACACACTTAGAACGCCATACGAGTGACCCAAATGTCTTCATTCGCTTACCAGTCGTAATCATAGCTCGCTATCATTCGAGGGTTGCAGCGAGAGTGGCTCGTTTACGAGCACGCTGACTCATGTTTCGGAAGTGAGATGTCACAGCTGATTTACGCGGTTCCTCGCGATTTAAAAAGAAAATTTGATGGCCGACACGCGGAGTCCGTCAGTAGGACGCGATAGAAGTTGGTCGGCGTCGCGACGTTCCGAGTATTCGCCGATGGCGTGGCTGCTTAGAAGATTGCCAATACCATTACGCCGCAGCGAAAGTGCCGGAAATCGAACCTCCTCTTTATGCTGTTCCGAGATGAATCTCCAACCAAACGAACCGGATCCGCTAAACTCTCTCGTGTTCGAAACGTTTACCTCGCTTCTGTCTGTACACAGATTTTACCTTTCGTTGCTTTCCGCCGTTTTTAGTAGTTGGGAAAAGTATAGAAGCTCGTTGTCAGAATAAGAAGATTTTCGTCGATGGTTTTTAGGGCGACTCTTATGGCGTGTTTGCAGCTTTCGAAATCTTGTTTGCTTCAGCGCACTCGCGACAGAGTATTCAATTGCTGCTGTTTGGATTTTGTTTGGTTTGTAGCGGGGACGGTTTTTATTTTTAACATAGATCGTTCCTTTTTATCAATTTTTGCACTTGCTTCATGAGAGTGGATGGTTACGTAAATATGACTAAAAATATATAACGATAAAAAGAAAATTGCGAATTGTCTATCGATAAAAATGTTTCGGCAAATCTATCGCGAAAAGTCGCTATATTTACGATCCACTTTCTTTTTCTCGATCACGTCCTTTTCGAAGAAGATCTGGCAGGTGATAGATCGTGCCATTGAATCGTCGTTATCATTCGATTCTTGACATTCGATCGACGTCTATGAATGACTATTCATATGGATCTGGTGCATATTACAGCGAAGGGAAGTCGAAGAGCGAAAGGGATCTATGCCACCAAAGGACGATGCTTTACACGGGGAAAAGTAATTCGCTAATGGCATCGCGAGATGCGCAAACGCGGTCTGGTATTCTTCGGAGTGACGATGCCTTTCGGAAAAAGCAATCCTCGATCCTATGGCTCGACTTTATCCAAATGTATCCGGCGCTCGTACGGGTTCGTGATATTTCAAGGGATATTCCGGTAGTTCGAGGTTGCGATTGAACTTCGCTGTCTTCTTCATCTTGGAAAAGAGGTCTCCGGACGAACTTGCACTGGCTGGTGGATTTCGGTGTAGTAATTTCGTTCGAAACGTCGAATCCCAATTCCCCTTACCATTTCGTGAAAGTTAACGCTACTTTTAAATTATATTCGTCAAAGACAAGGAAATTACGAAGATCCGTAGTAGTTTCCTTTAATTCGTCAGATTTTTCACGACAATGTCTTCCAAGGTAATACGGAATTTCAACCTGACCTCCTTTTAAATTCTTCAATCTTGTGCCACACATAGCAATTCGAAACTTTCGATAGTATCTAACCCACAAGCTCTCCAACATTCCGACTCTCGAAAATCCACGACTCGGAAAATTCCAGCAAAACAAAGTAATCCAAGTTGACTGACTGCAGCTCGCCAGATTTCAAGATTCCACTCCTAAACACTAGCAGCGGAGGCGTCTAGCGAGGATGAAAGTCGAAAGTCGAGAGTTTGAGCGAAAAGCAGGAGGATCGTTGGTGACAGGTCCCGGTTAATATTCATCCCTGTAACGCGGCCGTCCCACGGCCGTTTCTTCTGTTCGATAAGGTTCGCGGCCGATACCCTCAACAATCCCTTTACCCTCTCGGCCGCTTCTTTTCTCCTCGTTCCTATCGTCGACTGGAAATTCTCCCCAGAGCATCCTCCTTGCTCTCTCGCCAGGAATATGGCCGAGGCATTATCAATGCGAGGCGAGTTCTCCACTGCACTTTCGAGGGTATCCTGGAATAGTAAGGAGAGTGCTGGCTGCGCGCTTCAAAGTCGTGGAGGGAAATCCTAAGGAAGGGTGAGTGGTGGATGGAGTAGGAGAGCTAAGAGAAAAAAGTGAAGGAAATGGAGAGGAGATAAAAAAGACGAAAAAACGGAGGAGTGGAAAAGGGGGTTGGACGAACTATCTGGTTCGATTAGTAACTCGGTAACGTAAGCTCCGTCCAGTGAGACTGTTTTTCTTTCGGTCTTGGAATTACGTTCAAGCAACGTTCGAGGGTAAGGGATTTCAGATCCGGCGGTAAAATGCAAATATGGAAATTTATTCTCGTCATCGTGTCTTATCTGCAGCTTGCGCGTTAATAAGAGGGTCGAACGGACTCTGCGATTCTTTCGGGTTTCCTTTTTTGATTCGCCCGTGGAAAGTTTACGAGCGTAAGTGCTTTGATAACGAAAAGTTTGTTTGAAAAACGCTACTCGTGCAAAATGAGTAAATTAAAGAGAGAGTTTGACGACTTTATCGATTAAACGAACCAGGTGTAACACGTTTGAGGTACAATATCGTTATCTCGTAACCGAGTATCGATTTCACCAAGTTCATGGTATTCAAGAACATTGACATGGACATGATACGCTTGTTACAGTGCTCGGTATCTAACAAGATCGTTGTAAACTATCGGTGTCTGACGATCTGTATAGAAACGACGATAACTAAGTTCCCGCGTTCCTGGATCGAAAGCGAGTAGCACACTTTTTCTTGGGAATTCAAACAACGTCAATCTTTCGCGATACAGCTTTGTCCGCTTAATTATCATTTTTAAACTAATTACTTTAACCAGCTATCGACGTCGGTCCTATCTAACTAACACTAATAATGACACCATTGTCATCACTGTATTTATTCTAATTTACATAAACAATCGCAAAAGATCCATTTCGAAGAATTCTAGCGTTGAAGCGTCCCAATTAATCACCGCGCCTGGAAGATCCAAACACCCCACGTTCAACCGCGGTCCGACGCTCCTAAAGCTGTGAAATCGAAGCGAAGGAAGCAGTTGGAGTTGCAGTCTAGCTGCAGGCGGAAACGGTCGTAAATCGAGCCACGGCGTCACTTTCCTCACCGAGGAAATTAATCCTCGACTTTTTAACGAAAACCTAGACGAAAGCCTGTTCGTGGTTGTTTTCGAAATCCATTTCTGTATTCCTCCCTCACGGGTAAGTCCATCTGGCGTCGTGCAATCAAATCGACGGTCTCGGCCAATTTACCAAGCCATCCGAAATTGTTTCGTTTTGATTGACAAGCCGGACAGGCCGGTGACCGCGTGCCGGTCAGTTCCATCAAAGCAACCGCGGAGACAGCGTTTCGCGCGCGGATTATTTCGCTCAGAATGCCACGTCAAAGCGGATCTTGTGAAATCGACTGGGAATTTCTGCTTCGACATATGTGCTACATATGTTAGAAACGAAGCGAAACGTTCTCCAGACCAAAGATATCGCCGTTTAAGACCACCGATGGCTAAATTCCCCGTGCTCCTGAAGATATTTTGGCGAAAGAAAGGAACACGAAGATATCGAGGCAAAGTAGTTTTCGTGCTCGAGGAAAACCGATGCTTCTTTTCTCCTCGATAAAAATACGTTTGCAATGGTTTTCTTCTGTCGTTAAATGATCCGACAACGATCGCAATATCGTCCCTGTCATCCTTGATCTATCGCGAACCGAAGCCTTTCTATTCGACAAATTCGTCATCATCCGACGTAAGGTAACCCAACGATCCGTTTCGCACGCTTAAACGCTTCACCACTCGTGCAACCGAATCTCAAACAGCCGATCGATAATCACGATAGCGGTACCCGGGAACGCTGTCAAAGCTGCGACGTACTCGTTTCAATCTCGAAACGAGAAAACACCCCTTTGAAAAAAGACAACGAGCGAAAAAATATATTACAAGCACAGGGAAACGAAACAAAACGAGAAACAGAAACGAAGACAGAGATCGAGTGGCGAAATAGTTAGGAACATGGCGAGGCAATCGCTATCCCGGGATAATATAGACGTTTTTGGAAAACTTGTTTCGCATCGAAAAAGCAATTACACCCGGCTGGCTATCGAAATTGTTATGAACAGAGAACGCGGAACAACAGAACGGTGAATGGAGCGAATGGGGGTGGGTATGGAGAAACGACGGAACGTTGATGGACACCAGTCACCCCTGTTGTCCCCATCCAGCGAATCCCTGTCACGTTTCTCCCCGTTTCAGCCGGTTTTCGAGCCAGTGGTTGCAATCACCGGAACCCTGGCGTGTCCTCTGGCGCCATTCGAACGACCATCGCGATCTATCGGCTACCACGTTATATAATGCGTTGCATCCATGGACGAATACGTTTTGACAAGCTTCGAGATACCACCGCTCCGCATATCCCTCTCTTGTTCATCCATGTTTCGCGTCCGTTCTTGCCTTTACTTTTATTTTTCGTTATTGTGATTTTCGGTGGTGGCTCGCCTTTCTCTCCACATCCATCGTTGTGTCTGAGAGACGAGAGAGGCTGCATGGATAGAGGTTTCGAAGCGACGAGATCCGACGTTTCCGGGCTAACAAATAATTGGGCCGCTGCCAACCTGTATCCGCGTGTATGCACGTTATTTTGATTTGACGTAGTGTACGCCGCGAGCGAAACGCAGCAACCCTGTGGCGCGTACACCATTGTTGCGGCCGCTTGATTCCCTGCTGCGACTGTCCACCGAACGCGTCATGTAAATGATGTATACCCGTCGACGATCGAATCCGAATAGAAATATAGTCGTCAACGGGATGACCGACGAACGATCAGTAATTGACCGGAGTCGTAGACGACGCCTCGGTTTCTCTGGTCGTTGATTTACGAACATTAAGCCAGCGAAGGATATAATTCCCTGGATAATGTGAAATATTATGGCGCGTAATTAGAAGATAGCTGGTCGCGTGATAGCAGCGTTCAGTGGCTAGGATCTTCTCGATCCCAATAATTATTATTCCACCAGATGGATATTTATATTCGCTCGCGAGCCACTTACCGCTCTTTATTCCATTTTCCACGCTGCTTTATAATCCACGACGGAAAGCGAAATATCACGTCGCTCAAACGACTCTACCCTCTTTCGTCTCTTTCTCTCTTCGTTCAATAGTACGCTGTTCCTCTCGTTACCGTCATTTTTCATCGCCTTTTGCGACGCGACGCCGTTTTTTGCCCGCCTCGCATCCGACAGACCGGATTAATTCCAAGAAAATATTTAACATTCGAGGCCGTCGACACTGCAGAATCGTTTATTCCGCGTTATCACGCGACTTCTTGGCAGTTCGGGGGACGAAGTTCTTTGAAGAAGAGTGAAGTGGCACGGTGGGTATGTGCGAAAATTGCATTACGATGATTTATCTATGTGTGCACCGTGTAGTTTTGTTGCCGCTGAAGGTCTTTTCGTAGAGAAACGTTCGTAAAGACTAAAATGCTGCTTAAAGAGGAAATTTTTGTTTAGCTATTGCGTGAAGATTCTCTTGAAAAGAAAGTTTCTACGATGGGTAGAAGATTATTTTTTAGAAGGAAAATTATCGTGTAGAGTAAAAGATTTTATCTTGTTAAAAGAAGATGCGGTTTAAGTAACAAGCGTTTGCTAACGTCATTTTTTCATTTTCTTCACAAGTTCTATCAGATCGGAAGAAGAGATGATGAATGAATAAGTAGATTAAAAAGTGTAAAGTAACTTTTAAGTAGGTTAATGAAAGATAGGTTATCTTCCATCGTTATAAAGTAATGATGTTCCTTTCCGAATATCGCCAGATGTAATGTGTGCTTCTATTGTATTTATCTTCGCGAATTCTCTTTCTCCTTCCACCTATAATAATCTTTTGGCATCGACGAATACTTGAGTAACAAGGTTCGCAAGTTCGTAAGTATTTAAATTTTCTACCTCATTTTCTGGTGCCACAAATCCTAAAAATTCTGCTGTGCAATTCCTATCAATTTGTAACCTATAATTTACAGAAAAATCACAGAAGATAATTGTTGAGAATTGTGGATCTTAGTCGCCGAAATAAATGTATAGGAACACTCATATTACACATAGAAATTATATTAAACTATCTCAGATTTATTTAATATGCGATTTACAAGATATTCGTAGATACACATTGTCTCAGCACTCTTTTTGTCTCACCACCTTTTTTACCACCGTGCGTACGCAACAGTTGCATTCTTCTGTTTTACGAGACGCTGTTCACTCACGTACTCCCACACACACTCATACTCATATATGTGTGTCACTACTACGCAGCTAATCCAATGAGGCACACAAAATCACATATATCTCAATAATAATTTAAAGTAATTAGAAAATATGCCATTTTGAAATTGTACGCTAAAATTCCAAAATTTATACAATGACATTAATCCACGAAGTTAAAGGAATTCTTAACGCACGTTCCAACTCGTTCAAAGGTCCCAAAGCAAGACAATTTTCTTGAAAATCCACGAAAATCAAGAAAACATGTACGAACGAGGCAAATTGTCGCTAGAGAAGGTGTAGTATCATCCTCTTTCAGAAATGAATCACGAATCGTTCCATCCATGGACTGCCGTCGATTCGATTCTAATCGTGTTCCGCCGCTCGAACGAGCGTCTGAACGAAAGATCGACGCGCTTCTTTACGACTCCGTGGTTTACGAGCTCGGTCAATTCCAGCGTATTCGCCTCACGATCCAACCGCACGTCATCGAATGATCGTGGGCAAGTGTTAACGAGACTAGAAGTCGATTTTACGACCGCCTGCAAAGGAAAACGAGCCGGTTCTTTCGCGCGCTGAAAAGTTAGCAGCGCCAGATGGTCGAAGTTGATTGAATAAACTAGGAGAAATCAGGGGATGGAAATGGATTCTGCGTGATTGATCGCAAAGCGATTGGACGATTCCAAGTGAATTTTCAACGAAATAAAATCAATCGGCGATGCTACTGATTTATCGTCGAGACTGCCAAGTATTATAATCGAGAATTAACAAAATACAAGTAGTAACGTAGAATAATATGCCGTGATATGAAAGGGAAGTTTTCTACATTTAAATTTTGTTCGATACAAGTTTGCATCGACTCTCACGTAAAACGTCTTCAAAACTGTCATAAACTTTATTGCTTCCTCCTTTATAGCAATATTTTATTCTTAGTATAGAGTGTGAAATAAAAGTAAGAACGAAAGCAAGATATAAGATAGGAAAATAAAAAATTGCGTCAGACGTTTCTGAAAAGGAGAGTGGAATATAAATCAAAGATTAAGAAAGCAAAGAAATAATATGGAAATAAAAATGAATTTGGCCGCGAAATTAATTTTTCGAGGATAAATTGAAACTCTTTAAGAGAGACGCGGGAGTTCACTTCCTTTTTCTTGTAGTACGAGCAAAAAATGTTTAATGAAAATGTTTTCCATCTCTGCCCCTACGGGTTTTCCTTTTCCTTGGTTCGCGCTGGTTTTATTAAAATATTACGTGCGAAGCATTTTCTTGAACGTAGAAATTAAATGGCCTCGGCATCGTTAGCCACCGAATATTTAAACAGACGTGTATGAAAAACGAAACAGGTTATTAGAAGGCAAAGATACTAACAGAACATTCGTTCCTAGAAATTAGAATGATCCAATCTGGCTCGCTAACAGAGAAAAAGGAGAAGTTCGCTCGAGAACATAGAAACTGGGATATTAAGATCCCCGACACACCTTAAAATCATCCACCATTCTTAAATAGCCTCTCCCATAACACAAACGCTTTACTCCCATCCTCGCGCGCAACTCAAAGAAGCGAAAACGAAGAAAAAGAAGAAACCGACTCGCCTACCCGCGTATAACGACTTTTCTTAAACGAACTAAGCGAACGAAATTATGAAATTCATTAAACTACCCAAACAATGTCTACGACCTATAAAAACTTTTAAATTAACTATAACGCGATAAAGTGGAGTTGCTAAAGGAATTCGATATGCAGTATGTCTTGTTGGTGTCTGTCGACGACTACTAGAAATATATATAACTATGAATATTTCTAGAATAGAAAAAGATAGAGAAAATATATTTGCTAACACGATTATTGTAAAAAAGAAATGAATAACATCCCGTATCGTTATAGGAAGATACATTGTTTTGTTGTAATGAGAGGAAATGACCCAATCAAAGAGGAAGAAAAAACGATACAGGGCCGATAATACGGATCACGACGTCCAGAGCAGACAAGGTGGTAAAAAATAAACTTCGAGATTTAACGAGATTGTACGAAGTAGCTCGTTGCTCGACGTAATAACTCGCATCGACCGTGTCAACCGGCGAGCGTCCAAATAGCTGCCAATACGGTGACTGGTTCGTTAAAAAAATAGAGAACGATTTTCTATCGTTAAATGGGGTCTATCAGACGTCGATTACTCGCGAGTTAACGTGTACCAAATTGCTAGCGAAGACATTGCTAGAATAATAGACAAGCGAGCATGTAAGAAAAGATTTCGTTTCAAATATTTCACTCAATACACAGTTTCAGGACACACAGCGATGATTTACGTTCATGATGAAAGTTCGATCGAAAAATTTTCTTCGGGCAATTAAGAACCAATTAAACAGCCTTGAGATTATGTTGCTTGCTCGCGGCTTTCCAAACGCGACGTTCGTCAGTATTACTTTGAACGAAACGTTTTTTCCTATAGTCAAAAGTTAATTAAAGGCTCACGAATATCTTTCTCCTTTACCTAATAGAAAGCTAATCAAGAAGTTGTAATATTTTTTTTCGCCCTTTTTCCTCTCGGTATCTTCGAGTTAATTGAAGATCTTTTAATATCACTCTTCTCGAATCTCAACTTCTTAAACGTTTCCAATTTTATTTCGCTTTCAACTCTCCTTTTTCTCTTGCAAGAATTTTTATATTCCTAGCATAGCAATTGTATCAGAGCTAACCTGATTTACCATTTCTCAACGTGATTCGAAAGAATTATTTAGTACGAAATTCTACTGAATTAGTTGGACGTTAAAGTAATTCTTCTTCGCGAGACACGATCGTCGAATATTGATCGGTTCGGTTTCCAACCGATTGCTATAAAGATTCTAAAGTATTACAAGAAATTACAAGAATAAGAGGTTTGCATCGTTTCCAGACCCGAACGTATTTTTTCGTACGAAGCAATTATCTGGTTTATCAGCTTCAGAGGATCATCGAACTCGGCCACGATAATTTCCTATCCACTGGTTGCACTGTTTTTTAATCACACAGCTCATTGGACAGATAAAGCAGCCTTCAACAAAGAAAAGCAGTATCGAAGCCTGTAAAGGAACAGAAGGATATGGAAAAAGGAAGACGAGGAACATAATCGCCCATTAAGTTTGACCGCTGTACACCTGAAATTTCGACTTGGTGTGTTGGAAATTCGTGATTGCGAAATATATTGGAATAAATCAAAATGAAATAGACGAACAACGAACAATTTCCTGAAACGAAGTTTGTTTATTCAAAATTTTACAATTGAACGTGTCACGCGATTCTAAACTTAAAAGCATTTTACAATAGAAAACTATTTCGAGCGCGAAAGGAGATTCTCCTAAAATTTTCTCCGTTTGATGAGACGGAAATTAGTTATTTCTGAAGAATTCTCTACCAGATAATATAAAGCTCTATTATCGCAAACAATGTGATTCGCGTGTACTCGATTTCCAATATCGTTTACAATTTCAATTCCAGAAAATCTTTATGGTTGCTGTTATATTATCCTTAAATCTCCTTTATCCTTTAGTACTAGACTGCCCATTCTCCTCTGTACTTTTTACCCACCAAGCTTTCCTGCGCTTCGCTTTCCTTGGCCGCGGCGACTCCACGTGGAAACTTTATTAGTCCTCTTCCCTTAAACACAAACCAGCGATAAAGGCCGCCTGTGAGCGAAATATCCTGGTGTTTCATAAAGCTGGCATCGTACCGGTTTGTCCAGGTAGGCGGGTCACTGTTTCCGTAATGAACGAGCACAGGCACCGGTCGGTATGCCTGGAGAAAAACGAAACAGAGAAGGGAAACGCGAACGAATCCCTGGACGATCGATATTCGATTAATTGGATTTGGCTAGGCGCACTGACGATTTCTCTTTCGTTCTTTTTTTACCTCTTCGTTTTTCCCCTCTGTTTTTTAATTCGCCCTTTTTCATGGCGTTTTTCTGCTGTTACTCGTCGACGTACGATTGCATCGCGCGGAGCTACGTTTCACTCTCGGTTTTTGATCCTCGGGCGCGCAGATAATATGCCGAAGCGAGCGAGTGATTGCTACGGAGGATGTTCGAGCACAGTCAGGGAGATTTGTTTTTCGGGGGATTGGATCGCGAGAATCAAATTGGATGGAGATGACGTTCTGATTTCCTGCAGATTCTTCCAAGAGGAGTGGTTTTTCTGTGTTTTTGGATTAGAGGCTCGAGACGTGACAGCAAATGATCGCGCTATCCGAGTCTCGGTGAATATTTTGTCGAGGCAATGGGAGTTGTACTACCTTCCTTAATCAAACTCTCCGATTTCGCGTATTTGATATCGCGAATCCGCTGATTTTCCACGAGAAACTAATAAAGATTAATTTACCTATTAGTCTGTCACGATAGTTTTCAAAAACTTCTTCGGAACTTTTCTACGAACGATTTCCGTGAAACTTCGTGTAAATCAAAGTTCGAAACTTCGGTAGAAAAAAAAAGACGGGAAAAAGGGAGAGGGAAGGAAAGCAGAAGAAGAGCAATAAAAGGGAAATATTTATCCGAAAAGAGAAATATTAAAACTACACTCTACGAAGATTGTTCTCCATATGCTGTGAAATTACAGCGCATCGATCGACGAAAGTGGCAGCCTTCCATCGGAATGGAACGCGACAGAGCGTGCTAGATAGAAATCATCTTCGTAACGATTCGATCGTGTTTCGACCTGTGTATAATGTTACGCGATTCACGCACGATCGCGTCGTAATTTTGCCAGTAATAACGTTGATAGTAATGCTTGTTTGTATGTAAACGATTCCCGGCCGGTGGAATAATTATTAACAGACAGTATTCGGAGCCGTGTATTTTAAATAGTTATGCAATTCGAATTGGTTTCGGCCATCCTACGGCGGCCAGCGATGGACTACCACCGCACGTAATTCGACCCGTAAACACGAATCCTGCGCAATTCTTTCTGACAAAGTGGATGGCTAATGTGAAATAACGATTGTGAGGTGGTTTATTGAACGTGTTGGTTGGTTTATTAACACGTTGGCTGCCACGATACCCGTATTCGGGTGTCAGCAAGGTTTCTAGTCAGGCCGCGTAATCCATATTCGGGTGTCGCTTATTTGACTACTTGCGAAGGATCGTCGTAGGTATTTGAAAAGATATTCCATAATAATAAAACTGTTGAATTGTTATAAAATAAAAATACGAAAATGGTTTATTAAAAAAATCACTTAGAATGTAACATTTTAAAGCATTCTATACATAGCTGATGTTGGCCGGGACAATTTGGACAATAAGTTGTTGTTTTCTTCAAATTCTTTTGTGCCTTTGTTCGTTCCATTCGACGTCTTTTATTTGCATAACATAGTTTGCATGCGCGTCTAATGCTTCTTCCGGAATCATTTTTCCGAACGGCTATATTATGCTGACTCCGTCGAAGACAAGGATTTTTTGTATTTTCAGACAACCCTAATAATTTTGCAACTAATAATTGTCTAAATATTCTAATATTTATATTTTTCCTTGTTGCAATTTTGTAAACCGTCAAAGCGTTTACAACAGAAATTCCCAGAAGGAATTGAATGCCAAATTTTCTGTACCATTTGATTCCTTTTCTAATTGTGATGGCATAAGAAACCATTTGGTCGGAATAATCTATACCACACTTTCCTTCGTTATATTCAACAGCAATTAGTAGTTTTAATGTTGCGAACAAATGAAACGGAAGATCATTCTTGAGACCACCACTTGAGCGACTCGCATTACTAAAATATCGATGGGAGCACCTAGCAGGGAACGCTTGGTACCGCTGTACGCGTGGCCTGATGGAGATTTCTTTCAAAACACGCGTGACAGTCAACGTGTTAAAGAGACGAGTCATAAAACGACAATAGTCAATTGTAATAAAATCACTTTAATTACAAGTACAGAGTAATCGTCGCCCACTCAATGCTACTATTCCACTCTCTAACTGTACAACTATTCGACTCGCTAAACTATTCGATTAAATGTCCGTCTTAGAGAGCATGTTCATCTATTTGTATCGACAGGCGTTATTATAAAAAGTTCAAGTGTAACTCCGGTTGACGATTACAAATAACGGCGATAATATTTTGTTTTATGTTCGTCTACCTTTGAACCTAGCAAACCAAAACAACGTTGGTATTCCAAGGCACAACAATATTCAATCAAATCTTTCGTTGACTCATGTGTCGCTACAGTTGTTCTTCTACTTTTTAAGAATCTACGTCTTCAATGAATTTGTCGAAAGTTGTAGGTAAAAATGGTATAAAAGATACGTAGGATCTACTTTGGTTTCTGATAAAATAGACAAAGTATATACATATATTCTTTCCACCATTGATAGGGAAAGTAACCAAAGAAGTATTTAACTATGAGACTTTGTCCGGCTGACGGTAGATTCGGTTTGCATGTAGTCAGACATTAAACAGAAATCGAAGTACACGTAATGTCTACGATAAACTCTTGTTTATATCGTATCTTCTAGTGGTTTCTTGAACAATGCTTAATGCAAATACAAGAATATTTATGAGACACAGAATAAATGAACAGCAAAGCAATGGTTGAGCGAAGAGTAAGTTGTGGAAAATGCACGATGTCAAATTAACTTGTTGCAATATTTTTATTGCTTCTAAAATCATTTTTAAATATTCAATGGCAACGCTGATGGAAACAAAAGAACGTAACGTGAAAGATTCATGAGAATATAACAACATAATACATGTGCGGGTAAACAAGAAGAATTTCGAGAAATTCCATTTAAATCTTTTATCGTCGAACGTTTCCACAACGAATCATAACTAGGATTCTGTATCTAGCACAAACAGAAAATGTAAACAAACAAATCCAGAACAAAAACAAACAAGTGGAGAATATATACGAACAAGCAAATCAAACATATTTATGTACAAACTGTAAATATAAAGAAATCTTTTTTGTTTTGTTGGATAACATATTTGCAATTTTAATCTCACCACAATATACATCTGTCGAAACCACGTGCATAGTAGAAACGTTATCGAATGTTTATTTGAAAAAGCGGTTGAATTTTTCTGTAATAAGAGAAGTTAGTAAAACTTAAGATAGTAGACTTTCCAAAATAAAAGTTTCATTTGAATTATGTCGAGTATATAAATAGGGAAGGTCTTTACCGCCAAACTTCTATATCAGATACACCAAAAAGATAGAAATAAAACTTTTCATAAATCGATCGGATCAATTTATTTATATTTATATTTATGTACATCCATCATTGTACATATTTTAATACAAGAGATACGGAAACTTCAATCCGTACATATCGACGGATAAAATAAGCAAAATGTCAAGGGGAATGTATCACCTAAACCCGTATACATCACAGACGACCAATTAAAATTATTAAGTGATCAATAAAATTAAAAAAAAGAAAGAAAGATACAAATTTCGATATTAACACGGAGAATACAGAATAGAAAAAAATTGTATCACGCAAAATTATTTAGAACGCAAATCTCAAGACTAAAAAGAAGCAAAATGTATTATTTAAAGAGATTTCAATCGCCAATTCTAGAGATTGTCTCCATTATTGCTACGTTATCCAAAACAAGAGCGGCTAATTCGCTTGCTCGCGAACTGGCACGCTGCTCCACTGCTGGCTGTTACTTTTCTTCTTGTTCCTTGAAAATTTAATCGCCGCGACCGCACCGCCTCTAATGCGATTCCCTTCGCCCACATTGCCTCACACCCGGCGTTGCAAAATCTTCCCAAGACAAACTACGACGTAAAAACGGTCCGACAACAACACGGTTTCGTGCCAGATCACTTTTTGTGTTAGACCAGAGACAGTTCCCTCTACGTCTGTACGAATCTAGGATATTGAAATATCGAGAAACCGTCAGTTCATCGCGACAAAAATAGTAAATATGTAAATATTTAAATTAATAAATGAATATAGGCAGTAGACAAATATTTGCGATGAAAAATGGTGTACGAATAAAAAAAATATATATACATGTCGGGTTCACATTATGATTAGGATTAGGGGCGTGAAACGAATCTTCATTTGGATTAGACATTGTTGTTATGCAATAGAGAAAATATTTACTAGTACAAATATGATTATTAGTACAAGTGTGGATATTGCAGAATTGACAAGTAACCGCGGTGATTAGACACTAATGACAATGGTCTTAGGTTCGATAACGAATCCGCGGTCAGTGGGATAACAAAATGCGCTTTCTTACAAAGTCCAAGTTGTACTCAACTTGCTTATCTACGGTACAAGTATTACTAAACTAACTCTTTGTTAAAACGTAGAATATTCACCGAGCGTAAAGACGCTATGTAATTCGCTAATGCGACCTCACGAGAGAATGACTTTCCGTCACGATGATGCTGCAGAGGAAAGCTATGATGGGGTGTGTCTAAGGACACGAGATCCTCGGATTCATCGAGAAAAGCCTTCGTTCGGAAAGCGAGGGAAATTGATGTTGCTGTTAATTGTTCAATTTGGTGAATTTGGAAGGATGCTAGTCGCCCTTGAGGGAAAGTTGCTAGTGGGAAGCGTCGTTCGTGAGAAAAATAGATTTCCCTTATCTTCCTGTAGTTGGGACAAAGACTGTTTGTCTGTTTGAAGGACTTTAGTTAACTAAATGTCAATGTCTTCTCTATTGCATAACGACAACGTGTAATCCAAATGAAGATTCGTTTCACGCCCCTAACCCTAATCCTAATGTAAACCCGACATATATGTTATAAAAATTCCTATATATGAACAACTCTATCCTCTCTCATTCCACGTTTACGGAATAGATCTATGTTTTCAATATTTTGCAGGATCTAACATATTCGATATAGTTAAATAAATATTTTTATTAATATGAATATTTATACGAATTTATAGGTTATTAAATTCTAATTGTATATGAATTATGTATTTCGAATCGCATAGTGTCGTGGAATATTTTCAAAGCACGGGAAATACGAACAAAATTCAACAAAACTTAAACAAAAATAGTATGCATAAATAACAACTATTATTTGCATTACAAATGTTCTGAAAAAGGAAGAGCGAACAATGCCACTTTTGTCAAAATTTAACGGTGAAACGAGTACTTCATAAAAATGCAGCGACGAGTGAACAAGTACTAAATTAAAATGTAGGAAAGCAAAGAATGTTTCGACCGAACAATAGCAACAGAGTTTCAATAATCCAAACGTTTCCCTTTTTCCTTTAAACTTCCAAGGTTCCTCCTAAATTGAAGAAATATTGTGAACCCTTCCGCGCACAATGTAACCAGCCCAGCGTGCTGTAATTCGTATTCTTGAAACTTTCGATAATTCCATCGCAGAATGGAAAGAGAGACGAGGACAGATGAGAGGAGAGACAGAGTGGCGTTTAAAGATTACACTATTCAGCCGACGAAAAGATTGAATCCATAACACAGTAAAAATTCATCAAGATACTCTACTGATTTCGAAAGAAGCGGTTATTGGCTAAGCACTTTAAACTGAACATTCGAACGTTTTAACAAGTCCAAGAGGGCAAGACATTTTATTTCGCCTCCGATTGACCCGTGGCTCCTAATTGGTCCTTCCTGCCTAGCCCTGCCCCATTGTTTTAACTGGAACAACTGTTCAATTTACCGCGGTTTCGCCAATGAAGAATAAAATAAAAGAGGAGGAAAAAAGGAAGAGGAAAGAAAACGACCTTATACCGAGAACAGAAGTGGGTGCGCCCTTTCGCAAATAATTTAGGATTAAGGCTTAAAAGTACGGAGCAAAGTTTACGGAAACAGGTTTCTGGCCGAGAGGACTTGGCAAAGGAACCGCGCCGGAAGTGGCAGACTCTACATTTTCACCGGAAATAACGAGCTGGACTACCTACGTGCCTCGACCACTTACTTCTTTGTCTTCTCTCTCTTTCTCCCTGGTGGAATATCTTTTTTCCTTTTTTTTTTTTTTTTTTTTTTTTAGATTCTTTTTATTCGACTGTAATTAAGAAAGAGGACAGTGGAGAGGGTCGCGTGTGTGAAATCGTTTCGGTGAGCTTCTAATTGGAGAGGAAAACCTCTGGTTTCGGACGAGGGTGGCCGGTAACACGCTGACCTCCGATGGAACCGCGACAGAGTTTGATTAATACCACACGCTCCCGGAAGTCTGTGGCAAATGGATTTTCGATATTGCCGCGCGCTGCCAGTCCAAGGAATCTTCGAATTAATTCTTCCCTTGACACTCGACTATTTCGTGCTCAACCGACAAAATAATTATTGACAAAATAATATATTCATCAATTTACTTACGTTTTTCAATATCGACGTATTACGCAGCTTTTTAATTAAAAGAGCTACAGTGCTCTCTGTATTTGGTCTCATCTCATATGAGAAATTTGATATACATAAAATCTTTATTTTCGATTTTTAAATCAACACGAGAGCATTTCAACGATATATCGAACGCATGAAAATAATACGAATATGTTGCATTTTTCGAATGAGCTTCCCATCGATAGCTTTATTTATCGTATAATTTGAACGGTGTCCAGTGAGCAAAGCTGTTTGAACGATACGCCGATATTTCGTATCTTTTTGATATGCGGTAACCAAATATTGTGGATTCGCTAATGTCTAGAAGAAACAAAAATACAGAAAAACGGAAAAGAAACAGAATGGGAATTCCAGTGTTTCTTTAAGCTTCGTAATTCGATCAATGATTTTCAGATGTTTAAAGAAGAACGGAATAAACAATAGAATGTCTCTGTGATGGTATCTTAAACTTATATTCGCTAGGTACAAATCTGACGCATACAGAGAGTACAGGTATTAAATGCCGAGACATTTCAGACATGCTTACCCCCGGGAAATCTAGCTTGCAATCTTGCGCTCCAACTGTAGCCAGATTATCGGAAATCTGACGTTCACGCGGGTTTACGATGTGCCAAACCCTATTGAATACCGTGAAACGCTTCAAGGTTCATAACAAGGGAACGTCGCGAACGATCCGGCTGCGATTTAGATGAAACTTTGTAGATGAGAAGAACAGGCAAAAATAAAAGATACGTATTTTTCCTTATCTACGGTAACTTAAGTTTAAACGGTGAAATTACTCTGAAAAGTTCAACCCCTTAAGAGCTTATTCGGGAAGTTAACAGTTAGAGATAAAAAAAGATTTTGTTAGCAAAAATTAAATATTTTCTAAGACGGTGGAGGGAAACGTTAGAATTAACGAAGAATTTTCGAAAATCTTCACGTTGATTCGAAAAGATACACAGAAAAAAGAAAGGAATAGTATTTCTAACACTCTGTCGTAACAAGAATATCGTATCTACTTCTGGAATTATTAATATTCATTCACATTAATATCTATGTCTCTATGCTCAAGTAAAAAGTGGAAACAAAAAAGAAACTATCTAGGATCGTCCTCAATTTCTTTAATTACCAATTTTCATTTGCCGTTTTTAATAATGGTATGCTGAAATAAAAGAGCCACATGAAAAAAGAAACGAAAAGACAAATACATTACACGAAAGCACCTACCAATTTTCCTAATTACCAGTTTTCATCCGCCTCTTTATATCCAGAATCATAATCTCAAAAAATGAAAGAATAAAATCTAAAAGGACCAGATGAAAAGAGCAAAAATAGTTTCTCGAATTATTAAACTTCGTTCTCTGTTAACCTACTTCTTCGATAAAATAAGAAACGGAGAAAAAGAGGACAGCGTGTGATTCGTTAAAAAAAAATCATTTTCGCTTTAATCTCTTACCTTTCTCTTAAATTTACAGGTAGCAGCAACTCGGCGAGCTCGAGCACGACCTGGACTACAGCGACGGTGATGATTCTCACCCTGCCAGCGATCATGTATCTGATGTTCTCCTCGACGACGATAACCATGACGCCTTACACCTCGTCGACGTCAACTCCTACCAGCAGGTAGCTCGTACGCGCCCGCAAGTACACCACTGCCACTGTTTGACCCGATTAAAAAACAGAAGAAAGAGGAAAATAAGAAAATAAAAAAACATCGTCCATGTAAAACCTAGTAGTCTAGGGCTTCCAGTTATGTATGTTACTATGTATGGAGTAGATAGCTTGAATAACAATTGATTTTTATTCACGAATGGGCCTGTGTGTTAAGCGGGAGGTCGAGATGACGCAGAGAAGAATATCGAGCAAAAATATCGACGAGGAAAATACTCGCCCAGGTATAGTTTCTTTTCCTGGCCAGCACGCGTTTGTCCTATTTCGAGCTCATCTCTAAATAAATCGAGATCGTGACGCAGACAATTTTCAATTTTGTTGACTCGTGGCCATTTATTCATCGATTTTTCTCGAATTATACAATGTAAAAAAGGAAAGAAAATGAGATAATAGTGATGGAAGGAAAAGAAGAAGAATACGCGGTGGCACGTGGCTAAATTTGAGAAAAACAACATGGATCTGAAAAGACGTGGAGAAGTTTTGTTGTAACCTCCTGTATATGATAAACGCCCCTGAGACACGCGTAAAAAGACGATCGCGCTTTTCAAATCGATCGTTTTTATTCCGGCTTCTTCGTTGATTTTCTACGGTATTTGTCGTTGATCCATATTTATTTGTTCATTTATTTATTTCTTTATTTCTCATGGTGAAAGATCGTTTCGATCGGGTTGTACGCGTCATTCGTTTAGCAACCCCAATGTTCACCGAGAGTGTCGAGAATATATAGATATATACATACAGGGGTAAATTAATATTAAATGAGTATGAATAACGTTAGCGCAGCGACGAACGGCGTTCTGCTCAATATCCGCTCCTTTTAAGATGTCTAACGAGGAACGCGACACCATAGGTACCGATTTGTAATCTGTACAAATTGTAATAAATTACCATACGAAGTACGATTCGATCAACGGTGTATTTCGTTTCTTCTCGTCCTTTCCTCCCTGTAGAAATGTAGTTGGAAAATGAGCATTGTGGAACGAGAGATCGAGGTAAGTGTGTACATTTTTCTACGAAAAATCTACAGTACAATGAAACGTTATCGTTAGGAAGACATTGATTACGTATTTTCAAGATACGAATACATAGTTTATATTCTCGTAGAATAACCGACACGATACTTATAGTAATGTAATAATACAGAAATAGTATCGTGTTCTGTATATGGCGTTGTTTGTTATTATGTTCTGAATATTAGCGTAACTGTATATAGCGTTGTAAGGAGGAAAGTAAACAATATTTACATATTTTTAATTAATATTTCCAAATCATCCGTAAATATTCGAGCGTGGAATTTACCTTTAGGCCAGAGAAAACCTCTCGATGGTGCCGATCTCCGATCGTCGAGGAAACAGGTAACGAGAGCGTGAAACGAGCAACGAGAACGCCGTTATTAAATTCCTCGAGCCGGCGGCGTGCGAACTAACGATTATCGGTTTATGTAAATACCGCGAACAGGTACGTGCACGCGGCCGCATAGCGAATTAAACGATGAATCCAGTAAATTCGATTTAACGAGCCGATAAACCTCCCCACCGATCCGAAACTCTTTCGACGCAATTACGCTGGGTCAAACAGTCACGTTTCACCGACATAATTCATATTTTGCCGATGTATTTGGACGTCGAGCCTGGCCAACGCGAGTGCACTTCAACGTTTACGACCGGCCATTCCCTTAACAACCGTCCCTTCTTATTGGGCTGATCTTGACTTTAATCGCTTATAAACCCCGATTTCTCTTTTCGGAAATGGAAGAATGAGACTTTCAGCTAGCAGAAATCGATAATAATGCTGTAGAATAGTATATACGTATGTGTAGTAGAGAGTAGCTTACAGAGACATCTATACAGAGTCCATATAGGAACAACCATATAGTATAGACGTACGTAAATTAGGTTTGTTAGCGACGCGACGATATTCTCAAGGGTTGTCGACGACGATCGATTTGGACCTGCTTTAATTTCGTACAGTTTAACAGAGAGTTGATGTGGCGTTACGCAAAGTTATTACGAGAATAGATAATTTATCATAGTTATGTAGAGATGATTCATAATATGAAGTTAAGGATTATTTGCTATAATTCAAGCTATCACAGCTAACAGATATCGTTATCCGATTATAATACTATCGGTTCTCCGAAAAATCGCATCAATCGTACCTGAACTGATCCACTCTCGATACACGTTCCTCTCGATTCCTCTCCATTCTATGAAAATCGAGCAAAACACAGTTGCCATTGCAACGAGCATCTCCTAATACAATCACTAGCGAAGGCTAGCCGAATCTGGACGATTTAACGGACTCATCTAATACAGTGGTGGTCCGAATGCTCAGTAAATATCCGCATTAAAATTCAGTGGATGTTATCGGTACACGAAAGGGGCGAGCTTAGCATCGTCCACGTAGAAAGGAACGTGAGTGAGAAACGGCAGTGGTCTAAATCAAGCTTTAGGCGTCCGCGCACGTCAGCTTGCGCACGACCAGAGACCACGTGCTGCGAACACGTGCGAGAAAGCTTTTAATTTCGCCGACAAGCCAGATGGACCGAATGGCTTCTATCTCTTTCTCGCTCTCTCTTTTTTACTGCCGTCTCTACGCTCTTGATTAACGTCGATTCCGCGGTGGTCTTTCCCTGTTACCTTTTCATCTTCTTTCTCCACCTTGTCGACGTCGCTCTTTTTCTTCCCGTATTATGACCTCAAGTCGCCACCAATTTGTCGACGCTGTAAATTTGACCGGTTCAAGTATTCGAAAGAAAGAAGAAATGGGAAACGTTTTCTTTCGGTATGTTAATTCTTCGTAATTTCGGCTAGAGAAGAAGAAAAACGAGCTGAGATAATTTTTTTTCTTTTTTTTTGGTGCTATAATTTCTGATGCGTGATTCCGAAATTACAGAAAAATTATTTTTTATATTCGAAGATTAGTCTGCTGGGTGGAAATGAATTTTCGCAAAGTCACCTCTTTATACCGTTCCGTGCAGCCACCTACGTCTTATCTACGCTACCTACGATAATCTGGACAGAGAGTTTATTACGGGTCGACGATGTTTCTTCAATAATTGGCGAATTAATATCTCTTCGGAGGTATTAAGGACGAGCCTAGAACACCTCGAAGCAGGACTTATCGCGGACCACGTTTCCGATCAATTTAACCAAGTTTTGGAATACGGAAACGAGGCCAAAGTTTATTTCCAACTAGAACTATCAATCATTCTTAAAGTACCAATGTCTAGGAGACTGAAACGGGTCTTGACTCGAGCATAGTAGCACTAGCATGTAAAACGGTATGTAACATTTTTCCATTAAAGACAAAGAAGCTATGAGAAATATCTTGAATTAATTTGAAAGCAAGATAGTCGTATCTTTTAATATGAACTAGTCTTCTTTGTTCGGAAGAAAAATTCTTTTGATACTGGATAGACAGAGTAACAGGTTTTACTTTCCTCTTTGTGAGACTTTCCTTTTATAAGAAAACTTTATTCCGTGACAAATAAATAGAATATAGAAATAACAAAATTGCTACTTGAAAATCAGTAAGGTATAACAAGGGTGTACGATTAGTTTGAAGATAACAAGCATTATCTTTTGATACAAGTTTTCTTCTTCTTATCACAGGAGAAATGTTTTTATTGGAAGGTAAATGGAATATTCCAATAGTAAATTTCATCCTCCCGTTTATATGGTGACAGGTAATTTTGGAAGAATAGTAATTAAAAGACAAGGTATTTAAGAAAGAACATTTCGAAGCCGGATCTCCGTTTCACATTAAATTCCAAGACGATCTCCAACAACGATGGTTTTTCACAGAATTTATAAAAAAATTTGGATCGTCATCGATCGGATTCACACCAGAAGCTTCTTAAAACGGGACGAAAGAACGATTTTCGAGGTTTCGTCCAATTAACAAGACTAAGAATCAAGACGCCTCTATACGAATATATTTCTAACAAGATTAAAATTAAAAAAAGAATAAAGGTGATAAATGAATAAAGCTGCAAGTAAGCCACGGCAAAACGAATTCGTTAAGGTTTTAATTGACATCGAGTAGCTTTGTCGTTGGGAATGAGCGAAATAATTGGATGACTGGTCGTTCGAATCGAGGATCGACCAACTGTAACGATGTCCGTTGAAAAACACGAGGAAACGAGATTCGAAGGGGAACGAGGCAAGTTAAAAAGAAGAAAAATTGTATCGTAGATTGAGAAGTAGTAATGGAAATGGTCGTGGAAGACGAATAAAAGGTAGGAAACAAGGCGTGTTCTTCTTTATCGACGAGTGTTACCAATAGGAAGGTTTCGACGAGAATTAGGAAGCATGGATTATTGGAAGGTAGTGGGTACGGTCTCGATTTACCTGCTCGACCCGAATCCAGCGATGGAGAATTATTTGTATCGGGTTTCGTGCAGCTACAAAGACTTTAACGAGACCAAACGAGCCATAGTTAAATATATTGTATCGAATCTTTACAGCGTTGCAATAAAGGTTTGCTCTCGAAGCTACAATTGCGTGACAGATTTCTCTTTGAATATAATTTTCTATATATATTATTAAATTGTTATATAACGAATGTCTCCAGATAAATATAACCTGTTTTAAAACGAGAGTTTCTAAACGTAGAATTATCTGTGTCGATAAATGTTTCCAGCGATTACGATAATTTTCGTATAAAATTTTCTCTGAGTTTCATTCCGATATGACGATTGCGCGACTCTGGCTGGGAGTTTTATGTAAAAAAAAAAAAAGAAAGAAACAAAAGCCATTACGCTAAAATCGAAAAATTTTCTGCCAATGAAGTCTGAAGATAAAGAATACAGCTCTTTCTTCCGGAAATGTTGGAGGATTCGCGTTAACGCGGCCACGAAGACGTTTAGACGGGGTTGGAAATTTTCCATCGCAACTTGCGCGCTGGTGAAAAACTTCGCTCGGAAAGAAAAACGCGAGCAAGAACGTGAAAAGTGAAGGAAGAAGGGAGAGGAAGAGGGGCAAAGTTGCCAAAGTTAGCGACTGATAACTCACGGCCTCCATAAACCGGACGGAGTTACGACAAATATTTGTCTTCTCGCTTTTTTCCCCCGAACGCGTTCTACCCCATCCCATCCCTCCGACCTCGATGCTTTTCCCGGTTTCGCTTCGATACTTCTCGTTTTCCTTAAGCTTCCGTGGATTCTAGACGTTGAAGAAAAGTAAACCATCGTCGACAACGAAGGAACCAGCCCGATTCGTACACTCGACAGATTTCTCTTGCCTCTAGAAACGTTTTTCTAAGTCTCGTCCTGCTGTTTGATATTTCATTGTGAGTTATGAGTAGACTGGGCAACTTTCATGCGTCCATACAAGCTCTGGAAGTGTAAAATTGCACAGAGTGCACCTAATACGAAGAAACAGAATAAAGTATCCAAAGTGTAGCGTCTCGTGTTATACTTGATAGATGAAACGACTATTTTCTGACCGTCTACTTTTTTACACATATTCTCAAAGGTATGAATTTCCATTGATCTTTCCAAATGAACGAGTCTCAACGTAATTCGATTGTTGAGACAGCGGTGGAACAATGGTGAACGGGATATGGTTTGTGGATATTCAGGAACGAGGCTATAAATATTGGAAAATGACGATTTAAGAGGAGGATCGTTTTACGATGAACTTTGGGTTTACGAACTTTAACATTTCTTCGTGAACTATCGTATCGATATTAAAAGAACGTCCTGGAAGAAATGAGACAGAGTAAAGGAAAATTTGGGACAGAGTAAAGAAAATACATAAATAAAGTTACCGGATTCCTTTGCTATCTTATTTATTTGGTTTACCGTGTAATTCTCGAGAAACTCTGTGAATTCTGACGTGCTAAATACAAACGAGAAGTACCAAGAAATAACATGGAAAATGTGTAAAGTGTAGTCAAGAAGCGTGGTTCGGTTTCCTCGTGGAAACCGGCTGTGAATACGCTTTTGCGGTAGAGCCGAACTGCGAATTTCAAAGTTTTAGCTTTCAACCGAGTTTAGCTAGTGCCTGAGAGTTAAAGAAGGGAATCGAATCGAAGGCTCGGATGCAGAATTCGAGTTAAACTGTTCCAGCAGGAAGTCTAGAATTCCTACGTTAACACGCGAGTAGTCAAAATTTCGCGCAAATTCAATTCAACACTTTCTTCCGAAATTTGAGATATTCCTTAAAGACCACGACGAATAAATGAATAAAAAATAGAGAAAATCAACGATCATAATAAGACATCAATCGGTAATACACAAGATTTGTTGTAGTTGACTGATAGAAGAACGAGTGGATGAATTTGAGTAGAAAAATATATTGAGATAAGTATAGATATAAGGATAAGTATAGTTTATACCGATCCAGATGCTCACTCTTACAGTGTTAAAATATAATAGGAAGAAGCTATGATAGGGAGCACATTCATATATTTATAGCAAAGAACATTAGCAAGAAATTAACCTTGTAGCTCTAGCTGAAGGCTACAAGAAACAGCAATAGAAATCTACTTATAGCTCATTTGTTTCTAGACCTTGTAATCCAAAATAAAATGTATATTCAAGGGCACAATAACATGGACCTCTCGTTGTTTCGAATTTCTTTTTTCACTAAAATCTATTCTCTTCGTAACAGCGGTTTGCAGGTCACGGATATACAAAAGAAAAAGTGTAGAGTTTTTCTTCAAGTAATTACTTCAACAAGATTAAGTCGTCTTGTACAGATATCCTACAGACAAGAAATCAATAATTCGCCGAAAGAATTCACTTTCCTTTGTTCTTCTTCCTTACTCCAATAGCTTCCGTCCGAAAATGCGGGTTAATTCCTCACAGGAATCTCTTTTACACGTTAAAAGAATCAACGAATGTTGAAGAATGCAAACGCGTACGACTCCCAATCGGGGATAAGCTTCGATAAAAAAAAGACGTAGTCGTTAATGCTTTCGAATCCACGAATCTACATTTTCGTTTGCCTGATCGTTTCTACCACCTTCTATGTTCGCTTTTCCTCTCTCGAATTAATCTGTTTTTGAACCATTCTCTTCCCTCGACCAAGGAAATTAACGCAAAAAACGAAGAGGATAAAAAAGAACTGGAGAGAAAAGTGAGGAAAAAATAGCGGACTAAGCAGGAAATTGTTCCAATTAGGCGAAAGTTTTCATCCTCCGAACAGGATTCAAAATCCATTAATTAATTACACGAAGGCGTGTGCATACACGCGCGCGCGCGTGTGTGTGTGCTGGCGGAAAAATGCGATGCGAGAATTTCGAGACGGGTCCTTCGTTCGCACTTTTAATTAAACATCGCAACAGAGCGGGCTGTAATTAATTGGCGTGAGTCCACGCCGCGACCGCCTCGATTTTTCCGTGGAGCAATTTTTCAAAAAGGAGCCATCCTGAAAAAAGAACCACCGCGAGGAAGAAAATTGATCGCAGCTCGCGCGGTTCGTAGCCATGAATTGCATAGTTTATTTCGTTGGATTTTTATGGGACGATAGGACTGGGATTTTCCAACTTGTATGCTTTTACAAATACGTGTAAAACGTTTCGCGAGGAAACACAATTATGAGGTGGTATTGCCAAGTGTACAATTCCGCGCCATTGCTAATAATTAGTTTTTCTAGGGTTCGAGAGTAGGCAGGTATATTATTTTCTAATAAAAATAAAATTTAATATCGCTCCAATACGATGGTAATTATGAAAATTGATATTGCCGTATAATAGAAAAATGAAAATTGCATTTATAACGAAAAAGTAATAAATTGTTGTACGATATATACGCATTATTTCTAGTTCAATTTCAATTAATTTTACTTGTGTATGCTCGGGCAGTACAACTATCGAGTCGAATAAACAATTTTTATCTATGAATCTTCAAGCTCACGATACGTTTCTTTCAGAATATAGCGTGAGTTTCATCGTCGACGAATTTCCATTCGGTAGAATCTTAATTCCATAATTTTAATTAATCCAATTTTAAACGACTAACCTCTTACTTTATCGAAGCAGCAAAGTTGGTTAAAACACAAAGTAAAGTTCGAACAGTTAAAACCTTAATCTCACTAATCCTCGAACTTTCATCCCTCCGCAAAATGGAGAACAAGTCTCGCTTCAGGATCCTCTCTTAACGTTTCGATATCAAGTGGAGATCTGTTTTACGTACTATATTGCAAATTATAACGTACTTCAACGTTTTTAAGTTTCGCGTAACATTACAAAAACTCTCAATCTAGTGACAACTATCCTAAGATAGTTATATGGAATATAAGTAAATAAATTCGAAAATAAATTCCCTTTTCCACACGCTAACGCGATTTCCCAAAATTTCGACGACGGATAAAAGTTATGCCGTAAAATAAAATAAAAAAACCACGTGGAAATGGTTCTCGGGGGACATAAATAATATCGACAATGAAAAGATTCGATTAAAGGAAATTTGATAATGGAGAACGACGACGAACGTTCGTTGATGCGCGAATTGGCCACGATAAACACTCGAGAGCTCGCTTTCGGTACGTGGACGATGAACTATTTAGGAGAAAAAACGAAGGAAAAAAAACATGGAAATGACGAGTGTAACGGGTTGGTTCGCGTAATTTATTATAAACCGCATCGAAGCGCGAAAGTGCGAGATTCGGTTCGGAATCGGTGTGTTAGTTTCGTGCGACGCTGCAGTAAATTGTGCAGCTGTTTGCTGGCTGGCCCCGAAATGTTTCTCGCGATTGTAAATGATCGCCGTGGATCCTACTGCTTCTAGTTGCAGCGAGCATAGTCCGGGAAATAACCAATCCCATGGAGAAACATAATTTTCGTCCTTCAAAATATTGTTTCGCGATATACGGATGTAAATTGGTAATTTTGTAAAAAGATCTGCGATATTTAAGTTCCAACTAGAACGTATTCGTGAATTTATGATATTTATGCATTTATGGTAAATTTCAAGATGCAAAAGTTTGCGGAATGCGCACAACGTTCAGAAATATAGAAAATATGCAAAGTAAGCCACGCATCGCGATATTTATTACACGAAGGAAATTTCTATTTTTTGTTATGAATTTGCATTAACATCCCCGATTTAGTTAGTTATAATCGGGTTGTGTGGCTTCTTTTCAAAGAAGAATTAAAAATCTATGTCTCGCTTCGATTCCTAACTCTTTGGATTGAAAAAGCTTGCTATAAAGTTTTCAACGACTATTTCTGATACGTATCAAGCTGTAAACCGATCCACTTTAGGCGACAGCAGAAAAATTGCACGATTTTAAACATCTCATCCTCCGAAACCGGACCGTTCGATGTCAGTTTACACGTGCTATCGTTAAACTTGCAAAAAGATAAAAGCGTGCAGAAAAATCGAGTCTCGACTACGCCCAGTCACGATCAGTTTTCCAAATAGACCGCATGCATTAATCATGCACGCTAGCGCAGCTCTACATGCTGTACATTCTATTTGAAGAATTTGCTACCGTAGGGAATGGACACGGATTGGCTGCATAATTGATTCGTTGTACGTTTTCGTTGTTTCAACAGCGGAACTAGTGAAAGTATCTTGGAAAATGTTCTTTAGCAATCACGAAATGAACGGAATCGTTAAGCGTATTAATCGAAATTGATCTATTAAATTAGCAATTATCAACGAATTTTGGAATTCTGGAATTGGAATGAAAGAATAAGAGTTTTTAAAAAATATATAAAATAGGCATTTGCGTAATTGTTTAAAAGCGATATACGGATATGCTGTGGATATTTATAGAAATTCATTTTTTTTTATTATTGTACGTGCAAAATATTATAATTACGTAATTCCAGGATTAATATCGTAGAAATTCAGAAGGTTAGGTAGGATTGCATACTGGTGGTGGATGGGAAAAAATTGTAAGAGAGAGACGTTTCAACGATGCGAGAAATAACATGTAGCAATTGTTAATTAGTAAACGTCTATCTTAATTAGCAAGCTGTTCCAGTGTTAATTAGGAAAATTATTTCCCAACCACGCGGACCAGAGTTTCCGGCCGACGTTCACGAACAATCAGAGCCGGCCAGGCGCGGAAAAAACAGTAGTTTGTAACTTTTACCGTATCTACGTCGCGAGGACGTAAAAATTGTCGTCACAAGTTTCGCCGGCTGGATGACAGAAAACTCGTTTTACCGACCGTTTCGCGGTTGATGGGCTCTCTCGACGTGCGCACTTCGAACTTCCAATTACGCGAATTCGGAATTTTTTTGATTATATTTGAATCTGGAAAATCTTTTTCATACGAACAAAAATGTCAAATTCCTATCCACCGAGCCGTTCAAAGCCTAAAAATTACAAATCTAACTAACTCAACGTCAAATCTTCATCGTGCGCTCTAAATTCCCAAAATACAAAATCAATTCCATCGTCATCGAGCGTCCGAAATTCACCAACTTTCCAACGAGCTCGTTTCGCTATTCATTTAAAACCTAACCACGATCCAATCTCTGTCGTTCCAAATATATAAACAGCGCTACCAATTACGACGATTAACCATTTACCCGATCAGGATTACACAAAACGTTAAAACTACCAGGAGAATAAAACTCGTAAAAATCAAAATTTTTTCAGGACAATTTCAACCCAACCATGTTCGTATCATCCGGGTCATTCGTCGTTCTCTTTCGTGGTAATCTCATCGGTATAACGAAGTTGCAGGTTCGTATCCATGAGAGATGGTGGAATAATTTTCTGGCAACGAGAACGCTACAATATATCCAGGTGGCGGCGTGTAGGCCCACGGGGATGCGTTGATACGAGAACGATAAATGCTGGTGAAACCGTTCGCGGAATTGCTAGCCGGCTAACAGGACATTTCGGTATTAATGCGACGCTGATTCACAGCTGTGAAATACGTTCTACGTTCACCGACCACAGCCTTCAATCACGACTGATTACCTCCACTTCGTCTAACGAAGAATCCCTGATAAACAGATAGCGTTTCGATCAAATTCGCTGGTTTCGTTTTCGGAGTGTCGGACACACGTTTGATTGGGTTATTCTTGGTGGTTAGTTTCGTTCGTGCCAGATTGAGAGAGTCTCCTCGAGTGTCTACCGTTCAGATTTACTTAGTTTCTTTAATTTGATCGTTTATTTGGTCGGAGTCCTCTCATTGAGGTTGACGGATGTTGATCTATTTCTTTGTTAGACTCTTTGCAGTTGAATTTTGCGCATATTAACAATTCCCCTCTTAGATTCTATTCTTTGTCTCTTTGTCGTTGCGCCTACGAATTTTTTAATCTGTATAAATATTTGTAATAAAAATTCTCGCATCTACTCCATTCAGATCGCTACAGAATAAAAATTCCTATCGCTACTAATTAATCAATCAGTCGCTTGTTATTTTTCCAACGAATCAGTCAGTCAGGAGATTTCAATTTCTTCCCTTAGCTTGGTTCGTTGAAACCAATTACAGTCGTGCGGAAACAGCGGAGGTTGCTAATAATTTGGAAACGCACTGCGATCTCACGGCAAACGCATAATACTTGAACTTAACCGAATGCATAAACTGACCGTTGCTTTCAGCGTCTCTTAACCAACGACAGGTCTCGATACGACCATCCCAATCTACTTGGAGATCCTGGGCCCGAAAGCTCGTTCGTTTCGATCGAGCCTTGGAGACATTTAACGGCGAGTAGCAAACAAGACGGCGGTCTTACTCAGGTTAACGGTCCTCGTAATAACCGTTATCATTATCATTCCGTGCGGAGGACTATCTGAACAGGCAGTCACGGCCAGTTACGCGACGTGCACTAGGGAGCTTGGTATCGGCAATTAAAATTCATGCGGACGTTGTTAACCTTCGTCCAGCGGCAAGTATAGCGAAAACGTGACACCTACAGTATGGTTCATAATAACGACAGTGAGATGAGCATACGGCAGCCACTTTGTTCTTTGTGCTCTTCCACGAATGTGGTAATATTCTCGAGAGAGGATTAGAGTAGAAGATTAGAAGCGAATTTTTGGTACTCGCGAGTAGAATACCAAGCTTCTTCGAGGATACTCTGTAGAGGATGGAATAACATTTTGCAGTGTTTGCTGCGAATAGCTTTCTCTTCTACCAACGCGTTTCAATCGTCTAATTTCACCGATGCATATACGTGTACCGAAACCGTCGACGAAAATGCGAAGGTTAATTTATGAAAAGTTTACAAACGAGCCACTTTAAAAGACCAACTGGCAGAATCGCGTAACTAAAATCCGCGATTTTTAAATCGGCTGACGTATTCCTCGTAGACGAACTCTTTCAGAAAGAAGGGAATAAGAAAGAAAGAAAAAATTTAGTCGGGGAAAAATAGAGGGGGAAAAAGAGGACGAGGTAGCGGAATATAACGGAATTCTAGTTCTCGATACTTCGCCAGGGGCAACATAAATTTACCGTTGCGCATCGGCTGAGAGCGTGTCGGATGCATATGGTTCCGGCGCGATGCACGCCGCGCCCAATGCATCGAATTTATCGCGAACATATGATATGCTCGATCGACGTTTCATTAGCCCTTTATCGTGGTGATTATAATTCCAATCCAGGATAGAGTACCTAGAACGCTGCACAAAGGGCCTGTGGGTAGAGCTTTGAAAAAGGTTCCCCTCGCCGGAGCGAGCAATTTCAATCGAAGTTGTCGCTCTCCTTTCCTTCTCTTCCTTTTTCCATCGGGAATCGCCAACCATTTTCATCGATTAAACGGTACCACCGTTGAACTACAGGATACAAGGGAAAAGAAACAGAAAAATGAAATATACATATACAGTCGGTCGCAGAAGTATCTGTTCTGAATATTTTTGAAGATTCCCGAGTTTAATACTGTTAATAATTTTGGATCTTAATTGCCGAAATAATGGTAAAGGAACATTAAGTTTATGTGTAGAATTTATATTAAAATAGTTATAGATTTATTTGATAAACGATTTCAAGGATATTCGTCGATACACATTTACACGCATCTCAGCACTTTTTTTGTCTCACCTTCTTCCATACCAGACTGTTAACTGAACAGTTTACATCCCTTTGTTTTCGAGACGCCGCTGACATACATACTTCCACACACTCATATTCACATACAAATATCACTACTACGCGGTCAATCTAGTCTAGCACACAAAATTATACATATCTCAATAAATACGTCCCTTTTTGACAACACGTCGTCTATTCGATCGTCTAATTCTACCGACGCACAGAATGCGTCTATTCCACGATATTTCCATAATATATTCATTTACTAATTGTCGCCTTCCCTTTCCTTTCGATCGGTTAGTTACACGCGTACGAATATGAAATTGCTTGAATACTCGCGATCTGGATACGTTATTTCATATTTATGGAGTGATGCGAACTTTTGCAACTGACTGTAGATGCAGGTACATCTGACAAGGTGATCGAACGTAACAACGTATCGCGTCCCGTGATTATAATTGGTAGCTATAACGAGGGCGATCGACTGGCTGGCTGAAAGTAAACATGCCGAAGCACTTTCAAAGATAGCGCGAGATGCAGGGAATTTCAAAGTCTCTTGTTATCACTTTAATTATCTGCGAATCGAGCGAAGCCGAGGATGATCAATGGAGAGGTTAGGCGGGGCAGGTTGAAATATAGGTTGGGTAATTTGGAGATGAGGTAGTTAAGTAAGGCGAGCCTGCTTTGAATTTTCAATGCGATTACAGTTGGAAAGTTACTCAAGGGCTTGGTAGATTCATTTTCTTACGTAATTTCAGATTTAAAATAATGCTATCGACTGTTAAGGCACAAATTGAATTTAATTAAACGGAGTTAGAGGCTGGTTTGGATATGTTGAAATAGAGTTACCTTCTTAAGTTAATTCGAACTTGCGCCAAGCGCTCTTAGAATAGGTTTCTGTGTGTACGAAGCATAGGTTGAAGCGAGTTAGACGTAAGTTATACGTGCTATATAATCATCCCTAAATGTACGAAGTACATGGATTCCGAGATGAAGCGGATGCTTGCGAAAACAACGACGTTAATACAGCAGGAAAAGTCTAAATTGTCGCAAAGATCAGGCGCGTCTGATTTATACAAACACTAGCTTCAAAATAATATATATAAAACACACCTAATTTGTTACGAAATCGGATTGAACCAAAATCTCGTATTCGAACCGAAACTTTGCTTAAAATCCAAATTACAGGTAATATAATCGCCCCGTGTCGCGCATCAGTTGTGGAACAACCCATAGAGAATAGGCATGACGCGTGTGCGATCGCATACGGAAGCTGGATCGCGCGTACGTATGTATTATGCTGGCGCTTGTACGCGAGCAAGTACGTTAATTGGCTATGGCGCAACGGTAATGCGCCGATTGATACGTAAATGGAGTGGGCAATTATGCGACGGAGTAAACAACAATCCGGTCCCACCGGTTCACGCCGTCGTTGATGCACCGTGTAAATCTGCATTCGACCAACGCGTATCCGCCCTCGCGGCGCGAAACCCTACGGCGACGCGGCGCGCCAGATCCTCCCGCGATCATCGCCCGAAATCCCTCGCTAATTACGATCATCGGCTCGTCCTCCGATTGACAAGAAGTTACGCCAACCGAACGTTCCCAAGGTTTCACCGAAAATTGATAAACAAGCGATGCGACTCGACGACTAAGTCAATGTTACGCGAAAGCTTCGAAATTGATCGTTCTCGACTTCGTTTTTATACAAAGTAGAGAAGAAGACTATTTACGTTTCTAATGTTGCTCGTTGAAAAAATAACGACGCGGATAGCTGCGAACGTAGCTGCTTGAATTTTATTGCGGCAAGAGGCGGCAATATCGCGTCGAAGGCAAGTAAAAAGAAAAAAGGAAGGCGGATAAAGGAGATGGAAAAAAACCATTAATCTTGTCCTCGCAAATTCGACGATTCATCTTCACCGTGGACTACCGTTGCAGCGGTGAAAACAACGGTACGGAGCAACTAAAATTTTCGCTAACAATAGCACTACATGGTATTTTAGCAAGAAAGCGTGGCGAAAAAAAGAGGAAGGAGAAATAAAAAAAGGAAAATTATCGGCAGCAGGGCAAAATGCGGTGCAAATTGAACATCGCCATTAAATAATTAGAGCGAGAGCCGCGGCGAAGAACGGAGCAAAGTATTTCATCACTCTCAACATAACTTTTTCCACCTTTTGTTATCGCTCTCTCTTTCTGTCTGCCTCTCTCTCTCTCTCTCTCTCTCTCCCTCTCTCTTCGTACCATCATTTTCTTCTCATTTTACCATTCTTCCTTCTTTTTCTCCTGTTTTTCGCGATTTCTCTTCTCCCTTTTTATTTTCCTTCTTTTTTCTTTTTTTCCTTTTTTTTTGCTATTTCGATGGTCCCGTTAACATGAAATTATATTTCTATTACGCACGGCCGTATTTAAGCCATTATGCGTGGTCGTTGCTGCAATTTTCGCTGAAACGCGATTAACCCAAATTCGCCTGACGTTCTATACACGTATCCAGCGCGATTAACGTTCCGCTTCTCAGACGCACTTTAAACGCGCTCCATAATGATAGTTCTCTCCTCCGCTTTTTCGCGTCGACCCCATTTTTTTGCACTCGTTCTCGTCAGAAAACAATATTTTAGATCTTAGTCTATTATTTCTTTATTATTTAATTAATTATTACTATAATAAAAATTGGAAGAATGTTCTACGTACATTTACAACGTCACAAAGTACAAGAAGAAATCGAAAGAATTGGAAAGAAGAAGACTGCTCGGAATACGATTTATTATCTTTTCCTATTAATATACTCGACCATTCTTTTACACTTATTTTTACGAGGAAACGATATTCCACTTTTCCTAATTCGTCCTTTTTCTTAATCTGTTGGTTCCTTTTTATGCGAGGAATAGGTCTCCACTATTTTTCCCTTGGATATCGGAACACGTCAACGAAATCAATTAACCGCTATAGAAATCCGTTCTTTCGTCGTTTCTCTTTTTCGAACAAAAACTCTCCAAAAACCTCACGTCCGGCCACGTATTTGCTGAACAGAACTGCACCAAAAACACACGATCGTTTTACTCGTAGCGATGATATTAAGCGTCCCGAAATTATTCGATCGATTCTTCCTACGTACAAAAGAGAAATTAAAAGAGAAGAATTCCGAAGAAGAAAAGAAAAAAAGTTCCAACGAAACGACTGGCGTCCGCGTTTCCGAGATTTCCCAGCAAACCCCCCAATCCTCCACTAAACGACAAATTACGCTCATACACAAAAAGTAATCGCGATCGTTGCAACCTCGAGCCGTGGAAAAACGAGTCATCTCCGGAAAGATAATTAACGCCGCTACTAATTGATGTTGCTCGCGTAATTACACCTGCAACACTCGTGAACCAACCACCTTCCGTTTGTTATTTCGGTTATTTCAGAACGAAGGGAACTTATCAGACTCGTTGGATCTTTCACGCGTTCCACTCGATCGAAAGAATATTCTTCGAGATTCCTAATAACCGAGCAAAATATTCCAATATCTTTAGAACGAGTATTACTTTCTTATTAAACATACCTGGTGTTACTAGTCTTCTGTATCTTCTTTCTACGCCACGCTCTTTCGTTTCAACAAGTATTTACGCGATTGGAGTTGCAAAAGAATCTTATATTTTATTCTAATTTGCGGAACTAGAACCAATCCAGCTACTCGTGCAAGGATCCACGACGCACCAGTTACGTTTGCACCAATTGACAAAAATAGTCGTTAATTAATCTTGGAACAGCAACGTGGCACACGGCTGGTTGAAACGATCGAAGCGCTGATTTTCATACGCGTTGCAAGAACACGGTAGAGAATGAAACGGCCACCAGATATCGAGAAAGTTTACCCAGCGACGTTTATTGTAAACGTTCGCTCGCAAAAATATCGTCAGGCAAATATTATGCGAGCACGACCAACGTATATTTTGGAATTGTCGAAAAATATTGGTGTTCGTTCAATTATGCGCCACGTGGCCCGGGCATATTTCTCCTTTGTAAATGCCGAATTTTAGTTTGTATAGGACTCAATATTGTGGATCTTCTGTATGGGCGAGGCTGTTGGCGCCTTTCATCGAGTCCGGCCGTTTCATTCGACGTTCTAAAGAGAAATTACAGCCGGATCATTCTTTGTGGCTACGTGGAAAAATATTCGACCGATAGATTGTCCTAGTTGGATTTAACCGACGCTTTCTTCGGTACGGATGTATCTTTAAGTCACGGTTAATTAGCGTTTGCTAATTGCTGCTTCTGCATGTGGATTTCTGGACGGTGGATAGTCAGATTTGTGAAACATGGGTTAGTAATGACTGGTATTAAGTTTGCATCGGTGAATTAGCGATCGGAGAATTTTATATCGTACAGTTTCTACAGTAGATTCTGTTGGATCTATTATTAATTACCTGAAATTATGTAATCTACATTTCAATTAATCCCGCGTAATCTCTCCATTGATTACCATTTACATTCGCATTCATAAATTTTAGAACACTTATGAGAAATTAGATCGACTTTGTTACAGTATCGATAGTTGTAATCCCGCGAACGTAGCGTTCCTGAGAGACCTGAAAACGCCGAATTTTCTAACAATCTCTTAACGAGAGAAACTTTGTAAATGCAGAAAACGAACCTAGTTTCCAGGCTACGGAGAAGAAAAAAGAAACGAGATAAAAATAAAAATGGCATGAGAATACTAAAAATTTGGCGGGATGGTGAAAAAATCGCAGATCTTTGCGTAGTTTTGGTAAGAAGCAGAGTTCCCTTGGCACGGTTGAATCGCGATCAAGAGTCGCGGGCAGAGTTCGGTGTGTTTGCAGAGACAACGGAGGCAACCAGAAATAAATAAGAGTACACGGTACTTGGACGACGCTTCGGCTTCCCCGCGGGCTCACAGTGGCTGCCATCCAAAAATATTCCGACGGCAGAACGCTTATTTCGACGTGGCGGCGCAGCGGTTGCGTCGAAGAGAAAAGACAAACAGGCAAGAAGAGAGGACTCTTCCGGTACCAACTCTTTCTCTCTCTCTCTCTCTCTCTCTCTCTCTCTGCGTTTCCCTCTCAGATTGTACACATACGTAAGTATGCAACGTACGTCCACGGAAGCGGGAAAATTTTCAGAAAATTTATTCAACGACCCCGAGGCAAGAAAGAACGTCTCGTCGTTCAATGCTAGGATGAACTCCTGGTGAGTGGAACACGGCTCATGATTTTAGAACGAGCGAAGAGGTAATAAATTTAGTTACAGTGATTCACGAAACTTTTAGGTTGTTCGAGAAGTTCACGACCAAGTCACATTGTTGTTGGAATTCGCGTTCGCAATTTTATATCTGTTACTGTCTATTAACAAAGTACATTGACAATAAACAATAGTGTAGTGCTGATTATAAACAAGCGGCTGCTGAGCATGTATGTAGTGAGGCTAAGACAAAAGATAAGGGGTTGATAGGGGACAATAAACGAATTAACAGCAGTATGAGTTGAGATCTCAAAGAGTGTGGATTGCGTTGATGAGAGTCGTTGATTAATTATTTAGTTGTGTTAATTATTATACGTTTGCTGCGATTAATTCATGTTTAACAAACATTATTCTGTGTTCAATCAACACCTGTTTGATCTACTTATCATTAATAAACTAATTAAAGCAGTTACGATACTACAATAGTAATCGAACAAAGAATTAATAGTTGACGATTAACGAATGAAATCGGTAATATGGATCGCCTCGATGAGAGACGTAACGAAACAAGAAAGAGAAACGTTTCGACGAGGAAGAAATATCAAGGACGAGCGAAGGAAAAAGAAAGAAGAGGGAGGAAGAATTATGGAAATGCTGTTCGCTACAGAAGCTGTTAACGAGCAAGATTTCGTCCGGGAACCACGGAAAAGTTGCAGCGTGTCCAGACAGACGCGACTACTTGCTGATTTTTCGTCGGAACGATCTCGAGACTGGCCGAACCGCGAAGGAAACCGTGAGAAGAAGAACAAGGAATTAAGGGAAATTTATGCAAAGGCAGTTTGCTCGGACCGTCACCGCCGCTTAACATACCTTTTCTCTTCCTTAAAAACTGTATTTCATCTTTGGAACTGAAGGTTCTTTCAACGTATATAAGAAACTTAGCCAGATTTCCCTTACAAATCTGTCAAGCGAGCTGACGTCGTCGTCGTCGTCGTGGTCGTCGTCGAGAGAGAGACAGAGAGAGATAAAGAGAGGGGAAAATGTTAACTTGTTTAGAATTTTGTCAATCTCTATTTTATTTGGAAACCATCGAAAACGCTCAGCGCGATATCAGACGAAGATCAGAGGAATCGGACAGAAACCTATTTAATGTCATTGACATTGTCCAGATAACTCTATAAATTTTACACAATTCAAAGAAGCAGATTCTACTGTTAAATACTTACTAATCGCTAATGATGAGTGACTTGCAATTACAATTTTCCGGGTCTGCCCTCGCTCATTAGAATTACATCAACGTCGTCCTGTAGAAACCGCGGTTATCACGCTGAAATGCGGTTACGGATTTCCGACAGACACTTTGCCGGTCCATTGCTGATCTACCGTATAAATACCAGTGGCAACGTAATAACGATCGTAGCAAGTTCGTATTGCCCTCTTGCTGCAATATACGGGAAAATGGGAGATGCAAATTTCTGTTCTTTTTTAATTGTTCGAAAATGAAGAAATTACCTCGAAACATAGACGACGACAACCACATTTTCCATATCTACCAATCAAATATCCAGCAGATCGGGAAATTTTTACGATACATTAGCAAAATCCTTCGTGCTATCAATCGCTTATTCTTACTGTTAATAGCTCGCAATAAAAGCTGTCAAACCAGCACCCCATCCTGTTTATCGATAAAATCATTTCGATTTCGATTTACGCGAGGTCCATTTGCAGCTTCCTTTCATCGACTTGTGCGATCGTTCGACTGCCTCCGACTCTTTCTTCGGCAAATTTCGAGACGTGTTCCTTTCGCGTCCATTTAAACCGTCGTCGATCGTTGAAACCGAACCGACGCTACGTTTCTCGTTTCGCGAACGACGCGCCCAACACGCGCGTCAAAGCTGAACGAAGCACGAATTAGAAACGACCAATCCAACGAAACTGCTTATACACACCTGCCATAGTCGATACAATCTCGATCTTGCTCAATAGCTGCGCGCAATTCCAGCTCAATTCCATCGAATCTGATATTTCACGCGATACAATACGCGCCAGGTCTATCGAATTTGATATTTGTAATTCGCAGCTCGTGTTACCTATCGACGGAATTTAAGGAATTCGCGTGTTTCTACTGCTTCTCGGGAAATAGGCAAAGTGTATTTTTATTCAGCTCTAACTTCCGGCTGTCTCGTAAATGTACGAATTTACATAGATATCTGCTAGCGTCCATTTGTTGATGTTTGATTCGTAGAAAATCTTGCAGCCGAATGGTTCTGTTTTCTTCAAACTTTTTAACGTTCAATCTCTTCATTGCGTGAGCAACTCCTGGTCGAAATTCTGGTTCACAGAGTGTATTTGTCTAATTTCGTACCTTGCGTTCCCCTGTCGAATTATCATACACGTGTATTGCTTTCAACGTTCGATATTTAATTCTGAAAGTTTCGGTTCGGTAAGACGAAGCTGCTGTTCCTGAAAATTGCTGCTACTTTACCCCACGAACCATTTACGAAACCGTTAATGAAGAGTTCCAGGCAACGTTTAACAGGCTACTGTCGGTCCTTCGATCCATCTCTGTCTCGTTTACGTGGTCGAACGCCAATGGAAGAGCGGAGAAGCCGTAACCACGATGAAAAATCTCCAGCATACCCTCGGGACAACCGTGCGAATACTTTGTCCGAAGTTATCGTACGAAAAAACATCTGTTCCACGAATATCAAGCACCTATCGATCGCACATTGAATAAAATCAACCAAACTGCGCAGAACATCAACGAGAATGACGAGCACCCTTTCTGTTTAATTAATTTCCGAAAGAGTAATTTAATATTTTCCTTAACTCACCGAAGGCAGACGTGTTAATATTTCGTTCATAAAGCGTACGCGATATTTCGTAGGAAATAAAAAGGAGAATCGTAGAAGAAACTGATGTCGCATTTCGATTTTTCGAAATCGAACTATTATACGAATTCGGCGACATTTCGAGCGAGAATCACGACGGAAGCCTGCGAAGAGAAAGGAAGGATCTGACTTATACGGATAGAGGAGGCGTAATTGCGACGTCCAGTGAAACCATCGGCTTTCATACCTCGATAACTCGACGTCTCCAGTTTCAAAGGAAAGAGTTATCCTGCCTCGATATTGGATCAGAGGGAACAATAATTTCTCGGCTCTTTTCTGTCCAGAACCGTAGATCCTGAACGCGGCGATCCACGATGCCCAGTGGATTCCAATTCGCCATCGACCAAAACGATTCGAATCTGCCAAACGACTTTCAATTCGTTTACGAGGTTTTAGCTAATACGCGTCATATCTTTCCTAATTGTACTTGTATACGTACACCTATATAGAAATAAAATACCAGAAAATATAGTTTGTACATGTAACAGAAATACAAACACTCTATTTTCCAAATTTTCGTGAAACTCCTATAATTCCCATTACGCTATAAACCTATCAATGCTGCATTCTTTCCACTGATCGACGTTTCGACCATAAAAAAATATATAAGATATCGATAATTAATTCTTAAACGCGACGTTTGTTGATGAAACGTTAAGAAAAATTCCCAACTGGAAACAGACATCGATTCGTCTAATCATGCGCTGATCGTCTTATTACTTTTATCCAGCTAACGGACAAGCTATGGATAGGTTAACGATGAAAATACGTGGCTGTTCATCGCAGTTTGTTATTAACATTTTAATTAATACCACCTGTCGCGAGGAGGATATCTCTTCTTTTTTTCTGGCGTAGCATCGCTCGTATAAATGTAAATCGCGACATCCCTTTCATAAAGAGCGGCAACTCTGTATCCGATACAACAGCACCGTCGTAACTCCCGTGTTAGAGATACGAGATAATATAAAATCCGCTTGCACCGTAATTACGTATGCTGCTCGTTGCCGCGTTCGTAAATTGAACGCGGCCAAATCTGCCCCGGGATCGTGCGAATCGAGCGGAAACAACAGCGTTCAGCCTCTCGAAGCCGTGTTCCAACGTCTTTTCAGATAATCGAGTTTTACTGGATATTCCGTGCTGATCTGCCGTTTACAAATATTCCTCCGTTTGTTTACCTTCTCGGCTTATTTGTTTATCCATACATTATCGGTACCCTTTTTTATCTATCGTTCATTACGGTATTATAGGCACCCTGTTTATTTTTTGGATGTTGGAGATCTTCGATTAATTTGTTTATTTATACTTCAAAACTATCGACACAGTCCATGCATAAAACGAGACCGCGATAACGGTGATAAAACGACACAATGGAATAAAATCGAGCAGAGCAAATCATCTGGAAACCGAGTAATCAGAGATGGATCGATCGACGAATAATTAGCAGAGCTAGGAACGGGAAAATCGCATTACGATCTCTTCCATCTGGGAAGGAAGCAAATCGACAGGACTTCAGGCCGAATTACCTGGTTAGCCGTTAACCGTCGCGTAAATCTGATTTGACCTCGAAAGTGTACGCAGCCCGCAAGTTCGTTGGAAAGGGGTTGGACAACCTAGTTACTCGTCTGTTAGAGAATTAGGTTATGTCAAAATCTATCTTTCATCGTTTAATATCAACTGAACGTCTTGATTTTCCTTCGATCGTCGCCTGTTCTTCTTCTTCTTCTTTTTCTTCTTCTTCTTCTACCTCATTCTTCGTCAGACGCGACCTATCCCTCTGGTTTCCACGACCGAGAGTGGCACGAGGCTTTATGGCTTCCATCCAGCCTCGCTGCCACCATAAAACTCTGCTTCTTTTAGCCGACTGACAAGAATTGCGATCGAAGCGGAAAGAGAAAATATGTGAAATCTAAATAGGCTGGACCAAGGATCGATCAATGGAACCCGACTTTGCAACGTGTCGAAGCGTGAACGGAAAGTCGCTGCTTTCCTTGGAAAAGCGCTGCTACGAGTCTCGTAACATAGTGACAAGATGGAGACAAAACGTTCGATGAACAATGAAATAGACAAACCGAGTTCTCGCGGATTTTACTCGTACAACTGAGATTTTACTTGCGCGTATATAGCTTGTTTGTGAATTTTCACGAATCACCGAGATAATTATCGATGCATATCGATCGAAATACAATTGTTATAATATATGTATATAATGTATGTTCTTTCTATGATTTTCATACTGTACTAAACAAGCATGTGCTTTTTATATTCAGAAGTTCCAGTGAAACAATAATTCTTCAAGGTTTTTGCAATTCCCAAAATATTATAATGCGTGCGAAATACGGATGTATACATACGTAATATATGGAAACGTTTGTCTATTTACTTGAGAATTTTTAGCATGGCAGACCACGTTTGGATAATATCATACAGCAACGCGGAGAGACGACGTGCTTCAAACTTAATTCCATAATGATACGTTGCTGCAGCCGGGCTTATTTACTTTGCACGTTCAACGCGCAGCCAGCGACAAATCCTGACGGGACTGAGAAAAAAATTCATTGCTACGAGGGAGAGAAGGAGGCCGGCAATTAGCCTAACTGCAATTTTCGTTCGCGCGGAGGAACGGCGGAAACGAAGTTAAGGACGAGGAAAAGACGCAACCGGAAATTCTACGTTGAATTTAACCATCTGACGTATTCATAAATTTCTCGAGGACTGCTGAAGAAGAAAACGAGCAACGCGAAATAAAAAATGTGGTAATAAGGGAATTTTTAAACGACGATACGCATCTTACGACGATGCAAATTTAAATATAAATTCTGCCTGACGATTCTTTCTTATTCTTTGCGCTTCGATATATTTGAAATCCAAAAATTTATTCTATAAAATTTCCTATTATATAAATAGAAAAGAAGTTTGATAAAAATTCAAAGGACACAGATAACTGAACTCAAAGATAACTAGCCTTAATCCTAGTATTATGTTTTAAAGTTCAACTTTCGTGCAAAGTGCGAATATTTCCTTGGGGTAAAATCATAAGGAATAGTATTCGATCGAATTTCCATGACAGACAGGAAGTTTCATTCTGTGAGACGGGCAATTTCTAACAAAGACCGTTTCTGAAATCAATTGTCGATAAAATCATCTTCGCCGAAAGCTCAAGACGCATTGTGCCGTTGGCTGTACATTAACCGGCATCAACGTATTTACGCATGTACATAGTCACGCGCCTATATTACGCATATGTCTGTGTATTTATCTATCTTCGATCGGTGCATGTGCATCTGCAAACTGCAAGCTTGTATCCTTCCCTCTGGGATACCTTGAGTTCTGTTCTCTACAGGGTGATGCCTCAAATATAGAATCCTCTGAATCGTATCTTCCATAAAATACATACCATCCTTTTCCTCTATTCATTTCCGCTAAAGAATATCTTTGACGCGTTCTTTTGTAACTTCGATGGCTAGAGCGCCAACTAAACGAGCTATTTTCGATAAATCAACCTGTACATTGATAAAGCGAGTGCCTCGATCGCTCATATTTGTACAATGCTCACGTTTTTCTGTTATTCTCATAAATTTTGTTTCTTCTAACGGTAACAAAAATTCGAATACAAGCAAAAGGTATGAACGCGGAAAGTAGCTTAAAATACATTTTATTTAAATACATTTACCTATATTCTACTAAGAGATCAATAAAAAATGGTTCGATAGTAAGCGGTTCAAAAGTTTTGCACGATACTGTAACCTGTACCTACGAACATCTTTCACGGCCAACGAACAATGTCAGGAAGAAAAAAACTTTCCAGGAATTTTCCATCAAAAGAAAAATTAGCCATAAAGATGTACTAGTGACAAAGAGCTTCTGAATCACAGCGTTCGTGTCATACGGATGTAACGGCCTTTCCATTCGCGATTAATTTACCGTGCCATCGGTCGATTTATATTTCGCCGGAAATCTATTGCGTCGGCAAAAAACCAATAGCCCTGGGCGTTCGGTTATCCCAGCTGATGTATTATTATCGCGGACCATGACTCAGGTTGCTCACGAGATGTTCTCCAAACCGATTCATCCTGCGATTCCGCTGTATAATCTAAACACAACCGCATTAGAACGAAAATAGCGGACTCGCGAAACGAACAGAAGAAAACCAAAGATATGTGGAAGCTATTAAACGCTATCTGACAGGAATATTGCAGATAAAGAACGCGAGAAGATAACGCGGATCGAAAGAAAAATCGAAACAAACTACGAAAGAATGCGTAGGTAATGGAGCTTGTGTTTCGATAAATGCATGCAAAGACTAATCACAATCGTACGACAAGCATAGCATATCGTACGATAAACATAAAAAAGAACTATAGAAATATCAGATGGTTGGAAAATAAAAGAAAATCAAAGAACAGATAACGTGAGATCGACAATGGCGAAGTCGCGAAATTTTTACATCCTCTGCGATCTGAGTCGTTTTGTCTCCGACACACGGGACGACAACTCGGTCTAGGATTAACCACAATACCGAAACGACGTGGCAAGAACATGAAACGACGCAAAACAATATCTGACCAGGAATCGATGATTCAAGAAACTTATTGCAGTGTAGAATGGCATGGCCTATTATAACATTATAACTTATTATGTTACATTGCATAACGATATATAGTCTAATGTGATTACGTAATACGTTATACAGTACAACGTTATATGGTATAACGTAATATGGTATAACGTTATAACGTATTACGTTATATCGCATAACGTTGCAACGTATTACGTTACATGGTATAACGTTATAACGTATTATGTTATATGGTATTACGTCATATGGTATAAAGTTATAACGTATTACGTTATATGGTGTAACGTTATAACGTTTTACGTTATATGGCATAACGTTATCACGTATTACGTTATATGGTATAACATCATATGGTATAACGTTATAACGTATTACGTTATATGGTATATCATGATCACGTATTACGTTATATGATATAACGTTGCAACGTATTACGTTACATGGTATAACGTTATAACGTTTTACGTTATATGGTATAACGTTAGTACATATTACGTTATATGGTACAACCTTATAATGTATTACGTTATATGGTATAACGATGCAACGTATTACGTTACATGGTATAACGTTATAACGTATTACGATATATTATATAACGTCATATGGTATAACGTTATAAGGTATTACGTTATATTATATAACGTTACAACCTATTAAGTTATATGGTATAACGTTATAACTTATTACGTTATACCATGTTATAACGGCATGTAATATAACGTCATAACGTTTTACGTTATATGGTGTAACGTTATCACATATTACGTTATATGGTACAACGTTATAACGTATTACGTTATATGGTATAACGTTATAATGTATTACGTTATATGGTATAACGTCAAATGTAATAACGTTATAACATATAACGTAATACGTTATAACGTAATACCATATAACGTAATACGTTATAACGTTATACCATATAACGTAATACGTTATAACGTTATACCATATAACGTCATACGTTATAACGTTATACCATATAACGTAATGCGTTATAACGCTATACCATATAACGTAATACGTTATAACGTTATACCATATGACGTAATACCATATAACGTAATACGTTATAACGTTATACCATATAACGCAATACGTTATAACGTTATACCATATAACGTAATACGTTATGACGTAATACCATATAACGTAATACGTTATAACGTTATACCATATAACGTAATACGTTACAACGTAATACCATATAACGTAATACGTTATAACGTTATACCATATAACGTAATACGTTACAACGTAATACCATATAACGTAATACGTTATAACGTTATACCATATAACGTAATACGATACAACGTTATACCATATAACGTCATACGTTATAACGTTATAACATATAACGTAATACGTTATAACGTTATACCATATGACGTTATACCATATAACGTAATATGTTATAACGTTATACCATATGACGTAATACCATATAACGTAATACGTTATAACGTTATACCATATAACGTAATATGTTATAACGTTATAACATATAACGTAATACGTTATAACGTAATACCATATAACGCAATACGTTATAACGTTATACCATATAACGTAATACGTTATAACGTTATACCATATAACGTCATACGTTATAACGTTATACCATATAACGTAATGCGTTACAACGTTATACCATATGACGTTATATCATATAACGTAATACGTTATAACGTTATACCATATGACGTTATACCATATAACGTAATACGTTATAACGTTATACAATATGACGTAATACCATATAACGTAATACGTTATAACGTTATACCATATAACGTAATACGTTATAACGATATACCATATAACGTCATACGTTATAACGTTATACCATATAACGTAATACGTTATAACGTTATGACGTAATACCATATAACGTAATACGTTATAACGTTATACCATATAACGTCATACGTTATAACGTTATACCATATAACGTAATACGTTATAACGTTATAACGTTATACCATATAACGTAGTACGTTATAACGTAATACCATATAACGTAATACGTTATAACGTTATACCATATAACGTAATACGTTATAACGTTATACCATATAACGTCATACGTTATAACGTTATACCATATAACGTAATGCGTTATAACGCTATACCATATAACGTAATACGTTATAACGTTATACCATATGACGTAATACCATATAACGTAATACGTTATAACGTTATACCATATAACGCAATACGTTATAACGTTATACCATATAACGTAATACGTTATGACGTAATACCATATAACGTAATACGTTATAACGTTATACCATATAACGTAATACGTTACAACGTAATACCATATAACGTAATACGTTATAACGTTATACCATATAACGTAATACGATACAACGTTATACCATATAACGTCATACGTTATAACGTTATAACATATAACGTAATACGTTATAACATTATACCATATGACGTTATACCATATAACGTAATATGTTATAACGTTATACCATATGACGTAATACCATATAACGTAATACGTTATAACGTTATACCATATAACGTAATATGTTATAACGTTATAACATATAACGTAATACGTTATAACGTAATACCATATAACGCAATACGTTATAACGTTATACCATATAACGTAATACGTTATAACGTTATACCATATAACGTCATACGTTATAACGTTATACCATATAACGTAATGCGTTACAACGTTATACCATATGACGTTATATCATATAACGTAATACGTTATAACGTTATACCATATGACGTTATACCATATAACGTAATACGTTATAACGTTATACAATATGACGTAATACCATATAACGTAATACCTTATAACGTTATACCATATAACGTAATACGTTATAACGATATACCATATAACGTCATACGTTATAACGTTATACCATATAACGTAATACGTTATAACGTTATGACGTAATACCATATAACGTAATACGTTATAACGTTATACCATATAACGTCATACGTTATAACGTTATACCATATAACGTAATACGTTATAACGTTATAACGTTATACCATATAACGTAGTACGTTATAACGTTATAACATATAACGTAATACGTTATAACGTTATACCATATAATGTAATACGTTATAACGTTATACCATATGACGTTATATCATATAACGTAATACGTTATAACGTTATACCATATAACGTAATACGTTATAACGTTATATCATATGACGTTATACCATATAACGTAATACGTTATAACGTTATACCATATAACGTAATACGCTATAACGTTATACCATATATAGTAATACGTTATAACGTTGTAACATATGACGTAATACGTTATAACGTTATTCCATATGACGTTATACCGTATAACGTAATACGTTATAACGTTATACCATATGACGTAATACCATATAACGTAATACGTTATAACGTTATACCATATAACGTCATACCATATAACGTCATACGTTATAACGTTATACCATATAACGTTATAACGTAATACCATATAACGTAATACGTTATAACGTTATACCATATAACGTAATACGTTATAACGTTATACCATATAACGTCATACGTTATAACGTTATAACATATAACGTAATACGTTATAACGTTATACCATATGACGTTATACCATATAACATAATACGTTATAACGTTATACAATATGACGTAATACCATATAACGTAATACGTTATAACGTTATACCATATAACGTAATATGTTATAACGTTATAACATATAACGTAATACGTTATAACGTTATACCATATGACGTTATACCATGTAACGTAATACGTTATAACGTTATACCATATAACGTAATACGTTATAACGTTATACCATATAACGTCATACGTTATAACGTTATAACATATAACGTAATACGTTATAACGTAATACCATATAACGTCATACCATATAACGTCATACGTTATAACGTTATACCATATAACGTAATACGTTATAACGTTATACCATATAACGTCATACGTTATAACGTTATACCATATAACGTAATACGTTATAACGTTATGACGTAATACCATATAACGTAATACGTTATGACGTTATACCATATAACGTAATACGTTACAACGTTATACGATATAACGTCATACGTTATAACGTTATAACATATAACGTAATACGTTATAACGTTATACCATATGACGTTATACCATATAACGTAATACGTTATAACGTTATACCATATGACGTAATACCATATAACGTAATACGTTATAACGTTATACCATATAACGCAATACGTTATAACTTTATACCATATAATGTAATACGTTATAACGTTATACCATATGACGTTATACCATATAACGTAATACGTTATAACGTTATACCATATGACGTAATACCATATAACGTAATACGTTATAACGTTATACCATATAACGTCATACCATATAACGTCATACGTTATAACGTTATACCATATAACGTAATACGATATAACGTTATAACGTAATACCATATAACGTAATACGTTATAACGTTATACCATATAACGTAATACGTTATAACGTTATACCATATAACGTCATACGTTATAACGTTATAACATACAACGTAATACGTTATAACGTTATACCATATAACGTAATACGTTATAACGTTATACCATATGACGTAATACCATATAACGTAATACGTTATAACGTTATACCATATGACGTAATACCATATAACGTAATACGTTATAACGTTATACCATATAACGCAATACGTTATAACGTTATACCATATAACGTAATACGTTATAACGTTATACCACATAACGTCATACGTTATAACGTTATACCATATAACGTAATACGTTATAACGTTATGACGTAATACCATATAACGTAATACGTTATGACGTTATACCATATAACGTAATACGCTACAACGTTATACGATATAACGCCATACGTTATAACGTTATAACATATAACGTAATACGGTATAACGTTATACCATATAATGTAATACGTTATAACGTTATACCATATGTTGTTATATCATATAACGTAATACGTTATAACGTTATACCATATAACGTAATACGTTATAACGATATACCATATAATGTAATACGTTATAATGTTATACCATATGACGTTATATCATATAACGTAATACGTTATAACGTTATGACGTAATACCATATAACGTAATACGTTATGACGTTGTACCATATAACGTAATACGTTACAACGTTATACGATATAACGTCATACGTTATAACGTTATAACATATAACGTAATACGTTATAACGTTATACCATATACCGTAATACGTTATAACGTTATACCATATAACGACATACGTTATAACGTTATACCATATAACGTAATACGTTATAACGTTATAACGTTATACCATATAACGTAGTACGTTATAACGTTATAACATATAACGTAATACGATATAACGTTATACCATATAATGTAATACGTTATAACGTTATACCATATGACGTTATATCATATAACGTAATACGTTATAACGTTATACCATATAACGTAATACGTTATAACGTTATACCATATGACGTAATACCATATAACGTAATACGTTATAACGTTATACCATATGACGTTATACCATATAACGTAATACGTTATAACGTTATACAATATGACGTAATGCGTTACAACGTTATACCATATGACGTTATATCATATAACGTAATACGTTATAACGTTATACCATATAACGTAATACGTTATAACGTTATACCATATGACGTAATACCATATAACGTAATACGTTATAACGTTATAACATATAACGTAATACGTTATAACGTTATACCATATAATGTAATACGTTATAACGTTATACCATTTGACGTAATACCATATAACATAATACGTTATAACGTTATACCATATGACGTAATACCATATAACGTAATACGTTATAACGTTATACCATATAACGCAATACGTTATAACGTTATACCATATAACGTAATACGTTATAACGTTATACCATATAACGTCATACGTTATAACGTTATACCATATAACGTAATACGTTATAACGTTATGACGTAATACCATATAACGTAATACGTTATGACGTTATACCATATAACGTAATACGTTACAACGTTATACGATATAACGTCATACGTTATAACGTTATAACATATAACGTAATACGTTATAACGTTATACCATATAATGTAATACGTTATAACGTTATACCATATGTTGTTATATCATATAACGTAATACGTTATAACGTTATACCATATAACGTCACACGTTATAACGTTATACCATATAACGACATACGTTATAACGTTATACCATATAACGTAATACGTTATAACGTTATAACGTTATACCATATAACGTAGTACGTTATAACGTTATAACATATAACGTAATACGTTATAACGTTATACCATTTAATGTAATACGTTATAACGTTATACCATATGACGTAATACCATATAACGTAATACGTTATAACGTTATACCATATGACGTAATACCATATAACGTAATACGTTATAACGTTATACCATATAACGCAATACGTTATAACGTTATACCATATAACGTAATACGTTATAACGTTATACCATATAACGTCATACGTTATAACGTTGTACCATATAACGTAATACGTTATAGCGTTATGACGTAATACCATATAACGTAATACGTTATGACGTTATACCATATAACGTAATACGTTACAACGTTATACGATATAACGTCATACGTTATAACGTTATAACATATAACGTAATACGTTATAACGTTATACCATATAATGTAATACGTTATAACGTTATACCATATGTTGTTATATCATATAACGTAATACGTTATAACGTTATACCATATAACGTCACACGTTATAACGTTATACAATATAACGTAATACGTTATAACGTTATACCATATAACGTAATACGTTATAACGATATACCATATAATGTAATACGTTATAACGTTATACCATATGACGTTATATCATATAACGTAATACGTTATACCGTTATGACGTAATTCCATATAACGTAATACGTTATGACGTTGTACCATATAACGTAATACGTTATAACGTTATACCATATAACGTCACACGTTATAACGTTATACAATATAACGTAATACGTTATAACGTTATACCATATAACGTAATACGTTATAACGATATACCATATAATGTAATACGTTATAACGTTATACCATATGACGTTATATCATATAACGTAATACGTTATACCGTTATGACGTAATACCATATAACGTAATACGTTATGACGTTGTACCATATAACGTAATACGTTACAACGTTATACGATATAACGTCATACGTTATAACGTTATAACATATAACGTAATACGTTATAACGTTATACCATATACCGTAATACGTTATAACGTTATACCATATAACGACATACGTTATAACGTTATACCATATAACGTAATACGTTATAACGTTATAACGTTATACCATATAACGTAGTACGTTATAACGTTATAACATATAACGTAATACGATATAACGTTATACCATATAATGTAATACGTTATAACGTTATACCATATGACGTTATATCATATAACGTAATACGTTATAACGTTATACCATATAACGTAATACGTTATAACGTTATACCATATGACGTAATACCATATAACGTAATACGTTATAACGTTATACCATATGACGTTATACCATATAACGTAATACGTTATAACGTTATACAATATGACGTAATGCGTTACAACGTTATACCATATGACGTTATATCATATAACGTAATACGTTATAACGTTATACCATATAACGTAATACGTTATAACGTTATACCATATGACGTAATACCATATAACGTAATACGTTATAACGTTATAACATATAACGTAATACGTTATAACGTTATACCATATAATGTAATACGTTATAACGTTATACCATTTGACGTAATACCATATAACGTAATACGTTATAACGTTATACCATATGACGTAATACCATATAACGTAATACGTTATAACGTTATACCATATAACGCAATACGTTATAACGTTATACCATATAACGTAATACGTTATAACGTTATACCATATAACGTCATACGTTATAACGTTATACCATATAACGTAATACGTTATAACGTTATGACGTAATACCATATAACGTAATACGTTATGACGTTATACCATATAACGTAATACGTTACAACGTTATACGATATAACGTCATACGTTATAACGTTATAACATATAACGTAATACGTTATAACGTTATACCATATAATGTAATACGTTATAACGTTATACCATATGTTGTTATATCATATAACGTAATACGTTATAACGTTATACCATATAACGTCACACGTTATAACGTTATACCATATAACGACATACGTTATAACGTTATACCATATAACGTAATACGTTATAACGTTATAACGTTATACCATATAACGTAGTACGTTATAACGTTATAACATATAACGTAATACGTTATAACGTTATACCATTTAATGTAATACGTTATAACGTTATACCATATGACGTAATACCATATAACGTAATACGTTATAACGTTATACCATATGACGTAATACCATATAACGTAATACGTTATAACGTTATACCATATAACGCAATACGTTATAACGTTATACCATATAACGTAATACGTTATAACGTTATACCATATAACGTCATACGTTATAACGTTATACCATATAACGTAATACGTTATAACGTTATGACGTAATACCATATAACGTAATACGTTATGACGTTATACCATATAACGTAATACGTTACAACGTTATACGATATAACGTCATATGTTATAACGTTATAACATATAACGTAATACGTTATAACGTTATACCATATAATGTAATACGTTGTAACGTTATACCATATGTTGTTATATCATATAACGTAATACGTTATAACGTTATACCATATAACGTCACACGTTATAACGTTATACAATATAACGTAATACGTTATAACGTTATACCATATAACGTAATACGTTATAACGATATACCATATAATGTAATACGTTATAACGTTATACCATATGACGTTATATCATATAACGTAATACGTTATAACGTTATGACGTAATACCATATAACGTAATACGTTATGACGTTGTACCATATAACGTAATACGTTACAACGTTATACGATATAACGTCATACGTTATAACGTTATAACATATAACGTAATACGTTATAACGTTATACCATATAACGTAATACGTTATAACGTTATACCATATAACGACATACGTTATAACGTTATACCATATAACGTAATACGTTATAACGTTATAACGTTATACCATATAACGTAATACGTTATAACGTTATACCATATAACGTAATGCGTTACAACGTTATACCATATGACGTTATATCATATAACGTAATACGTCATAACGTTATACCATATGACGTTATACCATATAACGTAATACGTTATAACGTTATACAATATGACGTAATACCATATAACGTAATACGTTATAACGTTATACCATATAACGTAATACGTTATAACGTTATACCATATAACGTCATATGTTATAACGTTATACCATATAACGTAATACGTTATAACGTTATACCATATAACGTCATACGTTATAACGTTATACCATATAACGTAATACGTTATAACGTTATACCATATAACGTAATACGTTATAACGTTATAACGTTATACCATATAACGTAGTACGTTATAACGTTATACCATATAACGTAATACGTTATAACGTTATACCATATGACGTAATACCATATACCGTAATACGTTATAACGTTATACCATATAACGTAATACGTTATAACGTTATACCATATAACGTAATACGTTATAACGTTATATCATATGACGTTATACCATATAACGTAGTACGTTATAACGTTATATCATATAACGTAATACGTTATAACGTTATTCCATATAACGTAATACGTTATAACGTTATACCATATGACGTAATACCATATACCGTAATACGTTATAACGTTATACCATATAACGTAATACGTTATAACGTTATACCATATAACGTAATACGTTATAACGTTATATCATATGACGTTATATCATATAACGCAATACGTTATAACGTTATACCATATAACGTAATACGTTATAACGTTATACCATATAACGTCATACGTTATAACGTTATACCATATAACGTAATGCGTTACAACGTTATACCATATGACGTTATATCATATAACGTAATACGTTATAACGTTATACCATATGACGTTGTACCATATAACGTAATACGTTATAACGTTATACAATATGACGTAATACCATATAACGTAACACGTTATAACGTTATACCATATAACGTAATACGTTATAACGTTATACCATATAACGTCATACGTTATAACGTTATACCATATAAAGTAATACGTTATAACGTTATGGCGTAATACCATATAACGTAATACGTTATAACGTTATACCATATAACGTCATACGTTATAACGTTATAACATATAACGTAATACGTTATAACGTTATACCATATAATGTAATACGTTATAACGTTATACCATATGACGTTATATCATATAACGTAATACGTTATAACGTTATACCATATAACGTAATACGTTATAACGTTATACCATATCACGTAATACCATATACCGTAATACGTTATAACGTTATACTATATAACGTAATACGTTATAACGTTATACCATATAACGTAATACGTTATAACGTTATATCATATGACGTTATACCATATAACGTAATACGTTATAACGTTATACCATATAACGTAATACGCTATAACGTTATACCATATATAGTAATACGTTATAACGTTGTAACATATGACGTAATACGTTATAACGTTATTCCATATGACGTTATACCGTATAACGTAATACGTTATAACGTTATACCATATGACTTAATACCATAAAACGTAATACGTTATAACGTTATACCATATAACGTCATACCATATAACGTCATACGTTATAACGTTATACCATATAACGTAATACGTTATAACGTTATAACGTAATACCATATAACGTAATACGTTATAACGTTATACCATATAACGTAATACGTTATATCGTTATACCATATAACGTCATACGTTATAACGTTATAACATATAACGTAATACGTTATAACGTTATACCATATGACGTTATACCATATAACGTAATACGTTATAACGTTATACCATATGACTTAATACCATATAACGTAATACGTTATAACGTTATACCATATGACGTTATACCATACAACGTAATACGTTATAACGTTATACCATATGACGTAATACCATATAACGTAATACGTTATAACGTTATACAATATGACGTAATGCGTTACAACGTTATACCATATGACGTTATATCATATAACGTAATACGTTATAACGTTATACCATATGACGTTATACCATATAACGTAATACGTTATAACGTTATACCATATAACGTAATACGTTATAACGTTATACCATATAACGTAATGCGTTACAACGTTATACCATATGACGTTATATCATATAACGTAATACGTCATAACGTTATACCATATGACGTTATACCATATAACGTAATACGTTATAACGTTATACAATATGACGTAATACCATATAACGTAATACGTTATAACGTTATACCATATAACGTAATACGTTATAACGTTATACCATATAACGTCATATGTTATAACGTTATACCATATAACGTAATACGTTATAACGTTATACCATATAACGTCATACGTTATAACGTTATACCATATAACGTAATACGTTATAACGTTATACCATATAACGTAATACGTTATAACGTTATAACGTTATACCATATAACGTAGTACGTTATAACGTTATACCATATAACGTAATACGTTATAACGTTATACCATATGACGTAATACCATATACCGTAATACGTTATAACGTTATACCATATAACGTAATACGTTATAACGTTATACCATATAACGTAATACGTTATAACGTTATATCATATGACGTTATACCATATAACGTAGTACGTTATAACGTTATATCATATAACGTAATACGTTATAACGTTATTCCATATAACGTAATACGTTATAACGTTATACCATATGACGTAATACCATATACCGTAATACGTTATAACGTTATACCATATAACGTAATACGTTATAACGTTATACCATATAACGTAATACGTTATAACGTTATATCATATGACGTTATATCATATAACGCAATACGTTATAACGTTATACCATATAACGTAATACGTTATAACGTTATACCATATAACGTCATACGTTATAACGTTATACCATATAACGTAATGCGTTACAACGTTATACCATATGACGTTATATCATATAACGTAATACGTTATAACGTTATACCATATGACGTTGTACCATATAACGTAATACGTTATAACGTTATACAATATGACGTAATACCATATAACGTAACACGTTATAACGTTATACCATATAACGTAATACGTTATAACGTTATACCATATAACGTCATACGTTATAACGTTATACCATATAAAGTAATACGTTATAACGTTATGGCGTAATACCATATAACGTAATACGTTATAACGTTATACCATATAACGTCATACGTTATAACGTTATAACATATAACGTAATACGTTATAACGTTATACCATATAATGTAATACGTTATAACGTTATACCATATGACGTTATATCATATAACGTAATACGTTATAACGTTATACCATATAACGTAATACGTTATAACGTTATACCATATCACGTAATACCATATACCGTAATACGTTATAACGTTATACTATATAACGTAATACGTTATAACGTTATACCATATAACGTAATACGTTATAACGTTATATCATATGACGTTATACCATATAACGTAATACGTTATAACGTTATACCATATAACGTAATACGCTATAACGTTATACCATATATAGTAATACGTTATAACGTTGTAACATATGACGTAATACGTTATAACGTTATTCCATATGACGTTATACCGTATAACGTAATACGTTATAACGTTATACCATATGACGTAATACCATAAAACGTAATACGTTATAACGTTATACCATATAACGTCATACCATATAACGTCATACGTTATAACGTTATACCATATAACGTAATACGTTATAACGTTATAACGTAATACCATATAACGTAATACGTTATAACGTTATACCATATAACGTAATACGTTATATCGTTATACCATATAACGTCATACGTTATAACGTTATAACATATAACGTAATACGTTATAACGTTATACCATATGACGTTATACCATATAACGTAATACGTTATAACGTTATACCATATGACGTAATACCATATAACGTAATACGTTATAACGTTATACCATATGACGTTATACCATACAACGTAATACGTTATAACGTTATACCATATGACGTAATACCATATGACGTAATACCATATAACGTAATACGTTATAACGTTATACCATATAACGCAATACGTTATAACGTTATACCATATAACGTAATACGTTATAACGTTATACGATATAACGTCATACGCTATAACGTTATAACGTATTACGTTATATGGAATAACGTTATAACGTATTACGTTATATGGTATAACGTTATAACGTATTACGTTATATGCTATACCGTTATAACGTATTACGGTATATGGTATTACGTCATATGGTATAACGTTATAACGTATTACGTTATATGGTATAACGTCATATGGTATAACTTTATAACGTATTACGTTATATGATATAACGTCATATAGTATAACGTTATAACGCATTACGTTATATGGTATAACGTTATAACGTATTACGTTATGTGGTATAATGTTATAACGTATTACGTTATATGGTATAACGTTATAGCGTATTACGTTATAACGTATTACGTTATATGGTATAACGTTATAACGTATGACGTTATATGGTATAACGTTATAGCGTATAACGTTATAACGTATTACGTTATATGGTATAACGTTTTAGCGTATAACGTTATAACGTATAACGTTATATGGTATAACGTTATAACGTATTACGTTATATGACATAACGTCATAAGGTATAACGTTATAACGTAATACGTTATATGGTATAACGTTATAACGTATTACGTTATATGGTATAACGTTATAACGTATTACGTTATATGGTATAACGTTATAACGTATTACGGTATATGGTATTACGTCATATGGTATAACGTTATAACGTATTACGGTATATGGTATTACGTCATATGGTATAACGTTATAACGTATTACATTATAAGGTATAACGTTATAACGTATTACGTTATAAGGTATAACGTTATAACGTATTACGTTATATGGTATAACGTTATAGCGTATTACATTATAACGTATTACGTTATATGGTATAACGTTATAACGTATGACGTTATATGGTATAACGTTATAGCGTATAACGTTATAACGTATTACGTTATATGGTATAACGTTATAACGTATTACGTTATATGGTATAACGTTATAACGTATTACGTTATATGGTATGACGTTATAACGTATTACGTTATATGCTATACCGTTATAACGTATTACGGTATATGGTATTACGTCATATGGTATAACGTTATAACGTATTACGTTATATGGTATAACGTCATATGGTATAACTTTATAACGTATTACGTTATATGATATAACGTCATATAGTATAACGTTATAACGCATTACGTTATATGGTATAACGTTATAACGTATTACGTTATGTGGTATAATGTTATAACGTATTACGTTATATGGTATAACGTTATAGCGTATTACGTTATAACGTATTACGTTATATGGTATAACGTTATAACGTATGACGTTATATGGTATAACGTTATAGCGTATAACGTTATAACGTATTACGTTATATGGTATAACGTTTTAGCGTATAACGTTATAACGTATAACGTTATATGGTATAACGTTATAACGTATTACGTTATATGACATAACGTCATAAGGTATAACGTTATAACGTAATACGTTATATGGTATAACGTTATAACGTATTACGTTATATGGTATAACGTTATAACGTATTACGTTATATGGTATAACGTTATAACGTATTACGGTATATGGTATTACGTCATATGGTATAACGTTATAACGTATTACATTATAAGGTATAACGTTATAACGTATTACGTTATAAGGTATAACGTTATGACGTATTACGTTATATGGTATAACGTTATAGCGTATTACATTATAACGTATTACGTTATATGGTATAACGTTATAACGTATGACGTTATATGGTATAACGTTATAGCGTATAACGTTATAACGTATTACGTTATATGGTATAACGTTATAACGTATTACGTTATATGGTATAACGTTATAACGTATTACGTTATATGGTATGACGTTATAACGTATTACGTTATATGATATAACGTCATATGGTATAACGTTATAACGTATTGCTTTAAATGATATAACGTCATATGGTATAACGTTATAGCGTATTACGTTATATGGTATAACGTTATAACGTATTACGTTATATGGTATTACGTCATATGGTATAACGTTATAACGTATTACGTTATATGGTATAACTTTATAACATATTACGTTATATGGTATATCGTTATAACGTATTAAGTTATATGGTATTACGTCATATGGTATAACGTTATAACGTATTACGTTATATGGTATAACGTCATATGGTATAAAGTTATAACGTATTACGTTATATGGTATAACGTTATAACGTATTACGTTATATGGTATAACGTTATAACGTATTACGTTATATGGTATAACGTTATAACGTATTACGTTATATGGTATAACGTTATAACGTATTACATTATATGGTATAACGTTACAACGTATTACGTTAAATGGTATAACGTTATAACGTATTACGTTATACGGTATAATGTTATAACGTATTACGTTATATGATATAACGTCATATGGTATAACGTTATAACGTATTACGTTATATGGAATAACGTTATAACGTATTACGTTATATGGTATAACGTTAAAACGTATTACGTTATATGCTATACCGTTATAACGTATTACGGTATATGGTATTACGTCATATGGTATAACGTTATAACGTATTACGTTATATGATATAACGTCATATGGTATAACGTTATAACGTATTACATTATATGGTATAACGTTATAACGTATTACGGTATGTGTTATAAGGTTATAACGTACTACGTTATATGGTAAAACGTTATAACGTATTACGTTATATGGTATAACGTTATAACGTATTACGTTATATGGTATAACGTTATAACGTATTACGTTATATGGTATAACGTTATAACGTATTACGTTGTATGGTATTACGTTATAACGTATTACGTTATATGTTATAACGTTATAACATATTACGTTATATGGTATAACGTTATAACGTATTAAGTTATATGGTATTACGTCATATGGTATAACGTTATAACGTTAAACGTTATATGGTATAACGTCATATGGTATAACGTTATAACGTATTACGTTATATGATATAACGTCATATGGTATAACGTTATAACGTATTACTTTAAATGATATAACGTCATATGGTATAACGTTATAGCGTATTACGTTATATGGTATAACGTTATAACGTATTACGTTATATGGTATAACGTTATAACGTTTTACGTTATATGGTATTACGTCATATGGTATAACGTTATAACGTATTACGTTATATGGTATAACGTCATATGGTATAACTTTATAACGTATTACGTTATATGATATAACGTCATATAGTATAACGTTATAACGCATTACGTTATATGGTATAACGTTATAACGTATTACGTTATGTGGTATAATGTTATAACGTATTACGTTATATGGTATAACGTTATATGGTATAACGTTATAACGTATGACGTTATATGGTATAACGCTTTAGCGTATAACGTTATAACGTATAACGTTATATGGTATAACGTTATAACGTATTACGTTATATGACATAACGTCATAAGGTATAACGTTATAACGTATTACGTTATATGGTATAACGTTATAACGTATTACGTTATATGGTATAACGTTATAACGTATTACGTTATATGGTATAACGTTATAACGTATTACGGTATATGGTATTACGTCATATGGTATAACGTTATAACGTATTACATTATAAGGTATAACGTTATAACGTATTACGTTATAAGGTATAACGTTATAACGTATTACGTTATATGGTATAACGTTATAGCGTATTACGTTATAACGTAATACGTTATATGGTATAACGTTATAACGTATGACGTTATATGGTATAACGTTATAGCGTATAACGTTATAACGTATTACGTTATATGGTATAACGTTATAACGTATTACGGTATATGGTATTACGTCATATGGTATAACGTTATAACGTATTACGTTATATGTTATAACTTTATAACATATTACGTTATATGGTATATCGATATAACGTATTAAGTTATATGGTATTACGTCATATGGTATGACGTTATAACGTATTACGTTATATGGTATAACGTCATATGGTATAACGTTATACCATATGACGTTATATCATTTAACGTAATACGTTATAACGTTATACCATATGACGTTACATCATATAACGTAATACGTTATAACGTAATACGTTATAACGTTATACCATATAACGTAATACGTTATATCGTTATACCATATAACGTAATACGTTATAACGTTATACCATATAACGTAATACGTTATATCGTTATACCATATAACGTAATATGTTATAACGTTATAACATATAACGTAATACGTTATAACGTTATACCATATAATGTAATACGTTATAACGTTATACCATATGACGTTATACCATATGACGTTATGTCATATAACGTAATACGTTATAACGTTATACCATATAACGTAATACGTTATATCGTTATACCATATAACGTAATATGTTATAACGTTATAACGTATTACGTTATATGGTATAACGTTATATGGTATAACGTTATAACGTATTACGTTATATGGAATAACGTTATAACGTATTACGGTATATGGTATTACGTCATATGGTATAACGTTATAACGTATTACATTATATGGTATAACGTTATAACGTATTACGTTATATGTTATAACGTTATAACGTACTACGTTATATGGTATAACGTTATAACGTATTACGTTATATGGTATAACGTTATAACGTATTACGTTATATGGTATTACGTTATAACGTATTACGTTATATGTTATAACGTTATAACATATTACGTTATATGGTATAACGTTATAACGTATTAAGTTATATGGTATTACGTCATATGGTATAACGTTATAACGTATTACGTTATATGGTATACCGTCATATGGTATAACGTTATAACGTATTACGTTATATGATATAACGTCATATGGTATAACGTTATAACGTATTACGTTATATGGTATAACGTTATAACGTATTAAGTTATATGGTATTACGTCATATGGTATAACGTTATAACGTATTACGTTATATGGTATACCGTCATATGGTATAACGTTATAACGTATTACGTTATATGATATAACGTCATATGGTATAACGTTATAACGTATTACGTTATATGGTATAACGTTATAGCGTATTACGTTAAATGGTATAACGTTATAACGTATTACGTTATGTGGTATAACGTTTTAGCGTATAACGTTATAACGTATTACGTTATATGGTATAACGTTATAACGTATTACGTTATATGGTATAACGTTATAACGTATTACGTTATATGGTATGACGTTATAACGTATTACGTTATATGATATAACGTCATATGGTATAACGTTATAACGTATTGCTTTAAATGATATAACGTCATATGGTATAACGTTATAGCGTATTACGTTATATGGTATAACGTTATAACGTATTACGTTATATGGTATTACGTCATATAGTATAACGTTATAACGCATTACGTTATATGGTATAACGTTATAACGTATTACGTTATGTGGTATAATGTTATAACGTATTACGTTATATGGTATAACGTTATAGCGTATTACGTTATAACGTATTACGTTATATGGTATAACGTTATAACGTATGACGTTATATGGTATAACGTTATAGCGTATAACGTTATAACGTATTACGTTATATGGTATAACGTTTTAGCGTATAACGTTATAACGTATAACGTTATATGGTATAACGTTATAACGTATTACGTTATATGACATAACGTCATAAGGTATAACGTTATAACGTAATACGTTATATGGTATAACGTTATAACGTATTACGTTATATGGTATAACGTTATAACGTATTACGTTATATGGTATAACGTTATAACGTATTACGGTATATGGTATTACGTCATATGGTATAACGTTATAACGTATTACATTACAAGGTATAACGTTATAACGTATTACGTTATAAGGTATAACGTTATGACGTATTACGTTATATGGTATAACGTTATAGCGTATTACATTATAACGTATTACGTTATATGGTATAACGTTATAACGTATGACGTTATATGGTATAACGTTATAGCGTATAACGTTATAACGTATTACGTTATATGGTATAACGTTATAACGTATTACGTTATATGGTATAACGTTATAACGTATTACGTTATATGGTATGACGTTATAACGTATTACGTTATATGATATAACGTCATATGGTATAACGTTATAACGTATTGCTTTAAATGATATAACGTCATATGGTATAACGTTATAGCGTATTACGTTATATGGTATAACGTTATAACGTATTACGTTATATGGTATTACGTCATATGGTATAACGTTATAACGTATTACGTTATATGGTATAACTTTATAACATATTACGTTATATGGTATATCGTTATAACGTATTAAGTTATATGGTATTACGTCATATGGTATAACGTTATAACGTATTACGTTATATGGTATAACGTCATATGGTATAAAGTTATAACGTATTACGTTATATGGTATAACGTTATAACGTATTACGTTATATGGTATAACGTTATAACGTATTACGTTATATGGTATAACGTTATAACGTATTACGTTATATGGTATAACGTTATAACGTATTACATTATATGGTATAACGTTACAACGTATTACGTTAAATGGTATAACGTTATAACGTATTACGTTATACGGTATAATGTTATAACGTATTACGTTATATGATATAACGTCATATGGTATAACGTTATAACGTATTACGTTATATGGAATAACGTTATAACGTATTACGTTATATGGTATAACGTTAAAACGTATTACGTTATATGCTATACCGTTATAACGTATTACGGTATATGGTATTACGTCATATGGTATAACGTTATAACGTATTACGTTATATGATATAACGTCATATGGTATAACGTTATAACGTATTACATTATATGGTATAACGTTATAACGTATTACGGTATGTGTTATAAGGTTATAACGTACTACGTTATATGGTAAAACGTTATAACGTATTACGTTATATGGTATAACGTTATAACGTATTACGTTATATGGTATAACGTTATAACGTATTACGTTATATGGTATAACGTTATAACGTATTACGTTGTATGGTATTACGTTATAACGTATTACGTTATATGTTATAACGTTATAACATATTACGTTATATGGTATAACGTTATAACGTATTAAGTTATATGGTATTACGTCATATGGTATAACGTTATAGCGTATTACGTTATATGGTATAACGTTATAACGTATTACGTTATATGGTATAACGTTATAACGTTTTACGTTATATGGTATTACGTCATATGGTATAACGTTATAACGTATTACGTTATATGGTATAACGTCATATGGTATAACTTTATAACGTATTACGTTATATGATATAACGTCATATAGTATAACGTTATAACGCATTACGTTATATGGTATAACGTTATAACGTATTACGTTATGTGGTATAATGTTATAACGTATTACGTTATATGGTATAACGTTATATGGTATAACGTTATAACGTATGACGTTATATGGTATAACGTTTTAGCGTATAACGTTATAACGTATAACGTTATATGGTATAACGTTATAACGTATTACGTTATATGACATAACGTCATAAGGTATAACGTTATAACGTATTACGTTATATGGTATAACGTTATAACGTATTACGTTATATGGTATAACGTTATAACGTATTACGTTATATGGTATAACGTTATAACGTATTACGGTATATAGTATTACGTCATATGGTATAACGTTATAACGTATTACATTATAAGGTATAACGTTATAACGTATTACGTTATAAGGTATAACGTTATAACGTATTACGTTATATGGTATAACGTTATAGCGTATTACGTTATAACGTAATACGTTATATGGTATAACGTTATAACGTATGACGTTATATGGTATAACGTTATAGCGTATAACGTTATAACGTATTACGTTATATGCTATAACGTTATAACGTATTACGGTATATGGTATTACGTCATATGGTATAACGTTATAACGTATTACGTTATATGTTATAACTTTATAACATATTACGTTATATGGTATATCGATATAACGTATTAAGTTATATGGTATTACGTCATATGGTATGACGTTATAACGTATTACGTTATATGGTATAACGTCATATGGTATAACGTTATACCATATGACGTTATATCATTTAACGTAATACGTTATAACGTTATACCATATGACGTTACATCATATAACGTAATACGTTATAACGTAATACGTTATAACGTTATACCATATAACGTAATACGTTATATCGTTATACCATATAACGTAATACGTTATAACGTTATACCATATAACGTAATACGTTATATCGTTATACCATATAACGTAATATGTTATAACGTTATAACATATAACGTAATACGTTATAACGTTATACCATATAATGTAATACGTTATAACGTTATACCATATGACGTTATACCATATGACGTTATGTCATATAACGTAATACGTTATAACGTTATACCATATAACGTAATACGTTATATCGTTATACCATATAACGTAATATGTTATAACGTTATAACGTATTACGTTATATGGTATAACGTTATATGGTATAACGTTATATGGTATAACGTTATAACGTATTACGTTATATGGAATAACGTTATAACGTATTACGGTATATGGTATTACGTCATATGGTATAACGTTATAACGTATTACATTATATGGTATAACGTTATAACGTATTACGTTATATGTTATAACGTTATAACGTACTACGTTATATGGTATAACGTTATAACGTATTACGTTATATGGTATAACGTTATAACGTATTACGTTATATGGTATTACGTTATAACGTATTACGTTATATGTTATAACGTTATAACATATTACGTTATATGGTATAACGTTATAACGTATTAAGTTATATGGTATTACGTCATATGGTATAACGTTATAACGTATTACGTTATATGGTATACCGTCATATGGTATAACGTTATAACGTATTACGTTATATGATATAACGTCATATGGTATAACGTTATAACGTATTACGTTATATGGTATAACGTTATAACGTATTAAGTTATATGGTATTACGTCATATGGTATAACGTTATAACGTATTACGTTATATGGTATACCGTCATATGGTATAACGTTATAACGTATTACGTTATATGATATAACGTCATATGGTATAACGTTATAACGTATTACGTTATATGGTATAACGTTATAGCGTATTACGTTAAATGGTATAACGTTATAACGTATTACGTTATGTGGTATAACGTTTTAGCGTATAACGTTTTAACGTTTAACGTTATATGGTATAACGTTATAAAGTATAACGTTATATGGTATAACGTTATAACGTATTACGTCATATGGTATAACGTCATATGATATAACGTTATAACGTATTACGTTATATGGTATAACGTTATAACGTATTACGTTATATGGTATAACGTTATATGGTATAACGTTATAACGTATTACGTTATATGGTATAACGTTATAGCGTATTACGTTAAATGGTATAACGTTATAACGTATTACGTTATATGGTATAACGTTTTAGCGTATAACGTTCTAACGTTTAACGTTATATGGTATAACGTTATAAAGTATAACGTTATATGGTATAACGTTATAACGTATTACGTCATATGGTATAACGTCATATGATATAACGTTATAACGTATTACGTTATATGGTATAACGTTATAACGTATTACGTTATATGGTATAACGTTATAACGTATTACGTTATATGATATAATGTTATAACGTATTACGTTAAATGGTATAACGTTATAACGTATTACGTTATATGGTATAACGTTTTAGCGTATAACATCATAACGTTTAACGTTATATGGTATAACGTTATATGATATAACGTCATATGGTATAACGTTATAACGTATTACGCTATATGGTATAACGTTATAACGTATTACGTTATATGGTATAACGTTATAACGTATTACGTTATATGGTATAACGTTATAACGTATTACGGTATATGGTATTACGTCATATGGTATAACGTTATAACGTATTACGTCATATGATATAACGTCATATGGTATAACGTTATAGCGTATTACGTTATATGGTATAACGTTATAACGCATTACGTTATATGGTATTGCGTCATATGGTATAACGTTATAACTTATTACGTTATATGATATAACGTCATATGGTATAACGTTATAACGTATTCCATTATATGGTATAACGTTATAACGTATTACGTTATATGGTATTGCGTCATATGGTATAACGTTATAACTTATTACGTTATATGATATAACGTCATATGGTATAACGTTATAACGTATTACATTATGTGGTATAACGTTATAACGTATCACGTTATATGTTATAACGTTATAACATATTACGTTATATGGTATAACGATATAACGTATTACGTTATATGGTATAACGTTATAACGTATTACGTTATATGGTATAACGTTATAACGTATTACGTTATATGACATAACGTCATATGGTATAACGTTATAACGTATTACGTTATATGGTATAACGTTATAACGTATTACGTTATATGGTATAACGTTATAACGTATTACGTTATATGGTATAACGTTATAACGTATTACGGTATATGGTATTACGTCATATGGTATAACGTTATAACGTATTACGTTATATGGTATAACGTTATAACGTATTACGTTATATGGTATAACGTTATAACGTATTACGTTATATGGTATAACGTTATAACGTATTACGTTATATGGTATTGCTTCATATGGTGTAACGTTATAACTTATTACGTTATATGATATAACGTCATATGGTATAACGTTATAACGTATTACGTTATATGGAATAACGTTATAACGTATTACGTTATATGGTATAACGTTATAACGTATTACATTATATGGTATAACGTTATAACGTATTACGTTATATGTTATAACGTTATAACGTACTACGTTATATGGTATAACGTTATAACGTTATAACGTATTACGTGATATTGTATAACGTTATAACGTATGACGTTATATGGTATACCGTCATATGGTATAACGTTATAACGTATTACGTTATATGATATAACGTCATATGGTATGACGTTATAACGTATTACGTTATATGGTATAACGTCATATGGTATAACGTTATAACGTATTACGTTATATGATATAACGTCATATGGTATAACGTTATAACGTATTACGTTATATGGTATAACGTCATATGGTATAACGTTTTAGCGTATATCGTCATAACGTTTAACGTTATATGGTATAACGTTATAACGTATTACGTTATAAGGTATAACGTTATAACGTATTACATTATATGGTATAACGTTATAGCGTATTACGTTATAACGTATTAAGTTATATGGTATGACGTTATAACGTATTACGTTATATGGTATAACGTTATAACGTATTACGTTATATGGTATTACGTTATATGGTATAACGTTATAACGTATTACGTTATGTGGTATAACGTTATAACGTATTACGTTATATGGTATAACGTTATAACGTATTACGTTATGTGGTATAACGTTATAACGTATTACGTTATATGATATAACGTCATATGGTATAACGTTATAACGTATTACGTTATATGATATAACGTCATATGGTATAACGTTATAACGTATTACGTTAGATGGTATAACGTTATAACGTATTACGTTATAAGGTATAACGTTATAACGTATTACGTTATAAGGTATAACGTTATAACGTATTACGTTATATGGAATAACGTTATAGCGTATTACGTTAAATGGTATAACGTTATAACGTATTACGTTATATGGTATAACGTTATAGCGTATTACGTTATAACGTATTACGTTATATGTTATAACGTTATAACGTACTACGTTATATGGTATAACGTTATAACGTATTTCGTTATATGGTATAACGTTATAACGTATTACGTTATGTGGTATAACGTTATAACGTATTACTTTATATGGTAAAACGTTATAACGTATTACGTTATATGGTATAACGTTTTAGCGTATTACGTTATAACGTATTAGGTTGTATGGTATGACGTTATAACGTATTACGTTATATGATATAACGTCATATGGTATAACGTTATAACGTATTACATTATATGGTATAACGTTATAACGTATTACGTTATGTGTTATAAGGTTATAACGTACTACGTTATATGGTATAACGTTATAACGTATTACGTTATATGGTATAACGTCATATGGTATAACGTTATAACGTATTACGTTATATGGTATAACGTCATATGATATAACTTTATAACGTATTACGTTATATGATATAACGTCATATGGTATAACGTTATAACGCATTACGTTATATGGTATAACGTTATAACGTATTACGTTATATGGTGTAACGTTATAACGTATTACGTTATTTGGTATAACGTTATAACGTATTACGTTATGTGGTATAACGTTATAACGTATTACTTTATATGGTAAAACGTTATAACGTATTACGTTATATGGTATAACGTTTTAGCGTATTACGTTATAACGTATTAGGTTATATGGTATGACGTTATAACGTATTACGTTATATGATATAACGTCATATGGTATAACGTTATAACGTATTACATTATGTGGTATAACGTTATAACGTAATACGTTATGTGTTATAAGGTTATAACGTACTACGTTATATGGTATAACGTTATAACGTATTACGTTATATGGTATAACGTTATAACGTATTACGTTATATGGTATAACGCTTTAGCGTATAACGTTATAACGTTTAACGTTATATGGTATAACGTTATAACGTATTACGTTATATGGTATTACGTTATAACGTATTACGTTTTATGTTATAACGTTATAACATATAACGTTATATGTTATAACGTTATAACATATTACGTTATATGGTATAACGTTATGACGTATTACGTTATATGGTATAACGTCATATGGTATAGCTTTATAACGTATTACGTTATATGGTATAACGTTATAACGTATGACGTTATATGGTATAACGTTATAACGTATTACGTTATAAGGTATAACGATATAACGTATTACGTTATAAGGTATAACGTTATAACGTATTACGTTATATGGTATAACGTTATAGCGTATTACGTTAAATGGTATACCGTTATAACGTATTACGTTATATGGTATAACGTTTTAGCGTATAACGTTTTAACGTTTAACATTATATGGTATAACGTTATAAAGTATAACGTTATATGGTATAACGTTATAACGTATTACGTCATATGGTATAATGTCATATGATATAACGTTATAACGTATTATGTTATATGGTATAACGATATAACGTATTACGTTATATGGTATAACGTTATAACGTATTACGTTATATGGTATTACGTTATAACGTATTACGTTATATGGTATTACGTCATATGGTATAACGTTATAACGTATTACGTTATATGGTATAACGTCATATGATATAACTTTATAACGTATTACGTTATATGATATAACGTCATATGGTATAACGTTATAACGCATTACGTTATATGGTATAACGTTATAACGTATTACGTTATGTGGTATAAAGTTATAACGTATTACGTTATATGGTATAACGTTATAGCGTATTACGTTATAACGTATTACGTTATATGTTATAACGTTATAACGTACTACGTTATATGGTATAACGTTATAACGTACTACGTTATATGGTATAACGTTATAACGTATTACGTTATATGGTATAACGTCATATGGTATAACGTTATAACGTATTACGTTATATGGTATAACGTCATATGATATAACTTTATAACGTATTACGTTATATGATATAACGTCATATGGTATAACGTTATAACGCATTACGTTATATGGTATAACGTTATATCGTATTACGTTATGTGGTATAAAGTTATAACGTATTACGTTATATGGTATTACGTTATAACGTATTACGTTATATGTTATAACGTTATAACATATTACGTTATATGATATAACGTCATATGGTGTAACGTTATAACGTACTACGTTAAATGATATAACGTCATATGGTATAACCTTATAGCGTATTACATTATATGGTATAACGTTATAACGTATTACGTCATATGGTATTACGTCATATGGTATAACGTTATAACGTATTACGTTATATGATATAACGTCATATGGTATAACGTTATAACGTATTACATTATATGGTATAACGTTATAACGTATTACGTTATATGTTATAACGTTATAACGTTATAACGTATTACGTTATATGTTATAACGTTATAACGTACTACGTTATACGGTATAACGTTATAACGTATTACGTTATATGGTAACGTATTAGGTTATATGTTATGACGTTATAACGTATTACGTTATATGATATAACGTCATATGGTATAACGTTATAACGTATTACATTATATGGTATAACGTTATAACGTATTACGTTATATGGTATAACGTTATAACGTATTACGTTATGTGGTATAACGTTATAACGTATTACGTTATATGATATAACGTCATATGGTATAACGTTATAACGTATTACGTTAGATGGTATAACGTTATAACGTATTACGTTATAAGGTATAACGTTATAACGTAGTACGTTATAAGGTATAACGTTATAACGTATTACGTTATATGGAATAACGTTATAGCGTATTACGTTAAATGGTATAACGTTATAACGTATTACGTTATATGGTATAACGTTATAGCGTATTACGTTATAACGTATTACGTTATATGTTATAACGTTATAACGTACTACGTTATATGGTATAACGTTATAACGTATTTCGTTATATGGTATAACGTTATAACGTATTACGTTATGTGGTATAACGTTATAACGTATTACTTTATATGGTAGAACGTTATAACGTATTACGTTATATTGTATAACGTTTTAGCGTATTACGTTATAACGTATTAGGTTATATGGTATGACGTTATAACGTATTACGTTATATGATATAACGTCATATGGTATAACGTTATAACGTATTACATTATATGGTATAACGTTATAACGTATTACGTTATGTGTTATAAGGTTATAACGTACTACGTTATATGGTATAACGTTATAACGTATTACGTTATATGGTATAACGTCATATGGTATAACGTTATAACGTATTACGTTATATGGTATAACGTCATATGATATAACTTTATAACGTATTACGTTATATGATATAACGTCATATGGTATAACGTTATAACGCATTACGTTATATGGTATAACGTTATAACGTATTACGTTATGTGGTATAAAGTTATAACGTATTACGTTATATGGTATTACGTTATAACGTATTACGTTATATGTTATAACGTTATAACATATTACGTTATATGGTATAACGTTATAACGTATTAAGTTATATGGTATTACGTCATATGGTATAACGTCATATGGTATAACGTTATAACGTATTACGTTATATGGTATAACGTTTTAACGTATTACGTTATATGATATAACGTCATATGGTATAACGTTATAGCGTATTACGTTATATGGTATAACGTTTTAGCGTATTACGTTATAACGTATTAGGTTATATGGTATGACGTTATAACGTATTACGTTATATGATATAACGTCATATGGTGTAACGTTATAACGTACTACGTTAAATTATATAACGTCATATGGTATAACGTTATAGCGTATTACGTTATATGGTATAACGTTATAACTTATTACGTCATATGGTATTACGTCATATGGTAGAACGTTATAACGTATTACGTTATATGATATAACGTCATATGGTATAACGTTATAACGTATTACATTATATGGTATAACGTTATAACGTATTACGTTATATGTTATAACGTTATAACGTTATAACGTATTACGTTATATGTTATAACGTTATAACGTACTACGTTATACGGTATAACGTTATAACGTATTACGTTATATGATATAACGTCATATGGTATCACGTTATAACGCATTACGTTATATGGTGTAACGTTATAACGTATTACGTTATATGGTATAACGTTATATCGTATTACGTTATGTGGTATAACCTTATAACGTATTACTTTATATGGTAAAACGTTATAACGAATTACGTCATATGGAATAACGTTTTAGCGTATTACGTTATAACGTATTAGGTTATATGGTATGACGTTATAACGTATTACGTTATATGGTATAACGTTATAACGTACTACGTTAAATGGTATTACGTCATATGGTATAACGTTATAACGTATTACGTTATATGGTGTAACGTTATAACGTATTACGTTATATGGTATAACGTTATATCGTATTACGTTATGTGGTATAACGTTATAACGTATTACGTTATATGATATAACGTCATATGGTATAACGTTATAACGTATTACGTTAGATGGTATAACGTTATAACGTATTACGTTATGTGGTATAACGTTATAACGTATTACGTTATATGATATAACGTCATATGGTATAACGTTATAACGTATTACGTTATATGGTATAACGTTTTAACGTATTACGTTATATGATATAACGTCATATGGTATAACGTTATAACGTATTACGTTATATGGTATAACGTTTTAGCGTATTACGTTATAACGTATTAGGTTATATGGTATGACGTTATAACGTATTACGTTATATGATATAAGGTTATATGGTATTACGTTATAACGTATTACGTTATATGTTATAACGTTATAACATATTACGTTATATGGTATAACGTTATAACGTATTACGTTATATGGTATAACGTTATAACGTACTACGTTAAATGGTATTACGTCATATGGTATAACGTTATAACGCATTACGTTATATGGTATAACGTTATAACGTATTACGTTATGTGGTATAAAGTTATAACGTATTACGTTATATGGTATTACGTTATAACGTATTACGTTATATTTTATAACGTTATAACATATTACGTTATATGGTATAACGTTATAACGTATTAAGTTATATGGTATTACGTCATATGGTATAACGTTATAACGTATTACGTTATATGGTATAACGTCATATGGTATAACGTTATAACGTATTACGTTATATGATATAACGTCATATGGTGTAACGTTATAACGTACTACGTTAAATGATATAACGTCATATGGTATAACGTTATAGCGTATTACGTTATATGGTATATAGTTATAACGTATTACGTCATATGGTATTACGTCATATGGTATAACGTTATAACGTATTACGTTATATGATATAACGTCATATGGTATAACGTTATAACGTATAACATTATATGGTATAACGTTATAACGTATTACGTTATATGTTATAACGTTATAACGTTATAACGTATTACGTTATATGTTATAACGTTATAACGTACTACGTTATACGGTATAACGTTATAACGTATTACGTTATATGATATAACGTCATATGGTATCACGTTATAACGCATTACGTTATATGGTGTAACGTTATAACGTATTACGTTATATGGTGTAACGTCATAACGTATTACGTTATACGGTATAACGTTATAACGTATTACGTTATGTGGTATAACGTTATAACGTATTACTTTATATGGTAAAACGTTATAACGTATTACGTCATATGGAATAACGTTTTAGCGTATTACGTTATAACGTATTAGGTTATATGGTATGACGTTATAACGTATTACGTTATATGGTATAACGTTATAACGTACTACGTTAAATGGTATTACGTCATATGGTATAACGTTATAACGTATTACGTTATATGGTGTAACGTTATAACGTATTACGTTATATGGTATAACGTTATAACGTATTACGTTATGTGGTATAACGTTATAACGTATTACGTTATAAGGTATAACGTTATAACGTATTACGTTCTAAAGTATTACGTTATAACGTATTACATTATATGGTATAACGTTATAGCGTATTACGTTATAACGTATTAAGTTATATGGTATGACGTTATAACGTATTACGTTATATGGTGTAACGTTATAACGTATTACGTTATATGGTATTACGTTATATGGTATAACGTTATAACGTATTACGTTATGTGGTATAACGTTATAACGTATTACGTTATATGGTATAACGTTATAACGTATTACGTTATGTGGTATAACGTTATAACGTATTACGTTATATGATATAACGTCATATGGTATAACGTTATAACGTATTACGTTAGATGGTATAACGTTATAACGTATTACTTTATAAGGTATAACGTTATAACGTATTACGTTATAAGGTATAACGTTATAACGTATTACGTTATATGGAATAACGTTATAGCGTATTACGTTAAATGGTATAACGTTATAACGTATTACGTTATATGGTATAACGTTTTAGCGTATAACGTTATAACGTTTAACGTTATATGGTATAACGTTATAACGTATAACGTTATATGGTATAACGTTATAACATATTACGTCATATGGTATAACGTCATATGATATAACGTTATAACGTATTACGTTATATGGTATAACGTTATAACGTATTACGTTATATGGTATAACGTTATAACGTATTACGTTATATGATATAACGTCATATGGTATAACGTTATAACGTATTACGTTATATGGTATAACGTTTTAACGTATTACGTTATATGATATAACGTCATATGGTATAACGTTATAACGTATTACGTTATATGGTATAACGTTTTAGCGTATTACGTTATAACGTATTAGGTTATATGGTATGACGTTATAACGTATTACGTTATATGATATAAGGTTATATGGTATTACGTTATAACGTATTACGTTATATGTTATAACGTTATAACATATTACGTTATATGGTATAACGTTATAACGTATTACGTTATATGGTATAACGTTATAACGTATTACGTTATATGGTATTACGTTATAACGTATTACGTTATATGGTATAACGTTATAACGTATTACGTTATATGGGATTACGTTATAACGTATTACGTTATATGTTATAACGTTATAACATATTACGTTATATGGTATAACGTTATAACGTATTACGTTATATGGTATAACGTTATAACGTATTACGTTATATGGTATTACGTCATATGGTATAACGTTATAACGTATTACGTTATATGATATAACGTCATATGGTATAACGTTATAACGTATTACATTATATGGTATAAAGTTATAACGTATTACGTTATATGGTATAACGTTTTAGCGTATAACGTTATAACGTTTAACGTTATATGGTATAACGTTATAACGTATAACGTTATATGGTATAACGTTATAACGTATTACGTCATATGGTAAAACGTCATATGATATAACGTTATAACGTATTACGTTATATGGTATAACGTTATAACGTATTACGTTATATGACATAACGTCATATCGTATAACGTTACAACGTATTACGTTATATGGTATAACGTTACAACGTATTACGTTATATGGTATTACGTTATAACGTATTACGTTATATGTTATAACTTTATAACATATTACGTTATATGGTATATCGTTGTAACGTATTAAGTTATATGGTATTACGTCATATGGTATAACGTTATAACGTATTACGTTATATGGTATATCGTCATATGGTATAACCTTATAACGTATTACGTTATATGATATAACGTTATATGGTATAACGTTATAACGTATTACGTCATATGGTAAAACGTCATATGGTGTAACGTTATAACGTACTACGTTAAATTATATAACGTCATATGGTATAACGTTATAGCGTATTACGTTATATGGTATAACGTTATAACTTATTACGTCATATGGTATTACGTCATATGGTATAACGTTATAACGTATTACGTTATATGATATAACGTCATATGGTATAACGTTATAACGTATTACATTATATGGTATAACGTTATAACGTATTACGTTATATGTTATAACGTTATAACGTTATAACGTATTACGTTATATGTTATAACGTTATAACGTACTACGTTATACGGTATAACGTTATAACGTATTACGTTATATGATATAACGTCATATGGTATCACGTTATAACGCATTACGTTATATGGTGTAACGTTATAACGTATTGCGTTATATGGTGTAACGTCATAACGTATTACGTTATATGGTATAACGTTATAACGTATTACGTTATGTGGTATAACGTTATAACGTATTACTTTATATGGTAAAACGTTATAACGTATTACGTCATATGGAATAACGTTTTAGCGTATTACGTTATAACGTATTAGGTTATATGGTATGACGTTATAACGTATTACGTTATATGGTATAACGTTATAACGTACTACGTTAAATGGTATTACGTCATATGGTATAACGTTATAACGTATTACGTTATATGGTGTAACGTTATAACGTATTACGTTATATGGTATAACGTTATAACGTATTACGTTATGTGGTATAACGTTATAACGTATTACGTCATATGGAATAACGTTTTAGCGTATTACGTTATAACGTATTAGGTTATATGGTATGACGTTATAACGTATTACGTTATATGGTATAACGTTATAACGTACTACGTTAAATGGTATTACGTCATATGGTATAACGTTATAACGTATTACGTTATATGGTGTAACGTTATAACGTATTACGTTATATGGTATAACGTTATAACGTATTACGTTATGTGGTATAACGTTATAACGTATTACGTTATATGATATAACGTCATATGGTATAACGTTATAACGTATTACGTTAGATGGTATAACGTTATAACGTATTACGTTATAAGGTATAACGTTATAACGTATTACGTTTTATGGTATAGCGATATAACGCATTACGTTATAAGGTATAACGTTATAACGTATTACGTTCTGAAGTATAACGTTATAAAGTATTACATTATATGGTATAACGTTATAGCGTATTACGTTATAACGTATTAAGTTATATGGTATGACGTTATAACGTATTACGTTATATGGTATAACGTTATAACGTATTACGTTATATGGTATTACGTCATATGGTATAACGTTATAACGTATTACGTTAGATGGTATAACGTTATAACGTATTACGTTATAAGGTATAACGTTATAACGTATTACGTTATAAGGTATAACGTTATAACGTATTACGTTATATGGAATAACGTTATAGCGTATTACGTTAAATGGTATAACGTTATAACGTATTACGTTATATGGTATAACGTTTTAGCGTATAACGTTATAACGTTTAACGTTATATGGTATAACGTTATAACGTATTACGTTATATGGTATAACGTTTTAGCGTATTACGTTATAACGTATTAGGTTATATGGTATGACGTTATAACGTATTACGTTATATGATATAACGTCATATGGCATAACGTTATAACGTATTACATTATGTGGTATAACGTTATAACGTATTACGTTATGTGTTATAAGGTTATAACGTACTACGTTATATGGTATAACGTTATAACGTATTACGTTATATGGTATAACGTTTTAGCGTATTACGTTATAACGTATTAGGTTATATGGTATGACGTTATAACGTATTACGTTATATGATATAACGTCATATGGTATAACGTTATAACGTATTACATTATGTGGTATAACGTTATAACGTATTACGTTATGTGTTATAAGGTTATAACGTACTACGTTATATGGTATAACGTTATAACGTATTACGTTATATGGTATAACGTTATAACGTATTACGTTATATGGGATTACGTTATAACGTATTACGTTATATGTTATAACGTTATAACATATTACGTTATATGGTATAACGTTATAGCGTATTACGTTATATGGTATAACGTTATAACGTATTACGTTATATGGTATTACGTTATAACGTATTACGTTATATGTTATAACGTTATAACATATTACGTTATATGGTATAACGTTATAACGTATTAAGTTATATGGTATTACGTCATATGGTATAACGTTATAACGTATAACGTTATATGGTATAACGTCATATGGTATAACGTTATAACGTATTACGTTATATGATATAACGTCATATGGTATAACGTTATAACGTATTACGTTAAATGATATAACGTCATATGGTATAACGTTATAGCGTATTACGTTATATGGTATAACGTTATAACGTATTACGTTATATGGTATTACGTCATATGGTATAACGTTATAACGTATTACGTTATATGATATAACGTCATATGGTATAACGTTATAACGTATTACATTATATGGTATAAAGTTATAACGTATTACGTTATATGGTATAACGTTTTAGCGTATAACGTAATAACGTTTAACGTTATATGGTATAACGTTATAACGTATAACGTTATATGGTATAACGTTATAACGTATTACGTCATATGGTAAAACGTCATATGATATAACGTTATAACGTATTACGTTATATGGTATAACGTTATAACGTATTACGTTATATGACATAACGTCATATCGTATAACGTTACAACGTATTACGTTATATGGTATAACGTTACAACGTATTACGTTATATGGTATTACGTTATAACGTATTACGTTATATGTTATAACTTTATAACATATTACGTTATATGGTATATCGTTGTAACGTATTAAGTTATATGGTATTACGTCATATGGTATAACGTTATAACGTATTACGTTATATGGTATATCGTCATATGGTATAACGTTATAACGTATTACGTTATATGATATAACGTCATATGGTATAACGTTATAACGTATTACGTTATATGGTATAACGTCATATGGTATAACGTTATAACGTATTACGTTATATGGTATAACGTTATAACGTATTACGTTATAACGTATTACGTTATATGGTATAACGTTATAACGTATTACGTTATATGGTATAACGTTATAACGTATTACGGTATATGGTATTACGTCATATGGTATAACGTTATAACGTATTACATTATATGGTATAACGTTATAACATATTACGTTATATGATATAACGTTATAACGTATTACGTTATATGGTATAACGTCACATGGTATAACTTTATAACGTATTACGTTATATGGTATAACGTTATAACGTATTACATTATGTGGTATAACGTTATAACGTATTACGTTATATGGTATAACGTTATAACGTATTACGGTATATGGTATTACGTCATATGGTATAACGTTATAACGTATTACGTTATATGGTATGACGTTATAACGTATTACGTAATATGATATAACGTCATATGGTATAACGTTATAACGTATTACATTATATGGTATAACGTTATAACGTATTACGTTATGTGTTATAAGGTTATAACGTACTACGTTATATGGTATAACGTTATAACGTATTACGTTATATGGTATAACGTCATATGGTATAACGTTATAACGTATTACGTTATATGGTATAACGTCATATGATATAACTTTATAACGTATTACGTTATATGATATAACGTCATATGGTATAACGTTATAACGCATTACGTTATATGGTATAACGTTATAACGTATTACGTTATGTGGTATAAAGTTATAACGTATTACGTTATATGGTATTACGTTATAACGTATTACGTTATATGTTATAACGTTATAACATATTACGTTATATGGTATAACGTTATAACGTATTAAGTTATATGGTATTACGTCATATGGTATAACGTTATAACGTATTACGTTATATGGTATAACGTCATATGCTATAACGTTATAACGTATTACGTTATATGATATAACGTCATATGGTGTAACGTTATAACGTACTACGTTAAATTATATAACGTCATATGGTATAACGTTATAGCGTATTACGTTATATGGTATAACGTTATAACTTATTACGTCATATGGTATTACGTCATATGGTATAACGTTATAACGTATTACGTTATATGATATAACGTCATATGGTATAACGTTATAACGTATTACATTATATGGTATAACGTTATAACGTATTACGTTATATGTTATAACGTTATAACGTTATAACGTATTACGTTATATGTTATAACGTTATAACGTACTACGTTATATGGTATAACGTTATAACGTATTACGTTATATGATATAACGTCATATGGTATCACGTTATAACGCATTACGTTATATGGTGTAACGTTATAACGTATTACGTTATATGGTGTAACGTCATAACGTATTACGTTATACGGTATAACGTTATAACGTATTACGTTATGTGGTATAACGTTATAACGTATTACGTTATAAGGTATAACGTTATAACGTATTACGTTATAAGGTATAACGTTATAACGTATTACATTATATGGTATAACGTTATAACGTATTACGTTATATGTTATAACGTTATAACGTTATAACGTATTACGTTATATGTTATAACGTTATAACGTACTACGTTATATGGTATAACGTTATAACGTATTACGTTATATGATATAACGTCATATGGTATAACGTTATAACGTATTACGTTAGATGGTATAACGTTATAACGTATTACGTTATAAGGTATAACGTTATAACGTATTACGTTATAAGGTATAACGTTATAACGTATTACGTTATATGGAATAACGTTATAGCGTATTACGTTAAATGGTATAACGTTATAACGTATTACGTTATATGGTATAACGATTTAGCGTATAACGTTATAACGTTTAACGTTATATGGTATAACGTTATAACGTATTACGTTATATGGTATAACGTTTTAGCGTATTACGTTATAACGTATTAGGTTATATGGTATGACGTTATAACGTATTACGTTATATGATATAACGTCATATGGCATAACGTTATAACGTATTACATTATGTGGTATAACGTTATAACGTATTACGTTATGTGTTATAAGGTTATAACGTACTACGTTATATGGTATAACGTTATAACGTATTACGTTATATGGTATAACGTTTTAGCGTATTACGTTATAACGTATTAGGTTATATGGTATGACGTTATAACGTATTACGTTATATGATATAACGTCATATGGTATAACGTTATAACGTATTACATTATGTGGTATAACGTTATAACGTATTACGTTATGTGTTATAAGGTTATAACGTACTACGTTATATGGTATAACGTTATAACGTATTACGTTATATGGTATAACGTTATAACGTATTACGTTATATGGGATTACGTTATAACGTATTACGTTATATGTTATAACGTTATAACATATTACGTTATATGGTATAACGTTATAGCGTATTACGTTATATGGTATAACGTTATAACGTATTACGTTATATGGTATTACGTTATAACGTATTACGTTATATGTTATAACGTTATAACATATTACGTTATATGGTATAACGTTATAACGTATTAAGTTATATGGTATTACGTCATATGGTATAACGTTATAACGTATAACGTTATATGGTATAACGTCATATGGTATAACGTTATAACGTATTACGTTATATGATATAACGATATATGGTATAACGTTATAACGTATTACGTTAAATGATATAACGTCATATGGTATAACGTTATAGCGTATTACGTTATATGGTATAACGTTATAACGTATTACGTTATATGGTATTACGTCATATGGTATAACGTTATAACGTATTACGTTATATGATATAACGTCATATGGTATAACGTTATAACGTATTACATTATATGGTATAAAGTTATAACGTATTACGTTATATGGTATAACGTTTTAGCGTATAACGTAATAACGTTTAACGTTATATGGTATAACGTTATAACGTATAACGTTATATGGTATAACGTTATAACGTATTACGTCATATGGTAAAACGTCATATGATATAACGTTATAACGTATTACGTTATATGGTATAACGTTATAACGTATTACGTTATATGACATAACGTCATATCGTATAACGTTACAACGTATTACGTTATATGGTATAACGTTACAACGTAGTACGTTATATGGTATTACGTTATAACGTATTACGTTATATGTTATAACTTTATAACATATTACGTTATATGGTATATCGTTGTAACGTATTAAGTTATATGGTATTACGTCATATGGTATAACGTTATAACGTATTACGTTATATGGTATATCGTCATATGGTATAACGTTATAACGTATTACGTTATATGATATAACGTCATATGGTATAACGTTATAACGTATTACGTTATATGGTATAACGTCATATGGTATAACGTTATAACGTATTACGTTATATGGTATAACGTTATAACGTATTACGTTATAACGTATTACGTTATATGGTATAACGTTATAACGTATTACGTTATATGGTATAACGTTATAACGTATTACGGTATATGGTATTACGTCATATGGTATAACGTTATAACGTATTACATTATATGGTATAACGTTATAACATATTACGTTATATGATATAACGTTATAACGTATTACGTTATATGGTATAACGTCACATGGTATAACTTTATAACGTATTACGTTATATGGTATAACGTTATAACGTATTACATTATGTGGTATAACGTTATAACGTATTACGTTATATGGTATAACGTTATAACGTATTACGGTATATGGTATTACGTCATATGGTATAACGTTATAACGTATTACGTTATATGGTATGACGTTATAACGTATTACGTAATATGATATAACGTCATATGGTATAACGTTATAACGTATTACATTATATGGTATAACGTTATAACGTATTACGTTATGTGTTATAAGGTTATAACGTACTACGTTATATGGTATAACGTTATAACGTATTACGTTATATGGTATAACGTCATATGGTATAACGTTATAACGTATTACGTTATATGGTATAACGTCATATGATATAACTTTATAACGTATTACGTTATATGATATAACGTCATATGGTATAACGTTATAACGCATTACGTTATATGGTATAACGTTATAACGTATTACGTTATGTGGTATAAAGTTATAACGTATTACGTTATATGGTATTACGTTATAACGTATTACGTTATATGTTATAACGTTATAACATATTACGTTATATGGTATAACGTTATAACGTATTAAGTTATATGGTATTACGTCATATGGTATAACGTTATAACGTATTACGTTATATGGTATAACGTCATATGGTATAACGTTATAACGTATTACGTTATATGATATAACGTCATATGGTGTAACGTTATAACGTACTACGTTAAATTATATAACGTCATATGGTATAACGTTATAGCGTATTACGTTATATGGTATAACGTTATAACTTATTACGTCATATGGTATTACGTCATATGGTATAACGTTATAACGTATTACGTTATATGATATAACGTCATATGGTATAACGTTATAACGTATTACATTATATGGTATAACGTTATAACGTATTACGTTATATGTTATAACGTTATAACGTTATAACGTATTACGTTATATGTTATAACGTTATAACGTACTACGTTATATGGTATAACGTTATAACGTATTACGTTATATGATATAACGTCATATGGTATCACGTTATAACGCATTACGTTATATGGTGTAACGTTATAACGTATTACGTTATATGGTGTAACGTCATAACGTATTACGTTATACGGTATAACGTTATAACGTATTACGTTATGTGGTATAACGTTATAACGTATTACTTTATATGGTAAAACGTTATAACGTATTACGTCATATGGAATAACGTTTTAGCGTATTACGTTATAACGTATTAGGTTATATGGTATGACGTTATAACGTATTACGTTATATGGTATAACGTTATAACGTACTACGTTAAATGGTATTACGTCATATGGTATAACGTTATAACGTATTACGTTATATGGTGTAACGTTATAACGTATTACGTTATATGGTATAACGTTATAACGTATTACGTTATGTGGTATAACGTTATAACGTATTACGTCATATGGAATAACGTTTTAGCGTATTACGTTATAACGTATTAGGTTATATGGTATGACGTTATAACGTATTACGTTATATGGTATAACGTTATAACGTACTACGTTAAATGGTATTACGTCATATGGTATAACGTTATAACGTATTACGTTATATGGTGTAACGTTATAACGTATTACGTTATATGGTATAACGTTATAACGTATTACGTTATGTGGTATAACGTTATAACGTATTACGTTATATGATATAACGTCATATGGTATAACGTTATAACGTATTACGTTAGATGGTATAACGTTATAACGTATTACGTTATAAGGTATAACGTTATGACGTATTACGTTTTATGGTATAGCGATATAACGCATTACGTTATAAGGTATAACGTTATAACGTATTACGTTCTGAAGTATAACGTTATAAAGTATTACATTATATGGTATAACGTTATAGCGTATTACGTTATAACGTATTAAGTTATATGGTATGACGTTATAACGTATTACGTTATATGGTATAACGTTATAGCGTATTACGTTATATGGTATTACGTTATATGGTATAACGTTATAACGTATTACGTTATGTGGTATAACGTTTAACGTATTACGTTATATGGTATAACGTTATAACGTATTACGTTATGTGGTATAACGTTATAACGTATTACGTTATATGATATAACGTCATATGGTATAACGTTATAACGTATTACGTTAGATGGTATAACGTTATAACGTATTACGTTATAAGGTATAACGTTATAACGTATTACGTTATAAGGTATAACGTTATAACGTATTACGTTATATGGAATAACGTTATAGCGTATTACGTTAAATGGTATAACGTTATAACGTATTACGTTATATGGTATAACGTTTTAGCGTATAACGTTATAACGTTTAACGTTATATGGTATAACGTTATAACGTATTACGTTATATGGTATAACGTTTTAGCGTATTACGTTATAACGTATTAGGTTATATGGTATGACGTTATAACGTATTACGTTATATGATATAACGTCATATGGTATAACGTTATAACGTATTACATTATGTGGTATAACGTTATAACGTATTACGTTATGTGTTATAAGGTTATAACGTACTACGTTATATGGTATAACGTTATAACGTATTACGTTATATGGTATAACGTTATAACGTATTACGTTATATGGGATTACGTTATAACGTATTACGTTATATGTTATAACGTTATAACATATTACGTTATATGGTATAACGTTATAACGTATTACGTTATATGGTATAACGTTATAACGTATTACGTTATATGGTATTACGTTATAACGTATTACGTTGTATGTTATAACGTTATAACATATTACGTTATATGATATAACGTTATAACGTATTAAGTTATATGGTATTACGTCATATGGTATAACGTTATAACGTATAACGTTATATGGTATAACGTCATATGGTATAACGTTATAACGTATTACGTTATATGATATAACGTCATATGGTATAACGTTATAACGTATTACGTTAAATGATATAACGTCATATGGTATAACGTTATAGCGTATTACGTTATATGGTATAACGTTATAACGTATTACGTTATATGGTATTACGTCATATGGTATAACGTTATAACGTATTACGTTATATGATATAACGTCATATGGTATAACGTTATAACGTAATACATTATATGGTATAAAGTTATAACGTATTACGTTATATGGTATAACGTTTTAGCGTATAACGTTATAACGTTTAACGTTATATGGTATAACGTATTAACGTATAACGTTATATGGTATAACGTTATAACGTATTACGTCATATGGTAAAACGTCATATGATATAACGTTATAACGTATTACGTTATATGGTATAACGTTATAACGTATTACGTTATATGACATAACGTCATATCGTATAACGTTACAACGTATTACGTTATATGGTATAACGTTACAACGTATTACGTTATATGGTATAACGTTACAACGTATTACGTTATATGGTATTACGTTATAACGTATTACGTTATATGTTATAACTTTATAACATATTACGTTATATGGTATATCGTTGTAACGTATCAAGTTATATGGTATTACGTCATATGGTATAACGTTATAACGTATTACGTTATATGGTATATCGTCATATGGTATAACGTTATAACGTATTACGTTATATGATATAACATCATATGGTATAACGTTATAACGTATTACGTTATATGGTATAACGTTATAACGTATTACGTTATATGGTATAACGTTATAACGTATTACGGTATATGGTATTACGTCATATGGTATAACGTTATAACGTATTACATTATATGGTATAACGTTATAACATATTACGTTATATGATATAACGTTATAACGTATTACGTTATATGGTATAACGTCACATGGTATAACTCTATAACGTATTACGTTATATGGTATAACGTTATAACGTATTACATTATATGGTATAACGTTATAACGTATTACGTTATATGGTATAACGTTATAACGTATTACGGTATATGGTATTACGTCATATGGTATAACGTTATAACGTATTACGTTATATGGTATGACGTTATAACGTATTACGTAATATGATATAACGTCATATGGTATAACGTTATAACGTATTACATTATATGGTATAACGTTATAACGTATTACTTTATGTGTTATAAGGTTATAACGTACTACGTTATATGGTATAACGTTATAACGTATTACGTTAGATGGTATAACGTTATAACGTATTACGTTATAAGGTATAACGTTATGACGTATTACGTTTTATGGTATAGCGATATAACGCATTACGTTATAAGGTATAACGTTATAACGTATTACGTTCTGAAGTATAACGTTATAAAGTATTACATTATATGGTATAACGTTATAGCGTATTACGTTATAACGTATTAAGTTATATGGTATGACGTTATAACGTATTACGTTATATGGTATAACGTTATAACGTATTACGTTATATGGTATTACGTTATATGGTATAACGTTATAACGTATTACGTTATGTGGTATAACGTTATAACGTATTACGTTATATGGTATAACGTTATAACGTATTACGTTATGTGGTATAACGTTATAACGTATTACGTTATATGATATAACGTCATATGGTATAACGTTATAACGTATTACGTTAGATGGTATAACGTTATAACGTATTACGTTATAAGGTATAACGTTATAACGTATTACGTTATAAGGTATAACGTTATAACGTATTACGTTATATGGAATAACGTTATAGCGTATTACGTTAAATGGTATAACGTTATAACGTATTACGTTATATGGTATAACGTTTTAGCGTATAACGTTATAACGTTTAACGTTATATGGTATAACGTTATAACGTATTACGTTATATGGTATAACGTTTTAGCGTATTACGTTATAACGTATTAGGTTATATGGTATGACGTTATAACGTATTACGTTATATGATATAACGTCATATGGTATAACGTTATAACGTATTACATTATGTGGTATAACGTTATAACGTATTACGTTATGTGTTATAAGGTTATAACGTACTACGTTATATGGTATAACGTTATAACGTATTACGTTATATGGTATAACGTTATAACGTATTACGTTATATGGGATTACGTTATAACGTATTACGTTATATGTTATAACGTTATAACATATTACGTTATATGGTATAACGTTATAACGTATTACGTTATATGGTATAACGTTATAACGTATTACGTTATATGGTATTACGTTATAACGTATTACGTTGTATGTTATAACGTTATAACATATTACGTTATATGATATAACGTTATAACGTATTAAGTTATATGGTATTACGTCATATGGTATAACGTTATAACGTATAACGTTATATGGTATAACGTCATATGGTATAACGTTATAACGTATTACGTTATATGATATAACGTCATATGGTATAACGTTATAACGTATTACGTTAAATGATATAACGTCATATGGTATAACGTTATAGCGTATTACGTTATATGGTATAACGTTATAACGTATTACGTTATATGGTATTACGTCATATGGTATAACGTTATAACGTATTACGTTATATGATATAACGTCATATGGTATAACGTTATAACGTAATACATTATATGGTATAAAGTTATAACGTATTACGTTATATGGTATAACGTTTTAGCGTATAACGTTATAACGTTTAACGTTATATGGTATAACGTTATAACGTATAACGTTATATGGTATAACGTTATAACGTATTACGTCATATGGTAAAACGTCATATGATATAACGTTATAACGTATTACGTTATATGGTATAACGTTATAACGTATTACGTTATATGACATAACGTCATATCGTATAACGTTACAACGTATTACGTTATATGGTATAACGTTACAACGTATTACGTTATATGGTATTACGTTATAACGTATTACGTTATATGTTATAACTTTATAACATATTACGTTATATGGTATATCGTTGTAACGTATTAAGTTATATGGTATTACGTCATATGGTATAACGTTATAACGTATTACGTTATATGGTATATCGTCATATGGTATAACGTTATAACGTATTACGTTATATGATATAACATCATATGGTATAACGTTATGACGTATTACGTTATATGGTATAACGTTATAACGTATTACGTTATATGGTATAACGTTATAACGTATTACGGTATATGGTATTACGTCATATGGTATAACGTTATAACGTATTACATTATATGGTATAACGTTATAACATATTACGTTATATGATATAACGTTGTAACGTATTACGTTATATGGTATAACGTCACATGGTATAACTCTATAACGTATTACGTTATATGGTATAACGTTATAACGTATTACATTATATGGTATAACGTTATAACGTATTACGTTATATGGTATAACGTTATAACGTATTACGGTATATGGTATTACGTCATATGGTATAACGTTATAACGTATTACGTTATATGGTATGACGTTATAACGTATTACGTAATATGATATAACGTCATATGGTATAACGTTATAACGTATTACATTATATGGTATAACGTTATAACGTATTACGTTATGTGTTATAAGGTTATAACGTACTACGTTATATGGTATAACGTTATAACGTATTACGTTATATGGTATAACGTCATATGGTATAACGTTATAACGTATTACGTTATATGGTATAACGTCGTATGATATAACTTTATAACGTATTACGTTATATGATATAACGTCACATGGTATAACGTTATAACGCATTACGTTATATGGTATAACGTTATAACGTATTACGTTATGGGGTATAAAGTTATAACGTATTACGTTATATGGTATTACGTTATAACGTATTACGTTATATGTTATAACGTTATAACATATTGCGTTATATGGTATAACGTTATAACGTATTAAGTTATATGTTATTACGTCATATGGTATAACGTTATAACGTATTACGTTATATGGTATAACGTCATATGGTATAACGTTATAACGTATTACGTTATATGATATAACGTCATATGGTGTAACGTTATAACGTACTACGTTAAATTATATAACGTCATATGGTATAACGTTATAGCGTATTACGTTATATGGTATAACGTTATAACTTATTACGTCATATGGTATTACGTCATATGGTATAACGTTATAACGTATTACGTTATATGATATAACGTCATATGGTATCACGTTATAACGCATTACGTTGTATGGTGTAACGTTATAACGTATTACGTTATATGGTGTAACGTCATAACGTATTACGTTATACGGTATAACGTTATAACGTATTACGTTATGTGGTATAACGTTATAACGTATTACTTTATATGGTAAAACGTTATAACGTATTACGTCATATGGAATAACGTTTTAGCGTATTACGTTATAACGTATTAGGTTATATGGTATGACGTTATAACGTATTACGTTATATGGTATAACGTTATAACGTACTACGTTAAATGGTATTACGTCATATGGTATAACGTTATAACGTATTACGTTATATGGTGTAACGTTATAACGTATTACGTTATATGGTATAACGTTATAACGTATTACGTTATGTGGTATAACGTTATAACGTATTACGTTATAAGGTATAACGTTATAACGTATTACGTTCTAAAGTATTACGTTATAACGTATTACATTATATGGTATAACGTTATAGCGTATTACGTTATAACGTATTAAGTTATATGGTATGACGTTATAACGTATTACGTTATATGGTGTAACGTTATAACGTATTACGTTATATGGTATTACGTTATATGGTATAACGTTATAACGTATTACGTTATGTGGTATAACGTTATAACGTATTACGTTATATGGTATAACGTTATAACGTATTACGTTATGTGGTATAACGTTATAACGTATTACGTTATATGATATAACGTCATATGGTATAACGTTATAACGTATTACGTTAGATGGTATAACGTTATAACGTATTACTTTATAAGGTATAACGTTATAACGTATTACGTTATAAGGTATAACGTTATAACGTATTACGTTATATGGAATAACGTTATAGCGTATTACGTTAAATGGTATAACGTTATAACGTATTACGTTATATGGTATAACGTTTTAGCGTATAACGTTATAACGTTTAACGTTATATGGTATAACGTTATAACGTATAACGTTATATGGTATAACGTTATAACATATTACGTCATATGGTATAACGTCATATGATATAACGTTATAACGTATTACGTTATATGGTATAACGTTATAACGTATTACGTTATATGGTATAACGTTATAACGTATTACGTTATATGATATAACGTCATATGGTATAACGTTATAACGTATTACGTTATATGGTATAACGTTTTAACGTATTACGTTATATGATATAACGTCATATGGTATAACGTTATAACGTATTACGTTATATGGTATAACGTTTTAGCGTATTACGTTATAACGTATTAGGTTATATGGTATGACGTTATAACGTATTACGTTATATGATATAAGGTTATATGGTATTACGTTATAACGTATTACGTTATATGTTATAACGTTATAACATATTACGTTATATGGTATAACGTTATAACGTATTACGTTATATGGTATAACGTTATAACGTATTACGTTATATGGTATTACGTTATAACGTATTACGTTATATGGTATAACGTTATAACGTATTACGTTATATGGGATTACGTTATAACGTATTACGTTATATGTTATAACGTTATAACATATTACGTTATATGGTATAACGTTATAACGTATTACGTTATATGGTATAACGTTATAACGTATTACGTTATATGGTATTACGTCATATGGTATAACGTTATAACGTATTACGTTATATGATATAACGTCATATGGTATAACGTTATAACGTATTACATTATATGGTATAAAGTTATAACGTATTACGTTATATGGTATAACGTTTTAGCGTATAACGTTATAACGTTTAACGTTATATGGTATAACGTTATAACGTATAACGTTATATGGTATAACGTTATAACGTATTACGTCATATGGTAAAACGTCATATGATATAACGTTATAACGTATTACGTTATATGGTATAACGTTATAACGTATTACGTTATATGACATAACGTCATATCGTATAACGTTACAACGTATTACGTTATATGGTATAACGTTACAACGTATTACGTTATATGGTATTACGTTATAACGTATTACGTTATATGTTATAACTTTATAACATATTACGTTATATGGTATATCGTTGTAACGTATTAAGTTATATGGTATTACGTCATATGGTATAACGTTATAACGTATTACGTTATATGGTATATCGTCATATGGTATAACGTTATAACGTATTACGTTATATGATATAACGTTATATGGTATAACGTTATAACGTATTACGTCATATGGTAAAACGTCATATGGTGTAACGTTATAACGTACTACGTTAAATTATATAACGTCATATGGTATAACGTTATAGCGTATTACGTTATAAGGTATAACGTTATAACTTATTACGTCATATGGTATTACGTCATATGGTATAACGTTATAACGTATTACGTTATATGATATAACGTCATATGGTATAACGTTATAACGTATTACATTATATGGTATAACGTTATAACGTATTACGTTATATGTTATAACGTTATAACGTTATAACGTATTACGTTATATGTTATAACGTTATAACGTACTACGTTATACGGTATAACGTTATAACGTATTACGTTATATGATATAACGTCATATGGTATCACGTTATAACGCATTACGTTATATGGTGTAACGTTATAACGTATTGCGTTATATGGTGTAACGTCATAACGTATTACGTTATACGGTATAACGTTATAACGTATTACGTTATGTGGTATAACGTTATAACGTATTACTTTATATGGTAAAACGTTATAACGTATTACGTCATATGGAATAACGTTTTAGCGTATTACGTTATAACGTATTAGGTTATATGGTATGACGTTATAACGTATTACGTTATATGGTATAACGTTATAACGTACTACGTTAAATGGTATTACGTCATATGGTATAACGTTATAACGTATTACGTTATATGGTGTAACGTTATAACGTATTACGTTATATGGTATAACGTTATAACGTATTACGTTATGTGGTATAACGTTATAACGTATTACGTCATATGGAATAACGTTTTAGCGTATTACGTTATAACGTATTAGGTTATATGGTATGACGTTATAACGTATTACGTTATATGGTATAACGTTATAACGTACTACGTTAAATGGTATTACGTCATATGGTATAACGTTATAACGTATTACGTTATATGGTGTAACGTTATAACGTATTACGTTATATGGTATAACGTTATAACGTATTACGTTATGTGGTATAACGTTATAACGTATTACGTTATATGATATAACGTCATATGGTATAACGTTATAACGTATTACGTTAGATGGTATAACGTTATAACGTATTACGTTATAAGGTATAACGTTATAACGTATTACGTTTTATGGTATAGCGATATAACGCATTACGTTATAAGGTATAACGTTATAACGTATTACGTTCTGAAGTATAACGTTATAAAGTATTACATTATATGGTATAACGTTATAGCGTATTACGTTATAACGTATTAAGTTATATGGTATGACGTTATAACGTATTACGTTATATGGTATAACGTTATAACGTATTACGTTATATGGTATTACGTCATATGGTATAACGTTATAACGTATTACGTTAGATGGTATAACGTTATAACGTATTACGTTATAAGGTATAACGTTATAACGTATTACGTTATAAGGTATAACGTTATAACGTATTACGTTATATGGAATAACGTTATAGCGTATTACGTTAAATGGTATAACGTTATAACGTATTACGTTATATGGTATAACGTTTTAGCGTATAACGTTATAACGTTTAACGTTATATGGTATAACGTTATAACGTATTACGTTATATGGTATAACGTTTTAGCGTATTACGTTATAACGTATTAGGTTATATGGTATGACGTTATAACGTATTACGTTATATGATATAACGTCATATGGCATAACGTTATAACGTATTACATTATGTGGTATAACGTTATAACGTATTACGTTATGTGTTATAAGGTTATAACGTACTACGTTATATGGTATAACGTTATAACGTATTACGTTATATGGTATAACGTTTTAGCGTATTACGTTATAACGTATTAGGTTATATGGTATGACGTTATAACGTATTACGTTATATGATATAACGTCATATGGTATAACGTTATAACGTATTACATTATGTGGTATAACGTTATAACGTATTACGTTATGTGTTATAAGGTTATAACGTACTACGTTATATGGTATAACGTTATAACGTATTACGTTATATGGTATAACGTTATAACGTATTACGTTATATGGGATTACGTTATAACGTATTACGTTATATGTTATAACGTTATAACATATTACGTTATATGGTATAACGTTATAGCGTATTACGTTATATGGTATAACGTTATAACGTATTACGTTATATGGTATTACGTTATAACGTATTACGTTATATGTTATAACGTTATAACATATTACGTTATATGGTATAACGTTATAACGTATTAAGTTATATGGTATTACGTCATATGGTATAACGTTATAACGTATAACGTTATATGGTATAACGTCATATGGTATAACGTTATAACGTATTACGTTATATGATATAACGTCATATGGTATAACGTTATAACGTATTACGTTAAATGATATAACGTCATATGGTATAACGTTATAGCGTATTACGTTATATGGTATAACGTTATAACGTATTACGTTATATGGTATTACGTCATATGGTATAACGTTATAACGTATTACGTTATATGATATAACGTCATATGGTATAACGTTATAACGTATTACATTATATGGTATAAAGTTATAACGTATTACGTTATATGGTATAACGTTTTAGCGTATAACGTAATAACGTTTAACGTTATATGGTATAACGTTATAACGTATAACGTTATATGGTATAACGTTATAACGTATTACGTCATATGGTAAAACGTCATATGATATAACGTTATAACGTATTACGTTATATGGTATAACGTTATAACGTATTACGTTATATGACATAACGTCATATCGTATAACGTTACAACGTATTACGTTATATGGTATAACGTTACAACGTATTACGTTATATGGTATTACGTTATAACGTATTACGTTATATGTTATAACTTTATAACATATTACGTTATATGGTATATCGTTGTAACGTATTAAGTTATATGGTATTACGTCATATGGTATAACGTTATAACGTATTACGTTATATGGTATATCGTCATATGGTATAACGTTATAACGTATTACGTTATATGATATAACGTCATATGGTATAACGTTATAACGTATTACGTTATATGGTATAACGTCATATGGTATAACGTTATAACGTATTACGTTATATGGTATAACGTTATAACGTATTACGTTATAACGTATTACGTTATATGGTATAACGTTATAACGTATTACGTTATATGGTATAACGTTATAACGTATTACGGTATATGGTATTACGTCATATGGTATAACGTTATAACGTATTACATTATATGGTATAACGTTATAACATATTACGTTATATGATATAACGTTATAACGTATTACGTTATATGGTATAACGTCACATGGTATAACTTTATAACGTATTACGTTATATGGTATAACGTTATAACGTATTACATTATGTGGTATAACGTTATAACGTATTACGTTATATGGTATAACGTTATAACGTATTACGGTATATGGTATTACGTCATATGGTATAACGTTATAACGTATTACGTTATATGGTATGACGTTATAACGTATTACGTAATATGATATAACGTCATATGGTATAACGTTATAACGTATTACATTATATGGTATAACGTTATAACGTATTACGTTATGTGTTATAAGGTTATAACGTACTACGTTATATGGTATAACGTTATAACGTATTACGTTATATGGTATAACGTCATATGGTATAACGTTATAACGTATTACGTTATATGGTATAACGTCATATGATATAACTTTATAACGTATTACGTTATATGATATAACGTCATATGGTATAACGTTATAACGCATTACGTTATATGGTATAACGTTATAACGTATTACGTTATGTGGTATAAAGTTATAACGTATTACGTTATATGGTATTACGTTATAACGTATTACGTTATATGTTATAACGTTATAACATATTACGTTATATGGTATAACGTTATAACGTATTAAGTTATATGGTATTACGTCATATGGTATAACGTTATAACGTATTACGTTATATGGTATAACGTCATATGCTATAACGTTATAACGTATTACGTTATATGATATAACGTCATATGGTGTAACGTTATAACGTACTACGTTAAATTATATAACGTCATATGGTATAACGTTATAGCGTATTACGTTATATGGTATAACGTTATAACTTATTACGTCATATGGTATTACGTCATATGGTATAACGTTATAACGTATTACGTTATATGATATAACGTCATATGGTATAACGTTATAACGTATTACATTATATGGTATAACGTTATAACGTATTACGTTATATGTTATAACGTTATAACGTTATAACGTATTACGTTATATGTTATAACGTTATAACGTACTACGTTATATGGTATAACGTTATAACGTATTACGTTATATGATATAACGTCATATGGTATCACGTTATAACGCATTACGTTATATGGTGTAACGTTATAACGTATTACGTTATATGGTGTAACGTCATAACGTATTACGTTATACGGTATAACGTTATAACGTATTACGTTATGTGGTATAACGTTATAACGTATTACGTTATAAGGTATAACGTTATAACGTATTACGTTATAAGGTATAACGTTATAACGTATTACATTATATGGTATAACGTTATAACGTATTACGTTATATGTTATAACGTTATAACGTTATAACGTATTACGTTATATGTTATAACGTTATAACGTACTACGTTATATGGTATAACGTTATAACGTATTACGTTATATGATATAACGTCATATGGTATAACGTTATAACGTATTACGTTAGATGGTATAACGTTATAACGTATTACGTTATAAGGTATAACGTTATAACGTATTACGTTATAAGGTATAACGTTATAACGTATTACGTTATATGGAATAACGTTATAGCGTATTACGTTAAATGGTATAACGTTATAACGTATTACGTTATATGGTATAACGATTTAGCGTATAACGTTATAACGTTTAACGTTATATGGTATAACGTTATAACGTATTACGTTATATGGTATAACGTTTTAGCGTATTACGTTATAACGTATTAGGTTATATGGTATGACGTTATAACGTATTACGTTATATGATATAACGTCATATGGCATAACGTTATAACGTATTACATTATGTGGTATAACGTTATAACGTATTACGTTATGTGTTATAAGGTTATAACGTACTACGTTATATGGTATAACGTTATAACGTATTACGTTATATGGTATAACGTTTTAGCGTATTACGTTATAACGTATTAGGTTATATGGTATGACGTTATAACGTATTACGTTATATGATATAACGTCATATGGTATAACGTTATAACGTATTACATTATGTGGTATAACGTTATAACGTATTACGTTATGTGTTATAAGGTTATAACGTACTACGTTATATGGTATAACGTTATAACGTATTACGTTATATGGTATAACGTTATAACGTATTACGTTATATGGGATTACGTTATAACGTATTACGTTATATGTTATAACGTTATAACATATTACGTTATATGGTATAACGTTATAGCGTATTACGTTATATGGTATAACGTTATAACGTATTACGTTATATGGTATTACGTTATAACGTATTACGTTATATGTTATAACGTTATAACATATTACGTTATATGGTATAACGTTATAACGTATTAAGTTATATGGTATTACGTCATATGGTATAACGTTATAACGTATAACGTTATATGGTATAACGTCATATGGTATAACGTTATAACGTATTACGTTATATGATATAACGATATATGGTATAACGTTATAACGTATTACGTTAAATGATATAACGTCATATGGTATAACGTTATAGCGTATTACGTTATATGGTATAACGTTATAACGTATTACGTTATATGGTATTACGTCATATGGTATAACGTTATAACGTATTACGTTATATGATATAACGTCATATGGTATAACGTTATAACGTATTACATTATATGGTGTAAAGTTATAACGTATTACGTTATATGGTATAACGTTTTAGCGTATAACGTAATAACGTTTAACGTTATATGGTATAACGTTATAACGTATAACGTTATATGGTATAACGTTATAACGTATTACGTCATATGGTAAAACGTCATATGATATAACGTTATAACGTATTACGTTATATGGTATAACGTTATAACGTATTACGTTATATGACATAACGTCATATCGTATAACGTTACAACGTATTACGTTATATGGTATAACGTTACAACGTAGTACGTTATATGGTATTACGTTATAACGTATTACGTTATATGTTATAACTTTATAACATATTACGTTATATGGTATATCGTTGTAACGTATTAAGTTATATGGTATTACGTCATATGGTATAACGTTATAACGTATTACGTTATATGGTATATCGTCATATGGTATAACGTTATAACGTATTACGTTATATGATATAACGTCATATGGTATAACGTTATAACGTATTACGTTATATGGTATAACGTCATATGGTATAACGTTATAACGTATTACGTTATATGGTATAACGTTATAACGTATTACGTTATAACGTATTACGTTATATGGTATAACGTTATAACGTATTACGTTATATGGTATAACGTTATAACGTATTACGGTATATGGTATTACGTCATATGGTATAACGTTATAACGTATTACATTATATGGTATAACGTTATAACATATTACGTTATATGATATAACGTTATAACGTATTACGTTATATGGTATAACGTCACATGGTATAACTTTATAACGTATTACGTTATATGGTATAACGTTATAACGTATTACATTATGTGGTATAACGTTATAACGTATTACGTTATATGGTATAACGTTATAACGTATTACGGTATATGGTATTACGTCATATGGTATAACGTTATAACGTATTACGTTATATGGTATGACGTTATAACGTATTACGTAATATGATATAACGTCATATGGTATAACGTTATAACGTATTACATTATATGGTATAACGTTATAACGTATTACGTTATGTGTTATAAGGTTATAACGTACTACGTTATATGGTATAACGTTATAACGTATTACGTTATATGGTATAACGTCATATGGTATAACGTTATAACGTATTACGTTATATGGTATAACGTCATATGATATAACTTTATAACGTATTACGTTATATGATATAACGTCATATGGTATAACGTTATAACGCATTACGTTATATGGTATAACGTTATAACGTATTACGTTATGTGGTATAAAGTTATAACGTATTACGTTATATGGTATTACGTTATAACGTATTACGTTATATGTTATAACGTTATAACATATTACGTTATATGGTATAACGTTATAACGTATTAAGTTATATGGTATTACGTCATATGGTATAACGTTATAACGTATTACGTTATATGGTATAACGTCATATGGTATAACGTTATAACGTATTACGTTATATGATATAACGTCATATGGTGTAACGTTATAACGTACTACGTTAAATTATATAACGTCATATGGTATAATGTTATAGCGTATTACGTTATATGGTATAACGTTATAACTTATTACGTCATATGGTATTACGTCATATGGTATAACGTTATAACGTATTACGTTATATGATATAACGTCATATGGTATAACGTTATAACGTATTACATTATATGGTATAACGTTATAACGTATTACGTTATATGTTATAACGTTATAACGTTATAACGTATTACGTTATATGTTATAACGTTATAACGTTATAACGTATTACGTTATATGTTATAACGTTATAACGTACTACGTTATATGGTATAACGTTATAACGTATTACGTTATATGATATAACGTCATATGGTATCACGTTATAACGCATTACGTTATATGGTGTAACGTTATAACGTATTACGTTATATGGTGTAACGTCATAACGTATTACGTTATACGGTATAACGTTATAACGTATTACGTTATGTGGTATAACGTTATAACGTATTACTTTATATGGTAAAACGTTATAACGTATTACGTCATATGGAATAACGTTTTAGCGTATTACGTTATAACGTATTAGGTTATATGGTATGACGTTATAACGTATTACGTTATATGGTATAACGTTATAACGTACTACGTTAAATGGTATTACGTCATATGGTATAACGTTATAACGTATTACGTTATATGGTGTAACGTTATAACGTATTACGTTATATGGTATAACGTTATAACGTATTACGTTATGTGGTATAACGTTATAACGTATTACGTCATATGGAATAACGTTTTAGCGTATTACGTTATAACGTATTAGGTTATATGGTATGACGTTATAACGTATTACGTTATATGGTATAACGTTATAACGTACTACGTTAAATGGTATTACGTCATATGGTATAACGTTATAACGTATTACGTTATATGGTGTAACGTTATAACGTATTACGTTATATGGTATAACGTTATAACGTATTACGTTATGTGGTATAACGTTATAACGTATTACGTTATATGATATAACGTCATATGGTATAACGTTATAACGTATTACGTTAGATGGTATAACGTTATAACGTATTACGTTATAAGGTATAACGTTATGACGTATTACGTTTTATGGTATAGCGATATAACGCATTACGTTATAAGGTATAACGTTATAACGTATTACGTTCTGAAGTATAACGTTATAAAGTATTACATTATATGGTATAACGTTATAGCGTATTACGTTATAACGTATTAAGTTATATGGTATGACGTTATAACGTATTACGTTATATGGTATAACGTTATAACGTATTACGTTATATGGTATTACGTTATATGGTATAACGTTATAACGTATTACGTTATGTGGTATAACGTTTAACGTATTACGTTATATGGTATAACGTTATAACGTATTACGTTATGTGGTATAACGTTATAACGTATTACGTTATATGATATAACGTCATATGGTATAACGTTATAACGTATTACGTTAGATGGTATAACGTTATAACGTATTACGTTATAAGGTATAACGTTATAACGTATTACGTTATAAGGTATAACGTTATAACGTATTACGTTATATGGAATAACGTTATAGCGTATTACGTTAAATGGTATAACGTTATAACGTATTACGTTATATGGTATAACGTTTTAGCGTATAACGTTATAACGTTTAACGTTATATGGTATAACGTTATAACGTATTACGTTATATGGTATAACGTTTTAGCGTATTACGTTATAACGTATTAGGTTATATGATATGACGTTATAACGTATTACGTTATATGATATAACGTCATATGGTATAACGTTATAACGTATTACATTATGTGGTATAACGTTATAACGTATTACGTTATGTGTTATAAGGTTATAACGTACTACGTTATATGGTATAACGTTATAACGTATTACGTTATATGGTATAACGTTATAACGTATTACGTTATATGGGATTACGTTATAACGTATTACGTTATATGTTATAACGTTATAACATATTACGTTATATGGTATAACGTTATAACGTATTACGTTATATGGTATAACGTTATAACGTATTACGTTATATGGTATTACGTTATAACGTATTACGTTGTATGTTATAACGTTATAACATATTACGTTATATGATATAACGTTATAACGTATTAAGTTATATGGTATTACGTCATATGGTATAACGTTATAACGTATAACGTTATATGGTATAACGTCATATGGTATAACGTTATAACGTATTACGTTATATGATATAACGTCATATGGTATAACGTTATAACGTATTACGTTAAATGATATAACGTCATATGGTATAACGTTATAGCGTATTACGTTATATGGTATAACGTTATAACGTATTACGTTATATGGTATTACGTCATATGGTATAACGTTATAACGTATTACGTTATATGATATAACGTCATATGGTATAACGTTATAACGTAATACATTATATGGTATAAAGTTATAACGTATTACGTTATATGGTATAACGTTTTAGCGTATAACGTTATAACGTTTAACGTTATATGGTATAACGTTATAACGTATAACGTTATATGGTATAACGTTATAACGTATTACGTCATATGGTAAAACGTCATATGATATAACGTTATAACGTATTACGTTATATGGTATAACGTTATAACGTATTACGTTATATGACATAACGTCATATCGTATAACGTTACAACGTATTACGTTATATGGTATAACGTTACAACGTATTACGTTATATGGTATTACGTTATAACGTATTACGTTATATGTTATAACTTTATAACATATTACGTTATATGGTATATCGTTGTAACGTATTAAGTTATATGGTATTACGTCATATGGTATAACGTTATAACGTATTACGTTATATGGTATATCGTCATATGGTATAACGTTATAACGTATTACGTTATATGATATAACATCATATGGTATAACGTTATAACGTATTACGTTATATGGTATAACGTTATAACGTATTACGTTATATGGTATAACGTTATAACGTATTACGGTATATGGTATTACGTCATATGGTATAACGTTATAACGTATTACATTATATGGTATAACGTTATAACATATTACGTTATATGATATAACGTTATAACGTATTACGTTATATGGTATAACGTCACATGGTATAACTCTATAACGTATTACGTTATATGGTATAACGTTATAACGTATTACATTATATGGTATAACGTTATAACGTATTACGTTATATGGTATAACGTTATAACGTATTACGGTATATGGTATTACGTCATATGGTATAACGTTATAACGTATTACGTTATATGGTATGACGTTATAACGTATTACGTAATATGATATAACGTCATATGGTATAACGTTATAACGTATTACATTATATGGTATAACGTTATAACGTATTACTTTATGTGTTATAAGGTTATAACGTACTACGTTATATGGTATAACGTTATAACGTATTACGTTAGATGGTATAACGTTATAACGTATTACGTTATAAGGTATAACGTTATGACGTATTACGTTTTATGGTATAGCGATATAACGCATTACGTTATAAGGTATAACGTTATAACGTATTACGTTCTGAAGTATAACGTTATAAAGTATTACATTATATGGTATAACGTTATAGCGTATTACGTTATAACGTATTAAGTTATATGGTATGACGTTATAACGTATTACGTTATATGGTATAACGTTATAACGTATTACGTTATATGGTATTACGTTATATGGTATAACGTTATAACGTATTACGTTATGTGGTATAACGTCATATGGTATAACGTTATAGCGTATTACGTTATATGGTATAACGTTATAACGTATTACGTTATATGGTATTACGTCATATGGTATAACGTTATAACGTATTACGTTATATGATATAACGTCATATGGTATAACGTTATAACGTAATACATTATATGGTATAAAGTTATAACGTATTACGTTATATGGTATAACGTTTTAGCGTATAACGTTATAACGTTTAACGTTATATGGTATAACGTTATAACGTATAACGTTATATGGTATAACGTTATAACGTATTACGTCATATGGTAAAACGTCATATGATATAACGTTATAACGTATTACGTTATATGGTATAACGTTATAACGTATTACGTTATATGACATAACGTCATATCGTATAACGTTACAACGTATTACGTTATATGGTATAACGTTACAACGTATTACGTTATATGGTATTACGTTATAACGTATTACGTTATATGTTATAACTTTATAACATATTACGTTATATGGTATATCGTTGTAACGTATTAAGTTATATGGTATTACGTCATATGGTATAACGTTATAACGTATTACGTTATATGGTATATCGTCATATGGTATAACGTTATAACGTATTACGTTATATGATATAACATCATATGGTATAACGTTATAACGTATTACGTTATATGGTATAACGTTATAACGTATTACGTTATATGGTATAACGTTATAACGTATTACGGTATATGGTATTACGTCATATGGTATAACGTTATAACGTATTACATTATATGGTATAACGTTATAACATATTACGTTATATGATATAACGTTATAACGTATTACGTTATATGGTATAACGTCACATGGTATAACTCTATAACGTATTACGTTATATGGTATAACGTTATAACGTATTACATTATATGGTATAACGTTATAACGTATTACGTTATATGGTATAACGTTATAACGTATTACGGTATATGGTATTACGTCATATGGTATAACGTTATAACGTATTACGTTATATGGTATGACGTTATAACGTATTACGTAATATGATATAACGTCATATGGTATAACGTTATAACGTATTACATTATATGGTATAACGTTATAACGTATTACTTTATGTGTTATAAGGTTATAACGTACTACGTTATATGGTATAACGTTATAACGTATTACGTTAGATGGTATAACGTTATAACGTATTACGTTATAAGGTATAACGTTATGACGTATTACGTTTTATGGTATAGCGATATAACGCATTACGTTATAAGGTATAACGTTATAACGTATTACGTTCTGAAGTATAACGTTATAAAGTATTACATTATATGGTATAACGTTATAGCGTATTACGTTATAACGTATTAAGTTATATGGTATGACGTTATAACGTATTACGTTATATGGTATAACGTTATAACGTATTACGTTATATGGTATTACGTTATATGGTATAACGTTATAACGTATTACGTTATGTGGTATAACGTTATAACGTATTACGTTATATGGTATAACGTTATAACGTATTACGTTATGTGGTATAACGTTATAACGTATTACGTTATATGATATAACGTCATATGGTATAACGTTATAACGTATTACGTTAGATGGTATAACGTTATAACGTATTACGTTATAAGGTATAACGTTATAACGTATTACGTTATAAGGTATAACGTTATAACGTATTACGTTATATGGAATAACGTTATAGCGTATTACGTTAAATGGTATAACGTTATAACGTATTACGTTATATGGTATAACGTTTTAGCGTATAACGTTATAACGTTTAACGTTATATGGTATAACGTTATAACGTATTACGTTATATGGTATAACGTTTTAGCGTATTACGTTATAACGTATTAGGTTATATGGTATGACGTTATAACGTATTACGTTATATGATATAACGTCATATGGTATAACGTTATAACGTATTACATTATGTGGTATAACGTTATAACGTATTACGTTATGTGTTATAAGGTTATAACGTACTACGTTATATGGTATAACGTTATAACGTATTACGTTATATGGTATAACGTTATAACGTATTACGTTATATGGGATTACGTTATAACGTATTACGTTATATGTTATAACGTTATAACATATTACGTTATATGGTATAACGTTATAACGTATTACGTTATATGGTATAACGTTATAACGTATTACGTTATATGGTATTACGTTATAACGTATTACGTTGTATGTTATAACGTTATAACATATTACGTTATATGATATAACGTTATAACGTATTAAGTTATATGGTATTACGTCATATGGTATAACGTTATAACGTATAACGTTATATGGTATAACGTCATATGGTATAACGTTATAACGTATTACGTTATATGATATAACGTCATATGGTATAACGTTATAACGTATTACGTTAAATGATATAACGTCATATGGTATAACGTTATAGCGTATTACGTTATATGGTATAACGTTATAACGTATTACGTTATATGGTATTACGTCATATGGTATAACGTTATAACGTATTACGTTATATGATATAACGTCATATGGTATAACGTTATAACGTAATACATTATATGGTATAAAGTTATAACGTATTACGTTATATGGTATAACGTTTTAGCGTATAACGTTATAACGTTTAACGTTATATGGTATAACGTTATAACGTATAACGTTATATGGTATAACGTTATAACGTATTACGTCATATGGTAAAACGTCATATGATATAACGTTATAACGTATTACGTTATATGGTATAACGTTATAACGTATTACGTTATATGACATAACGTCATATCGTATAACGTTACAACGTATTACGTTATATGGTATAACGTTACAACGTATTACGTTATATGGTATTACGTTATAACGTATTACGTTATATGTTATAACTTTATAACATATTACGTTATATGGTATATCGTTGTAACGTATTAAGTTATATGGTATTACGTCATATGGTATAACGTTATAACGTATTACGTTATATGGTATATCGTCATATGGTATAACGTTATAACGTATTACGTTATATGATATAACATCATATGGTATAACGTTATAACGTATTACGTTATATGGTATAACGTTATAACGTATTACGTTATATGGTATAACGTTATAACGTATTACGGTATATGGTATTACGTCATATGGTATAACGTTATAACGTATTACATTATATGGTATAACGTTATAACATATTACGTTATATGATATAACGTTGTAACGTATTACGTTATATGGTATAACGTCACATGGTATAACTCTATAACGTATTACGTTATATGGTATAACGTTATAACGTATTACATTATATGGTATAACGTTATAACGTATTACGTTATATGGTATAACGTTATAACGTATTACGGTATATGGTATTACGTCATATGGTATAACGTTATAACGTATTACGTTATATGGTATGACGTTATAACGTATTACGTAATATGATATAACGTCATATGGTATAACGTTATAACGTATTACATTATATGGTATAACGTTATAACGTATTACGTTATGTGTTATAAGGTTATAACGTACTACGTTATATGGTATAACGTTATAACGTATTACGTTATATGGTATAACGTCATATGGTATAACGTTATAACGTATTACGTTATATGGTATAACGTCGTATGATATAACTTTATAACGTATTACGTTATATGATATAACGTCACATGGTATAACGTTATAACGCATTACGTTATATGGTATAACGTTATAACGTATTACGTTATGGGGTATAAAGTTATAACGTATTACGTTATATGGTATTACGTTATAACGTATTACGTTATATGTTATAACGTTATAACATATTGCGTTATATGGTATAACGTTATAACGTATTAAGTTATATGTTATTACGTCATATGGTATAACGTTATAACGTATTACGTTATATGGTATAACGTCATATGGTATAACGTTATAACGTATTACGTTATATGATATAACGTCATATGGTGTAACGTTATAACGTACTACGTTAAATTATATAACGTCATATGGTATAACGTTATAGCGTATTACGTTATATGGTATAACGTTATAACTTATTACGTCATATGGTATTACGTCATATGGTATAACGTTATAACGTATTACGTTATATGATATAACGTCATATGGTATCACGTTATAACGCATTACGTTATATGGTGTAACGTTATAACGTATTACGTTATATGGTGTAACGTCATAACGTATTACGTTATACGGTATAACGTTATAACGTATTACGTTATGTGGTATAACGTTATAACGTATTACTTTATATGGTAAAACGTTATAACGTATTACGTCATATGGAATAACGTTTTAGCGTATTACGTTATAACGTATTAGGTTATATGGTATGACGTTATAACGTATTACGTTATATGGTATAACGTTATAACGTACTACGTTAAATGGTATTACGTCATATGGTATAACGTTATAACGTATTACGTTATATGGTGTAACGTTATAACGTATTACGTTATATGGTATAACGTTATAACGTATTACGTTATGTGGTATAACGTTATAACGTATTACGTTATATGATATAACGTCATATGGTATAACGTTATAACGTATTACGTTAGATGGTATAACGTTATAACGTATTACGTTATAAGGTATAACGTTATAACGTATTACGTTTTATGGTATAGCGATATAACGCATTACGTTATAAGGTATAACGTTATAACGTATTACGTTCTAAAGTATAACGTTATAACGTATTACATTATATGGTATAACGTTATAGCGTATTACGTTATAACGTATTAAGTTATATGGAATGACGTTATAACGTATTACGTTATATGGTATAACGTTATAACGTATTACGTTATATGGTATTACGTTATATGGTATAACGTTATAACGTATTACGTTATGTGGTATAACGTTATAACGTATTACGTTATGTGGTATAACGTTATAACGTATTACGTTATGTGGTATAACGTTATAACGTATTACGTTATATGGTATAACGTTATAACGTATTACGTTAGATGGTATAACGTTATAACGTATTACGTTATAAGGTATAACGTTATAACGTATTACGTTATAAGGTATAACGTTATAACGTATTACGTTATATGGAATAACGTTATAGCGTATTACGTTAAATGGTATAACGTTATAACGTATTACGTTATATGGTATAACGTTTTAGCGTATAACGTTATAACGTTTAACGTTATATGGTATAACGTTATAACGTATAACGTTATATGGTATAACGTTATAACATATTACGTCATATGGTATAACGTCATATGATATAACGTTATAACGTATTACGTTATATGGTATAACGTTATAACGTATTACGTTATATGATATAACGTCATATGGTATAACGTTATAACGTATTACGTTATATGGTATAACGTTTTAACGTATTACGTTATATGATATAACGTCATATGGTATAACGTTATAACGTATTACGTTATATGGTATAACGTTTTAGCGTATTACGTTATAACGTATTAGGTTATATGGTATGACGTTATAACGTATTACGTTTATGATATAAGGTTATATGGTATTACGTTATAACGTATTACGTTATATGTTATAACGTTATAACATATTACGTTATATGGTATAACGTTATAACGTATTACGTTATATGGTATAACGTTATAACGTACTACGTTAAATGGTATTACGTCATATGGTATAACGTTATAACGCATTACGTTATATGGTATAACGCTATAACGTATTACGTTATGTGGTATAATGTTATAACGTATTACGTTATATGGTATTACGTTATAACGTATTACGTTATATGTTATAACGTTATAACATATTACGTTATATGGTATAACGTTATAACGTATTAAGTTATATGGTATTACGTCATATGGTATAACGTTATAACGTATTACGTTATATGGTATAACGTCATATGGTATAACGTTATAACGTATTACGTTATATGATATAACGTCATATGGTGTAACGTTATAGCGTACTACGTTAAATGATATAACGTCATATGGTATAACGTTATAGCGTATTACGTTATATGGTATAACGTTATAACGTATTACGTCATATGGTATTACGTCATATGGTATAACGTTATAACGTATTACGTTATATGATATACCGTCATATGGTATAACGTTATAACGTATTACATTATATGGTATAACGTTATAACGTATTACGTTATATGGTATAGCGTTTTAGCGTATTACGTTATAACGTATTAGGTTATATGGTATGACGTTATAACGTATTACGTTATATGATATAAGGTTATATGGTATTACGTTATAACGTATTACGTTATATGTTATAACGTTATAACATATTACGTTATATGGTATAACGTTATAACGTATTACGTTATATGGTATAACGTTATAACGTATTACGTTATATGGTATTACGTTATAACGTATTACGTTATATGTTATAACGTTTTAACATATTACGTTATATGGTATAACGTTATAACGTATTACGTTATATGATATAACGTCATATGGTATAACGTTATAACGTATTACGTTAAATGATATAACGTCATATGGTATAACGTTATAGCGTATTACGTTATATGGTATAACGTTATAACGTATTACGTTATATGGTATTACGTCATATGGTATAACGTTATAACGTATTACGTTATATGATATAACGTCATATGGTATAACGTTATAACGTATTACATTATATGGTATAACGTTATAACGTATTACGTTATATGTTATAACGTTATAACGTTATATCGTATTACGTTATATGGTATAACGTTATAACGTGTTAAGTTATATGGTATAACGTTATAACGTATTACGTTATATGGTATTACGTCATATGGTATAACGTTATAACGTATTACGTTATATGGTATAACGTCATATGGTATAACTTTATAACGTATTACGTTATATGATATAACGTCATATGGTATAACGTTATAACGCATTACGTTATATGGTATAACGTTATAACGTATTACGTTATGTGGTATAACGTTATAACGTATTACGTTATATGGTATAACGTTATAGCGTATTACGTTATAACGTATTACGTTATATGGTATAACGTTATAACGTATGACGTTATATGGTATGACGTTATATGGTATAACGTTATAGCGTATAACGTTATAACGTATTACGTTATATGGTATGACGTTATAACATATTACGTTATATGGTATAACGTTATAACGTATTACGTTATATGGTATTACGTCATATGGTATAACGTTATAACGTATTACGTTATATGGTGTAACGTTATAACGTATTACGTTATATGGTATAACGTTATAACGTATTACGTTATGTGGAATAACGTTATAACGTATTACTTTATATGGTAAAACGTTATAACGTATTACGTCATATGGAATAACGTTTTAGCGTATTACTTTATAACGTATTAGGTTATATGGTATGACGTTATAACCTATTACGTTATATGGTGTAACGTTATAACGTATTACGTTATATGGTATAACGTTATAACGCATTACGTTATATGGTATAACGTTATAACGTATTACGTTATGTGGTATAACGTTATAACGTATTACGTTATATGGTATAACGTTATAGCGTATTACGTTATAACGTATTACGTTATATGGTATAACGTTATAACGTATGACGTTATATGGTATGACGTTATATGGTATAACGTTATAGCGTATTACGTTATAACGTATTACGTTATATGGTATGACGTTATAACATGTTACGTTATATGGTATAACGTTATAACGTATTACGTTATATGGTATTACGTCATATGGTATAACGTTATAACGTATTACGTTATATGGTGTAACGTTATAACGTATTACGTTATATGGTATAACGTTATAACGTATTACGTTATATGGTATAACGTTATAACGTATTACGGTATATGGTATTACGTCATATGGTATAACGTTATAACGTATTACATTATATGGTATAACGTTATAACATATTACGTTATATGATATAACGTTATAACGTATTACGTTATATGGTATAACGTCACATGGTATAACGTTATAACGTATTACATTATATGGTATAACGTTATAACGTATTACGTTATGTGTTATAAGGTTATAACGTACTACGTTATATGGTATAACGTTATAACGTATTACGTTATATGGTATAACGTCATATGGTATAACGTTATAACCTATTACGTTATATGGTATAACGTCATATGATATAACTTTATAACGTATTACGTTATATGATATAACGTCATATGGTATAACGTTATAACGCATTACGTTATATGGTATAACGTTATAACGTATTACGTTATGTGGTATAAAGTTATAACGTATTACGTTATATGGTATTACGTTATAACGTATTACGTTATATGTTATAACGTTATAACATATTACGTTATATGGTATAACGTTATAACGTATTAAGTTATATGGTATTACGTCATATGGTATAACGTTATAACGTATTACGTTATATGGTATAACGTCATATGGTATAACGTTATAACGTATTACGTTATATGATATAACGTCATATGGTGTAACGTTATAACGTACTACGTTAAATTATATAACGTCATATGGTATAACGTTATAGCGTATTACGTTATATGGTATAACGTTATAACTTATTACGTCATATGGTATTACGTCATATGGTATAACGTTATAACGTATTACGTTATATGATATAACGTCATATGGTATCACGTTATAACGCATTACGTTATATGGTGTAACGTTATAACGTATTACGTTATATGGTGTAACGTCATAACGTATTACGTTATACGGTATAACGTTATAACGTATTACGTTATGTGGTATAACGTTATAACGTATTACTTTATATGGTAAAACGTTATAACGTATTACGTCATATGGAATAACGTTTTAGCGTATTACGTTATAACGTATTAGGTTATATGGTATGACGTTATAACGTATTACGTTATATGGTATAACGTTATAACGTACTACGTTAAATGGTATAACGTCATATGGTATAACGTTATAACGTATTACGTTATATGGTGTAACGTTATAACGTATTACGTTATATGGTATAACGTTATAACGTATTACGTTATGTGGTATAACGTTATAACGTATTACGTTATATGATATAACGTCATATGGTATAACCTTATAACGTATTACGTTAGATGGTATAACGTTATAACGTATTACGTTATAAGGTATAACGTTATAACGTATTACGTTTTATGGTATAGCGATATAACGCATTACGTTATAAGGTATAACGTTATAACGTATTACGTTCTAAAGTATAACGTTATAACGTATTACATTATATGGTATAACGTTATAGCGTATTACGTTATAACGTATTAAGTTATATGGTATGACGTTATAACGTATTACGTTATATGGTATAACGTTATAACGTATTACGTTATATGGTATTACGTTATATGGTATAACGTTATAACGTATTACGTTATGTGGTATAACGTTATAACGTATTACGTTATATGGTATAACGTTATAACGTATTACGTTATATGATATAACGTCATATGGTATAACGTTATAACGTATTACGTTAGATGGTATAACGTTATAACGTATTACGTTATAAGGTATAACGTTATAACGTATTACGTTATAAGGTATAACGTTATAACGTATTACGTTATATGGAATAACGTTATAGCGTATTACGTTAAATGGTATAACGTTATAACGTATTACGTTATATGGTATAGCGTTTTAGCGTATAACGTTATAACGTTTAACGTTATATGGTATAACGTTATAACGTATAACGTTATATGGTATAACGTTATAACATATTACGTCATATGGTATAACGTCATATGATATAACGCTATAACGTATTACGTTATATGGTATAACGTTATAACGTATTACGTTATATGATATAACGTCATATGGTATAACGTTATAACGTATTACGTTATATGGTATAACGTTTTAACGTATTACGTTATATGATATAACGTCATATGGTATAACGTTATAACGTATTACGTTATATGGTATAACGTTTTAGCGTATTACGTTATAACGTATTAGGTTATATGGTATGACGTTATAACGTATTACGTTTATGATATAAGGTTATATGGTATTACGTTATAACGTATTACGTTATATGTTATAACGTTATAACATATTACGTTATATGGTATAACGTTATAACGTATTACGTTATATGGTATAACGTTATAACGTACTACGTTAAATGGTATTACGTCATATGGTATAACGTTATAACGCATTACGTTATATGGTATAACGCTATAACGTATTACGTTATGTGGTATAAAGTTATAACGTATTACGTTATATGGTATTACGTTATAACGTATTACGTTATATGTTATAACGTTATAACATATTACGTTATATGGTATAACGTTATAACGTATTAAGTTATATGGTATTACGTCATATGGTATAACGTTATAACGTATTACGTTATATGGTATAACGTCATATGGTATAACGTTATAACGTATTACGTTATATGATATAACGTCATATGGTGTAACGTTATAACGTACTACGTTAAATGATATAACGTCATATGGTATAACGTTATAGCGTATTACGTTATATGGTATAACGTTATAACGTATTACGTCATATGGTATTACGTCATATGGTATAACGTTATAACGTATTACGTTATATGATATACCGTCATATGGTATAACGTTATAACGTATTACATTATATGGTATAACGTTATAACGTATTACGTTATATGGTATAACGTTTTAGCGTATTACGTTATAACGTATTAGGTTATATGGTATGACGTTATAACGTATTACGTTATATGATATAAGGTTATATGGTATTACGTTATAACGTATTACGTTATATGTTATAACGTTATAACATATTACGTTATATGGTATAACGTTATAACGTATTACGTTATATGGTATAACGTTATAACGTATTACGTTATATGGTATTACGTTATAACGTATTACGTTATATGTTATAACGTTATAACATATTACGTTATATGGTATAACGTTATAACGTATTACGTTATATGATATAACGTCATATGGTATAACGTTATAACGTATTACGTTAAATGATATAACGTCATATGGTATAACGTTATAGCGTATTACGTTATATGGTATAACGTTATAACGTATTACGTTATATGGTATTACGTCATATGGTATAACGTTATAACGTATTACGTTATATGATATAACGTCATATGGTATAACGTTATAACGTATTACATTATATGGTATAACGTTATAACGTATTACGTTATATGTTATAACGTTATATCGTATTACGTTATATGGTATAACGTTATAACGTGTTAAGTTATATGGTATAACGTTATAACGTATTACGTTATATGGTATTACGTCATATGGTATAACGTTATAACGTATTACGTTATATGGTATAACGTCATATGGTATAACTTTATAACGTATTACGTTATATGATATAACGTCATATGGTATAACGTTATAACGCATTACGTTATATGGTATAACGTTGTAACGTATTACGTTATGTGGTATAACGTTATAACGTATTACGTTATATGGTATAACGTTATAGCGTATTACGTTATAACGTATTACGTTATATGGTATAACGTTATAACGTATGACGTTATATGGTATGACGTTATATGGTATAACGTTATAGCGTATTACGTTATAACGTATTACGTTATATGGTATGACGTTATAACATATTACGTTATATGGTATAACGTTATAACGTATTACGTTATATGGTATTACGTCATATGGTATAACGTTATAACGTATTACGTTATATGGTGTAACGTTATAACGTATTACGTTATATGGTATAACGTTATAACGTATTACGTTATGTGGAATAACGTTATAACGTATTACTTTATATGGTAAAACGTTATAACGTATTACGTCATATGGAATAACGTTTTAGCGTATTACTTTATAACGTATTAGGTTATATGGTATGACGTTATAACCTATTACGTTATATGGTGTAACGTTATAACGTATTACGTTATATGGTATAACGTTATAACGCATTACGTTATATGGTATAACGTTATAACGTATTACGTTATGTGGTATAACGTTATAACGTATTACGTTATATGGTATAACGTTATAGCGTATTACGTTATAACGTATTACGTTATATGGTATAACGTTATAACGTATGACGTTATATGGTATGACGTTATATGGTATAACGTTATAGCGTATTACGTTATAACGTATTACGTTATATGGTATGACGTTATAACATATTACGTTATATGGTATAACGTTATAACGTATTACGTTATATGGTATTACGTCATATGGTATAACGTTATAACGTATTACGTTATATGGTGTAACGTTATAACGTATTACGTTATATGGTATAACGTTATAACGTATTACGTTATATGGTATAACGTTATAACGTATTACGGTATATGGTATTACGTCATATGGTATAACGTTATAACGTATTACATTATATGGTATAACGTTATAACATATTACGTTATATGATATAACGTTATAACGTATTACGTTATATGGTATAACGACATATGGTATAACTTTATAACGTATTACGTTATATGATATAACGTCATATGGTATAACGTTATAACGCATTACGTTATATGGTATAACGTTATAACGTATTACGTTATGTGGTATAACGTTATAACGTATTACGTTATATGGTATAACGTTATAGCGTATTACGTTATAACGTATTACGTTATATGGTATAACGTTATAACGTATGACGTTATATGGTATGACGTTATATGGTATAACGTTATAGCGTATTACGTTATAACGTATTACGTTATATGGTATGACGTTATAACATATTACGTTATATGGTATAACGTTATAACGTATTACGTTATATGGTATTACGTCATATGGTATAACGTTATAACGTATTACGTTATATGGTGTAACGTTATAACGTATTACGTTATATGGTATAACGTTATAACGTATTACGTTATGTGGAATAACGTTATAACGTATTACTTTATATGGTAAAACGTTATAACGTATTACGTCATATGGAATAACGTTTTAGCGTATTACTTTATAACGTATTAGGTTATATGGTATGACGTTATAACCTATTACGTTATATGGTGTAACGTTATAACGTATTACGTTATATGGTATAACGTTATAACGTATTACGTTATGTGGTATAACGTTATAACGTATTACGTTATATGGTATAACGTTATAACGTATTACGTTATATGGTATAACGTTTAGCGTATTACGTTATAACGTATTACGTTATATGGTATTACGTTATAACGTACTACGTTATATGGTATAACGTTATAACGTATTACGTTATATGGTATAACGTTATAACGTATTACGTTATATGGTATAACGTTATAACGTATTAGGTTATATGGTATGACGTTATAACCTATTACGTTATATGGTGTAACGTTATAACGTATTACGTTATATGGTATAACGTTATAACGTATTACGTTATGTGGTATAACGTTATAACGTATTACGTTATATGGTGTAACGTTATAACGTATTACGTTATATGGTATAACGTTATAACGTATTACGTTATGTGGTATAACGTTATAACGCATTACGTTATATGGTATAACGTTATAACGTATTACGTTATATGGTATAACGTTATAACGTATTACGTTATATGGTATAACGTTATAGCGTATTACGTTATAAAGTAAAACGTTATAACGTATTACATTATATGGTATAACGTTATAGCGTATTACGTTATAACGTATTAAGTTATATGGTATGACGTTATAACGTATTACGTTATATGGTGTAACGTTATAACGTATTACGTTATATGGTATAACGTTATAACGTATTACATTATGTGGTATAACGTTATAACGTATTACTTTATATGGTAAAACGTTATAACGTATTACGTCATATGGAATAACGTTTTAGCGTATTACTTTATAACGTATTAGGTTATATGGTATGACGTTATAACCTATTACGTTATATGGTGTAACGTTATAACGTATTACGTTATATGGTATAACGTTATAACGTATTACATTATGTGGTATAACGTTATAACGTATTACGTTATATGGTATAACGTTATAACGTATTACGTTATATGGTATAACGTTTAGCGTATTACGTTATAACGTATTACGTTATATGGTATTACGTTATAACGTACTACGTTATATGGTATAACGTTATAACGTATTACGTTATATGGTATAACGTTATAACGTTTTACGTTATATGGTATAACGTTATAACGTATTAGGTTATATGGTATGACGTTATAACCTATTACGTTATATGGTGTAACGTTATAACGTATTACGTTATATGGTATAACGTTATAACGTATTACGTTATGTGGTATAACGTTATAACGTATTACGTTATATGGTGTAACGTTATAACGTATTACGTTATATGGTATAACGTTATAACGTATTACGTTATATGGTATAACGTTATAACGTATTACGGTATATGGTATTACGTCATATGGTATAACGTTATAACGTATTACATTATATGGTATAACGTTATAACATATTACGTTATATGATATAACGTTATAACGTATTACGTTATATGGTATAACGACATATGGTATAACTTTATAACGTATTACGTTATATGATATAACGTCATATGGTATAACGTTATAACGCATTACGTTATATGGTATAACGTTATAACGTATTACGTTATGTGGTATAACGTTATAACGTATTACGTTATATGGTATAACGTTATAGCGTATTACGTTATAACGTATTACGTTATATGGTATAACGTTATAACGTATGACGTTATATGGTATGACGTTATATGGTATAACGTTATAGCGTATTACGTTATAACGTATTACGTTATATGGTATGACGTTATAACATATTACGTTATATGGTATAACGTTATAACGTATTACGTTATATGGTATTACGTCATATGGTATAACGTTATAACGTATTACGTTATATGGTGTAACGTTATAACGTATTACGTTATATGGTATAACGTTATAACGTATTACGTTATGTGGAATAACGTTATAACGTATTACTTTATATGGTAAAACGTTATAACGTATTACGTCATATGGAATAACGTTTTAGCGTATTACTTTATAACGTATTAGGTTATATGGTATGACGTTATAACCTATTACGTTATATGGTGTAACGTTATAACGTATTACGTTATATGGTATAACGTTATAACGTATTACGTTATGTGGTATAACGTTATAACGTATTACGTTATATGGTATAACGTTATAACGTATTACGTTATATGGTATAACGTTTAGCGTATTACGTTATAACGTATTACGTTATATGGTATTACGTTATAACGTACTACGTTATATGGTATAACGTTATAACGTATTACGTTATATGGTATAACGTTATAACGTATTACGTTATATGGTATAACGTTATAACGTATTAGGTTATATGGTATGACGTTATAACCTATTACGTTATATGGTGTAACGTTATAACGTATTACGTTATATGGTATAACGTTATAACGTATTACGTTATGTGGTATAACGTTATAACGTATTACGTTATATGGTGTAACGTTATAACGTATTACGTTATATGGTATAACGTTATAACGTATTACGTTATGTGGTATAACGTTATAACGCATTACGTTATATGGTATAACGTTATAACGTATTACGTTATATGGTATAACGTTATAACGTATTACGTTATATGGTATAACGTTATAGCGTATTACGTTATAAAGTAAAACGTTATAACGTATTACATTATATGGTATAACGTTATAGCGTATTACGTTATAACGTATTAAGTTATATGGTATGACGTTATAACGTATTACGTTATATGGTGTAACGTTATAACGTATTACGTTATATGGTATAACGTTATAACGTATTACATTATGTGGTATAACGTTATAACGTATTACTTTATATGGTAAAACGTTATAACGTATTACGTCATATGGAATAACGTTTTAGCGTATTACTTTATAACGTATTAGGTTATATGGTATGACGTTATAACCTATTACGTTATATGGTGTAACGTTATAACGTATTACGTTATATGGTATAACGTTATAACGTATTACATTATGTGGTATAACGTTATAACGTATTACGTTATATGGTATAACGTTATAACGTATTACGTTATATGGTATAACGTTTAGCGTATTACGTTATAACGTATTACGTTATATGGTATTACGTTATAACGTACTACGTTATATGGTATAACGTTATAACGTATTACGTTATATGGTATAACGTTATAACGTTTTACGTTATATGGTATAACGTTATAACGTATTAGGTTATATGGTATGACGTTATAACCTATTACGTTATATGGTGTAACGTTATAACGTATTACGTTATATGGTATAACGTTATAACGTATTACGTTATGTGGTATAACGTTATAACGTATTACGTTATATGGTGTAACGTTATAACGTATTACGTTATATGGTATAACGTTATAACGTATTACGTTATGTGGTATAACGTTATAACGTATTACGTTATATGGTATAACGTTATAACGTATTACGTTATATGGTATAACGTTATAACGTATTACGTTATATGGTATAACGTTATAGCGTATTACGTTATAAAGTAAAACGTTATAACGTATTACATTATATGGTATAACGTTATAGCGTATTACGTTATAACGTATTAAGTTATATGGTATGACGTTATAACGTATTACGTTATATGGTGTAACGTTATAACGTATTACGTTATATGGTATAACGTTATAGCGTATTACGTTATAACGTATTACGTTATATGGTATAACGTTATAACGTATTACGTTATGTGGTATAACGTTATAACGTATTACTTTATATGGTATAACGTTATAACGTATTACGTTATGTGGTATAACGTTATAACGTATTACGCTATATGGTATAACGTTATAACGTATTACGTTATATGGGATTACGTTATAACGTATTACGTTATATCGTTTAACGTTATAACGTATTACTTTATATGGTAAAACGTTATAACGTATTACGTTATATGGTATAACGTTTTAGCGTATTACGTTATAACGTATTAGGTTATATGGTATGACGTTATAACGTATTACGTTATATGATATAACGTCATATGGTATAACGTTATAACGTATTACATTATGTGGTATAACGTTATAACGTATTACGTTATGTGTTATAAGGTTATAACGTACTACGTTATATGGTATAACGTTATAACGTATTACGTTATATGGTATAACGTTATAACGTATTACGTTATATGGGATTACGTTATAACGTATTACGTTATATGTTATAACGTTATAACATATTACGTTATATGGTATAACGTTATAACGTATTACGTTATATGGTATAACGTTATAACGTATTACGTTATATGGTATTACGTTATAACGTATTACGTTATATGTTATAACGTTATAACATATTACGTTATATGGTATAACGTTATAACGTATTAAGTTATATGGTATTACGTCATATGGTATAACGTTATAACGTATAACGTTATATGGTATAACGTATATGGTATAACGTTATAACGTATTACGTTATATGATATAACGTCATATGGTATAACGTTATAACGTATTACGTTAAATGATATAACGTCATATGGTATAACGTTATAGCGTATTACGTTATATGGTATAACGTTATAACGTATTACGTTATATGGTATTACGTCTTATGGTATAACGTTATAACGTATTACGTTATATGATATAACGTCATATGGTATAACGTTATAACGTATTACATTATATGGTATAAAGTTATAACGTATTACGTTATATGGTATAACGTTTTAGCGTATAACGTTATAACGTTTAACGTTATATGGTATAACGTTATAACGTATAACGTTATATGGTATAACGTTATAACGTATTACGTCATATGGTAAAACGTCATATGATATAACGTTATAACGTATTACGTTATATGGTATAACGTTATAACGTATTACGTTATATGACATAACGTCATATCGTATAACGTTACAACGTATTACGTTATATGGTATAACGTTACAACGTATTACGTTATATGGTATTACGTTATAACGTATTACGTTATATGGTATAACGTCATATGGTATAACGTTATAACGTATTACGTTATATGGTATAACGTTATAACGTATTACGTTATAACGTATTACGTTATATGGTATAACGTTATAACGTATTACGTTATATGGTATAACGTTATAACGTATTACGGTATATGGTATTACGTCATATGGTATAACGTTATAACGTATTACATTATATGGTATAACGTTATAACATATTACGTTATATGATATAACGTTATAACGTATTACGTTATATGGTATAACGTCATATGGTATAACTTTATAACGTATTACGTTATATGGTATAACGTTATAACGTATTACGTTATATGGTATTACGTCATATGGTATAACGTTATAACGTATAACGTTATAGCGTATTACGTTATATGGTATAACGTTATAACGTATTACGTTATATGGTATTACGTCATATGGTATAACGTTATAACGTATTACGTTATATGATATAACGTCATATGGTATAACGTTATAACGTGTTACATTATATGGTATAACGTTATAACGTATTACGTTATATGGTATAACGTTATAACGTATTACGTTATAACGTATTACGTTATATGGTATAACGTTATATGGTATAACGTTATAACGTATTACATTATATGGTATAACGTTATAACGTATTACGTTATATGTTATAACGTTATAACGTACTACGTTATATGGTATAACGTTATAACGATATAACGTATTACGTTATATTGTATAACGTTATAACGTATGACGTTGTATGGTATAACGTTATAACGTATTACGTTATATGGTATAACGTTATAACGTATTACGTTATATGGTATTACGTTATAACGTATTACGTTATATGCTATAACGTTATAACATATTACGTTATATGGTATAACGTTATAACGTATTAAGTTATATGGTATTACGTCATATGGTATAACGTAATAACGTATTACGTTATATGGTATACCGTTATATGGTATAACGTTATAGCGTATTACGTTATATGATATAAAGTCATATGGTATAACGTTATAACGTATTACGTTATATGGTATAACGTTATAACGTATTACGTTATATGGTATAATGTTATAACGTAATACGTTATATGGTATAACGTTATAACGTATCACGTTATATGGTATAACGTTATAACGTATTACGTTATATGGTATAACGTTATAACGTATTACGTTATAAGGTATAACGTTATAACGTATTACGTTATAAGGTATAACGTTATAACGCATTACGTTATATGGTATAAAGATATAACGTATTACGTTAAATGGTATAACGTTATAACGTATTACGTTATATGATATAACGTCATATGGTATAACGTTATAACGTATTGCGTTATATGGTATAACGTTATAACGTATTACGTTATATGGTATAACGTTATAACGTATTACGTTATATGGTATAACGTTATAACGAATTACGTTATATGGTATAACGTTATAACGTATTACGTTATATGGTATAACGTTATAACGTATTACGGTATATGGTATTACGTTATATGATATAACGTTATAACGTATTACATTATATGGTATAACGTTATAACGTATTACGGTATATGTTATAACGTTATAACGTACTACGTTATATGGTATAACGTTATAACGTTATAACGTATTACGTTATATTGTATAACGTTATAACGTATGACGTTATATGGTATAACGTTATAACGTATTACGTTATATGGAATAACGTTATAACGTATTACGTTATATGGTATTACGTTATAACGTATTACGTTATATGTTATAACGTTATAACAGATTACGTTATATGGTATAACGTTATAACGTATTAAGTTATATGGTATTACGTCATATGGTATAACGTAATAACGTATTACGTTATATGGTATACCGTCATATGGTATAACGTTATAGCGTATTACGTTATATGATATAACGTCATATGGTATAACGTTATAACGTATTACGTTATATGGTATAACGTTATAACGTGTTACGTTATATGGTATAATGTTATAACGTAATACGTTATATGGTATAACGTTATAACGTATCACGTTATATGGTATAACGTTATAACGTATTACGTTATATGGTATAACGCTATAACGTATTACGTTATATGATGTAACGTCATATGGTATAACGTTGTAACGTATTACGTTATATGGTATACCGTTATAACGTATTACGTTATATGGTATAACGTTATAACGTATTACGTTATATGGTATAACGTTATAACGTATTACGTTATATGGTATTACGTCATATGGTATAACTTTATAACGTATTACGTTATATGGTATAACGTTATAACGTATTACGTTATATGGAATAACGTCATATGGTATAACGTTATAACGTATTACGTTATATGATATAACGTCATATGGTATAACGTTATAACGTATTACGTTATGTGGTATAACGTTATAACGTATTACGTTATATGGTATAACGTTGTAACGTATTACGTTATATGGTATAACGTTATAACGTATTACGTTATATGGTATTACGTCATATGGTATAACGTTATAACGTATTACGTTATATGGTATAACGTTATAACGTATTACGTTATATGGAATAACGTCATATGGTATAACGTTATAACGTATTACGTTATATGATGTAACGTCATATGGTATAACGTTATAACGTATTACGTTATGTGGTATAACGTTCTAACGTATTACGTTATATGGTATAACGTTGTAACGTATTACGTTATATGGTATAACGTTATAACGTATTACGTTATATGGTATAACGTTATAACGTATTACGTTATATGGTATAACGTTATAACGTATTACGTTATATGGTATAACGTTATAACGTATTACGTTATATGGTATAACGTCATATGGTATAACGTTATAACGTATTACGTTATATGGTGTAACGTTATAACGTATTACGTTATATGGTATAACGTTATAACGTATTACGTTATATGGTATAATGTTATAACGTAATACGTTATATGGTATAACGTTATAACGTATCACGTTATATGGTATAACGTTATAACGTATTACGTTATATGGTATAACGCTATAACGTATTACGTTATATGGTATAACGTTATAGCGTATTACGTTATAACGTATTACGTTATATGGTATGACGTTATAACATATTACGTAATATGGTATAACGTTATAACGTATTACGTTATATGGTATTACGTCATATGGTATAACGTTATAACGTATTACGTTATATGGTGTAACGTTATAACGTATTACGTTATATGGTATAACGTTATAACGTATTACGTTATGTGGTATAACGTTATAACGTATTACTTTATATGGTAAAACGTTATAACGTATTACGTCATATGGAATAACGTTTTAGCGTATTACGTTATAACGTATTAGGTTATATGGTATGACGTTATAACGTATTACGTTATATGGTATAACGTTATAACGTACTACGTTAAATGGTATTACGTCATATGGTATAACGTTATAACGTATTACGTTATATGGTGTAACGTTATAACGTATTACGTTATATGGTATAACGTTATAACGTATTACGTTATGTGGTATAACGTTATAACGTATTACGTTATATGGAATAACGTTATAACGTATTACGTTATATGGTATAACGTTATAGCGTATTACGTTATAAAGTATAACGTTATAACGTATTACATTATATGGTATAACGTTATAGCGTATTACGATATAACGTATTAAGTTATATGGTATGACGTTATAACGTATAACGTTATATGGTATAACTTTATAACGTATTACGTTATATGATATTACGTCATATGGTATAACGTTATAACGTATTACGTTATATGGTATGACGTTATAACGTATTACGTTATATGGTATGACGTTATAACGTATTACATTATATGGTATAACGTTATAACGTACTACTTTATATGGTATTACGTCATATGGTATAACGTTATAACGTATTACGTTATATGGTGTAACGTTATAACGCATTACGTTATATGGTATACCGATATAGCGTATTACGTTATAACGTATTACGTTATATGGTATAACGTTATAACGTATTACGTTATAAGGTATAACGTTATAACGTATTACGTTATAAGGTATAACGTTATAACGTATTACGTTATATGGTATAACGTTATAACGTATTACGTTATGTGGTATAAAGTTATAACGTATTACGTTATATGGTATAACGTTATAACGTATTACGTTATATGGTATAACGTTATAACGTATTACGTTATATGGTATAACGTCATATGGTATAACGTTATAACGTATTACGTTATTCGGTATAACGTTATAACGTATTACGTTATATGGTATAACATTATAACGTATTACGTTATATGGAATAACGTCATATGGTATAACGTTGTAACGTATTACGTTATATGATATAACGTCATATTTTATAACGTTATAACGTATTACGTTATATGGTATAACGTTATAACGTATTACGTTATGTGGTATAACGTTATAACGTTTTACGTTATATGGTATAACGTTATAACGTATTACGTTATATGGTATAACGTTATAACGTATTACGTTATATGATATAACGTCATATGGTATAACGTTATAACGTATTACGTTATATGGTATTACGTCATATGGTATAACGTTATAACGTATTACGTTATATGGAATAACGTCATATGGTATAACTTTATAACGTATTACGATATATGATATAACGTCATATGGTGTAACGTTATAACGTATTACGTTATGTGGTATAACGTTATAACGTATTACGTTATATGGTATAACGTTATAACGTATTACGTTATATGGTATAACGTTATAACGTATTACGATATATGGTATTACGTCATATGGTATAACGTTATAACGTATTACGTTATATGATATAACGTCATATCATATAACGTTATAACGTAATACGTCATATGGTATATCGTTATAACATATCATGTTATATGGTATAACGTTATAACGTATTACGTTATATGGTATAACGTCATATGGTGTAACGTTATAACGTATTACGTTACATGGTATAACGCTATAACGTATTACGTTATATGATGTAACGTCATATGGTATAACGTTGTAACGTATTACGTTATATGGTATAACGTTGTAACGTATTACGTTATATGGTATAACGTTATAAGGTATTACGTTATATGACATAACGTTATAACGTATTACGTTATATGACATAACGTCATATGGTATAACGTTATAACCTATTACGTTATATGGTATAACGTTATAACGTATTACGTTATATGGTATAACGTTATAACGTATTACGTTATATGGTATTACGTCATATGGTATAACGTTATAACGTATTACGTTATATGATATAACGTCATATCATATAACGTTATAACGTAATACGTCATATGGTATATCGTTATAACATATCATGTTATATGGTATAACGTTATAACGTATTACGTTATATGGTATAACGTTATAACGTATTACGTTATATGACATAACGTTATAACGTATTACGTTATATGACATAACGTCATATGGTATAACGTAATAACCTATTACGTTATATGGTATAACGTTATAACGTATTACGTTATATGGTATAACGTTATAACGTATTACGTTATATGGTATTACGTCATATGGTATAACGTTATAACGTATTACGATATATGGTATTACGTCATATGGTATAACGTTATAACGTATTACGTTATATGATATAACGTCATATCATATAACGTTATAACGTAATACGTCATATGGTATATCGTTATAACATATCATGTTATATGGTATAGCGTTATAACGTATTACGTTATATGGTATAACGTCATATGGTGTAACGTTATAACGTATTACGTTACATGGTATAACGCTATAACGTATTACGTTATATGATGTAACGTCATATGGTATAACGTTGTAACGTATTACGTTATATGGTATAACGTTGTAACGTATTACGTTATATGGTATAACGTTATAAGGTATTACGTTATATGACATAACGTTATAACGTATTACGTTATATGACATAACGTCATATGGTATAACGTTATAACCTATTACGTTATATGGTATAACGTTATAACGTATTACGTTATATGGTATAACGTTATAACGTATTACGTTATATGGTATTACGTCATATGGTATAACGTTATAACGTATTACGTTATATGATGTAACGTCATATGGTATAACGTTGTAACGTATTACGTTATATGGTATACCGTTATAACGTATTACGTTATATGGTATAACGTTATAACGTATTACGTTATATGGTATAACGTTATAACGTATAACGTTATATGGTATTACGTCATATGGTATAACTTTATAACGTATTACGTTATATGGTATAACGTTATAACGTATTACGTTATATGGAATAACGTCATATGGTATAACGTTATAACGTATTACGTTATATGATATAACGTCATATGGTATAACGTTATAACGTATTACGTTATGTGGTATAACGTTATAACGTATTACGTTATATGGTATAACGTTGTAACGTATTACGTTATTTGGTATAACGTTATAACGTATTACGTTATATGGTATAACGTTATAACGTATTACGTTATATAGTATAACGTTATAACGTATTACGTTATATAGTATAACGTTATAACGTATTACGTTATATGGTATAACGTTATAACGTATTACGTTATATGGAATAACGTCATATGGTATAACGTTGTAACGTATTACGTTATATGATATAACGTCATATGGTATAACGTTATAACGTATTACGTTATATGGTATAACGTTATAACGTATTACGTTATATGGTATAACGTTGTAACGTATTACGTTATATGGTATTACGTTATATGATATAACGTCATATGGTATAACGTTATAACGTATTGCGTTATATGGTATAACGTTATAACGTATTACGTTATATGGTATAACGTTATAACGTATTACGTTATATGGTATAACGTTATAACGTATTGCGTTATATGGTATAACGTTATAACGTATTACGTTATATGGTATAACGTTATAACGTATTACGTTATATGGTATAACGTTATAACGTATTACGGTATATGGTATTACGTTATATGGTATAACGTTATAACGTATTACATTATATGGTATAACGTTATAACGTATTGCGTTATATGGTATAACGTTATAACGTATTACGTTATATGGTATTACGTCATATGGTATAACGTTATAACGTATTACGTTATATGGAATAACGTCATATGGTATAACTTTATAACGTATTACGATATATGATATAACGTCATATGGTGTAACGTTATAACGTATTACGTTATGTGGTATAACGTTATAACGTATTACGTTATATGGTATAACGTTATAACGTATTACGTTATATGGTATAACGTTATAACGTATTACGATATATGGTATTACGTCATATGGTATAACGTTATAACGTATTACGTTATATGATATAACGTCATATCATATAACGTTATAACGTAATACGTCATATGGTATATCGTTATAACATATCATGTTATATGGTATAAAGTTATAACGTATTACGTTATATGGTATAACGTCATATGGTGTAACGTTATAACGTATTACGTTACATGGCATAACGCTATAACGTATTACGTTATATGATGTAACGTCATATGGTATAACGTTGTAACGTATTACGTTATATGGTATAACGTTGTAACGTATTACGTTATATGGTATAACGTTATAACGTATTACGTTATATGGTATAACGTTATAACGTATTACGTTATATGGTATAACGTTATAACGTATTACGTTATATGGTATTACGTCATATGGTATAACGTTATAACGTATTACGATATATGGTATTACGTCATATGGTATAACGTTATAACGTATTACGTTATATGATATAACGTCATATCATATAACGTTATAACGTAATACGTCATATGGTATATCGTTATAACATATCATGTTATATGGTATAGCGTTATAACGTATTACGTTATATGGTATAACGTCATATGGTGTAACGTTATAACGTATTACGTTACATGGTATAACGCTATAACGTATTACGTTATATGATGTAACGTCATATGGTATAACGTTGTAACGTATTACGTTATATGGTATAACGTTGTAACGTATTACGTTATATGGTATAACGTTATAAGGTATTACGTTATATGACATAACGTTATAACGTATTACGTTATATGACATAACGTCATATGGTATAACGTTATAACCTATTACGTTATATGGTATAACGTTATAACGTATTACGTTATATGGTATAACGTTATAACGTATTACGTTATATGGTATTACGTCATATGGTATAACGTTATAACGTATTACGTTATATGATGTAACGTCATATGGTATAACGTTGTAACGTATTACGTTATATGGTATACCGTTATAACGTATTACGTTATATGGTATAACGTTATAACGTATTACGTTATATGGTATAACGTTATAACGTATAACGTTATATGGTATTACGTCATATGGTATAACTTTATAACGTATTACGTTATATGGTATAACGTTATAACGTATTACGTTATATGGTATAACGTTATAACGTATTACGTTATATGGTATTACGTCATATGGTATAACGTTATAACGTATTACGTTATATGGTATAACGTTGTAACGTATTACGTTATTTGGTATAACGTTATAACGTATTACGTTATATGGTATAACGTTATAACGTATTACGTTATATAGTATAACGTTATAACGTATTACGTTATATGGTATAACGTTATAACGTATTACGTTATATGGAATAACGTCATATGGTATAACGTTGTAACGTATTACGTTATATGATATAACGTCATATGGTATAACGTTATAACGTATTACGTTATATGGTATAACGTTATAACGTATTACGTTATATGGTATAACGTTGTAACGTATTACGTTATATGGTATTACGTTATATGATATAACGTCATATGGTATAACGTTATAACGTATTGCGTTATATGGTATAACGTTATAACGTATTACGTTATATGGTATAACGTTATAACGTATTACGTTATATGGTATAACGTTATAACGTATTGCGTTATATGGTATAACGTTATAACGTATTACGTTATATGGTATAACGTTATAACGTATTACGGTATATGGTATTACGTTATATGGTATAACGTTATAACGTATTACATTATATGGTATAACGTTATAACGTATTGCGTTATATGGTATAACGTTATAACGTATTACGTTATATGGTATTACGTCATATGGTATAACGTTATAACGTATTACGTTATATGGAATAACGTCATATGGTATAACTTTATAACGTATTACGATATATGATATAACGTCATATGGTGTAACGTTATAACGTATTACGTTATGTGGTATAACGTTATAACGTATTACGTTATATGGTATAACGTTATAACGTATTACGTTATATGGTATAACGTTATAACGTATTACGATATATGGTATTACGTCATATGGTATAACGTTATAACGTATTACGTTATATGATATAACGTCATATCATATAACGTTATAACGTAATACGTCATATGGTATATCGTTATAACATATCATGTTATATGGTATAAAGTTATAACGTATTACGTTATATGGTATAACGTCATATGGTGTAACGTTATAACGTATTACGTTACATGGCATAACGCTATAACGTATTACGTTATATGATGTAACGTCATATGGTATAACGTTGTAACGTATTACGTTATATGGTATAACGTTGTAACGCATTACGTTATATGGTATAACGTTATAACGTATTACGTTATATGGTATAACGTTATAACGTATTACGTTATATGGTATAACGTTATAACGTATTACGTTATATGGTATTACGTCATATGGTATAACGTTATAACGTATTACGATATATGGTATTACGTCATATGGTATAACGTTATAACGTATTACGTTATATGATATAACGTCATATCATATAACGTTATAACGTAATACGTCATATGGTATATCGTTATAACATATCATGTTATATGGTATAGCGTTATAACGTATTACGTTATATGGTATAACGTCATATGGTGTAACGTTATAACGTATTACGTTACATGGTATAACGCTATAACGTATTACGTTATATGATGTAACGTCATATGGTATAACGTTGTAACGTATTACGTTATATGGTATAACGTTGTAACGTATTACGTTATATGGTATAACGTTATAAGGTATTACGTTATATGACATAACGTTATAACGTATTACGTTATATGACATAACGTCATATGGTATAACGTTATAACCTATTACGTTATATGGTATAACGTTATAACGTATTACGTTATATGGTATAACGTTATAACGTATTACGTTATATGGTATTACGTCATATGGTATAACGTTATAACGTATTACGTTATATGATGTAACGTCATATGGTATAACGTTGTAACGTATTACGTTATATGGTATACCGTTATAACGTATTACGTTATATGGTATAACGTTATAACGTATTACGTTATATGGTATAACGTTATAACGTATAACGTTATATGGTATTACGTCATATGGTATAACTTTATAACGTATTACGTTATATGGTATAACGTTATAACGTATTACGTTATATGGAATAACGTCATATGGTATAACGTTATAACGTATTACGTTATATGATATAACGTCATATGGTATAACGTTATAACGTATTACGTTATGTGGTATAACGTTATAACGTATTACGTTATATGGTATAACGTTGTAACGTATTACGTTATTTGGTATAACGTTATAACGTATTACGTTATATGGTATAACGTTATAACGTATTACGTTATATAGTATAACGTTATAACGTATTACGTTATATAGTATAACGTTATAACGTATTACGTTATATGGTATAACGTTATAACGTATTACGTTATATGGAATAACGTCATATGGTATAACGTTGTAACGTATTACGTTATATGATATAACGTCATATGGTATAACGTTATAACGTATTACGTTAGATGGTATAACGTTATAACGTATTACGTTATATGGTATAACGTTGTAACGTATTACGTTATATGGTATTACGTTATATGATATAACGTCATATGGTATAACGTTATAACGTATTGCGTTATATGGTATAACGTTATAACGTATTACGTTATATGGTATAACGTTATAACGTATTACGTTATATGGTATAACGTTATAACGTATTGCGTTATATGGTATAACGTTATAACGTATTACGTTATATGGTATAACGTTATAACGTATTACGGTATATGGTATTACGTTATATGGTATAACGTTATAACGTATTACATTATATGGTATAACGTTATAACGTATTGCGTTATATGGTATAACGTTATAACGTATTACGTTATATGGTATTACGTCATATGGTATAACGTTATAACGTATTACGTTATATGGAATAACGTCATATGGTATAACTTTATAACGTATTACGATATATGATATAACGTCATATGGTGTAACGTTATAACGTATTACGTTATGTGGTATAACGTTATAACGTATTACGTTATATGGTATAACGTTATAACGTATTACGTTATATGGTATAACGTTATAACGTATTACGATATATGGTATTACGTCATATGGTATAACGTTATAACGTATTACGTTATATGATATAACGTCATATCATATAACGTTATAACGTAATACGTCATAAGGTATATCGTTATAACATATCATGTTATATGGTATAAAGTTATAACGTATTACGTTATATGGTATAACGTCATATGGTGTAACGTTATAACGTATTACGTTACATGGCATAACGCTATAACGTATTACGTTATATGATGTAACGTCATATGGTATAACGTTGTAACGTATTACGTTATATGGTATAACGTTGTAACGTATTACGTTATATGGTATAACGTTATAACGTATTACGTTATATGACATAACGTTATAACGTATTACGTTATATGACATAACGTCATATGGTATAACGTTATAACCTATTACGTTATATGGTATAACGTTATAACGTATTACGTTATATGGTATAACGTTATAACGTATTACGTTATATGGTATTACGTCATATGGTATAACGTTATAACGTATTACGTTATATGATATAACGTCATATCATATAAGGTTATAACGTAATACGTCATATGGTATATCGTTATAACATATCATGTTATATGGTATAACGTTATAACGTATTACGTTATATGGTATAACGTTATAACGTATTACGTTATATGGTATAACGTTATAACGTATTACGTTATATGGTATAACGCTATAACGTATTACGTTATATGATGTAACGTCATATGGTATAACGTTGTAACGTATTACGTTATATGGTATACCGTTATAACGTATTACGTTATATGGTATAACGTTATAACGTATTACGTTATATGGTATAACGTTATAACGTATTACGTTATATGGTATTACGTCATATGGTATAACTTTATAACGTATTACGTTATATGGTATAACGTTATAACGTATTACGTTATATGGAATAACGTCATATGGTATAACGTTATAACGTATTACGTTATATGATATAACGTCATATGGTATAACGTTATAACGTATTACGTTATGTGGTATAACGTTATAACGTATTACGTTATATGGTATAACGTTGTAACGTATTACGTTATTTGGTATAACGTTATAACGTATTACGTTATATGGTATAACGTTATAACGTATTACGTTATATAGTATAACGTTATAACGTATTACGTTATATAGTATAACGTTATAACGTATTACGTTATATGGTATAACGTTATAACGTATTACGTTATATGGAATAACGTCATATGGTATAACGTTGTAACGTATTACGTTATATGATATAACGTCATATGGTATAACGTTATAACGTATTACGTTATATGGTATAACGTTATAACGTATTACGTTATATGGTATAACGTTGTAACGTATTACGTTATATGGTATTACGTTATATGATATAACGTCATATGGTATAACGTTATAACGTATTGCGTTATATGGTATAACGTTATAACGTATTACGTTATATGGTATAACGTTATAACGTATTACGTTATATGGTATAACGTTATAACGTATTGCGTTATATGGTATAACGTTATAACGTATTACGTTATATGGTATAACGTTATAACTTATTACGGTATATGGTATTACGTTATATGGTATAACGTTATAACGTATTACATTATATGGTATAACGTTATAACGTATTGCGTTATATGGTATAACGTTATAACGTATTACGTTATATGGTATTACGTCATATGGTATAACGTTATAACGTATTACGTTATATGGAATAACGTCATATGGTATAACTTTATAACGTATTACGATATATGATATAACGTCATATGGTGTAACGTTATAACGTATTACGTTATGTGGTATAACGTTATAACGTATTACGTTATATGGTATAACGTTATAACGTATTACGTTATATGGTATAACGTTATAACGTATTACGATATATGGTATTACGTCATATGGTATAACGTTATAACGTATTACGTTATATGATATAACGTCATATCATATAACGTTATAACGTAATACGTCATATGGTATATCGTTATAACATATCATGTTATATGGTATAACGTTATAACGTATTACGTTATATGACATAACGTTATAACGTATTACGTTATATGACATAACGTCATATGGTATAACGTTATAACCTATTACGTTATATGGTATAACGTTATAACGTATTACGTTATATGGTATAACGTTATAACGTATTACGTTATATGGTATTACGTCATATGGTATAACGTTATAACGTATTACGTTATATGATGTAACGTCATATGGTATAACGTTGTAACGTATTACGTTATATGGTATACCGTTATAACGTATTACGTTATATGGTATAACGTTATAACGTATTACGTTATATGGTATAACGTTATAACGTATAACGTTATATGGTATTACGTCATATGGTATAACTTTATAACGTATTACGTTATATGGTATAACGTTATAACGTATTACGTTATATGGAATAACGTCATATGGTATAACGTTATAACGTATTACGTTATATGATATAACGTCATATGGTATAACGTTGTAACGTATTACGTTATGTGGTATAACGTTATAACGTATTACGTTATATGGTATAACGTTGTAACGTATTACGTTATATGGTATAACGTTATAACGTATTACGTTATATGGTATTACGTCATATGGTATAACGTTATAACGTATTACGTTATTTGGTATAACGTTATAACGTATTACGTTATATAGTATAACGTTATAACGTATTACGTTATATAGTATAACGTTATAACGTATTACGTTATATGGTATAACGTTATAACGTATTACGTTATATGGAATAACGTCATATGGTATAACGTTATAACGTATTACGTTATATGGTATAACGTCATATGGTATAACGTTATAACGTATTACGTTATTTGGTATATCGTTATAACGTATTACGTTATATGGTATAACGTTATAACGTATTACGTTATATGGAATAACGTCATATGTTATAACGTTGTAACGTATTACGTTATATGATATAACGTCATATGGTATAACGTTATAACGTATTACGTTATATGGTATAACGTTATAACGTATTACGTTATGTGGTATAACGTTATAACGTATTACGTTATATGGTATAACGTTATAACGTATTACGTTATATGGTATAACGTTATAACGTATTACGTTATATGATATAACGTCATATGGTATAACGTTATAACGTATTACGTTATATGGTATTACGTCATATGGTATAACGTTATAACGTATTACGTTATATGGAATAACGTCATATGGTATAACTTTATAACGTATTACGATATATGATATAACGTCATATGGTGTAACGTTATAACGTATTACGTTATGTGGTATAACGTTATAACGTATTACGTTATATGGTATAACGTTATAACGTATTACGTTATATGGTATAACGTTATATCGTATTACGATATATGGTATTACGTCATATGGTATAACGTTATAACGTATTACGTTATATGATATAACGTCATATCATATAACGTTATAACGTAATACGTCATATGGTATATCGTTATAACATATCATGTTATATGGTATAACGTTATAACGTATTACGTTATATGGTATAACGTCATATGGTGTAACGTTATAACGTATTACGTTATATGGTATAACGTTATAACGTATTACGTTATATGGTATAGTGTTATAACGTAATACGTTATATGGTATAACGTTATAACGTATCACGTTATATGGTAAACCGTTATAACGTATTACGTTATATGGTATAACGTTATAACGTATTACGTTATATGGTATAACGTTATAACGTATTACGTTATATGGTATTATGTCATATGGTATAACTTTATAACGTATTACGTTATATGGTATAACGTTATAACGTATTACGTTATATGGAATAACGTCATATGGTATAACGTTATAACGTATTACGTTATATGATATAACGTTATAACGTATTACGTTATATGGTATAGTGTTATAACGTATTACGTTATATGGTATAACGTTATAACGTATTACGTTATATGGTATAACTTTATAACGTATTACGTTATATGGAATAACGTCATATGGTATAACGTTGTAACGTATTACGTTATATGATATAACGTCATATGGTATAACGTTATAACGTATTACGTTATATGGTATAACGTTATAACGTATTACGTTATGTGGTATAACGTTATAACGTTTTACGTTATATGGTATAACGTTATAACGTATTACGTTATATGGTATAACGTTATAACGTATTACGTTATATGATATAACGTCATATGGTATAACGTTATAACGTATTACGTTATATGGTATTACGTCATATGGTATAACGTTATAACGTATTACGTTATATGGAATAACGTCATATGGTATAACTTTATAACGTATTACGATATATGATATAACGTCATATGGTGTAACGTTATAACGTATTACGTTATGTGGTATAACGTTATAACGTATTACGTTATATGGTATAACGTTATAACGTATTACGTTATATGGTATAACGTTATAACGTATTACGATATATGGTATTACGTCATATGGTATAACGTTATAGCGTATTACGTTATATGATATAACGTCATATCATATAACGTTATAACGTAATACGTCATATGGTATATCGTTATAACATATCATGTTATATGGTATAACGTTATAACGTATTACGTTATATGGTATAACGTCATATGGTGTAACGTTATAACGTATTACGTTACATGGTATAACGCTATAACGTATTACGTTATATGATGTAACGTCATATGGTATAACGTTGTAACGTATTACGTTATATGGTATAACGTTGTAACGTATTACGTTATATGGTATAACGTTATAATGTATTACGTTATATGACATAACGTTATAACGTATTACGTTATATGACATAACGTCATATGGTATAACGTTATAACCTATTACGTTATATGGTATAACGTTATAACGTATTACGTTATATGGTATAACGTTATAACGTATTACGTTATATGGTATTACGTCATATGGTATAACGTTATAACGTATTACGTTATATGATATAACGTCATATCATATAACGTTATAACGTAATACGTCATATGGTATATCGTTATAACATATCATGTTATATGGTATAACGTTATAACGTATTACGTTATATGGTATAACGTTATAACGTATTACGTTATATGACATAACGTTATAACGTATTACGTTATATGACATAACGTCATATGGTATAACGTTATAACCTATTACGTTATATGGTATAACGTTATAACGTATTACGTTATATGGTATAACGTTATAACGTATTACGTTATATGGTATTACGTCATATGGTATAACGTTATAACGTATTACGTTATATGATGTAACGTCATATGGTATAACGTTGTAACGTATTACGTTATATGGTATACCGTTATAACGTATTACGTTATATGGTATAACGTTATAACGTATTACGTTATATGGTATAACGTTATAACGTATAACGTTATATGGTATTACGTCATATGGTATAACTTTATAACGTATTACGTTATATGGTATAACGTTATAACGTATTACGTTATATGGAATAACGTCATATGGTATAACGTTATAACGTATTACGTTATATGATATAACGTCATATGGTATAACGTTGTAACGTATTACGTTATGTGGTATAACGTTATAACGTATTACGTTATATGGTATAACGTTGTAACGTATTACGTTATATGGTATAACGTTATAACGTATTACGTTATATGGTATTACGTCATATGGTATAACGTTACAACGTATTACGTTATTTGGTATAACGTTATAACGTATTACGTTATATAGTATAACGTTATAACGTATTACGTTATATAGTATAACGTTATAACGTATTACGTTATATGGTATAACGTTATAACGTATTACGTTATATGGAATAACGTCATATGGTATAACGTTATAACGTATTACGTTATATGGTATAACGTCATATGGTATAACGTTATAACGTATTACGTTATTTGGTATATCGTTATAACGTATTACGTTATATGGTATAACGTTATAACGTATTACGTTATATGGAATAACGTCATATGTTGTAACGTTGTAACGTATTACGTTATATGATATAACGTCATATGGTATAACGTTATAACGTATTACGTTATATGGTATAACGTTATAACGTATTACGTTATGTGGTATAACGTTATAACGTATTACGTTATATGGTATAACGTTATAACGTATTACGTTATATGGTATAACGTTATAACGTATTACGTTATATGATATAACGTCATATGGTATAACGTTATAACGTATTACGTTATATGGTATTACGTCATATGGTATAACGTTATAACGTATTACGTTATATGGAATAACGTCATATGGTATAACTTTATAACGTATTACGATATATGATATAACGTCATATGGTGTAACGTTATAACGTATTACGTTATGTGGTATAACGTTATAACGTATTACGGTATATGGTATTACGTTATATGGTATAACGTTATAACGTATTACATTATATGGTATAACGTTATAACGTATTACGTTATATGTTATAACGTTATAACGTACTACGTTATATGGTATTACGTCATATGGTATAACGTTATAACGTATTACGTTATATGGAATAACGTCATATGGTATAACTTTATAACGTATTACGATATATGATATAACGTCATATGGTGTAACGTTATAACGTATTACGTTATATGGTATAACGTTACAACGTATTACGTTATATGGTATAACGTTATATGGTATAACGTTATAACGCATTAAGTTATATGGTATTACGTCATATGGTATAACGTTATAACGTATTACGTTATATGGTATACCGTCATATGGTATAACGTTATAGCGTATTACGTTATATGATATAACGTTATATGGTATAACGTTATAACGTATTACGTTATATGGTATAACGTTATAACTTATTACGTTATATGGTATAGTGTTATAACGTAATACGTTATATGGTATAACGTTATAACGTATCACGTTATATGGTAAACCGTTATAACGTATTACGTTATATGGTATAACGTTATAACGTATTACGTTATATGGTATAACGTTATAACGTATTACGTTATATGGTATTATGTCATATGGTATAACTTTATAACGTATTACGTTATATGGTATAACGTTATAACGTATTACGTTATATGGAATAACGTCATATGGTATAACGTTATAACGTATTACGTTATATGATATAACGTTATAACGTATTACGTTATATGGTATAGTGTTATAACGTATTACGTTATATGGTATAACGTTATAACGTATTACGTTATATGGTATAACTTTATAACGTATTACGTTATATGGAATAACGTCATATGGTATAACGTTGTAACGTATTACGTTATATGATATAACGTCATATGGTATAACGTTATAACGTATTACGTTATATGGTATAACGTTATAACGTATTACGTTATGTGGTATAACGTTATAACGTTTTACGTTATATGGTATAACGTTATAACGTATTACGTTATATGGTATAACGTTATAACGTATTACGTTATATGATATAACGTCATATGGTATAACGTTATAACGTATTACGTTATATGGTATTACGTCATATGGTATAACGTTATAACGTATTACGTTATATGGAATAACGTCATATGGTATAACTTTATAACGTATTACGATATATGATATAACGTCATATGGTGTAACGTTATAACGTATTACGTTATGTGGTATAACGTTATAACGTATTACGTTATATGGTATAACGTTATAACGTATTACGTTATATGGTATAACGTTATAACGTATTACGATATATGGTATTACGTCATATGGTATAACGTTATAGCGTATTACGTTATATGATATAACGTCATATCATATAACGTTATAACGTAATACGTCATATGGTATATCGTTATAACATATCATGTTATATGGTATAACGTTATAACGTATTACGTTATATGGTATAACGTCATATGGTGTAACGTTATAACGTATTACGTTACATGGTATAACGCTATAACGTATTACGTTATATGATGTAACGTCATATGGTATAACGTTGTAACGTATTACGTTATATGGTATGACGTTGTAACGTATTACGTTATATGGTATAACGTTATAACGTATTACGTTATATGACATAACGTTATAACGTATTACGTTATATGACATAACGTCATATGGTATAACGTTATAACCTATTACGTTATATGGTATAACGTTATAACGTATTACGTTATATGGTATAACGTTATAACGTATTACGTTATATGGTATTACGTCATATGGTATAACGTTATAACGTATTACGTTATATGATATAACGTCATATCATATAACGTTATAACGTAATACGTCATATGGTATATCGTTATAACATATCATGTTATATGGTATAACGTTATAACGTATTACGTTATATGGTATAACGTTATAACGTATTACGTTATATGACATAACGTTATAACGTATTACGTTATATGACATAACGTCATATGGTATAACGTTATAACCTATTACGTTATATGGTATAACGTTATAACGTATTACGTTATATGGTATAACGTTATAACGTATTACGTTATATGGTATTACGTCATATGGTATAACGTTATAACGTATTACGTTATATGATGTAACGTCATATGGTATAACGTTGTAACGTATTACGTTATATGGTATACCGTTATAACGTATTACGTTATATGGTATAACGTTATAACGTATTACGTTATATGGTATAACGTTATAACGTATAACGTTATATGGAATAACGTCATATGGTATAACGTTATAACGTATTACGTTATATGATATAACGTCATATGGTATAACGTTGTAACGTATTACGTTATATGGTATACCGTTATAACGTATTACGTTATATGGTATAACTTTATAACGTATTACGTTATATGGTATAACGTTATAACGTATTACGTTATATGGAATAACGTCATATGGTATAACGTTATAACGTATTACGTTATATGACATAACGTCATATGGTATAACGTTATAACCTATTACGTTATATGGTATAACGTTATAACGTATTACGTTATATGGTATAACGTTATAACGTATTACGTTATATGGTATTACGTCATATGGTATAACGTTATAACGTATTACGTTATATGATGTAACGTCATATGGTATAACGTTGTAACGTATTACGTTATATGGTATACCGTTATAACGTATTACGTTATATGGTATAACTTTATAACGTATTACGTTATATGGTATAACGTTATAACGTATTACGTTATATGGAATAACGTCATATGGTATAACGTTATAACGTATTACGTTATATGATATAACGTCATATGGTATAACGTTGTAACGTATTACGTTATATGGTATACCGTTATAACGTATTACGTTATATGGTATAACTTTATAACGTATTACGTTATATGGTATAACGTTATAACGTATTACGTTATATGGAATAACGTCATATGGTATAACGTTATAACGTATTACGTTATATGACATAACGTCATATGGTATAACGTTATAACCTATTACGTTATATGGTATAACGTTATAACGTATTACGTTATATGGTATAACGTTATAACGTATTACGTTATATGGTATTACGTCATATGGTATAACGTTATAACGTATTACGTTATATGATGTAACGTCATATGGTATAACGTTGTAACGTATTACGTTATATGGTATACCGTTATAACGTATTACGTTATATGGTATAACTTTATAACGTATTACGTTATATGGTATAACGTTATAACGTATTACGTTATATGGAATAACGTCATATGGTATAACGTTATAACGTATTACGTTATATGATATAACGTCATATGGTATAACGTTGTAACGTATTACGTTATATGGAATAACGTCATATGGTATAACTTTATAACGTATTACGATATATGATATAACGTCATATGGTGTAACGTTATAACGTATTACGTTATGTGGTATAACGTTATAACGTATTACGTTATTTGGTATAACGTTATAACGTATTACGTTATATAGTATAACGTTATAACGTATTACGTTATATAGTATAACGTTATAACGTATTACGTTATATGGTATAACGTTATAACGTATTACGTTATATGGAATAACGTCATATGGTATAACGTTGTAACGTATTACGTTATATGATATAACGTCATATGGTATAACGTTATAACGTATTACGTTATATGGTATAACGTTATAACGTATTACGTTATATGGTATAACGTTGTAACGTATTACGTTATATGGTATTACGTTATATGATATAACGTCATATGGTATAACGTTATAACGTATTGCGTTATATGGTATAACGTTATAACGTATTACGTTATATGGTATAACGTTATAACGTACTACGTTAAATGGTATTACGTCATATGGTATAACGTTATAACGTATTACGTTATATGGTGTAACGTTATAACGTATTACGTTATATGGTATAACGTTATAACGTATTACGTTATGTGGTATAACGTTATAACGTATTACGTTATATGGAATAACGTTATAACGTATTACGTTATATGGTATAACGTTATAGCGTATTACGTTATAAAGTATAACGTTATAACGTATTACATTATATGGTATAACGTTATAGCGTATTACGATATAACGTATTAAGTTATATGGTATGACGTTATAACGTACAACGTTATATGGTATAACTTTATAACTTATTACGTTATATGATATTACGTCATATGGTATAACGTTATAACGTATTACGTTATATGGTATGACGTTATAACGTATTACGTTATATGGTATGACGTTATAACGTATTACATTATATGGTATAACGTTATAACGTACTACTTTATATGGTATTACGTTATATGGTGTAACGTTATAACGTATTACGTTATATGGTGTAACGTTATAACGCATTACGTTATATGGTATACCGATATAGCGTATTACGTTATAACGTATTACGTTATATGGTATAACGTTATAACGTATTACGTTATAAGGTATAACGTTATAACGTATTACGTTATAAGGTATAACGTTATAACGTATTACGTTATATGGTATAACGTTATAACGTATTACGTTATGTGGTATAAAGTTATAACGTATTACGTTATATGGTATAACGTTATAACGTATTACGTTATATGGTATAACGTTATAACGTATTACGTTATATGGTATAACGTCATATGGTATAACGTTATAACGTATTACGTTATTTTGTATAACGTTATAACGTATTACGTTATATGGTATAACGTTATAACGTATTACGTTATATGGAATAACGTCATATGGTATAACGTTGTAACGTATTACGTTATATGATATAGCGTCATATGGTATAACGTTATAACGTATTACGTTATATGGTATAACGTTATAACGTATTACGTTATGTGGTATAACGTTATAACGTTTTACGTTATATGGTATAACGTTATAACGTATTACGTTATATGGTATAACGTTATAACGTATTACGTTATATGATATAACGTCATATGGTATAACGTTATAACGTATTACGTTATATGGTATTACGTCATATGGTATAACGTTATAACGTATTACGTTATATGGAATAACGTCATATGGTATAACTTTATAACGTATTACGATATATGATATAACGTCATATGGTGTAACGTTATAACGTATTACGTTATGTGGTATAACGTTATAACGTATTACGTTATTTGGTATAACGTTATAACGTATTACGTTATATAGTATAACGTTATAACGTATTACGTTATATAGTATAACGTTATAACGTATTACGTTATATGGTATAACGTTATAACGTATTACGTTATATGGAATAACGTCATATGGTATAACGTTGTAACGTATTACGTTATATGATATAACGTCATATGGTATAACGTTATAACGTATTACGTTATATGGTATAACGTTATAACGTATTACGTTATATGGTATAACGTTGTAACGTATTACGTTATATGGTATTACGTTATATGATATAACGTCATATGGTATAACGTTATAACGTATTGCGTTATATGGTATAACGTTATAACGTATTACGTTATATGGTATAACGTTATAACGTACTACGTTAAATGGTATTACGTCATATGGTATAACGTTATAACGTATTACGTTATATGGTGTAACGTTATAACGTATTACGTTATATGGTATAACGTTATAACGTATTACGTTATGTGGTATAACGTTATAACGTATTACGTTATATGGAATAACGTTATAACGTATTACGTTATATGGTATAACGTTATAGCGTATTACGTTATAAAGTATAACGTTATAACGTATTACATTATATGGTATAACGTTATAGCGTATTACGATATAACGTATTAAGTTATATGGTATGACGTTATAACGTACAACGTTATATGGTATAACTTTATAACTTATTACGTTATATGATATTACGTCATATGGTATAACGTTATAACGTATTACGTTATATGGTATGACGTTATAACGTATTACGTTATATGGTATGACGTTATAACGTATTACATTATATGGTATAACGTTATAACGTACTACTTTATATGGTATTACGTCATATGGTATAACGTTATAACGTATTACGTTATATGGTGTAACGTTATAACGCATTACGTTATATGGTATACCGATATAGCGTATTACGTTATAACGTATTACGTTATATGGTATAACGTTATAACGTATTACGTTATAAGGTATAACGTTATAACGTATTACGTTATAAGGTATAACGTTATAACGTATTACGTTATATGGTATAACGTTATAACGTATTACGTTATGTGGTATAAAGTTATAACGTATTACGTTATATGGTATAACGTTATAACGTATTACGTTATATGGTATAACGTTATAACGTATTACGTTATATGGTATAACGTCATATGGTATAACGTTATAACGTATTACGTTATTTTGTATAACGTTATAACGTATTACGTTATATGGTATAACGTTATAACGTATTACGTTATATGGAATAACGTCATATGGTATAACGTTGTAACGTATTACGTTATATGATATAGCGTCATATGGTATAACGTTATAACGTATTACGTTATATGGTATAACGTTATAACGTATTACGTTATGTGGTATAACGTTATAACGTTTTACGTTATATGGTATAACGTTATAACGTATTACGTTATATGGTATAACGTTATAACGTATTACGTTATATGATATAACGTCATATGGTATAACGTTATAACGTATTACGTTATATGGTATTACGTCATATGGTATAACGTTATAACGTATTACGTTATATGGAATAACGTCATATGGTATAACTTTATAACGTATTACGATATATGATATAACGTCATATGGTGTAACGTTATAACGTATTACGTTATGTGGTATAACGTTATAACGTATTACGTTATATGGTATAACGTTATAACGTATTACGTTATATGGTATAACGTTATAACGTATTACGATATATGGTATTACGTTATATGGTATAACGTTATAACGTATTACGTTATATGGTATAACGTTATAACGTATTACGTTATATGGTATAACGTCATATGGTATAACGTTATCACGTATGACGTTATATGTTATGACGTTATATGGTATAACGTTATAGCGTATTACGTTATAACGTATTACGTTATATGGTATGACGTTATAACATATTACGTAATATGGTATAACGTTATAACGTATTACGTTATATGGTATTACGTCATATGGTATAACGTTATAACGTATTACGTTATATGGTGTAACGTTATAACGTATTACGTTATATGGTATAACGTTATAACGTATTACGTTATGTGGTATAACGTTATAACGTATTACTTTATATGGTAAAACGTTATAACGTATTACGTCATATGGAATAACGTTTTAGCGTATTACGTTATAACGTATTAGGTTATATGGTATGACGTTATAACGTATTACGTTATATGGTATAACGTTATAACGTACTACGTTAAATGGTATTACGTCATATGGTATAACGTTATAACGTATTACGTTATATGGTGTAACGTTATAACGTATTACGTAATATGGTATAACGTTATAACGTATTACGTTATGTGGTATAACGTTATAACGTATTACGTTATATGGAATAACGTTATAACGTATTACGTTATATGGTATAACGTTATAGCGTATTACGTTATAAAGTATAACGTTATAACGTATTACATTATATGGTATAACGTTATAACGTATTACGTTATATGGTATAACGTTATAACGTATTACGTTATATGGTATTACGTCATATGGTATAACGTTATAACGTATTACGTTATTTGGTATAACGTTATAACGTATTACGTTATATAGTATAACGTTATAACGTATTACGTTATATAGTATAACGTTATAACGTATTACGTTATATGGTATAACGTTATAACGTATTACGTTATATGGAATAACGTCATATGGTATAACGTTGTAACGTATTACGTTATATGATATAACGTCATATGGTATAACGTTATAACGTATTACGTTATATGGTATAACGTTATAACGTATTACGTTATATGGTATAACGCTGTAACGTATTACGTTATATGGTATTACGTTATATGATATAACGTCATATGGTATAACGTTATAACGTATTGCGTTATATGGTATAACGTTATAACGTATTACGTTATATGGTATAACGTTATAACGTATTACGTTATATGGTATAACGTTATAACGTATTGCGTTATATGGTATAACGTTATAACGTATTACGTTATATGGTATAACGTTATAACGTATTACGGTATATGGTATTACGTTATATGGTATAACGTTATAACGTATTACATTATATGGTATAACGTTATAACGTATTGCGTTATATGGTATAACGTTATAACGTATTACGTTATATGGTATAACGTTATAACGTATTACGTTATATGGTATAACGTTATAACGTACTACGTTATATGGTATAACGTTATAACGTTATAACGTATTACGTTATATTGTATAACGTTATAACGTATGACGTTATATGGTATAACGTTATAACGTATTACGTTATATGGTATAACGTTATAACGTATTACGTTATATGGTATTACGTCATATGGTATAACGTTATAACGTATTACGTTATATGGAATAACGTCATATGGTATATCTTTATAACGTATTACGATATATGATATAACGTCATATGGTGTAACGTTATAACGTATTACGTTATGTGGTATACCGTTATAACGTATTACGTTATATGGTATAACGTTATAACGTATTACGTTATATGGTATAACGTTATAACGTATAACGTTATATGGTATTACGTCATATGGTATAACTTTATAACGTATTACGTTATATGGTATAACGTTATAACGTATTACGTTATATGGAATAACGTCATATGGTATAACGTTATAACGTATTACGTTATATGATATAACGTCATATGGTATAACGTTGTAACGTATTACGTTATGTGGTATAACGTTATAACGTATTACGTTATATGGTATAACGTTGTAACGTATTACGTTATATGGTATAACGTTATAACGTATTACGTTATATGGTATTACGTCATATGGTATAACGTTATAACGTATTACGTTATTTGGTATAACGTTATAACGTATTACGTTATATAGTATAACGTTATAACGTATTACGTTATATAGTATAACGTTATAACGTATTACGTTATATGGTATAACGTTATAACGTATTACGTTATATGGAATAACGTCATATGGTATAACGTTGTAACGTATTACGTTATATGATATAACGTCATATGGTATAACGTTATAACGTATTACGTTATATGGTATAACGTTATAACGTATTACGTTATATGGTATAACGTTGTAACGTATTACGTTATATGGTATTACGTTATATGATATAACGTCATATGGTATAACGTTATAACGTATTGCGTTATATGGTATAACGTTATAACGTATTACGTTATATGGTATAACGTTATAACGTACTACGTTAAATGGTATTACGTCATATGGTATAACGTTATAACGTATTACGTTATATGGTGTAACGTTATAACGTATTACGTTATATGGTATAACGTTATAACGTATTACGTTATGTGGTATAACGTTATAACGTATTACGTTATATGGAATAACGTTATAACGTATTACGTTATATGGTATAACGTTATAGCGTATTACGTTATAAAGTATAACGTTATAACGTATTACATTATATGGTATAACGTTATAGCGTATTACGATATAACGTATTAAGTTATATGGTATGACGTTATAACGTACAACGTTATATGGTATAACTTTATAACGTATTACGTTATATGATATTACGTCATATGGTATAACGTTATAACGTATTACGTTATATGGTATGACGTTATAACGTATTACGTTATATGGTATGACGTTATAACGTATTACATTATATGGTATAACGTTATAACGTACTACTTTATATGGTATTACGTCATATGGTATAACGTTATAACGTATTACGTTATATGGTGTAACGTTATAACGCATTACGTTATATGGTATACCGATATAGCGTATTACGTTATAACGTATTACGTTATATGGTATAACGTTATAACGTATTACGTTATAAGGTATAACGTTATAACGTATTACGTTATAAGGTATAACGTTATAACGTATTACGTTATATGGTATAACGTTATAACGTATTACGTTATGTGGTATAAAGTTATAACGTATTACGTTATATGGTATAACGTTATAACGTATTACGTTATATGGTATAACGTTATAACGTATTACGTTATATGGTATAACGTCATATGGTATAACGTTATAACATATTACGTTATTTGGTATAACGTTATAACGTATTACGTTATATGGTATAACGTTATAACGTATTACGTTATATGGAATAACGTCATATGGTATAACGTTGTAACGTATTACGTTATATGATATAACGTCATATGGTATAACGTTATAACGTATTACGTTATATGGTATAACGTTATAACGTATTACGTTATGTGGTATAACGTTATAACGTTTTACGTTATATGGTATAACGTTATAACGTATTACGTTATATGGTATAACGTTTTAACGTATTACGTTATATGATATAACGTCATATGGTATAACGTTATAACGTATTACGTTATATGGTATTACGTCATATGGTATAACGTTATAACGTATTACGTTATACGGAATAACGTCATATGGTATAACTTTATAACGTATTACGATATATGATATAACGTCATATGGTGTAACGTTATAACGTATTACGTTATGTGGTATAACGTTATAACGTATTACGTTATATGGTATAACGTTATAACGTATTACGTTATATGGTATAACGTTATAACGTATTACGATATATGGTATTACGTTATATGGTATAACGTTATAACGTATTACGTTATATGGTATAACGTTATAACGTATTACGTTATATGGTATAACGTCATATGGTATAACGTTATCACGTATGACGTTATATGGTATGACGTTATATGGTATAACGTTATAGCGTATTACGTTATAACGTATTAGGTTATATGGTATGACGTTATAACGTATTACGTTATATGGTATAACGTTATAACGTACTACGTTAAATGGTATTACGTCATATGGTATAACGTTATAACGTATTACGTTATATGGTGTAACGTTATAACGTATTACGTAATATGGTATAACGTTATAACGTATTACGTTATGTGGTATAACGTTATAACGTATTACGTTATATGGAATAACGTTATAACGTATTACGTTATATGGTATAACGTTATAGCGTATTACGTTATAAAGTATAACGTTATAACGTATTACATTATATGGTATAACGTTATAACGTATTACGTTATATGGTATAACGTTATAACGTATTACGTTATATGGTATTACGTCATATGGTATAACGTTATAACGTATTACGTTATTTGGTATAACGTTATAACGTATTACGTTATATAGTATAACGTTATAACGTATTACGTTATATAGTATAACGTTATAACGTATTACGTTATATGGTATAACGTTATAACGTATTACGTTATATGGAATAACGTCATATGGTATAACGTTGTAACGTATTACGTTATATGATATAACGTCATATGGTATAACGTTATAACGTATTACGTTATATGGTATAACGTTATAACGTATTACCTTATATGGTATAACGTTGTAACGTATTACGTTATATGGTATTACGTTATATGATATAACGTCATATGGTATAACGTTATAACGTATTGCGTTATATGGTATAACGTTATAACGTATTACGTTATATGGTATAACGTTATAACGTATTACGGTATATGGTATTACGTTATATGGTATAACGTTATAACGTATTACATTATATGGTATAACGTTGTAACGTATTGCGTTATATGGTATAACGTTATAACGTATTACGTTATATGGTATAACGTTATAACGTATTACGTTATATGGTATAACGTTATAACGTATTACGTTATATGGTATAACGTTATAACGTACTACGTTATATGGTATAACGTTATAACGTTATAACGTATTACGTTATATTGTATAACGTTATAACGTATGACGTTATATGGTATAACGTTATAACGTATTACGTTATATGGTATAACGTTATAACGTATTACGTTATATGGTATTACGTCATATGGTATAACGTTATAACGTATTACGTTATATGGAATAACGTCATATGGTATAACTTTATAACGTATTACGATATATGATATAACGTCATATGGTGTAACGTTATAACGTATTACGTTATGTGGTATAACGTTATAACGTATTACGTTATATGGTATAACGTTATAACGTATTACGTTATATGGTATAACGTTATAACGTATTACGTTATATGGTATAACGTTATAACGTATTACGATATATGGTATTACGTCATATGGTATAACGTTATAACGTATTACGTTATATGATATAACGTCATATCATACAACGTTATAACGTAATACGTCATATGGTATATCGTTATAACATATCATGTTATATGGTATAACGTTATAACGTATTACGTTATATGGTATAACGTCATATGGTGTAACGTTATAACGTATTACGTTACATGGTATAACGCTATAACGTATTACGTTATATGATGTAACGTCATATGGTATAACGTTGTAACGCATTACGTTATATGGTATAACGTTGTAACGTATTACGTTATATGGTATAACGTTATAACGTATTACGTTATATGACATAACGTTATAACGTATTACGTTATATGGTATTACGTTATATGATATAACGTCATATGGTATAACGTTATGTCATATAACGTAATACGTTATAACGTTATAACGTATTACGTTATATGGTATAACGTTATAACGTATTACGTTATATGGTATAACGTTATAACGTATTACGTTATATGGTATAACGTTATAACGTACTACGTTATATGGTATAACGTTATAACGTTATAACGTATTACGTTATATTGTATAACGTTATAACGTATGACGTTATATGGTATAACGTTATAACGTATTACGTTATATGGTATAACGTTGTAACGTATTACGTTATATGGTATAACGTTGTAACGTATTACGTTATATGGTATAACGTTATAACGTATTACGTTATATGACATAACGTTATAACGTATTACGTTATATGACATAACGTCATATGGTATAACGTTATAACCTATTACGTTATATGGTATAACGTTATAACGTATTACGTTATATGGTATAACGTTATAACGTATTACGTTATATGGTATTACGTCATATGGTATAACGTTATAACGTATTACGTTATATGATATAACGTCATATCATATAACGTTATAACGTAATACGTCATATGGTATATCGTTATAACATATCATGTTATATGGTATAACGTTATAACGTATTACGTTATATGGTATAACGTTATAACGTATTACGTTATATGACATAACGTTATAACGTATTACGTTATATGGTATTACGTTATATGATATAACGTCATATGGTATAACGTTATAACGTATTGCGTTATATGGTATAACGTTATAACGTATTACGTTATATGGTATAACGTTATAACGTATTACGGTATATGGTATTACGTTATATGGTATAACGTTATAACGTATTACATTATATGGTATAACGTTATAACGTATTGCGTTATATGGTATAACGTTATAACGTATTACGTTATATGGTATAACGTTATAACGTATTACGTTATATGGTATAACGTTATAACGTACTACGTTATATGGTATAACGTTATAACGTTATAACGTATTACGTTATATTGTATAACGTTATAACGTATGACGTTATATGGTATAACGTTATAACGTATTACGTTATATGGTATAACGTTATAACGTATTACGTTATATGGTATTACGTCATATGGTATAACGTTATAACGTATTACGTTATATGGAATAACGTCAAATGGTATAACTTTATAACGTATTACGATATATGATATAACGTCATATGGTGTAACGTTATAACGTATTACGTTATGTGGTATAACGTTATAACGTATTACGTTATATGGTATAACGTTATAACGTATTACGTTATATGGTATAACGTTATAACGTATTACGATATATGGTATTACGTCATATGGTATAACGTTATAACGTATTACGTTATATGATATAACGTCATATCATATAACGTTATAACGTAATACGTCATATGGTATATCGTTATAACATATCATGTTATATGGTATAACGTTATAACGTATTACGTTATATGGTATAACGTCATATGGTGTAACGTTATAACGTATTACGTTACATGGTATAACGCTATAACGTATTACGTTATATGATGTAACGTCATATGGTATAACGTTGTAACGTATTACGTTATATGGTATAACGTTGTAACGTATTACGTTATATGGTATAACGTTATAACGTATTACGTTATATGGTATAACGTTATAACGTATTACGTTATATGACATAACGTTATAACGTATTACGTTATATGGTATTACGTTATATGATATAACGTCATATGATATAACGTTATGTCATATAACGTAATACGTTATAACGTTATAACGTATTACGTTATATGGTATAACGTTATAACGTATTACGTTATATGGTATAACGTTATAACGTATTACGTTATATGGTATAACGTTATAACGTACTACGTTATATGGTATAACGTTATAACGTTATAACGTATTACGTTATATTGTATAACGTTATAACGTATGACGTTATATGGTATAACGTTATAACGTATTACGTTATATGGTATAACGTTGTAACGTATTACGTTATATGGTATAACGTTGTAACGTATTACGTTATATGGTATAACGTTATAACGTATTACGTTATATGACATAACGTTATAACGTATTACGTTATATGACATAACGTCATATGGTATAACGTTATAACCTATTACGTTATATGGTATAACGTTATAACGTATTACGTTATATGGTATAACGTTATAACGTATTACGTTATATGGTATTACGTCATATGGTATAACGTTATAACGTATTACGTTATATGATATAACGTCATATCATATAACGTTATAACGTAATACGTCATATGGTATATCGTTATAACATATCATGTTATATGGTATAACGTTATAACGTATTACGTTATATGGTATAACGTTATAACGTATTACGTTATATGACATAACGTTATAACGTATTACGTTATATGGTATTACGTTATATGATATAACGTCATATGGTATAACGTTATAACGTATTGCGTTATATGGTATAACGTTATAACGTATTGCGTTATATGGTATAACGTTATAACGTATTACGTTATATGGTATAACGTTATAACGTATTACGTTATATGGTATAACGTTATAACGTACTACGTTATATGGTATAACGTTATAACGTTATAACGTATTACGTTATATTGTATAACGTTATAACGTATGACGTTATATGGTATAACGTTATAACGTATTACGTTATATGGTATAACGTTATAACGTATTACGTTATATGGTATTACGTTATAACGTATTACGTTATATGTTATAACGTTATAACATATTACGTTATATGGTATAACGTTATAACGCATTAAGTTATATGGTATTACGTCATATGGTATAACGTTATAACGTATTACGTTATATGGTATACCGTCATATGGTATAACGTTATAGCGTATTACGTTATATGATATAACGTCATATGGTATAACGTTATAACGTATTACGTTATATGGTATAACGTTATAACGTATTACGTTATATGGTGTAACGTTATAACGTATTACGTTATATGGTATAACGTTATAACGTATTACGTTATATGGAATAACGTCATATGGTATAACGTTATAACGTATTACGTTATATGATATAACGTCATATGGTATAACGTTATAACGTATTACGTTATGTGGTATAACGTTATAACGTATTACGTTATATGGAATAACGTCATATGGTATAACGTTGTAACGTATTACGTTATATGATATAACGTCATATGGTATAACGTTATAACGTATTACGTTATATGGTATAACGTTATAACGTATTACGTTATATGATATAACGTCATATGGTATAACGTTATAACGTATTACGTTATATGGTATAACGTTATAACGTATTACGTTATGTGGTATAACGTTATAACGTATTACGTTATATGGTATAACGTTATAACGTATTACGTTATATGGTATAACGTTATAACGTATTACGTTATATGGTATAACGTCATATGGTATAACGTTATAACGTATTACGTTATTTGGTATATCGTTATAACGTATTACGTTATATGGTATAACGTTATAACGTATTACGTTATATGGAATAACGTCATACGGTATAACGTTGTAACGTATTACGTTATATGATATAACGTCATATGGTATAACGTTATAACGTATTACGTTATATGGTATAACGTTATAACGTATTACGTTATGTGGTATAACGTTATAACGTATTACGTTATATGGTATAACGTTATAACGTATTACGTTATTTGGTATATCGTTATAACGTATTACGTTATATGGTATAACGTTATAACGTATTACGTTATATGGAATAACGTCATATGGTATAACGTTGTAACGTATTACGTTATATGATATAACGTCATATGGTATAACGTTATAACGTATTACGTTATATGGTATAACGTTATAACGTATTACGTTATGTGGTATAACGTTATAACGTATTACGTTATATGGTATAACGTTATAACGTATTACGTTATATGATATAACGTTATAACGTATTACGTTATATGATATAACGTCATATGGTATAACGTTATAACGTATTACGTTATATGGTATTACGTCATATGGTATAACGTTATAACGTATTACGTTATATGGAATAACGTCATATGGTATAACTTCATAATGTATTACGATATATGATATAACGTCATATGGTGTAACGTTATAACGTATTACGTTATGTGGTATAACGTTATAACGTATTACGTTATATGGTATAACGTTATAACGTATTACGTTATATGGTATAACGTTATAACGTATTACGATATATGGTATTACGTCATATGGTATAACGTTATAACGTATTACGTTATATGATATAACGTCATATCATATAACGTTATAACGTAATACGTCATATGGTATATCGTTATAACATATCATGTTATATGGTATAACGTTATAACGTATTACGTTATATGGTATAACGTCATATGGTGTAACGTTATAACGTATTACGTTACATGGCATAACGCTATAACGTATTACGTTATATGATGTAACGTCATATGGTATAACGTTGTAACGTATTACGTTATATGGTATAACCTTGTAACGTATTACGTTATATGGTATAACGCTATAACGTATTACGTTATATGATGTAACGTCATATGGTATAACGTTGTAACGTATTACGTTATATGGTATACCGTTATAACGTATTACGTTATATGGTATAACGTTATAACGTATTACGTTATATGGTATAACGTTATAACGTATTACGTTATATGGTATTACGTCATATGGTATAACTTTATAACATATTACGTTATATGGTATAACGTTATAACGTATTACGTTATATGGAATAACGTCATATGGTATAACGTTATAACGTATTACGTTATATGATATAACGTCATATGGTATAACGTTATAACGTATTACGTTATGTGGTATAACGTTATAACGTATTACGTTATATGGTATAACGTTGTAACGTATTACGTTATATGGTATAACGTTATAACGTATTACGTTATATGGTATTACCTCATATGGTATAACGTTATAACGTATTACGTTATTTGGTATAACGTTATAACGTATTACGTTATATAGTATAACGTTATAACCTATTACGTTATATAGTATAACGTTATAACGTATTACGTTATATGGTATAACGTTATAACGTATTACGTTATATGGAATAACGTCATATGGTATAACGTTGTAACGTATTACGTTATATGATATAACGTCATATGGTATAACGTTATAACGTATTACGTTATATGGTATAACGTTATAACGTATTACGTTATATGGTATAACGTTGTAACGTATTACGTTATATGGTATAACGTTATAACGTATTACGTTATATGGTATTACGTCATATGGTATAACGTTATAACGTATTACGTTATATGATATAACGTCATATGGTATAACGTTATAACGTATTACGTTATATGGTATTACGTCATATGGTATAACGTTATAACGTATTACGTTGTATGGAATAACGTCATATGGTATAACGTTATGACGTATTACGTTATATGATATAACGTCATATGGTGTAACGTTATAACGTATTAAGTTATATGGTTTAACGTTATAACGTATTACGTTATATGGTATAACGTTATAACGGATTACGTTATATGGAATAACGTCATATGGTATAACGTTGTAACGTATTACGTTATATGATATAACGTCATATGGTATAACGTTATAACGTATTACGTTATATGGTATAACGTTATAACGTATTACATTATATGGTATAACGTTGTAACGTATTACGTTATATGGTATAACGTTATAACGTATCACGTTATATGGTATTACGTCATATGGTATAACGTTATAACGTATTACGTTATATGGTATAACGTTATGACGTATTACGTTATATGGAATAACGTCATATGGTACAACGTTATAACGTATTACGTTATATGATATAACGTCATATGGTGTAACGTTATAACGTATTACGTTATATGGTATAACGTTATAACGTATTACATTATATGGTATAACGTTGTAACGTATTACGTTATATGATATAACGTCATATGGTATAACGTTATAACGTATTACGTTATATGGTATTACGTCATATGGTATAACGTTATAACGTATTACGTTATATGGAATAACGTCATATGGTATAACGTTATAACGTATTACGTTATGTGGTATAACGTTATAACGTATTACGTTATATGGTATAACGTTATAACGTATTACGTTATATGGTATAACGTTATAACGTATTACGTTATATGATATAACGTCATATGGTATAACGTTATAACGTATTACGTTATATGGTATTACGTCATATGGTATAACGTTATAACGTATTACGTTATATGGAATAACGTCATATGGTATAACGTTATAACGTATTACGTTATATGATATAACGTCATATGGTGTAACGTTATAACGTATTACGTTATGTGGTATAACGTTATAACGTATTACGTTATATGGAATAACGTCATATGGTATAACGTTATAACGTATTACGTTATATGGTATAACGTTATAACGTATTACGTTATATGCTATAACGTTATAACGTATTACGTTATATGGTATAACGTTATTATGTATTACGTTATATGGTATAACGTTATTACGTATTACGTTATATGGTATAACGTTATAACGTATTACGTTATATAGTATAACGTTATAACGTATTACGTTATATGGTATAACGTTATAACGTATTACGTTATATGGTATAACGTTATAACGTATTACGTTATATGGTATAACGTCATATGGTATAACGTTATAACGTATTACGTTATATGGTATAACGTTATAACGTATTACGTTATATGGTATAACGTTGTAACGTATTACGTTATATGGTATAACGTTATAACGTATTACGTTATATGGTATAACGTCATATGGTATAACGTTATAACGTATTACGTTATATGATATAACGTCATATCATATAGCGTTATAACGTAATACGTCATATGGTATATCGTTATAACATATCATGTTAAATGGTATAACGTTATAACGTATTACGTTATATGGTATAACGTTATAACGTATTACGTTATATGGTATAACGTTATAACGTATTACGTTATATGGTATAACGCTATAACGTATTACGTTATATGATGTAACGTCATATGGTATAACGTTGTAACGTATTACGTTATATGGTATACCGTTATAACGTATTACGTTATATGGTATAACGTTGTAACGTATTACGTTATATGGTATAACGTTATAACGTATCACGTTATATGGTATTACGTCATATGGTATAACGTTATAACGTATTACGTTATATGGTATAACGTTATGACGTATTACGTTATATGATATAACGTCATATGGTGTAACGTTATAACGTATTAAGTTATATGGTTTAACGTTATAACGTATTACGTTATATGGTATAACGTTATAACGGATTACGTTATATGGAATAACGTCATATGGTATAACGTTGTAACGTATTACGTTATATGATATAACGTCATATGGTATAACGTTATAACGTATTACGTTATATGGTATAACGTTATAACGTATTACATTATATGGTATAACGTTGTAACGTATTACGTTATATGGTATAACGTTATAACGTATCACGTTATATGGTATTACGTCATATGGTATAACGTTATAACGTATTACGTTATATGGTATAACGTTATGACGTATTACGTTATATGGAATAACGTCATATGGTACAACGTTATAACGTATTACGTTATATGATATAACGTCATATGGTGTAACGTTATAACGTATTACGTTATGTGGTATAACGTTATAACGTATTACGTTATATGGTATAACGCTATAACGTATTTCGTTATATGGTATAACGTTATAATGTATTACGTTATATGATATAACGTCATATGGTATAACGTTATAACGTATTACGTTATATGGTATTACGTCATATGGTATAACGTTATAACGTATTACGTTATATGGAATAACGTCATATGGTATAACGTTATAACGTATTACGTTATGTGGTATAACGTTATAACGTATTACGTTATATGGTATAACGTTATAACGTATTACGTTATATGGTATAACGTTATAACGTATTACGTTATATGATATAACGTCATATGGTATAACGTTATAACGTATTACGTTATATGGTATTACGTCATATGGTTTAACGTTATAACGTATTACGTTATATGGAATAACGTCATATGGTATAACGTTATAACGTATTACGTTATATGATATAACGTCATATGGTGTAACGTTATAACGTATTACGTTATGTGGTATAACGTTATAACGTATTACGTTATATGGAATAACGTCATATGGTATAACGTTATAACGTATTACGTTATATGGTATAACGTTATAACGTATTACGTTATATGCTATAACGTTATAACGTATTACGTTATATGGTATAACGTTATTATGTATTACGTTATATGGTATAACGTTATTACGTATTACGTTATATGGTATAACGTTATAACGTATTACGTTATATAGTATAACGTTATAACGTATTACGTTATATGGTATAACGTTATAACGTATTACGTTATATGGTATAACGTTATAACGTATTACGTTATATGGTATAACGTCATATGGTATAACGTTATAACGTATTACGTTATATGGTATAACGTTATAACGTATTACGTTATATGGTATAACGTTGTAACGTATTACGTTATATGGTATAACGTTATAACGTATTACGTTATATGGTATAACGTCATATGGTATAACGTTATAACGTATTACGTTATATGATATAACGTCATATCATATAGCGTTATAACGTAATACGTCATATGGTATATCGTTATAACATATCATGTTAAATGGTATAACGTTATAACGTATTACGTTATATGGTATAACGTTATAACGTATTACGTTATATGGTATAACGTTATAACGTATTACGTTATATGGTATAACGCTATAACGTATTACGTTATATGATGTAACGTCATATGGTATAACGTTGTAACGTATTACGTTATATGGTATACCGTTATAACGTATTACGTTATATGGTATAACGTTATAACGTATTACGTTATATGGTATAACGTTATAACGTATTACGTTATATGGTATTACGTCATATGGTATAACTTTATAACGTATTACGTTATATGGAATAACGTCATATGGTATAACGTTGTAACGTATTACGTTATGTGGTATAACGTTATAACGTATTACGTTATATGGTATAACGTTGTAACGTATTACGTTATATGGTATAACGTTATAACGTATTACGTTATATGGTATTACGTCATATGGTATAACGTTATAACGTATTACGTTATTTGGTATAACGTTATAACGTATTACGTTATATAGTATAACGTTATAACGTATTACGTTATATAGTATAACGTTATAACGTATTACGTTATATGGTATAACGTTATAACGTATTACGTTATATGGAATAACGTCATATGGTATAACGTTATAACGTATTACGTTATGTGGTATAACGTTATAACGTATTACTTTATATGGTATAACGTTATAACGTATTACGTTATATGGTATAACGTTATAACGTATTACGTTATATGATATAACGTCATATGGTATAACGTTATAACGTATTACGTTATATGGAATAACGTCATATGGTATAACGTTATAATGTATTACGTTATGTGGTATAACGTTATAACGTATTACGTTATATGGTATAACGTTATAACGTATTACGTTATATGGTATAACGTTATAACGTATTACGTTATATGATATAACGTCATATGGTATAACGTTATAACGTATTACGTTATATGGTATTACGTCATATGGTATAACGTTATAACGTATTACGTTATATGGAATAACGTCATATGGTATAACGTTATAACGTATTACGTTATATGATATAACGTCATATGGTGTAACGTTATAACGTATTACGTTATGTGGTATAACGTTATAACGTATTACGTTATATGGAATAACGTCATATGGTATAACGTTATAACGTATTACGTTATATGGTATAACGTTATAACGTATTACGTTATATGGTATAACGTTATAACGTATTACGTTATATGGTATAACGTTATTATGTATTACGTTATATGGTATAACGTTATTACGTATTACGTTATATGGTATAACGTTATAACGTATTACGTTATATGGTATAACGTTATAACGTATTACGTTATATGGTATAACGTTATAACGTATTACGTTATATAGTATAACGTTATAACGTATTACGTTATATGGTATAACGTTATAACGTATTACGTTATATGGTATAACGTTATAACGTATTACGTTATATGGTATAACGTCATATGGTATAACGTTATAACGTATTACGTTATATGGTATAACGTTATAACGTATTACGTTATATGGTATAACGTTGTAACGTATTACGTTATATGGTATAACGTTATAACGTATTACGTTATATGGTATAACGTCATATGGTATAACGTTATAACGCATTACGTTATATGATATAACGTCATATCATATAGCGTTATAACGTAATACGTCATATGGTATATCGTTATAACATATCATGTTAAATGGTATAACGTTATAACGTATTACGTTATATGGTATAACGTTATAACGTATTACGTTATATGGTATAACGTTATAACGTATTACGTTATATGGTATAACGCTATAACGTATTACGTTATATGATGTAACGTCATATGGTATAACGTTGTAACGTATTACGTTATATGGTATACCGTTATAACGTATTACGTTATATGGTATAACGTTATAACGTATTACGTTATATGGTATAACGTTATAACGTATTACGTTATATGGTATTACGTCATATGGTATAACTTTATAACGTATTACGTTATATGGTATAACGTTATAACGTATTACGTTATATGGAATAACGTCATATGGTATAACGTTATAACGTATTACGTTATATGATATAACGTCATATGGTATAACGTTATAACGTATTACGTTATGTGGTATAACGTTATAACGTATTACGTTATATGGTATAACGTTGTAACGTATTACGTTATATGGTATAACGTTATAACGTATTACGTTATATGGTATTACGTCATATGGTATAACGTTATAACGTATTACGTTATTTGGTATAACGTTATAACGTATTACGTTATATAGTATAACGTTATAACGTATTACGTTATATAGTATAACGTTATAACGTATTACGTTATATGGTATAACGTTATAACGTATTACGTTATATGGAATAACGTCATATCTTATAACGTTGTAACGTATTACGTTATATGATATAACGTCATATGGTATAACGTTATAACGTATTACGTTATATGGTATAACGTTATAACGTATTACGTTATATGGTATAACGTTGTAACGTATTACGTTATATGGTATAACGTTATAACGTATTACGTTATATGGTATTACGTCATATGGTATAACGTTATAACGTATTACGTTATATGATATAACGTCATATGGTGTAACGTTATAACGTATTACGTTATGTGGTATAACGTTATAACGTATTACGTTATATGGTATAACGTTATAACGTATTACGTTATATGATATAACGTCATATGGTATAACGTTATAACGTATTACGTTATATGGTATTACGTCATATGGTATAACGTTATAACGTATTACGTTATATGGAATAACGTCATATGGTATAACGTTATGACGTATTACGTTATATGATATAACGTCATATGGTGTAACGTTATAACGTATTAAGTTATATGGTTTAACGTTATAACGTATTACGTTATATGGTATAACGTTATAACGGATTACGTTATATGGAATAACGTCATATGGTATAACGTTGTAACGTATTACGTTATATGATATAACGTCATATGGTATAACGTTATAACGTATTACGTTATATGGTATAACGTTATAACGTATTACATTATATGGTATAACGTTGTAACGTATTACGTTATGTGGTATAACGTTATAACGTATTACGTTATATGGAATAACGTCATATGGTATAACGTTATAACGTATTACGTTATATGGTATAACGTTATAACGTATTACGTTATATGCTATAACGTTATAACGTATTACGTTATATGGTATAACGTTATTATGTATTACGTTATATGGTATAACGTTATTACGTATTACGTTATATGGTATAACGTTATAACGTATTACGTTATATAGTATAACGTTATAACGTATTACGTTATATGGTATAACGTTATAACGTATTACGTTATATGGTATAACGTTATAACGTATTACGTTATATGGTATAACGTCATATGGTATAACGTTATAACGTATTACGTTATATGGTATAACGTTATAACGTATTACGTTATATGGTATAACGTTGTAACGTATTACGTTATATGGTATAACGTTATAACGTATTACGTTATATGGTATTACGTCATATGGTATAACGTTATAACGTATTACGTTATATGGTATAACGTTATAACGTATTACGTTATATGGAATAAAGTCATATGGTATAACGTTATATCGTATTACGTTATATGATATAACGTCATATCATATAACGTTATAACGTAATACGTCATATGGTATATCGTTATAACATATCATGTTATATGGTATAACGTTATAACGTATTACGTTATATGGTATAACGTCATATGGTGTAACGTTATAACGTATTACGTTATATGGTATAACGCTATAACGTATTACGTTATATGGTATAACGTTATGACGTATTACGTTATATGGTATTACGTCATATGGTATAACGTTATAACGTATTACGTTATATGGTATAACGTTATAACGTATTACGTTATATGATATAACGTCATATCATATAACGTTATAACGTAATACGTCATATGGTATATCGTTATAACATATCATGTTATATGGTATAACGTTATAACGTATTACGTTATATGGTATAACGTTATAACGTATCACGTTATATGACATAACGTCATATGGTATAACGTTATAACGTATTACGTTATATGGTATAACGTTGTAACGTATTACGTTATATGGTATAACGTTATGACGTATTACGTTATATGGTATTACGTCATATGGTATAACGTTATAACGTATTACGTTATATGGTATAACGTTATAACGTATTACGTTATATGGAAAAACGTCATATGGTATAACGTTATAACGTATTACGTTATATGATATAACGTCATATGGTGTATCGTTATAACGTATTACGTTATGTGGTATAACGTTATAACGTATTACGTTATATGGTATAACGTTATATCGTATTACGTTATATGATATAACGTCATATGGTGTAACGTTATAACGTATTACGCTATGTGGTATAACGTTATAACGTATTACGTTATATGGTATAACGTTATAACGTATTACGTTATATGGTATAACGTTATAACGTATTACGTTATATGATATAACGTCATATGGTATAACGTTATAACGTATTACGTTATATGGTATTACGTCATATGGCATAACGTTATAACGTATTACGTTATATGGAATAATGTCATATGGTATAACGTTATAACGTATTACGTTATATGATATAACGTCATATGGTGTAACGTTATAACGTATTACGTTATGTGGTATAACGTTATAACGTATTACGTTATATGGTATAACGTTATAACGTATTACGTTATATGGTATAACGTTATAACGTATTACGATATATGGTATTACGTCATATGGTATAACGTTATAACGTATTACGTTATATGATATAACGTCATATCATATAACGTTATAACGTAATACGTCATATGGTATATCGTTATAACATATCATGTTATATGGTATAACGTTATAACGTATTACGTTATATGGTATAACGTCATATGGTGTAACGTTATAACGTATTACGTTATATGGTATAACGCTATAACGTATTACGTTATACGATGTAACGTCATATGGTATAACGTTGTAACGTATTACGTTATATGGTATAACGTTGTAACGTATTACGTTATATGGTATAACGTTATAACGTATTACGTTATATGGTATTACGTCATATGGTATAACGTTATAACGTATTACGTTATTTGGTATAACGTTATAACGTATTACGTTATATAGTATAACGTTATAACGTATTACGTTATATAGTATAACGTTATAACGTATTACGTTATATGGTATAACGTTATAACGTATTACGTTATATGGAATAACGTCATATCTTATAACGTTGTAACGTATTACGTTATATGATATAACGTCATATGGTATAACGTTATAACGTATTACGTTATATGGTATAACGTTATAACGTATTACGTTATATGGTATAACGTTGTAACGTATTACGTTATATGGTATAACGTTATAACGTATTACGTTATATGGTATTACGTCATATGGTATAACGTTATAACGTATTACGTTATATGATATAACGTCATATGGTGTAACGTTATAACGTATTACGTTATGTGGTATAACGTTATAACGTATTACGTTATATGGTATAACGTTATAACGTATTACGTTATATGATATAACGTCATATGGTATAACGTTATAACGTATTACGTTATATGGTATTACGTCATATGGTATAACGTTATAACGTATTACGTTATATGGAATAACGTCATATGGTATAACGTTATGACGTATTACGTTATATGATATAACGTCATATGGTGTAACGTTATAACGTATTAAGTTATATGGTTTAACGTTATAACGTATTACGTTATATGGTATAACGTTATAACGGATTACGTTATATGGAATAACGTCATATGGTATAACGTTGTAACGTATTACGTTATATGATATAACGTCATATGGTATAACGTTATAACGTATTACGTTATATGGTATAACGTTATAACGTATTACATTATATGGTATAACGTTGTAACGTATTACGTTATGTGGTATAACGTTATAACGTATTACGTTATATGGAATAACGTCATATGGTATAACGTTATAACGTATTACGTTATATGGTATAACGTTATAACGTATTACGTTATATGCTATAACGTTATAACGTATTACGTTATATGGTATAACGTTATTATGTATTACGTTATATGGTATAACGTTATTACGTATTACGTTATATGATATAACGTCATATGGTATAACGTTATAACGTATTACGTTATATGGTATAACGTTATATGGTATAACGTTGTAACGTATTACGTTATATGGTATAACGTTATAACGTATTACGTTATATGGTATTACGTCATATGGTATAACGTTATATCGTATTACGTTATATGATATAACGTCATATGGTGTAACGTTATAACGTATTACGTTATGTGGTATAACGTTATAACGTATTACGTTATATGGTATAACGTTATAACGTATTACGTTATATGGTATAACGTTATAACGTATTACGTTATATGATATAACGTCATATGGTATAACGTTATAACGTATTACGTTATATGGTATTACGTCATATGGTATAACGTTATAACGTATTACGTTATATGGAATAACGTCATATGGTATAACGTTATAACGTATTACGTTATATGATATAACGTCATATGGTGTAACGTTATAACGTATTACGTTATGTGGTATAACGTTATAACGTATTACGTTATATGGTATAACGTTGTAACGTATTACGTTATATGGTATAACGTTATAACGTATTACGTTATATGGTATTACGTCATATGGTATAACGTTATAACGTATTACGTTATATGGTATAACGTTATAACGTATTACGTTATATGGTATAACGTTATAACGTATTACGTTATATGGAATAACGTCATATGGTATAACGTTATAACGTATTACGTTATATGATATAACGTCATATGGTGTAACGTTATAACGTATTACGTTATGTGGTATAACGTTATAACGTATTACGTTATATGGTATAACGTTATATCGTATTACGTTATATGATATAACGTCATATGGTGTAACGTTATAACGTATTACGTTATGTGGTATAACGTTATAACGTATTACGTTATATGGTATAACGTTATAACGTATTACGTTATATGGTATAACGTTATAACGTATTACGTTATATGATATAACGTCATATGGTATAACGTTATAACGTATTACGTTATATGGTATTACGTCATATGGTATAACGTTATAACGTATTACGTTATATGGAATAACGTCATATGGTATAACGTTATAACGTATTACGTTATATGATATAACGTCATATGGTGTAACGTTATAACGTATTACGTTATGTGGTATAACGTTATAACGTATTACGTTATATGGTATAACGTTATAACGTATTACGTTATATGGTATAACGTTATAACGTATTACGATATATGGTATTACGTCATATGGTATAACGTTATAACGTATTACGTTATATGATATAACGTCATATCATATAACGTTATAACGTAATACGTCATATGGTATATCGTTATAACATATCATGTTATATGGTATAACGTTATAACGTATTACGTTATATGGTATAACGTCATATGGTGTAACGTTATAACGTATTACGTTATATGGTATAACGCTATAACGTATTACGTTATACGATGTAACGTCATATGGTATAACGTTGTAACGTATTACGTTATATGGTATAACGTTGTAACGTATTACGTTATATGGTATAACGTTATAACGTATTACGTTATATGGTATTACGTCATATGGTATAACGTTATAACGTATTACGTTATTTGGTATAACGTTATAACGTATTACGTTATATAGTATAACGTTATAACGTATTACGTTATATAGTATAACGTTATAACGTATTACGTTATATGGTATAACGTTATAACGTATTACGTTATATGGAATAACGTCATATCTTATAACGTTGTAACGTATTACGTTATATGATATAACGTCATATGGTATAACGTTATAACGTATTACGTTATATGGTATAACGTTATAACGTATTACGTTATATGGTATAACGTTGTAACGTATTACGTTATATGGTATAACGTTATAACGTATTACGTTATATGGTATTACGTCATATGGTATAACGTTATAACGTATTACGTTATATGATATAACGTCATATGGTGTAACGTTATAACGTATTACGTTATGTGGTATAACGTTATAACGTATTACGTTATATGGTATAACGTTATAACGTATTACGTTATATGATATAACGTCATATGGTATAACGTTATAACGTATTACGTTATATGGTATTACGTCATATGGTATAACGTTATAACGTATTACGTTATATGGAATAACGTCATATGGTATAACGTTATGACGTATTACGTTATATGATATAACGTCATATGGTGTAACGTTATAACGTATTAAGTTATATGGTTTAACGTTATAACGTATTACGTTATATGGTATAACGTTATAACGGATTACGTTATATGGAATAACGTCATATGGTATAACGTTGTAACGTATTACGTTATATGATATAACGTCATATGGTATAACGTTATAACGTATTACGTTATATGGTATAACGTTATAACGTATTACATTATATGGTATAACGTTGTAACGTATTACGTTATGTGGTATAACGTTATAACGTATTACGTTATATGGAATAACGTCATATGGTATAACGTTATAACGTACTACGTTATATGGTATAACGTTATAACGTATTACGTTATATGCTATAACGTTATAACGTATTACGTTATATGGTATAACGTTATTATGTATTACGTTATATGGTATAACGTTATTACGTATTACGTTATATGATATAACGTCATATGGTATAACGTTATAACGTATTACGTTATATGGTATAACGTTATAACGTATTACGTTATATGGTATAACGTTGTAACGTATTACGTTATATGGTATAACGTTATAACGTATTACGTTATATGGTATTACGTCATATGGTATAACGTTATATCGTATTACGTTATATGATATAACGTCATATGGTGTAACGTTATAACGTATTACGTTATGTGGTATAACGTTATAACGTATTACGTTATATGGTATAACGTTATAACGTATTACGTTATATGGTATAACGTTATAACGTATTACGTTATATGATATAACGTCATATGGTATAACGTTATAACGTATTACGTTATATGGTATTACGTCATATGGTATAACGTTATAACGTATTACGTTATATGGAATAACGTCATATGGTATAACGTTATAACGTATTACGTTATATGATATAACGTCATATGGTGTAACGTTATAACGTATTACGTTATGTGGTATAACGTTATAACGTATTACGTTATATGGTATAACGTTGTAACGTATTACGTTATATGGTATAACGTTATAACGTATTACGTTATATGGTATTACGTCATATGGTATAACGTTATAACGTATTACGTTATATGATATAACGTTATAACGTATTACGTTATATGGTATAACGTTATAACGTATTACGTTATATGGAATAACGTCATATGGTATAACGTTATAACGTATTACGTTATATGATATAACGTCATATGGTGTAACGTTATAACGTATTACGTTATGTGGTATAACGTTATAACGTATTACGTTATATGGTATAACGTTATATCGTATTACGTTATATGATATAACGTCATATGGTGTAACGTTATAACGTATTACGTTATGTGGTATAACGTTATAACGTATTACGTTATATGGTATAACGTTATAACGTATTACGTTATATGGTATAACGTTATAACGTATTACGTTATATGATATAACGTCATATGGTATAACGTTATAACGTATTACGTTATATGGTATTACGTCATATGGTATAACGTTATAACGTATTACGTTATATGGAATAACGTCATATGGTATAACGTTATAACGTATTACGTTATATGATATAACGTCATATGGTGTAACGTTATAACGTATTACGTTATGTGGTATAACGTTATAACGTATTACGTTATATGGTATAACGTTATAACGTATTACGTTATATGGTATAACGTTATAACGTATTACGATATATGGTATTACGTCATATGGTATAACGTTATAACGTATTACGTTATATGATATAACGTCATATCATATAACGTTATAACGTAATACGTCATATGGTATATCGTTATAACATATCATGTTATATGGTATAACGTTATAACGTATTACGTTATATGGTATAACGCTATAACGTATTACGTTATACGATGTAACGTCATATGGTATAACGTTGTAACGTATTACGTTATATGGTATAACGTTATAACGTATTACGTTATGTGGAATAACGTTATAACGTATTACTTTATATGGTAAAACGTTATAACGTATTACGTCATATGGAATAACGTTTTAGCGTATTACTTTATAACGTATTAGGTTATATGGTATGACGTTATAACCTATTACGTTATATGGTGTAACGTTATAACGTATTACGTTGTATGGTATAACGTTATAACGTATTACGTTATATGGTATAACGCTATAACGTATTACGTTATACGATGTAACGTCATATGGTATAACGTTGTAACGTATTACGTTATATGGTATAACGTTATAACGTATTACGTTATGTGGAATAACGTTATAACGTATTACTTTATATGGTAAAACGTTATAACGTATTACGTCATATGGAATAACGTTTTAGCGTATTACTTTATAACGTATTAGGTTATATGGTATGACGTTATAACCTATTACGTTATATGGTGTAACGTTATAACGTATTACGTTGTATGGTATAACGTTATAACGTATTACGTTATGTGGTATAACGTTATAACGTATTACGTTATATGGTATAACGTTATAACGTATTACGTTATATGGTATAACGTTTAGCGTATTACGTTATAACGTATTACGTTATATGGTATTACGTTATAACGTACTACGTTATATGGTATAACGTTATAACGTATTACGTTATATGGTATAACGTTATAACGTATTACGTTATATGGTATAACGTTATAACGTATTAGGTTATATGGTATGACGTTATAACCTATTACGTTATATGGTGTAACGTTATAACGTATTACGTTATATGGTATAACGTTATAACGTATTACGTTATGTGGTATAACTTTATAACGTATTACGTTATATGGTGTAACGTTATAACGTATTACGTTATATGGTATAACGTTATAACGTATTACGTTATGTGGTATAACGTTATAACGTATTACGTTATATGGTATAACGTTATAACGTATTACGTTATATGGTATAACGTTATAACGTATTACGTTATATGGTATAACGTTATAGCGTATTACGTTATAAAGTAAAACGTTATAACGTATTACATTATATGGTATAACGTTATAGCGTATTACGTTATAACGTATTAAGTTATATGGTATGACGTTATAACGTATTACGTTATATGGTGTAACGTTATAACGTATTACGTTATATGGTATAACGCTATAGCGTATTACGTTATAACGTATTACGCTATATGGTATAACGTTATAACGTATTACGTTATAAAGTAAAACGTTATAACGTATTACGTTATATGGTATAACGTTTTAGCGTATTACGTTATAACGTATTAGGTTATATGGTATGACGTTATAACGTATTACGTTATATGATATAACGTCATATGGTATAACGTTATAACGTATTACATTATGTGGTATAACGTTATAACGTATTACGTTATGTGTTATAAGGTTATAACGTACTACGTTATATGGTATAACGTTATAACGTATTACGTTATATGGTATAACGTTATAACGTATTACGTTATATGGGATTACGTTATAACGTATTACGTTATATGTTATAACGTTATAACATATTACGTTATATGGTATAACGTTATAACGTATTACGTTATATGGTATAACGTTATAACGTATTACGTTATATGGTATTACGTTATAACGTATTACGTTATATGTTATAACGTTATAACATATTACGTTATATGGTATAACGTTATAACGTATTAAGTTATATGGTATTACGTCATATGGTATAACGTTATAACGTATAACGTTATATGGTATAACGTCATATGGTATAACGTTATAACGTATTACGTTATATGATATAACGTCATATGGTATAACGTTATAACGTATTACGTTAAATGATATAACGTCATATGGTATAACGTTATAGCGTATTACGTTATATGGTATAACGTTATAACGTATTACGTTATATGGTATTACGTCTTATGGTATAACGTTATAACGTATTACGTTATATGATATAACGTCATATGGTATAACGTTATAACGTATTACATTATATGGTATAAAGTTATAACGTATTACGTTATATGGTATAACGTTTTAGCGTATAACGTTATAACGTTTAACGTTATATGGTATAACGTTATAACGTATAACGTTATATGGTATAACGTTATAACGTATTACGTCATATGGTAAAACGTCATATGATATAACGTTATAACGTATTACGTTATATGGTATAACGTTATAACGTATTACGTTATATGACATAACGTCATATCGTATAACGTTACAACGTATTACGTTATATGGTATAACGTTACAACGTATTACGTTATATGGTATTACGTTATAACGTATTACGTTATATGTTATAACTTTATAACATATTACGTTATATGGTATATCGTTGTAACGTATTAAGTTATATGGTATTACGTCATATGGTATAACGCTATAACGTATTACGTTATATGGTATATCGTCATATGGTATAACGTTATAACGTATTACGTTATATGATATAACGTCATATGGTATAACGTTATAACGTATTACGTTATATGGTATAACGTCATATGGTATAACGTTATAACGTATTACGTTATATGGTATAACGTTATAACGTATTACGTTATAACGTATTACGTTATATGGTATAGCGTTATAACGTATTACGTTATATGGTATAACGTTATAACGTATTACGGTATATGGTATTACGTCATATGGTATAACGTTATAACGTATTACATTATATGGTATAACGTTATAACATATTACGTTATATGATATAACGTTATAACGTATTACGTTATATGGTATAACGTCATATGGTATAACTTTATAACGTATTACGTTATATGGTATAACGTTATAACGTATTACGTTATATGGTATTACGTCATATGGTATAACGTTATAACGTATAACGTTATAGCGTATTACGTTATATGGTATAACGTTATAACGTATTACGTTATATGGTATTACGTCATACGGTATAACGTTATAACGTATTACGTTATATGATATAACGTCATATGGTATAACGTTATAACGTGTTACATTATATGGTATAACGTTATAACGTATTACGTTATATGGTATAACGTTATAACGTATTACGTTATAACGTATTACGTTATATGGTATAACGTTATAACGTATTACGTTATATGGTATAACGTTATAACGTATTACGTTATATGGTATAACGTCATATGGTATAACTTTATAACGTATTACGTTATATGGTATAACGTTATAACGTATTACGTTATATGGTATTACGTCATATGGTATAACGTTATAACGTATAACGTTATAGCGTATTACGTTATATGTTATAACGTTATAACGTACTACGTTATATGGTATAACGTTATAACGTATTACGTTATATGGTGTAACGTTATAACGTATTACGTTATATGGTATTACGTTATAACGTATTACGTTATGTGGTATAACGTTATAACGTATTACTTTATATGGTAAAACGTTATAACGTATTACGTCATATGGAATAACGTTTTAGCGTATTACGTTATAACGTATTAGGTTATATGGTATGACGTTATAACGTATTACGTTAAATGGTATAACGTTATAACGTACTACGTTAAATGGTATTACGTCATATGGTATAACGTTATAACGTATTACGTTATATGGTGTAACGTTATAACGTATTACGTTATACGGTATAACGTTATAACGTATTACGTTATGTGGTATAACGTTATAACGTATTACGTTATATGGTATAACGTTATAACGTATTACGTTATATGGTATAACGTTATAGCGTATTACGTTATAAAGTATAACGTTATAACGTATTACATTATATGGTATAACGTTATAGCGTATTACGATATATGGTATAACGTTATAGCGTATTACGATATAACGTTTTAAGTTATATGGTATGACGTTATAACGTATTACGTTATATGGTATAACGTTATAACGTATTACGTTATATGGTATTACGTCATATGGTATAACGTTATAACGTATTACGTTATATGGTATGACGTTATAACGTATTACGTTATATGGTATGACGTTATAACGTATTACATTATATGGTATAACATTATAACGTACTACTTTATATGGTATTACGTCATATGGTATAACGTTATAACGTATTACGTTATATGGTGTAACGTTATAACGTATTACGTTATATGGTATTACGTTATAAGGTAAAACGTTATAACGTATTACGTTATAAGGTATAACGTTATAACGCATTACGTTATATGGTATAACGTTATAACGTATTACGTTAAATGGTATAACGTTATAACGTATTACGTTATATGATATAACGTCATATGGTATAACGTTATAACGTATTACGTTATATGGTATAACGTTATAACGTATTACGTTATATGGTGTAACGTTATAACGTATTACGTTATATGGTATAACGTTATATGGTATAACGTTATAACGTATTACATTATATGGTATAACGTTATAACGTATTACGTTATATGTTATAACGTTATAACGTACTACGTTATATGGTATAACGTTATAACGATATAACGTATTACGTTATATTGTATAACGTTATAACGTATGACGTTGTATGGTATAACGTTATAACGTATTACGTTATATGGTATAACGTTATGACGTATTACGTTATATGGTATTACGTTATAACGTATTACGTTATATGTTATAACGTTATAACATATTACGTTATATGGTATAACGTTATAACGTATTAAGTTATATGGTATTACGTCATATGGTATAACGTAATAACGTATTACGTTATATGGTATACCGTTATATGGTATAACGTTATAGCGTATTACGTTATATGATATAAAGTCATATGGTATAACGTTATAACGTATTACGTTATATGGTATAACGTTATAACGTATTACGTTATATGGTATAACGTTATAACGTAATACGTTATATGGTATAACGTTACAACGTATCACGTTATATGGTATAACGTTATAACGTATTACGTTATATGGTATAACGTTATAACGTATTACGTTATAAGGTATAACGTTATAACGTATTACGTTATAAGGTATAACGTTATAACGCATTACGTTATATGGTATAACGTTATAACGTATTACGTTAAATGGTATAACGTTATAACGTATTACGTTATATGATATAACGTCATATGGTATAACGTTATAACGTATTGCGTTATATGGTATAACGTTATAACGTATTACGTTATATGGTATAACGTTATAACGTATTACGTTATATGGTATAACGTTATAACGTATTACGTTATATGGTATAACGTTATAACGTATTACGTTATATGGTATAACGTTATAACGTATTACGGTATATGGTATTACGTTATATGATATAACGTTATAACGTATTACATTATATGGTATAACGTTATAACGTATTACGTTATATGTTATAACGTTATAACGTACTACGTTATATGGTATAACGTTATAACGTTATAACGTATTACGTTATATTGTATAACGTTATAACGTATGACGTTATATGGTATAACGTTATAACGTATTACGTTATATGGTATAACGTTATAACGTATTACGTTATATGGTATTACGTTATAACGTATTACGTTATATGTTATAACGTTATAACATATTACGTTATATGGTATAACGTTATAACGTATTAAGTTATATGGTATTACGTCATATGGTATAACGTAATAACGTATTACGTTATATGGTATACCGTCATATGATATAACGTCATATGGTATAACGTTATAACGTATTACGTTAAATGATATAACGTCATATGGTATAACGTTATAGCGTATTACGTTATATGGTATAACGTTATAACGTATTACGTTATATGGTATTACGTCTTATGGTATAACGTTATAACGTATTACGTTATATGATATAACGTCATATGGTATAACGTTATAACGTATTACATTATATGGTATAAAGTTATAACGTATTACGTTATATGGTATAACGTTTTAGCGTATAACGTTATAACGTTTAACGTTATATGGTATAACGTTATAACGTATAACGTTATATGGTATAACGTTATAACGTATTACGTCATATGGTAAAACGTCATATGATATAACGTTATAACGTATTACGTTATATGGTATAACGTTATAACGTATTACGTTATATGACATAACGTCATATCGTATAACGTTACAACGTATTACGTTATATGGTATAACGTTACAACGTATTACGTTATATGGTATTACGTTATAACGTATTACGTTATATGTTATAACTTTATAACATATTACGTTATATGGTATATCGTTGTAACGTATTAAGTTATATGGTATTACGTCATATGGTATAACGTTATAACGTATTACGTTATATGGTATATCGTCATATGGTATAACGTTATAACGTATTACGTTATATGATATAACGTCATATGGTATAACGTTATAACGTATTACGTTATATGGTATAACGTCATATGGTATAACGTTATAACGTATTACGTTATATGGTATAACGTTACAACGTATTACGTTATAACGTATTACGTTATATGGTATAGCGTTATAACGTATTACGTTATATGGTATAACGTTATAACGTATTACGGTATATGGTATTACGTCATATGGTATAACGTTATAACGTATTACATTATATGGTATAACGTTATAACATATTACGTTATATGATATAACGTTATAACGTATTACGTTATATGGTATAACGTCATATGGTATAACTTTATAACGTATTACGTTATATGGTATAACGTTATAACGTATTACGTTATATGGTATTACGTCATATGGTATAACGTTATAACGTATAACGTTATAGCGTATTACGTTATATGGTATAACGTTATAACGTATTACGTTATATGGTATTACGTCATACGGTATAACGTTATAACGTATTACGTTATATGATATAACGTCATATGGTATAACGTTATAACGTGTTACATTATATGGTATAACGTTATAACGTATTACGTTATATGGTATAACGTTATAACGTATTACGTTATAACGTATTACGTTATATGGTATAACGTTATAACGTATTACGTTATATGGTATAACGTTATAACGTATTACGTTATATGGTATAACGTCATATGGTATAACTTTATAACGTATTACGTTATATGGTATAACGTTATAACGTATTACGTTATATGGTATTACGTCATATGGTATAACGTTATAACGTATAACGTTATAGCGTATTACGTTATATGTTATAACGTTATAACGTACTACGTTATATGGTATAACGTTATAACGTATTACGTTATATGGTGTAACGTTATAACGTATTACGTTATATGGTATTACGTTATAACGTATTACGTTATGTGGTATAACGTTATAACGTATTACTTTATATGGTAAAACGTTATAACGTATTACGTCATATGGAATAACGTTTTAGCGTATTACGTTATAACGTATTAGGTTATATGGTATGACGTTATAACGTATTACGTTAAATGGTATAACGTTATAACGTACTACGTTAAATGGTATTACGTCATATGGTATAACGTTATAACGTATTACGTTATATGGTGTAACGTTATAACGTATTACGTTATACGGTATAACGTTATAACGTATTACGTTATGTGGTATAACGTTATAACGTATTACGTTATATGGTATAACGTTATAACGTATTACGTTATATGGTATAACGTTATAGCGTATTACGTTATAAAGTATAACGTTATAACGTATTACATTATATGGTATAACGTTATAGCGTATTACGATATAACGTTTTAAGTTATATGGTATGACGTTATAACGTATTACGTTATATGGTATAACGTTATAACGTATTACGTTATATGGTATTACGTCATATGGTATAACGTTATAACGTATTACGTTATATGGTATGACGTTATAACGTATTACGTTATATGGTATGACGTTATAACGTATTACATTATATGGTATAACATTATAACGTACTACTTTATATGGTATTACGTCATATGGTATAACGTTATAACGTATTACGTTATATGGTGTAACGTTATAACGTATTACGTTATATGGTATTACGTTATAAGGTAAAACGTTATAACGTATTACGTTATAAGGTATAACGTTATAACGCATTACGTTATATGGTATAACGTTATAACGTATTACGTTAAATGGTATAACGTTATAACGTATTACGTTATATGATATAACGTCATATGGTATAACGTTATAACGTATTGCGTTATATGGTATAACGTTATAACGTATTACGTTATATGGTATAACGTTATAACGTATTACGTTATATGGTATAACGTTATAACGTATTACGTTATATGGTATAACGTTACAACGTATCACGTTATATGGTATAACGTTATAACGTAATACGTTATATGGTATAACGTTATAACGTATTACGTTATATGGTATTACGTTATAACGTATTACGTTATATGTTATAACGTTATAACATATTACGTTATATGGTATAACGTTATAACGTATTAAGTTATATGGTATTACGTCATATGGTATAACGTAATAACGTATTACGTTATATGGTATACCGTCATATGGTATAACGTTATAGCGTATTACGTTATATGATATAACGTCATATGGTATAACGTTATAACGTATTACGTTATATGGTATAACGTTATAACGTATTACGTTATATGGTATAATGTTATAACGTAATACGTTATATGGTATAACGTTATAACGTATCACGTTATATGGTATAACGTTATAACGTATTACGTTATATGGTATAACGCTATAACGTATTACGTTATATGATGTAGCGTCATATGGTATAACGTTGTAACGTATTACGTTATATGGTATACCGTTATAACGTATTACGTTATATGGTATAACGTTATAACGTATTACGTTATATGGTATAACGTTATAACGTATTACGTTATATGGTATTACGTCATATGGTATAACTTTATAACGTATTACGTTATATGGTATAACGTTATAACGTATTACGTTATATGGAATAACGTCATATGGTATAACGTTCTAACGTATTACGTTATATGATATAACGTCATATGGTATAACGTTATAACGTATTACGTTATGTGGTATAACGTTATAACGTATTACGTTATATGGTATAACGTTGTAACGTATTACGTTATATGGTATAACGTTATAACGTATTACGTTATATGGTATTACGTCATATGGTATAACGTTATAACGTATTACGTTATATGGTATAACGTTATAACGTATTACGTTATATGGAATAACGTCATATGGTATAACGTTATAACGTATTACGTTATATGATGTAACGTCATATGGTATAACGTTATAACGTATTACGTTATGTGGTATAACGTTATAACGTATTACGTTATATGGTATAACGTTGTAACGTATTACGTTATATGGTATAACGTTGTAACGTATTACGTTATATGGTATAACGTTATAACGTATTACGTTATATGGTATAACGTTATAACGTATTACGTTATATGGTATAACGTTATAACGTATTACGTTATATGGTATAACGTCATATGGTATAACGTTATCACGTATGCCGTTATATGGTATGACGTTATATGGTATAACGTTATAGCGTATTACGTTATAACGTATTACGTTATATGGTATGACGTTATAACATATCACGTAATATGGTATAACGTTATAACGTATTACGTTATATGGTATTACGTCATATGGTATAACGTTATAACGTATTACGTTATATGGTGTAACGTTATAACGTATTACGTTATATGGTATAACGTTATAACGTATTACGTTATGTGGTATAACGTTATAACGTATTACTTTATATGGTAAAACGTTATAACGTATTACGTCATATGGAATAACGTTTTAGCGTATTACGTTATAACGTATTAGGTTATATGGTATGACGTTATAACGTATTACGTTATATGGTATAACGTTATAACGTACTACGTTAAATGGTATTACGTCATATGGTATAACGTTATAACGTATTACGTTATATGGTGTAACGTTATAACGTATTACGTTATATGGTATAACGTTATAACGTATTACGTTATGTGGTATAACGTTATAACGTATTACGTTATATGGAATAACGTTATAACGTATTACGTTATATGGTATAACGTTATAGCGTATTACGTTATAAAGTATAACGTTATAACGTATTACATTATATGGTATAACGTTATAGCGTATTACGATATAACGTATTAAGTTATATGGTATGACGTTATAACGTATAACGTTATATGGTATAACTTTATAACGTATTACGTTATATGATATTACGTCATATGGTATAACGTTATAACGTATTACGTTATATGGTATGACGTTATAACGTATTACGTTATATGGTATGACGTTATAACGTATTACATTATATGGTATAACGTTATAACGTACTACTTTATATGGCATTACGTCATATGGTATAACGTTATAACGTATTACGTTATATGGTGTAACGTTATAACGCATTACGTTATATGGTATACCGATATAGCGTATTGCGTTATAACGTATTACGTTATATGGTATAACGTTATAACGTATTACGTTATAAGGTATAACGTTATAACGTATTACGTTATAAGGTATAACGTTATAACGTATTACGTTATATGGTATAACGTTATAACGTATTACGTTATGTGGTATAAAGTTATAACGTATTACGTTATATGGTATAACGTTATAACGTATTACGTTATATGGTATAACGTTATAACGTATTACGTTATATGGTATAACGTCATATGGTATAACGTTATAACGTATTACGTTATTTGGTATAACGTTATAACGTATTACGTTATATGGTGTAACGTTATAACGCATTACGTTATATGGTATACCGATATAGCGTATTGCGTTATAACGTATTACGTTATATGGTGTAACGTTATAACGCATTACGTTATATGGTATACCGATATAGCGTATTGCGTTATAACGTATTACGTTATATGGTATAACGTTATAACGTATTACGTTATGTGGTATAACGTTATAACGTTTTACGTTATATGGTATAACGTTATAACGTATTACGTTATATGGTATAACGTTATAACGTATTACGTTATATGGTATTACGTTATAACGTATTACGTTATATGTTATAACGTTATAACATATTACGTTATATGGTATAACGTTATAACGTATTAAGTTATATGGTATTACGTCATATGGTATAACGTAATAACGTATTACGTTATATGGTATACCGTCATATGGTATAACGTTATAGCGTATTACGTTATATGATATAACGTCATATGGTATAACGTTATAACGTATTACGTTATATGGTATAACGTTATAACGTATTACGTTATATGGTATAATGTTATAACGTAATACGTTATATGGTATAACGTTATAACGTATCACGTTATATGGTATAACGTTATAACGTATTACGTTATATGGTATAACGCTATAACGTATTACGTTATATGATGTAGCGTCATATGGTATAACGTTGTAACGTATTACGCTATATGGTATACCGTTATAACGTATTACGTTATATGGTATAACGTTATAACGTATTACGTTATATGGTATAACGTTATAACGTATTACGTTATATGGTATTACGTCATATGGTATAACTTTATAACGTATTACGTTATATGGTATAACGTTATAACGTATTACGTTATATGGAATAACGTCATATGGTATAACGTTCTAACGTATTACGTTATATGATATAACGTCATATGGTATAACGTTATAACGTATTACGTTATGTGGTATAACGTTATAACGTATTACGTTATATGGTATAACGTTGTAACGTATTACGTTATATGGTATAACGTTATAACGTATTACGTTATATGGTATTACGTCATATGGTATAACGTTATAACGTATTACGTTATATGGTATAACGTTATAACGTATTACGTTATATGGAATAACGTCATATGGTATAACGTTATAACGTATTACGTTATATGATGTAACGTCATATGGTATAACGTTATAACGTATTACGTTATGTGGTATAACGTTATAACGTATTACGTTATATGGTATAACGTTGTAACGTATTACGTTATATGGTATAACGTTGTAACGTATTACGTTATATGGTATAACGTTATAACGTATTACGTTATATGGTATAACGTTATAACGTATTACGTTATATGGTATAACGTTATAACGTATTACGTTATATGGTATAACGTCATATGGTATAACGTTATCACGTATGCCGTTATATGGTATGACGTTATATGGTATAACGTTATAGCGTATTACGTTATAACGTATTACGTTATATGGTATGACGTTATAACATATCACGTAATATGGTATAACGTTATAACGTATTACGTTATATGGTATTACGTCATATGGTATAACGTTATAACGTATTACGTTATATGGTGTAACGTTATAACGTATTACGTTATATGGTATAACGTTATAACGTATTACGTTATGTGGTATAACGTTATAACGTATTACTTTATATGGTAAAACGTTATAACGTATTACGTCATATGGAATAACGTTTTAGCGTATTACGTTATAACGTATTAGGTTATATGGTATGACGTTATAACGTATTACGTTATATGGTATAACGTTATAACGTACTACGTTAAATGGTATTACGTCATATGGTATAACGTTATAACGTATTACGTTATATGGTGTAACGTTATAACGTATTACGTTATATGGTATAACGTTATAACGTATTACGTTATGTGGTATAACGTTATAACGTATTACGTTATATGGAATAACGTTATAACGTATTACGTTATATGGTATAACGTTATAGCGTATTACGTTATAAAGTATAACGTTATAACGTATTACATTATATGGTATAACGTTATAGCGTATTACGATATAACGTATTAAGTTATATGGTATGACGTTATAACGTATAACGTTATATGGTATAACTTTATAACGTATTACGTTATATGATATTACGTCATATGGTATAACGTTATAACGTATTACGTTATATGGTATGACGTTATAACGTATTACGTTATATGGTATGACGTTATAACGTATTACATTATATGGTATAACGTTATAACGTACTACTTTATATGGCATTACGTCATATGGTATAACGTTATAACGTATTACGTTATATGGTGTAACGTTATAACGCATTACGTTATATGGTATACCGATATAGCGTATTGCGTTATAACGTATTACGTTATATGGTATAACGTTATAACGTATTACGTTATAAGGTATAACGTTATAACGTATTACGTTATAAGGTATAACGTTATAACGTATTACGTTATATGGTATAACGTTATAACGTATTACGTTATGTGGTATAAAGTTATAACGTATTACGTTATATGGTATAACGTTATAACGTATTACGTTATATGGTATAACGTTATAACGTATTACGTTATATGGTATAACGTCATATGGTATAACGTTATAACGTATTACGTTATTTGGTATAACGTTATAACGTATTACGTTATATGGTGTAACGTTATAACGCATTACGTTATATGGTATACCGATATAGCGTATTGCGTTATAACGTATTACGTTATATGGTGTAACGTTATAACGCATTACGTTATATGGTATACCGATATAGCGTATTGCGTTATAACGTATTACGTTATATGGTATAACGTTATAACGTATTACGTTATGTGGTATAACGTTATAACGTTTTACGTTATATGGTATAACGTTATAACGTATTACGTTATATGGTATAACGTTATAACGTATTACGTTATATGATATAACGTCATATGGTATAACGTTATAACGTATTACGTTATATGGTATTACGTCATATGGTATAACGTTATAACGTATTACGTTATATGGAATAACGTCATATGGTATAACTTTATAACGTATTACGATATATGATATAACGTCATATGGTGTAACGTTATAACGTATTACGTTATGTGGTATAACGTTATAACGTATTACGTTATATGGTATAACGTTATAACGTATTACGTTATATGGTATAACGTTATAAGGTATTACGATATATGGTATTACGTCATATGGTATAACGTTATAACGTATTACGTTATATGATATAACGTCATATCATATAACGTTATAACGTAATACGTCATATGGTATATCGTTATAACATATCATGTTATATGGTATAACGTTATAACGTATTACGTTATATGGTATAACGTCATATGGTGTAACGTTATAACGTATTACGTTACATGGTATAACGCTATAACGTATTACGTTATATGATGTAACGTCATATGGTATAACGTTGTAACGTATTACGTTATATGGTATAACGTTGTAACGTATTACGTTATATGGTATAACGTTATAAGGTATTACGTTATATGACATAACGTTATAACGTATTACGTTATATGACATAACGTCATATGGTATAACGTTATAACCTATTACGTTATATGGTATAACGTTATAACGTATTACGTTATATGGTATAACGTTATAACGTATTACGTTATATGGTATTACGTCATATGGTATAACGTTATAACATATTACGTTATATGATATAACGTCATATCATATAACGTTATAACGTAATACGTCATATGGTATATCGTTATAACATATCATGTTATATGGTATAACGTTATAACGTATTACGTTATATGGTATAACGTTATAACGTATTACGTTATATGATGTAACGTCATATGGTATAACGTTGTAGCGTATTACGTTATATGGTATACCGTTATAACGTATTACGTTATATGGTATAACGTTATAACGTATTACGTTATATGGTATAACGTTATAACGTATAACGTTATATGGTATTACGTCATATGGTATAACTTTATAACGTATTACGTTATATGGTATAACGTTATAACGTATTACGTTATATGGAATAACGTCATATGGTATAACGTTATAACGTATTACGTTATATGATATAACGTCATATGGTATAACGTTATAACGTATTACGTTATGTGGTATAACGTTATAACGTATTACGTTATATGGTATAACGTTGTAACGTATTACGTTATATGGTATAACGTTATAACGTATTACGTTATATGGTATTACGTCATATGGTATAACGTTATAACGTATTACGTTATTTGGTATAACGTTATAACGTATTACGTTATATAGTATAACGTTATAACATATTACGTTATATAGTATAACGTTATAACGTATTACGTTATATGGTATAACGTTATAACGTATTACGTTATATGGAATAACGTCATATGGTATAACGTTGTAACGTATTACGTTATATGATATAACGTCATATGGTATAACGTTATAACGTATTACGTTATATGGTATAACGTTATAACGTATTACGTTATATGGTATAACGTTGTAACTTATTACGTTATATGGTATTACGTTATATGATATAACGTCATATGGTATAACGTTATAACGTATTGCGTTATATGGTATAACGTTATAACGTATTACGTTATATGGTATAACGTTATAACGTTTTACGTTATATGGTATAACGTTATAACGTATTACGTTATATGGTATAACGTTATAACGTATTACGTTATATGATATAACGTCATATGGTATAACGTTATAACGTATTACGTTATATGGTATTACGTCATATGGTATAACGTTATAACGTATTACGTTATATGGAATAACGTCATATGGTATAACTTTATAACGTATTACGATATATGATATAACGTCATATGGTGTAACGTTATAACGTATTACGTTATGTGGTATAACGTTATAACGTATTACGTTATATGGTATAACGTTATAACGTATTACGTTATATGGTATAACGTTATAACGTATTACGATATATGGTATTACGTCATATGGTATAACGTTATAACGTATTACGTTATATGATATAACGTCATATCATATAACGTTATAACGTAACACGTCATATGGTATATCGTTATAACATATCATGATATATGGTATAACGTTATAACGTATTACGTTATATGGTATAACGTCATATGGTGTAACGTTATAACGTATTACGTTACATGGTATAACGCTATAACGTATTACGTTATATGATGTAACGTCATATGGTATAACGTTGTAACGTATTACGTTATATGGTATAACGTTGTAACGTATTACGTTATATGGTATAACGTTATAACGTATTACGTTATATGACATAACGTTATAACGTATTACGTTATATGACATAACGTCATATGGTATAACGTTATAACCTATTACGTTATATGGTATAACGTTATAACGTATTACGTTATATGGTATAACGTTATAACGTATTACGTTATATGGTATTACGTCATATGGTATAACGTTATAACGTATTACGTTATATGATATAACGTCATATCATATAACGTTATAACGTAATACGTCATATGGTATATCGTTATAACATATCATGTTATATGGTATAACGTTATAACGTATTACGTTATATGGTATAACGTTATAACGTATTACGTTATATGACATAACGTTATAACGTATTACGTTATATGACATAACGTCATATGGTATAACGTTATAACCTATTACGTTATATGGTATAACGTTATAACGTATTACGTTATATGGTATAACGTTATAACGTATTACGTTATATGGTATTACGTCATATGGTATAACGTTATAACGTATTACGTTATATGATGTAACGTCATATGGTATAACGTTGTAACGTATTACGTTATATGGTATACCGTTATAACGTATTACGTTATATGGTATAACGTTATAACGTATTACGTTATATGGTATAACGTTATAACGTATAACGTTATATGGTATTACGTCATATGGTATAACTTTATAACGTATTACGTTATATGGTATAACGTTATAACGTATTACGTTATATGGAATAACGTCATATGGTATAACGTTATAACGTATTACGTTATATAGTATAACGTTATAACGTATTACGTTATATGGTATAACGTTATAACGTATTACGTTATATGACATAACGTTATAACGTATTACGTTATATGACATAACGTCATATGGTATAACGTTATAACCTATTACGTTATATGGTATAACGTTATAACGTATTACGTTATATGGTATAACGTTATAACGTATTACGTTATATGGTATTACGTCATATAGTATAACGTTATAACGTATTACGTTATATAGTATAACGTTATAACGTATTACGTTATATGGTATAACGTTATAACGTATTACGTTATATGGAATAACGTCATATGGTATAACGTTGTAACGTATTACGTTATATGATATAACGTCATATGGTATAACGTTATAACGTATTACGTTATATGGTATAACGTTATAACGTATTACGTTATATGGTATAACGTTGTAACTTATTACGTTATATGGTATTACGTTATATGATATAACGTCATATGGTATAACGTTATAACGTATTGCGTTATATGGTATAACGTTATAACGTATTACGTTATATGGTATAACGTTATAACGTTTTACGTTATATGGTATAACGTTATAACGTATTACGTTATATGGTATAACGTTATAACGTATTACGTTATATGATATAACGTCATATGGTATAACGTTATAACGTATTACGTTATATGGTATTACGTCATATGGTATAACGTTATAACGTATTACGTTATATGGAATAACGTCATATGGTATAACTTTATAACGTATTACGATATATGATATAACGTCATATGGTGTAACGTTATAACGTATTACGTTATGTGGTATAACGTTATAACGTATTACGTTATATGGTATAACGTTATAACGTATTACGTTATATGGTATAACGTTATAACGTATTACGATATATGGTATTACGTCATATGGTATAACGTTATAACGTATTACGTTATATGATATAACGTCATATCATATAACGTTATAACGTAATACGTCATATGGTATATCGTTATAACATATCATGTTATATGGTATAACGTTATAACGTATTACGTTATATGGTATAACGTCATATGGTGTAACGTTATAACGTATTACGTTACATGGTATAACGCTATAACGTATTACGTTATATGATGTAACGTCATATGGTATAACGTTGTAACGTATTACGTTATATGGTATAACGTTGTAACGTATTACGTTATATGGTATAACGTTATAACGTATTACGTTATATGACATAACGTTATAACGTATTACGTTATATGACATAACGTCATATGGTATAACGTTATAACCTATTACGTTATATGGTATAACGTTGTAACGTATTACGTTATATGGTATAACGTTATAACGTATTACGTTATATGGTATTACGTCATATGGTATAACGTTATAACGTATTACGTTATATGATATAACGTCATATCATATAACGTTATAACGTAATACGTCATATGGTATATCGTTATAACATATCATGTTATATGGTATAACGTTATAACGTATTACGTTATATGGTATAACGTTATAACGTATTACGTTATATGACATAACGTTATAACGTATTACGTTATATGACATAACGTCATATGGTATAACGTTATAACCTATTACGTTATATGGTATAACGTTATAACGTATTACGTTATATGGTATAACGTTATAACGTATTACGTTATATGGTATTACGTCATATGGTATAACGTTATAACGTATTACGTTATATGATGTAACGTCATATGGTATAACGTTGTAACGTATTACGTTATATGGTATACCGTTATAACGTATTACGTTATATGGTATAACGTTATAACGTATTACGTTATATGGTATAACGTTATAACGTATAACGTTATATGGTATTACGTCATATGGTATAACTTTATAACGTATTACGTTATATGGTACAACGTTATAACGTATTACGTTATATGGAATAACGTCATATGGTATAACGTTATAACGTATTACGTTATATGATATAACGTCATATGGTATAACGTTATAACGTATTACGTTATGTGGTATAACGTTATAACGTATTACGTTATATGGTATAACGTTATAACGTATTACGTTATATGATGTAACGTCATATGGTATAACGTTGTAACGTATTACGTTATATGGTATACCGTTATAACGTATTACGTTATATGGTATAACGTTATAACGTATTACGTTATATGGTATTACGTCATATGGTATAACGTTATAACGTATTACGTTATTTGGTATAACGTTATAACGTATTACGTTATATAGTATAACGTTATAACGTATTACGTTATATAGTATAACGTTATAACGTATTACGTTATATGGTATAACGTTATAACGTATTACGTTATATGGAATAACGTCATATGGTATAACGTTGTAACGTATTACGTTATATGATATAACGTCATATGGTATAACGTTATAACGTATTACGTTATATGGTATAACGTCATATGGTATAACTTTATAACGTATTACGATATATGATATAACGTCATATGGTGTAACGTTATAACGTATTACGTTATGTGGTATAACGTTATAACGTATTACGTTATATGGTATAACGTTATAACGTATTACGTTATATGGTATAACGTTATAACGTATTACGATATATGGTATTACGTCATATGGTATAACGTTATAACGTATTACGTTATATGATATAACGTCATATCATATAACGTTATAACGTAATACGTCATATGGTATATCGTTATAACATATCATGTTATATGGTATAACGTTATAACGTATTACGTTATATGGTATAACGTCATATGGTGTAACGTTATAACGTATTACGTTACATGGTATAACGCTATAACGTATTACGTTATATGATGTAACGTCATATGGTATAACGTTGTAACGTATTACGTTATATGGTATAACGTTGTAACGTATTACGTTATATGGTATAACGTTATAACGTATTACGTTATATGACATAACGTTATAACGTATTACGTTATATGACATAACGTCATATGGTATAACGTTATAACCTATTACGTTATATGGTATAACGTTGTAACGTATTACGTTATATGGTATAACGTTATAACGTATTACGTTATATGGTATTACGTCATATGGTATAACGTTATAACGTATTACGTTATATGATATAACGTCATATCATATAACGTTATAACGTAATACGTCATATGGTATATCGTTATAACATATCATGTTATATGGTATAACGTTATAACGTATTACGTTATATGGTATAACGTTATAACGTATTACGTTATATGACATAACGTTATAACGTATTACGTTATATGACATAACGTCATATGGTATAACGTTATAACCTATTACGTTATATGGTATAACGTTATAGCGTATTACGTTATAAAGTATAACGTTATAACGTATTACATTATATGGTATAACGTTATAGCGTATTACGATATAACGTATTAAGTTATATGGTATGACGTTATAACGTATAACGTTATATGGTATAACTTTATAACGTATTACGTTATATGATATTACGTCATATGGTATAACGTTATAACGTATTACGTTATATGGTATGACGTTATAACGTATTACGTTATATGGTATGACGTTATAACGTATTACATTATATGGTATAACGTTATAACGTACTACTTTATATGGTATTACGTCATATGGTATAACGTTATAACGTATTACGTTATATGGTGTAACGTTATAACGCATTACGTTATATGGTATACCGATATAGCGTATTACGTTATAACGTATTACGTTATATGGTATAACGTTATAACGTATTACGTTATAAGGTATAACGTTATAACGTATTACGTTATAAGGTATAACGTTATAACGTATTACGTTATATGGTATAACGTTATAACGTATTACGTTATATGGTATAACGTTATAACGTATAACGTTATATGGTATTACGTCATATGGTATAACTTTATAACGTATTACGTTATATGGTATAACGTTATAACGTATTACGTTATATGGAATAACGTCATATGGTATAACGTTATAACGTATTACGTTATATGATATAACGTCATATGGTATAACGTTATAACGTATTACGTTATGTGGTATAACGTTATAACGTATTACGTTATATGGTATAACGTTATAACGTATTACGTTATATGATGTAACGTCATATGGTATAACGTTGTAACGTATTACGTTATATGGTATACCGTTATAACGTATTACGTTATATGGTATAACGTTATAACGTATTACGTTATATGGTATTACGTCATATGGTATAACGTTATAACGTATTACGTTATTTGGTATAACGTTATAACGTATTACGTTATATAGTATAACGTTATAACGTATTACGTTATATAGTATAACGTTATAACGTATTACGTTATATGGTATAACGTTATAACGTATTACGTTATATGGAATAACGTCATATGGTATAACGTTGTAACGTATTACGTTATATGATATAACGTCATATGGTATAACGTTATAACGTATTACGTTATATGGTATAACGTTATAACGTATTACGTTATATGGTATAACGTTGTAACGTATTACGTTATATGGTATTACGTTATATGATATAACGTCATATGGTATAACGTTATAACGTATTGCGTTATATGGAATAACGTTATAACGTATTACGTTATATGGTATAACGTTATAACTTACTACGTTAAATGGTATTACGTCATATGGTATAACGTTATAACGTATTACGTTATATGGTGTAACGCTATAACGTATTACGTTATATGGTATAACGTTATAACGTATTACGTTATGTGGTATAACGTTATAACGTATTACGTTATATGGAATAACGTTATAACGTATTACGTTATATGGTATAACGTTATAGCGTATTACGTTATAAAGTATAACGTTATAACGTATTACATTATATGGTATAACGTTATAGCGTATTACGATATAACGTATTAAGTTATATGGTATGACGTTATAACGTATAACGTTATATGGTATAACTTTATAACGTATTACGTTATATGATATTACGTCATATGGTATAACGTTATAACGCATTACGTTATATGGTATACCGATATAGCGTATTACGTTATAACGTATTACGTTATATGGTATAACGTTATAACGTATTACGTTATAAGGTATAACGTTATAACGTATTACGTTATAAGGTATAACGTTATAACGTATTACGTTATATGGTATAACGTTATAACGTATTACGTTATGTGGTATAAAGTTATAACGTATTACGTTATATGGTATAACGTTATAACGTATTACGTTATATGGTATAACGTTATAACGTATTACGTTATATGGTATAACGTCATATGGTATAACGTTATAACGTATTACGTTATTTGGTATAACGTTATAACGTATTACGTTATATGGTATAACGTTATAACGTATTACGTTATATGGAATAACGTCATATGGTATAACGTTGTAACGTATTACGTTATATGATATAACGTCATATGGTATAACGTTATAACGTATTACGTTATATGGTATAACGTTATAACGTATTACGTTATGTGGTATAACGTTATAACGTTTTACGTTATATGGTATAACGTTATAACGTATTACTTTATATGGTATAACGTTATAACGTATTACGTTATATGATATAACGTCATATGGTATAACGTTATAACGTATTACGTTATATGGTATTACGTCATATGGTATAACGTTATAACGTATTACGTTATATGGAATAACGTCATATGGTATAACTTTATAACGTATTACGATATATGATATAACGTCATATGGTGTAACGTTATAACGTATTACGTTATGTGGTATAACGTTATAACGTATTACGTTATATGGTATAACGTTATAATTTATTACGTTATATGGTATAACGTTATAACGTATTACGATATATGGTATTACGTTATATGGTATAACGTTATAACGTATTACGTTATATGGTATAACGTTATAACGTATTACGTTATATGATATAACGTCATATGGTATAACGTTATCACGTATGACGTTATATGGTATGACGTTATATGGTATAACGTTATAGCGTATTACGTTATAACGTATTACGTTATATGGTATAACGTTATAACGTATTGCGTTATATGATATAACGTCATATGGTATAACGTTATAACGTACTACGTTAAATGGTATTACGTCATATGGTATAACGTTATAACGTATTACGTTATATGGTGTAACGTTATAACGTATTACGTTATATGGTATAACGTTATAACGTATTACGTTATGTGGTATAACGTTATAACGTATTACGTTATATGGAATAACGTTATAACGTATTACGTTATATGGTATAACGTTATAGCGTATTACGTTATAAAGTATAACGTTATAACGTATTACATTATATGGTATAACGTTATAGCGTATTACGATATAACGTATTAAGTTATATGGTATGACGTTATAACGTATAACGTTATATGGTATAACTTTATAACGTATTACGTTATATGATATTACGTCACATGGTATAACGTTATAACGTATTACGTTATATGGTATGACGTTATAACGTATTACGTTATATGGTATGACGTTATAACGTATTACATTATATGGTATAACGTTATAACGTACTACTTTATATGGTATTACGTCATATGGTATAACGTTATAACGTATTACGTTATATGGTGTAACGTTATAACGCATTACGTTATATGGTATAACGTTATAACGTATTACGTTATATGGAATAACGTCATATGGTATAACGTTGTAACGTATTACGTTATATGATATAACGTCATATGGTATAACGTTATAACGTATTACGTTATATGGTATAACGTTATAACGTATTACGTTATGTGGTATAACGTTATAACGTTTTACGTTATATGGTATAACGTTATAACGTATTACGTTATATGGTATAACGTTATAACGTATTACGTTATATGATATAACGTCATATGGTATAACGTTATAACGTATTACGTTATATGGTATTACGTCATATGGTATAACGTTATAACGTATTACGTTATATGGAATAACGTCATATGGTATAACTTTATAACGTATTACGATATATGATATAACGTCATATGGTGTAACGTTATAACGTATTACGTTATGTGGTATAACGTTATAACGTATTACGTTATATGGTATAACGTTATAATTTATTACGTTATATGGTATAACGTTATAACGTATTACGATATATGGTATTACGTTATATGGTATAACGTTATAACGTATTACGTTATATGGTATAACGTTATAACGTATTACGTTATATGGTATAACGTCATATGGTATAACGTTATCACGTATGACGTTATATGGTATGACGTTATATGGTATAACGTTATAGCGTATTACGTTATAACGTATTACGTTATATGGTATAACGTTATAACGTATTACGTTATATGATATAACGTCATATGGTATAACGTTATAACGTACTACGTTAAATGGTATTACGTCATATGGTATAACGTTATAACGTATTACGTTATATGGTGTAACGTTATAACGTATTACGTTATATGGTATAACGTTATAACGTATTACGTTATGTGGTATAACGTTATAACGTATTACGTTATATGGAATAACGTTATAACGTATTACGTTATATGGTATAACGTTATAGCGTATTACGTTATAAAGTATAACGTTATAACGTATTACATTATATGGTATAACGTTATAGCGTATTACGATATAACGTATTAAGTTATATGGTATGACGTTATAACGTATTACGTTATATGGTATGACGTTATAACGTATTACGTTATATGGTATGACGTTATAACGTATTACATTATATGGTATAACGTTATAACGTACTACTTTATATGGTATTACGTCATATGGTATAACGTTATAACGTATTACGTTATATGGTGTAACGTTATAACGTATTACGTTATATGGTATAACGTTATAACGTATTACGTTATGTGGTATAACGTTATAACGTATTACGTTATATGGAATAACGTTATAACGTATTACGTTATATGGTATAACGTTATAGCGTATTACGTTATAAAGTATAACGTTATAACGTATTACATTATATGGTATAACGTTATAGCGTATTACGATATAACGTATTAAGTTATATGGTATGACGTTATAACGTATTACGTTATATGGTGTAACGTTATAACGCATTACGTTATATGGTATACCGATATAGCGTATTACGTTATAACGTATTACGTTATATGGTATAACGTTATAACGTATTACGTTATAAGGTATAACGTTATAACGTATTACGTTATAAGGTATAACGTTATAACGTATTACGTTATATGGTATAACGTTATAACGTATTACGTTATGTGGTATAAAGTTATAACGTATTACGTTATATGGTATAACGTTATGACGTATTACGTTATATGGTATAACGTTATAACGTATTACGTTATATGGTTTAACGTCATATGGTATAACGTTATAACGTATTACGTTATTTGGTATAACGTTATAACGTATTACGTTATATGGTATAACGTTATAACGTATTACGTTATATGGAATAACGTCATATGGTATAACGTTGTAACGTATTACGTTATATGATATAACGTCATATGGTATAACGTTATAACGTATTACGTTATATGGTATAACGTTATAACGTATTACGTTATGTGGTATAACGTTATAACGTTTTACGTTATATGGTATAACGTTATAACGTATTACGTTATATGGTATAACGTTATAACGTATTACGTTATATGATATAACGTCATATGGTATAACGTTATAACTTATTACGTTATATGGTATTACGTCATATGGTATAACGTTATAACGTATTACGTTATATGGAATAACGTCATATGGTATAACTTTATAACGTATTACGATATATGATATAACGTCATATGGTATAACGTTATAACGTATTACGATATATGGTATTACGTCATATGGTATAACGTTATAACGTATTACGTTATATGATATAACGTCATATCATATAACGTTATAACGTAATACGTCATATGGTATATCGTTATAACATATCATGTTATATGGTATAACGTTATAACGTATTACGTTATATGGTATAACGTCATATGGTGTAACGTTATAACGTATTACGTTACATGGTATAACGCTATAACGTATTACGTTATATGATGTAACGTCATATGGTATAACGTTGTAACGTATTACGTTATATGGTATAACGTTGTAACGTATTACGTTATATGGTATAACGTTATAACGTATTACGTTATATGACATAACGTTATAACGTATTACGTTATATGACATAACGTCATATGGTATAACGTTATAACCTATTACGTTATATGGTATAACGTTATAACGTATTACGTTATATGGTATAACGTTATAACGTATTACGTTATATGGTATTACGTCATATGGTATAACGTTATAACGTATTACGTTATATGATATAATGTCATATCATATAACGTTATAACGTAATACGTCATATGGTATATCGTTATAACATATCATGTTATATGGTATAACGTTATAACGTATTACGTTATATGGTATAACGTTATAACGTATTACGTTATATGACATAACGTTATAACGTATTACGTTATATGACATAACGTCATATGGTATAACGTTATAACCTATTACGTTATATGGTATAACGTTATAACGTATTACGTTATATGGTATAACGTTATAACGTATTACGTTATATGGTATTACGTCATATGGTATAACGTTATAACGTATTACGTTATATGATGTAACGTCATATGGTATAACGTTGTAACGTATTACGTTATATGGTATACCGTTATAACGTATTACGTTATATGGTATAACGTTATAACGTATTACGTTATATGGTATAACGTTATAACGTATAACGTTATATGGTATTACGTCATATGGTATAACTTTATAACGTATTACGTTATATGGTATAACGTTATAACGTATTACGTTATATGGAATAACGACATATGGTATAACGTTATAACGTATTACGTTATATGATATAACGTCATATGGTATAACGTTATAACGTATTACGTTATGTGGTATAACGTTATAACGTATTACGTTATATGGTATAACGTTGTAACGTATTACGTTATATGGTATAACGTTATAACGTATTACGTTATATGGTATTACGTCATATGGTATAACGTTATAACGTATTACGTTATTTGGTATAACGTTATAACGTATTACGTTATATAGTATAACGTTATAACGTATTACGTTATATAGTATAACGTTATAACGTATTACGTTATATGGTATAACGTTATAACGTATTACGTTATATGGAATAACGTCATATGGTATAACGTTGTAACGTATTACGTTATATGATATAACGTCATATGGTATAACGTTATAACGTATTACGTTATATGGTATAACGTTATAACGTATTACGTTATATGGTATAACGTTGTAACGTATTACGTTATATGGTATTACGTTATATGATATAACGTCATATGGTATAACGTTATAACGTATTGCGTTATATGGTATAACGTTATAACGTATTACGTTATATGGTATAACGTTATAACGTATTACGTTATATGGTATAACGTTATAACGTATTGCGTTATATGGTATAACGTTATAACGTATTACGTTATATGGTATAACGTTATAACGTATTACGGTATATGGTATTACGTTATATGGTATAACGTTATAACGTATTACATTATATGGTATAACGTTATAACGTATTGCGTTATATGGTATAACGTTATAACGTATTACGTTATATGGTATAACGTTATAACGTATTACGTTATATGGTATAACGTTATAACGTACTACGTTATATGGTATAACGTTATAACGTTATAACGTATTACGTTATATTGTATAACGTTATAACGTATGACGTTATATGGTATAACGTTATAACGTATTACGTTATATGGTATAACGTTATAACGTATTACGTTATATGGTATTACGTTATAACGTATTACGTTATATGTTATAACGTTATAACATATTACGTTATATGGTATAACGTTATAACGCATTAAGTTATATGGTATTACGTCATATGGTATAACGTTATAACGTATTACGTTACATGGCATAACGCTATAACGTATTACGTTATATGATGTAACGTCATATGGTATAACGTTGTAACGTATTACGTTATATGGTATAACGTTGTAACGTATTACGTTATATGGTATAACGTTATAACGTATTACGTTATATGACATAACGTTATAACGTATTACGTTATATGACATAACGTCATATGGTATAACGTTATAACCTATTACGTTATATGGTATAACGTTATAACGTATTACGTTATATGGTATAACGTTATAACGTATTACGTTATATGGTATTACGTCATATGGTATAACGTTATAACGTATTGCGTTATATGATATAACGTCATATCATATAACGTTATAACGTAATACGTCATATGGTATATCGTTATAACATATCATGTTATATGGTATAACGTTATAACGTATTACGTTATATGGTATAACGTTATAACGTATTACGTTATATGGTATAACGTTATAACGTATTACGTTATATGGTATAACGCTATAACGTATTACGTTATATGATGTAACGTCATATGGTATAACGTTGTAACGTATTACGTTATATGGTATACCGTTATAACGTATTACGTTATATGGTATAACGTTATAACGTATTACGTTATATGGTATAACGTTATAACGTATTACGTTATATGGTATTACGTCATATGGTATAACTTTATAACGTATTACGTTATATGGTATAACGTTATAACGTATTACGTTATATGGAATAACGTCATATGGTATAACGTTATAACGTATTACGTTATATGATATAACGTCATATGGTATAACGTTATAACGTATTACGTTATGTGGTATAACGTTATAACGTATTACGTTATATGGTATAACGTTGTAACGTATTACGTTATATGGTATAACGTTATAACGTATTACGTTATATGGTATTACGTCATATGGTATAACGTTATAACGTATTACGTTATTTGGTATAACGTTATAACGTATTACGTTATATAGTATAACGTTATAACCTATTACGTTATATAGTATAACGTTATAACGTATTACGTTATATGGTATAACGTTATAACGTATTACGTTATATGGAATAACGTCATATGGTATAACGTTGTAACGTATTACGTTATATGATATAACGTCATATGGTATAACGTTATAACGTATTACGTTATATGGTATAACGTTATAACGTATTACGTTATATGGTATAACGTTGTAACGTATTACGTTATATGGTATTACGTTATATGATATAACGTCATATGGTATAACGTTATAACGTATTGCGTTATATGGTATAACGTTATAACGTATTACGTTATATGGTATAACGTTATAACGCATTACGTTATATGGTATAACGTTATAACGTATTACGTTATATGGTATAACGTTATAACGTATTACGTTATATGGTATAACGTTATAACGTATTACGGTATATGGTATTACGTTATATGGTATAACGTTATAACGTATTACATTATATGGTATAACGTTATAACGTATTACGTTATATGTTATAACGTTATAACGTACTACGTTATATGGTATTACGTCATATGGTATAACGTTATAACGTATTACGTTATATGGAATAACGTCATATGGTATAACTTTATAACGTATTACGATATATGATATAACTTCATATGGTGTAACGTTATAACGTATTACGTTATGTGGTATAACGTTACAACGTATTACGTTATATGGTATAACGTTATATGGTATAACGTTATAACGCATTAAGTTATATGGTATTACGTCATATGGTATAACGTTATAACGTATTACGTTATATGGTATACCGTCATATGGTATAACGTTATAGCGTATTACGTTATATGATATAACGTCATATGGTATAACGTTATAACGTATTACGTTATATGGTATAACGTTATAACGTATTACGTTATATGGTATAGTGTTATAACGTAATACGTTATATGGTATAACGTTATAACGTATCACGTTATATGGTAATCCGTTATAACGTATTACGTTATATGGTATAACGTTATAACGTATTACGTTATATGGTATAACGTTATAACGTATTACGTTATATGGTATTACGTCATATGGTATAACTTTATAACGTATTACGTTATATGGTATAACGTTATAACGTATTACGTTATATGGAATAACGTCATATGGTATAACGTTATAACGTATTACGTTATATGATATAACGTCATATGGTATAACGTTATAACGTATTACGTTATGTGGTATAACGTTATCACGTATTACGTTATATGGAATAACGTCATATGGTATAACGTTGTAACGTATTACGTTATATGATATAACGTCATATGGTATAACGTTATAACGTATTACGTTATATGGTATAACGTTATAACGTATTACGTTATATGATATAACGTCATATGGTATAACGTTATAACGTATTACGTTATATGGTATTACGTCATATGGCATAACGTTATAACGTATTACGTTATATGGAATAACGTCATATGGTATAACGTCATAACGTATTACGTTATATGATATAACGTCATATGGTGTAACGTTATAACGTATTACGTTATGTGGTATAACGTTATAACGTATTACGTTATATGGAATAACGTCATATGGTATAACGTTATAACGTATTACGTTATATGGTATAACGTTATAACGTATTGCGTTATATGCTATAACGTTATAACGTATTACGTTATATGGTATAACGTTATTATGTATTACGTTATATGGTATAACGTTATTACGTATTACGCTATATGGTATAACGTTATAACGTATTACGTTATATGGTATAACGTCATATGGTATAACGTTATAACGTATTACGTTATGTGGTATAACGTTATAACGTATTACGTTATGTGGTATAACGTTATAACGTATTACGTTATATGGAATAACGTCATATGGTATAACGTTGTAACGTATTACGTTATTTGGTATAACGTTATAACGTATTACGTTATATGGTATAACGTTATAACGTATTACGTTATATGGAATAACGTCATATGGTATAACGTTGTAACGTATTACGTTATATGATATAACGTCATATGGTATAACGTTATAACGTATTACGTTATATGGTATAACGTTATAACGTATTACGTTATGTGGTATAACGTTATAACGTATTACGTTATATGGTATAACGTTATAACGTATTACGTTATATGGTATAACGTTATAACGTATTACGTTATATGATATAACGTCATATGGTATAACGTTATAACGTATTACGTTATATGGTATTACGTCATATGGTATAACGTTATAACGTATTACGTTATATGGAATAACGTCATATGGTATAACTTTATAACGTATTACGATATATGATATAACGTCATATGGTGTAACGTTATAACGTATTACGTTATGTGGTATAACGTTATAACGTATTACGTTGTATGGTATAACGTTATAACGTATTACGTTATATGGTATAACGTTATAACGTATTACGATATATGGTATTACGTCATATGGTATAACGTTATAACGTATTACGTTATATGATATAACGTCATATCATATAACGTTATAACGTAATACGTCATATGGTATATCGTTATAACATATCATGTTATATGGTATAACGTTATAACGTATTACGTTATATGGTATAACGTCATATGGTGTAACGTTATAACGTATTACGTTACATGGTATAACGCTATAACGTATTACGTTATATGATGTAACGTCATATGGTATAACGTTGTAACGTATTACGTTATATGGTATAACGTTGTAACGTATTACGTTATATGGTATAACGTTATAACGTATTACGTTATATGACATAACGTTATAACGTATTACGTTATATGACATAACGTCATATGGTATAACGTTATAACCTATTACGTTATATGGTATAACGTTATAACGTATTACGTTATATGGTATAACGTTATAACGTATTACGTTATATGGTATAACGTCATATGGTATAACGTTATAACGTATTACGTTATATGATATAACGTCATATCATATAGCGTTATAACGTAATACGTCATATGGTATATCGTTATAACATATCATGTTAAATGGTATAACGTTATAACGTATTACGTTATATGGTATAACGTTATAACGTATTACGTTATATGGTATAACGTTATAACGTATTACGTTATATGGTATAACGTTATAACGTATTACGTTATATGGTATTACGTCATATGGTATAACTTTCTAACGTATTACGTTATATGGTATAACGTTATAACGTATTACGTTATATGGAATAACGTCATATGGTATGACGTTATAACGTATTACGTTATATGATATAACGTCATATGGTATAACGTTATAACGTATTACGTTATGTGGTATAACGTTATAACGTATTACGTTATATGGTATAACGTTGTAACGTATTACGTTATATGGTATAACGTTATAACGTATTACGTTATATGGTATTACGTCATATGGTATAACGTTATAACGTATTACGTTATTTGGTATAACGTTATAACGTATTACGTTATATAGTATAACGTTATAACGTATTACGTTATATGGTATTACGTCATATGGTATAACGTTATAACGTATTACGTTATATGGTATAACGTTATAACGTATTACGTTATATGGAATAACGTCATATGGTATAACGTTATAACGTATTACGTTATATGATATAACGTCATATGGTGTAACGTTATAACGTATTACGTTATGTGGTATAACGTTATAACGTATTACGTTATATGGTATAACGTTATAACGTATTACGTTATATGATATAACGTCATATGGTATAACGTTATAACGTATTACGTTATATGGTATTACGTCATATGGTATAACGTTATAACGTATTACGTTATATGGAATAACGTCATATGGTATAACGTTATGACGTATTACGTTATATGATATAACGTCATATGGTGTAAAGTTATAACGTATTAAGTTATATGGTTTAACGTTATAACGTATTACGTTATATGGTATAACGTTATAACGGATTACGTTATATGGAATAACGTCATATGGTATAACGTTATAACGTATTACGTTATATGGTATTACGTCATATGGTATAACGTTATAACGTATTACGTTATATGGAATAACGTCATATGGTATAACGTTATAACGTATTACGTTATGTGGTATAACGTTATAACGTATTACGTTATATGGTATAACGTTATAACGTATTACGTTATATGGAATAACGTCATATGGTATAACGTTATAACGTATTACGTTATATGGTATTACGTCATATGGTATAACGTTATAACGTATTACGTTATATGGTATTACGTCATATGGTATAACGTTATAACGTATTACGTTATATGGTATAACGTTATAACGTATTACGTTATATGGAATAACGTCATATGGTATAACGTTATAACGTATTACGTTATATGATATAACGTCATATGGTATAACGTTATAACGTATTACGTTATATGGTATAACGTTATAACGTATTACATTATATGGTATAACGTTGTAACGTATTACGTTATATGGTATAACGTTATAACGTATCACGTTATATGGTATTACGTCATATGGTATAACGTTATAACGTATTACGTTATATGGTATAACGTTATGACGTATTACGTTATATGGAATAACGTCATATGGTACAACGTTATAACGTATTACGTTATATGATATAACGTCATATGGTGTAACGTTATAACGTATTACGTTATGTGGTATAACGTTATAACGTATTACGTTATATGGTATAACGCTATAACGTATTTCGTTATATGGTATAACGTTATAACGTATTACGTTATATGATATAACGTCATATGGTATAACGTTATAACGTATTACGTTATATGGTATTACGTCATATGGTATAACGTTATAACGTATTACGTTATATGGAATAACGTCATATGGTATAACGTTATAACGTATTACGTTATGTGGTATAACGTTATAACGTATTACGTTATATGGTATAACGTTATAACGTATTACGTTATATGGTATAACGTTATAACGTATTACGTTATATGATATAACGTCATATGGTATAACGTTATAACGTATTACGTTATATGGTATTACGTCATATGGTATAACGTTATAACGTATTACGTTATATGGAATAACGTCATATGGTATAACGTTATAACGTATTACGTTATATGATATAACGTCATATGGTGTAACGTTATAACGTATTACGTTATGTGGTATAACGTTATAACGTATTACGTTATATGGAATAACGTCATATGGTATAACGTTATAACGTATTACGTTATATGGTATAACGTTATAACGTATTACGTTATATGCTATAACGTTATAACGTATTACGTTATATGGTATAACGTTATTATGTATTACGTTATATGGTATAACGTTATTACGTATTACGTTATATGGTATAACGTTATAACGTATTACGTTATATAGTATAACGTTATAACGTATTACGTTATATGGTATAACGTTATAACGTATTACGTTATATGGTATAACGTTATAACGTATTACGTTATATGGTATAACGTTATAACGTATTACGTTATATGGTATAACGTCATATGGTATAACGTTATAACGTATTACGTTATATGGTATAACGTTATAACGTATTACGTTATATGGTATAACGTTGTAACGTATTACGTTATATGGTATAACGTTATAACGTATTACGTTATATGGTATTACGTCATATGGTATAACGTTATAACGTATTACGTTATATGGTATAACGTTATAACGTATTACGTTATATGGAATAACGTCATATGGTATAACGTTATATCGTATTACGTTATATGATATAACGTCATATGGTGTAACGTTATAACGTATTACGTTATGTGGTATAACGTTATAACGTATTACGTTATATGGTATAACGTTATAACGTATTACGTTATATGGTATAACGTTATAACGTATTACGTTATATGATATAACGTCATATGGTATAACGTTATAACGTATTACGTTATATGGTATTACGTCATATGGTATAACGTTATAACGTATTACGTTATATGGAATAACGTCATATGGTATAACGTTATAACGTATTACGTTATACGATATAACGTCATATGGTGTAACGTTATAACGTATTACGTTATGTGGTATAACGTTATAACGTATTACGTTATATGGTATAACGTTATAACGTATTACGTTATATGGTATAACGTTATAACGTATTACGATATATGGTATTACGTCATATGGTATAACGTTATAACGTATTACGTTATATGATATAACGTCATATCATATAACGTTATAACGTAATACGTCATATGGTATATCGTTATAACATATCATGTTATATGGTATAACGTTATAACGTATTACGTTATATGGTATAACGTCATATGGTATAACGTTATAACGTATTACGTTATATGGTATTACGTCATATGGTATAACGTTATAACGTATTACGTTATATGGAATAACGTCATATGGTATAACTTTATAACGTATTACGATATATGATATAACGTCATATGGTGTAACGTTATAACGTATTACGTTATGTGGTATAACGTTATAACGTATTACGTTATATGGTATAACGTTATAACGTATTACGTTATATGGTATAACGTTATAACGAATTACGATATATGGTATTACGTCATATGGTATAACGTTATAACGTATTACGTTATATGATATAACGTCATATCATATAACGTTATAACGTAATACGTCATATGGTATATCGTTATAACATATCATGTTATATGGTATAACGTTATAACGTATTACGTTATATGGTATAACGTCATATGGTGTAACGTTATAACGTATTACGTTACATGGTATAACGCTATAACGTATTACGTTATATGATGTAACGTCATATGGTATAACGTTGTAACGTATTACGTTATATGGTATAACGTTGTAACGTATTACGTTATATGGTATAACGTTATAACGTATTACGTTATATGACATAACGTTATAACGTATTACGTTATATGACATAACGTCATATGGTATAACGTTATAACCTATTACGTTATATGGTATAACGTTATAACGTATTACGTTATATGGTATAACGTCATATGGTATAACGTTATAACGTATTACGTTATGTGGTATAACGTTATAACGTATTACGTTATATGGTATAACGTTATAACGTATTACGTTATATGGAATAACGTCATATGGTATAACGTTATAACGTATTACGTTATATGGTATTACGTCATATGGTATAACGTTATAACGTATTACGTTATATGGTATTACGTCATATGGTATAACGTTATAACGTATTACGTTATATGGTATAACGTTATAACGTATTACGTTATATGGAATAACGTCATATGGTATAACGTTATAACGTATTACGTTATATGATATAACGTCATATGGTATAACGTTATAACGTATTACGTTATATGGTATAACGTTATAACGTATTACATTATATGGTATAACGTTGTAACGTATTACGTTATATGGTATAACGTTATAACGTATCACGTTATATGGTATTACGTCATATGGTATAACGTTATAACGTATTACGTTATATGGTATAACGTTATGACGTATTACGTTATATGGAATAACGTCATATGGTACAACGTTATAACGTATTACGTTATATGATATAACGTCATATGGTGTAACGTTATAACGTATTACGTTATGTGGTATAACGTTATAACGTATTACGTTATATGGTATAACGCTATAACGTATTTCGTTATATGGTATAACGTTATAACGTATTACGTTATATGATATAACGTCATATGGTATAACGTTATAACGTATTACGTTATATGGTATTACGTCATATGGTATAACGTTATAACGTATTACGTTATATGGAATAACGTCATATGGTATAACGTTATAACGTATTACGTTATGTGGTATAACGTTATAACGTATTACGTTATATGGTATAACGTTATAACGTATTACGTTATATGGTATAACGTTATAACGTATTACGTTATATGATATAACGTCATATGGTATAACGTTATAACGTATTACGTTATATGGTATTACGTCATATGGTATAACGTTATAACGTATTACGTTATATGGAATAACGTCATATGGTATAACGTTATAACGTATTACGTTATATGATATAACGTCATATGGTGTAACGTTATAACGTATTACGTTATGTGGTATAACGTTATAACGTATTACGTTATATGGAATAACGTCATATGGTATAACGTTATAACGTATTACGTTATATGGTATAACGTTATAACGTATTACGTTATATGCTATAACGTTATAACGTATTACGTTATATGGTATAACGTTATTATGTATTACGTTATATGGTATAACGTTATTACGTATTACGTTATATGGTATAACGTTATAACGTATTACGTTATATAGTATAACGTTATAACGTATTACGTTATATGGTATAACGTTATAACGTATTACGTTATATGGTATAACGTTATAACGTATTACGTTATATGGTATAACGTTATAACGTATTACGTTATATGGTATAACGTCATATGGTATAACGTTATAACGTATTACGTTATATGGTATAACGTTATAACGTATTACGTTATATGGTATAACGTTGTAACGTATTACGTTATATGGTATAACGTTATAACGTATTACGTTATATGGTATTACGTCATATGGTATAACGTTATAACGTATTACGTTATATGGTATAACGTTATAACGTATTACGTTATATGGAATAACGTCATATGGTATAACGTTATATCGTATTACGTTATATGATATAACGTCATATGGTGTAACGTTATAACGTATTACGTTATGTGGTATAACGTTATAACGTATTACGTTATATGGTATAACGTTATAACGTATTACGTTATATGGTATAACGTTATAACGTATTACGTTATATGATATAACGTCATGTGGTATAACGTTATAACGTATTACGTTATATGGTATTACGTCATATGGTATAACGTTATAACGTATTACGTTATATGGAATAACGTCATATGGTATAACGTTATAACGTATTACGTTATACGATATAACGTCATATGGTGTAACGTTATAACGTATTACGTTATGTGGTATAACGTTATAACGTATTACGTTATATGGTATAACGTTATAACGTATTACGTTATATGGTATAACGTTATAACGTATTACGATATATGGTATTACGTCATATGGTATAACGTTATAACGTATTACGTTATATGATATAACGTCATATCATATAACGTTATAACGTAATACGTCATATGGTATATCGTTATAACATATCATGTTATATGGTATAACGTTATAACGTATTACGTTATATGGTATAACGTCATATGGTATAACGTTATAACGTATTACGTTATATGGTATTACGTCATATGGTATAACGTTATAACGTATTACGTTATATGGAATAACGTCATATGGTATAACTTTATAACGTATTACGATATATGATATAACGTCATATGGTGTAACGTTATAACGTATTACGTTATGTGGTATAACGTTATAACGTATTACGTTATATGGTATAACGTTATAACGTATTACGTTATATGGTATAACGTTATAACGTATTACGATATATGGTATTACGTCATATGGTATAACGTTATAACGTATTACGTTATATGATATAACGTCATATCATATAACGTTATAACGTAATACGTCATATGGTATATCGTTATAACATATCATGTTATATGGTATAACGTTATAACGTATTACGTTATATGGTATAACGTCATATGGTGTAACGTTATAACGTATTACGTTACATGGTATAACGCTATAACGTATTACGTTATATGATGTAACGTCATATGGTATAACGTTGTAACGTATTACGTTATATGGTATAACGTTGTAACGTATTACGTTATATGGTATAACGTTATAACGTATTACGTTATATGACATAACGTTATAACGTATTACGTTATATGACATAACGTCATATGGTATAACGTTATAACCTATTACGTTATATGGTATAACGTTATAACGTATTACGTTATATGGTATAACGTTATAACGTATTACGTTATATGGTATAACGTCATATGGTATAACGTTATAACGTATTACGTTATATGATATAACGTCATATCATATAGCGTTATAACGTAATACGTCATATGGTATATCGTTATAACATATCATGTTAAATGGTATAACGTTATAACGTATTACGTTATATGGTATAACGTTATAACGTATTACGTTATATGGTATAACGTTATAACGTATTACGTTATATGGTATAACGCTATAACGTATTACGTTATATGATGTAACGTCATATGGTATAACGTTGTAACGTATTACGTTATATGGTATACCGTTATAACGTATTACGTTATATGGTATAACGTTATAACGTATTACGTTATATGGTATAACGTTATAACGTATTACGTTATATGGTATTACGTCATATGGTATAACTTTATAACGTATTACGTTATATGGTATAACGTTATAACGTATTACGTTATATGGAATAACGTCATATGGTATAACGTTATAACGTATTACGTTATATGATATAACGTCATATGGTATAACGTTATAACGTATTACGTTATGTGGTATAACGTTATAACGTATTACGTTATATGGTATAACGTTGTAACGTATTACGTTATATGGTATAACGTTATAACGTATTACGTTATATGGTATTACGTCATATGGTATAACGTTATAATGTATTACGTTATTTGGTATAACGTTATAACGTATTACGTTATATAGTATAACGTTATAACGTATTACGTTATATAGTATAACGTTATAACGTATTACGTTATATGGTATAACGTTATAACGTATTACGTTATATGGAATAACGTCATATGGTATAACGTTGTAACGTATTACGTTATATGATATAACGTCATATGGTATAACGTTATAACGTATTACGTTATATGGTATAACGTTATAACGTATTACGTTATATGGTATAACGTTGTAATGTATTACGTTATATGGTATAACGTTATAACGTATTACGTTATATGGTATTACGTCATATGGTATAACGTTATAACGTATTACGTTATGTGGTATAACGTTATAACGTATTACGTTATATGGAATAACGTCATATGGTATAACGTTATAACGTATTACGTTATATGATATAACGTCATATGGTGTAACGTTATAACGTATTACGTTATGTGGTATAACGTTATAACGTATTACGTTATATGGTATAACGTTATAACGTATTACGTTATATGATATAACGTCATATGGTATAACGTTATAACGTATTACGTTATATGGTATTACGTCATATGGTATAACGTTATAACGTATTACGTTATATGGAATAACGTCATATGGTATAACGTTATGACGTATTACGTTATATGATATAACGTCATATGGTGTAACGTTATAACGTATTAAGTTATATGGTTTAACGTTATAACGTATTACGTTATATGGTATAACGTTGTAACGTATTACGTTATATGGTATAACGTTATAACGTATCACGTTATATGGTATTACGTCATATGGTATAACGTTATAACGTATTACGTTATATGGTATAACGTTATGACGTATTACGTTATATGGAATAACGTCATATGGTACAACGTTATAACGTATTACGTTATATGATATAACGTCATATGGTGTAACGTTATAACGTATTACGTTATGTGGTATAACGTTATAACGTATTACGTTATATGGTATAACGCTATAACGTATTTCGTTATATGGTATAACGTTATAACGTATTACGTTATATGATATAACGTCATATGGTATAACGTTATAACGTATTACGTTATATGGTATTACGTCATATTATATAACGTTATAACGTATTACGTTATATGGAATAACGTCATATGGTATAACGTTATAACGTATTACGTTATGTGGTATAACGTTATAACGTATTACGTTATATGGTATAACGTTATAACGTATTACGTTATATGGTATAACGTTATAACGTATTACGTTATATGGTATTACGTCATATGGTATAACGTTATAACGTATTACGTTATATGGTATAACGTTATAACGTATTACGTTATATGGAATAAAGTCATATGGTATAACGTTATATCGTATTACGTTATGTGATATAACGTCATATGGTGTAACGTTATAACGTATTACGTTATGTGGTATAACGTTATAGCGTATTACGTTATATGGTATAACGTTATAACGTATTACGTTATATGGTATAACGTTATAACGTATTACGTTATATGGTATAACGTTATAACGTATTACGTTATATGGTATTACGTCATATGGTATAACGTTATAACGTATTACGTTATATGGTATAACGTTATAACGTATTACGTTATATGGAATAAAGTCATATGGTATAACGTTATATCGTATTACGTTATATGATATAACGTCATATGGTGTAACGTTATAACGTATTACGTTATGTGGTATAACGTTATAGCGTATTACGTTATATGGTATAACGTTATAACGTATTACGTTATATGCTATAACGTTATAACGTATTACGTTATATGGTATAACGTTATTATGTATTACGTTATATGGTATAACGTTATTACGTATTACGTTATATGGTATAACGTTATAACGTATTACGTTATATAGTATAACGTTATAACGTATTACGTTATATGGTATAACGTTATAACGTATTACGTTATATGGTATAACGTTATAACGTATTACGTTATATGGTATAACGTCATATGGTATAACGTTATAACGTATTACGTTATATGGTATAACGTTATAACGTATTACGTTATATGGTATAACGTTGTAACGTATTACGTTATATGGTATAACGTTATAACGTATTACGTTATATGGTATAACGTTATAACGTATTACGTTATATGGTATTACGTCATATGGTATAACGTTATAACGTATTACGTTATATGACATAACGTTATAACGTATTACGTTATATGACATAACGTCATATGGTATAACGTTATAACCTATTACGTTATATGGTATAACGTTATAACGTATTACGTTATATGGTATAACGTTATAACGTATTACGTTATATGGTATAACGTCATATGGTATAACGTTATAACGTATTACGTTATATGATATAACGTCATATCATATAGCGTTATAACGTAATACGTCATATGGTATATCGTTATAACATATCATGTTAAATGGTATAACGTTATAACGTATTACGTTATATGGTATAACGTTATAACGTATTACGTTATATGGTATAACGTTATAACGTATTACGTTATATGGTATAACGTTATAACGTATTACGTTATATGGTATTACGTCATATGGTATAACTTTCTAACGTATTACGTTATATGGTATAACGTTATAACGTATTACGTTATATGGAATAACGTCATATGGTATAACGTTATAACGTATTACGTTATATGATATAACGTCATATGGTATAACGTTATAACGTATTACGTTATGTGGTATAACGTTATAACGTATTACGTTATATGGTATAACGTTGTAACGTATTACGTTATATGGTATAACGTTATAACGTATTACGTTATATGGTATTACGTCATATGGTATAACGTTATAACGTATTACGTTATTTGGTATAACGTTATAACGTATTACGTTATATAGTATAACGTTATAACGTATTACGTTATATGGTATTACGTCATATGGTATAACGTTATAACGTATTACGTTATATGGTATAACGTTATAACGTATTACGTTATATGGAATAACGTCATATGGTATAACGTTATAACGTATTACGTTATATGATATAACGTCATATGGTGTAACGTTATAACGTATTACGTTATGTGGTATAACGTTATAACGTATTACGTTATATGGTATAACGTTATAACGTATTACGTTATATGATATAACGTCATATGGTATAACGTTATAACGTATTACGTTATATGGTATTACGTCATATGGTATAACGTTATAACGTATTACGTTATATGGAATAACGTCATATGGTATAACGTTATGACGTATTACGTTATATGATATAACGTCATATGGTGTAAAGTTATAACGTATTAAGTTATATGGTTTAACGTTATAACGTATTACGTTATATGGTATAACGTTATAACGGATTACGTTATATGGAATAACGTCATATGGTATAACGTTATAACGTATTACGTTATATGGTATTACGTCATATGGTATAACGTTATAACGTATTACGTTATATGGAATAACGTCATATGGTATAACGTTATAACGTATTACGTTATGTGGTATAACGTTATAACGTATTACGTTATATGGTATAACGTTATAACGTATTACGTTATATGGAATAACGTCATATGGTATAACGTTATAACGTATTACGTTATATGGTATTACGTCATATGGTATAACGTTATAACGTATTACGTTATATGGTATTACGTCATATGGTATAACGTTATAACGTATTACGTTATATGGTATAACGTTATAACGTATTACGTTATATGGAATAACGTCATATGGTATAACGTTATAACGTATTACGTTATATGATATAACGTCATATGGTATAACGTTATAACGTATTACGTTATATGGTATAACGTTATAACGTATTACATTATATGGTATAACGTTGTAACGTATTACGTTATATGGTATAACGTTATAACGTATCACGTTATATGGTATTACGTCATATGGTATAACGTTATAACGTATTACGTTATATGGTATAACGTTATGACGTATTACGTTATATGGAATAACGTCATATGGTACAACGTTATAACGTATTACGTTATATGATATAACGTCATATGGTGTAACGTTATAACGTATTACGTTATGTGGTATAACGTTATAACGTATTACGTTATATGGTATAACGCTATAACGTATTTCGTTATATGGTATAACGTTATAACGTATTACGTTATATGATATAACGTCATATGGTATAACGTTATAACGTATTACGTTATATGGTATTACGTCATATGGTATAACGTTATAACGTATTACGTTATATGGAATAACGTCATATGGTATAACGTTATAACGTATTACGTTATGTGGTATAACGTTATAACGTATTACGTTATATGGTATAACGTTATAACGTATTACGTTATATGGTATAACGTTATAACGTATTACGTTATATGATATAACGTCATATGGTATAACGTTATAACGTATTACGTTATATGGTATTACGTCATATGGTATAACGTTATAACGTATTACGTTATATGGAATAACGTCATATGGTATAACGTTATAACGTATTACGTTATATGATATAACGTCATATGGTGTAACGTTATAACGTATTACGTTATGTGGTATAACGTTATAACGTATTACGTTATATGGAATAACGTCATATGGTATAACGTTATAACGTATTACGTTATATGGTATAACGTTATAACGTATTACGTTATATGCTATAACGTTATAACGTATTACGTTATATGGTATAACGTTATTATGTATTACGTTATATGGTATAACGTTATTACGTATTACGTTATATGGTATAACGTTATAACGTATTACGTTATATAGTATAACGTTATAACGTATTACGTTATATGGTATAACGTTATAACGTATTACGTTATATGGTATAACGTTATAACGTATTACGTTATATGGTATAACGTTATAACGTATTACGTTATATGGTATAACGTCATATGGTATAACGTTATAACGTATTACGTTATATGGTATAACGTTATAACGTATTACGTTATATGGTATAACGTTGTAACGTATTACGTTATATGGTATAACGTTATAACGTATTACGTTATATGGTATTACGTCATATGGTATAACGTTATAACGTATTACGTTATATGGTATAACGTTATAACGTATTACGTTATATGGAATAACGTCATATGGTATAACGTTATATCGTATTACGTTATATGATATAACGTCATATGGTGTAACGTTATAACGTATTACGTTATGTGGTATAACGTTATAACGTATTACGTTATATGGTATAACGTTATAACGTATTACGTTATATGGTATAACGTTATAACGTATTACGTTATATGATATAACGTCATATGGTATAACGTTATAACGTATTACGTTATATGGTATTACGTCATATGGTATAACGTTATAACGTATTACGTTATATGGAATAACGTCATATGGTATAACGTTATAACGTATTACGTTATACGATATAACGTCATATGGTGTAACGTTATAACGTATTACGTTATGTGGTATAACGTTATAACGTATTACGTTATATGGTATAACGTTATAACGTATTACGTTATATGGTATAACGTTATAACGTATTACGATATATGGTATTACGTCATATGGTATAACGTTATAACGTATTACGTTATATGATATAACGTCATATCATATAACGTTATAACGTAATACGTCATATGGTATATCGTTATAACATATCATGTTATATGGTATAACGTTATAACGTATTACGTTATATGGTATAACGTCATATGGTATAACGTTATAACGTATTACGTTATATGGTATTACGTCATATGGTATAACGTTATAACGTATTACGTTATATGGAATAACGTCATATGGTATAACTTTATAACGTATTACGATATATGATATAACGTCATATGGTGTAACGTTATAACGTATTACGTTATGTGGTATAACGTTATAACGTATTACGTTATATGGTATAACGTTATAACGTATTACGTTATATGGTATAACGTTATAACGAATTACGATATATGGTATTACGTCATATGGTATAACGTTATAACGTATTACGTTATATGATATAACGTCATATCATATAACGTTATAACGTAATACGTCATATGGTATATCGTTATAACATATCATGTTATATGGTATAACGTTATAACGTATTACGTTATATGGTATAACGTCATATGGTGTAACGTTATAACGTATTACGTTACATGGTATAACGCTATAACGTATTACGTTATATGATGTAACGTCATATGGTATAACGTTGTAACGTATTACGTTATATGGTATAACGTTGTAACGTATTACGTTATATGGTATAACGTTATAACGTATTACGTTATATGACATAACGTTATAACGTATTACGTTATATGACATAACGTCATATGGTATAACGTTATAACCTATTACGTTATATGGTATAACGTTATAACGTATTACGTTATATGGTATAACGTCATATGGTATAACGTTATAACGTATTACGTTATGTGGTATAACGTTATAACGTATTACGTTATATGGTATAACGTTATAACGTATTACGTTATATGGAATAACGTCATATGGTATAACGTTATAACGTATTACGTTATATGGTATTACGTCATATGGTATAACGTTATAACGTATTACGTTATATGGTATTACGTCATATGGTATAACGTTATAACGTATTACGTTATATGGTATAACGTTATAACGTATTACGTTATATGGAATAACGTCATATGGTATAACGTTATAACGTATTACGTTATATGATATAACGTCATATGGTATAACGTTATAACGTATTACGTTATATGGTATAACGTTATAACGTATTACATTATATGGTATAACGTTGTAACGTATTACGTTATATGGTATAACGTTATAACGTATCACGTTATATGGTATTACGTCATATGGTATAACGTTATAACGTATTACGTTATATGGTATAACGTTATGACGTATTACGTTATATGGAATAACGTCATATGGTACAACGTTATAACGTATTACGTTATATGATATAACGTCATATGGTGTAACGTTATAACGTATTACGTTATGTGGTATAACGTTATAACGTATTACGTTATATGGTATAACGCTATAACGTATTTCGTTATATGGTATAACGTTATAACGTATTACGTTATATGATATAACGTCATATGGTATAACGTTATAACGTATTACGTTATATGGTATTACGTCATATGGTATAACGTTATAACGTATTACGTTATATGGAATAACGTCATATGGTATAACGTTATAACGTATTACGTTATGTGGTATAACGTTATAACGTATTACGTTATATGGTATAACGTTATAACGTATTACGTTATATGGTATAACGTTATAACGTATTACGTTATATGATATAACGTCATATGGTATAACGTTATAACGTATTACGTTATATGGTATTACGTCATATGGTATAACGTTATAACGTATTACGTTATATGGAATAACGTCATATGGTATAACGTTATAACGTATTACGTTATATGATATAACGTCATATGGTGTAACGTTATAACGTATTACGTTATGTGGTATAACGTTATAACGTATTACGTTATATGGAATAACGTCATATGGTATAACGTTATAACGTATTACGTTATATGGTATAACGTTATAACGTATTACGTTATATGCTATAACGTTATAACGTATTACGTTATATGGTATAAGGTTATTATGTATTACGTTATATGGTATAACGTTATTACGTATTACGTTATATGGTATAACGTTATAACGTATTACGTTATATAGTATAACGTTATAACGTATTACGTTATATGGTATAACGTTATAACGTATTACGTTATATGGTATAACGTTATAACGTATTACGTTATATGGTATAACGTTATAACGTATTACGTTATATGGTATAACGTCATATGGTATAACGTTATAACGTATTACGTTATATGGTATAACGTTATAACGTATTACGTTATATGGTATAACGTTGTAACGTATTACGTTATATGGTATAACGTTATAACGTATTACGTTATATGGTATTACGTCATATGGTATAACGTTATAACGTATTACGTTATATGGTATAACGTTATAACGTATTACGTTATATGGAATAACGTCATATGGTATAACGTTATATCGTATTACGTTATATGATATAACGTCATATGGTGTAACGTTATAACGTATTACGTTATGTGGTATAACGTTATAACGTATTACGTTATATGGTATAACGTTATAACGTATTACGTTATATGGTATAACGTTATAACGTATTACGTTATATGATATAACGTCATGTGGTATAACGTTATAACGTATTACGTTATATGGTATTACGTCATATGGTATAACGTTATAACGTATTACGTTATATGGAATAACGTCATATGGTATAACGTTATAACGTATTACGTTATACGATATAACGTCATATGGTGTAACGTTATAACGTATTACGTTATGTGGTATAACGTTATAACGTATTACGTTATATGGTATAACGTTATAACGTATTACGTTATATGGTATAACGTTATAACGTATTACGATATATGGTATTACGTCATATGGTATAACGTTATAACGTATTACGTTATATGATATAACGTCATATCATATAACGTTATAACGTAATACGTCATATGGTATATCGTTATAACATATCATGTTATATGGTATAACGTTATAACGTATTACGTTATATGGTATAACGTCATATGGTATAACGTTATAACGTATTACGTTATATGGTATTACGTCATATGGTATAACGTTATAACGTATTACGTTATATGGAATAACGTCATATGGTATAACTTTATAACGTATTACGATATATGATATAACGTCATATGGTGTAACGTTATAACGTATTACGTTATGTGGTATAACGTTATAACGTATTACGTTATATGGTATAACGTTATAACGTATTACGTTATATGGTATAACGTTATAACGTATTACGATATATGGTATTACGTCATATGGTATAACGTTATAACGTATTACGTTATATGATATAACGTCATATCATATAACGTTATAACGTAATACGTCATATGGTATATCGTTATAACATATCATGTTATATGGTATAACGTTATAACGTATTACGTTATATGGTATAACGTCATATGGTGTAACGTTATAACGTATTACGTTACATGGTATAACGCTATAACGTATTACGTTATATGATGTAACGTCATATGGTATAACGTTGTAACGTATTACGTTATATGGTATAACGTTGTAACGTATTACGTTATATGGTATAACGTTATAACGTATTACGTTATATGACATAACGTTATAACGTATTACGTTATATGACATAACGTCATATGGTATAACGTTATAACCTATTACGTTATATGGTATAACGTTATAACGTATTACGTTATATGGTATAACGTTATAACGTATTACGTTATATGGTATAACGTCATATGGTATAACGTTATAACGTATTACGTTATATGATATAACGTCATATCATATAGCGTTATAACGTAATACGTCATATGGTATATCGTTATAACATATCATGTTAAATGGTATAACGTTATAACGTATTACGTTATATGGTATAACGTTATAACGTATTACGTTATATGGTATAACGTTATAACGTATTACGTTATATGGTATAACGCTATAACGTATTACGTTATATGATGTAACGTCATATGGTATAACGTTGTAACGTATTACGTTATATGGTATACCGTTATAACGTATTACGTTATATGGTATAACGTTATAACGTATTACGTTATATGGTATAACGTTATAACGTATTACGTTATATGGTATTACGTCATATGGTATAACTTTATAACGTATTACGTTATATGGTATAACGTTATAACGTATTACGTTATATGGAATAACGTCATATGGTATAACGTTATAACGTATTACGTTATATGATATAACGTCATATGGTATAACGTTATAACGTATTACGTTATGTGGTATAACGTTATAACGTATTACGTTATATGGTATAACGTTGTAACGTATTACGTTATATGGTATAACGTTATAACGTATTACGTTATATGGTATTACGTCATATGGTATAACGTTATAATGTATTACGTTATTTGGTATAACGTTATAACGTATTACGTTATATAGTATAACGTTATAACGTATTACGTTATATAGTATAACGTTATAACGTATTACGTTATATGGTATAACGTTATAACGTATTACGTTATATGGAATAACGTCATATGGTATAACGTTGTAACGTATTACGTTATATGATATAACGTCATATGGTATAACGTTATAACGTATTACGTTATATGGTATAACGTTATAACGTATTACGTTATATGGTATAACGTTGTAATGTATTACGTTATATGGTATAACGTTATAACGTATTACGTTATATGGTATTACGTCATATGGTATAACGTTATAACGTATTACGTTATGTGGTATAACGTTATAACGTATTACGTTATATGGAATAACGTCATATGGTATAACGTTATAACGTATTACGTTATATGATATAACGTCATATGGTGTAACGTTATAACGTATTACGTTATGTGGTATAACGTTATAATGTATTACGTTATATGGTATAACGTTATAACGTATTACGTTATATGATATAACGTCATATGGTATAACGTTATAACGTATTACGTTATATGGTATTACGTCATATGGTATAACGTTATAACGTATTACGTTATATGGAATAACGTCATATGGTATAACGTTATGACGTATTACGTTATATGATATAACGTCATATGGTGTAACGTTATAACGTATTAAGTTATATGGTTTAACGTTATAACGTATTACGTTATATGGTATAACGTTGTAACGTATTACGTTATATGGTATAACGTTATAACGTATCACGTTATATGGTATTACGTCATATGGTATAACGTTATAACGTATTACGTTATATGGTATAACGTTATGACGTATTACGTTATATGGAATAACGTCATATGGTACAACGTTATAACGTATTACGTTATATGATATAACGTCATATGGTGTAACGTTATAACGTATTACGTTATGTGGTATAACGTTATAACGTATTACGTTATATGGTATAACGCTATAACGTATTTCGTTATATGGTATAACGTTATAACGTATTACGTTATATGATATAACGTCATATGGTATAACGTTATAACGTATTACGTTATATGGTATTACGTCATATTATATAACGTTATAACGTATTACGTTATATGGAATAACGTCATATGGTATAACGTTATAACGTATTACGTTATGTGGTATAACGTTATAACGTATTACGTTATATGGTATAACGTTATAACGTATTACGTTATATGGTATAACGTTATAACGTATTACGTTATATGGTATTACGTCATATGGTATAACGTTATAACGTATTACGTTATATGGTATAACGTTATAACGTATTACGTTATATGGAATAAAGTCATATGGTATAACGTTATATCGTATTACGTTATGTGATATAACGTCATATGGTGTAACGTTATAACGTATTACGTTATGTGGTATAACGTTATAGCGTATTACGTTATATGGTATAACGTTATAACGTATTACGTTATATGGTATAACGTTATAACGTATTACGTTATATGGTATAACGTTATAACGTATTACGTTATATGGTATTACGTCATATGGTATAACGTTATAACGTATTACGTTATATGGTATAACGTTATAACGTATTACGTTATATGGAATAAAGTCATATGGTATAACGTTATATCGTATTACGTTATATGATATAACGTCATATGGTGTAACGTTATAACGTATTACGTTATGTGGTATAACGTTATAGCGTATTACGTTATATGGTATAACGTTATAACGTATTACGTTATATGCTATAACGTTATAACGTATTACGTTATATGGTATAACGTTATTATGTATTACGTTATATGGTATAACGTTATTACGTATTACGTTATATGGTATAACGTTATAACGTATTACGTTATATAGTATAACGTTATAACGTATTACGTTATATGGTATAACGTTATAACGTATTACGTTATATGGTATAACGTTATAACGTATTACGTTATATGGTATAACGTCATATGGTATAACGTTATAACGTATTACGTTATATGGTATAACGTTATAACGTATTACGTTATATGGTATAACGTTGTAACGTATTACGTTATATGGTATAACGTTATAACGTATTACGTTATATGGTATAACGTTATAACGTATTACGTTATATGGTATTACGTCATATGGTATAACGTTATAACGTATTACGTTATATGGTATAACGTTATAACGTATTACGTTATATGGAATAAAGTCATATGGTATAACGTTATATCGTATTACGTTATATGATATAACGTCATATGGTGTAACGTTATAACGTATTACGTTATGTGGTATAACGTTATAGCGTATTACGTTATATGGTATAACGTTATAACGTATTACGTTATATGGTATAACGTTATAACGTATTACGTTATATGATATAACGTCATATGGTATAACGTTATAACGTATTACGTTATATGGTATTACGTCATATGGTATAATGTTATAACGTATTACGTTATATGGAATAACGTCATATGGTATAACGTTATAACGTATTACGTTATACGATATAACGTCATATGGTGTAACGTTATAACGTATTACGTTATGTGGTATAACGTTATAACGTATTACGTTATATGGTATAACGTTATAACGTATTACGTTATATGGTATAACGTTATAACGTATTACGATATATGGTATTACGTCATACGGTATAACGTTATAACGTATTACGTTATATTTTATAACGTCATATCATATAACGTTATAACGTAATACGTCATATGGTATATCGTTATAACGTATTACGTTATACGATGTAACGTCATATGGTATAACGTCGTAACGTATTACGTTATATGGTATAACGTTGTAACGTATTACGTTATATGGTATAACGTTATAACGTATTACGTTATATGACATAACGTTATAACGTATTACGTTATATGACATAACGTCATATGGTATAACGTTATAACCTATTACGTTATATGGTATAACGTTATAACGTATTACGTTATATGGTATAACGTTATAACGTATTACGTTATATGGTATTACGTCATATGGTATAACGTTATAACGTATTACGTTATATGATATAACGTTATAACGTATTACGTTATATGATATAACGTCATATGGTATAGCGTTATAACGTATTACGTTATATGGTATTACGTCATATGGTATAACGTTATAACGTATTACGTTATGTGGTATAACGTTATAACGTATTACGTTATATGATATAACGTCATATCATATAACGTTATAACGTAATACGTCATATGGTATATCGTTATAACATATCATGTTATATGGTATAACGTTATAACGTATTACGTTATATGGTATAACGTTATAACGTATTACGTTATATGGTATAACGTTATAACGTATTACGTTATATGGTATAACGTCATATGATATAACGTTATAACGTATTACGTTATATGGTATTACGTCATATGGTATAACGTTATAACGTATTACGTTATATGGAATAACGTCATATGGTATAACGTTATAACGTATTACGTTATATGATATAACGTCATATGGTGTAACGTTATAACGTATTACGTTATGTGGTATAACGTTATAACGTATTACGTTATATGGAATAAAGTCATATGGCATAACGTTATATCGTATTACGTTATATGATATAACGTCATATGGTGTAACGTTATAACGTATTACGTTATATAGTATAACGTTATAACGTATTACGTTATATGGTATAACGTTATAACGTATTACGTTATATGGTATAACGTTATAACGTATTACGTTATATGGTATAACGTCATATGGTATAACGTTATAACGTATTACGTTATATGGTATAACGTTGTAACGTATTACGTTATATGGTATAACGTTGTAACGTATTACGTTATATGGTATAACGTTATAACGTATTACGTTATATGACATAACGTTATAACGTATTACGTTATATGACATAACGTCATATTTTATAACGTTATAACAAATTACGTTATATGGTATAACGTTATAACGTATTACGTTATATGGTATAACGTTATAACGTATTACGTTATATGGTATTACGTCATATGGTATAACGTTATAACGTATTACGTTATATGATATAACGTCATATCATATAACGTTATAACGTAATACGTCATATGGTATATCGTTATAACATATCATGTTATATGGTATAACGTTATAACGTATTACGTTATATGGTATAACGTTATAACGTATTACGTTATATGGTATAACGTTATAACGTATTACGTTATATGGTATAACGTCATATGATATAACGTTATAACGTATTACGTTATATGGTATTACGTCATATGGTAAAACGTTATAACGTATTACGTTATATGGAATAACGTCATATGGTATAACGTTATAACGTATTACGTTATATGATATAACGTCATATGGTGTAACGTTATAACGTATTACGTTATGTGGTATAACGTTATAACGTATTACGTTATATGGAATAATGTCATATGGTATAACGTTATAACGTATTACGTTATATGGTATAACGTTATAACGTATTACGTTATATGATGTAACGTCATATGGTATAGCGTTATAACGTATTACGTTATATGGTATTACGTCATATGGTATAACGTTATAACGTATTACGTTATATGGAATAACGTCATATGGTATAACGTTATAACGTATTACGTTATATGATATAACGTCATATGGTGTAACGTTATAACGTATTACGTTATGTGGTATAACGTTATAACGTATTACGTTATATGGTATAACGTTATAACGTATTACGTTATATGGTATAACGTTATAACGTATTACGATATATGGTATTACGTCATATGGTATAACGTTATAACGTATTACGTTATATGATATAACGTCATATCATATAACGTTATAACGTAATACGTCATATGGTATATCGTTATAACATATCATGTTATATGGTATAACGTTATAACGTATTACGTTATATGGTATAACGTCATATGGTGTAACGTTATAACGTATTACGTTATATGGTATAACGCTATAACGTATTACGTTATACGATGTAACGTCATATGGTATAACGTTGTAACGTATTACGTTATATGGTATAACGTTGTAACGTATTACGTTATATGGTATAACGTTATAACGTATTACGTTATATGACATAACGTTATAACGTATTACGTTATATGACATAACATCATATGGTATAACGTTATAACCTATTACGTTATATGGTATAACGTTATAACGTATTACGTTATATGGTATAACGTTATAACGTATTACGTTATATGGTATTACGTCATATGGTATAACGTTATAACGTATTACGTTATATGATATAACGTCATATCATATAACGTTATAACGTAATACGTCATATGGTATATCGTTATAACATATCATGTTATATGGTATAACGTTATAACGTATTACGTTATATGGTATAACGTTATAACGTATCACGTTATATGACATAACGTCATATGGTATAACGTTATAACCTATTACGTCATATGGTATAACGTTATAACGTATTACGTTATATGGTATAACGTTATAACGTATTACGTTATATGGAATAGCGTCATATGGTATAACGTTATAACGTATTACGCTATATGATATAACGTCATATGGTGTAACGTTATAACGTATTACGTTATGTGGTATAACGTTATAACGTATTACGTTATATGGTATAACGTTATAACGTATTACGTTATATGATATAACGTCATATGGTATAACGTTATAACGTATTACGTTATATGGTATTACGTCATATGGTATAACGTTATAACGTATTACGTTATATGGAATAACGTCATATGGTATAACGTTATAACGTATTACGTTATATGATATAACGTCATATGGTGTAACGTTATAACGTATTACGTTATGTGGTATAACGTTATAACGTATTACGTTATATGGTATAACGTTATAACGTATTACGTTATATGGTATAACGTTATAACGTATTACGATATATGGTATTACGTCATATGGTATAACGTTATAACGTATTACGTTAAATGATATAACGTCATATCATATAACGTTATAACGTAATACGTCATATGGTATATCGTTATAACATATCATGTTATATGGTATAACGTTATAACGTATTACGTTATATGGTATAACGTTATAACGTATTACGTTATATGGTATAACGTTATAACGTATTACGTTATATGGTATAACGTCATATGATATAACGTTATAACGTATTACGTTATATGGTATTACGTCATATGGTATAACGTTATAACGTATTACGTTATATGGAATAACGTCATATGGTATAACGTTATAACGTATTACGTTATATGATATAACGTCATATGGTGTAACGTTATAACGTATTACGTTATGTGGTATAACGTTATAACGTATTACGTTATATGGAATAATGTCATATGGTATAACGTTATAACGTATTACGTTATATGGTATAACGTTATAACGTATTACGTTATATGATATAACGTCATATGGTATAGCGTTATAACGTATTACGTTATATGGTATTACGTCATATGGTATAACGTTATAACGTATTACGTTATATGGAATAACGTCATATGGTATAACGTTATAACGTATTACGTTATATGATATAACGTCATATGGTGTAACGTTATAACGTATTACGTTATGTGGTATAACGTTATAACGTATTACGTTATATGGTATAACGTTATAACGTATTACGTTATATGGTATAACGTTATAACGTATTACGATATATGGTATTACGTCATATGGTATAACGTTATAACGTATTACGTTATATGATATAACGTCATATCATATAACGTTATAACGTAATACGTCATATGGTATATCGTTATAACATATCATGTTATATGGTATAACGTTATAACGTATTACGTTATATGGTATAACGTCATATGGTGTAACGTTATAACGTATTACGTTATATGGTATAACGCTATAACGTATTACGTTATACGATGTAACGTCATATGGTATAACGTTGTAACGTATTACGTTATATGGTATAACGTTGTAACGTATTACGTTATATGGTATAACGTTATAACGTATTACGTTATATGACATAACGTTATAACGTATTACGTTATATGACATAACGTCATATGGTATAACGTTATAACCTATTACGTTATATGGTATAACGTTATAACGTATTACGTTATATGGTATAACGTTATAACGTATTACGTTATATGGTATTACGTCATATGGTATAACGTTATAACGTATTACGTTATATGATATAACGTCATATCATATAACGTTATAACGTAATACGTCATATGGTATATCGTTATAACATATCATGTTATATGGTATAACGTTATAACGTATTACGTTATATGGTATAACGTTATAACGTATCACGTTATATGACATAACGTCATATGGTATAACGTTATAACCTATTACGTCATATGGTATAACGTTATAACGTATTACGTTATATGGTATAACGTTATAACGTATTACGTTATATGGAATAGCGTCATATGGTATAACGTTATAACGTATTACGTTATATGATATAACGTCATATGGTGTAACGTTATAACGTATTACGTTATGTGGTATAACGTTATAACGTATTACGTTATATGGTATAACGTTATAACGTATTACGTTATATGATATAACGTCATATGGTATAACGTTATAACGTATTACGTTATATGGTATTACGTCATATGGTATAACGTTATAACGTATTACGTTATATGGAATAACGTCATATGGTATAACGTTATAACGTATTACGTTATATGATATAACGTCATATGGTGTAACGTTATAACGTATTACGTTATGTGGTATAACGTTATAACGTATTACGTTATATGGTATAACGTTATAACGTATTACGTTATATGGTATAACGTTATAACGTATTACGATATATGGTATTACGTCATATGGTATAACGTTATAACGTATTACGTTAAATGATATAACGTCATATCATATAACGTTATAACGTAATACGTCATATGGTATATCGTTATAACATATCATGTTATATGGTATAACGTTATAACGTATTACGTTATATGGTATAACGTCATATGGTGTAACGTTATAACGTATTACGTTATATGGTATAACGCTATAACGTATTACGTTATACGATGTAACGTCATATGGTATAACGTTGTAACGTATTACGTTATATGGTATAACGTTGTAACGTATTACGTTATATGGTATAACGTTATAACGTATTACGTTATATGACATAACGTTATAACGTATTACGTTATATGACATAACGTCATATGGTATAACGTTATAACCTATTACGTTATATGGTATAACGTTATAACGTATTACGTTATATGGTATAACGTTATAACGTATTACGTTATATGGTAATACGTCATATGATATAACTTTATAACGTATTACGTTATATGATATAACGTCATATCATATAACGTTATAACGTAATACGTCATATGGTATATCGTTATAACATATCATGTTATATGGTATAACGTTATAACGTATTACGTTATATGGTATAACGTTATAACGTATCACGTTATATGACATAACGTCATATGGTATAACGTTATAACGTATTACGTTATATGGTATAACGTTGTAACGTATTACGTTATATGGTATAACGTTATAACGTATTACGTTATATGGTATTACGTCATATGGTATAACGTTATAACGTATTACGTTATATGGTATAACGTTATAACGTATTACGTTATATGGAATAACGTCATATGGTATAACGTTATAACGTATTACGTTATATGATATAACGTCATATGGTGTAACGTTATAACGTATTACGTTATGTGGTATAACGTTATAACGTATTACGTTATATGGTATAACGTTATATCGTATTACGTTATATGATATAACGTCATATGGTGTAACGTTATAACGTATTACGCTATGTGGTATAACGTTATAACGTATTACGTTATATGGTATAACGTTATAACGTATTACGTTATATGGTATAACGTTATAACGTATTACGTTATATGATATAACGTCATATGGTATAACGTTATAACGTATTACGTTATATGGTATTACGTCATATGGTATAACGTTATAACGTATTACGTTATATGATATAACGTCACATGGTGTAACGTTATAACGTATTACGTTATGTGGTATAACGTTATAACGTATTACGTTATATGGTATAACGTTATAACGTATTACGTTATATGGTATAACGTTATAACGTATTACGATATATGGTATTACGTCATATGGTATAACGTTATAACGTATTACGTTATATGATATAACGTCATATCATATAACGTTATAACGTAATACGTCATATGGTATATCGTTATAACATATCATGTTATATGGTATAACGTTATAACGTATTACGTTATATGGTATAACGTCATATGGTGTAACGTTATAACGTATTACGTTATATCTTATAACGCTATAACGTATTACGTTATACGATGTAACGTCATATGGTATAACGTTGTAACGTATTACGTTATATGGTATAACGTTATAACGTATTACGTTATATGGTATAACGTTATAACGTATTACGATATATGGTATTACGTCATATGGTATAACGTTATAACGTATTACGTTATATGATATAACGTCATATCATATAACGTTATAACGTAATACGTCATATGGTATATCGTTATAACATATCATGTTATATGGTATAACGTTATAACGTATTACGTTATATGGTATAACGTTGTAACGTATTACGTTATATGGTATAACGTTATAACGTATTACGTTATATGGTATTACGTCATATGGTATAACGTTATAACGTATTACGTTATATGGTATAACGTTATAACGTATTACGTTATATGGAATAACGTCATATGGTATAACGTTATAACGTATTACGTTATATGATATAACGTCATATGGTGTAACGTTATAACGTATTACGCTATGTGGTATAACGTTATAACGTATTACGTTATATGGTATAACGTTATAACGTATTACGTTATATGGTATAACGTTATAACGTATTACGTTATATGATATAACGTCATATGGTATAACGTTATAACGTATTACGTTATATGGTATTACGTCATATGGTATAACGTTATAACGTATTACGTTATATGATATAACGTCACATGGTGTAACGTTATAACGTATTACGTTATGTGGTATAACGTTATAACGTATTACGTTATATGGTATAACGTTATAACGTATTACGTTATATGGTATAACGTCATATGGTATAGCGTTATAACGTATTACGTTATATGGTATTACGTCATATGGTATAACGTTATAACGTATTACGTTATATGGAATAACGTCATATGGTATAACGTTATAACGTATTACGTTATATGATATAACGTCATATGGTGTAACGTTATAACGTATTACGTTATGTGGTATAACGTTATAACGTATTACGTTATATGGTATAACGTTATAACGTATTACGTTATATGGTATAACGTTATAACGTATTACGATATATGGTATTACGTCATATGGTATAACGTTATAACGTATTACGTTATATGATATAACGTCATATCATATAACGTTATAACGTAATACGTCATATGGTATATCGTTATAACATATCATGTTATATGGTATAACGTTATAAAGTATTACGTTATATGGTATAACGTCATATGGTGTAACGTTATAACGTATTACATTATATGGTATAACGCTATAACGTATTACGTTATACGATGTAACGTCATATGGTATAACGTTGTAACGTATTACGTTATATGGTATAACGTTGTAACGTATTACGTTATATGGTATAACGTTATAACGTATTACGTTATATGACATAACGTTATAACGTATTACGTTATATGACATAACGTCATATGGTATAACGTTATAACCTATTACGTTATATGGTATAACGTTATAACGTATTACGTTATATGGTATAACGTTATAACGTATTACGTTATATGGTATTACGTCATATGGTATAACGTTATAACGTATTACGTTATATGATATAACGTCATATCATATAACGTTATAACGTAATACGTCATATGGTATATCGTTATAACATATCATGTTATATGGTATAACGTTATAACGTATTACGTTATATGGTATAACGTTATAACGTATCACGTTATATGACATAACGTCATATGGTATAACGTTATAACCTATTACGTCATATGGTATAACGTTATAACATATTACGTTATATGGTATAACGTTATAACGTATTACGTTATATGGAATAGCGTCATATGGTATAACGTTATAACGTATTACGTTATATGATATAACGTCATATGGTGTAACGTTATAACGTATTACGTTATGTGGTATAACGTTATAACGTATTACGTTATATGGTATAACGTTATAACGTATTACGTTATATGATATAACGTCATATGGTATAACGTTATAACGTATTACGTTATATGGTATTACGTCATATGGTATAACGTTATAACGTATTACGTTATATGGAATAACGTCATATGGTATAACGTTATAACGTATTACGTTATATGATATAACGTCATATGGTGTAACGTTATAACGTATTACGTTATGTGGTATAACGTTATAACGTATTACGTTATATGGTATAACGTTATAACGTATTACGTTATATGGTATAACGTTATAACGTATTACGATATATGGTATTACGTCATATGGTATAACGTTATAACGTATTACGTTAAATGATATAACGTCATATCATATAACGTTATAACGTAATACGTCATATGGTATATCGTTATAACATATCATGTTATATGGTATAACGTTATAACGTATTACGTTATATGGTATAACGTCATATGGTGTAACGTTATAACGTATTACGTTATATGGTATAACGCTATAACGTATTACGTTATACGATGTAACGTCATATGGTATAACGTTGTAACGTATTACGTTATATGGTATAACGTTGTAACGTATTACGTTATATGGTATAACGTTATAACGTATTACGTTATATGACATAACGTTATAACGTATTACGTTATATGACATAACGTCATATGGTATAACGTTATAACCTATTACGTTATATGGTATAACGTTATAACGTATTACGTTATATGGTATAACGTTATAACGTATTACGTTATATGGTATTACGTCATATGGTATAACTTTATAACGTATTACGTTATATGATATAACGTCATATCATATAACGTTATAACGTAATACGTCATATGGTATATCGTTATAACATATCATGTTATATGGTATAACGTTATAACGTATTACGTTATATGGTATAACGTTATAACGTATCACGTTATATGACATAACGTCATATGGTATAACGTTATAACGTATTACGTTATATGGTATAACGTTGTAACGTATTACGTTATATGGTATAACGTTATAACGTATTACGTTATATGGTATTACGTCATATGGTATAACGTTATAACGTATTACGTTATATGGTATAACGTTATAACGTATTACGTTATATGGAATAACGTCATATGGTATAACGTTATAACGTATTACGTTATATGATATAACGTCATATGGTGTAACGTTATAACGTATTACGTTATGTGGTATAACGTTATAACGTATTACGTTATATGGTATAACGTTATATCGTATTACGTTATATGATATAACGTCATATGGTGTAACGTTATAACGTATTACGCTATGTGGTATAACGTTATAACGTATTACGTTATATGGTATAACGTTATAACGTATTACGTTATATGGTATAACGTTATAACGTATTACGTTATATGATATAACGTCATATGGTATAACGTTATAACGTATTACGTTATATGGTATTACGTCATATGGTATAACGTTATAACGTATTACGTTATATGATATAACGTCACATGGTGTAACGTTATAACGTATTACGTTATGTGGTATAACGTTATAACGTATTACGTTATATGGTTTAACGTTATAACGTATTACGTTATATGGTATAACGTTATAACGTATTACGATATATGGTATTACGTCATATGGTATAACGTTATAACGTATTACGTTATATGATATAACGTCATATCATATAACGTTATAACGTAATACGTCATATGGTATATCGTTATAACATATCATGTTATATGGTATAACGTTATAACGTATTACGTTATATGGTGTAACGTTATAACGTATTACGTTATATCTTATAACGCTATAACGTATTACGTTATACGATGTAACGTCATATGGTATATCGTTGTAACGTATTACGTTATATGGTATAACGTTGTAACGTATTACGTTATATGGTATAACGTTATAACGTATTACGTTATATGACATAACGTTATAACGTATTACGTTATATGACATAACGTCATATGGTATAACGTTATAACCTATTACGTTATATGGTATAACGTTATAACGTATTACGTTATATGGTATAACGTTATAACGTATTACGTTATATGGTATTACGTCATATGGTATAACGTTATAACGTATTACGTTATATGATATAACGTCATATCATATAACGTTATAACGTAATACGTCATATGGTATATCGTTATAACATATCATGTTATATGGTATAACGTTATAACGTATTACGTTATATGGTATAACGTTATAACGCATCACGTTATATGACATAACGTCATATGGTATAACGTTATAACCTATTACGTCATATGGTATAACGTTATAACGTATTACGTTATATGGTATAACGTTATAACGTATTACGTTATATGGAATAGCGTCATATGGTATAACGTTATAACGTATTACGTTATATGATATAACGTCATATGGTGTAACGTTATAACGTATTACGTTATGTGGTATAACGTTATAACGTATTACGTTATATGGTATAACGTTATAACGTATTACGTTATATGATATAACGTGATATGGTATAACGTTATAACGTATTACGTTATATGGTATTACGTCATATGGTATAACGTTATAACGTATTACGTTATATGGAATAACGTCATATGGTATAACGTTATAACGTATTACGTTATATGATATAACGTCATATGGTGTAACGTTATAACGTATTACGTTATGTGGTATAACGTTATAACGTATTACGTTATATGGTATAACGTTATAACGTATTACGTTATATGGTATAACGTTATAACGTATTACGATATATGGTATTACGTCATATGGTATAACGTTATAACGTATTACGTTAAATGATATAACGTCATATCATATAACGTTATAACGTAATACGTCATATGGTATATCGTTATAACATATCATGTTATATGGTATAACGTTATAACGTATTACGTTATATGGTATAACGTTATAACGTATTACGTTATATGGTATAACGTTATAACGTATTACGTTATATGGTATAACGTCATATGATATAACGTTATAACGTATTACGTTATATGGTATTACGTCATATGGTATAACGTTATAACGTATTACGTTATATGGAATAACGTCATATGGTATAACGTTATAACGTATTACGTTATATGATATAACGTCATATGGTGTAACGTTATAACGTATTACGTTATGTGGTATAACGTTATAACGTATTACGTTATATGGAATAATGTCATATGGTATAACGTTATAACGTATTACGTTATATGGTATAACGTTATAACGTATTACGTTATATGATATAACGTCATATGGTATAGCGTTATAAAGTATTACGTTATATGGTATTACGTCATATGGTATAACGTTATAACGTATTACGTTATATGGAATAACGTCATATGGTATAACGTTATAACGTATTACGTTATATGATATAACGTCATATGGTGTAACGTTATAACGTATTACGTTATGTGGTATAACGTTATAACGTATTACGTTATATGGTATAACGTTATAACGTATTACGTTATATGGTATAACGTTATAACGTATTACGATATATGGTATTACGTCATATGGTATAACGTTATAACGTATTACGTTATATGATATAACGTCATATCATATAACGTTATAACGTAATACGTCATATGGTATATCGTTATAACATATCATGTTATATGGTATAACGTTATAACGTAATACGTTATATGGTATAACGTCATATGGTGTAACGTTATAACGTATTACGTTATATGGTATAACGCTATAACGTATTACGTTATACGATGTAACGTCATATGGTATAACGTTGTAACGTATTACGTTATATGGTATAACGTTGTAACGTATTACGTTATATTTTATAACGTTATAACGTATTACGTTATATGACATAACGTTATAACGTATTACGTTATATGACATAACGTCATATGGTATAACGTTATAACCTATTACGTTATATGGTATAACGTTATAACGTATTACGTTATATGGTATAACGTTATAACGTATTACGTTATATGGTATTACGTCATATGGTATAACGTTATAACGTATTACGTTATATGATATAACGTCATATCATATAACGTTATAACGTAATACGTCATATGGTATATCGTTATAACATATCATGTTATATGGTATAACGTTATAACGTATTACGTTATATGGTATAACGTTATAACGTATCACGTTATATGACATAACGTCATATGGTATAACGTTATAACCTATTACGTCATATGGTATAACGTTATAACGTATTACGTTATATGGTATAACGTTATAACGTATTACGTTATATGGAATAGCGTCATATGGTATAACGTTATAACGTATTACGTTATATGATATAACGTCATATGGTGTAACGTTATAACGTATTACGTTATGTGGTATAACGTTATAACGTATTACGTTATATGGTATAACGTTATAACGTATTACGTTATATGATATAACGTCATATGGTATAACGTTATAACGTATTACGTTATATGGTATTACGTCATATGGTATAACGTTATAACGTATTACGTTATATGGAATAACGTCATATGGTATAACGTTATAACGTATTACGTTATATGATATAACGTCATATGGTGTAACGTTATAACGTATTACGTTATGTGGTATAACGTTATAACGTATTACGTTATATGGTTTAACGTTATAACGTATTACGTTATATGGTATAACGTTATAACGTATTACGATATATGGTATTACGTCATATGGTATAACGTTATAACGTATTACGTTAAATGATATAACGTCATATCATATAACGTTATAACGTAATACGTCATATGGTATATCGTTATAACATATCATGTTATATGGTATAACGTTATAACGTATTACGTTATATGGTATAACGTCATATGGTGTAACGTTATAACGTATTACGTTATATGGTATAACGCTATAACGTATTACGTTATACGATGTAACGTCATATGGTATAACGTTGTAACGTATTACGTTATATGGTATAACGTTGTAACGTATTACGTTATATGGTATAACGTTATAACGTATTACGTTATATGACATAACGTTATAACGTATTACGTTATATGACATAACGTCATATGGTATAACGTTATAACCTATTACGTTATATGGTATAACGTTATAACGTATTACGTTATATGGTATAACGTTATAACGTATTACGTTATATGGTATTACGTCATATGGTATAACTTTATAACGTATTACGTTATATGATATAACGTCATATCATATAACGTTATAACGTAATACGTCATATGGTATATCGTTATAACATATCATGTTATATGGTATAACGTTATAACGTATTACGTTATATGGTATAACGTTATAACGTATCACGTTATATGACATAACGTCATATGGTATAACGTTATAACGTATTACGTTATATGGTATAACGTTGTAACGTATTACGTTATATGGTATAACGTTATAACGTATTACGTTATATGGTATTACGTCATATGGTATAACGTTATAACGTATTACGTTATATGGTATAACGTTATAACGTATTACGTTATATGGAATAACGTCATATGGTATAACGTTATAACGTATTACGTTATATGATATAACGTCATATGGTGTAACGTTATAACGTATTACGTTATGTGGTATAACGTTATAACGTATTACGTTATATGGTATAACGTTATATCGTATTACGTTATATGATATAACGTCATATGGTGTAACGTTATAACGTATTACGCTATGTGGTATAACGTTATAACGTATTACGTTATATGGTATAACGTTATAACGTATTACGTTATATGGTATAACGTTATAACGTATTACGTTATATGATATAACGTCATATGGTATAACGTTATAACGTATTACGTTATATGGTATTACGTCATATGGTATAACGTTATAACGTATTACGTTATATGATATAACGTCACATGGTGTAACGTTATAACGTATTACGTTATGTGGTATAACGTTATAACGTATTACGTTATATGGTATAACGTTATAACGTATTACGTTATATGGTATAACGTTATAACGTATTACGATATATGGTATTACGTCATATGGTATAACGTTATAACGTATTACGTTATATGATATAACGTCATATCATATAACGTTATAACGTAATACGTCATATGGTATATCGTTATAACATATCATGTTATATGGTATAACGTTATAACGTATTACGTTATATGGTATAACGTCATATGGTGTAACGTTATAACGTATTACGTTATATCTTATAACGCTATAACGTATTACGTTATACGATGTAACGTCATATGGTATAACGTTGTAACGTATTACGTTATATGGTATAACGTTATAACGTATTACGTTATATGGTATAACGTTATAACGTATTACGATATATGGTATTACGTCATATGGTATAACGTTATAACGTATTACGTTATATGATATAACGTCATATCATATAACGTTATAACGTAATGCGTCATATGGTATATCGTTATAACATATCATGTTATATGGTATAACGTTATAACGTATTACGTTATATGGTATAACGTTGTAACGTATTACGTTATATGGTATAACGTTATAACGTATTACGTTATATGGTATTACGTCATATGGTATAACGTTATAACGTATTACGTTATATGGTATAACGTTATAACGTATTACGTTATATGGAATAACGTCATATGGTATAACGTTATAACGTATTACGTTATATGATATAACGTCATATGGTGTAACGTTATAACGTATTACGCTATGTGGTATAACGTTATAACGTATTACGTTATATGGTATAACGTTATAACGTATTACGTTATATGGTATAACGTTATAACGTATTACGTTATATGATATAACGTCATATGGTATAACGTTATAACGTATTACGTTATATGGTATTACGTCATATGGTATAACGTTATAACGTATTACGTTATATGATATAACGTCACATGGTGTAACGTTATAACGTATTACGTTATGTGGTATAACGTTATAACGTATTACGTTATATGGTATAACGTTATAACGTATTACGTTATATGATATAACGTCATATGGTATAGCGTTATAACGTATTACGTTATATGGTATTACGTCATATGGTATAACGTTATAACGTATTACGTTATATGGAATAACGTCATATGGTATAACGTTATAACGTATTACGTTATATGATATAACGTCATATGGTGTAACGTTATAACGTATTACGTTATGTGGTATAACGTTATAACGTATTACGTTATATGGTATAACGTTATAACGTATTACGTTATATGGTATAACGTTATAACGTATTACGATATATGGTATTACGTCATATGGTATAACGTTATAACGTATTACGTTATATGATATAACGTCATATCATATAACGTTATAACGTAATACGTCATATGGTATATCGTTATAACATATCATGTTATATGGTATAACGTTATAACGTATTACGTTATATGGTATAACGTCATATGGTGTAACGTTATAACGTATTACGTTATATGGTATAACGCTATAACGTATTACGTTATACGATGTAACGTCATATGGTATAACGTTGTAACGTATTACGTTATATGGTATAACGTTGTAACGTATTACGTTATATGGTATAACGTTATAACGTATTACGTTATATGACATAACGTTATAACGTATTACGTTATATGACATAACGTCATATGGTATAACGTTATAACCTATTACGTTATATGGTATAACGTTATAACGTATTACGTTATATGGTATAACGTTATAACGTATTACGTTATATGGTATTACGTCATATGGTATAACGTTATAACGTATTACGTTATATGATATAACGTCATATCATATAACGTTATAACGTAATACGTCATATGGTATATCGTTATAACATATCATGTTATATGGTATAACGTTATAACGTATTACGTTATATGGTATAACGTTATAACGCATCACGTTATATGACATAACGTCATATGGTATAACGTTATAACCTATTACGTCATATGGTATAACGTTATAACGTATTACGTTATATGGTATAACGTTATAACGTATTACGTTATATGGAATAGCGTCATATGGTATAACGTTATAACGTATTACGTTATATGATATAACGTCATATGGTGTAACGTTATAACGTATTACGTTATGTGGTATAACGTTATAACGTATTACGTTATATGGTATAACGTTATAACGTATTACGTTATATGATATAACGTCATATGGTATAACGTTATAACGTATTACGTTATATGGTATTACGTCATATGGTATAACGTTATAACGTATTACGTTATATGGAATAACGTCATATGGTATAACGTTATAACGTATTACGTTATATGATATAACGTCATATGGTGTAACGTTATAACGTATTACGTTATGTGGTATAACGTTATAACGTATTACGTTATATGGTATAACGTTATAACGTATTACGTTATATGGTATAACGTTATAACGTATTACGATATATGGTATTACGTCATATGGTATAACGTTATAACGTATTACGTTAAATGATATAACGTCATATCATATAACGTTATAACGTAATACGTCATATGGTATATCGTTATAACATATCATGTTATATGGTATAACGTTATAACGTATTACGTTATATGGTATAACGTTATAACGTATTACGTTATATGGTATAACGTTATAACGTATTACGTTATATGGTATAACGTCATATGATATAACGTTATAACGTATTACGTTATATGGTATTACGTCATATGGTATAACGTTATAACGTATTACGTTATATGGAATAACGTCATATGGTATAACGTTATAACGTATTACGTTATATGATATAACGTCATATGGTGTAACGTTATAACGTATTACGTTATGTGGTATAACGTTATAACGTATTACGTTATATGGAATAATGTCATATGGTATAACGTTATAACGTATTACGTTATATGGTATAACGTTATAACGTATTACGTTATATGATATAACGTCATATGGTATAGCGTTATAAAGTATTACGTTATATGGTATTACGTCATATGGTATAACGTTATAACGTATTACGTTATATGGAATAACGTCATATGGTATAACGTTATAACGTATTACGTTATATGATATAACGTCATATGGTGTAACGTTATAACGTATTACGTTATGTGGTATAACGTTATAACGTATTACGTTATATGGTATAACGTTATAACGTATTACGTTATATGGTATAACGTTATAACGTATTACGATATATGGTATTACGTCATATGGTATAACGTTATAACGTATTACGTTATATGATATAACGTCATATCATATAACGTTATAACGTAATACGTCATATGGTATATCGTTATAACATATCATGTTATATGGTATAACGTTATAACGTATTACGTTATATGGTATAACGTCATATGGTGTAACGTTATAACGTATTACGTTATATGGTATAACGCTATAACGTATTACGTTATACGATGTAACGTCATATGGTATAACGTTGTAACGTATTACGTTATATGGTATAACGTTGTAACGTATTACGTTATATTTTATAACGTTATAACGTATTACGTTATATGACATAACGTTATAACGTATTACGTTATATGACATAACGTCATATGGTATAACGTTATAACCTATTACGTTATATGGTATAACGTTATAACGTATTACGTTATATGGTATAACGTTATAACGTATTACGTTATATGGTATTACGTCATATGGTATAACGTTATAACGTATTACGTTATATGATATAACGTCATATCATATAACGTTATAACGTAATACGTCATATGGTATATCGTTATAACATATCATGTTATATGGTATAACGTTATAACGTATTACGTTATATGGTATAACGTTATAACGTATCACGTTATATGACATAACGTCATATGGTATAACGTTATAACCTATTACGTCATATGGTATAACGTTATAACGTATTACGTTATATGGTATAACGTTATAACGTATTACGTTATATGGAATAGCGTCATATGGTATAACGTTATAACGTATTACGTTATATGATATAACGTCATATGGTGTAACGTTATAACGTATTACGTTATGTGGTATAACGTTATAACGTATTACGTTATATGGTATAACGTTATAACGTATTACGTTATATGATATAACGTCATATGGTATAACGTTATAACGTATTACGTTATATGGTATTACGTCATATGGTATAACGTTATAACGTATTACGTTATATGGAATAACGTCATATGGTATAACGTTATAACGTATTACGTTATATGATATAACGTCATATGGTGTAACGTTATAACGTATTACGTTATGTGGTATAACGTTATAACGTATTACGTTATATGGTATAACGTTATAACGTATTACGTTATATGGTATAACGTTATAACGTATTACGATATATGGTATTACGTCATATGGTATAACGTTATAACGTATTACGTTAAATGATATAACGTCATATCATATAACGTTATAACGTAATACGTCATATGGTATATCGTTATAACATATCATGTTATATGGTATAACGTTATAACGTATTACGTTATATGGTATAACGTCATATGGTGTAACGTTATAACGTATTACGTTATATGGTATAACGCTATAACGTATTACGTTATACGATGTAACGTCATATGGTATAACGTTGTAACGTATTACGTTATATGGTATAACGTTGTAACGTATTACGTTATATGGTATAACGTTATAACGTATTACGTTATATGACATAACGTTATAACGTATTACGTTATATGACATAACGTCATATGGTATAACGTTATAACCTATTACGTTATATGGTATAACGTTATAACGTATTACGTTATATGGTATAACGTTATAACGTATTACGTTATATGGTATTACGTCATATGGTATAACTTTATAACGTATTACGTTATATGATATAACGTCATATCATATAACGTTATAACGTAATACGTCATATGGTATATCGTTATAACATATCATGTTATATGGTATAACGTTATAACGTATTACGTTATATGGTATAACGTTATAACGTATCACGTTATATGACATAACGTCATATGGTATAACGTTATAACGTATTACGTTATATGGTATAACGTTGTAACGTATTACGTTATATGGTATAACGTTATAACGTATTACGTTATATGGTATTACGTCATATGGTATAACGTTATAACGTATTACGTTATATGGTATAACGTTATAACGTATTACGTTATATGGAATAACGTCATATGGTATAACGTTATAACGTATTACGTTATATGATATAACGTCATATGGTGTAACGTTATAACGTATTACGTTATGTGGTATAACGTTATAACGTATTACGTTATATGGTATAACGTTATATCGTATTACGTTATATGATATAACGTCATATGGTGTAACGTTATAACGTATTACGCTATGTGGTATAACGTTATAACGTATTACGTTATATGGTATAACGTTATAACGTATTACGTTATATGGTATAACGTTATAACGTATTACGTTATATGATATAACGTCATATGGTATAACGTTATAACGTATTACGTTATATGGTATTACGTCATATGGTATAACGTTATAACGTATTACGTTATATGATATAACGTCACATGGTGTAACGTTATAACGTATTACGTTATGTGGTATAACGTTATAACGTATTACGTTATATGGTATAACGTTATAACGTATTACGTTATATGGTATAACGTTATAACGTATTACGTTATATGGTATTACGTCATATGGTATAACGTTATAACGTATTACGTTATATGATATAACGTCACATGGTGTAACGTTATTACGTATTACGCTATGTGGTATAACGTTATAACGTATTACGTTATATGGTATAACGTTATAACGTATTACGTTATATGATATAACGTCATATCATATAACGTTATAACGTAATACGTCATATGGTATATCGTTATAACATATCATGTTATATGGTATAACGTTATAACGTATTACGTTATATGGTATAACGTCATATGGTGTAACGTTATAACGTATTACGTTATATCTTATAACGCTATAACGTATTACGTTATACGATGTAACGTCATATGGTATAACGTTGTAACGTATTACGTTATATGGTATAACGTTATAACGTATTACGTTATATGGTATAACGTTATAACGTATTACGATATATGGTATTACGTCATATGGTATAACGTTATAACGTATTACGTTATATGATATAACGTCATATCATATAACGTTATAACGTAATACGTCATATGGTATATCGTTATAACATATCATGTTATATGGTATAACGTTATAACGTATTACGTTATATGGTATAACGTTGTAACGTATTACGTTATATGGTATAACGTTATAACGTATTACGTTATATGGTATTACGTCATATGGTATAACGTTATAACGTATTACGTTATATGGTATAACGTTATAACGTATTACGTTATATGGAATAACGTCATATGGTATAACGTTATAACGTATTACGTTATATGATATAACGTCATATGGTGTAACGTTATAACGTATTACGCTATGTGGTATAACGTTATAACGTATTACGTTATATGGTATAACGTTATAACGTATTACGTTATATGGTATAACGTTATAACGTATTACGTTATATGATATAACGTCATATGGTATAACGTTATAACGTATTACGTTATATGGTATTACGTCATATGGTATAACGTTATAACGTATTACGTTATATGATATAACGTCACATGGTGTAACGTTATAACGTATTACGTTATGTGGTATAACGTTATAACGTATTACGTTATATGGTATAACGTTATAACGTATTACGTTATATGGTATAACGTTATAACGTATTACGATATATGGTATTACGTCATATGGCATAACGTCATATGGTATAACGTTATAACGTATTACGTTATATGATATAACGTCATATGGTGTAACGTTATAACGTATTACGCTATGTGGTATAACGTTATAACGTATTACGTTATATGGTATAACGTTATAACGTATTACGTTATATGGTATAACGTTATAACGTATTACGTTATATGATATAACGTCATATGGTATAACGTTATAACGTATTACGTTATATGGTATTACGTCATATGGTATAACGTTATAACGTATTACGTTATATGATATAACGTCACATGGTGTAACGTTATAACGTATTACGTTATGTGGTATAACGTTATAACGTATTACGTTATATGGTATAACGTTATAACGTATTACGTTATATGGTATAACGTTATAACGTATTACGATATATGGTATTACGTCATATGGTATAACGTTATAACGTATTACGTTATATGATATAACGTCATATCATATAACGTTATAACGTAATACGTCATATGGTATATCGTTATAACATATCATGTTATATGGTATAACGTTATAACGTATTACGTTATATGGAATAACGTCATATGGTATAACGTTATAACGTATTACGTTATATGATATAACGTCATATGGTGTAACGTTATAACGTATTACGTTATGTGGTATAACGTTATAACGTATTACGTTATATGGTATAACGTTATATCGTATTACGTTATATGATATAACGTCATATGGTGTAACGTTATAACGTATTACGCTATGTGGTATAACGTTATAACGTATTACGTTATATGGTATAACGTTATAACGTATTACGTTATATGGTATAACGTTATAACGTATTACGTTATATGATATAACGTCATATGGTATAACGTTATAACGTATTACGTTAAATGGTATTACGTCATATGGTATAACGTTATAACGTATTACGTTATATGATATAACGTCACATGGTGTAACGTTATAACGTATTACGTTATGTGGTATAACGTTATAACGTATTACGTTATATGGTATAACGTTATATCGTATTACGTTATATGGTATAACGTTATAACGTATTACGATATATGGTATTACGTCATATGGTATAACGTTATAACGTATTACGTTATATGATATAACGTCATATCATATAACGTTATAACGTAATACGTCATATGGTATATCGTTATAACATATCATGTTATATGGTATAACGTTATAACGTATTACGTTATATGGTATAACGTCATATGGTGTAACGTTATAACGTATTACGTTATATGGTATAACGCTATAACGTATTACGTTATACGATGTAACGTCATATGGTATAACGTTGTAACGTATTACGTTATATGGTATAACGTTATAACGTATTACGTTATATGGTATAACGTTATAACGTATTACGATATATGGTATTACGTCATATGGTATAACGTTATAACGTATTACGTTATATGATATAACGTCATATCATATAACGTTATAACGTAATACGTCATATGGTATATAGTTATAACATATCATGTTATATGGTATAACGTTATAACGTATTACGTTATATGGTATAACGTTGTAACGTATTACGTTATATGGTATAACGTTATAACGTATTACGTTATATGGTATTACGTCATATGGTATAACGTTATAACGTATTACGTTATATGGTATAACGTTATAACGTATTACGTTATATGGAATAACGTCATATGGTATAACGTTATAACGTATTACGTTATATGATATAACGTCATATGGTGTAACGTTATAACGTATTACGTTATGTGGTATAACGTTATAACGTATTACGTTATATGGTATAACGTTATATCGTATTACGTTATATGATATAACGTCATATGGTGTAACGTTATAACGTATTACGTTATGTGGTATAACGTTATAACGTATTACGTTATATGGTATAACGTTATAACGTATTACGTTATATGGTATAACGTTATAACGTATTACGTTATATGATATAACGTCATATGGTATAACGTTATAACGTATTACGTTATATGGTATTACGTCATATGGTATAACGTTATAACGTATTACGTTATATGGAATAACGTCATATGGTATAACGTTATAACGTATTACGTTATATGATATAACGTCATATGGTGTAACGTTATAACGTATTACGTTATGTGGTATAACGTTATAACGTATTACGTTATATGGTATAACGTTGTAACGTATTACGTTATATGGTATAACGTTATAACGTATTACGTTATATGGTATTACGTCATATGGTATAACGTTATAACGTATTACGTTATATGGTATAACGTTATAACATATTACGTTATATGGTATAACGTTATAACGTATTACGTTATATGGTATAACGTTATAACGTATTACGTTATATGGTATAACGTTATAACGTATTACGTTATATGGAATAACGTCATATGGTATAACGTTATAACGTATTACGTTATATGATATAACGTCATATGGTGTAACGTTATAACGTATTACGTTATGTGGTATAACGTTATAACGTATTACGTTATATGGTATAACGTTATATCGTATTACGTTATATGATATAACGTCATATGGTGTAACGTTATAACGTATTACGTTATGAGGTATAACGTTATAACGTATTACGTTATATGGTATAACGTTATAACGTATTACGTTATATGGTATAACGTTATAACGTATTACGTTATATGATATAACGTCATATGGTATAACGTTATAACGTATTACGTTATATGGTATTACGTCATATGGTATAACGTTATAACGTATTACGTTATATGGAATAACGTCATATGGTATAACGTTATAACGTATTACGTTATATGATATAACGTCATATGGTGTAACGTTATAACGTATTACGTTATGTGGTATAACGTTATAACGTATTACGTTATATGGTATAACGTTATAACGTATTACGTTATATGGTATAACGTTATAACGTATTACGATATATGGTATTACGTCATATGGTATAACGTTATAACGTATTACGTTATATGATATAACGTCATATCATATAACGTTATAACGTAATACGTCATATGGTATATCGTTATAACATATCATGTTATATGGTATAACGTTATAACGTATTACGTTATATGGTATAACGTCATATGGTGTAACGTTATAACGTATTACGTTATATGGTATAACGCTATAACGTATTACGTTATACGATGTAACGTCATATGGTATAACGTTGTAACGTATTACGTTATATGGTATAACGTTGTAACGTATTACGTTATATGGTATAACGTTATAACGTATTACGTTATATGACATAACGTTATAACGTATTACGTTATATGACATAACGTCATATGGTATAACGTTATAACCTATTACGTTATATGGTATAACGTTATAACGTATTACGTTATATGGTATAATGTTATAACGTATTACGTTATATGGTATTACGTCATATGGTATAACGTTATAACGTATTACGTTATATGATATAACGTCATATCATATAACGTTATAACGTAATACGTCATATGGTATATCGTTATAACATATCATGTTATATGGTATAACGTTATAACGTATTACGTTATATGGTATAACGTTATAACGTATCACGTTATATGACATAACGTCATATGGTATAACGTTATAACGTATTACGTTATATGGTATAACGTTGTAACGTATTACGTTATATGGTATAACGTTATAACGTATTACGTTATATGGTATTACGTCATATGGTATAACGTTATAACGTATTACGTTATATGGTATAACGTTATAACGTATTACGTTATATGGAATAACGTCATATGGTATAACGTTATAACGTATTACGTTATATGATATAACGTTATAACGTATTACGTTATATGGTATTACGTCATATGGTATAACGTTATAACGTATTACTTTATATGATATAACGTCATATCATATAACGTTATAACGTAATACGTCATATGGTATATCGTTATAACATATCATGTTATATGGTATAACGTTATAACGTATTACGTTATATGGTATAACGTTATAACGTATCACGTTATATGACATAACGTCATATGGTATAACGCTATAACGTATTACGTTATATGGTATAACGTTAAAACCTATTACGTTATATGGTATAACGTTGTAACGTATTACGTTATATGGTATAACGTTATAACGTACTACGTTATATGGTATTACGTCATATGGTATAACGTTATAACGTATTACGTTATATGGTATAACGTTATAACGTATTACGTTATATGGAATAACGTCATATGGTATAACGTTATAACGTATTACGTTATATGATATAACGTCATATGGTGTAACGTTATAACGTATTGCGTTATGTGGTATAACGATATAACGTATTACGTTATATGGTATAACGTTATAACGTATTACGTTATATGATATAACGTCATATGGTATAACGTTATAACGTATTACGTTATATGGTATTACGTCATATGGTATAACGTTATAACGTATTACGTTATATGGAATAACGTCATATGGTATAACGTTATAACGTATTACGTTATATGATATAACGTCATATGGTGTAACGTTATAACGTATTACGTTATGTGGTATAACGTTATAACGTATTACGTTATATGGTATAACGTTATAACGTATTACGTTATATGGTATAACGTTATAACGTATTACGATATATGGTATTACGTCATATGGTATAACGTTATAACGTATTACGTTATATGATATAACGTCATATCATATAACGTTATAACGTAATACGTCATATGGTATATCGTTATAACATATCATGTTATATGGTATAACGTTATAACGTATTACGTTATATGGTATAACGTCATATGGTGTAACGTTATAACGTATTACGTTATATGGTATAACGCTATAACGTATTACGTTATACGATGTAACGTCATATGGTATAACGTTATAACGTATTACGTTATATGGTATAACGTCATATGGTGTAACGTTATAACGTATTACGTTATATGGTATAACGCTATAACGTATTACGTTATACGATGTAACGTCATATGGTATAACGTTGTAACGTATTACGTTATATGGTATAACGTTATAACGTATTACGTTATATGGTATAACGTTATAACGTATTACGATATATGGTATTACGTCATATGGTATAACGTTATAACGTATTACGTTATATGATATAACGTCATATCATATAACGTTATAACGTAATACGTCATATGGTATATCGTTAAAACATATCATGTTATATGGTATAACGTTATAACGTATTACGTTATATGGTATAACGTTATAACGTATCACGTTATATGACATAACGTTATATGGTATAACGTTATAACGTATTACGTTATATGGTATAACGTTGTAACGTATTACGTTATATGGTATAACGTTATAACGTATTACGTTATATGGTATTACGTCATATGGTATAACGTTATAACGTATTACGTTATATGGTATAACGTTATAACGTATTACGTTATATGATATAACGTCATATGGTATAACGTTATAACGTATTACGTTATATGGTATTACGTCATATGGTATAACGTTATAACGTATTACGTTATATGGAATAACGTCATATGGTATAACGTTATAACGTATTACGTTATATGATATAACGTCATATGGTGTAACGTTATAACGTATTACGTTATGTGGTATAACGTTATAACGTATTACGTTATATGGTATAACGTTATAACGTATTACGTTATATGGTATAACGTTATAACGTATTACGATATATGGTATTACGTCATATGGTATAACGTTATAACGTATTACGTTATATGATATAACGTCATACCATATAACGTTATAACGTAATACGTCATATGGTATATCGTTATAACATATCATGTTATATGGTATAACGTTATAACGTATTACGTTATATGGTATAACGTCATATGGTGTAACGTTATAACGTATTACGTTATATGGTATAACGCTATAACGTATTACGTTATACGATGTAACGTCATATGGTATAACGTTGTAACGTATTACGTTATATGGTATAACGTTGTAACGTATTACGTTATATGGTATAACGTTATAACGTATTACGTTATATGACATAACGTTATAACGTATTACGTTATATGACATAACGTCATATGGTATAACGTTATAACCTATTACGTTATATGGTATAACGTTATAACGTATTACGTTATATGGTATAATGTTATAACGTATTACGTTATATGGTATTACGTCATATGGTATAACGTTATAACGTATTACGTTATATGATATAACGTCATATCATATAACGTTATAACGTAATACGTCATATGGTATATCGTTATAACATATCATGTTATATGGTATAACGTTAAAACGTATTACGTTATATGGTATAACGTTATAACGTATCACGTTATATGACATAACGTCATATGGTATAACGTTATAACGTATTACGTTATATGGTATAACGTTGTAACGTATTACGTTATATGGTATAACGTTATAACGTATTACGTTATATGGTATTACGTCATATGGTATAACGTTATAACGTATTACGTCATATGGTATAACGTTATAACGTATTACGTTATATGATATAACGTCATATCATATAACGTTATAACGTAATACGTCATATGGTATATCGTTATAACATATCATGTTATATGGTATAACGTTATAACGTATTACGTTATATGGTATAACGTCATATGGTGTAACGTTATAACGTATTACGTTATGTGGTATAACGTTATAACGTATTACGTTATATGGTATAACGTTATAACGTATTACGTTATATGGTATAACGTTATAACGTATTACGATATATGGTATTACGTCATATGGTATAACGTTATAACGTATTACGTTATATGATATAACGTCATATCATATAACGTTATAACGTAATACGTCATATGGTATATCGTTAAAACATATCATGTTACATGGTATAACGTTATAACGTATTACGTTATATGGTATAACGTTATAACGTATCACGTTATATGACATAACGTTATATGGTATAACGTTATAACGTATTACGTTATATGGTATAACGTTGTAACGTATTACGTTATATGGTATAACGTTATAACGTATTACGTTATATGGTATTACGTCATATGGTATAACGTTATAACGTATTACGTTATATGGTATAACGTTATAACGTATTACGTTATATGGAATAACGCCATATGGTATAACGTTATAACGTATTACGTTATATGATATAACGTCATATGGTGTAACGTTATAACGTATTACGTTATATGGTATAACGCTATAACGTATTACGTTATACGATTTAACTTCATATGGTATAACGTTGTAACGTATTACGTTATATGGTATAACGTTGTAACGTATTACGTTATATGGTATAACGCTATAACGTATTACGTTATACGATGTAACGTCATATGGTATAACGTTGTAACGTATTACGTTATATGGTATAACGTTGTAACGTATTACGTTATATGGTATAACGTTATAACGTATTACGTTATATGACATAACGTTATAACGTATTACGTTATATGACATAACGTCATATGGTATAACGCTATAACCTATTACGTTATATGGTATAACGTTATAACGTATTACGTTATATGGTATAACGTTATAACGTATTACGTTATATGGTATTACGTCATATGGTATAACGTTAGAACGTATTACGTTATATGATATAACGTCATATCATATAACGTTATAACGTAATACGTCATATGGTATATCGTTATAACATATCATGTTATATGGTATAACGTTATAACGTATTACGTTATATGGTATAACGTTATAACGTATCACGTTATATGACATAACGTCATATGGTATAACGTTATAACGTATTACGTTATATGGTATAACGTTGTAACGTATTACGTTATATGGTATAACGTTATAACGTATTACGTTATATGGTATTACGTCATATCGTATAACGTTATAACGTATTACGTTATATGGTATAACGTTATAACGTATTACGTTATATGGAATAACGTCATATGGTATAACGTTATAACGTATTACGTTATATGATATAACGTTATAACGTAATACGTTATATGGTATTACGTCATATGGTATAACGTTATAACGTATTACGTTATATGATATAACGTCATATCATATAACGTTATAACGTAATACGTCATATGGTATATCGTTATAACATATCATGTTATATGGTATAACGTTATAACGTATTACGTTATATGGTATAACGTTATAACGTATCACGTTATATGACATAACGTCATATGGTATAACGTTATAACGAATTACGTTATATGGTATAACGTTAAAACCTATTACGTTATATGGTATAACGTTGTAACGTATTACGTTATATGGTATAACGTTATAACGTATTACGTTATATGGTATTACGTCATATGGTATAACGTTATAACGTATTACGTTATATGGTATAACGTTATAACGTATTACGTTATATGGAATAACGTCATATGGTATAACGTTATAACGTATTACGTTATATGATATAACGTCATATGGTGTAACGTTATAACGTATTACGTTATGTGGTATAACGTTATAACGTATTACGTTATATGGTATAACGTTATAACGTATTACGTTATATGGTATAACGTTATAACGTATTACGATATATGGTATTACGTCATATGGTATAACGTTATAACGTATAACGTTATATGATATAACGTCATATCATATAACGTTATAACGTAATACGTCATATGGTATATCGTTATAACATATCATGTTATATGGTATAACGTTATAACGTATTACGTTATATGGTATAACGTTATAACGTATTACGATATATGGTATTACGTCATATGGTATAACGTTATAACATATTACGTTATATGATATAACGTCATATCATATAACGTTATAACGTAATACGTCATATGGTATATCGTTATAACATATCATGTTATATGGTATAACGTTATAACGTATTACGTTATATGGTATAACGTCATATGGTGTAACGTTATAACGTATTACGTTATATGGTATAACGCTATAACGTATTACGTTATACGATGTAACGTCATATGGTATAACGTTATAACGTATTACGTTATATGGTATAACGTCATATGGTGTAACGTTATAACGTATTACGTTATATGGTATAACGCTATAACGTATTACGTTATACGATGTAACGTCATATGGTATAACGTTGTAACGTATTACGTTATATGGTATAACGTTATAACGTATTACGTTATATGGTATAACGTTATAACGTATTACGATATATGGTATTACGTCATATGGTATAACGTTATAACGTATTACGTTATATGATATAACGTCATATCATATAACGTTATAACGTAATACGTCATATGGTATATCGTTAAAACATATCATGTTATATGGTATAACGTTATAACGTATTACGTTATATGGTATAACGTTATAACGTATCACGTTATATGACATAACGTTATATGGTATAACGTTATAACGTATTACGTTATATGGTATAACGTTGTAACGTATTACGTTATATGGTATAACGTTATAACGTATTACGTTATATGGTATTACGTCATATGGTATAACGTTATAACGTATTACGTTATATGGTATAACGTTATAACGTATTACGTTATATGATATAACGTCATATGGTATAACGTTATAACGTATTACGTTATATGGTATTACGTCATATGGTATAACGTTATAACGTATTACGTTATATGGAATAACGTCATATGGTATAACGTTATAACGTATTACGTTATATGATATAACGTCATATGGTGTAACGTTATAACGTATTACGTTATGTGGTATAACGTTATAACGTATTACGTTATATGGTATAACGTTATAACGTATTACGTTATATGGTATAACGTTATAACGTATTACGATATATGGTATTACGTCATATGGTATAACGTTATAACGTATTACGTTATATGATATAACGTCATATCATATAACGTTATAACGTAATACGTCATATGGTATATCGTTATAACATATCATGTTATATGGTATAACGTTATAACGTATTACGTTATATGGTATAACGTCATATGGTGTAACGTTATAACGTATTACGTTATATGGTATAACGCTATAACGTATTACGTTATACGATGTAACGTCATATGGTATAACGTTGTAACGTATTACGTTATATGGTATAACGTTGTAACGTATTACGTTATATGGTATAACGTTATAACGTATTACGTTATATGACATAACGTTATAACGTATTACGTTATATGACATAACGTCATATGGTATAACGTTATAACCTATTACGTTATATGGTATAACGTTATAACGTATTACGTTATATGGTATAATGTTATAACGTATTACGTTATATGGTATTACGTCATATGGTATAACGTTATAACGTATTACGTTATATGATATAACGTCATATCATATAACGTTATAACGTAATACGTCATATGGTATATCGTTATGACATATCATGTTATATGGTATAACGTTATAACGTATTACGTTATATGGTATAACGTTATAACGTATCACGTTATATGATATAACGTCATATGGTATAACGTTATAACGTATTACGTTATATGGTATAACGTTGTAACGTATTACGTTATATGGTATAACGTTATAACGTATTACGTTATATGGTATTACGTCATATGGTATAACGTTATAACGTATTACGTCATATGGTATAACGTTATAACGTATTACGTTATATGATATAACGTCATATCATATAACGTTATAACGTAATACGTCATATGGTATATCGTTATAACATATCATGTTATATGGTATAACGTTATAACGTATTACGTTATATGGTATAACGTTATAACGTATCACGTTATATGACATAACGTCATATGGTATAACGCTATAACGTATTACGTTATATGGTATAACGTTAAAACCTATTACGTTATATGGTATAACGTTGTAACGTATTACGTTATATGGTATAACGTTATAACGTATTACGTTATATGGTATTACGTCATATGGTATAACGTTATAACGTATTACGTTATATGGTATAACGTTATAACGTATTACGTTATATGGAATAACGTCATATGGTATAACGTTATAACGTATTACGTTATATGATATAACGTCATATGGTGTAACGTTATAACGTATTGCGTTATGTGGTATAACGTTATAACGTATTACGTTATATGGTATAACGTTATAACGTATTACGTTATATGATATAACGTCATATGGTATAACGTTATAACGTATTACGTTATATGGTATTACGTCATATGGTATAACGTTATAACGTATTACGTTATATGGAATAACGTCATATGGTATAACGTTATAACGTATTACGTTATATGATATAACGTCATATGGTGTAACGTTATAACGTATTACGTTATGTGGTATAACGTTATAACGTATTACGTTATATGGTATAACGTTATAACGTATTACGTTATATGGTATAACGTTATAACGTATTACGATATATGGTATTACGTCATATGGTATAACGTTATAACGTATTACGTTATATGATATAACGTCATATCATATAACGTTATAACGTAATACGTCATATGGTATATCGTTATAACATATCATGTTATATGGTATAACGTTATAACGTATTACGTTATATGGTATAACGTTGTAACGTATTACGTTATATGGTATAACGTTACAACGTATTACGTTATATGGTATAACGTTGTAACGTATTACGTTATATGGTATAACGTTATAACGTATTACGTTATATGGTATTACGTCATATGGTATAACGTTATAACGTATTACGTTATATGGTATAACGTTACAACGTATTACGTTATATGGAATAACGTCATATGGTATAACGTTATAACGTAATACGTTATATGATATAACGTTATAACGTATTACGTTATATGGTATTACGTCATATGGTATAACGTTATAACGTATTACGTTATATGGAATAACGTCATATGGTATAACGTTATAACGTATTACGTTATATGATATAACGTCATATGGTGTAACGTTATAACGTATTACGTTATGTGCTATAACGTTATAACGTATTACGTTATATGGTATAACGTTCTAACGTATTACGTTATATGGTATAACGTTATAACGTATTACGATACATGGTATTACGTCATATGGTATAACGTTATAACGTATTACGTTATATGATATAACGTCATATCATATAACGTTATAACGTAATACGTCATATGGTATATCGTTATAACATATCATGTTATATGGTATAACGTTATAACGTATTACGTTATATGGTATAACGTCATATGGTGTAACGTTATAACGTATTACGTTATATGGTATAACGCTATAACGTATTACGTTATATGGTATTACGTCATATGGTATAACGTTATAACGTATTACGTTATATGATATAACGTCATATCATATAACGTTATAACGTAATACGTCATATGGTATATCGTTATAACATATCATGTTATATGGTATAACGTTATAACGTATTACGTTATATGGTATAACGTTATAACGTATCACGTTATATGACATAACGTCATATGGTATAACGTTATAACGTATTACGTTATATGGTATAACGTTAAAACCTATTACGTTATATGGTATAACGTTGTAACGTATTACGTTATATGGTATAACGTTATAACGTATTACGTTATATGGTATTACGTCAAATGGTATAACGTTATAACGTATTACGTTATATGGTATAACGTCATATCATATAACGTTATAACGTAATACGTCATATGGTATATCGTTATAACATATCATGTTATATGGTATAACGTTATAACGTATTACGTTATATGATATAACGTCATATGGTATAACGTTATAACGTATTACGTTATATGGTATTACGTCATATGGTATAACGTTATAACGTATTACGTTATATGGAATAACGTCATATGGTATAACGTTATAACGTATTACGTTATATGATATAACGTCATATGGTGTAACGTTATAACGTATTACGTTATGTGGTATAACGTTATAACGTATTACGTTATATGGTATAACGTTCTAACGTATTACGTTATATGGTATAACGTTATAACGTATTACGATACATGGTATTACGTCATATGGTATAACGTTATAACGTATTACGTTATATGATATAACGTCATATCATATAACGTTATAACGTAATACGTCATATGGTATATCGTTATAACATATCATGTTATATGGTATAACGTTATAACGTATTACGTTATATGGTATAACGTCATATGGTGTAACGTTATAACGTATTACGTTATATGGTATAACGCTATAACGTATTACGTTATATGGTATTACGTCATATGGTATAACGTTATAACGTATTACGTTATATGATATAACGTCATATCATATAACGTTATAACGTAATACGTCATATGGTATATCGTTATAACATATCATGTTATATGGTATAACGTTATAACGTATTACGTTATATGGTATAACGTTATAACGTATCACGTTATATGACATAACGTCATATGGTATAACGTTATAACGTATTACGTTATATGGTATAACGTTAAAACCTATTACGTTATATGGTATAACGTTGTAACGTATTACGTTATATGGTATAACGTTATAACGTATTACGTTATATGGTATTACGTCAAATGGTATAACGTTATAACGTATTACGTTATATGGTATAACGTTATAACGTATTACGTTATATGATATAACGTCATATGGTATAACGTTATAACGTATTACGTTATATGGTATTACGTCATATGGTATAACGTTATAACGTATTACGTTATATGGAATATCGTTATAACATATCATGTTATATGGTATAACGTTATAACGTATTACGTTATATGGTATAACGTTATAACGTATCACGTTATATGACATAACGTCATATGGTATAACGCTATAACGTATTACGTTATATGGTATAACGTTAAAACCTATTACGTTATATGGTATAACGTTATAACGTATTGCGTTATGTGGTATAACGTTATAACGTATTACGTTATATGGTATAACGTTATAACGTATTACGTTATATGATATAACGTCATATGGTATAACGTTATAACGTATTACGTTATATGGTATTACGTCATATGGTATAACGTTATAACGTATTACGTTATATGGAATAACGTCATATGGTATAACGTTATAACGTATTACGTTATATGATATAACGTCATATGGTGTAACGTTATAACGTATTACGTTATGTGGTATAACGTTATAACGTATTACGTTATATGGTATAACGTTATAACGTATTACGTTATATGGTATAACGTTATAACGTATTACGATATATGGTATTACGTCATATGGTATAACGTTATAACGTATTACGTTATATGATATAACGTCATATCATATAACGTTATAACGTAATACGTCATATGGTATATCGTTATAACATATCATGTTATATGGTATAACGTTATAACGTATTACGTTATATGGTATAACGTTGTAACGTATTACGTTATATGGTATAACGTTACAACGTATTACGTTATATGGTATAACGTTGTAACGTATTACGTTATATGGTATAACGTTATAACGTATTACGTTATATGGTATTACGTCATATGGTATAACGTTATAACGTATTACGTTATATGGTATAACGTTACAACGTATTACGTTATATGGAATAACGTCATATGGTATAACGTTATAACGTAATACGTTATATGATATAACGTTATAACGTATTACGTTATATGGTATTACGTCATATGGTATAACGTTATAACGTATTACGTTATATGGAATAACGTCATATGGTATAACGTTATAACGTATTACGTTATATGATATAACGTCATATGGTGTAACGTTATAACGTATTACGTTATGTGCTATAACGTTATAACGTATTACGTTATATGGTATAACGTTCTAACGTATTACGTTATATGGTATAACGTTATAACGTATTACGATACATGGTATTACGTCATATGGTATAACGTTATAACGTATTACGTTATATGATATAACGTCATATCATATAACGTTATAACGTAATACGTCATATGGTATATCGTTATAACATATCATGTTATATGGTATAACGTTATAACGTATTACGTTATATGGTATAACGTCATATGGTGTAACGTTATAACGTATTACGTTATATGGTATAACGCTATAACGTATTACGTTATATGGTATTACGTCATATGGTATAACGTTATAACGTATTACGTTATATGATATAACGTCATATCATATAACGTTATAACGTAATACGTCATATGGTATATCGTTATAACATATCATGTTATATGGTATAACGTTATAACGTATTACGTTATATGGTATAACGTTATAACGTATCACGTTATATGACATAACGTCATATGGTATAACGCTATAACGTATTACGTTATATGGTATAACGTTAAAACCTATTACGTTATATGGTATAACGTTGTAACGTATTACGTTATATGGTATAACGTTATAACGTATTACGTTATATGGTATTACGTCATATGGTATAACGTTATAACGTATTACGTTATATGGTATAACGTTATAACGTATTACGTTATATGGAATAACGTCATATGGTATAACGTTATAACGTATTACGTTATATGATATAACGTCATATGGTGTAACGTTATAACGTATTGCGTTATGTGGTATAACGTTATAACGTATTACGTTATATGGTATAACGTTATAACGTATTACGTTATATGATATAACGTCATATGGTATAACGTTATAACGTATTACGTTATATGGTATTACGTCATATGGTATAACGTTATAACGTATTACGTTATATGGAATAACGTCATATGGTATAACGTTATAACGTATTACGTTATATGATATAACGTCATATGGTGTAACGTTATAACGTATTACGTTATGTGGTATAACGTTATAACGTATTACGTTATATGGTATAACGTTATAACGTATTACGTTATATGGTATAACGTTATAACGTATTACGATATATGGTATTACGTCATATGGTATAACGTTATAACGTATTACGTTATATGATATAACGTCATATCATATAACGTTATAACGTAATACGTCATATGGTATATCGTTATAACATATCATGTTATATGGTATAACGTTATAACGTATTACGTTATATGGTATAACGTTGTAACGTATTACGTTATATGGTATAACGTTACAACGTATTACGTTATATGGTATAACGTTGTAACGTATTACGTTATATGGTATAACGTTATAACGTATTACGTTATATGGTATTACGTCATATGGTATAACGTTATAACGTATTACGTTATATGGTATAACGTTACAACGTATTACGTTATATGGAATAACGTCATATGGTATAACGTTATAACGTAATACGTTATATGATATAACGTTATAACGTATTACGTTATATGGTATTACGTCATATGGTATAACGTTATAACGTATTACGTTATATGGAATAACGTCATATGGTATAACGTTATAACGTATTACGTTATATGATATAACGTCATATGGTGTAACGTTATAACGTATTACGTTATGTGCTATAACGTTATAACGTATTACGTTATATGGTATAACGTTCTAACGTATTACGTTATATGGTATAACGTTATAACGTATTACGATACATGGTATTACGTCATATGGTATAACGTTATAACGTATTACGTTATATGATATAACGTCATATCATATAACGTTATAACGTAATACGTCATATGGTATATCGTTATAACATATCATGTTATATGGTATAACGTTATAACGTATTACGTTATATGGTATAACGTCATATGGTGTAACGTTATAACGTATTACGTTATATGGTATAACGCTATAACGTATTACGTTATATGGTATTACGTCATATGGTATAACGTTATAACGTATTACGTTATATGATATAACGTCATATCATATAACGTTATAACGTAATACGTCATATGGTATATCGTTATAACATATCATGTTATATGGTATAACGTTATAACGTATTACGTTATATGGTATAACGTTATAACGTATCACGTTATATGACATAACGTCATATGGTATAACGTTATAACGTATTACGTTATATGGTATAACGTTAAAACCTATTACGTTATATGGTATAACGTTGTAACGTATTACGTTATATGGTATAACGTTATAACGTATTACGTTATATGGTATTACGTCAAATGGTATAACGTTATAACGTATTACGTTATATGGTATAACGTCATATCATATAACGTTATAACGTAATACGTCATATGGTATATCGTTATAACATATCATGTTATATGGTATAACGTTATAACGTATTACGTTATATGATATAACGTCATATGGTATAACGTTATAACGTATTACGTTATATGGTATTACGTCATATGGTATAACGTTATAACGTATTACGTTATATGGAATAACGTCATATGGTATAACGTTATAACGTATTACGTTATATGATATAACGTCATATGGTGTAACGTTATAACGTATTACGTTATGTGGTATAACGTTATAACGTATTACGTTATATGGTATAACGTTCTAACGTATTACGTTATATGGTATAACGTTATAACGTATTACGATACATGGTATTACGTCATATGGTATAACGTTATAACGTATTACGTTATATGATATAACGTCATATCATATAACGTTATAACGTAATACGTCATATGGTATATCGTTATAACATATCATGTTATATGGTATAACGTTATAACGTATTACGTTATATGGTATAACGTCATATGGTGTAACGTTATAACGTATTACGTTATATGGTATAACGCTATAACGTATTACGTTATATGGTATTACGTCATATGGTATAACGTTATAACGTATTACGTTATATGATATAACGTCATATCATATAACGTTATAACGTAATACGTCATATGGTATATCGTTATAACATATCATGTTATATGGTATAACGTTATAACGTATTACGTTATATGGTATAACGTTATAACGTATCACGTTATATGACATAACGTCATATGGTATAACGTTATAACGTATTACGTTATATGGTATAACGTTAAAACCTATTACGTTATATGGTATAACGTTGTAACGTATTACGTTATATGGTATGACGTTATAACGTATTACGTTATATGGTATTACGTCAAATGGTATAACGTTATAACGTATTACGTTATATGGTATAACGTTATAACGTATTACGTTATATGATATAACGTCATATGGTATAACGTTATAACGTATTACGTTATATGGTATTACGTCATATGGTATAACGTTATAACGTATTACGTTATATGGAATATCGTTATAACATATCATGTTATATGGTATAACGTTATAACGTATTACGTTATATGGTATAACGTTATAACGTATCACGTTATATGACATAACGTCATATGGTATAACGCTATAACGTATTACGTTATATGGTATAACGTTAAAACCTATTACGTTATATGGTATAACGTTATAACGTATTACGTTATATGGTATAACGTTATAACGTATTACGTTATATGGAATAACGTCATATGGTATAACGTTATAACGTATTACGTTATATGATATAACGTCATATGGTGTAACGTTATAACGTATTGCGTTATGTGGTATAACGTTATAACGTATTACGTTATATGGTATAACGTTATAACGTATTACGTTATATGATATAACGTCATATGGTATAACGTTATAACGTATCACGTTATATGGTATTACGTCATATGGTATAACGTTATAACGTATTACGTTATATGGAATAACGTCATATGGTATAACGTTATAACGTATTACGTTATATGATATAACGTCATATGGTGTAACGTTATAACGTATTACGTTATGTGGTATAACGTTATAACGTATTACGTTATATGGTATAACGTTATAACGTATTACGTTATATGGTATAACGTTATAACGTATTACGATATATGGTATTACGTCATATGGTATAACGTTATAACGTATTACGTTATATGATATAACGTCATATCATATAACGTTATAACGTAATACGTCATATGGTATATCGTTATAACATATCATGTTATATGGTATAACGTTATAACGTATTACGTTATATGGTATAACGTTATAACGTATCACGTTATATGACATAACGTCATATGGTATAACGTTATAACGTATTACGTTATATGGAATAACGTCATATGGTATAACGTTATAACGTATTACGTTATATGATATAACGTTATAACGTATTACGTTATATGTTATTACGTCATATGGTATAACGTTATAACGTATTACGTTATATGATATAACGTCATATCATATAACGTTATAACGTAATACGTCATATGGTATATCGTTATAACATATCATGTTATATGGTATAACGTTATAACGTATTACGTTATATGGTATAACGTTATAACGTATCACGTTATATGACATAACGTCATATGGTATAACGTTATTACGTATTACGTTATATGGTATAACGTTAAAACCTATTACGTTATATGGTATAACGTTGTAACGTATTACGTTATATGGTATAACGTTATAACGTATTACGTTATATGGTATTACGTCATATGGTATAACGTTATAACGTATTACGTTATATGGTATATCGTTATAACGTATTACGTTATATGGAATAACGTCATATGGTATAACGTTATAACGTATTACGTTATTTGGTATAACGTTATAACGTATTACGTTATATTATATAACGTTATAACGTATTACGTTATATGGAATAACGTCATATGGTATAACGTTATAGCGTATTACGTTATATGATATAACGTCATATGGTATAACGTTATAACGTATTACGTTATGTGGTATAACGTTATAACGTATTACGTTATATGGTATAACGTTGTAACGTATTACGTTATATGGTATAACGTTATAACGTATTACGTTATATGGTATTACGTCATATGGTATAACGTTATAACGTATTACGTTATTTGGTATAACGTTATAACGTATTACGTTATATGGTATAACGTTATAACGTATTACGTTATATGGTATAACGTGATAACGTATTACGTTATATGGTATAACCTTATAACGTATTACGTTATATGGTATAACGTCATATGGTATAACGTTATAACGTATTACGTTATTTGGTATAACGTTATAACGTATTACGTTATATGGTATAACGTTATAACGTATTACGTTATATGGAATAACGTCATATGGTATAACGTTATAACGTATTACGTTATATGATATAACGTCATATGGTATAACGTTGTAACGTATTACGTTATGTGGTATAACGTTATAACGTATTACGTTATATGGTATAACGTTGTAACGTATTACGTTATATGGTATAACGTTATAACGTATTACGTTATATGGTATTACGTCATATGGTATAACGTTATAACGTATTACGTTATTTGGTATAACGTTATAACGTATTACGTTATATGGTATAACGTTATAACGTATTACGTTATATGGTATAACGTTATAACGTATTACGTTATATGGTATAACACTATAACGTATTACGTTATATGATGTAACGTCATATGGTATAACGTTGTAACGTATTAAGTTATATGGTATACCGTTATAACGTATTACGTTATATGGTATAACGTTATAACGTATTACGTTATATGGTATTACGTCATATGGTATAACGTTATAACGTATTACGTTATATGATATAACGTCATATCATATAACGTTATAACGTAATACGTCATATGGTATATCGTTATAACATATCATGTTATATGGTATACGTTATAACGTATTACGTTATATGGTATAACGTTATAACGTATTACGTTATATGGTATAACGTTATAAAGTATTACGTTATATGGAATAACGTCATATGGTATAACGTTATAACGTATTACGTTATATGATATAACATCATATGGTATAACGTTATAACGTATTACGTTATGTGGTATAACGTTATAACGTATTACGTTATATGGTATAACGTTGTAACGTATTACGTTATATGGTATAACGTTATAACGTATTACGTTATATGGTATTACGTCATATGGTATAACGTTATAACGTATTACGTTATTTGGTATAACGTTATTACGTATTACGTTATATGGTATAACGTTATAACGTATTACGTTATATGGTATAACGTTATAACGTATTACGTTATATGGAATAACGTCATATGGTATAACGTTATAACGTATTACGTTATATGATGTAACGTCATATGGTATAACGTAATAACGTATTACGTTATATGGTATACCGTTATAACGTATTACGTTATATGGTATAACGTTATAACGCATTACGTTATATGGTATAACGTTATAACGTATTACGTTATATGGTATAACGTTATAACGTATTACCTTATATGGTATAACGCTATAACGTATTATGTTATATGATATAACGTCATATGGTATAACGGTATAACGTATTACGTTATATGGTATAACGTTATAACGTATTACGTCATATGGTATTAAGTCATATGGTATAACGTTATAACGTATTACGTCATATGGTATTAAGTCATATGGTATAACGTTATAACGTATTACGTTATATGGTATAACGTTATAACGTATTACGTTATATGGTATAACGTTATAACGTATAACGTTATATGGTATTACGTCATATGGTATAACGTTATTACGTATTACGTTATTTGGTATAACGTTATAACGTATTACGTTATATGGTATAACGTTATAACGTATTACGTTATATGGTATAACGTTATAACGTATTACGTTATATGGTATAACGTTATAACGTATTACGTTGTATGGTATAACGTTATAACGTATTACGTTATATGGTATAACGCTATAACGTATTACGTTATATGATATAACGTCATATGGTATAACGTTATAACGTATTACGTTATATGGTATAACGTTATAAAGTATTACGTTATATGGTATAACGTTATTATGTATTACGTTATATGGTATAACGTTATTACGTATTACGTTATATGGTATAACGTTATAACGTATTACGTTATATGGTATAACGCTATAACGTATTACGTTATATGACATAACGTCATATGGTATAACGTTATAACCTATTACGTTATATGGTGTAACGTTATAACGTATTACGTTATATGGTATAACGTTATAACGTATTACGTTATATGGTATTACGTCATATGTTATAACGTTATAACGTATTACGTTATATGATATAACGACATATCATATAACGTTATAACGTAATACGTCATATGGTATATCGTTATAACATATCATGTTATATGGTATAACGTTATAACGTATTACGTTATATGGTATAACGTTATAACGTATTACGTTATATGGTATAACGTTATAACGTATTACGTTATATTTTATAACGCTATAACGTATTACGTTATGTGATGTAACGTCATTAGGTATAACGTAATAACGTATTACGTTATATGGTATACCGTTATAACGTATTACGTTATATGGTATAACGTTATAACGTATTATGTTATATGGTATAACGTTATAACGTATTACGTTATATGGTATAACGTTATAACGTATTACGTTATATGGTATAACGTTATAACGTATTACGTTATATGGTATAACGCTATAACGTATTACGTTATATGATGTAACGTCATATGGTATAACGTAATAACGTATTACGTTATATGGTATACCGTTATAACGTATTACGTTATATGGTATAACGTTATAACGTATTACGTTATATGGTATAACGTTATAACGTATTACGTTATATGGTATAACGTTATAACGTATTACGTTATATGGTATAACTTTATAACGTATTACATTATATGGTATAACGTTATAACGTATTACGTTATATGGTATAACGCTATAACGTATTACGTTATATGATGTAACGTCATATGGTATAACGTAATAACGTATTACGTCATATGGTATATCGTTATAACATATCATGTTATATGGTATAACGTTATAACGTATTACGTTATATGGTATAACGTTATAACGTATTAGGTTATATGGTATAACGTTATAACGTATTACGTTATATGGTATAACGCTATAACGTATTACGTTACATGATGTAACGTCATATGGTATAACGTAATAACGTATTACGTTATATGGTATACCGTTATAACGTATTACGTTATATGGTATAACGTTATAACGTATTACGTTATATGGTATAACGTTATAACGTATTACGTTATATGGTATAACGTTATAACGTATTACCTTATATGGTAATACGCTATAACGTATTACGTTATATGATATAACGTCATATGGTATAACGGTATAACGTATTACGTTATAAGGTATAACGTTATAACGTATTACGTTATATGGTATTAAGTCATATGGTATAACGTTATAACGTATTACGTTATATGGTATAACGTTATAACGTATTACGTTATATGGTATAACGTTATAACGTATTACGTTATATGGTATTACGTCATATGTTATAACGTTATAACGTATTACGTTATATGATATAACGACATATCATATAACGTTATAACGTAATACGTCATATGGTATATCGTTATAACATATCATGTTATATGGTATAACGTTATAACGTATTACGTTATATGGTATAACGTTATAACGTATTACGTTATATGGTATAACGTTATAACGTATTACGTTATATGATATAACGTCATATCATATAACGTTATAACGTAATACGTCATATGGTATATCGTTATAACATATCATGTTATATGGTATACGTTATAACGTATTACGTTATATGGTATAACGTTATAACGTATTACGTTATATGGTATAACGTTATAACGTATTACGTTATATGGAATAACGTCATATGGTATAACGTTATAACGTATTACGTTATATGATATAACATCATATGGTATAACGTTATAACGTATTACGTTATGTGGTATAACGTTATAACGTATTACGTTATATGGTATAACGTTGTAACGTATTACGTTATATGGTATAACGTTATAACGTATTACGTTATATGGTATTACGTCATATGGTATAACGTTATAACGTATTACGTTATTTGGTATAACGTTATTACGTATTACGTTATATGGTATAACGTTATAACGTATTACGTTATATGGTATAACGTGATAACGTATTACGTTATATGGTATAACCTTATAACGTATTACGTTATATGGTATAACGTCATATGGTATAACGTTATAACGTATTACGTTATATGGTATAACGTTATAACGTATTACGTTATATGGTATAACGTTATAACGTATAACGTTATATGGTATTACGTCATATGGTATAACGTTATTACGTATTACGTTATTTGGTATAACGTTATAACGTATTACGTTATATGGTATAACGTTATAACGTATTACGTTATATGGTATAACGTTATAACGTATTACGTTATATGGTATAACGTTATAACGTATTACGTTGTATGGTATAACGTTATAACGTATTACGTTATATGGTATAACGCTATAACGTATTACGTTATATGATATAACGTCATATGGTATAACGTTATAACGTATTACGTTATATGGTATAACGTTATAAAGTATTACGTTATATGGTATAACGTTATTATGTATTACGTTATATGGTATAACGTTATTACGTATTACGTTATATGGTATAACGTTATAACGTATTACGTTATATGGTATAACGCTATAACGTATTACGTTATATGACATAACGTCATATGGTATAACGTTATAACCTATTACGTTATATGGTGTAACGTTATAACGTATTACGTTATATGGTATAACGTTATAACGTATTACGTTATATGGTATTACGTCATATGTTATAACGTTATAACGTATTACGTTATATGATATAACGACATATCATATAACGTTATAACGTAATACGTCATATGGTATATCGTTATAACATATCATGTTATATGGTATAACGTTATAACGTATTACGTTATATGGTATAACGTTATAACGTATTACGTTATATGGTATAACGTTATAACGTATTACGTTATATTTTATAACGCTATAACGTATTACGTTATGTGATGTAACGTCATTAGGTATAACGTAATAACGTATTACGTTATATGGTATACCGTTATAACGTATTACGTTATATGGTATAACGTTATAACGTATTATGTTATATGGTATAACGTTATAACGTATTACGTTATATGGTATAACGTTATAACGTATTACGTTATATGGTATAACGTTATAACGTATTACGTTATATGGTATAACGCTATAACGTATTACGTTATATGATGTAACGTCATATGGTATAACGTAATAACGTATTACGTTATATGGTATACCGTTATAACGTATTACGTTATATGGTATAACGTTATAACGTATTACGTTATATGGTATAACGTTATAACGTATTACGTTATATGGTATAACTTTATAACGTATTACATTATATGGTATAACGTTATAACGTATTACGTTATATGGTATAACGCTATAACGTATTACGTTATATGATGTAACGTCATATGGTATAACGTAATAACGTATTACGTCATATGGTATATCGTTATAACATATCATGTTATATGGTATAACGTTATAACGTATTACGTTATATGGTATAACGTTATAACGTATTAGGTTATATGGTATAACGTTATAACGTATTACGTTATATGGTATAACGCTATAACGTATTACGTTATATGATGTAACGTCATATGGTATAACGTAATAACGTATTACGTTATATGGTATACCGTTATAACGTATTACGTTATATGGTATAACGTTATAACGTATTACGTTATATGGTATAACGTTATAACGTATTACGTTATATGGTATAACGTTATAACGTATTACCTTATATGGTAATACGCTATAACGTATTACGTTATATGATATAACGTCATATGGTATAACGGTATAACGTATTACGTTATAAGGTATAACGTTATAACGTATTACGTTATATGGTATTAAGTCATATGGTATAACGTTATAACGTATTACGTTATATGGTATAACGTTATAACGTATTACGTTATATGGTATAACGTTATAACGTATTACGTTATATGGTATTACGTCATATGTTATAACGTTATAACGTATTACGTTATATGATATAACGACATATCATATAACGTTATAACGTAATACGTCATATGGTATATCGTTATAACATATCATGTTATATGGTATAACGTTATAACGTATTACGTTATATGGTATAACGTTATAACGTATTACGTTATATGGTATAACGTTATAACGTATTACGTTATATTTTATAACGCTATAACGTATTACGTTATGTGATGTAACGTCATTAGGTATAACGTAATAACGTATTACGTTATATGGTATACCGTTATAACGTATTACGTTATATGGTATAACGTTATAACGTATTATGTTATATGGTATAACGTTATAACGTATTACGTTATATGGTATAACGTTATAACGTATTACGTTATATGGTATAACGTTATAACGTATTACGTTATATGGTATAACGCTATAACGTATTACGTTATATGATGTAACGTCATATGGTATAACGTAATAACGTATTACGTTATATGGTATACCGTTATAACGTATTACGTTATATGGTATAACGTTATAACGTATTACGTTATATGGTATAACGTTATAACGTATTACGTTATATGGTATAACGTTATAACGTATTACGTTATATGGTATAACTTTATAACGTATTACATTATATGGTATAACGTTATAACGTATTATGTTATATGGTATAACGTTATAACGTATTACGTTATATGGTATAACGTTATAACGTATTACGTTATATGGTATAACGTTATAACGTATTACGTTATATGGTATAACGCTATAACGTATTACGTTATATGATGTAACGTCATATGGTATAACGTAATAACGTATTACGTTATATGGTATACCGTTATAACGTATTACGTTATATGGTATAACGTTATAACGTATTACGTTATATGGTATAACGTTATAACGTATTACGTTATATGATGTAACGTCATATGGTATAACGTAATAACGTATTACGTCATATGGTATATCGTTATAACATATCATGTTATATGGTATAACGTTATAACGTATTACGTTATATGGTATAACGTTATAACGTATTAGGTTATATGGTATAACGTTATAACGTATTACGTTATATGGTATAACGCTATAACGTATTACGTTATATGATGTAACGTCATATGGTATAACGTAATAACGTATTACGTTATATGGTATACCGTTATAACGTATTACGTTATATGGTATAACGTTATAACGTATTACGTTATATGGTATAACGTTATAACGTATTACGTTATATGGTATAACGTTATAACGTATTACCTTATATGGTATAACGCTATAACGTATTACGTTATATGATATAACGTCATATGGTATAACGGTATAACGTATTACGTTATATGGTATAACGTTATAACGTATTACGTTATATGGTATTAAGTCATATGGTATAACGTTATAACGTATTACGTTATATGGTATAACGTTATAACGTATAACGTTATATGGTATTACGTCATATGGTATAACGTTATTACGTATTACGTTATTTGGTATAACGTTATAACGTATTACGTTATATGGTATAACGTTATAACGTATTACGTTATATGGTATAACGTTATAACGTATTACGTTATATGGTATAACGTTATAACGTATTACGTTGTATGGTATAACGTTATAACGTATTACCTTATATGGTATAACGCTATAACGTATTACGTTATATGATATAACGTCATATGGTATAACGGTATAACGTATTACGTTATATGGTATAACGTTATAACGTATTACGTTATATGGTATTAAGTCATATGGTATAACGTTATAACGTATTACGTTATATGGTATAACGTTATAACGTATTACGTTATATGGTATAACGTTATAACGTATAACGTTATATGGTATTACGTCATATGGTATAACGTTATAACGTATTACGTTATATGGTATAACGTTATAACGTATAACGTTATATGGTATTACGTCATATGGTATAACGTTATTACGTATTACGTTATTTGGTATAACGTTATAACGTATTACGTTATATGGTATAACGTTATAACGTATTACGTTATATGGTTTAACGTTATAACGTATTACGTTATATGGTATAACGTTATAACGTATTACGTTATATGGTATAACGTTATTATGTATTACGTTATATGGTATAACGTTATTACGTATTACGTTATATGGTATAACGTTATAACGTATTACGTTATATGGTATAACGTTATAACGTATTACGTTATATGGTATAACGTTATAACGTATAACGTTATATGGTATAACGTTATAACGTATTACGTTGTATGGTATAACGTTATAACGTATTACGTTATATGGTATAACGCTATAACGTATTACGTTATATGATATAACGTCATATGGTATAACGTTATAACGTATTACGTTATATGGTATAACGTTATAACGTATTACGTTATATGGTATAACGTTATAACGTATTACGTTATATGGTATAACGTTATAACGTATTACGTTGTATGGTATAACGTTATAACGTATTACGTTATATGGTATAACGCTATAACGTATTACGTTATATGATATAACGTCATATGGTATAACGTTATAACGTATTACGTTATATGGTATAACGTTATAACGTATTACGTTATATGGTATAACGTTATAACGTATTACGTTATATGGTATAACGTTATAACGTATTACCTTATATGGTAATACGCTATAACGTATTACGTTATATGATATAACGTCATATGGTATAACGGTATAACGTATTACGTTATAAGGTATAACGTTATAACGTATTACGTTATATGGTATTAAGTCATATGGTATAACGTTATAACGTATTACGTTATATGGTATAACGTTATAACGTATTACGTTATATGGTATACCGTTATAACGTATTACGTTATATGGTATAACGTTATAACGTATTATGTTATATGGTATAACGTTATAACGTATTACGTTATATGGTATAACGTTATAACGTATTACGTTATATGGTATAACGTTATAACGTATTACGTTATATGGTATAACGCTATAACGTATTACGTTATATGATGTAACGTCATATGGTATAACGTAATAACGTATTACGTTATATGGTATACCGTTATAACGTATTACGTTATATGGTATAACGTTATAACGTATTACGTTATATGGTATAACGTTATAACGTATTACGTTATATGGTATAACTTTATAACGTATTACATTATATGGTATAACGTTATAACGTATTACGTTATATGGTATAACGCTATAACGTATTACGTTATATGATGTAACGTCATATGGTATAACGTAATAACGTATTACGTCATATGGTATATCGTTATAACATATCATGTTATATGGTATAACGTTATAACGTATTACGTTATATGGTATAACGTTATAACGTATTAGGTTATATGGTATAACGTTATAACGTATTACGTTATATGGTATAACGCTATAACGTATTACGTTATATGATGTAACGTCATATGGTATAACGTAATAACGTATTACGTTATATGGTATACCGTTATAACGTATTACGTTATATGGTATAACGTTATAACGTATTACGTTATATGGTATAACGTTATAACGTATTACGTTATATGGTATAACGTTATAACGTATTACCTTATATGGTAATACGCTATAACGTATTACGTTATATGATATAACGTCATATGGTATAACGGTATAACGTATTACGTTATAAGGTATAACGTTATAACGTATTACGTTATATGGTATTAAGTCATATGGTATAACGTTATAACGTATTACGTTATATGGTATAACGTTATAACGTATTACGTAATATGGTATAACGTTATAACGTATTACGTTATATGGTATTACGTCATATGTTATAACGTTATAACGTATTACGTTATATGATATAACGACATATCATATAACGTTATAACGTAATACGTCATATGGTATATCGTTATAACATATCATGTTATATGGTATAACGTTATAACGTATTACGTTATATGGTATAACGTTATAACGTATTACGTTATATGGTATAACGTTATAACGTATTACGTTATATTTTATAACGCTATAACGTATTACGTTATGTGATGTAACGTCATTAGGTATAACGTAATAACGTATTACGTTATATGGTATACCGTTATAACGTATTACGTTATATGGTATAACGTTATAACGTATTATGTTATATGGTATAACGTTATAACGTATTACGTTATATGGTATAACGTTATAACGTATTACGTTATATGGTATAACGTTATAACGTATTACGTTATATGGTATAACGCTATAACGTATTACGTTATATGATGTAACGTCATATGGTATAACGTAATAACGTATTACGTTATATGGTATACCGTTATAACGTATTACGTTATATGGTATAACGTTATAACGTATTACGTTATATGGTATAACGTTATAACGTATTACGTTATATGGTATAACGTTATAACGTATTACGTTATATGGTATAACTTTATAACGTATTACATTATATGGTATAACGTTATAACGTATTATGTTATATGGTATAACGTTATAACGTATTACGTTATATGGTATAACGTTATAACGTATTACGTTATATGGTATAACGTTATAACGTATTACGTTATATGGTATAACGCTATAACGTATTACGTTATATGATGTAACGTCATATGGTATAACGTAATAACGTATTACGTTATATGGTATACCGTTATAACGTATTACGTTATATGGTATAACGTTATAACGTATTACGTTATATGGTATAACGTTATAACGTATTACGTTATATGATGTAACGTCATATGGTATAACGTAATAACGTATTACGTCATATGGTATATCGTTATAACATATCATGTTATATGGTATAACGTTATAACGTATTACGTTATATGGTATAACGTTATAACGTATTAGGTTATATGGTATAACGTTATAACGTATTACGTTATATGGTATAACGCTATAACGTATTACGTTATATGATGTAACGTCATATGGTATAACGTAATAACGTATTACGTTATATGGTATACCGTTATAACGTATTACGTTATATGGTATAACGTATAACGTATTACGTTATATGGTATAACGTTATAACGTATTACGTTATATGGTATAACGTTATAACGTATTACCTTATATGGTATAACGCTATAACGTATTACGTTATATGATATAACGTCATATGGTATAACGGTATAACGTATTACGTTATATGGTATAACGTTATAACGTATTACGTTATATGGTATTAAGTCATATGGTATAACGTTATAACGTATTACGTTATATGGTATAACGTTATAACGTATAACGTTATATGGTATTACGTCATATGGTATAACGTTATTACGTATTACGTTATTTGGTATAACGTTATAACGTATTACGTTATATGGTATAACGTTATAACGTATTACGTTATATGGTATAACGTTATAACGTATTACGTTATATGGTATAACGTTATAACGTATTACGTTGTATGGTATAACGTTATAACGTATTACCTTATATGGTATAACGCTATAACGTATTACGTTATATGATATAACGTCATATGGTATAACGGTATAACGTATTACGTTATATGGTATAACGTTATAACGTATTACGTTATATGGTATTAAGTCATATGGTATAACGTTATAACGTATTACGTTATATGGTATAACGTTATAACGTATTACGTTATATGGTATAACGTTATAACGTATAACGTTATATGGTATTACGTCATATGGTATAACGTTATAACGTATTACGTTATATGGTATAACGTTATAACGTATAACGTTATATGGTATTACGTCATATGGTATAACGTTATTACGTATTACGTTATTTGGTATAACGTTATAACGTATTACGTTATATGGTATAACGTTATAACGTATTACGTTATATGGTATAACGTTATAACGTATTACGTTATATGGTATAACGTTATAACGTATTACGTTATATGGTATAACGTTATTATGTATTACGTTATATGGTATAACGTTATTACGTATTACGTTATATGGTATAACGTTATAACGTATTACGTTATATGGTATAACGTTATAACGTATTACGTTATATGGTATAACGTTATAACGTATAACGTTATATGGTATAACGTTATAACGTATTACGTTGTATGGTATAACGTTATAACGTATTACGTTATATGGTATAACGCTATAACGTATTACGTTATATGATATAACGTCATATGGTATAACGTTATAACGTATTACGTTATATGGTATAACGTTATAACGTATTACGTTATATGGTATAACGTTATAACGTATTACGTTATATGGTATAACGTTATAACGTATTACGTTGTATGGTATAACGTTATAACGTATTACGTTATATGGTATAACGCTATAACGTATTACGTTATATGATATAACGTCATATGGTATAACGTTATAACGTATTACGTTATATGGTATAACGTTATAACGTATTACGTTATATGGTATAACGTTATAACGTATTACGTTATATGGTATAACGTTATAACGTATTACCTTATATGGTAATACGCTATAACGTATTACGTTATATGATATAACGTCATATGGTATAACGGTATAACGTATTACGTTATAAGGTATAACGTTATAACGTATTACGTTATATGGTATTAAGTCATATGGTATAACGTTATAACGTATTACGTTATATGGTATAACGTTATAACGTATTACGTTATATGGTATAACGTTATAACGTATTACGTTATATGGTATTACGTCATATGTTATAACGTTATAACGTATTACGTTATATGATATAACGACATATCATATAACGTTATAACGTAATACGTCATATGGTATATCGTTATAACATATCATGTTATATGGTATAACGTTATAACGTATTACGTTATATGGTATAACGTTATAACGTATTACGTTATATGGTATAACGTTATAACGTATTACGTTATATGATATAACGTCATATCATATAACGTTATAACGTAATACGTCATATGGTATATCGTTATAACATATCATGTTATATGGTATACGTTATAACGTATTACGTTATATGGTATAACGTTATAACGTATTACGTTATATGGTATAACGTTATAACGTATTACGTTATATGGAATAACGTCATATGGTATAACGTTATAACGTATTACGTTATATGATATAACATCATATGGTATAACGTTATAACGTATTACGTTATGTGGTATAACGTTATAACGTATTACGTTATATGGTATAACGTTGTAACGTATTACGTTATATGGTATAACGTTATAACGTATTACGTTATATGGTATTACGTCATATGGTATAACGTTATAACGTATTACGTTATTTGGTATAACGTTATTACGTATTACGTTATATGGTATAACGTTATAACGTATTACGTTATATGGTATAACGTGATAACGTATTACGTTATATGGTATAACCTTATAACGTATTACGTTATATGGTATAACGTCATATGGTATAACGTTATAACGTATTACGTTATATGGTATAACGTTATAACGTATTACGTTATATGGAATAACGTCATATGGTATAACGTTATAACGTATTACGTTATATGATGTAACGTCATATGGTATAACGTAATAACGTATTACGTTATATGGTATACCGTTATAACGTATTACGATATATGGTATAACGTTATAACGCATTACGTTATATGGTATAACGTTATAACGTATTACGTTATATGGTATAACGTTATAACGTATTACCTTATATGGTATAACGCTATAACGTATTACGTTATATGATATAACGTCATATGGTATAACGGTATAACGTATTACGTTATATGGTATAACGTTATAACGTATTACGTCATATGGTATTAAGTCATATGGTATAACGTTATAACGTATTACGTTATATGGTATAACGTTATAACGTATTACGTTATATGGTATAACGTTATAACGTATAACGTTATATGGTATTACGTCATATGGTATAACGTTATTACGTATTACGTTATTTGGTATAACGTTATAACGTATTACGTTATATGGTATAACGTTATAACGTATTACGTTATATGGTATAACGTTATAACGTATTACGTTATATGGTATAACGTTATAACGTATTACGTTGTATGGTATAACGTTATAACGTATTACGTTATATGGTATAACGCTATAACGTATTACGTTATATGATATAACGTCATATGGTATAACGTTATAACGTATTACGTTATATGGTATAACGTTATAAAGTATTACGTTATATGGTATAACGTTATTATGTATTACGTTATATGGTATAACGTTATTACGTATTACGTTATATGGTATAACGTTATAACGTATTACGTTATATGGTATAACGCTATAACGTATTACGTTATATGACATAACGTCATATGGTATAACGTTATAACCTATTACGTTATATGGTGTAACGTTATAACGTATTACGTTATATGGTATAACGTTATAACGTATTACGTTATATGGTATTACGTCATATGTTATAACGTTATAACGTATTACGTTATATGATATAACGACATATCATATAACGTTATAACGTAATACGTCATATGGTATATCGTTATAACATATCATGTTATATGGTATAACGTTATAACGTATTACGTTATATGGTATAACGTTATAACGTATTACGTTATATGGTATAACGTTATAACGTATTACGTTATATTTTATAACGCTATAACGTATTACGTTATGTGATGTAACGTCATTAGGTATAACGTAATAACGTATTACGTTATATGGTATACCGTTATAACGTATTACGTTATATGGTATAACGTTATAACGTATTATGTTATATGGTATAACGTTATAACGTATTACGTTATATGGTATAACGTTATAACGTATTACGTTATATGGTATAACGTTATAACGTATTACGTTATATGGTATAACGCTATAACGTATTACGTTATATGATGTAACGTCATATGGTATAACGTAATAACGTATTACGTTATATGGTATACCGTTATAACGTATTACGTTATATGGTATAACGTTATAACGTATTACGTTATATGGTATAACGTTATAACGTATTACGTTATATGGTATAACGTTATAACGTATTACGTTATATGGTATAACTTTATAACGTATTACATTATATGGTATAACGTTATAACGTATTACGTTATATGGTATAACGCTATAACGTATTACGTTATATGATGTAACGTCATATGGTATAACGTAATAACGTATTACGTCATATGGTATATCGTTATAACATATCATGTTATATGGTATAACGTTATAACGTATTACGTTATATGGTATAACGTTATAACGTGTTAGGTTATATGGTATAACGTTATAACGTATTACGTTATATGGTATAACGCTATAACGTATTACGTTATATGATGTAACGTCATATGGTATAACGTAATAACGTATTACGTTATATGGTATACCGTTATAACGTATTACGTTATATGGTATAACGTTATAACGTATTACGTTATATGGTATAACGTTATAACGTATTACGTTATATGGTATAACGTTATAACGTATTACCTTATATGGTAATACGCTATAACGTATTACGTTATATGATATAACGTCATATGGTATAACGGTATAACGTATTACGTTATAAGGTATAACGTTATAACGTATTACGTTATATGGTATTAAGTCATATGGTATAACGTTATAACGTATTACGTTATATGGTATAACGTTATAACGTATTACGTTATATGGTATAACGTTATAACGTATTACGTTATATGGTATTACGTCATATGTTATAACGTTATAACGTATTACGTTATATGATATAACGACATATCATATAACGTTATAACGTAATACGTCATATGGTATATCGTTATAACATATCATGTTATATGGTATAACGTTATAACGTATTACGTTATATGGTATAACGTTATAACGTATTACGTTATATGGTATAACGTTATAACGTATTACGTTATATTTTATAACGCTATAACGTATTACGTTATGTGATGTAACGTCATTAGGTATAACGTAATAACGTATTACGTTATATGGTATACCGTTATAACGTATTACGTTATATGGTATAACGTTATAACGTATTATGTTATATGGTATAACGTTATAACGTATTACGTTATATGGTATAACGTTATAACGTATTACGTTATATGGTATAACGTTATAACGTATTACGTTATATGGTATAACGCTATAACGTATTACGTTATATGATGTAACGTCATATGGTATAACGTAATAACGTATTACGTTATATGGTATACCGTTATAACGTATTACGTTATATGGTATAACGTTATAACGTATTACGTTATATGGTATAACGTTATAACGTATTACGTTATATGGTATAACGTTATAACGTATTACGTTATATGGTATAACTTTATAACGTATTACGTTATATGATGTAACGTCATATGGTATAACGTAATAACGTATTACGTCATATGGTATATCGTTATAACATATCATGTTATATGGTATAACGTTATAACGTATTACGTTATATGGTATAACGTTATAACGTATTAGGTTATATGGTATAACGTTATAACGTATTGCGTTATATGGTATAACGCTATAACGTATTACGTTATATGATGTAACGTCATATGGTATAACGTAATAACGTATTACGTTATATGGTATACCGTTATAACGTATTACGTTATATGGTATAACGTTATAACGTATTATGTTATATGGTATAACGTTATAACGTATTACGTTATATGGTATAACGTTATAACGTATTACGTTATATGGTATAACGTTATAACGTATTACGTTATATGGTATAACGCTATAACGTATTACGTTATATGATGTAACGTCATATGGTATAACGTAATAACGTATTACGTTATATGGTATACCGTTATAACGTATTACGTTATATGGTATAACGTTATAACGTATTACGTTATATGGTATAACGTTATAACGTATTACGTTATATGATGTAACGTCATATGGTATAACGTAATAACGTATTACGTCATATGGTATATCGTTATAACATATCATGTTATATGGTATAACGTTATAACGTATTACGTTATATGGTATAACGTTATAACGTATTAGGTTATATGGTATAACGTTATAACGTATTACGTTATATGGTATAACGCTATAACGTATTACGTTATATGATGTAACGTCATATGGTATAACGTAATAACGTATTACGTTATATGGTATACCGTTATAACGTATTACGTTATATGGTATAACGTTATAACGTATTACGTTATATGGTATAACGTTATAACGTATTACGTTATATGGTATAACGTTATAACGTATTACCTTATATGGTATAACGCTATAACGTATTACGTTATATGATATAACGTCATATGGTATAACGGTATAACGTATTACGTTATATGGTATAACGTTATAACGTATTACGTTATATGGTATTAAGTCATATGGTATAACGTTATAACGTATTACGTTATATGGTATAACCTTATAACGTATTACGTTATATGGTATAACGTTATAACGTATAACGTTATATGGTATTACGTCATATGGTATAACGTTATTACGTATTACGTTATTTGGTATAACGTTATAACGTATTACGTTATATGGTATAACGTTATAACGTATTACGTTATATGGTATAACGTTATAACGTATTACGTTATATGGTATAACGTTATAACGTATTACGTTGTATGGTATAACGTTATAACGTATTACCTTATATGGTATAACGCTATAACGTATTACGTTATATGATATAACGTCATATGGTATAACGGTATAACGTATTACGTTATATGGTATAACGTTATAACGTATTACGTTATATGGTATTAAGTCATATGGTATAACGTTATAACGTATTACGTTATATGGTATAACGTTATAACGTATTACGTTATATGGTATAACGTTATAACGTATAACGTTATATGGTATTACGTCATATGGTATAACGTTATAACGTATTACGTTATATGGTATAACGTTATAACGTATAACGTTATATGGTATTACGTCATATGGTATAACGTTATTACGTATTACGTTATTTGGTATAACGTTATAACGTATTACGTTATATGGTATAACGTTATAACGTATTACGTTATATGGTATAACGTTATAACGTATTACGTTATATGGTATAACGTTATAACGTATTACGTTATATGGTATAACGTTATTACGTATTACGTTATATGGTATAACGTTATTACGTATTACGTTATATGGTATAACGTTATAACGTATTACGTTATATGGTATAACGTTATAACGTATTACGTTATATGGTATAACGTTATAACGTATAACGTTATATGGTATAACGTTATAACGTATTACGTTATATGGTATAACGTTATAACGTATTACGTTATATGGTATAACGTTATAACGTATTACGTTATATGGTATTACGTCATATGGTATAACGTTATTACGTATTACGTTATTTGGTATAACGTTATAACGTATTACGTTATATGGTATAACGTTATAACGTATTACGTTATATGGTATAACGTTATAACGTATTACGTTATATGGTATAACGTTATAACGTATTACGTTATATGGTATAACGTTATAACGTATTACGTTATATGGTATAACGTTATAACGTATTACGTTATATGGTATAACGTTATAACGTATTACGTTATATGGTATAACGTTATAACTTATTACGTTATATGGTATTACGTCATATGGTATAACGTTATAACGTATTACGTCATTTGGTATAACGTTATAACGTATTACGTTATATGGTATAACGTTATAACGTATTACGTTATATGGTATAACGTTATTATGTATTACGTTATATGGTATAACGTTATTACGTATTACGTTATATGGTATAACGTTATAACGTATTACGTTATATGGTATAACGTTATAACGTATTACGTTATATGGTATAACGTTATAACGTATTACGTTATATGGTATAACGTTATAACGTATTACGTTATATGGTATAACGCTATAACGTATTACGTTATATGATGTAACGTCACATGGTATAACGTAATAACGTATTACGTTATATGGTATACCGTTATAACGTATTACGTTATATGGTATAACGTTATAACGTATTACGTTATATGGTATAACGTTATAACGTATTACGTTATATGGTATAACGTTATAACGTATTACGTTATATGGTATTACGTCATATGGTATAACGTTATAACGTATTACGTCATTTGGTATAACGTTATAACGTATTACGTTATATGGTATAACGTTATAACGTATTACGTTATATGGTATAACGTTATTATGTATTACGTTATATGGTATAACGTTATTACGTATTACGTTATATTTTATAACGCTATAACGTATTACGTTATGTGATGTAACGTCATTAGGTATAACGTAATAACGTATTACGTTATATGGTATACCGTTATAACGTATTACGTTATATGGTATAACGTTATAACGTATTATGTTATATGGTATAACGTTATAACGTATTACGTTATATGGTATAACGTTATAACGTATTACGTTATATGGTATAACGTTATAACGTATTACGTTATATGGTATAACGCTATAACGTATTACGTTATATGATGTAACGTCACATGGTATAACGTAATAACGTATTACGTTATATGGTATACCGTTATAACGTATTACGTTATATGGTATAACGTTATAACGTATTACGTTATATGGTATAACGTTATAACGTATTACGTTATATGGTATAACGTTATAACGTATTACGTTATATGGTATTACGTCATATGGTATAACGTTATAACGTATTACGTTATTTGCTATAACGTTATAACGTATTACGTTATATGGTATAACGTTATAACGTATTACGTTATATGGTATAACGCTATAACGTATTACGCTATATGATATAACGTCATATGGTATAACGTTATAACGTATTACGTTATATGGTATAACGTTATAACGTATTACGTTATATGGTATAACGTTATAACGTATTACGTTATATGGTATAACGTTATAACGTATTACGTTATATGGTATTACGTCATATGGTATAACGTTATTACGTATTACGTTATATGATGTAACGTCATATGGTATAACGTAATAACGTATTACGTTATATGGTATACCGTTATAACGTATTACGTTATATGGTACAACGTTATAACGTATTACGTTATATGGTATAACGTTATAACGTATTACGTTATATGGTATAACGTTATAACGTATAACGTTATATGGTATTACGTCATATGGTATAACGTTATTACGTATTACGTTATTTGGTATAACGTTATAACGTATTACGTTATATGGTATAACGTTATAACGTATTACGTTATATGGTATAACGTTATAACGTATTACGTTATATGGTATAACGTTATAACGTATTACGTTATATGGTATAACGTTATTACGTATTACGTTATATGGTATAACGTTATTACGTATTACGTTATATGGTATAACGTTATAACGTATTACGTTATATGGTATAACGTTATAACGTATTACGTTATATGGTATAACGTTATAACGTATAACGTTATATGGTATAACGTTATAACGTATTACGTTATATGGTATAACGTTATAACGTATTACGTTATATGGTATAACGTTATAACGTATTACGTTATATGGTATTACGTCATATGGTATAACGTTATTACGTATTACGTTATTTGGTATAACGTTATAACGTATTACGTTATATGGTATAACGTTATAACGTATTACGTTATATGGTATAACGTTATAACGTATTACGTTATATGGTATAACGTTACAACGTATTACGTTATATGGTATAACGTTATAACGTATTACGTTATATGGTATAACGTTATAACGTATTACGTTATATGGTATAACGTTATAACGTATTACGTTATATGGTATAACGTTATAACTTATTACGTTATATGGTATTACGTCATATGGTATAACGTTATAACGTATTACGTCATTTGGTATAACGTTATAACGTATTACGTTATATGGTATAACGTTATAACGTATTACGTTATATGGTATAACGTTATTATGTATTACGTTATATGGTATAACGTTATTACGTATTACGTTATATGGTATAACGTTATAACGTATTACGTTATATGGTATAACGTTATAACGTATTACGTTATATGGTATAACGTTATAACGTATTACGTTATATGGTATAACGTTATAACGTATTACGTTATATGGTATAACGCTATAACGTATTACGTTATATGATGTAACGTCACATGGTATAACGTAATAACGTATTACGTTATATGGTATACCGTTATAACGTATTACGTTATATGGTATAACGTTATAACGTATTACGTTATATGGTATAACGTTATAACGTATTACGTTATATGGTATAACGTTATAACGTATTACGTTATATGGTATTACGTCATATGGTATAACGTTATAACGTATTACGTCATTTGGTATAACGTTATAACGTATTACGTTATATGGTATAACGTTATAACGTATTACGTTATATGGTATAACGTTATTATGTATTACGTTATATGGTATAACGTTATTACGTATTACGTTATATTTTATAACGCTATAACGTATTACGTTATGTGATGTAACGTCATTAGGTATAACGTAATAACGTATTACGTTATATGGTATACCGTTATAACGTATTACGTTATATGGTATAACGTTATAACGTATTATGTTATATGGTATAACGTTATAACGTATTACGTTATATGGTATAACGTTATAACGTATTACGTTATATGGTATAACGTTATAACGTATTACGTTATATGGTATAACGCTATAACGTATTACGTTATATGATGTAACGTCACATGGTATAACGTAATAACGTATTACGTTATATGGTATACCGTTATAACGTATTACGTTATATGGTATAACGTTATAACGTATTACGTTATATGGTATAACGTTATAACGTATTACGTTATATGGTATAACGTTATAACGTATTACGTTATATGGTATTACGTCATATGGTATAACGTTATAACGTATTACGTTATTTGCTATAACGTTATAACGTATTACGTTATATGGTATAACGTTATAACGTATTACGTTATATGGTATAACGCTATAACGTATTACGCTATATGATATAACGTCATATGGTATAACGTTATAACGTATTACGTTATATGGTATAACGTTATAACGTATTACGTTATATGGTATAACGTTATAACGTATTACGTTATATGGTATAACGTTATAACGTATTACGTTATATGGTATTACGTCATATGGTATAACGTTATTACGTATTACGTTATATGATGTAACGTCATATGGTATAACGTAATAACGTATTACGTTATATGGTATACCGTTATAACGTATTACGTTATATGGTACAACGTTATAACGTATTACGTTATATGGTATAACGTTATAACGTATTACGTTATATGGTATAACGTTATAACGTATTACGTTATATGGTATAACGTTATAACGTATTACGTTATATGGTATAACGCTATAACGTATTACGTTATATGATGTAACGTCATATGGTATAACGTAATAACGTATTACGTTATATGGTATACCGTTATAACGTATTACGTTATATGGTATAACCTTATAACGTATTACGTTATATGGTATAACGTTATAACGTATTACGTTATATGGTATAACGTTATAACGTATTACGTTATATGGTATAACGTTATAACGTATTACGTTATATGGTATAACGTTATAACGTATTACGTTATATGGTATAACGCTATAACGTATTACGTTATATGATGTAACGTCATATGGTATAACGTAATAACGTATTACGTCATATGGTATATCGTTATAACATATCATGTTATATGGTATAACGTTATAACGTATTACGTTATATGGTATAACGTTATAACGTATTAGGTTATATGGAATAACGTTATAACGTATTACGTTATATGGTATAACGCTATAACGTATTACGTTATATGATGTAACGTCATATGGTATAACGTAATAACGTATTACGTTGTATGGTATACCGTTATAACGTATTACGTTATATGGTATAACGTTATAACGTATTACGTTATATGGTATAACGTTATAACGTATTACGTTATATGGTATAACGTTATAACGTATTACCTTATATGGTATAACGCTATAACGTATTACGTTATATGATATAACGTCATATGGTATAACGGTATAACGTATTACGTTATATGGTATAACGTTATAACGTATTACGTTATATGGTATTAAGTCATATGGTATAACGTTATAACGTATTACGTTATATGGTATAACGTTATAACGTATTACGTTATATGGTATAACGTTATAACGTATAACGTTATATGGTATTACGTCATATGGTATAACGTTATTACGTATTACGTTATTTGGTATAACGTTATAACGTATTACGTTATATGGTATAACGTTATAACGTATTACGTTATATGGTATAACGCTATAACGTATTACGTTATATGATGTAACGTCATATGGTATAACGTAATAACGTATTACGTCATATGGTATATCGTTATAACATATCATGTTATATGGTATAACGTTATAACGTATTACGTTATATGGTATAACGTTATAACGTATTAGGTTATATGGTATAACGTTATAACGTATTACGTTATATGGTATAACGCTATAACGTATTACGTTATATGATGTAACGTCATATGGTATAACGTTATAACGTATTACGTGATATGGTATAACGTTATAACGTATTACCTTATATGGTATAACGCTATAACGTATTACGTTATATGATATAACGTCATATGGTATAACGGTATAACGTATTACGTTATATGGTATAACGTTATAACGTATTACGTTATATGGTATTAAGTCATATGGTATAACGTTATAACGTATTACGTTATATGGTATAACGTTATAACGTATTACGTTATATGGTATAACGTTATAACGTATAACGTTATATGGTATTACGTCATATGGTATAACGTTATTACGTATTACGTTATTTGGTATAACGTTATAACGTATTACGTTATATGGTATAACGTTATAACGTATTACGTTATATGGTATAACGTTATAACGTATTACGTTATATGGTATAACGTTATAACGTATTACGTTGTATGGTATAACGTTATAACGTATTACGTTATATGGTATAACGCTATAACGTATTACGTTATATGATATAGCGTCATATGGTATAACGTTATAACGTATTACGTTATATGGTATAACGTTATAACGTATTACGTTGTATGGTATAACGTTATTATGTATTACGTTATATGGTATAACGTTATTACGTATTACGTTATATGGTATAACGTTATAACGTATTACGTTATATGGTATAACGCTATAACGTATTACGTTATATGACATAACGTCATATGGTATAACGTTATAACCTATTACGTTATATGGTGTAACGTTATAACGTATTACGTTATATGGTATAACGTTATAACGTATTACGTTATATGGTATTACGTCATATGTTATAACGTTATAACGTATTACGTTATATGATATAACGACATATCATATAACGTTATAACGTAATACGTCATATGGTATATCGTTATAACATATCATGTTATATGGTATAACGTTATAACGTATTACGTTATATGGTATAACGTTATAACGTTATAACGTATTACGTTATGGGGTATAACGTTATAACGTATTACGTTATATGGAATAACGTCATATGGTATAACGTTGTAACGTATTACGTTATATGGTATAACGTTGTAACGTATTACGTTATATGGTATAACGTTATAACGTATTACTTTATATGGTATTACGTCATATGGTATAACGTTATAACGTATTACGTTATATGGTATTACGTCATATGGTATAACGTTATAACGTATTACGTTATTTGGTATAACGTTATAACATATTACGTTATATGGTATAAAGTTATAACGTATTACGTTATTTGGTATAACGTTATAACGTATTACGTTATATGGTATAACGTTATAACGTATTACGTTATATGGTATAACGTTATAACGTATTACGTTATATGGTATAACGTTATAACGTATTACGTTATATGGTATAACGTCATATGGTATAACGTTATAACGTATTACGTTATTTGTTATAACGTTATAACGTATTACGTTATATGGTATAACGTTATAACGTATTACGTTATATGGTATTACGTCATATGGTATAACGTTATAACGTATTACGTTATTTGGTATAACGTTATAACGTATTACGTCATTTGGTATAACGTTATAACGTATTACGTTATATGGTATAACGTTATGACGTATTACGTTATATGGTATAACGTTATAACGTATTACGTTATATGGTATAACGTTATAACGTATTACGTTATATGGTGTAACGCTATAACGTATTACGTTATATGATGTAACGTCATATGGTATAACGTAATAACGTATTACGTCATATGGTATATCGTTATAACATATCATGTTATATGGTATAACGTTATAACGTATTACGTTATATGGTATAACGTTATAACGTATTAGGTTATATGGTATAACGTTATAACGTATTACGTTATATGGTATAACGCTATAACGTATTACGTTATATGATGTAACGTCATGTGGTATAACGTAATAACGTATTACGTTATATGGTATACCGTTATAACGTATTACGTTATATGGTATAACGTTATAACGTATTACGTTATATGGTATAACGTTATAACGTATTACGTTATATGGTATAACGTTATAACGTATTACCTTATATGGTATAACGCTATAACGTATTACGTTATATGATATAACGTCATATGGTATAACGGTATAACGTATTACGTTATATGGTATAACGTTATAACGTATTACGTGATATGGTATTAAGTCATATGGTATAACGTTATAACGTATTACGTTATATGGTATAACGTTATAACGTATTACGTTATATGGTATAACGTTATAACGTATAACGTTATATGGTATTACGTCATATGGTATAACGTTATTACGTATTACGTTATTTGGTATAACGTTATAACGTATTACGTTATATGGTATAACGTTATAACGTATTACGTTATATGGTATAACGTTATAACGTATTACGTTATATGGTATAACGTTATAACGTATTACGTTATATGGTATAACGCTATAACGTATTACGTTATATGATGTAACGTCATATGGTATAACGTAATAACGTATTACGTTATATGGTATACCGTTATAACGTATTACGTTATATGGTATAACCTTATAACGTATTACGTTATATGGTATAACGTTATAACGTATTACGTTATATGGTATAACGTTATAACGTATTACGTTATATGGTATAACGTTATAACGTATTACGTTATATGGTATAACGTTATAACGTATTACGTTATATGGTATAACGCTATAACGTATTACGTTATATGATGTAACGTCATATGGTATAACGTAATAACGTATTACGTCATATGGTATATCGTTATAACATATCATGTTATATGGTATAACGTTATAACGTATTACGTTATATGGTATAACGTTATAACGTATTAGGTTATATGGAATAACGTTATAACGTATTACGTTATATGGTATAACGCTATAACGTATTACGTTATATGATGTAACGTCATATGGTATAACGTAATAACGTATTACGTTGTATGGTATACCGTTATAACGTATTACGTTATATGGTATAACGTTATAACGTATTACGTTATATGGTATAACGTTATAACGTATTACGTTATATGGTATAACGTTATAACGTATTACCTTATATGGTATAACGCTATAACGTATTACGTTATATGATATAACGTCATATGGTATAACGGTATAACGTATTACGTTATATGGTATAACGTTATAACGTATTACGTTATATGGTATTAAGTCATATGGTATAACGTTATAACGTATTACGTTATATGGTATAACGTTATAACGTATTACGTTATATGGTATAACGTTATAACGTATAACGTTATATGGTATTACGTCATATGGTATAACGTTATTACGTATTACGTTATTTGGTATAACGTTATAACGTATTACGTTATATGGTATAACGTTATAACGTATTACGTTATATGGTATAACGCTATAACGTATTACGTTATATGATGTAACGTCATATGGTATAACGTAATAACGTATTACGTCATATGGTATATCGTTATAACATATCATGTTATATGGTATAACGTTATAACGTATTACGTTATATGGTATAACGTTATAACGTATTAGGTTATATGGTATAACGTTATAACGTATTACGTTATATGGTATAACGCTATAACGTATTACGTTATATGATGTAACGTCATATGGTATAACGTTATAACGTATTACGTGATATGGTATAACGTTATAACGTATTACCTTATATGGTATAACGCTATAACGTATTACGTTATATGATATAACGTCATATGGTATAACGGTATAACGTATTACGTTATATGGTATAACGTTATAACGTATTACGTTATATGGTATTAAGTCATATGGTATAACGTTATAACGTATTACGTTATATGGTATAACGTTATAACGTATTACGTTATATGGTATAACGTTATAACGTATAACGTTATATGGTATTACGTCATATGGTATAACGTTATTACGTATTACGTTATTTGGTATAACGTTATAACGTATTACGTTATATGGTATAACGTTATAACGTATTACGTTATATGGTATAACGTTATAACGTATTACGTTATATGGTATAACGTTATAACGTATTACGTTGTATGGTATAACGTTATAACGTATTACGTTATATGGTATAACGCTATAACGTATTACGTTATATGATATAGCGTCATATGGTATAACGTTATAACGTATTACGTTATATGGTATAACGTTATAACGTATTACGTTATATGGTATAACGTTATTATGTATTACGTTATATGGTATAACGTTATTACGTATTACGTTATATGGTATAACGTTATAACGTATTACGTTATATGGTATAACGCTATAACGTATTACGTTATATGACATAACGTCATATGGTATAACGTTATAACCTATTACGTTATATGGTGTAACGTTATAACGTATTACGTTATATGGTATAACGTTATAACGTATTACGTTATATGGTATTACGTCATATGTTATAACGTTATAACGTATTACGTTATATGATATAACGACATATCATATAACGTTATAACGTAATACGTCATATGGTATATCGTTATAACATATCATGTTATATGGTATAACGTTATAACGTATTACGTTATATGGTATAACGTTATAACGTTATAACGTATTACGTTATGGGGTATAACGTTATAACGTATTACGTTATATGGAATAACGTCATATGGTATAACGTTGTAACGTATTACGTTATATGGTATAACGTTGTAACGTATTACGTTATATGGTATAACGTTATAACGTATTACTTTATATGGTATTACGTCATATGGTATAACGTTATAACGTATTACGTTATATGGTATTACGTCATATGGTATAACGTTATAACGTATTACGTTATTTGGTATAACGTTATAACATATTACGTTATATGGTATAAAGTTATAACGTATTACGTTATTTGGTATAACGTTATAACGTATTACGTTATATGGTATAACGTTATAACGTATTACGTTATATGGTATAACGTTATAACGTATTACGTTATATGGTATAACGTTATAACGTATTACGTTATATGGTATAACGTCATATGGTATAACGTTATAACGTATTACGTTATTTGTTATAACGTTATAACGTATTACGTTATATGGTATAACGTTATAACGTATTACGTTATATGGTATTACGTCATATGGTATAACGTTATAACGTATTACGTTATTTGGTATAACGTTATAACGTATTACGTCATTTGGTATAACGTTATAACGTATTACGTTATATGGTATAACGTTATGACGTATTACGTTATATGGTATAACGTTATAACGTATTACGTTATATGGTATAACGTTATAACGTATTACGTTATATGGTGTAACGCTATAACGTATTACGTTATATGATGTAACGTCATATGGTATAACGTAATAACGTATTACGTCATATGGTATATCGTTATAACATATCATGTTATATGGTATAACGTTATAACGTATTACGTTATATGGTATAACGTTATAACGTATTAGGTTATATGGTATAACGTTATAACGTATTACGTTATATGGTATAACGCTATAACGTATTACGTTATATGATGTAACGTCATGTGGTATAACGTAATAACGTATTACGTTATATGGTATACCGTTATAACGTATTACGTTATATGGTATAACGTTATAACGTATTACGTTATATGGTATAACGTTATAACGTATTACGTTATATGGTATAACGTTATAACGTATTACCTTATATGGTATAACGCTATAACGTATTACGTTATATGATATAACGTCATATGGTATAACGGTATAACGTATTACGTTATATGGTATAACGTTATAACGTATTACGTGATATGGTATTAAGTCATATGGTATAACGTTATAACGTATTACGTTATATGGTATAACGTTATAACGTATTACGTTATATGGTATAACGTTATAACGTATAACGTTATATGGTATTACGTCATATGGTATAACGTTATTACGTATTACGTTATTTGGTATAACGTTATAACGTATTACGTTATATGGTATAACGTTATAACGTATTACGTTATATGGTATAACGTTATAACGTATTACGTTATATGGTATAACGTTATAACGTATTACGTTGTATGGTATAACGTTATAACGTATTACGTTATATGGTATAACGCTATAACGTATTACGTTATATGATATAACGTCATATGGTATAACGTTATAACGTATTACGTTATATGGTATAACGTTATAACGTATTACGTTATATGGTATAACGTTATTATGTATTACGTTATATGGTATAACGTTATTACGTATTACGTTATATGGTATAACGTTATAACGTATTACGTTATATGGTATAACGTTATAACGTATTACGTTATATGGTATAACGTTATAACGTATAACGTTATATGGTATAACGTTATAACGTATTACGTTGTATGGTATAACGTTATAACGTATTACGTTATATGGTATAACGCTATAACGTATTACGTTATATGATATAACGTCATATGGTATAACGTTATAACGTATTACGTTATATGGTATAACGTTATAACGTATTACGTTATATGGTATAACGTTATAACGTATTACGTTGTATGGTATAACGTTATAACGTATTACGTTGTATGGTATAACGTTATAACGTATTACGTTATATGGTATAACGCTATAACGTATTACGTTATATGATATAACGTCATATGGTATAACGTTATAACGTATTACGTTATATGGTATAACGTTATAACGTATTACGTTATATGGTATAACGTTATTATGTATTACGTTATATGGTATAACGTTATTACGTATTACGTCATATGTTATAACGTTATAACGTATTACGTTATATGATATAACGACATATCATATAACGTTATAACGTAATACGTCATATGGTATATCGTTATAACATATCATGTTATATGGTATAACGTTATAACGTATTACGTTATATGGTATAACGTTATAACGTATTACGTTATATGGTATAACGTTATAACGTATTACGTTATGGGGTATAACGTTATAACGTATTACGTTATATGGAATAACGTCATATGGTATAACGTTGTAACGTATTACGTTATATGGTATAACGTTGTAACGTATTACGTTATATGGTATAACGTTATAACGTATTACGTTATATGGTATTACGTCATATGGTATAACGTTATAACGTATTACGTTATATGGTATTACGTCATATGGTATAACGTTATAACGTATTACGTTATATGGTATAACGTTATAACGTATTACGTTATATGGTATAACGTTATAACGTATTACGTTATATGGTATAACGTCATATGGTATAACGTTATAACGTATTACGTTATTTGTTATAACGTTATAACGTATTACGTTATATGGTATAACGTTATAACGTATTACGTTATATGGTATTACGTCATATGGTATAACGTTATAACGTATTACGTTATTTGGTATAACGTTATAACGTATTACGTTATATGGTATAACGTTATAACGTATTACGTTATATGGTATAACGCTATAACGTATTACGTTATATGATATAACGTCATATGGTATAACGTTATAACGTATTACGTTATATGGTATAACGTTATAACGTATTACGTTATATGGTATAACGTTATAACGTATTACGTTATATGGTATAACGTTATAACGTATTACGTTATATGGTATTACTTCATATGGTATAACGTTATTACGTATTACGTTATTTGGTATAACGTTATTATGTATTACGTTATATGGTATAACGTTATTACGTATTACGTTATATGGTATAACGTTATAACGTATTACGTTATATGACATAACGTCATATGGTATAACGTTATAACCTATTACGTTATATGGTATAACGTTATAACGTATTACGTTATATTGTATAACGTTATAACGTATTACGTTATATGGTATTATGTCATATGTTATAACGTTATAACGTATTACGTTATATGATATAACGTCATATCATATAACGTTATAACGTAATACGTCATATGGTATAACGTTATTACGTATTACGTTATTTGGTATAACGTTATAACGTATTACGTTATATGGTATAACGTTATAACGTATTACGTTATATGGTATTATGTCATATGGTATAACGTTATAACGTATTACGTTATTTGCTATAACGTTATAACGTATTACGTTATATGGTATAACGTTATAAAGTATTACGTTATATGGTATAACGTTATAACGTATTACGTTATATGGTATAACGTTATAACGTGTTACGTTATATGGTATTACGTCATATGGTATAACGTTATAACGTATTACGTTATTTGGTATAACGTTATAACGTATTACGTTATATGGTATAACGTTATAACGTATTAAGTTATATGGTACGACGCTGTAACGTATTACGTTATATGGTATAACGTTATAACGTATTACGTTATATGGTATAACGTTATAACGTATTACGTTATATGGTATAACGTTATAACGTATTACGTTATATGGTATTACGTCATATGGTATAACGTTATAACGTATTACGTTATATGGTATAACGTTATAACGTATTACGTTATATGGTATAACGTTATAACGTATTACGTTATATGGTATAACGTCATATGGTATAACGTTATAACGTATTACGTTATTTGTTATAACGTTATAACGTATTACGTTATATGGTATAACGTTATAACGTATTACGTTATATGGTATTACGTCATATGGTATAACGTTATAACGTATTACGTTATTTGGTATAACGTTATAACGTATTACGTTATATGGTATAACGTTATAACGTATTACGTTATATGGTATAACGCTATAACGTATTACGTTATATGATATAACGTCATATGGTATAACGTTATAACGTATTACGTTATATGGTATAACGTTATAACGTATTACGTTATATGGTATAACGTTATAACGTATTACGTTATATGGTATAACGTTATAACGTATTACGTTATATGGTATTACTTCATATGGTATAACGTTATTACGTATTACGTTATTTGGTATAACGTTATTATGTATTACGTTATATGGTATAACGTTATTACGTATTACGTTATATGGTATAACGTTATAACGTATTACGTTATATGACATAACGTCATATGGTATAACGTTATAACCTATTACGTTATATGGTATAACGTTATAACGTATTACGTTATATTGTATAACGTTATAACGTATTACGTTATATGGTATTATGTCATATGTTATAACGTTATAACGTATTACGTTATATGATATAACGTCATATCATATAACGTTATAACGTAATACGTCATATGGTATAACGTTATTACGTATTACGTTATTTGGTATAACGTTATAACGTATTACGTTATATGGTATAAGGTTATAACGTATTACGTTATATGGTATTATGTCATATGGTATAACGTTATAACGTATTACGTTATTTGCTATAACGTTATAACGTATTACGTTATATGGTATAACGTTATAAAGTATTACGTTATATGGTATAACGTTATAACGTATTACGTTATATGGTATAACGTTATAACGTGTTACGTTATATGGTATTACGTCATATGGTATAACGTTATAACGTATTACGTTATTTGGTATAACGTTATAACGTATTACGTTATATGGTATAACGTTATAACGTATTAAGTTATATGGTACGACGCTGTAACGTATTACGTTATATGATATAACGTCATATGGTATAACGTTATAACGTATTACGTTATATGGTATAACGTTATAACGTATTACGTTATATGGTATAACGTTATAACGTATTACGTTATATGGTATAACGTTATAACGTATTACGTTATATGGTATTACGTCATATGGTATAACGTTATTACGTATTACGTTATTTGGTATAACGTTATAACGTATTACGTTATATGGTATAACGTTATAACGTATTACGTTATATGGTATAACGTTATAACGTATTACGTTATATGGTATAACGTTATAACGTATTACGTTATATGGTATAACGTTATAACGTATTACGCTATATGGTATTACGTCATATGGTATAACGTTATTACGTATTACGTTATTTGGTATAACGTTATAACGTATTACGTTATATGGTATAACGTTATAACGTATTACGTTATATGGTATAACGTTATAACGTATTACGTTATATGGTATAACGTTATAACGTATTACGTTATATGGTATAACGTTATAACGTATTACGTTATATGGTATAACGTTATAACGTATTACGTTATATGGTATAACGTTATAACGTATTACGTTATATGGTATAACGTTATAACTTATTACGTTATATGGTATTACGTCATATGGTATAACGTTATAACGTATTACGTCATTTGGTATAACGTTATAACGTATTACGTTATATGGTATAACGTTATAACGTATTACGTTATATGGTATAACGTTATTATGTATTACGTTATATGGTATAACGTTATTACGTATTACGTTATATGGTATAACGTTATAACGTATTACGTTATATGGTATAACGTTATAACGTATTACGTTATATGGTATAACGTTATAACGTATTACGTTATATGGTATAACGTTATAACGTATTACGTTATATTTTATAACGCTATAACGTATTACGTTATATGATGTAACGTCATTAGGTATAACGTAATAACGTATTACGTTATATGGTATACCGTTATAACGTATTACGTTATATGGTATAACGTTATAACGTATTACGTTATTTGGTATAACGTTATAACGTATTACGTTATATGGTATAACGTTATAAAGTATTACGTTATATGTTATAACGTTATAACGTATTACTTTATATGGTATTACGTGATATGGTATAACGTTATAACGTATTACGTTATTTGGTATAACGTTATAACGTATTACGTTATATGGTATAACGTTATAACGTATTACGTTATATGGTATAACGTTATAACGTATTACGTTATATGGTATAACACTATAACGTATTACGTTATATGACATAACGTCATATGCTATAACGTTATAACCTATTACGTTATATGGTGTAACGTTATAACGTATTACGTTATATGGTATAACGTTATAACGTATTACGTTATATGGTATTACGTCATATGTTATAACGTTATAACGTATTACGTTATATGATATAACGACATATCATATAACGTTATAACGTAATACGTCATATGGTATATCGTTATAACATATCATGTTATATGGTATAACGTCATAACGTATTACGTCATATGGTATAACGTTGTAACGTATTACGTTATATGGTATAACGTTGTAACGTATTACGTTATATGGTATAACGTTATAACGTATTACGTTATATGGTATTACGTCATATGGCATAACGTTATAACGTATTACGTTATATGGTATGACGTCATATGGTATAACGTTATAACGTATTACGTTATTTGTTATAACGTTATAACGTATTACGTTATATGGTATAACGTTATAACGTATTACGTTATATGGTATTACGTCATATGGTATAACGTTATAACGTATTACGTTATTTGGTATAACGTTATAACGTATTACGTTATATGGTATAACGTTATAACGTATTACGTTATATGGTATAACGCTATAACGTATTACGTTATATGATATAACGTCATATGGTATAACGTTATAACGTATTACGTTATATGGTATAACGTTATAACGTATTACGTTATATGGTATAACGTTATAACGTATTACGTTATATGGTACGACGCTATAACGTATTACGTTATATGATATAACGTCATATGGTATAACGTTGTAACGTATTACGTTATATGGTATAACGTTGTAACGTATTACGTTATATGGTATAACGTTATAACGTATTACGTTATATGGTATTACGTCATATGGTATAACGTTATAACGTATTACGTTATATGGTATTACGTCATATGGTATAACGTTATAACGTATTACGTTATATGGTATAACGTTATAACGTATTACGTTATATGGTATAACGTTATAACGTATTACGTTATATGGTATAACGTCATATGGTATAACGTTATAACGTATTACGTTATTTGTTATAACGTTATAACGTATTACGTTATATGGTATAACGTTATAACGTATTACGTTATATGGTATTACGTCATATGGTATATCGTTATAACGTATTACGTTATTTGGTATAACGTTATAACGTATTACGTTATATGGTATAACGTTATAACGTATTACGTTATATGGTATAACGCTATAACGTATTACGTTATATGATATAACGTCATATGGTATAACGTTATAACGTATTACGTTATATGGTATAACGTTATAACGTATTACGTTATATGGTATAACGTTATAACGTATTACGTTATATGGTATAACGTTATAACGTATTACGTTATATGGTATTACTTCATATGGTATAACGTTATTACGTATTACGTTATTTGGTATAACGTTATTATGTATTACGTTATATGGTATAACGTTATTACGTATTACGTTATATGGTATAACGTTATAACGTATTACGTTATATGACATAACGTCATATGGTATAACGTTATAACCTATTACGTTATATGGTATAACGTTATAACGTATTACGTTATATTGTATAACGTTATAACGTATTACGTTATATGGTATTATGTCATATGTTATAACGTTATAACGTATTACGTTATATGATATAACGTCATATCATATAACGTTATAACGTAATACGTCATATGGTATAACGTTATTACGTATTACGTTATTTGGTATAACGTTATAACGTATTACGTTATATGGTATAACGTTATAACGTATTACGTTATATGGTATTATGTCATATGGTATAACGTTATAACGTATTACGTTATTTGCTATAACGTTATAACGTATTACGTTATATGGTATAACGTTATAAAGTATTACGTTATATGGTATAACGTTATAACGTATTACGTTATATGGTATAACGTTATAACGTATTACGTTATATGGTATTACGTCATATGGTATAACGTTATAACGTATTACGTTATTTGGTATAACGTTATAACGTATTACGTTATATGGTATAACGTTATAACGTATTAAGTTATATGGTACGACGCTGTAACGTATTACGTTATATGATATAACGTCATATGGTATAACGTTATAACGTATTACGTTATATGGTATAACGTTATAACGTATTACGTTATATGGTATAACGTTATAACGTATTACGTTATATGGTATAACGTTATAACGTATTACGTTATATGGTATTACGTCATATGGTATAACGTTATTACGTATTACGTTATTTGGTATAACGTTATAACGTATTACGTTATATGGTATAACGTTATAACGTATTACGTTATATGGTATAACGTTATAACGTATTACGTTATATGGTATAACGTTATAACGTATTACGTTATATGGTATAACGTTATAACGTATTACGCTATATGGTATTACGTCATATGGTATAACGTTATTACGTATTACGTTATTTGGTATAACGTTATAACGTATTACGTTATATGGTATAACGTTATAACGTATTACGTTATATGGTATAACGTTATAACGTATTACGTTATATGGTATAACGTTATAACGTATTACGTTATATGGTATAACGTTATAACGTATTACGTTATATGGTATAACGTTATAACGTATTACGTTATATGGTATAACGTTATAACGTATTACGTTATATGGTATAACGTTATAACTTATTACGTTATATGGTATTACGTCATATGGTATAACGTTATAACGTATTACGTCATTTGGTATAACGTTATAACGTATTACGTTATATGGTATAACGTTATAACGTATTACGTTATATGGTATAACGTTATTATGTATTACGTTATATGGTATAACGTTATTACGTATTACGTTATATGGTATAACGTTATAACGTATTACGTTATATGGTATAACGTTATAACGTATTACGTTATATGGTATAACGTTATAACGTATTACGTTATATGGTATAACGTTATAACGTATTACGTTATATTTTATAACGCTATAACGTATTACGTTATATGATGTAACGTCATTAGGTATAACGTAATAACGTATTACGTTATATGGTATACCGTTATAACGTATTACGTTATATGGTATAACGTTATAACGTATTACGTTATTTGGTATAACGTTATAACGTATTACGTTATATGGTATAACGTTATAAAGTATTACGTTATATGTTATAACGTTATAACGTATTACTTTATATGGTATTACGTGATATGGTATAACGTTATAACGTATTACGTTATTTGGTATAACGTTATAACGTATTACGTTATATGGTATAACGTTATAACGTATTACGTTATATGGTATAACGTTATAACGTATTACGTTATATGGTATAACACTATAACGTATTACGTTATATGACATAACGTCATATGCTATAACGTTATAACCTATTACGTTATATGGTGTAACGTTATAACGTATTACGTTATATGGTATAACGTTATAACGTATTACGTTATATGGTATTACGTCATATGTTATAACGTTATAACGTATTACGTTATATGATATAACGACATATCATATAACGTTATAACGTAATACGTCATATGGTATATCGTTATAACATATCATGTTATATGGTATAACGTCATAACGTATTACGTCATATGGTATAACGTTGTAACGTATTACGTTATATGGTATAACGTTGTAACGTATTACGTTATATGGTATAACGTTATAACGTATTACGTTATATGGTATTACGTCATATGGCATAACGTTATAACGTATTACGTTATATGGTATGACGTCATATGGTATAACGTTATAACGTATTACGTTATTTGTTATAACGTTATAACGTATTACGTTATATGGTATAACGTTATAACGTATTACGTTATATGGTATTACGTCATATGGTATAACGTTATAACGTATTACGTTATTTGGTATAACGTTATAACGTATTACGTTATATGGTATAACGTTATAACGTATTACGTTATATGGTATAACGCTATAACGTATTACGTTATATGATATAACGTCATATGGTATAACGTTATAACGTATTACGTTATATGGTATAACGTTATAACGTATTACGTTATATGGTATAACGTTATAACGTATTACGTTATATGGTATAACGTTATAACGTATTACGTTATATGGTATTACGTCATATGGTATAACGTTATTACGTATTACGTTATTTGGTATAACGTTATTATGTATTACGTTATATGGTATAACGTTATTACGTATTACGTTATATGGTATAACGTTATAACGTATTACGTTATATGACATAACGTCATATGGTATAACGTTATAACCTATTACGTTATATGGTATAACGTTATAACGTATTACGTTATATTGTATAACGTTATAACGTATTACGTTATATGGTATTATGTCATATGTTATAACGTTATAACGTATTACGTTATATGATATAACGTCATATCATATAACGTTATAACGTAATACGTCATATGGTATAACGTTATTACGTATTACGTTATTTGGTATAACGTTATAACGTATTACGTTATATGGTATAACGTTATAACGTATTACGTTATATGGTATTATGTCATATGGTATAACGTTATAACGTATTACGTTATTTGCTATAACGTTATAACGTATTACGTTATATGGTATAACGTTATAAAGTATTACGTTATATGGTATAACGTTATAACGTATTACGTTATATGGTATAACGTTATAACGTATTACGTTATATGGTATTACGTCATATGGTATAACGTTATAACGTATTACGTTATTTGGTATAACGTTATAACGTATTACGTTATATGGTATAACGTTATAACGTATTACGTTATATGGTACGACGCTATAACGTATTACGTTATATGATATAACGTCATATGGTATAACGTTATAACGTATTACGTTATATGGTATAACGTTATAACGTATTACGTTATATGGTATAACGTTATAACGTATTACGTTATATGGTATAACGTTATAACGTATTACGTTATATGGTATTACGTCATATGGTATAACGTTATTACGTATTACGTTATTTGGTATAACGTTATAACGTATTACGTTATATGGTATAACGTTATAACGTATTACGTTATATTGTATAACGTTATAACGTATTACGTTATATGGTATAACGTTATAACGTATTACGTTATATGGTATAACGTTATAACGTATTACGTTATATGGTATAACGTTATAACGTATTACGTTATATGGTATAACGTTATAACGTATTACGTTATATGGTATAACGTTATAACTTATTACGTTATATGGTATTACGTCATATGGTATAACGTTATAACGTATTACGTCATTTGGTATAACGTTATAACGTATTACGTTATATGGTATAACGTTATAACGTATTACGTTATATGGTATAACGTTATTACGTATTACGTTATATGGTATAACGTTATAACGTATTACGTTATATGGTATAACGTTATAACGTATTACGTTATATGGTATAACGTTATAACGTATTACGTTATATGGTATAACGTTATAACGTATTACGTTATATTTTATAACGCTATAACGTATTACGTTATATGATGTAACGTCATTAGGTATAACGTAATAACGTATTACGTTATATGGTATACCGTTATAACGTATTACGTTATATGGTATAACGTTATAACGTATTACGTTATTTGGTATAACGTTATAACTTATTACGTTATATGGTATAACGTTATAAAGTATTACGTTATATGGTATAACGTTATAACGTATTACTTTATATGGTATTACGTGATATGGTATAACGTTATAACGTATTACGTTATTGGGTATAACGTTATAACGTATTACGTTATATGGTATAACGTTATAACGTATTACGTTATATGGTATAACGTTATAACGTATTACGTTATATGGTATAACGCTATAACGTATTACGTTATATGACATAACGTCATATGGTATAACGTTATAACCTATTACGTTATATGGTGTAACGTTATAACGTATTACGTTATATGGTATAACGTTATAACGTATTACGTTATATGGTATTACGTCATATGTTATAACGTTATAACGTATTACGTTATATGATATAACGACATATCATATAACGTTATAACGTAATACGTCATATGGTATATCGTTATAACATATCATGTTATATGGTATAACGTTATAACGTATTACGTTATATGGTATAACGTTATAACGTATTACGTTATATGGTATAACGTTATAACGTATTACGTTATGGGGTATAACGTTATAACGTATTACGTTATATGGAATAACGTCATATGGTATAACGTTGTAACGTATTACGTTATATGGTATAACGTTGTAACGTATTACGTTATATGGTATAACGTTATAACGTATTACGTTATATGGTATTACGTCATATGGTATAACGTTATAACGTATTACGTTATATGGTATTACGTCATATGGTATAACGTTATAACGTATTACGTTATTTGGTATAACGTTATAACGTATTACGTTATATGGGATAAAGTTATAACGTATTACGTTATTTGGTATAACGTTATAACGTATTACGTTATATGGTATAACGTTATAACGTATTACGTTATATGGTATAACGTTATAACGTATTACGTTATATGGTATAACGTTATAACGTATTACGTTATATGGTATAACGTCATATGGTATAACGTTATAACGTATTACGTTATTTGTTATAACGTTATAACGTATTACGTTATATGGTATAACGTTATAACGTATTACGTTATATGGTATTACGTCATATGGTATAACGTTATAACGTATTACGTTATTTGGTATAACGTTATAACGTATTACGTTATATGGTATAACGTTATAACGTATTACGTTATATGGTATAACGTTATAACGTATTACGTTATGGGGTATAACGTTATAACGTATTACGTTATATGGAATAACGTCATATGGTATAACGTTGTAACGTATTACGTTATATGGTATAACGTTGTAACGTATTACGTTATATGGTATAACGTTATAACGTATTACGTTATATGGTATTACGTCATATGGTATAACGTTATAACGTATTACGTTATATGGTATTACGTCATATGGTATAACGTTATAACGTATTACGTTATTTGGTATAACGTTATAACGTATTACGTTATATGGGATAAAGTTATAACGTATTACGTTATTTGGTATAACGTTATAACGTATTACGTTATATGGTATAACGTTATAACGTATTACGTTATATGGTATAACGTTATAACGTATTACGTTATATGGTATAACGTTATAACGTATTACGTTATATGGTATAACGTCATATGGTATAACGTTATAACGTATTACGTTATTTGGTATAACGTTATAACGTATTACGTTATATGGTATAACGTTATAACGTATTACGTTATATGGTATAACGTTATAACGTATTACGTTATGGGGTATAACGTTATAACGTATTACGTTATATGGAATAACGTCATATGGTATAACGTTGTAACGTATTACGTTATATGGTATAACGTTGTAACGTATTACGTTATATGGTATAACGTTATAACGTATTACGTTATATGGTATTACGTCATATGGTATAACGTTATAACGTATTACGTTATATGGTATTACGTCATATGGTATAACGTTATAACGTATTACGTTATTTGGTATAACGTTATAACGTATTACGTTATATGGTATAACGTTATAACGTATTACGTTATATGGTATAACGCTATAACGTATTACGTTATATGATATAACGTCATATGGTATAACGTTATAACGTATTACGTTATATGGTATAACGTTATAACGTATTAGGTTATATGGTATAACGTTATAACGTATTACGTTATATGGTATAACGTTATAACGTATTACGTTATATGGTATAACGTTATAACGTATTACGTTATATGGTATAACGTTATAACGTATTACGTTATATGGTATTACGTCATATGGTATAACGTTATTACGTATTACGTTATATGATGTAACGTCATATGGTATAACGTAATAACGTATTACGTTATATGGTATACCGTTATAACGTATTACGTTATATGGTATAACGTTATAACGTATTACGTTATATGGTATCACGTTATAACGTATTACGTTATATGGTATAACGTTATAACGTATTACGTTATATGGTATAACGTTATAACGTATTACGTTATATCGTATAACGCTATAACGTATTACGTTATATGATGTAACGTCATATGGTATAACGTAATAACGTATTACGTTATATGGTATACCGTTATAACGTATTACGTTATATGGTATAACGTTATAACGTATTACGTTATATGGTATAACGTTATAACGTATTACGTTATATGGTATAACGTTATAACGTATTACGTTATATGGTATAACGTTATAACGTATTACGTTATATGGTATAACGTTATAACGTATTACGTTATATGGTATAACGCTATAACGTATTACGTTATATGATGTAACGTCATATGGTATAACGTAATAACGTATTACGTCATATGGTATATCGTTATAACATATCATGTTATATGGTATAACGTTATAACGTATTACGTTATATGGTATAACGTTATAACGTATTAGGTTATATGGTATAACGTTATAACGTATTACGTTATATGGTATAACGCTATAACGTATTATGTTATATGATGTAACGTCATATGGTATAACGTAATAACGTATTACGTTATATGGTATACCGTTATAACGTATTACGTTATATGGTATAACGTTATAACGTATTACGTTATATGGTATAACGTTATAACGTATTACGTTATATGGTATAACGTTATAACGTATTACGTTATATGGTATAACGTTATAACGTATTACCTTATATGGTATAACGCTATAACGTATTACGTTATATGATATAACGTCATATGGTATAACGGTATAACGTATTACGTTATATGGTATAACGTTATAACGTATTACGTTATATGGTATTAAGTAATATGGTATAACGTTATAACGTATTACGTTATATGGTATAACGTTATAACGTATTACGTTATATGGTATAACGTTATAACGTATAACGTTATATGGTATTACGTCATATGGTATAACGTTATTACGTATTACGTTATTTGGTATAACGTTATAACGTATTACGTTATATGGTATAACGTTATAACGTATTACGTTATATGGTATAACGTTATAACGTATTACGTTATATGGTATAACGTTATAACGTATTACGTTGTATGGTATAACGTTATAACGTATTACGTTATATGGTATAACGCTATAACGTATTACGTTATATGATATAACGTCATATGGTATAACGTTATAACGTATTACGTTATATGGTATAACGTTATAACGTATTACGTTATATGGTATAACGTTATTATGTATTACGTTATATGGTATAACGTTATTACGTATTACGTTATATGGTATAACGTTATAACGTATTACGTTATATGGTATAACGCTATAACGTATTACGTTATATGACATAACGTCATATGGTATAACGTTATAACCTATTACGTTATATGGTTTAACGTTATAACGTATTACGTTATATGGTATAACGTTATAACGTATTACGTTATATGGTATTACGTCATATGTTATAACGTTATAACGTATTACGTTATATGATATAACGACATATCATATAACGTTATAACGTAATACGTCATATGGTATATCGTTATAACATATCATGTTATATGGTATAACGTTATAACGTATTACGTTATATGGTATAACGTTATAACGTATTACGTTATATGGTATAACGTTATAACGTATTACGTTATGGGGTATAACGTTATAACGTATTACGTTATATGGAATAACGTCATATGGTATAACGTTGTAACGTATTACGTTATATGGTATAACGTTGTAACGTATTACGTTATATGGTATAACGTTATAACGTATTACGTTATATGGTATTACGTCATATGTTATAACGTTATAACGTATTACGTTATATGGTATTACGTCATATGGTATAACGTTATAACGTATTACGTTATTTGGTATAACGTTATAACGTATTACGTTATATGGTATAAAGTTATAACGTATTACGTTATTTGGTATAACGTTATAACGTATTAAGTTATATGGTATAACGTTATAACGTATTACGTTATATGGTATAACGTTGTAACGTATTACGTTATATGGTATAACGTTATAACGTATTACGTTATATGGTATTACGTCATATGGTATAACGTTATAACGTATTACGTTATATGGTATTACGTCATATGGTATAACGTTATAACGTATTACGTTATTTGGTATAACGTTATAACGTATTACGTTATATGGTATAAAGTTATAACGTATTACGTTATTTGGTATAACGTTATAACGTATTACGTTATATGGTATAACGTTATAACGTATTACGTTATATGGTATAACGTTATAACGTATTACGTTATATGGTATAACGTTATAACGTATTACGTTATATGGTATAACGTCATATGGTATAACGTTATAACGTATTACGTTATTTGTTATAACGTTATAACGTATTACGTTATATGGTATAACGTTATAACGTATTACGTTATATGGTATTACGTCATATGGTATAACGTTATAACGTATTACGTTATTTAGTATAACGTTATAACGTATTACGTTATATTGTATAACGTTATAACGTATTACGTTATATGGTATAACGCTATAACGTATTACGTTATATGATATAACGTCATATGGTATAACGTTATAACGTATTACGTTATATGGTATAACGTTATAACGTATTACGTTATATGGTATAACGTTATAACGTATTACGTTATATGATATAACGTCATATGGTATAACGTTATAACGTATTACGTTATATGGTATAACGTTATAACGTATTACGTTATATGGTATAACGTTATAACGTATTACGTTATATGGTATAACGTTATAACGTATTACGTTATATGGTATTACGTCATATGGTATAACGTTATTACGTATTACGTTATTTGGTATAACGTTATTATGTATTACGTTATATGGTATAACGTTATTACGTATTACGTTATATGGTATAACGTTATAACGTATTACGTTATATGACATAACGTCATATGGTATAACGTTATAACCTATTACGTTATATGGTATAACGTTATAACGTATTACGTTATATTGTATAACGTTATAACGTATTACGTTATATGGTATTATGTCATATGTTATAACGTTATAACGTATTACGTTATATGATATAACGTCATATCATATAACGTTATAACGTAATACGTCATATGGTATAACGTTATTACGTATTACGTTATTTGGTATAACGTTATAACGTATTACGTTATATGGTATAACGTTATAACGTATTACGTTATATGGTATTATGTCATATGGTATAACGTTATAACGTATTACGTTATATGGTATAACGTTATAACGTATTACGTTATATGGTATTACGTCATATGGTATAACGTTATTACGTATTACGTTATTTGGTATAACGTTATAACGTATTACGTTATATGGTATAACGTTATAACGTATTACGTTATATGGTATAACGTTATAACGTATTACGTTATATGGTATAACGTTATAACGTATTACGTTATATGGTATAACGTTATAACGTATTACGTTATATGGTATAACGTTATAACGTATTACGTTATATGGTATAACGTTATAACGTATTACGTTATATGGTATAACGTTATAACTTATTACGTTATATGGTATTACGTCATATGGTATAACGTTATAACTTATTACGTCATTTGGTATAACGTTATAACGTATTACGTTATATGGTATAACGTTATAACGTATTACGTTATATGGTATAACGTTATTATGTATTACGTTATATGGTATAACGTTATTACGTATTACGTTATATGGTATAACGTTATAACGTATTACGTTATATGGTATAACGTTATAACGTATTACGTTATATGGTATTACGTCATATGTTATAACGTTATAACGTATTACGTTATATGATATAACGACATATCATATAACGTTATAACGTAATACGTCATATGGTATATCGTTATAACATATCATGTTATATGGTATAACGTCATAACGTATTACGTCATATGGTATAACGTTGTAACGTATTACGTTATATGGTATAACGTTGTAACGTATTACGTTATATGGTATAACGTTATAACGTATTACGTTATATGGTATTACGTCATATGGCATAACGTTATAACGTATTACGTTATATGGTATAACGTCATATGGTATAACGTTATAACGTTTTACGTTATTTGTTATAACGTTATAACGTATTACGTTATATGGTATAACGTTATAACGTATTACGTTATATGGTATTACGTCATATGGTATAACGTTATAACGTATTACGTTATTTGGTATAACGTTATAACGTATTACGTTATATGGTATAACGTTATAACGTATTACGTTATATGGTATAACGCTATAACGTATTACGTTATATGATATAACGTCATATGGTATAACGTTATAACGTATTACGTTATATGGTATAACGTTATAACGTATTACGTTATATGGTATAACGTTATAACGTATTACGTTATATGGTATAACGTTATAACGTATTACGTTATATGGTATTACGTCATATGGTATAACGTTATTACGTATTACGTTATTTGGTATAACGTTATTATGTATTACGTTATATGGTATAACGTTATTACGTATTACGTTATATGGTATAACGTTATAACGTATTACGTTATATGACATAACGTCATATGGTATAACGTTATAACCTATTACGTTATATGGTATAACGTTATAACGTATTACGTTATATTGTATAACGTTATAACGTATTACGTTATATGGTATTATGTCATATGTTATAACGTTATAACGTATTACGTTATATGATATAACGTCATATCATATAACGTTATAACGTAATACGTCATATGGTATAACGTTATTACGTATTACGTTATTTGGTATAACGTTATAACGTATTACGTTATATGGTATAACGTTATAACGTATTACGTTATATGGTATTATGTCATATGGTATAACGTTATAACGTATTACGTTATTTGCTATAACGTTATAACGTATTACGTTATATGGTATAACGTTATAAAGTATTACGTTATATGGTATAACGTTATAACGTATTACGTTATATGGTATAACGTTATAACGTATTACGTTATATGGTATTACGTCATATGGTATAACGTTATAACGTATTACGTTATTTGGTATAACGTTATAACGTATTACGTTATATGGTATAACGTTATAACGAATTACGTTATATGGTACGACGCTATAACGTATTACGTTATATGATATAACGTCATATGGTATAACGTTATAACGTATTACGTTATATGGTATAACGTTATAACGTATTACGTTATATGGTATAACGTTATAACGTATTACGTTATATGGTATAACGTTATAACGTATTACGTTATATGGTATTACGTCATATGGTATAACGTTATTACGTATTACGTTATTTGGTATAACGTTATAACGTATTACGTTATATGGTATAACGTTATAACGTATTACGTTATATTGTATAACGTTATAACGTATTACGTTATATGGTATAACGTTATAACGTATTACGTTATATGGTATAACGTTATAACGTATTACGTTATATGGTATAACGTTATAACGTATTACGTTATATGGTATAACGTTATAACGTATTACGTTATATGGTATAACGTTATAACTTATTACGTTATATGGTATTACGTCATATGGTATAACGTTATAACGTATTACGTCATTTTGTATAACGTTATAACGTATTACGTTATATGGTATAACGTTATAACGTATTACGTTATATGGTATAACGTTATTACGTATTACGTTATATGGTATAACGTTATAACGTATTACGTTATATGGTATAACGTATTACGTTATATGGTATAACGTTATAACGTATTACGTTATATGGTATAACGTTATAACGTATTACGTTATATGGTATAACGTTATAACGTATTACGTTATATGGTATAACGTTATAACGTATTACGTTATATTTTATAACGCTATAACGTATTACGTTATATGATGTAACGTCATTAGGTATAACGTAATAACGTATTACGTTATATGGTATACCGTTATAACGTATTACGTTATATGGTATAACGTTATAACGTATTACGTTATTTGGTATAACGTTATAACTTATTACGTTATATGGTATAACGTTATAAAGTATTACGTTATGTGGTATAACGTTATAACGTATTACTTTATATGGTATTACGTGATATGGTATAACGTTATAACGTATTACGTTATTTGGTATAACGTTATAACGTATTACGTTATATGGTATAACGTTATAACGTATTACGTTATATGGTATAACGTTATAACGTATTACGTTATATGGTATAACGCTATAACGTATTACGTTATATGACATAACGTCATATGGTATAACGTAATAACGTATTACGTTATATGGTATACCGTTATAACGTATTACGTTATATGGTATAACGTTATAACGTATTACGTTATATGGTATCACGTTATAACGTATTACGTTATATGGTATAACGTTATAACGTATTACGTTATATGGTATAACGTTATAACGTATTACGTTATATCGTATAACGCTATAACGTATTACGTTATATGATGTAACGTCATATGGTATAACGTAATAACGTATTACGTTATATGGTATACCGTTATAACGTATTACGTTATATGGTATAACGTTATAACGTATTACGTTATATGGTATAACGTTATAACGTATTACGTTATATGGTATAACGTTATAACGTATTACGTTATATGGTATAACGTTATAACGTATTACGTTATATGGTATAACGTTATAACGTATTACGTTATATGGTATAACGCTATAACGTATTACGTTATATGATGTAACGTCATATGGTATAACGTAATAACGTATTACGTCATATGGTATATCGTTATAACATATCATGTTATATGGTATAACGTTATAACGTATTACGTTATATGGTATAACGTTATAACGTATTAGGTTATATGGTATAACGTTATAACGTATTACGTTATATGGTATAACGCTATAACGTATTATGTTATATGATGTAACGTCATATGGTATAACGTAATAACGTATTACGTTATATGGTATACCGTTATAACGTATTACGTTATATGGTATAACGTTATAACGTATTACGTTATATGGTATAACGTTATAACGTATTACGTTATATGGTATAACGTTATAACGTATTACCTTATATGGTATAACGCTATAACGTATTACGTTATATGATATAACGTCATATGGTATAACGGTATAACGTATTACGTTATATGGTATAACGTTATAACGTATTACGTTATATGGTATTAAGTCATATGGTATAACGTTATAACGTATTACGTTATATGGTATAACGTTATAACGTATTACGTTATATGGTATAACGTTATAACGTATAACGTTATATGGTATTACGTCATATGGTATAACGTTATTACGTATTACGTTATTTGGTATAACGTTATAACGTATTACGTTATATGGTATAACGTTATAACGTATTACGTTATATGGTATAACGTTATAACGTATTACGTTATATGGTATAACGTTATAACGTATTACGTTGTATGGTATAACGTTATAACGTATTACGTTATATGGTATAACGCTATAACGTATTACGTTATATGATATAACGTCATATGGTATAACGTTATAACGTATTACGTTATATGGTATAACGTTATAACGTATTACGTTATATGGTATAACGTTATTATGTATTACGTTATATGGTATAACGTTATTACGTATTACGTTATATGGTATTACGTTATAACGTATTACGTTATATGGTATAACGCTATAACGTATTACGTTATATGACATAACGTCATATGGTATAACGTTATAACCTATTACGTTATATGGTTTAACGTTATAACGTATTACGTTATATGGTATAACGTTATAACGTATTACGTTATATGGTATTACGTCATATGTTATAACGTTATAACGTATTACGTTATATGATATAACGACATATCATATAACGTTATAACGTAATACGTCATATGGTATATCGTTATAACATATCATGTTATATGGTATAACGTTATAACGTATTACGTTATATGGTATAACGTTATAACGTATTACGTTATATGGTATAACGTTATAACGTATTACGTTATGGGGTATAACGTTATAACGTATTACGTTATATGGAATAACGTCATATGGTATAACGTTGTAACGTATTACGTTATATGGTATAACGTTGTAACGTATTACGTTATATGGTATAACGTTATAACGTATTACGTTATATGGTATTACGTCATATGGTATAACGTTATAACGTATTACGTTATATGGTATTACGTCATATGGTATAACGTTATAACGTATTACGTTATTTGGTATAACGTTATAACGTATTACGTTATATGGTATAAAGTTATAACGTATTACGTTATTTGGTATAACGTTATAACGTATTACGTTATATGGTATAACGTTATAACGTATTACGTTATATGGTATAACGTTGTAACGTATTACGTTATATGGTATAACGTTATAACGTATTACGTTATATGGTATTACGTCATATGGTATAACGTTATAACGTATTACGTTATATGGTATTACGTCATATGGTATAACGTTATAACGTATTACGTTATTTGGTATAACGTTATAACGTATTACGTTATATGGTATAAAGTTATAACGTATTACGTTATTTGGTATAACGTTATAACGTATTACGTTATATGGTATAACGTTATAACGTATTACGTTATATGGTATAACGTTATAACGTATTACGTTATATGGTATAACGTTATAACGTATTACGTTATATGGTATAACGTCATATGGTATAACGTTATAACGTATTACGTTATTTGTTATAACGTTATAACGTATTACGTTATATGGTATAACGTTATAACGTATTACGTTATATGGTATTACGTCATATGGTATAACGTTATAACGTATTACGTTATTTAGTATAACGTTATAACGTATTACGTTATATTGTATAACGTTATAACGTATTACGTTATATGGTATAACGCTATAACGTATTACGTTATATGATATAACGTCATATGGTATAACGTTATAACGTATTACGTTATATGGTATAACGTTATAACGTATTACGTTATATGGTATAACGTTATAACGTATTACGTTATATGGTATAACGTTATAACGTATTACGTTATATGGTATTACGTCATATGGTATAACGTTATTACGTATTACGTTATTTGGTATAACGTTATTATGTATTACGTTATATGGTATAACGTTATTACGTATTACGTTATATGGTATAACGTTATAACGTATTACGTTATATGACATAACGTCATATGGTATAACGTTATAACCTATTACGTTATATGGTATAACGTTATAACGTATTACGTTATATTGTATAACGTTATAACGTATTACGTTATATGGTATTATGTCATATGTTATAACGTTATAACGTATTACGTTATATGATATAACGTCATATCATATAACGTTATAACGTAATACGTCATATGGTATAACGTTATTACGTATTACGTTATTTGGTATAACGTTATAACGTATTACGTTATATGGTATAACGTTATAACGTATTACGTTATATGGTATTATGTCATATGGTATAACGTTATAACGTATTACGTTATTTGCTATAACGTTATAACGTATTACGTTATATGGTATAACGTTATAAAGTATTACGTTATATGGTATAACGTTATAACGTATTACGTTATATGGTATAACGTTATAACGTATTACGTTATATGGAATAACGTTATAACGTATTACGTTATATGGTATTACGTCATATGGTATAACGTTATAACGTATTACGTTATATGGTATTACGTCATATGGTATAACGTTATAACGTATTACGTTATTTGGTATAACGTTATAACGTATTACGTTATATGGTATAACGTTATAAAGTATTACGTTATATGGTATAACGTTATAACATATTACGTTATATGGTATAACGTTATAACGTATTACGTTATATGGTATAACGCTATAACGTATTACGTTATATGACATAACGTCATATGGTGTAACGTTATAACCTATTACGTTATATGGTATAACGTTATAACGTATTACGTTATATGGTATAACGTTATAACGTATTACGTTATATGGTATTACGTCATATGTTATAACGTTATACCGTATTACGTTATATGATATAACGTCATATCATATAACGTTATACCGGAATACGTCATATGGTATATCGTTATAACATATCATGTTATATGGTATAACGTTATAACGTATTACGTTATATGGTATAACGTCATATGGTATAACGTTATAACGTATTACGTTATATGGTATAACGTTATAACGTATTACGTTATATGGTATAACGTTATAACGTATTACGTTATATCATATAGCGTTATAACGTATTACGTTATATGGTATAACGTTATAACGTATTACGTTATATGGTATTACGTCATATGGTATAACGTTATAACGTATTACGTTATATGGTATAACGTTATAACGTATTACGTTATATGGTATTACGTCATATGGTATAACGTTATAACGTATTACGTTATTTGGTATAACGTTATAACTTATTACGTTATATGGTATAACGTTATAAAGTATTACGTTATATGGTATAACGTTATAACGTATTACGTTATATGGTATAACGTTATAACGTATTACGTTATATGGTATTACGTCATATGGTATAACGTTATAACGTATTACGTTATTTGGTATAACGTTATAACGTATTACGTTATATGGTATAACGTTATAACGTATTACGTTATATGGTATAACGCTATAACGTATTGCGTTAAATGATATAACGTCATATGGTATAACGTTATAACGTATTACGTTATATGGTATAACGTTATAACGTATTACGTTATATGGTATAACGTTATAACGTATTACGTTATATGGTATTACGTCATATGTTATAACGTTATACCGTATTACGTTATATGATATAACGTCATATCATATAACGTTATACCGGAATACGTCATATGGTATATCGTTATAACATATCATGTTATATGGTATAACGTTATAACGTATTACGTTATATGGTATAACGTCATATGGTATAACGTTATAACGTATTACGTTATATGGTATAACGTTATAACGTATTACGTTATATGGTATAACGTTATAACGTATTACGTTATATCATATAGCGTTATAACGTATTACGTTATATGGTATAACGTTATAACGTATTACGTTATATGGTATTACGTCATATGGTATAACGTTATAACGTATTACGTTATATGGTATAACCTTATAACGTATTACGTTATATGGTATTACGTCATATGTTATAACGTTATAACGTATTACGTTATATGATATAACGTCATATCATATAACGTTATAACGTAATACGTCATATGGTATATCGTTATAACATATCATGTTATATGGTATAACGTTATAACGTATTACGTTATATGGTATAACGTTATAACGTATTACGTTATATGGTATAACGTTATAACGTATTACGTTATATGCTATAACGCTATAACGTATTACGTTATATGATGTAACGTCATATGGTATAACGTAATAACGTATTACGTTATATGGTATACCGTTATAACGTATTACGTTATATGGTATAACGTTATAACGTATTACGTTATATGGTATAACGTTATAACGTATTACGTTATATGGTATAACGTTATAACGTATTACGTTATATGGTATAACGTTATAACGTATTACGTTATATGGTATTACGTCATATGTTATAACGTTATAACGTATTACGTTATATGATATAACGACATATCATATAACGTTATAACGTAATACGTCATATGGTATATCGTTATAACATATCATGTTATATGGTATAACGTTATAACGTATTACGTTATATGGTATAACGTTATAACGTATTACGTTATATGGTATAACGTCATATGGTATAACGTTATAACGTATTACGTTATATGGTATAACGTTATAACGTATTACGTTATATGGTATAACGTTATAACGTATTACGTTATATCATATAGCGTTATAACGTATTACGTTATATGGTATAACGTTATAACGTATTACGTTATATGGTATTACGTCATATGGTATAACGTTATAACGTATTACGTTATATGGTATAACCTTATAACGTATTACGTTATATGGTATTACGTCATATGTTATAACGTTATAACGTATTACGTTATATGATATAACGTCATATCATATAACGTTATAACGTAATACGTCATATGGTATATCGTTATAACATATCATGTTATATGGTATAACGTTATAACGTATTACGTTATATGGTATAACGTTATAACGTATTACGTTATATGGTATAACGTTATAACGTATTACGTTATATGCTATAACGCTATAACGTATTACGTTATATGATGTAACGTCATATGGTATAACGTAATAACGTATTACGTTATATGGTATAACGTTATAACGTATTACGTTATATGGTATAACGCTATAACGTATTACGTTATATGATATAACGTCATATGGTATAACGTTATAACGTATTACGTTATTTGGTATAACGTTATAACGTATTACGTTATATGGTATAACGTTATAACGTATTACGTTATATGGTATAACGCTATAACGTATTGCGTTAAATGATATAACGTCATATGGTATAACGTTATAACGTATTACGTTATATGGTATAACGTTATAACGTATTACGTTATATGGTATAACGTTATAACGTATTACGTTATATGGTATTACGTCATATGTTATAACGTTATACCGTATTACGTTATATGATATAACGTCATATCATATAACGTTATACCGGAATACGTCATATGGTATATCGTTATAACATATCATGTTATATGGTATAACGTTATAACGTATTACGTTATATGGTATAACGTCATATGGTATAACGTTATAACGTATTACGTTATATGGTATAACGTTATAACGTATTACGTTATATGGTATAACGTTATAACGTATTACGTTATATCATATAGCGTTATAACGTATTACGTTATATGGTATAACGTTATAACGTATTACGTTATATGGTATTACGTCATATGGTATAACGTTATAACGTATTACGTTATATGGTATAACGTTATAACGTATTACGTTATATGGTATTACGTCATATGGTATAACGTTATAACGTATTACGTTATTTGGTATAACGTTATAACTTATTACGTTATATGGTATAACGTTATAAAGTATTACGTTATATGGTATAACGTTATAACGTATTACGTTATATGGTATAACGTTATAACGTATTACGTTATATGGTATTACGTCATATGGTATAACGTTATAACGTATTACGTTATTTGGTATAACGTTATAACGTATTACGTTATATGGTATAACGTTATAACGTATTACGTTATATGGTATAACGCTATAACGTATTGCGTTAAATGATATAACGTCATATGGTATAACGTTATAACGTATTACGTTATATGGTATAACGTTATAACGTATTACGTTATATGGTATAACGTTATAACGTATTACGTTATATGGTATTACGTCATATGTTATAACGTTATACCGTATTACGTTATATGATATAACGTCATATCATATAACGTTATACCGGAATACGTCATATGGTATATCGTTATAACATATCATGTTATATGGTATAACGTTATAACGTATTACGTTATATGGTATAACGTCATATGGTATAACGTTATAACGTATTACGTTATATGGTATAACGTTATAACGTATTACGTTATATGGTATAACGTTATAACGTATTACGTTATATCATATAGCGTTATAACGTATTACGTTATATGGTATAACGTTATAACGTATTACGTTATATGGTATTACGTCATATGGTATAACGTTATAACGTATTACGTTATATGGTATAACCTTATAACGTATTACGTTATATGGTATTACGTCATATGTTATAACGTTATAACGTATTACGTTATATGATATAACGTCATATCATATAACGTTATAACGTAATACGTCATATGGTATATCGTTATAACATATCATGTTATATGGTATAACGTTATAACGTATTACGTTATATGGTATAACGTTATAACGTATTACGTTATATGGTATAACGTTATAACGTATTACGTTATATGCTATAACGCTATAACGTATTACGTTATATGATGTAACGTCATATGGTATAACGTAATAACGTATTACGTTATATGGTATACCGTTATAACGTATTACGTTATATGGTATAACGTTATAACGTATTACGTTATATGGTATAACGTTATAACGTATTACGTTATATGGTATAACGTTATAACGTATTACGTTATATGGTATAACGCTATAGCGTATTACGTTATATGATATAACGTCATATGGTATAACGTTATAACGTATTACGTTGTATGGTATAACGTTATAACGTATTACGTTATATGGTATTACGTCATATGGTATAACGTTATAACGTATTACGTTATATGGTATAACGTTATAACGTATTACGTTATATGGTATTACGTCATATGTTATAACGTTATAACGTATTACGTTATATGATATAACGACATATCATATAACGTTATAACGTAATACGTCATATGGTATATCGTTATAACATATCATGTTATATGGTATAACGTTATAACGTATTACGTTATATGGTATAACGTTATAACGTATTACGTTATATGGTATAACGTCATATGGTATAACGTTATAACGTATTACGTTATATGGTATAACGTTATAACGTATTACGTTATATGGTATAACGTTATAACGTATTACGTTATATCATATAGCGTTATAACGTATTACGTTATATGGTATAACGTTATAACGTATTACGTTATATGGTATTACGTCATATGGTATAACGTTATAACGTATTACGTTATATGGTATAACCTTATAACGTATTACGTTATATGGTATTACGTCATATGTTATAACGTTATAACGTATTACGTTATATGATATAACGTCATATCATATAACGTTATAACGTAATACGTCATATGGTATATCGTTATAACATATCATGTTATATGGTATAACGTTATAACGTATTACGTTATATGGTATAACGTTATAACGTATTACGTTATATGGTATAACGTTATAACGTATTACGTTATATGCTATAACGCTATAACGTATTACGTTATATGATGTAACGTCATATGGTATAACGTAATAACGTATTACGTTATATGGTATAACGTTATAACGTATTACGTTATATGGTATAACGCTATAACGTATTACGTTATATGATATAACGTCATATGGTATAACGTTATAACGTATTACGTTATTTGGTATAACGTTATAACGTATTACGTTATATGGTATAACGTTATAACGTATTACGTTATATGGTATAACGCTATAACGTATTGCGTTAAATGATATAACGTCATATGGTATAACGTTATAACGTATTACGTTATATGGTATTACGTCATATGGTATAACGTTATAACGTATTACGTTATATGGTATAACGTTATAACGTATTACGTTATATGGTATTACGTCATATGTTATAACGTTATAACGTATTACGTTATATGATATAACGACATATCATATAACGTTATAACGTAATACGTCATATGGTATATCGTTATAACATATCATGTTATATGGTATAACGTTATAACGTATTACGTTATATGGTATAACGTTATAACGTATTACGTTATATGGTATAACGTCATATGGTATAACGTTATAACGTATTACGTTATATGGTATAACGTTATAACGTATTACGTTATATGGTATAACGTTATAACGTATTACGTTATATCATATAGCGTTATAACGTATTACGTTATATGGTATAACGTTATAACGTATTACGTTATATGGTATTACGTCATATGGTATAACGTTATAACGTATTACGTTATATGGTATAACCTTATAACGTATTACGTTATATGGTATTACGTCATATGTTATAACGTTATAACGTATTACGTTATATGATATAACGTCATATCATATAACGTTATAACGTAATACGTCATATGGTATATCGTTATAACATATCATGTTATATGGTATAACGTTATAACGTATTACGTTATATGGTATAACGTTATAACGTATTACGTTATATGGTATAACGTTATAACGTATTACGTTATATGCTATAACGCTATAACGTATTACGTTATATGATGTAACGTCATATGGTATAACGTAATAACGTATTACGTTATATGGTATAACGTTATAACGTATTACGTTATATGGTATAACGCTATAACGTATTACGTTATATGATATAACGTCATATGGTATAACGTTATAACGTATTACGTTATTTGGTATAACGTTATAACGTATTACGTTATATGGTATAACGTTATAACGTATTACGTTATATGGTATAACGCTATAACGTATTGCGTTAAATGATATAACGTCATATGGTATAACGTTATAACGTATTACGTTATATGGTATAACGTTATAACGTATTACGTTATATGGTATAACGTTATAACGTATTACGTTATATGGTATTACGTCATATGTTATAACGTTATACCGTATTACGTTATATGATATAACGTCATATCATATAACGTTATACCGGAATACGTCATATGGTATATCGTTATAACATATCATGTTATATGGTATAACGTTATAACGTATTACGTTATATGGTATAACGTCATATGGTATAACGTTATAACGTATTACGTTATATGGTATAACGTTATAACGTATTACGTTATATGGTATAACGTTATAACGTATTACGTTATATCATATAGCGTTATAACGTATTACGTTATATGGTATAACGTTATAACGTATTACGTTATATGGTATTACGTCATATGGTATAACGTTATAACGTATTACGTTATATGGTATAACCTTATAACGTATTACGTTATATGGTATTACGTAATATGTTATAACGTTATAACGTATTACGTTATATGATATAACGTCATATCATATAACGTTATAACGTAATACGTCATATGGTATATCGTTATAACATATCATGTTATATGGTATAACGTTATAACGTATTACGTTATATGGTATAACGTTATAACGTATTACGTTATATGGTATAACGTTATAACGTATTACGTTATATGCTATAACGCTATAACGTATTACGTTATATGATGTAACGTCATATGGTATAACGTAATAACGTATTACGTTATATGGTATACCGTTATAACGTATTACGTTATATGGTATAACGTTATAACGTATTACGTTATATGGTATAACGTTATAACGTATTACGTTATATGGTATAACGTTATAACGTATTACGTTATATGGTATAACGCTATAGCGTATTACGTTATATGATATAACGTCATATGGTATAACGTTATAACGTATTACGTTGTATGGTATAACGTTATAACGTATTACGTTATATGGTATTACGTCATATGGTATAACGTTATAATGTATTACGTTATATGGTATAACGTTATAACGTATTACGTTATATGGTATTACGTCATATGTTATAACGTTATAACGTATTACGTTATATGATATAACGACATATCATATAACGTTATAACGTAATACGTCATATGGTATATCGTTATAACATATCATGTTATATGGTATAACGTTATAACGTATTACGTTATATGGTATAACGTTATAACGTATTACGTTATATGGTATAACGTTATAACGTATTACGTTATGGGGTATAACGTTATAACGTATTACGTTATATGGAATAACGTCATATGGTATAACGTTGTAACGTATTACGTTATATGGTATAACGTTGTAACGTATTACGTTATATGGTATAACGTTATAACGTATTACGTTATATGGTATTACGTCATATGGTATAACGTTATAACGTATTACGTTATATGGTATTACGTCATATGGTATAACGTTATAACGTATTACGTTATTTGGTATAACGTTATAACGTATTACGTTATATGGGATAAAGTTATAACGTATTACGTTATTTGGTATAACGTTATAACGTATTACGTTATATGGTATAACGTTATAACGTATTACGTTATATGGTATAACGTTATAACGTATTACGTTATATGGTATAACGTTATAACGTATTACGTTATATGGTATAACGTCATATGGTATAACGTTATAACGTATTACGTTATTTGTTATAACGTTATAACGTATTACGTTATTTGGTATAACGTTATAACGTATTACGTTATATGGTATAACGTTATAACGTATTACGTTATATGGTATAACGCTATAACGTATTACGTTATATGATATAACGTCATATGGTATAACGTTATAACGTATTACGTTATATGGTATAACGTTATAACGTATTAGGTTATATGGTATAACGTTATAACGTATTACGTTATATGGTATAACGTTATAACGTATTACGTTATATGGTATAACGTTATAACGTATTACGTTATATGGTATAACGTTATAACGTATTACGTTATATGGTATTACGTCATATGGTATAACGTTATTACGTATTACGTTATATGATGTAACGTCATATGGTATAACGTAATAACGTATTACGTTATATGGTATACCGTTATAACGTATTACGTTATATGGTATAACGTTATAACGTATTACGTTATATGGTATCACGTTATAACGTATTACGTTATATGGTATAACGTTATAACGTATTACGTTATATGGTATAACGTTATAACGTATTACGTTATATCGTATAACGCTATAACGTATTACGTTATATGATGTAACGTCATATGGTATAACGTAATAACGTATTACGTTATATGGTATACCGTTATAACGTATTACGTTATATGGTATAACGTTATAACGTATTACGTTATATGGTATAACGTTATAACGTATTACGTTATATGGTATAACGTTATAACGTATTACGTTATATGGTATAACGTTATAACGTATTACGTTATATGGTATAACGTTATAACGTATTACGTTATATGGCATAACGCTATAACGTATTACGTTATATGATGTAACGTCATATGGTATAACGTAATAACGTATTACGTCATATGGTATATCGTTATAACATATCATGTTATATGGTATAACGTTATAACGTATTACGTTATATGGTATAACGTTATAACGTATTAGGTTATATGGTATAACGTTATAACGTATTACGTTATATGGTATAACGTTATAACGTATTACGTTATATGGTATAACGTCATATGGTATAACGTTATAACGTATTACGTTATTTGTTATAACGTTATAACGTATTACGTTATTTGGTATAACGTTATAACGTATTACGTTATATGGTATAACGTTATAACGTATTACGTTATATGGTATAACGCTATAACGTATTACGTTATATGATATAACGTCATATGGTATAACGTTATAACGTATTACGTTATATGGTATAACGTTATAACGTATTAGGTTATATGGTATAACGTTATAACGTATTACGTTATATGGTATAACGTTATAACGTATTACGTTATATGGTATAACGTTATAACGTATTACGTTATATGGTATAACGTTATAACGTATTACGTTATATGGTATTACGTCATATGGTATAACGTTATTACGTATTACGTTATATGATGTAACGTCATATGGTATAACGTAATAACGTATTACGTTATATGGCATACCGTTATAACGTATTACGTTATATGGTATAACGTTATAACGTATTACGTTATATGGTATCACGTTATAACGTATTACGTTATATGGTATAACGTTATAACGTATTACGTTATATGGTATAACGTTATAACGTATTACGTTATATCGTATAACGCTATAACGTATTACGTTATATGATGTAACGTCATATGGTATAACGTAATAACGTATTACGTTATATGGTATACCGTTATAACGTATTACGTTATATGGTATAACGTTATAACGTATTACGTTATATGGTATAACGTTATAACGTATTACGTTATATGGTATAACGTTATAACGTATTACGTTATATGGTATAACGTTATAACGTATTACGTTATATGGTATAACGTTATAACGTATTACGTTATATGGCATAACGCTATAACGTATTACGTTATATGATGTAACGTCATATGGTATAACGTAATAACGTATTACGTCATATGGTATATCGTTATAACATATCATGTTATATGGTATAACGTTATAACGTATTACGTTATATGGTATAACGTTATAACGTATTAGGTTATATGGTATAACGTTATAACGTATTACGTTATATGGTATAACGCTATAACGTATTATGTTATATGATGTAACGTCATATGGTATAACGTAATAACGTATTACGTTATATGGTATACCGTTATAACGTATTACGTTATATGGTATAACGTTATAACGTATTACGTTATATGGTATAACGTTATAACGTATTACGTTATATGGTATAACGTTATAACGTATTACCTTATATGGTGTAACGCTATAACGTATTACGTTATATGATATAACGTCATATGGTATAACGGTATAACGTATTACGTTATATGGTATAACGTTATAACGTATTACGTTATATGGTATTAAGTCATATGGTATAACGTTATAACGTATTACGTTATATGGTATAACGTTATAACGTATTACGTTATATGGTATAACGTTATAACGTATAACGTTATATGGTATTACGTCATATGGTATAACGTTATTACGTATTACGTTATTTGGTATAACGTTATAACGTATTACGTTATATGGTATAACGTTATAACGTATTACGTTATATGGTATAACGTTATAACGTATTACGTTATATGGTATAACGTTATAACGTATTACGTTGTATGGTATAACGTTATAACGTATTACGTTATATGGTATAACGCTATAACGTATTACGTTATATGATATAACGTCATATGGTATAACGTTATAACGTATTACGTTATATGGTATAACGTTATAACGTATTACGTTATATGGTATAACGTTATTATGTATTACGTTATATGGTATAACGTTATTACGTATTACGTTATATGGTATAACGTTATAACGTATTACGTTATATGGTATAACGTTATAACGTATTACGTTATATGGAATAACGTTATAACGTATTACGTTATATGGTATTACGTCATATGGTATAACGTTATAACGTATTACGTTATATGGTATTACGTCATATGGTATAACGTTATAACGTATTACGTTATTTGGTATAACGTTATAACGTATTACGTTATATGGTATAACGTTATAAAGTATTACGTTATATGGTATAACGTTATAACATATTACGTTATATGGTATAACGTTATAACGTATTATGTTATATGGTATAACGCTATAACGTATTACGTTATATGACATAACGTCATATGGTGTAACGTTATAACCTATTACGTTATATGGTATAACGTTATAACGTATTACGTTATATGGTATAACGTTATAACGTATTACGTTATATGGTATTACGTCATATGTTATAACGTTATACCGTATTACGTTATATGATATAACGTCATATCATATAACGTTATACCGGAATACGTCATATGGTATATCGTTATAACATATCATGTTATATGGTATAACGTTATAACGTATTACGTTATATGGTATAACGTCATATGGTATAACGTTATAACGTATTACGTTATATGGTATAACGTTATAACGTATTACGTTATATGGTATAACGTTATAACGTATTACGTTATATCATATAGCGTTATAACGTATTACGTTATATGGTATAACGTTATAACGTATTACGTTATATGGTATTACGTCATATGGTATAACGTTATAACGTATTACGTTATATGGTATAACGTTATAACGTATTACGTTATATGGTATTACGTCATATGGTATAACGTTATAACGTATTACGTTATTTGGTATAACGTTATAACGTATTACGTTATATGGTATAACGTTATAAAGTATTACGTTATATGGTATAACGTTATAACGTATTACGTTATATGGTATAACGTTATAACGTATTACGTTATATGGTATTACGTCATATGGTATAACGTTATAACGTATTACGTTATTTGGTATAACGTTATAACGTATTACGTTATATGGTATAACGTTATAACGTATTACGTTATATGGTATAACGCTATAACGTATTGCGTTAAATGATATAACGTCATATGGTATAACGTTATAACGTATTACGTTATATGGTATAACGTTATAACGTATTACGTTATATGGTATAACGTTATAACGTATTACGTTATATGGTATTACGTCATATGTTATAACGTTATACCGTATTACGTTATATGATATAACGTCATATCATATAACGTTATACCGGAATACGTCATATGGTATATCGTTATAACATATCATGTTATATGGTATAACGTTATAACGTATTACGTTATATGGTATAACGTCATATGGTATAACGTTATAACGTATTACGTTATATGGTATAACGTTATAACGTATTACGTTATATGGTATAACGTTATAACGTATTACGTTATATCATATAGCGTTATAACGTATTACGTTATATGGTATAACGTTATAACGTATTACGTTATATGGTATTACGTCATATGGTATAACGTTATAACGTATTACGTTATATGGTATAACCTTATAACGTATTACGTTATATGGTATTACGTCATATGTTATAACGTTATAACGTATTACGTTATATGATATAACGTCATATCATATAACGTTATAACGTAATACGTCATATGGTATATCGTTATAACATATCATGTTATATGGTATAACGTTATAACGTATTACGTTATATGGTATAACGTTATAACGTATTACGTTATATGGCATAACGTTATAACGTATTACGTTATATGCTATAACGCTATAACGTATTACGTTATATGATGTAACGTCATATGGTATAACGTAATAACGTATTACGTTATATGTTATACCGTTATAACGTATTACGTTATATGGTATAACGTTATAACGTATTACGTTATATGGTATAACGTTATAACGTATTACGTTATATGCTATAACGCTATAACGTATTACGTTATATGATGTAACGTCATATGGTATAACGTAATAACGTATTACGTTATATGGTATACCGTTATAACGTATTACGTTATATGGTATTACGTCATATGTTATAACGTTATAACGTATTACGTTATATGATATAACGACATATCATATAACGTTATAACGTAATACGTCATATGGTATATCGTTATAACATATCATGTTATATGGTATAACGTTATAACGTATTACGTTATATGGTATAACGTTATAACGTATTACGTTATATGGTATAACGTTATAACGTATTACGTTATATTTTATAACGCTATAACGTATTACGTTATATGATGTAACGTCATTAGGTATAACGTAATAACGTATTACGTTATATGGTATACCGTTATAACGTATTACGTTATATGGTATAACGTTATAACGTATTATGTTATATGGTATAACGTTATAACGTATTACGTTATATGGTATAACGTTATAACGTATTACGTTATATGGTATAACGCTATAACGTATTACGTTATATGATGAAACGTCATATGGTATAACGTAATAACGTATTACGTTATATGGTATACCGTTATAACATATCATGTTATATGGTATAACGTTATAACGTATTACGTTATATGGTATAACGTTATAACGTATTACGTTATATGGTATAACGTTATAACGTATTACGTTATATGGTATTACGTCATATGGTATAACGTTATAACGTATTACGTTATTTGGTATAACGTTATAACGTATTACGTTATATGGTATAACGTTATAACGTATTACGTTATATGGTATAACGCTATAACGTATTGCGTTAAATGATATAACGTCATATGGTATAACGTTATAACGTATTACGTTATATGGTATAACGTTATAACGTATTACGTTATATGGTATAACGTTATAACGTATTACGTTATATGGTATTACGTCATATGTTATAACGTTATACCGTATTACGTTATATGATATAACGTCATATCATATAACGTTATACCGGAATACGTCATATGGTATATCGTTATAACATATCATGTTATATGGTATAACGTTATAACGTATTACGTTATATGGTATAACGTCATATGGTATAACGTTATAACGTATTACGTTATATGGTATAACGTTATAACGTATTACGTTATATGGTATAACGTTATAACGTATTACGTTATATCATATAGCGTTATAACGTATTACGTTATATGGTATAACGTTATAACGTATTACGTTATATGGTATTACGTCATATGGTATAACGTTATAACGTATTACGTTATATGGTATAACCTTATAACGTATTACGTTATATGGTATTACGTCATATGTTATAACGTTATAACGTATTACGTTATAACGTAATACGTCATATGGTATATCGTTATAACATATCATGTTATATGGTATAACGTTATAACGTATTACGTTATATGGTATAACGTTATAACGTATTACGGTATATGGTATAACGTTATAACGTATTACGTTATATGGTATAACGTTATAACGTATTACGTTATATGGTATAACGTTATAACGTATTACGTTATGGGGTATAACGTTATAACGTATTACGTTATATGGAATAACGTCATATGGTATAACGTTGTAACGTATTACGTTATATGGTATAACGTTGTAACGTATTACGTCATATGGTATAACGTTATAACGTATTACGTTATTTGGTATAACGTTATAACGTATTACGTTATATGGTATAACGTTATAACGTATTACGTTATTTGGTATAACGTTATAACGTATTACGTTATATGGTATAACGTTATAACGTATTACGTTATATGGTATTACGTTATAACGTATTACGTTATATGGTATAACGTTATAACGTATTACGTTATATGGTATAACGTCATATGGTATAACGTTATAACGTATTACGTTATTTGGTATAACGTTATAACGTATTACGTTATATGGTATAACGTTATAACGTATTACGTTATATGGTATAACGTTATAACGTATTACGTTATATGGTATTACGTTATAACGTATTACGTTATATGGTATAACGTTATAACGTATTACGTTATATGGTATAACGTCATATGGTATAACGTTATAACGTATTACGTTATTTGGTATAACGTTATAACGTATTACGTTATATGGTATAACGTTATAACGTATTACGTTATGTGGTATAACGTTATAACGTATTACGTTATATGGTATTACGTCATATGGTATAACGTTATAACGTATTACGTTATTTGGTATAACGTTATAACGTATTACGTTATATGGTATAACGTTATAACGTATTACGTTATATGGTATAACGTTATAACGTATTACGTTATGTGGTATAACGTTATAACGTATTACGTCTTATGGTATTACGTCATATGGTATAACGTTATAACGTATTACGTTATTTGGTATAACGTTATAACGTATTACGTTATATGCTATAACGCTATAACGTATTACGTTATATGATGTAACGTCATATGGTATAACGTAATAACGTATTACGTTATATGGTATACCGTTATAACGTATTACGTTATATGGTATAACGTTATAACGTATTACGTTATATGGTATAACGTTATAACGTATTACGTTATATGGTATAACGTTATAACGTATTACGTTATATGGTATAACGCTATAACGTATTACGTTATATGATATAACGTCATATGGTATAACGTTATAACGTATTACGTTATATGGTATAACGTTATAACGTATTACGTTATATGGTATTACGTCATATGGTATAACGTTATAACGTATTACGTTATATGGTATAACGTTATAACGTATTACGTTATATGGTATTACGTCATATGGTATAACGTTATAACGTATTACGTTATATGGTATTACGTCATATGGTATAACGTTATAACGTATTACGTTATTTGGTATAACGTTATAACGTATTACGTTATATGGTATAACGTTATAAAGTATTATGTTATATGGTATAACGTTATAACATATTACGTTATATGGTATAACGTTATAACGTATTATGTTATATGGTATTACGTCATATGGTATAACGTTATAACGTATTACGTTATTTGGTATAACGTTATAACGTATTACGTTATATGGTATAACGTTATAACGTATTACGTTATATGGTATAACGCTATAAAGTATTACGTTATATGATATAACGTCATATGGTATAACGTTATAACGTATTACTTTATATGGTATAACGTTATAACGTATTACGTTATATGGTATAACGTTATAACGTAATACGTTATATGGTATAACGTTATAACGTATTACGTTATATGGTATAACGCTATAACGTATTACGTTATATGACATAACGTCATATGGTGTAACGTTATAACCTATTACGTTATATGGTATAACGTTATAACGTATTACGTTATATGGTATAACGTTATAACGTATTACGTTATATGGTATTACGTCATATGTTATAACGTTATACCGTATTACGTTATATGATATAACGTCATATCATATAACGTTATAACGGAATACGTCATATGGTATATCGTTATAACATATCATGTTATATGGTATAACGTTATAACGTATTACGTTATATGGTATAACGTTATAACGTATTACGTTATATGGTATAACGTTATAACGTATAACGTTATATGGTATTACGTCATATGGTATAACGTTATTACGTATTACGTTATTTGGTATAACGTTATAACGTATTGCGTTATATGGTATAACGTTATAACGTATTACGTTATATGGTATAACGTTATAACGTATTACGTTATATGGTATAACGTTATAACGTATTACGTTATATGGTATTACGTCATATGTTATAACGTTATAACGTATTACGTTATATGATATAACGACATATCATATAACGTTATAACGTAATACGTCATATGGTATATCGTTATAACATATCATGTTATATGGTATAAGGTTATAACGTATTACGTTATATGGTATAACGTTATAACGTATTACGTTATATGGTATAACGTTATAACGTATTACGTTATATTTTATAACGCTATAACGTATTACGTTATATGATGTAACGTCATTAGGTATAACGTAATAACGTATTACGTTATATGGTATACCGTTATAACGTACTACGTTATATGGTATAACGTTATAACGTATTATGTTATATGGTGTAACGTTATATCGTATTACGTTATATGGTATAACGTTATAACGTATTACGTTATATGGTATAACGTTATAACGTATTACGTTATATGGTATAACGTTATAACGTATTACGTTATATGGTATTACGTCATATGGTATAACGTTATAACGTATTACGTTATATGGTATTACGTCATATGGTATAACGTTATAACGTATTACGTTATTTGGTATAACGTTATAACGTATTACGTTATATGGTATAACGTTATAAAGTATTACGTTATATGGTATAACGTTATAACATATTACGTTATATGGTATAAGGTTATAACGTATTACGTTATATGGTATTACGTCATATGTTATAACGTTATAACGTATTACGTTATATGATATAACGACATATCATATAACGTTATAACGTAATACGTCATATGGTATATCGTTATAACATATCATGTTATATGGTATAACGTTATAACGTATTACGTTATATGGTATAACGTTATAACGTATTACGTTATATGGTATAACGTTATAACGTATTACGTTATATTTTATAACGCTATAACGTATTACGTTATATGGTATAAAGTTATAACGTATTACGTTATTTGGTATAACGTTATAACGTATTACGTTATATGGTATAACGTTATAACGTATTACGTTATATGGTATAACGTTGTAACGTATTACGTTATATGGTATAACGTTATAACGTATTACGTTATATGGTATAACGCTATAACGTATTACGTTATATGATGTAACGTCATATGGTATAACGTAATTACGTATTACGTTATATGGTATACCGTTATAACGTATTACGTTATATGGTATAACGTTATAACGTATTATGTTATATGGTATAACGTTATAAGGTATTACGTTATATAGTATAACGTTATGACGTATTACTTTATATGGTATAACGCTATAACGTATTACGTTATATGATATAACGTCATATGGTATAACGTTATAACGTATTACGTTATATGGTATAACGTTATAACGTATTACGTTATATGGTATTACGTCATATGGTATAACGTTATAACGTATTACGTTATATGGTATAACGTTATAACGTATTACGTTATATGGTATTACGTCATATGGTATAACGTTATAACGTATTACGTTATATGGTATAACGTTATAAAGTATTACGTTATATGGTATTACGTCATATGGTATAACGTTATAACGTATTACGTTATATGATATAACGTCATATCATATAACGTTATAACGTAATACGTCATATGGTATATCGTTATAACATATCATGTTATATGGTATAACGTTATAACGTATTACGTTATATGGTATAACGTTATAACGTATTACGGTATATGGTATAACGTTATAACGTATTACGTTATATGGTATAACGTTATAACGTATTACGTTATATGGTATAACGTTATAACGTATTACGTTATGGGGTATAACGTTATAACGTATTACGTTATATGGAATAACGTCATATGGTATAACGTTGTAACGTATTACGTTATATGGTATAACGTTGTAACGTATTACGTCATATGGTATAACGTTATAACGTATTACGTTATTTGGTATAACGTTATAACGTATTACGTTATATGGTATAACGTTATAACGTATTACGTTATTTGGTATAACGTTATAACGTATTACGTTATATGGTATAACGTTATAACGTATTACGTTATATGGTATTACGTTATAACGTATTACGTTATATGGTATAACGTTATAACGTATTACGTTATATGGTATAACGTCATATGGTATAACGTTATAACGTATTACGTTATTTGGTATAACGTTATAACGTATTACGTTATATGGTATAACGTTATAACGTATTACGTTATATGGTATAACGTTATAACGTATTACGTTATATGGTATTACGTTATAACGTATTACGTTATATGGTATAACGTTATAACGTATTACGTTATATGGTATAACGTCATATGGTATAACGTTATAACGTATTACGTTATTTGGTATAACGTTATAACGTATTACGTTATATGGTATAACGTTATAACGTATTACGTTATGTGGTATAACGTTATAACGTATTACGTTATATGGTATTACGTCATATGGTATAACGTTATAACGTATTACGTTATTTGGTATAACGTTATAACGTATTACGTTATATGGTATAACGTTATAACGTATTACGTTATATGGTATAACGTTATAACGTATTACGTTATGTGGTATAACGTTATAACGTATTACGTCTTATGGTATTACGTCATATGGTATAACGTTATAACGTATTACGTTATTTGGTATAACGTTATAACGTATTACGTTATATGCTATAACGCTATAACGTATTACGTTATATGATGTAACGTCATATGGTATAACGTAATAACGTATTACGTTATATGGTATACCGTTATAACGTATTACGTTATATAGTATAACGTTATAACGTATTACGTTATATGGTATAACGTTATAACGTATTACGTTATATGGTATAACGTTATAACGTATTACGTTATATGGTATAACGCTATAACGTATTACGTTATATGATATAACGTCATATGGTATAACGTTATAACGTATTACGTTATATGGTATAACGTTATAACGTATTACGTTATATGGTATTACGTCATATGGTATAACGTTATAACGTATTACGTTATATGGTATAACGTTATAACGTATTACGTTATATGGTATTACGTCATATGGTATAACGTTATAACGTATTACGTTATATGGTATTACGTCATATGGTATAACGTTATAACGTATTACGTTATTTGGTATAACGTTATAACGTATTACGTTATATGGTATAACGTTATAAAGTATTATGTTATATGGTATAACGTTATAACATATTACGTTATATGGTATAACGTTATAACGTATTATGTTATATGGTATTACGTCATATGGTATAACGTTATAACGTATTACGTTATTTGGTATAACGTTATAACGTATTACGTTATATGGTATAACGTTATAACGTATTACGTTATATGGTATAACGCTATAAAGTATTACGTTATATGATATAACGTCATATGGTATAACGTTATAACGTATTACTTTATATGGTATAACGTTATAACGTATTACGTTATATGGTATAACGTTATAACGTAATACGTTATATGGTATAACGTTATAACGTATTACGTTATATGGTATAACGCTATAACGTATTACGTTATATGACATAACGTCATATGGTGTAACGTTATAACCTATTACGTTATATGGTATAACGTTATAACGTATTACGTTATATGGTATAACGTTATAACGTATTACGTTATATGGTATTACGTCATATGTTATAACGTTATACCGTATTACGTTATATGATATAACGTCATATCATATAACGTTATAACGGAATACGTCATATGGTATATCGTTATAACATATCATGTTATATGGTATAACGTTATAACGTATTACGTTATATGGTATAACGTTATAACGTATTACGTTATATGGTATAACGTTATAACGTATAACGTTATATGGTATTACGTCATATGGTATAACGTTATTACGTATTACGTTATTTGGTATAACGTTATAACGTATTGCGTTATATGGTATAACGTTATAACGTATTACGTTATATGGTATAACGTTATAACGTATTACGTTATATGGTATTACGTCATATGGTATAACGTTATAACGTATTACGTTATATGGTATAACGTTATAACGTATTACGTTATATGGTATTACGTCATATGGTATAACGTTATAACGTATTACGTTATATGGTATTACGTCATATGGTATAACGTTATAACGTATTACGTTATTTGGTATAACGTTATAACGTATTACGTTATATGGTATAACGTTATAAAGTATTATGTTATATGGTATAACGTTATAACATATTACGTTATATGGTATAACGTTATAACGTATTATGTTATATGGTATTACGTCATATGGTATAACGTTATAACGTATTACGTTATTTGGTATAACGTTATAACGTATTACGTTATATGGTATAACGTTATAACGTATTACGTTATATGGTATAACGCTATAAAGTATTACGTTATATGATATAACGTCATATGGTATAACGTTATAACGTATTACTTTATATGGTATAACGTTATAACGTATTACGTTATATGGTATAACGTTATAACGTAATACGTTATATGGTATAACGTTATAACGTATTACGTTATATGGTATAACGCTATAACGTATTACGTTATATGACATAACGTCATATGGTGTAACGTTATAACCTATTACGTTATATGGTATAACGTTATAACGTATTACGTTATATGGTATAACGTTATAACGTATTACGTTATATGGTATTACGTCATATGTTATAACGTTATACCGTATTACGTTATATGATATAACGTCATATCATATAACGTTATAACGGAATACGTCATATGGTATATCGTTATAACATATCATGTTATATGGTATAACGTTATAACGTATTACGTTATATGGTATAACGTTATAACGTATTACGTTATATGGTATAACGTTATAACGTATAACGTTATATGGTATTACGTCATATGGTATAACGTTATTACGTATTACGTTATTTGGTATAACGTTATAACGTATTGCGTTATATGGTATAACGTTATAACGTATTACGTTATATGGTATAACGTTATAACGTATTACGTTATATGGTATAACGTTATAACGTATTACGTTATATGGTATTACGTCATATGTTATAACGTTATAACGTATTACGTTATATGATATAACGACATATCATATAACGTTATAACGTAATACGTCATATGGTATATCGTTATAACATATCATGTTATATGGTATAAGGTTATAACGTATTACGTTATATGGTATAACGTTATAACGTATTACGTTATATGGTATAACGTTATAACGTATTACGTTATATTTTATAACGCTATAACGTATTACGTTATATGATGTAACGTCATTAGGTATAACGTAATAACGTATTACGTTATATGGTATACCGTTATAACGTATTACGTTATATGGTATAACGTTATAACGTATTATGTTATATGGTATAACGTTATAACGTATTACGTTATATGGTATAACGTTATAACGTATTACGTTATATGGTATAACGCTATAACGTATTACGTTATATGATGTAACGTCATATGGTATAACGTAATAACGTATTACGTTATATGGTATACCGTTATAACGTATTACGTTATATGGTATAACGTTATAACGTATTATGTTATATGGTATAACGTTATAAGGTATTACGTTATATAGTATAACGTTATGACGTATTACTTTATATGGTATAACGCTATAACGTATTACGTTATATGATATAACGTCATATGGTATAACGTTATAACGTATTACGTTATATGGTATAACGTTATAACGTATTACGTTATATGGTATTACGTCATATGGTATAACGTTATAACGTATTACGTTATATGGTATAACGTTATAACGTATTACGTTATATGGTATTACGTCATATGGTATAACGTTATAACGTATTACGTTATTTGCTATAACGTTATAACGTATTACGTTATATGGTATAACGTTATAAAGTATTACGTTATATGGTATTACGTCATATGGTATAACGTTATAACGTATTACGTTATATGATATAACGTCATATCATATAACGTTATAACGTAATACGTCATATGGTATATCGTTATAACATATCATGTTATATGGTATAACGTTATAACGTATTACGTTATATGGTATAACGTTATAACGTATTACGGTATATGGTATAACGTTATAACGTATTACGTTATATGGTATAACGTTATAACGTATTACGTTATATGGTATAACGTTATAACGTATTACGTTATGGGGTATAACGTTATAACGTATTACGTTATATGGAATAACGTCATATGGTATAACGTTGTAACGTATTACGTTATATGGTATTACGTCATATGGTATAACGTTATAACGTATTACGTTATTTGGTATAACGTTATAACGTATTACGTTATATGGTATAACGTTATAACGTATTACGTTATATGGTATAACGTTATAACGTATTACGTTATGTGGTATAACGTTATAACGTATTACGTCTTATGGTATTACGTCATATGGTATAACGTTATAACGTATTACGTTATTTGGTTTAACGTTATAACGTATTACGTTATATGCTATAACGCTATAACGTATTACGTTATATGATGTAACGTAAAATGGTATAACGTAATAACGTATTACGTTATATGGTATACCGTTATAACGTATTACGTTATATGGTATAACGTTATAACGTATTACGTTATATGGTATAACGTTATAACGTATTACGTTATATGGTATAACGTTATAACGTATTACGTTATATGGTATAACGCTATAACGTATTACGTTATATGATATAACGTCATATGGTATAACGTTATAACGTATTACGTTATATGGTATAACGTTATAACGTATTACGTTATATGGTATTACGTCATATGGTATAACGTTATAACGTATTACGTTATATGGTATAACGTTATAACGTATTACGTTATATGGTATTACGTCATATGGTATAACGTTATAACGTATTACGTTATATGGTATTACGTCATATGGTATAACGTTATAACGTATTACGTTATTTGGTATAACGTTATAACGTATTACGTTATATGGTATAACGTTATAAAGTATTATGTTATATGGTATAACGTTATAACATATTACGTTATATGGTATAACGTTATAACGTATTACGTTATATGGTATTACGTCATATGGTATAACGTTATAACGTATTACGTTATATGGTATAACGCTATAACGTATTACGTTATATGACATAACGTCATATGGTGTAACGTTATAACCTATTACGTTATATGGTATAACGTTATAACGTATTACGTTATATGGTATAACGTTATAACGTATTACGTTATATGGTATTACGTCATATGGTATAACGTTATAACGTATTACGTTATATGGTATTACGTCATATGGTATAACGTTATAACGTATTACGTTATTTGGTATAACGTTATAACGTATTACGTTATATGGTATAACGTTATAACGTATTACGTTATTTGGTATAACGTTATAACGTATTACGTTATATGGTATAACGTTATAACGTATTACGTTATTTGGTATAACGTTATAACGTATTACGTTATATGGTATAACGTTATAACGTATTACGTTATATGGTATTACGTTATAACGTATTACGTTATATGGTATAACGTTATAACGTATTACGTTATATGGTATAACGTCATATGGTATAACGTTATAACGTATTACGTTATTTGGTATAACGTTATAACGTATTACGTTATATGGTATAACGTTATAACGTATTACGTTATGTGGTATAACGTTATAACGTATTACGTTATATGGTATTACGTCATATGGTATAACGTTATAACGTATTACGTTATATGGTATAACGTTATAAAGTATTATGTTATATGGTATAACGTTATAACATATTACGTTATTTGGTATAACGTTATAACGTATTACGTTATATGGTATTACGTCATATGGTATAACGTTATAACGTATTACGTTATATGGTATAACGCTATAACGTATTACGTTATATGACATAACGTCATATGGTGTAACGTTATAACCTATTACGTTATATGGTATAACGTTATAACGTATTACGTTATATGGTATAACGTTATAACGTATTACGTTATATGGTATAACGTTATAACGTATTACGTTATATGGTATAACGCTATAAAGTATTACGTTATATGATATAACGTCATATGGTATAACGTTATAACGTATTACTTTATATGGTATAACGTTATAACGTATTACGTTATATGGTATAACGTTATAACGTAATACGTTATATGGTATAACGTTATAACGTATTACGTTATATGGTATAACGCTATAACGTATTACGTTATATGGTATAACGTTATAACGTATTACGTTATATGGTATTACGTTATAACGTATTACGTTATATGGTATAACGTTATAACGTATTACGTTATATGGTATAACGTCATATGGTATAACGTTATAACGTATTACGTTATTTGGTATAACGTTATAACGTATTACGTTATATGGTATAACGTTATAACGTATTACGTTATATGGTATAACGTCATATGGTATAACGTTATAACGTATTACGTTATTTGGTATAACGTTATAACGTATTACGTTATATGGTATAACGTTATAACGTATTACGTTATGTGGTATAACGTTATAACGTATTACGTTATATGGTATTACGTCATATGGTATAACGTTATAACGTATTACGTTATATGGTATAACGTTATAAAGTATTATGTTATATGGTATAACGTTATAACATATTACGTTATTTGGTATAACGTTATAACGTATTACGTTATATGGTATAACGTTATAACGTATTACGTTATATGGTATAACGCTATAAAGTATTACGTTATATGATATAACGTCATATGGTATAACGTTATAACGTATTACTTTATATGGTATAACGTTATAACGTATTACGTTATATGGTATAACGTTATAACGTATTACGTTATATGGTATTACGTCATATGGTATAACGTTATAACGTATTACGTTATATGGTATAACGCTATAACGTATTACGTTATATGACATAACGTCATATGGTGTAACGTTATAACCTATTACGTTATATGGTATAACGTTATAACGTATTACGTTATATGGTATAACGTTATAACGTATTACGTTATATGGTATTACGTCATATGTTATAACGTTATACCGTATTACGTTATATGGTATTACGTCATATGTTATAACGTTATACCGTATTACGTTATATGATATAACGTCATATCATATAACGTTATAACGGAATACGTCATATGGTATATCGTTATAACATATCATGTTATATGGTATAACGTTATAACGTATTACGTTATATGGTATAACGTTATAACGTATTACGTTATATGGTATAACGTTATAACGTATAACGTTATATGGTATTACGTCATATGGTATAACGTTATTACGTATTACGTTATTTGGTATAACGTTATAACGTATTGCGTTATATGGTATAACGTTATAACGTATTACGTTATATGGTATAACGTTATAACGTATTACGTTATATGGTATAACGTTATAACGTATTACGTTATATGGTATTACGTCATATGTTATAACGTTATAACGTATTACGTTATATGATATAACGACATATCATATAACGTTATAACGTAATACGTCATATGGTATATCGTTATAACATATCATGTTATATGGTATAAGGTTATAACGTATTACGTTATATGGTATAACGTTATAACGTATTACGTTATATGGTATAACGTTATAACGTATTACGTTATATTTTATAACGCTATAACGTATTACGTTATATGATGTAACGTCATTAGGTATAACGTAATAACGTATTACGTTATATGGTATACCGTTATAACGTACTACGTTATATGGTATAACGTTATAACGTATTATGTTATATGGTGTAACGTTATAACGTATTACGTTATATGGTATAACGTTATAACGTATTACGTTATATGGTATAACGTTATAACGTATTACGTTATATTTTATAACGCTATAACGTATTACGTTATATGATGTAACGTCATTAGGTATAACGTAATAACGTATTACGTTATATGGTATACCGTTATAACGTATTACGTTATATGGTATAACGTTATAACGTATTATGTTATATGGTATAACGTTATAACGTATTACGTTATATGGTATAACGTTATAACGTATTACGTTATATGGTATAACGCTATAACGTATTACGTTATATGATGTAACGTCATATGGTATAACGTAATAACGTATTACGTTATATGGTATACCGTTATAACGTATTACGTTATATGGTATAACGTTATAACGTATTATGTTATATGGTATAACGTTATAAGGTATTACGTTATATAGTATAACGTTATGACGTATTACTTTATATGGTATAACGTCATATGGTATAACGTTATAACGTATTACGTTATTTGGTATAACGTTATAACGTATTACGTTATATGGTATAACGTTATAACGTATTACGTTATGTGGTATAACGTTATAACGTATTACGTTATATGGTATTACGTCATATGGTATAACGTTATAACGTATTACGTTATATGGTATAACGTTATAAAGTATTATGTTATATGGTATAACGTTATAACATATTACGTTATTTGGTATAACGTTATAACGTATTACGTTATATGGTATAACGTTATAACGTATTACGTTATATGGTATAACGCTATAAAGTATTACGTTATATGATATAACGTCATATGGTATAACGTTATAACGTATTACTTTATATGGTATAACGTTATAACGTATTACGTTATATGGTATAACGTTATAACGTATTACGTTATATGGTATTACGTCATATGGTATAACGTTATAACGTATTACGTTATATGGTATAACGCTATAACGTATTACGTTATATGACATAACGTCATATGGTGTAACGTTATAACCTATTACGTTATATGGTATAACGTTATAACGTATTACGTTATATGGTATAACGTTATAACGTATTACGTTATATGGTATAACGTTATAACGTATTACGTTATATGGTATAACGCTATAAAGTATTACGTTATATGATATAACGTCATATGGTATAACGTTATAACGTATTACTTTATATGGTATAACGTTATAACGTATTACGTTATATGGTATAACGTTATAACGTAATACGTTATATGGTATAACGTTATAACGTATTACGTTATATGGTATAACGCTATAACGTATTACGTTATATGGTATAACGTTATAACGTATTACGTTATATGGTATTACGTTATAACGTATTACGTTATATGGTATAACGTTATAACGTATTACGTTATATGGTATAACGTCATATGGTATAACGTTATAACGTATTACGTTATTTGGTATAACGTTATAACGTATTACGTTATATGGTATAACGTTATAACGTATTACGTTATATGGTATAACGTCATATGGTATAACGTTATAACGTATTACGTTATTTGGTATAACGTTATAACGTATTACGTTATATGGTATAACGTTATAACGTATTACGTTATGTGGTATAACGTTATAACGTATTACGTTATATGGTATTACGTCATATGGTATAACGTTATAACGTATTACGTTATATGGTATAACGTTATAAAGTATTATGTTATATGGTATAACGTTATAACATATTACGTTATTTGGTATAACGTTATAACGTATTACGTTATATGGTATAACGTTATAACGTATTACGTTATATGGTATAACGCTATAAAGTATTACGTTATATGATATAACGTCATATGGTATAACGTTATAACGTATTACTTTATATGGTATAACGTTATAACGTATTACGTTATATGGTATAACGTTATAACGTATTACGTTATATGGTATTACGTCATATGGTATAACGTTATAACGTATTACGTTATATGGTATAACGCTATAACGTATTACGTTATATGACATAACGTCATATGGTGTAACGTTATAACCTATTACGTTATATGGTATAACGTTATAACGTATTACGTTATATGGTATAACGTTATAACGTATTACGTTATATGGTATTACGTCATATGTTATAACGTTATACCGTATTACGTTATATGGTATTACGTCATATGTTATAACGTTATACCGTATTACGTTATATGATATAACGTCATATCATATAACGTTATAACGGAATACGTCATATGGTATATCGTTATAACATATCATGTTATATGGTATAACGTTATAACGTATTACGTTATATGGTATAACGTTATAACGTATTACGTTATATGGTATAACGTTATAACGTATAACGTTATATGGTATTACGTCATATGGTATAACGTTATTACGTATTACGTTATTTGGTATAACGTTATAACGTATTGCGTTATATGGTATAACGTTATAACGTATTACGTTATATGGTATAACGTTATAACGTATTACGTTATATGGTATAACGTTATAACGTATTACGTTATATGGTATTACGTCATATGTTATAACGTTATAACGTATTACGTTATATGGTATAACGTCATATGGTATAACGTTATAACGTATTACGTTATTTGGTATAACGTTATAACGTATTACGTTATATGGTATAACGTTATAACGTATTACGTTATGTGGTATAACGTTATAACGTATTACGTTATATGGTATTACGTCATATGGTATAACGTTATAACGTATTACGTTATATGGTATAACGTTATAAAGTATTATGTTATATGGTATAACGTTATAACATATTACGTTATTTGGTATAACGTTATAACGTATTACGTTATATGGTATTACGTCATATGGTATAACGTTATAACGTATTACGTTATATGGTATAACGCTATAACGTATTACGTTATATGACATAACGTCATATGGTGTAACGTTATAACCTATTACGTTATATGGTATAACGTTATAACGTATTACGTTATATGGTATAACGTTATAACGTATTACGTTATATGGTATAACGTTATAACGTATTACGTTATATGGTATAACGCTATAAAGTATTACGTTATATGATATAACGTCATATGGTATAACGTTATAACGTATTACTTTATATGGTATAACGTTATAACGTATTACGTTATATGGTATAACGTTATAACGTAATACGTTATATGGTATAACGTTATAACGTATTACGTTATATGGTATAACGCTATAACGTATTACGTTATATGGTATAACGTTATAACGTATTACGTTATATGGTATTACGTTATAACGTATTACGTTATATGGTATAACGTTATAACGTATTACGTTATATGGTATAACGTCATATGGTATAACGTTATAACGTATTACGTTATTTGGTATAACGTTATAACGTATTACGTTATATGGTATAACGTTATAACGTATTACGTTATATGGTATAACGTCATATGGTATAACGTTATAACGTATTACGTTATTTGGTATAACGTTATAACGTATTACGTTATATGGTATAACGTTATAACGTATTACGTTATGTGGTATAACGTTATAACGTATTACGTTATATGGTATTACGTCATATGGTATAACGTTATAACGTATTACGTTATATGGTATAACGTTATAAAGTATTATGTTATATGGTATAACGTTATAACATATTACGTTATTTGGTATAACGTTATAACGTATTACGTTATATGGTATAACGTTATAACGTATTACGTTATATGGTATAACGCTATAAAGTATTACGTTATATGATATAACGTCATATGGTATAACGTTATAACGTATTACTTTATATGGTATAACGTTATAACGTATTACGTTATATGGTATAACGTTATAACGTATTACGTTATATGGTATTACGTCATATGGTATAACGTTATAACGTATTACGTTATATGGTATAACGCTATAACGTATTACGTTATATGACATAACGTCATATGGTGTAACGTTATAACCTATTACGTTATATGGTATAACGTTATAACGTATTACGTTATATGGTATAACGTTATAACGTATTACGTTATATGGTATTACGTCATATGTTATAACGTTATACCGTATTACGTTATATGGTATTACGTCATATGTTATAACGTTATACCGTATTACGTTATATGATATAACGTCATATCATATAACGTTATAACGGAATACGTCATATGGTATATCGTTATAACATATCATGTTATATGGTATAACGTTATAACGTATTACGTTATATGGTATAACGTTATAACGTATTACGTTATATGGTATAACGTTATAACGTATAACGTTATATGGTATTACGTCATATGGTATAACGTTATTACGTATTACGTTATTTGGTATAACGTTATAACGTATTGCGTTATATGGTATAACGTTATAACGTATTACGTTATATGGTATAACGTTATAACGTATTACGTTATATGGTATAACGTTATAACGTATTACGTTATATGGTATTACGTCATATGTTATAACGTTATAACGTATTACGTTATATGATATAACGACATATCATATAACGTTATAACGTAATACGTCATATGGTATATCGTTATAACATATCATGTTATATGGTATAAGGTTATAACGTATTACGTTATATGGTATAACGTTATAACGTATTACGTTATATGGTATAACGTTATAACGTATTACGTTATATTTTATAACGCTATAACGTATTACGTTATATGATGTAACGTCATTAGGTATAACGTAATAACGTATTACGTTATATGGTATACCGTTATAACGTACTACGTTATATGGTATAACGTTATAACGTATTATGTTATATGGTGTAACGTTATAACGTATTACGTTATATGGTATAACGTTATAACGTATTACGTTATATGGTATAACGTTATAACGTATTACGTTATATTTTATAACGCTATAACGTATTACGTTATATGATGTAACGTCATTAGGTATAACGTAATAACGTATTACGTTATATGGTATACCGTTATAACGTATTACGTTATATGGTATAACGTTATAACGTATTATGTTATATGGTATAACGTTATAACGTATTACGTTATATGGTATAACGTTATAACGTATTACGTTATATGGTATAACGCTATAACGTATTACGTTATATGATGTAACGTCATATGGTATAACGTAATAACGTATTACGTTATATGGTATACCGTTATAACGTATTACGTTATATGGTATAACGTTATAACGTATTATGTTATATGGTATAACGTTATAAGGTATTACGTTATATAGTATAACGTTATGACGTATTACTTTATATGGTATAACGTCATATGGTATAACGTTATAACGTATTACGTTATTTGGTATAACGTTATAACGTATTACGTTATATGGTATAACGTTATAACGTATTACGTTATGTGGTATAACGTTATAACGTATTACGTTATATGGTATTACGTCATATGGTATAACGTTATAACGTATTACGTTATATGGTATAACGTTATAAAGTATTATGTTATATGGTATAACGTTATAACATATTACGTTATTTGGTATAACGTTATAACGTATTACGTTATATGGTATAACGTTATAACGTATTACGTTATATGGTATAACGCTATAAAGTATTACGTTATATGATATAACGTCATATGGTATAACGTTATAACGTATTACTTTATATGGTATAACGTTATAACGTATTACGTTATATGGTATAACGTTATAACGTATTACGTTATATGGTATTACGTCATATGGTATAACGTTATAACGTATTACGTTATATGGTATAACGCTATAACGTATTACGTTATATGACATAACGTCATATGGTGTAACGTTATAACCTATTACGTTATATGGTATAACGTTATAACGTATTACGTTATATGGTATAACGTTATAACGTATTACGTTATATGGTATAACGTTATAACGTATTACGTTATATGGTATAACGCTATAAAGTATTACGTTATATGATATAACGTCATATGGTATAACGTTATAACGTATTACTTTATATGGTATAACGTTATAACGTATTACGTTATATGGTATAACGTTATAACGTAATACGTTATATGGTATAACGTTATAACGTATTACGTTATATGGTATAACGCTATAACGTATTACGTTATATGGTATAACGTTATAACGTATTACGTTATATGGTATTACGTTATAACGTATTACGTTATATGGTATAACGTTATAACGTATTACGTTATATGGTATAACGTCATATGGTATAACGTTATAACGTATTACGTTATTTGGTATAACGTTATAACGTATTACGTTATATGGTATAACGTTATAACGTATTACGTTATATGGTATAACGTCATATGGTATAACGTTATAACGTATTACGTTATTTGGTATAACGTTATAACGTATTACGTTATATGGTATAACGTTATAACGTATTACGTTATGTGGTATAACGTTATAACGTATTACGTTATATGGTATTACGTCATATGGTATAACGTTATAACGTATTACGTTATATGGTATAACGTTATAAAGTATTATGTTATATGGTATAACGTTATAACATATTACGTTATTTGGTATAACGTTATAACGTATTACGTTATATGGTATAACGTTATAACGTATTACGTTATATGGTATAACGCTATAAAGTATTACGTTATATGATATAACGTCATATGGTATAACGTTATAACGTATTACTTTATATGGTATAACGTTATAACGTATTACGTTATATGGTATAACGTTATAACGTATTACGTTATATGGTATTACGTCATATGGTATAACGTTATAACGTATTACGTTATATGGTATAACGCTATAACGTATTACGTTATATGACATAACGTCATATGGTGTAACGTTATAACCTATTACGTTATATGGTATAACGTTATAACGTATTACGTTATATGGTATAACGTTATAACGTATTACGTTATATGGTATTACGTCATATGTTATAACGTTATACCGTATTACGTTATATGGTATTACGTCATATGTTATAACGTTATACCGTATTACGTTATATGATATAACGTCATATCATATAACGTTATAACGGAATACGTCATATGGTATATCGTTATAACATATCATGTTATATGGTATAACGTTATAACGTATTACGTTATATGGTATAACGTTATAACGTATTACGTTATATGGTATAACGTTATAACGTATAACGTTATATGGTATTACGTCATATGGTATAACGTTATTACGTATTACGTTATTTGGTATAACGTTATAACGTATTGCGTTATATGGTATAACGTTATAACGTATTACGTTATATGGTATAACGTTATAACGTATTACGTTATATGGTATAACGTTATAACGTATTACGTTATATGGTATTACGTCATATGTTATAACGTTATAACGTATTACGTTATATGATATAACGACATATCATATAACGTTATAACGTAATACGTCATATGGTATATCGTTATAACATATCATGTTATATGGTATAAGGTTATAACGTATTACGTTATATGGTATAACGTTATAACGTATTACGTTATATGGTATAACGTTATAACGTATTACGTTATATTTTATAACGCTATAACGTATTACGTTATATGATGTAACGTCATTAGGTATAACGTAATAACGTATTACGTTATATGGTATACCGTTATAACGTACTACGTTATATGGTATAACGTTATAACGTATTATGTTATATGGTGTAACGTTATAACGTATTACGTTATATGGTATAACGTTATAACGTATTACGTTATATGGTATAACGTTATAACGTATTACGTTATATTTTATAACGCTATAACGTATTACGTTATATGATGTAACGTCATTAGGTATAACGTAATAACGTATTACGTTATATGGTATACCGTTATAACGTATTACGTTATATGGTATAACGTTATAACGTATTATGTTATATGGTATAACGTTATAACGTATTACGTTATATGGTATAACGTTATAACGTATTACGTTATATGGTATAACGCTATAACGTATTACGTTATATGATGTAACGTCATATGGTATAACGTAATAACGTATTACGTTATATGGTATACCGTTATAACGTATTACGTTATATGGTATAACGTTATAACGTATTATGTTATATGGTATAACGTTATAAGGTATTACGTTATATAGTATAACGTTATGACGTATTACTTTATATGGTATAACGCTATAACGTATTACGTTATATGATATAACGTCATATGGTATAACGTTATAACGTATTACGTTATATGGTATAACGTTATAACGTATTACGTTATATGGTATTACGTCATATGGTATAACGTTATAACGTATTACGTTATATGGTATAACGTTATAACGTATTACGATATATGGTATTACGTCATATGGTATAACGTTATAACGTATTACGTTATTTGCTATAACGTTATAACGTATTACGTTATATGGTATAACGTTATAAAGTATTACGTTATATGGTATTACGTCATATGGTATAACGTTATAACGTATTACGTTATATGATATAACGTCATATCATATAACGTTATAACGTAATACGTCATATGGTATATCGTTATAACATATCATGTTATATGGTATAACGTTATAACGTATTACGTTATATGGTATAACGTTATAACGTATTACGGTATATGGTATAACGTTATAACGTATTACGTTATATGGTATAACGTTATAACGTATTACGTTATATGGTATAACGTTATAACGTATTACGTTATGGGGTATAACGTTATAACGTATTACGTTATATGGAATAACGTCATATGGTATAACGTTGTAACGTATTACGTTATATGGTATAACGTTGTAACGTATTACGTCATATGGTATAACGTTATAACGTATTACGTTATTTGGTATAACGTTATAACGTATTACGTTATATGGTATAACGTTATAACGTATTACGTTATTTGGTATAACGTTATAACGTATTACGTTATATGGTATAACGTTATAACGTATTACGTTATATGGTATTACGTTATAACGTATTACGTTATATGGTATAACGTTATAACGTATTACGTTATATGGTATAACGTCATATGGTATAACGTTATAACGTATTACGTTATTTGGTATAACGTTATAACGTATTACGTTATATGGTATAACGTTATAACGTATTACGTTATGTGGTATAACGTTATAACGTAATACGTTATATGGTATTACGTCATATGGTATAACGTTATAACGTATTACGTTATTTGGTATAACGTTATAACGTATTACGTTATATGGTATAACGTTATAACGTATTACGTTATATGGTATAACGTTATAACGTATTACGTTATGTGGTATAACGTTATAACGTATTACGTCTTATGGTATTACGTCATATGGTATAACGTTATAACGTATTACGTTATTTGGTATAACGTTATAACGTATTACGTTATATGCTATAACGCTATAACGTATTACGTTATATGATGTAACGTAAAATGGTATAACGTAATAACGTATTACGTTATATGGTATACCGTTATAACGTATTACGTTATATGGTATAACGTTATAACGTATTACGTTATATGGTATAACGTTATAACGTATTACGTTATATGGTATAACGTTATAACGTATTACGTTATATGGTATAACGCTATAACGTATTACGTTATATGATATAACGTCATATGGTATAACGTTATAACGTATTACGTTATATGGTATAACGTTATAACGTATTACGTTATATGGTATTACGTCATATGGTATAACGTTATAACGTATTACGTTATATGGTATAACGTTATAACGTATTACGTTATATGGTATTACGTCATATGGTATAACGTTATAACGTATTACGTTATATGGTATTACGTCATATGGTATAACGTTATAACGTATTACGTTATTTGGTATAACGTTATAACGTATTACGTTATATGGTATAACGTTATAAAGTATTATGTTATATGGTATAACGTTATAACATATTACGTTATATGGTATAACGTTATAACGTATTACGTTATATGGTATTACGTCATATGGTATAACGTTATAACGTATTACGTTATTTGGTATAACGTTATAACGTATTACGTTATATGGTATAACGTTATAACGTATTACGTTATATGGTATAACGCTATAAAGTATTACGTTATATGATATAACGTCATATGGTATAACGTTATAACGTATTACTTTATATGGTATAACGTTATAACGTATTACGTTATATGGTATAACGTTATAACGTATTACGTTATATGGTATTACGTCATATGGTATAACGTTATAACGTATTACGTTATATGGTATAACGCTATAACGTATTACGTTATATGACATAACGTCATATGGTGTAACGTTATAACCTATTACGTTATATGGTATAACGTTATAACGTATTACGTTATATGGTATAACGTTATAACGTATTACGTTATATGGTATTACGTCATATGTTATAACGTTATACCGTATTACGTTATATGATATAACGTCATATCATATAACGTTATAACGGAATACGTCATATGGTATATCGTTATAACATATCATGTTATATGGTATAACGTTATAACGTATTACGTTATATGGTATAACGTTATAACGTATTACGTTATATGGTATAACGTTATAACGTATAACGTTATATGGTATTACGTCATATGGTATAACGTTATTACGTATTACGTTATTTGGTATAACGTTATAACGTATTGCGTTATATGGTATAACGTTATAACGTATTACGTTATATGGTATAACGTTATAACGTATTACGTTATATGGTATAACGTTATAACGTATTACGTTATATGGTATTACGTCATATGTTATAACGTTATAACGTATTACGTTATATGATATAACGACATATCATATAACGTTATAACGTAATACGTCATATGGTATATCGTTATAACATATCATGTTATATGGTATAACGTTATAACGTATTACGTTATATGGTATAACGTTATAACGTATTACGTTATATGGTATAACGTTATAACGTATTACGTTATATTTTATAACGCTATAACGTATTACGTTATATGATGTAACGTCATTAGGTATAACGTAATAACGTATTACGTTATATGGTATACCGTTATAACGTACTACGTTATATGGTATAACGTTATAACGTATTATGTTATATGGTGTAACGTTATAACGTATTACGTTATATGGTATAACGTTATAACGTATTACGTTATATGGTATAACGTTATAACGTATTACGTTATATGATGTAACGTCATATAGTATAACGTAGTAACGTATTACGTTATATGGTATACCGTTATAACGTATTACGTTATATGGTATAACGTTATAACGTATTACGTTATATGGTATAACGTTATAACGTATTACGTTATGGGGTATAACGTTATAACGTATTACGTTATATGGAATAACGTCATATGGTATAACGTTGTAACGTATTACGTTATATGGTATTACGTCATATGGTATAACGTTATAACGTATTACGTTATTTGGTATAACGTTATAACGTATTACGTTATATGGTATAACGTTATAACGTATTACGTTATTTGGTATAACGTTATAACGTATTACGTTATATGGTATAACGTTATAACGTATTACGTTATATGGTATAACGTTATATCGTATTACGTTATATGGTATAACGTTATAACGTATTACGTTATATGGTATAACGCTATAACGTATTACGTTATATGATGTAACGTTATAACGTATTACGTTATATGGTATTACGTCATATGGTATAACGTTATTACGTATTACGTTATTTGGTATAACGTTATAACGTATTACGTTATATGGTATAACGTTATAACGTATTACGTTATATGGTATAACGTTATAACGTATTACGTTATATGGTATAACGTTATAACGTATTACGTTGTATGGTATAACGTTATAACGTATTACGTTATATGGTATAACGCTATAACGTATTACGTTATATGATATAACGTCATATGGTATAACGTTATAACGTATTACGTTATATGGTATAACGTTATAACGTATTACGTTATAGGGTATAACGTTATAACGTATTACGTTATATCATATAACGTTATAACGTATTACGTTATATGGTATAACGTTATAACGTATTACGTTATATGGTATTACGTCATATGGTATAACGTTATAACGTATTACGTTATATGGTATAACGTTATAACGTATTACGTTATATGGTATTACGTCATATGGTATAACGTTATAACGTATTACGTTATTTGGTATAACGTTATAACGTATTACGTTATATGGTATAACGTTATAAAGTATTACGTTATATGGTATAACGTTATAACGTATTACGTTATATGGTATAACGTTATAACGTATTACGTTATATGGTATTACGTCATATGGTATAACGTTATAACGTATTACGTTATTTGGTATAACGTTATAACGTATTACGTTATATGGTATAACGTTATAACGTATTACGTTATATGGTATAACGCTATAACGTATTGCGTTAAATGATATAACGTCATATGGTATAACGTTATAACGTACTACGTTATATGGTATAACGTTATAACGTATTACGTTATATGGTATAACGTTATAACGTATTACGTTATAGGGTTAACGTTATAACGTATTACGTTATGTGGTATTACGTCATATGGTATAACGTTATTACGTATTACGTTATTTGGTATAACGTTATAACGTATTACGTTATATGGTATAACGTTATAACGTATTACGTTATATGGTATAACGTTATAACGTATTACGTTATATGGTATAACCTTATAACGTATTACGTTATATGGTATTACGTCATATGTTATAACGTTATAACGTATTACGTTATATGATATAACGTCATATCATATAACGTTATAACGTAATACGTCATATGGTATATCGTTATAACATATCATGTTATATGGTATAACGTTATAACGTATTACGTTATATGGTATAACGTTATAACGTATTACGTTATATGGTATAACGTTATAACGTATTACGTTATATGCTATAACGCTATAACGTATTACGTTATATGATGTAACGTCATATGGTATAACGTAATAACGTATTACGTTATATGGTATAACGTTATAACGTATTACGTTATATGGTATAACGTTATAACGTATTACGTTATATGGTATAACGCTATAGCGTATTACGTTATATGATATAACGTCATATGGTATAACGTTATAACGTATTACGTTATATGGTATAACGTTATAACGTATTACGTTATATGGTATTACGTCATATGGTATAACGTTATAACGTATTACGTTATATGGTATAACGTTATAACGTATTACGTTATATGGTATAACGTTATAACGTATTACGTTATATGGTATTACGTCATATGGTATAACGTTATAACGTATTACGTTATATGGTATAACGTTATAACGTATTACGTTATATGGTATAACGTTATAACGTATTACGTTATATGGTATTACGTCATATGTTATAACGTTATACCGTATTACGTTATATGATATAACGTCATATCATATAACGTTATACCGGAATACGTCATATGGTATATCGTTATAACATATCATGTTATATGGTATAACGTTATAACGTATTACGTTATATGGTATAACGTTATAACGTATTACGTTATATGGTATAACGTTATAACGTATAACGTTATATGGTATTACGTCATATGGTATAACGTTATTACGTATTACGTTATTTGGTATAACGTTATAACGTATTACGTTATATGGTATAACGTTATAACGTATTACGTTATATGGTATAACGTTATAACGTATTACGTTATATGGTATAACGTTATAACGTATTACGTTATATGGTATTACGTCATATGTTATAACGTTATAACGTATTACGTTATATGATATAACGACATATCATATAACGTTATAACGTAATACGTCATATGGTATATCGTTATAACATATCATGTTATATGGTATAACGTTATAACGTATTACGTTATATGGTATAACGTTATAACGTATTACGTTATATGGTATAACGTTATAACGTATTACGTTATATTTTATAACGCTATAACGTATTACGTTATATGATGTAACGTCATTAGGTATAACGTAATAACGTATTACGTTATATGGTATACCGTTATAACGTATTACGTTATATGGTATAACGTTATAACGTATTACGTTATATGGTATAACGCTATAACGTATTACGTTATATGATGTAACGTCATATGGTATAACGTAATAACGTATTACGTTATATGGTATACCGTTATAACGTATTACGTTATATGGTATAACGTTATAACGTATTATGTTATATGGTATAACGTTATAAGGTATTACGTTATATAGTATAACGTTATGACGTATTACTTTATATGGTATAACGCTATAACGTATTACGTTATATGATATAACGTCATATGGTATAACGTTATAACGTATTACGTTATATGGTATAACGTTATAACGTATTACGTTATATGGTATTATGTCATATGGTATAACGTTATAACGTATTACGTTATATGGTATAACGTTATAACGTATTACGTTATATGGTATTACGTCATATGGTATAACGTTATAACGTATTACGTTATTTGCTATAACGTTATAACGTATTACGTTATATGGTATAACGTTATAAAGTATTACGTTATATGGTATTACGTCATATGGTATAACGTTATAACGTATTACGTTATTGGGTATAACGTTATAACGTATTACGTTATATGGTATAACGTTATAACGTATTACGTTATATGGTATAACGTTATAACGTATTACGTTATGTGGTATAACGTTATAACGTATTACGTCTTATGGTATTACGTCATATGGTATAACGTTATAACGTATTACGTTATTTGGTATAACGTTATAACGTATTACGTTATATGCTATAACGCTATAACGTATAACGTTATATGATGTAACGTCATATGGTATAACGTAATAACGTATTACGTTATATGGTATACCGTTATAACGTATTACGTTATATGGTATAACGTTATAACGTATTACGTTATATGGTATAACGTTATAACGTATTACGTTATATGGTATAACGTTATAACGTATTACGTTATATGGTATAACGCTATAACGTATTACGTTATATGATATAACGTCATATGGTATAACGTTATAACGTATTACGTTATATGGTATAACGTTATAACGTATTACGTTATATGGTATTACGTCATATGGTATAACGTTATAACGTATTACGTTATATGGTATAACGTTATAACGTATTACGTTATATGGTATTACGTCATATGGTATAACGTTATAACGTATTACGTTATATGGTATTACGTCATATGGTATAACGTTATAACGTATTACGTTATTTGGTATAACGTTATAACGTATTACGTTATATGGTATAACGTTATAAAGTATTACGTTATATGGTATAACGTTATAACATATTACGTTATATGGTATAACGTTATAACGTATTACGTTATATGGTATTACGTCATATGGTATAACGTTATAACGTATTACGTTATTTGGTATAACGTTATAACGTATTACGTTATATGGTATAACGTTATAACGTATTACGTTATATGGTATAACGCTATAAAGTATTACGTTATATGATATAACGTCATATGGTATAACGTTATAACGTATTACGTTATATGGTATAACGTTATAACGTATTACGTTATATGGTATAACGTTATAACGTAATACGTTATATGGTATAACGTTATAACGTATTACGTTATATGGTATAACGCTATAACGTATTACGTTATATGACATAACGTCATATGGTGTAACGTTATAACCTATTACGTTATATGGTATAACGTTATAACGTATTACGTTATATGGTATAACGTTATAACGTATTACGTTATATGGTATTACGTCATATGTTATAACGTTATACCGTATTACGTTATATGATATAACGTCATATCATATAACGTTATAACGGAATACGTCATATGGTATATCGTTATAACATATCATGTTACATGGTATAACGTTATAACGTATTACGTTATATGGTATAACGTTATAACGTATTACGTTATATGGTATAACGTTATAACGTATAACGTTATATGGTATTACGTCATATGGTATAACGTTATTACGTATTACGTTATTTGGTATAACGTTATAACGTATTGCGTTATATGGTATAAGGTTATAACGTATTACGTTATATGGTATAACGTTATAACGTATTACGTTATATGGTATAACGTTATAACGTATTACGTTATATGGTATTACGTCATATGGTATAACGTTATAACGTATTACGTTATTTGGTATAACGTTATAACGTATTACGTTATATGGTATAACGTTATAACGTATTACGTTATATGGTATAACGTTATAACGTATTACGTTATATGGTATAACGTTATAACGTATTACGTTATATGGTATTACGTCATATGGTATAACGTTATAACGTATTACGTTATTTGGTATAACGTTATAACGTATTACGTTATATGGTATAACGGTATAACGTATTACGTTATATGGTATAACGCTATAACGTATTACGTTATATGATATAACGTCATATGGTATAACGTTATAACGTATTACGTTATATGGTATAACGTTATAACGTATTACGTTATATGGTATAACGTTATAACGTATTACGTTATATGGTATAACGTTATAACGTATTACGTTATATGGTATTACGTCATATGGTATAACGTTATTACGTATTACGTTATTTGGTATAACGTTATAACGTATTACGTTATATGGTATAACGTTATAACGTATTACGTTATATGGTATAACGTTATAACGTATTACGTTATATGGTACAACGTTATAACGTATTACGTTGTATGGTATAACGTTATAACGTATTACGTTATATGGTATAACGCTATAACGTATTACGTTATATGATATAACGTCATATGGTATAACGTTATAACGTATTACGTTATATGGTATAACGTTATAACGTATTACGTTATATGGTATAACGTTATTATGTATTACGTTATATGGTATAACGTTATTACGTATTACGTTATATGGTATAACGTTATAGCGTATTACGTTATATGACATAACCTCATATGGTATAACGTTATAACCTATTACGTTATATGGTATAACGTTATAACGTATTACGTTATATTGTACAACGTTATAACGTATTACGTTATATGGTATTATGTCATATGTTATAACGTTATAACGTATTACGTTATATGATATAACGTCATATCATATAACGTTATAACGTAATACGTCATATGGTATAACGTTATTACGTATTACGTTATTTGGTATAACGTTATAACGTATTACGTTATATGGTATAACGTTATAACGTATTACGTTATATGGTGTAACGTTATAACGTATTACGTTATATGGTATAACGTTATAACGTATTACGTTATATGGTATTACGTCATATGGTATAACGTTATTACGTATTACGTTATTTGGTATAACGTTATAACGTATTACGTTATATGGTATAACGTTATAACGTATTACGTTATATGGTATAACGTTATAAAGTATTACGTTATATGGTATAACGTTATAACGTATTACGTTATATGGTATAACGTTATAACGTATTACGTTATATGGAATAACGTTATAACGTATTACGTTATATGGTATAACGTTATAACGTATTACGTTATATGGTATAACGTTATAACGTATTACGTTATATGGTATAACGTTATAACTTATTACGTTATATGGTATTACGTCATATGGTATAACGTTATAACGTATTACGTCATTTGGTATAACGTTATAACGTATTACGTTATATGGTATAACGTTATAACGTATTACGTTATATTTTATAACGCTATAACGTATTACGTTATATGATGTAACGTCATTAGGTATAACGTAATAACGTATTACGTTATATGGTATACCGTTATAACGTATTACGTTATATGGTATAACGTTATAACGTATTACGTTATTTGGTATAACGTTATAACGTATTACGTTATATGGTATAACGTTATAAAGTATTACGTTATATGGTATAACGTTATAACGTATTACGTTATATGGTATAACGTTATAACGTATTACGTTATATGGTATTACGTCATATGGTATAACGTTATAACGTATTACGTTATTTGGTATAACGTTATATCGTATTACGTTATATGGTATAACGTTATAACGTATTACGTTATATGGTATAACGCTATAACGTATTACGTTATATGATATAACGTCATATGGTATAACGTTATAACGTATTACGTTATATGGTATAACGTTATAACGTATTACGTTATATGGTATAACGTTATAACGTATTACGTTATATGGTATAACGTTATAACGTATTACGTTATATGGTATTACGTCATATGGTATAACGTTATTACGTATTACGTTATTTGGTATAACGTTATAACGTATTACGTTATATGGTATAACGTTATAACGTATTACGTTATATGGTATAACGTTATAACGTATTACGTTATATGGTATAACGTTATAACGTATTACGTTGTATGGTATAACGTTATAACGTATTACGTTATATGGTATAACGCTATAACGTATTACGTTATATGATATAACGTCATATGGTATAACGTTATAACGTATTACGTTATATGGTATAACGTTATAACGTATTACGTTATATGGTATAACGTTATTATATATTACGATATATGGTATAACGTTATTACGTATTACGTTATATGGAATAACGTTATAAGGTATTACGTTATATAGTATAACGTTATGACGTATTACTTTATATGGTATAACGCTATAACGTATTACGTTATATGATATAACGTCATATGGTATAACGTTATAACGTATTACGTTATATGGTATAACGTTATAACGTATTACGTTATATGGTATTACGTCATATGGTATAACGTTATAACGTATTACGTTATTTGGTATAACGTTATATCGTATTACGTTATATGGTATAACGTTATAACGTATTACGTTATATGGTATAACGCTATAACGTATTACGTTATATGATATAACGTCATATGGTATAACGTTATAACGTATTACGTTATATGGTATAACGTTATAACGTATTACGTTATATGGTATAACGTTATAACGTATTACGTTATATGGTATAACGTTATAACGTATTACGTTATATGGTATTACGTCATATGGTATAACGTTATTACGTATTACGTTATTTGGTATAACGTTATAACGTATTACGTTATATGGTATAACGTTATAACGTATTACGTTATATGGTATAACGTTATAACGTATTACGTTATATGGTATAACGTTATAACGTATTACGTTGTATGGTATAACGTTATAACGTATTACGTTATATGGTATAACGCTATAACGTATTACGTTATATGATATAACGTCATATGGTATAACGTTATAACGTATTACGTTATATGGTATAACGTTATAACGTATTACGTTATATGGTATAACGTTATTATATATTACGTTATATGGTATAACGTTATTACGTATTACGTTATATGGAATAACGTTATAAGGTATTACGTTATATAGTATAACGTTATGACGTATTACTTTATATGGTATAACGCTATAACGTATTACGTTATATGATATAACGTCATATGGTATAACGTTATAACGTATTACGTTATATGGTATAACGTTATAACGTATTACGTTATATGGTATTACGTCATATGGTATAACGTTGTAACGTATTACGTTATATGGTATAACGTTATAACGTATTACGTTATATGGTATAACGCTATAACGTATTACGTTATATGACATAACGTCATATGGTATAACGTTATAACCTATTACGTTATATGGTATAACGTTATAACGTATTACGTTATATGGTATAACGTTATAACGTATTACGTTATATGGTATTACGTCATATGTTATAACGTTATAACGTATTACGTTATATGATATAACGTCATATCATATAACGTTATAACGTAATACGTCATATGGTATATCGTTATAACATATCATGTTATATGGTATAACGTTATAACGTATTACGTTATATGGTATAACGTTATAACGTATTACGTTATATGGTATAACGTTATTATGTATTACGTTATATGGTATAACGCTATAACGTATTACGTTATATGATATAACGTCATATGGTATAACGTTATAACGTATTACGTTATATGGTATAACGTTATAACGTATTACGTTATATGGTATAACGTTATAACGTATTACGTTATATGGTATAACGTTATAACGTATTACGTTATATGGTATAACGTTATAACGTATTACGTTATATGGTATTACGTCATATGGTATAACGTTATTACGTATTACGTTATTTGGTATAACGTTATAACGTATTACGTTATATGGTATAACGTTATAACGTATTACGTTATATTGTACAACGTTATAACGTATTACGTTATATGGTATTATGTCATATGTTATAACGTTATAACGTATTACGTTATATGATATAACGTCATATCATATAACGTTATAACGTAATACGTCATATGGTATAACGTTATTACGTATTACGTTATTTGGTATAACGTTATAACGTATTACGTTATATGGTATAACGTTATAACGTATTACGTTATATGGTGTAACGTTATAACGTATTACGTTATATGGTATAACGTTATAACGTATTACGTTATATGGTATTACGTCATATGGTATAACGTTATTACGTATTACGTTATTTGGTATAACGTTATAACGTATTACGTTATATGGTATAACGTTATAACGTATTACGTTATATGGTATAACGTTATAAAGTATTACGTTATATGGTATAACGTTATAACGTATTACGTTATATGGTATAACGTTATAACGTATTACGTTATATGGAATAAAGTTATAACGTATTACGTTATATGGTATAACGTTATAACGTATTACGTTATATGGTATAACGTTATAACGTATTACGTTATATGGTATAACGTTATAACTTATTACGTTATATGGTATTACGTCATATGGTATAACGTTATAACGTATTACGTCATTTGGTATAACGTTATAACGTATTACGTTATATGGTATAACGTTATAACGTATTACGTTATATTTTATAACGCTATAACGTATTACGTTATATGATGTAACGTCATTAGGTATAACGTAATAACGTATTACGTTATATGGTATACCGTTATAACGTATTACGTTATATGGTATAACGTTATAACGTATTACGTTATTTGGTATAACGTTATAACGTATTACGTTATATGGTATAACGTTATAAAGTATTACGTTATATGGTATAACGTTATAACGTATTACGTTATATGGTATAACGTTATAACGTATTACGTTATATGGTATTACGTCATATGGTATAACGTTATAACGTATTACGTTATTTGGTATAACGTTATATCGTATTACGTTATATGGTATAACGTTATAACGTATTACGTTATATGGTATAACGCTATAACGTATTACGTTATATGATATAACGTCATATGGTATAACGTTATAACGTATTACGTTATATGGTATAACGTTATAACGTATTACGTTATATGGTATAACGTTATAACGTATTACGTTATATGGTATAACGTTATAACGTATTACGTTATATGGTATTACGTCATATGGTATAACGTTATTACGTATTACGTTATTTGGTATAACGTTATAACGTATTACGTTATATGGTATAACGTTATAACGTATTACGTTATATGGTATAACGTTATAACGTATTACGTTATATGGTATAACGTTATAACGTATTACGTTGTATGGTATAACGTTATAACGTATTACGTTATATGGTATAACGCTATAACGTATTACGTTATATGATATAACGTCATATGGTATAACGTTATAACGTATTACGTTATATGGTATAACGTTATAACGTATTACGTTATATGGTATAACGTTATTATATATTACGTTATATGGTATAACGTTATTACGTATTACGTTATATGGAATAACGTTATAAGGTATTACGTTATATAGTATAACGTTATGACGTATTACTTTATATGGTATAACGCTATAACGTATTACGTTATATGATATAACGTCATATGGTATAACGTTATAACGTATTACGTTATATGGTATAACGTTATAACGTATTACGTTATATGGTATTACGTCATATGGTATAACGTTATAACGTATTACGTTATTTGGTATAACGTTATATCGTATTACGTTATATGGTATAACGTTATAACGTATTACGTTATATGGTATAACGCTATAACGTATTACGTTATATGATATAACGTCATATGGTATAACGTTATAACGTATTACGTTATATGGTATAACGTTATAACGTATTACGTTATATGGTATAACGTTATAACGTATTACGTTATATGGTATAACGTTATAACGTATTACGTTATATGGTATTACGTCATATGGTATAACGTTATTACGTATTACGTTATTTGGTATAACGTTATAACGTATTACGTTATATGGTATAACGTTATAACGTATTACGTTATATGGTATAACGTTATAACGTATTACGTTATATGGTATAACGTTATAACGTATTACGTTGTATGGTATAACGTTATAACGTATTACGTTATATGGTATAACGCTATAACGTATTACGTTATATGATATAACGTCATATGGTATAACGTTATAACGTATTACGTTATATGGTATAACGTTATAACGTATTACGTTATATGGTATAACGTTATTATATATTACGTTATATGGTATAACGTTATTACGTATTACGTTATATGGAATAACGTTATAAGGTATTACGTTATATAGTATAACGTTATGACGTATTACTTTATATGGTATAACGCTATAACGTATTACGTTATATGATATAACGTCATATGGTATAACGTTATAACGTATTACGTTATATGGTATAACGTTATAACGTATTACGTTATATGGTATTACGTCATATGGTATAACGTTGTAACGTATTACGTTATATGGTATAACGTTATAACGTATTACGTTATATGGTATAACGCTATAACGTATTACGTTATATGACATAACGTCATATGGTATAACGTTATAACCTATTACGTTATATGGTATAACGTTATAACGTATTACGTTATATGGTATAACGTTATAACGTATTACGTTATATGGTATTACGTCATATGTTATAACGTTATAACGTATTACGTTATATGATATAACGTCATATCATATAACGTTATAACGTAATACGTCATATGGTATATCGTTATAACATATCATGTTATATGGTATAACGTTATAACGTATTACGTTATATGGTATAACGTTATAACGTATTACGTTATATGGTATAACGTTATTATGTATTACGTTATATGGTATAACGTTATTACGTATTACGTTATATGGTATAACGTTATAACGTATTACGTTATATGGTATAACGCTATAACGTATTACGTTATATGATGTAACGTCATATGGTATAACGTAATAACGTATTACGTTATATGGTATACCGTTATAACGTATTACGTTATATGGTATAACGTTATAACGTATTATGTTATATGGTATAACGTTATAACGTATTACGTTATATGGTATAACGTTATAACGTATTACGTTATATGGTATAACGCTATAACGTATTGCGTTATATGATATAACGTCATATGGTATAACGTTATAACCTATTACGTTATATGGTATAACGTTATAACGTATTACGTTATATGGTATAACGTTATAACGTATTACGTTATATGGTATTACGTCATATGGTATAACGTTATAACGTATTACGTTATATGATATAACGTCATATCATATAACGTTATAACGTAATACGTTATATGGTATAACGTTATAACGTATTACCTTATATGGTATAACGTTATAACGTATTACGTTATATGGTATAACGCTATAACGTATTACGTTATATGATGTAACGTCATATGGTATAACGTAATAACGTATTACGTTATATGGTATACCGTTATAACGTATTACGTTATATGGTATAACGTTATAACGTATTACGTTATATGGTATAACGTTATAACGTATTGCGTTATATGGTATAACGTTATAACGTATTACGTTATATGGTATAACTTTATAACGTATTACGTTATATGGTATAACGTTATAACGTATTACGTTATATGGTATAACGTTATAACGTATTACGTTGTATGGTATAACGTTATAACGTATTACGTTATATGGTATAACGCTATAACGTATTACGTTATATGATATAACGTCATATGGTATAACGTTATAACGTATTACGTTATATGGTATAACGTTATAACGTATTACGTTATATGGTATAACGTTATTATATATTACGTTATATGGTATAACGTTATTACGTATTACGTTATATGGAATAACGTTATAAGGTATTACGTTATATAGTATAACGTTATGACGTATTACTTTATATGGTATAACGCTATAACGTATTACGTTATATGATATAACGTCATATGGTATAACGCTATAACGTATTACGTTATATGATATAACGTCATATGGTATAACGTTATAACGTATTACGTTATATGGTATAACGTTATAACGTATTACGTTATATGGTATTACGTCATATGGTATAACGTTATAACGTATTACGTTATTTGGTATAACGTTATATCGTATTACGTTATATGGTATAACGTTATAACGTATTACGTTATATGGTATAACGCTATAACGTATTACGTTATATGATATAACGTCATATGGTATAACGTTATAACGTATTACGTTATATGGTATAACGTTATAACGTATTACGTTATATGGTATAACGTTATAACGTATTACGTTATATGGTATAACGTTATAACGTATTACGTTATATGGTATTACGTCATATGGTATAACGTTATTACGTATTACGTTATTTGGTATAACGTTATAACGTATTACGTTATATGGTATAACGTTATAACGTATTACGTTATATGGTATAACGTTATAACGTATTACGTTATATGGTATAACGTTATAACGTATTACGTTGTATGGTATAACGTTATAACGTATTACGTTATATGGTATAACGCTATAACGTATTACGTTATATGATATAACGTCATATGGTATAACGTTATAACGTATTACGTTATATGGTATAACGTTATAACGTATTACGTTATATGGTATAACGTTATTATATATTACGTTATATGGTATAACGTTATTACGTATTACGTTATATGGAATAACGTTATAAGGTATTACGTTATATAGTATAACGTTATGACGTATTACTTTATATGGTATAACGCTATAACGTATTACGTTATATGATATAACGTCATATGGTATAACGTTATAACGTATTACGTTATATGGTATAACGTTATAACGTATTACGTTATATGGTATTACGTCATATGGTATAACGTTATAACGTATTACGTTATATGGTATAACGTTATAACGTATTACGTTATATGGTATTACGTCATATGGTATAACGTTATAACGTATTATGTTATATGGTATAACGTTATAACGTATTACGTTATATGGTATAACGTTATAACGTATTACGTTATATGGTATAACGCTATAACGTATTGCGTTATATGATATAACGTCATATGGTATAACGTTATAACCTATTACGTTATATGGTATAACGTTATAACGTATTACGTTATATGGTATAACGTTATAACGTATTACGTTATATGGTATTACGTCATATGGTATAACGTTATAACGTATTACGTTATATGATATAACGTCATATCATATAAAGTTATAACGTAATACGTTATATGGTATAACGTTATAACGTATTACCTTATATGGTATAACGTTATAACGTATTACGTTATATGGTATAACGCTATAACGTATTACGTTATATGATGTAACGTCATATGGTATAACGTAATAACGTATTACGTTATATGGTATACCGTTATAACGTATTACGTTATATGGTATAACGTTATAACGTATTACGTTATATGGTATAACGTTATAACGTATTGCGTTATATGGTATAACGTTATAACGTATAACGTTATATGGTATACCGTTATAACGTATTACTTTATATGGTATAACGTTATAACGTATTACGTTATATGGTATAACGTTATAACGTATTGCGTTATATGGTATAACGTTATAACGTATTACGTTATATGGTATAACGCTATAACGTATTACGTTATATGATATAACGTCATATGGTATAACGTTATAACGTGTTACGTTATATGGTATAACGTTATAACGTATTACGTTATATGGTATTACGTCATATGGTACAACGTTATAACGTATTACGTTATATGGAATAACGTCATATGGTATAACGTTATAACGTATTACGTTATATGATATGACGTCATATGGTATAACGTTATAACGTATTACGTTATTTGGTATAACGTTATAACGTTATAACGTATTACGTTATATGGTATAACGTTATAACGTATTACGTTATATGGTATAACGTTATAACGTATTACGTTATGTGGTATAACGTTATAACGTATTACGTTATATGGTATTACGTCATATGGTATAACGTTATAACGTATTACGTTATTTGGTATAACGTTATAACGTATTACGTTATATGGTATAACGTTATAACGTATTACGTTATATGGTATAACGTTATAACGTATTACGTTATATGGTATAACGTTATAACGTATTACGTTATATGGTATTACGTCATATGGTATAACGTTATTACGTATTACGTTATTTGGTATAACGTTATAACGTATTACGTTATATGGTATAACGTTATTATGTATTACGTTATATGGTATAACGTTATTACGTATTACGTTATATGGTATAACGTTTTAACGTATTACGTTATATGGTATAACGTTATAACGTATTACGTTATATGACATAACGTCATATGGTATAACGTTATAACCTATTACGTTATATGGTATAACGTTATAACGTATTACATTATATGGTATAACGTTATAACGTATTACGTTATATGGTATTACGTCATATGTTATAACGTTATAACGTATTACGTTATATGATATAACGTCATATCATATAACGTTATAACGTAATGCGTCATATGGTATACCGTTATAACGTATTACGTTATATGGTATAACGTTATAACGTATTACGTTATATGGTATAACGTTATAACGTATTACGTTATATGGTATAACGTTATAACGTATTACGTTATATGGTATAACGTTATAACGTATTACATTATATGGTATAACGTTATAACTTATTACGTTATATGGTATAACGCTATAACGTATTACGTTATATGATATAACGTCATATGGTATAACGTTATAACGTATTACGTTATATGGTATAACGTTATAACGTATTACGTTATATGGTATAACGTTATAACGTATTACGTTAAATGGTATAACGTTATAACGTATTACATTATATGGTATAACGTTATAACTTATTACGTTATATGGTATAACGCTATAACGTATTACGTTATATGATATAACGTCATATGGTATAACGTTATAACGTATTACGTTATATGGTATAACGTTATAACGTATTATGTTATATGGTATAACGTTATAACGTATTACGTTATATGGTATAACGTCATATGGTATAACGTTATAACGTATTACGTTATTTGGTATAACGTTATAACGTATTACGTTATATGGTATAACGTTATAACGTATTACGTTATGTGGTATAACGTTATAACGTATTACGTTATATGGTATTACGTCATATGGTATAACGTTATAACGTATTACGTTATTTGGTATAACGTTATAACGTATTACGTTATATGGTATAACGTTATAACGTATTACGTTATATGGTATAACGTTATAACGTATTACGTTATGTGGTATAACGTTATAACGTATTACGTCTTATGGTATTACGTCATATGGTATAACGTTATAACGTATTACGTTATTTGGTATAACGTTATAACGTATTACGTTATATGCTATAACGCTATAACGTATTACGTTATATGATGTAACGTAAAATGGTATAACGTAATAACGTATTACGTTATATGGTATACCGTTATAACGTATTACGTTATATGGTATAACGTTATAACGTATTACGTTATATGGTATAACGTTATAACGTATTACGTTATATGGTATAACGTTATAACGTATTACGTTATATGGTATAACGCTATAACGTATTACGTTATATGATATAACGTCATATGGTATAACGTTATAACGTATTACGTTATATGGTATAACGTTATAACGTATTACGTTATATGGTATTACGTCATATGGTATAATGTTATAACGTATTACGTTATATGGTATAACGTTATAACGTATTACGTTATATGGTATTACGTCATATGGTATAACGTTATAACGTATTACGTTATATGGTATTACGTCATATGGTATAACGTTATAACGTATTACGTTATTTGGTATAACGTTATAACGTATTACGTTATATGGTATAACGTTATAAAGTATTATGTTATATGGTATAACGTTATAACATATTACGTTATATGGTATAACGTTATAACGTATTACGTTATATGGTATTACGTCATATGGTATAACGTTATAACGTATTACGTTATTTGGTATAACGTTATAACGTATTACGTTATATGGTATAACGTTATAACGTATTACGTTATATGGTATAACGCTATAAAGTATTACGTTATATGATATAACGTCATATGGTATAACGTTATAACGTATTACTTTATATGGTATAACGTTATAACGTATTACGTTATATGGTATAACGTTATAACGTATTACGTTATATGGTATTACGTCATATGGTATAACGTTATAACGTATTACGTTATATGGTATAACGCTATAACGTATTACGTTATATGACATAACGTCATATGGTGTAACGTTATAACCTATTACGTTATATGGTATAACGTTATAACGTATTACGTTATATGGTATAACGTTATAACGTATTACGTTATATGGTATTACGTCATATGTTATAACGTTATACCGTATTACGTTATATGATATAACGTCATATCATATAACGTTATAACGGAATACGTCATATGGTATATCGTTATAACATATCATGTTATATGGTATAACGTTATAACGTATTACGTTATATGGTATAACGTTATAACGTATTACGTTATATGGTATAACGTTATAACGTATAACGTTATATGGTATTACGTCATATGGTATAACGTTATTACGTATTACGTTATTTGGTATAACGTTATAACGTATTGCGTTATATGGTATAACGTTATAACGTATTACGTTATATGGTATAACGTTATAACGTATTACGTTATATGGTATAACGTTATAACGTATTACGTTATATGGTATTACGTCATATGTTATAACGTTATAACGTATTACGTTATATGATATAACGACATATCATATAACGTTATAACGTAATACGTCATATGGTATATCGTTATAACATATCATGTTATATGGTATAACGTTATAACGTATTACGTTATATGGTATAACGTTATAACGTATTACGTTATATGGTATAACGTTATAACGTATTACGTTATATTTTATAACGCTATAACGTATTACGTTATATGATGTAACGTCATTAGGTATAACGTAATAACGTATTACGTTATATGGTATACCGTTATAACGTACTACGTTATATGGTATAACGTTATAACGTATTATGTTATATGGTGTAACGTTATAACGTATTACGTTATATGGTATAACGTTATAACGTATTACGTTATATGGTATAACGTTATAACGTATTACGTTATATGATGTAACGTCATATAGTATAACGTAGTAACGTATTACGTTATATGGTATACCGTTATAACGTATTACGTTATATGGTATAACGTTATAACGTATTACGTTATATGGTATAACGTTATAACGTATTACGTTATGGGGTATAACGTTATAACGTATTACGTTATATGGAATAACGTCATATGGTATAACGTTGTAACGTATTACGTTATATGGTATTACGTCATATGGTATAACGTTATAACGTATTACGTTATTTGGTATAACGTTATAACGTATTACGTTATATGGTATAACGTTATAACGTATTACGTTATTTGGTATAACGTTATAACGTATTACGTTATATGGTATAATGTTATAACGTATTACGTTATATGGTATAACGTTATATCGTATTACGTTATATGGTATAACGTTATAACGTATTACGTTATATGGTATAACGCTATAACGTATTACGTTATATGATGTAACGTTATAACGTATTACGTTATATGGTATTACGTCATATGGTATAACGTTATTACGTATTACGTTATTTGGTATAACGTTATAACGTATTACGTTATATGGTATAACGTTATAACGTATTACGTTATATGGTATAACGTTATAACGTATTACGTTATATGGTATAACGTTATAACGTATTACGTTGTATGGTATAACGTTATAACGTATTACGTTATATGGTATAACGCTATAACGTATTACGTTATATGATATAACGTCATATGGTATAACGTTATAACGTATTACGTTATATGGTATAACGTTATAACGTATTACGTTATAGGGTATAACGTTATAACGTATTACGTTATATCATATAACGTTATAACGTATTACGTTATATGGTATAACGTTATAACGTATTACGTTATATGGTATTACGTCATATGGTATAACGTTATAACGTATTACGTTATATGGTATAACGTTATAACGTATTACGTTATATGGTATTACGTCATATGGTATAACGTTATAACGTATTACGTTATTTGGTATAACGTTATAACGTATTACGTTATATGGTATAACGTTATAAAGTATTACGTTATATGGTATAACGTTATAACGTATTACGTTATATGGTATAACGTTATAACGTATTACGTTATATGGTATTACGTCATATGGTATAACGTTATAACGTATTACGTTATTTGGTATAACGTTATAACGTATTACGTTATATGGTATAACGTTATAACGTATTACGTTATATGGTATAACGCTATAACGTATTGCGTTAAATGATATAACGTCATATGGTATAACGTTATAACGTACTACGTTATATGGTATAACGTTATAACGTATTACGTTATATGGTATAACGTTATAACGTATTACGTTATAGGGTTAACGTTATAACGTATTACGTTATGTGGTATTACGTCATATGGTATAACGTTATTACGTATTACGTTATTTGGTATAACGTTATAACGTATTACGTTATATGGTATAACGTTATAACGTATTACGTTATATGGTATAACGTTATAACGTATTACGTTATATGGTATAACCTTATAACGTATTACGTTATATGGTATTACGTCATATGTTATAACGTTATAACGTATTACGTTATATGATATAACGTCATATCATATAACGTTATAACGTAATACGTCATATGGTATATCGTTATAACATATCATGTTATATGGTATAACGTTATAACGTATTACGTTATATGGTATAACGTTATAACGTATTACGTTATATGGTATAACGTTATAACGTATTACGTTATATGCTATAACGCTATAACGTATTACGTTATATGATGTAACGTCATATGGTATAACGTAATAACGTATTACGTTATAGGGTATACCGTTATAACGTATTACGTTATATGGTACAACGTTATAACGTATTACGTTATATGGTATAACGTTATAACGTATTACGTTATATGGTATAACGTTATAACGTATTACGTTATATGGTATAACGCTATAGCGTATTACGTTATATGATATAACGTCATATGGTATAACGTTATAACGTATTACGTTATATGGTATAACGTTATAACGTATTACGTTATATGGTATTACGTCATATGGTATAACGTTATAACGTATTACGTTATATGGTATAACGTTATAACGTATTACGTTATATGGTATAACGTTATAACGTATTACGTTATATGGTATTACGTCATATGGTATAACGTTATAACGTATTACGTTATATGGTATTACGTCATATGGTATAACGTTATAACGTATTACGTTATTTGGTATAACGTTATAACGTATTACGTTATATGGTATAACGTTATAAAGTATTACGTTATATGGTATAACGTTATAACATATTACGTTATATGGTATAACGTTATAACGTATTACGTTATATGGTATAACGCTATAACGTATTACGTTATATGACATAACGTCATATGGTGTAACGTTATAACCTATTACGTTATATGGTATAACGTTATAACGTATTACGTTATATGGTATAACGTTATAACGTATTACGTTATATGGTATTACGTCATATGTTATAACGTTATACCGTATTACGTTATATGATATAACGTCATATCATATAACGTTATACCGGAATACGTCATATGGTATATCGTTATAACATATCATGTTATATGGTATAACGTTATAACGTATTACGTTATATGGTATAACGTTATAACGTATTACGTTATATGGTATAACGTTATAACGTATAACGTTATATGGTATTACGTCATATGGTATAACGTTATTACGTATTACGTTATTTGGTATAACGTTATAACGTATTACGTTATATGGTATAACGTTATAACGTATTACGTTATATGGTATAACGTTATAACGTATTACGTTATATGGTATAACGTTATAACGTATTACGTTATATGGTATTACGTCATATGTTATAACGTTATAACGTATTACGTTATATGATATAACGACATATCATATAACGTTATAACGTAATACGTCATATGGTATATCGTTATAACATATCATGTTATATGGTATAACGTTATAACGTATTACGTTATATGGTATAACGTTATAACGTATTACGTTATATGGTATAACGTTATAACGTATTACGTTATATTTTATAACGCTATAACGTATTACGTTATATGATGTAACGTCATTAGGTATAACGTAATAACGTATTACGTTATATGGTATACCGTTATAACGTATTACGTTATATGGTATAACGTTATAACGTATTACGTTATATGGTATAACGCTATAACGTATTACGTTATATGATGTAACGTCATATGGTATAACGTAATAACGTATTACGTTATATGGTATACCGTTATAACGTATTACGTTATATGGTATAACGTTATAACGTATTATGTTATATGGTATAACGTTATAAGGTATTACGTTATATAGTATAACGTTATGACGTATTACTTTATATGGTATAACGCTATAACGTATTACGTTATATGATATAACGTCATATGGTATAACGTTATAACGTATTACGTTATATGGTATAACGTTATAACGTATTACGTTATATGGTATTATGTCATATGGTATAACGTTATAACGTATTACGTTATATGGTATAACGTTATAACGTATTACGTTATATGGTATTACGTCATATGGTATAACGTTATAACGTATTACGTTATTTGCTATAACGTTATAACGTATTACGTTATATGGTATAACGTTATAAAGTATTACGTTATATGGTATTACGTCATATGGTATAACGTTATAACGTATTACGTTATTGGGTATAACGTTATAACGTATTACGTTATATGGTATAACGTTATAACGTATTACGTTATATGGTATAACGTTATAACGTATTACGTTATGTGGTATAACGTTATAACGTATTACGTCTTATGGTATTACGTCATATGGTATAACGTTATAACGTATTACGTTATTTGGTATAACGTTATAACGTATTACGTTATATGCTATAACGCTATAACGTATAACGTTATATGATGTAACGTCATATGGTATAACGTAATAACGTATTACGTTATATGGTATACCGTTATAACGTATTACGTTATATGGTATAACGTTATAACGTATTACGTTATATGGTATAACGTTATAACGTATTACGTTATATGGTATAACGTTATAACGTATTACGTTATATGGTATAACGCTATAACGTATTACGTTATATGATATAACGTCATATGGTATAACGTTATAACGTATTACGTTATATGGTATAACGTTATAACGTATTACGTTATATGGTATTACGTCATATGGTATAACGTTATAACGTATTACGTTATATGGTATAACGTTATAACGTATTACGTTATATGGTATTACGTCATATGGTATAACGTTATAACGTATTACGTTATATGGTATTACGTCATATGGTATAACGTTATAACGTATTACGTTATTTGGTATAACGTTATAACGTATTACGTTATATGGTATAACGTTATAAAGTATTACGTTATATGGTATAACGTTATAACATATTACGTTATATGGTATAACGTTATAACGTATTACGTTATATGGTATTACGTCATATGGTATAACGTTATAACGTATTACGTTATTTGGTATAACGTTATAACGTATTACGTTATATGGTATAACGTTATAACGTATTACGTTATATGGTATAACGCTATAAAGTATTACGTTATATGATATAACGTCATATGGTATAACGTTATGACGTATTACGTTATATGGTATAACGTTATAACGTATTACGTTATATGGTATAACGTTATAACGTAATACGTTATATGGTATAACGTTATAACGTATTACGTTATATGGTATAACGTTATAACGTATTACGTTATATGGTATAACGTTATAACGTATTACGTTATATGGTATAACGTTATAACGTATTACGTTATATGGTATTACGTCATATGGTATAACGTTATAACGTATTACGTTATTTGGTATAACGTTATAACGTATTACGTTATATGGTATAACGGTATAACGTATTACGTTATATGGTATAACGCTATAACGTATTACGTTATATGATATAACGTCATATGGTATAACGTTATAACGTATTACGTTATATGGTATAACGTTATAACGTATTACGTTATATGGTATAACGTTATAACGTATTACGTTATATGGTATAACGTTATAACGTATTACGTTATATGGTATTACGTCATATGGTATAACGTTATTACGTATTACGTTATTTGGTATAACGTTATAACGTATTACGTTATATGGTATAACGTTATAACGTATTACGTTATATGGTATAACGTTATAACGTATTACGTTATATGGTACAACGTTATAACGTATTACGTTGTATGGTATAACGTTATAACGTATTACGTTATATGGTATAACGCTATAACGTATTACGTTATATGATATAACGTCATATGGTATAACGTTATAACGTATTACGTTATATGGTATAACGTTATAACGTATTACGTTATATGGTATAACGTTATTATGTATTACGTTATATGGTATAACGTTATTACGTATTACGTTATATGGTATAACGTTATAGCGTATTACGTTATATGACATAACCTCATATGGTATAACGTTATAACCTATTACGTTATATGGTATAACGTTATAACGTATTACGTTATATTGTACAACGTTATAACGTATTACGTTATATGGTATTATGTCATATGTTATAACGTTATAACGTATTACGTTATATGATATAACGTCATATCATATAACGTTATAACGTAATACGTCATATGGTATAACGTTATTACGTATTACGTTATTTGGTATAACGTTATAACGTATTACGTTATATGGTATAACGTTATAACGTATTACGTTATATGGTGTAACGTTATAACGTATTACGTTATATGGTATAACGTTATAACGTATTACGTTATATGGTATTACGTCATATGGTATAACGTTATTACGTATTACGTTATTTGGTATAACGTTATAACGTATTACGTTATATGGTATAACGTTATAACGTATTACGTTATATGGTATAACGTTATAAAGTATTACGTTATATGGTATAACGTTATAACGTATTACGTTATATGGTATAACGTTATAACGTATTACGTTATATGGAATAACGTTATAACGTATTACGTTATATGGTATAACGTTATAACGTATTACGTTATATGGTATAACGTTATAACGTATTACGTTATATGGTATAACGTTATAACTTATTACGTTATATGGTATTACGTCATATGGTATAACGTTATAACGTATTACGTCATTTGGTATAACGTTATAACGTATTACGTTATATGGTATAACGTTATAACGTATTACGTTATATTTTATAACGCTATAACGTATTACGTTATATGATGTAACGTCATTAGGTATAACGTAATAACGTATTACGTTATATGGTATACCGTTATAACGTATTACGTTATATGGTATAACGTTATAACGTATTACGTTATTTGGTATAACGTTATAACGTATTACGTTATATGGTATAACGTTATAAAGTATTACGTTATATGGTATAACGTTATAACGTATTACGTTATATGGTATAACGTTATAACGTATTACGTTATATGGTATTACGTCATATGGTATAACGTTATAACGTATTACGTTATTTGGTATAACGTTATATCGTATTACGTTATATGGTATAACGTTATAACGTATTACGTTATATGGTATAACGCTATAACGTATTACGTTATATGATATAACGTCATATGGTATAACGTTATAACGTATTACGTTATATGGTATAACGTTATAACGTATTACGTTATATGGTATAACGTTATAACGTATTACGTTATATGGTATAACGTTATAACGTATTACGTTATATGGTATTACGTCATATGGTATAACGTTATTACGTATTACGTTATTTGGTATAACGTTATAACGTATTACGTTATATGGTATAACGTTATAACGTATTACGTTATATGGTATAACGTTATAACGTATTACGTTATATGGTATAACGTTATAACGTATTACGTTGTATGGTATAACGTTATAACGTATTACGTTATATGGTATAACGCTATAACGTATTACGTTATATGATATAACGTCATATGGTATAACGTTATAACGTATTACGTTATATGGTATAACGTTATAACGTATTACGTTATATGGTATAACGTTATTATATATTACGTTATATGGTATAACGTTATTACGTATTACGTTATATGGAATAACGTTATAAGGTATTACGTTATATAGTATAACGTTATGACGTATTACTTTATATGGTATAACGCTATAACGTATTACGTTATATGATATAACGTCATATGGTATAACGTTATAACGTATTACGTTATATGGTATAACGTTATAACGTATTACGTTATATGGTATTACGTCATATGGTATAACGTTATAACGTATTACGTTATTTGGTATAACGTTATATCGTATTACGTTATATGGTATAACGTTATAACGTATTACGTTATATGGTATAACGCTATAACGTATTACGTTATATGATATAACGTCATATGGTATAACGTTATAACGTATTACGTTATATGGTATAACGTTATAACGTATTACGTTATATGGTATAACGTTATAACGTATTACGTTATATGGTATAACGTTATAACGTATTACGTTATATGGTATTACGTCATATGGTATAACGTTATTACATATTACGTTATTTGGTATAACGTTATAACGTATTACGTTATATGGTATAACGTTATAACGTATTACGTTATATGGTATAACGTTATAACGTATTACGTTATATGGTATAACGTTATAACGTATTACGTTGTATGGTATAACGTTATAACGTATTACGTTATATGGTATAACGCTATAACGTATTACGTTATATGATATAACGTCATATGGTATAACGTTATAACGTATTACGTTATATGGTATAACGTTATAACGTATTACGTTATATGGTATAACGTTATTATATATTACGTTATATGGTATAACGTTATTACGTATTACGTTATATGGAATAACGTTATAAGGTATTACGTTATATAGTATCACGTTATGACGTATTACTTTATATGGTATAACGCTATAACGTATTACGTTATATGATATAACGTCATATGGTATAACGTTATAACGTATTACGTTATATGGTATAACGTTATAACGTATTACGTTATATGGTATTACGTCATATGGTATAACGTTATAACGTATTACGTTATTTGGTATAACGTTATATCGTATTACGTTATATGGTATAACGTTATAACGTATTACGTTATATGGTATAACGCTATAACGTATTACGTTATATGATATAACGTCATATGGTATAACGTTATAACGTATTACGTTATATGGTATAACGTTATAACGTATTACGTTATATGGTATAACGTTATAACGTATTACGTTATATGGTATAACGTTATAACGTATTACGTTATATGGTATTACGTCATATGGTATAACGTTATTACGTATTACGTTATTTGGTATAACGTTATAACGTATTACGTTATATGGTATAACGTTATAACGTATTACGTTATATGGTATAACGTTATAACGTATTACGTTATATGGTATAACGTTATAACGTATTACGTTGTATGGTATAACGTTATAACGTATTACGTTATATGGTATAACGCTATAACGTATTACGTTATATGATATAACGTCATATGGTATAACGTTATAACGTATTACGTTATATGGTATAACGTTATAACGTATTACGTTATATGGTATAACGTTATTATATATTACGTTATATGGTATAACGTTATTACGTATTACGTTATATGGAATAACGTTATAAGGTATTACGTTATATAGTATAACGTTATGACGTATTACTTTATATGGTATAACGCTATAACGTATTACGTTATATGATATAACGTCATATGGTATAACGTTATAACGTATTACGTTATATGGTATAACGTTATAACGTATTACGTTATATGGTATTACGTCATATGGTATAACGTTGTAACGTATTACGTTATATGGTATAACGTTATAACGTATTACGTTATATGGTATAACGCTATAACGTATTACGTTATATGACATAACGTCATATGGTATAACGTTATAACCTATTACGTTATATGGTATAACGTTATAACGTATTACGTTATATGGTATAACGTTATAACGTATTACGTTATATGGTATTACGTCATATGTTATAACGTTATAACGTATTACGTTATATGATATAACGTCATATCATATAACGTTATAACGTAATACGTCATATGGTATATCGTTATAACATATCATGTTATATGGTATAACGTTATAACGTATTACGTTATATGGTATAACGTTATAACGTATTACGTTATATGGTATAACGTTATTATGTATTACGTTATATGGTATAACGCTATAACGTATTACGTTATATGATATAACGTCATATGGTATAACGTTATAACGTATTACGTTATATGGTATAACGTTATAACGTATTACGTTATATGGTATAACGTTATAACGTATTACGTTATATGGTATAACGTTATAACGTATTACGTTATATGGTATAACGTTATAACGTATTACGTTATATGGTATTACGTCATATGGTATAACGTTATTACGTATTACGTTATTTGGTATAACGTTATAACGTATTACGTTATATGGTATAACGTTATAACGTATTACGTTATATTGTACAACGTTATAACGTATTACGTTATATGGTATTATGTCATATGTTATAACGTTATAACGTATTACGTTATATGATATAACGTCATATCATATAACGTTATAACGTAATACGTCATATGGTATAACGTTATTACGTATTACGTTATTTGGTATAACGTTATAACGTATTACGTTATATGGTATAACGTTATAACGTATTACGTTATATGGTGTAACGTTATAACGTATTACGTTATATGGTATAACGTTATAACGTATTACGTTATATGGTATTACGTCATATGGTATAACGTTATTACGTATTACGTTATTTGGTATAACGTTATAACGTATTACGTTATATGGTATAACGTTATAACGTATTACGTTATATGGTATAACGTTATAAAGTATTACGTTATATGGTATAACGTTATAACGTATTACGTTATATGGTATAACGTTATAACGTATTACGTTATATGGAATAACGTTATAACGTATTACGTTATATGGTATAACGTTATAACGTATTACGTTATATGGTATAACGTTATAACGTATTACGTTATATGGTATAACGTTATAACTTATTACGTTATATGGTATTACGTCATATGGTATATCGTTATAACGTATTACGTCATTTGGTATAACGTTATAACGTATTACGTTATATGGTATAACGTTATAACGTATTACGTTATATTTTATAACGCTATAACGTATTACGTTATATGATGTAACGTCATTAGGTATAACGTAATAACGTATTACGTTATATGGTATACCGTTATAACGTATTACGTTATATGGTATAACGTTATAACGTATTACGTTATTTGGTATAACGTTATAACTTATTACGTTATATGGTATTACGTCATATGGTATATCGTTATAACGTATTACGTCATTTGGTATAACGTTATAACGTATTACGTTATATGGTATAACGTTATAACGTATTACGTTATATTTTATAACGCTATATCGTATTACGTTATATGGTATAACGTTATAACGTATTACGTTATATGGTATAACGCTATAACGTATTACGTTATATGATATAACGTCATATGGTATAACGTTATAACGTATTACGTTATATGGTATAACGTTATAACGTATTACGTTATATGGTATAACGTTATAACGTATTACGTTATATGGTATAACGTTATAACGTATTACGTTATATGGTATTACGTCATATGGTATAACGTTATTACGTATTACGTTATTTGGTATAACGTTATAACGTATTACGTTATATGGTATAACGTTATAACGTATTACGTTATATGGTATAACGTTATAACGTATTACGTTATATGGTATAACGTTATAACGTATTACGTTGTATGGTATAACGTTATAACGTATTACGTTATATGGTATAACGCTATAACGTATTACGTTATATGATATAACGTCATATGGTATAACGTTATAACGTATTACGTTATATGGTATAACGTTATAACGTATTACGTTATATGGTATAACGTTATTATATATTACGTTATATGGTATAACGTTATTACGTATTACGTTATATGGAATAACGTTATAAGGTATTACGTTATATAGTATAACGTTATGACGTATTACTTTATATGGTATAACGCTATAACGTATTACGTTATATGATATAACGTCATATGGTATAACGTTATAACGTATTACGTTATATGGTATAACGTTATAACGTATTACGTTATATGGTATTACGTCATATGGTATAACGTTATAACGTATTACGTTATTTGGTATAACGTTATATCGTATTACGTTATATGGTATAACGTTATAACGTATTACGTTATATGGTATAACGCTATAACGTATTACGTTATATGATATAACGTCATATGGTATAACGTTATAACGTATTACGTTATATGGTATAACGTTATAACGTATTACGTTATATGGTATAACGTTATAACGTATTACGTTATATGGTATAACGTTATAACGTATTACGTTATATGGTATTACGTCATATGGTATAACGTTATTACGTATTACGTTATTTGGTATAACGTTATAACGTATTACGTTATATGGTATAACGTTATAACGTATTACGTTATATGGTATAACGTTATAACGTATTACGTTATATGGTATAACGTTATAACGTATTACGTTGTATGGTATAACGTTATAACGTATTACGTTATATGGTATAACGCTATAACGTATTACGTTATATGATATAACGTCATATGGTATAACGTTATAACGTATTACGTTATATGGTATAACGTTATAACGTATTACGTTATATGGTATAACGTTATTATATATTACGTTATATGGTATAACGTTATTACGTATTACGTTATATGGAATAACGTTATAAGGTATTACGTTATATAGTATAACGTTATGACGTATTACTTTATATGGTATAACGCTATAACGTATTACGTTATATGATATAACGTCATATGGTATAACGTTATAACGTATTACGTTATATGGTATAACGTTATAACGTATTACGTTATATGGTATTACGTCATATGGTATAACGTTGTAACGTATTACGTTATATGGTATAACGTTATAACGTATTACGTTATATGGTATAACGCTATAACGTATTACGTTATATGACATAACGTCATATGGTATAACGTTATAACCTATTACGTTATATGGTATAACGTTATAACGTATTACGTTATATGGTATAACGTTATAACGTATTACGTTATATGGTATTACGTCATATGTTATAACGTTATAACGTATTACGTTATATGATATAACGTCATATCATATAACGTTATAACGTAATACGTCATATGGTATATCGTTATAACATATCATGTTATATGGTATAACGTTATAACGTATTACGTTATATGGTATAACGTTATAACGTATTACGTTATATGGTATAACGTTATTATGTATTACGTTATATGGTATAACGTTATTACGTATTACGTTATATGGTATAACGTTATAACGTATTACGTTATATGGTATAACGCTATAACGTATTACGTTATATGATGTAACGTCATATGGTATAACGTAATAACGTATTACGTTATATGGTATACCGTTATAACGTATTACGTTATATGGTATAACGTTATAACGTATTATGTTATATGGTATAACGTTATAACGTATTACGTTATATGGTATAACGTTATAACGTATTACGTTATATGGTATAACGCTATAACGTATTGCGTTATATGATATAACGTCATATGGTATAACGTTATAACCTATTACGTTATATGGTATAACGTTATAACGTACTACGTTATATGGTATAACGTTATAACGTATTACGTTATATGGTATTACGTCATATGGTATAACGTTATAACGTATTACGTTATATGATATAACGTCATATCATATAACGTTATAACGTAATACGTTATATGGTATAACGTTATAACGTATTACCTTATATGGTATAACGTTATAACGTATTACGTTATATGGTATAACGCTATAACGTATTACGTTATATGATGTAACGTCATATGGTATAACGTAATAACGTATTACGTTATATGGTATACCGTTATAACGTATTACGTTATATGGTATAACGTTATAACGTATTACGTTATATGGTATAACGTTATAACGTATTGCGTTATATGGTATAACGTTATAACGTATTACGTTATATGGTATAACGTTATAACGTATTACGTTATATGGTATAACGTTATAACGTATTACGTTATATGGTATAACGTTATAACGTATTACGTTGTATGGTATAACGTTATAACGTATTACGTTATATGGTATAACGCAATAACGTATTACGTTATATGATATAACGTCATATGGTATAACGTTATAACGTATTACGTTATATGGTATAACGTTATAACGTATTACGTTATATGGTATAACGTTATTATATATTACGTTATATGGTATAACGTTATTACGTATTACGTTATATGGAATAACGTTATAAGGTATTACGTTATATAGTATAACGTTATGACGTATTACTTTATATGGTATAACGCTATAACGTATTACGTTATATGATATAACGTCATATGGTATAACGTTATAACGTATTACGTTATATGGTATAACGTTATAACGTATTACGTTATATGGTATTACGTCATATGGTATAACGTTATAACGTATTACGTTATTTGGTATAACGTTATATCGTATTACGTTATATGGTATAACGTTATAACGTATTACGTTATATGGTATAACGCTATAACGTATTACGTTATATGATATAACGTCATATGGTATAACGTTATAACGTATTACGTTATATGGTATAACGTTATAACGTATTACGTTATATGGTATAACGTTATAACGTATTACGTTATATGGTATAACGTTATAACGTATTACGTTATATGGTATTACGTCATATGGTATAACGTTATTACGTATTACGTTATTTGGTATAACGTTATAACGTATTACGTTATATGGTATAACGTTATAACGTATTACGTTATATGGTATAACGTTATAACGTATTACGTTATATGGTATAACGTTATAACGTATTACGTTGTATGGTATAACGTTATAACGTATTACGTTATATGGTATAACGCTATAACGTATTACGTTATATGATATAACGTCATATGGTATAACGTTATAACGTATTACGTTATATGGTATAACGTTATAACGTATTACGTTATATGGTATAACGTTATTATATATTACGTTATATGGTATAACGTTATTACGTATTACGTTATATGGAATAACGTTATAAGGTATTACGTTATATAGTATAACGTTATGACGTATTACTTTATATGGTATAACGCTATAACGTATTACGTTATATGATATAACGTCATATGGTATAACGTTATAACGTATTACGTTATATGGTATAACGTTATAACGTATTACGTTATATGGTATTACGTCATATGGTATAACGTTGTAACGTATTACGTTATATGGTATAACGTTATAACGTATTACGTTATATGGTATAACGCTATAACGTATTACGTTATATGACATAACGTCATATGGTATAACGTTATAACCTATTACGTTATATGGTATAACGTTATAACGTATTACGTTATATGGTATAACGTTATAACGTATTACGTTATATGGTATTACGTCATATGTTATAACGTTATAACGTATTACGTTATATGATATAACGTCATATCATATAACGTTATAACGTAATACGTCATATGGTATATCGTTATAACATATCATGTTATATGGTATAACGTTATAACGTATTACGTTATATGGTATAACGTTATAACGTATTACGTTATATGGTATAACGTTATTATGTATTACGTTATATGGTATAACGTTATTACATATTACGTTATATGGTATAACGTTATAACGTATTACGTTATATGGAATAACGTTATAACGTATTACGTTATATGATGTAACGTCATATGGTATAACGTAATAACGTATTACGTTATATGGTATACCGTTATAACGTATTACGTTATATGGTATAACGTTATAACGTATTATGTTATATGGTATAACGTTATAACGTATTACGTTATATGGTATAACGTTATAACGTATTACGTTATATGGTATAACGCTATAACGTATTGCGTTATATGATATAACGTCATATGGTATAACGTTATAACCTATTACGTTATATGGTATAACGTTATAACGTATTACGTTATATGGTATAACGTTATAACGTATTACGTTATATGGTATTACGTCATATGGTATAACGTTATAACGTATTACGTTATATGATATAACGTCATATCATATAAAGTTATAACGTAATACGTTATATGGTATAACGTTATAACGTATTACCTTATATGGTATAACGTTATAACGTATTACGTTATATGGTATAACGCTATAACGTATTACGTTATATGATGTAACGTCATATGGTATAACGTAATAACGTATTACGTTATATGGTATACCGTTATAACGTATTACGTTATATGGTATAACGTTATAACGTATTACGTTATATGGTATAACGTTATAACGTATTGCGTTATATGGTATAACGTTATAACGTATAACGTTATATGGTATACCGTTATAACGTATTACTTTATATGGTATAACGTTATAACGTATTACGTTATATGGTATAACGTTATAACGTATTGCGTTATATGGTATAACGTTATAACGTATTACGTTATATGGTATAACGCTATAACGTATTACGTTATATGATATAACGTCATATGGTATAACGTTATAACGTGTTACGTTATATGGTATAACGTTATAACGTATTACGTTATATGGTATTACGTCATATGGTACAACGTTATAACGTATTACGTTATATGGAATAACGTCATATGGTATAACGTTATAACGTATTACGTTATATGATATGACGTCATATGGTATAACGTTATAACGTATTACGTTATTTGGTATAACGTTATAACGTTATAACGTATTACGTTATATGGTATAACGTTATAACGTATTACGTTATATGGTATAACGTTATAACGTATTACGTTATGTGGTATAACGTTATAACGTATTACGTTATATGGTATTACGTCATATGGTATAACGTTATAACGTATTACGTTATTTGGTATAACGTTATAACGTATTACGTTATATGGTATAACGTTATAACGTATTACGTTATATGGTATAACGTTATAACGTATTACGTTATATGGTATAACGTTATAACGTATTACGTTATATGGTATTACGTCATATGGTATAACGTTATTACGTATTACGTTATTTGGTATAACGTTATAACGTATTACGTTATATGGTATAACGTTATTATGTATTACGTTATATGGTATAACGTTATTACGTATTACGTTATATGGTATAACGTTTTAACGTATTACGTTATATGGTATAACGTTATAACGTATTACGTTATATGACATAACGTCATATGGTATAACGTTATAACCTATTACGTTATATGGTATAACGTTATAACGTATTACATTATATGGTATAACGTTATAACGTATTACGTTATATGGTATTACGTCATATGTTATAACGTTATAACGTATTACGTTATATGATATAACGTCATATCATATAACGTTATAACGTAATGCGTCATATGGTATACCGTTATAACGTATTACGTTATATGGTATAACGTTATAACGTATTACGTTATATGGTATAACGTTATAACGTATTACGTTATATGGTATAACGTTATAACGTATTACGTTATATGGTATAACGTTATAACGTATTACATTATATGGTATAACGTTATAACTTATTACGTTATATGGTATAACGCTATAACGTATTACGTTATATGATATAACGTCATATGGTATAACGTTATAACGTATTACGTTATATGGTATAACGTTATAACGTATTACGTTATATGGTATAACGTTATAACGTATTACGTTATATGGTATAACGTTATAACGTATTACATTATATGGTATAACGTTATAACTTATTACGTTATATGGTATAACGCTATAACGTATTACGTTATATGATATAACGTCATATGGTATAACGTTATAACGTATTACGTTATATGGTATAACGTTATAACGTATTATGTTATATGGTATAACGTTATAACGTATTACGTTATATGGTATAACGTTATAACGTATTACGTTATATGGTATAACGCTATAACGTATTGCGTTATATGATATAACGTCATATGGTATAACGTTATAACCTATTACGTTATATGGTATAACGTTGTAACGTATTACGTTATATGGTATAACGTTATAACGTATTACGTTATATGGTATTACGTCATATGGTATAACGTTATAACGTATTACGTTATATGATATAACGTCATATCATATAACGTTATAACGTAATACGTTATATGGTATAACGTTATAACGTATTACCTTATATGGTATAACGTTATAACGTATTACGTTATATGGTATAACGCTATAACGTATTACGTTATATGATGTAACGTCATATGGTATAACGTAATAACGTATTACGTTATATGGTATACCGTTATAACGTATTACGTTATATGGTATAACGTTATAACGTATTACGTTATATGGTATAACGTTATAACGTATTGCGTTATATGGTATAACGTTATAACGTATAACGTTATATGGTATACCGTTATAACGTATTACTTTATATGGTATAACGTTATAACGTATTACGTTATATGGTATAACGTTATAACGTATTGCGTTATATGGTATAACGTTATAACGTATTACGTTATATGGTATAACGCTATAACGTATTACGTTATATGATATAACGTCATATGGTATAACGTTATAACGTGTTACGTTATATGGTATAACGTTATAACGTATTACGTTATATGGTATTACGTCATATGGTACAACGTTATAACGTATTACGTTATATGGAATAACGTCATATGGTATAACGTTATAACGTATTACGTTATATGATATGACGTCATATGGTATAACGTTATAACGTATTACGTTATTTGGTATAACGTTATAACGTTATAACGTATTACGTTATATGGTATAACGTTATAACGTATTACGTTATATGGTATAACGTTATAACGTATTACGTTATGTGGTATAACGTTATAACGTATTACGTTATATGGTATTACGTCATATGGTATAACGTTATAACGTATTACGTTATTTGGTATAACGTTATAACGTATTACGTTATATGGTATAACGTTATAACGTATTACGTTATATGGTATAACGTTATAACGTATTACGTTATATGGTATAACGTTATAACGTATTACGTTATATGGTATTACGTCATATGCTATAACGTTATTACGTATTACGTTATTTGGTATAACGTTATAACGTATTACGTTATATGGTATAACGTTATTATGTATTACGTTATATGGTATAACGTTATTACGTATTACGTTATATGGTATAACGTTTTAACGTATTACGTTATATGGTATAACGTTATAACGTATTACGTTATATGACATAACGTCATATGGTATAACGTTATAACCTATTACGTTATATGGTATAACGTTATAACGTATTACATTATATGGTATAACGTTATAACGTATTACGTTATATGGTATTACGTCATATGTTATAACGTTATAACGTATTACGTTATATGATATAACGTCATATCATATAACGTTATAACGTAATGCGTCATATGGTATACCGTTATAACGTATTACGTTATATGGTATAACGTTATAACGTATTACGTTATATGGTATAACGTTATAACGTATTACGTTATATGGTATAACGTTATAACGTATTACGTTATATGGTATAACGTTATAACGTATTACATTATATGGTATAACGTTATAACTTATTACGTTATATGGTATAACGCTATAACGTATTACGTTATATGATATAACGTCATATGGTATAACGTTATAACGTATTACGTTATATGGTATAACGTTATAACGTATTACGTTATATGGTATAACGTTATAACGTATTACGTTATATGGTATAACGTTATAACGTATTACATTATATGGTATAACGTTATAACTTATTACGTTATATGGTATAACGCTATAACGTATTACGTTATATGATATAACGTCATATGGTATAACGTTATAACGTATTACGTTATATGGTATTACGTCATACGGTACAACGTTATAACGTATTACGTTATATGGTATAACGTTATAACGTATTACGTTATATGGTATAACGCTATAACGTATTACGTTATATGATATAACGTCATATGGTATAACGTTATAACGTATTGCGTTATATGGTATAACTTTATAACGTATTACGTTATATGGTATAACGCTATAACGTATTACGTTATATGATATAACGTCATATGGTATAACGTTATAACGTATTACGTTATATGGTATTACGTCATACGGTACAACGTTATAACGTATTACGTTATATGGTATAACGTTATAACGTATTACGTTATATGGTATAACTTTATAACGTATTACGTTATATGGTATAACGCTATAACGTATTACGTTATATGATATAACGTCATATGGTATAACGTTATAACGTATTACGTTATTTGGTATAACGTTATAACGTATTACGTTATATGGTATAACGTTGTAACGTATTACGTTATATGGTATAACGTTATAACGTATTACGTTATATGGTATTACGTCATATGGTATAACGTTATTACGTATTACGTTATTTGGTATAACGTTATAACGTATTACGTTATATGGTATAACGTTATAACGTATTACGTTATATGGTATAACGTTATAACGTATTACGTTATATGGTATAACGTTATAACGTATTACGTTATATGGTATAACTTTATAACGTATTACGTTATATGGTATAACGCTATAACGTATTACGTTATATGATATAACGTCATATGGTATAACGTTATAACGTATTGCGTTATATGGTATAACGTTATAACGTATTACGTTATATGGTATAACGCTATAACGTATTACGTTATATGATATAACGTCATATGGTATAACGTTATAACGTATTACGTTATATGGTATAACGTTATAACGTATTACGTTATATGGTATAACGTTATAACGTATTACGTTACATGGTATTACGTCATATGGTATAACGTTATAACGTATTACGTTATTTTTTATAACGTTATTACGTATTACATTATGGTATAACGTTATAACGTATTACGTTATATGGAATAACGTCATATGGTATAACGTTATAACGTATTACGTTATATGATATAACGTCATATGGTATAACGTTATAACGTATTACGTTATATGGTATAACGTTATAACGTATTACGTTATATGGTATAACGTTGTAACGTATTACGTTATATGGTATAACGTTGTAACGTATTACGTTATATGGTATAACGTTGTAACGTATTACGTTATATGGTATAACGTTATAACGTATTACGTTATATGGTATTACGTCATATGGTATAACGTTATAACGTATTACGTTATTTGGTATAACGTTATAACGTATTACGTTATATGGTATAACGTTATAACGTATTACGTTATATGGTATAACGTTATAACTTATTACGTTATATGGTATAACGTTATAACGTATTACGTTATATGGTATAACGTCATATGGTATAACGTTATAACGTATTACGTTATTTGGTATAACGTTATAACGTATTACGTTATATGGTATAACGTTGTAACGTATTACGTTATATGGTATAACGTTATAACGTATTACGTTATATGGTATTACGTCATATGGTATAACGCTATAATGTATTACGTTATATGATATAACGTCATATGGTATAACGTTATAACGTATTACGTTATATGGTATAACGTTATAACGTATTACGTTATATGGTATAACGTTATAACGTATTACGTTATATGGTATTACGTCATATGGTATAACGTTATAACGTATTACGTTATATGGTATAGCGTTATAACGTATTACGTTATATGGTATAACGCTATAACGTATTACGTTATATGGTATGACGCTATAACGTATTACGTTATATGATATAACGTCATATGGTATAACGTTATAACGTATTACGTTATCTGGTATAACGTTATAACGTATTACGTTATATGGTATAACGTTATAACGTATTACGTTATATGGTATAACGTTATATCGTATTACGTTATATGGTATTACGTCATATGGTATAACGTTATTACGTATTACGTTATTTGGTATAACGTTATAACGTATTACGTTATAGGGTATAACGTTATAACGTATTACGTTATATGGTATAACGTTATAACGTATTACGTTATATGGTATAACGTTATAACGTATTACGTTATATGGTATTACGTCATATGGTATAACGTTATAACGTATTACGTTATTTGGTATAACGTTATAACGTATTACGTTATATGGTATAACGTTATAACGTATTACGTTATATGGTATAACGTTATAACGTATTACGTTATATGGTATAACGTTATAACGTATTACATTATATGGTATAACGTTATAACTTATTACGTTATATGGTAATACGCTATAACGTATTACGTTATATGATATAACGCTATAACGTATTACGTTATATGATATAACGTCATATGGTATAACGTTATAACGTATTACGTTATATGGTATAACGTTATAACGTATTACGTTATATGGTATAACGTTATAACGTATTACGTTATATGGAATAACGTCATATGGTATAACGTTATAACGTATTACGTTATATGATATAACGTCATATGGTATAACGTTATAACGTATTACGTTATTTGGTATAACGTTATAACGTATTACGTTATATGGTATAACGTTGTAACGTATTACGTTATATGGTATAACGTTATAACGTATTACGTTATATGGTATTACGTCATATGGTATAACGTTATTACGTATTACGTTATTTGGTATAACGTTATAACGTATTACGTTATATGGTATAACGTTATAACGTATTACGTTATATGGTATAACGTTATAACGTATTACGTTATATGGTATAACGTTATAACGTATTACGTTATATGGTATAACTTTATAACGTATTACGTTATATGGTATAACGCTATAACGTATTACGTTATATGATATAACGTCATATGGTATAACGTTATAACGTATTACGTTATATGGTATAACGTTATAACGTATTACATTATGGTATAACGTTATAACGTATTACGTTATATGGAATAACGTCATATGGTATAACGTTATAACGTATTACGTTATATGATATAACGTCATATGGTATAACGTTATAACGTATTACGTTATATGGTATAACGTTATAACGTATTACGTTATATGGTATAACGTTGTAACGTATTACGTTATATGGTATAACGTTGTAACGTATTACGTTATATGGTGTAACGTTATAACGTATTACGTTATATGGTATTACGTCATATGGTATAACGTTATAACGTATTACGTTATTTGGTATAACGTTATAACGTATTACGTTATATGGTATAACGTTATAACCTATTACGTTATATGGTATAACGTTATAACGTATTACGTTATATGGTATAACGTCATATGGTATAACGTTATAACGTATTACGTTATTTGGTATAACGTTATAACGTATTACGTTATATGGTATAACGTTGTAACGTATTACGTTATATGGTATAACGTTATAACGTATTGCGTTATATGGTATTACGTCATATGGTATAACGCTATAACGTATTACGTTATATGATATAACGTCATATGGTATAACGTTATAACGTATTACGTTATATGGTATAACGTTATAACGTATTACGTTATGTGGTATAACGTTATAACGTATTACGTTATATGATATAACGTCATATGGTATAACGTTATAACGTATTACGTTATATGGTATAACGTTATAACGTATTACGTTATATGGTATTACGTCATATGGTATATCGTTATAACATATCATGTTATATGGTATAACGTTATAACGTATTACGTTATACGGTATAACGTTATAACGTATTACGTTATATGGTATAACGTTATAACGTATTACGTTATATGGTATAACGCTATAACATATTACGTTATATGGTATAACGTTATAACGTATTACGTTATATGGTATTACGTCATATGGTATAACGTTATAACGTATTACGTTATATGGTATAACGTCATAACGTATTACGTTATATGGAATAACGTCATATGGTATAACGTTATAACGTATTACGTTATATGATATAACGTCATATGGTATAACGTTATAACGTATTACGTTATTTGGTATAACGTTATAACGTATTACGTTATATGGTATAACGTTATAACGTATTACGTTATATGGTATAACGTTATAACGTATTACGTTATAAGGTATTATGTCATATGGTATAACGTTATAACGTATTACGTTATATGGTATAACATTGTAACGTATTACGTTATATGGTATAACGTTGTAACGTATTACGTTACATGGTATAACGTTATAACGTATTACGTTATATGGTATTACGTCATATGGTATAACGTTATAACGTATTACGTTATTTGGTATAACGTTATAACGTATTACGTTATATGGTATAACGTTATAACGTATTACGTTATATGGTATAACGTTATAACCTATTACGTTATATGGTATAACGTTATAACCTATTACGTTATATGGTATAACGTTATAACGTATTACGTTATATGGTATAACGTCATATGGTATAACGTTATAACGTATTACGTTATTTGGTATAACGTTATAACGTATTACGTTATATGGTATAACGTTGTAACGTATTACGTTATATGGTATAACGTTATAACGTATTACGTTATATGGTATTACGTCATATGGTATAACGCTATAACGTATTACGTTATATGATATAACGTCATATGGTATAACGTTATAACGTATTACGTTATATGGTATAACGTTATAACGTATTACGTTATGTGGTATAACGTTATAACGTATTACGTTATATGATATAACGTCATATGGTATAACGTTATAACGTATTACGTTATATGGTATAACGTTATAACGTATTACGTTATATGGTATTACGTCATATGGTATATCGTTATAACATATCATGTTATATGGTATAACGTTATAACGTATTACGTTATACGGTATAACGTTATAACGTATTACGTTATATGGTATAACGTTATAACGTATTACTTTATATGGTATAACGCTATAACATATTACGTTATATGGTATAACGTTATAACGTATTACGTTATATGGTATTACGTCATATGGTATAACGTTATAACGTATTACGTTATATGGTATAACGTCATAACGTATTACGTTATATGGAATAACGTCATATGGTATATCGTTATAACGTATTACGTTATATGATATAACGTCATATGGTATAACGTTATAACGTATTACGTTATTTGGCATAACGTTATAACGTATTACGTTATATGGTATAACGTTATAACGTATTACGTTATATGGTATAACGTTATAACGTATTACGTTATATGGTATAACGTTATAACGTATTACGTTATATGGTATAACGTTATAACGTATTACGTTATATGGTATAACGTTATAACGTATTACGTTATGTGGAATAACGTCATATGGTATAACGTTATAACGTATTACGTTATATGATATAACGTCATATGGTATAACGTTGTAACGTATTACGTTATTTGGTATAACGTTATAACGTATTACGTTATATGGTATAACGTTATAACGTATTACGTTATATGGTATAACGTTATAACGTATTACGTTATATGGTATAACGTTATAACGTATTACGTTATATGGTATAACGTTTGAACGTATTACGTTATATGGTATTACGTCATATGGTATAACGTTATTACGTATTACGTTATTTGGTATAACGTTATAACGTATTACGTTATATGGTATAACGTTATAACGTATTACGTTATATGGTGTAACGTTATAACGTATTACGTTATATGGTATAACGTTATAACGTAATACGTAATATGGTATAACGTTATAACGTATTACGTTATATGGTATAACGCTATAACGTATTACGTTATATGATATAACGTCATATGGTATAACGTTATAACGTATTACGTTATATGGTATAGCGTTATAACGTATTACGTTATATGGTATAACGCTATAACGTATTACGTTATATGATATAACGTCATATGGTATAACGTTATAACGTATTACGTTATATGGTATAACGTTATAACGTATTACGTTATATGGTATAACGTTATAACGTATTACGTTATATGGTATTACGTCATATGGTATAACGTTATAACGTATTACGTTATATGGTATAGCGTTATAACGTATTACGTTATATGGTATAACGCTATAACGTATTACGTTATATGGTATGACGCTATAACGTATTACGTTATATGATATAACGTCATATGGTATAACGTTATAACGTATTACGTTATCTGGTATAACGTTATAACGTATTACGTTATATGGTATAACGTTATAACGTATTACGTTATATGGTATAACGTTATATCGTATTACGTTATATGGTATTACGTCATATGGTATAACGTTATTACGTATTACGTTATTTGGTATAACGTTATAACGTATTACGTTATATGGTATTACGTCATATGGTATAACGTTATTACGTATTACGTTATTTGGTATAACGTTATAACGTATTACGTTATAGGGTATAACGTTATAACGTATTACGTTATATGGTATAACGTTATAACGTATTACGTTATATGGTATAACGTTATAACGTATTACGTTATATGGTATAACGCTATAACGTATTACGTTATATGATATAACGTCATATGGTATAACGTTATAACGTATTACGTTATATGGTATAACGTTATAACGTAATACGTTATATGGTATAACGTTATTATGTATTACGTTATATGGTTTAACGTTATTACGTATTACGTTATATGGTATAACGTTATAACGTATTACGTTATATGGTATAACGTTATAACGTATTACGTTATATGACATAACGTCATATGGTATAACGTTATAACCTGTTACGTTATATGGTATAACGTTATAACTTATTACGTTATATGGTATTACGTCATATGGTATAACGTTATAACGTATTACGTTATATGGTATAACGTTATAACGTATTACGTTATATGGTATAACGTTATAACATATTACGTTATATGGTATAACGTTATAACGTATTACGTTATATGGTATTACGTCATATGGTATAACGTTATTACGTATTACGTTATTTGGTATAACGTTATAACGTATTACGTTATATGGTATTACGTCATATGGTATAACGTTATTACGTATTACGTTATTTGGTATAACGTTATAACGTATTACGTTATAGGGTATAACGTTATAACGTATTACGTCATATGGTATAACGTTATAACGTATTACGTTATATGGTATAACGTTTGAACGTATTACGTTATATGGTATTACGTCATATGGTATAACGTTATTACGTATTACGTTATTTGGTATAACGTTATAACGTATTACGTTATATGGTATAACGTTATAACGTATTACGTTATATGGTGTAACGTTATAACGTATTACGTTATATGGTATAACGTTATAACGTATTACGTTATATGGTATAACGTTATAACGTATTACGTTATATGGTATAACGTTTGAACGTATTACGTTATATGGTATTACGTCATATGGTATAACGTTATTACGTATTACGTTATTTGGTATAACGTTATAACGTATTACGTTATATGGAATAACGTCATATGGTATAACGTTATAACGTATTACGTTATATGATATAACGTCATATGGTATAACGTTGTAACGTATTACGTTATTTGGTATAACGTTATAACGTATTACGTTATATGGTATAACGTTATAACGTATTACGTTATATGGTATAACGTTATAACGTATTACGTTATATGATATAACGTCATATGGTATAACGTTATAACGTATTACGTGATATGGTATAACGTTATAACGTATTACGTTATATGGTATAACGTTATAACGTATTACGTTATATGGTATAACGTTATAACGTATTACGTTATATGGTATAACGTTATAACGTATTACGTTATATGGTATAACGTTATAACGTATTACGTTATATGGTATAACGTTATAACGTATTACGTTATATGGTATAACGTTATAACGTATTACGTTATATGGTATAACGTTATATCGTATTACGTTATATGGTATTACGTCATATGGTATAACGTTATTACGTATTACGTTATTTGGTATAACGTTATAACGTATTACGTTATATGGTATTACGTCATATGGTATAACGTTATTACGTATTACGTTATTTGGTATAACGTTATAACGTATTACGTTATAGGGTATAACGTTATAACGTATTACGTTATATGGTATAACGTTATAACGTATTACGTTATATGGTATAACGTTATAACGTATTACGTTATATGGTATAACGTTATAACGTATTACGTTATATGGTATAACGTTATAACGTATTACGTTATATGGTATAACGCTATAACGTATTACGTTATATGATATAACGTCATATGGTATAACGTTATAACGTATTACGTTATATGGTATAACGTTATAACGTAATACGTTATATGGTATAACGTTATTATGTATTACGTTATATGGTATAACGTTATTACGTATTACGTTATATGGTACAACGTTATAACGTATTACGTTATATGGTATAACGTTATAACGTATTACGTTATATGACATAACGTCATATGGTATAACGTTATAACCTGTTACGTTATATGGTATAACGTTATAACTTATTACGTTATATGGTATTACGTCATATGGTATAACGTTATAACGTATTACGTTATATGGTATAACGTTATAACGTATTACGTTATATGGTATAACGTTATAACGTATTACGTTATATGGTATTACGTCATATGGTATAACGTTATTACGTATTACGTTATTTGGTATAACGTTATAACGTATTACGTTATATGGTATTACGTCATATGGTATAACGTTATTACGTATTACGTTATTTGGTATAACGTTATAACGTATTACGTTATAGGGTATAACGTTATAACGTATTACGTCATATGGTATAACGTTATAACGTATTACGTTATATGGTATAACGTTATAACGTAATACGTTATATGGTATAACGTTATTATGTATTACGTTATATGGTATAACGTTATTACGTATTACGTTATATGGTATAACGTTATAACGTGTTACGTTATATGGTATAACGTTATAACGTATTACGTTATATGGTATAACGTTATAACGTATTACGTTATATGGTATAACGTTATAACGTATTACGTTATATGGTATTACGTCATATGGTATAACGTTATTACGTATTACGTTATTTGGTATAACGTTATAACGTATTACGTTATATGGTATAACGTTATAACGTATTACGTTATATGGTATAACGTTATAACGTATTACGTTATATGGTATAACGTTATAACGTATTACGTTGTATGGTATAACGTTATAACGTATTACGTTATATGGTATAACGCTATAACGTATTACGTTATATGATATAACGTCATATGGTATAACGTTATAACGTATTACGTTATATGGTATAACGTTATAACGTATTACGTTATATGGTATAACGTTATTATGTATTACGTTATATGGTATAACGTTATTACGTATTACGTTATATGGTATAACGTTTTAACGTATTACGTTATATGGTATAACGTTATAACGTATTACGTTATATGACATAACGTCATATGGTATAACGTTATAACCTATTACGTTATATGGTATAACGTTATAACGTATTACGTTATATGGTATAACGTTATAACGTATTACGTTATATGGTATTACGTCATATGTTACAACGTTATAACGTATTACGTTATATGATATAACGTCATATCATATAACGTTATAACGTAATACGTCATATGGTATATCGTTATAACATATCATGTTATATGGTATAACGTTATAACGTATTACGTTATATGGTATAACGTTATAACGTATTACGTTATATGGTATAACGTTATAACGTATTACGTTATATGGTATAACGCTATAACGTATTACGTTATATGATATAACGTCATATGGTATAACGTTATAACGTATTACGTTATTTGGTATAACGTTATAACGTATTACGTTATATGGTATAACGTTGTAACGTATTACGTTATATGGTATAACGTTATAACGTATTACGTTATATGGTATAACGTTATAACGTATTACGTTATATGGTATAACGTTATAACGTATTACGTTATATGGTATTACGTCATATGGTATAACGTTATAACGTATTACGTTATTTGGTATAACGTTATAACGTATTACATTATGGTATAACGTTATAACGTATTACGTTATATGGAATAACGTCATATGGTATAACGTTATAACGTATTACGTTATATGATATAACGTCATATGGTATAACGTTATAACGTATTACGTTATATGGTATAACGTTATAAAGTATTACGTTATATGGTATAACGTTGTAACGCATTACGTTATATGGTATAACGTTGTAACGTATTACGTTATATGGTATAACGTTATAATGTATTACGTTATATGGTATTACGTCATATGGTATAACGTTATAACGTATTACGTTATTTGGTATAACGTTATAACGTATTACGTTATATGCTATAACGTTATAACGTATTACGTTATATGGTATAACGTTGTAACGTATTACGTTATATGGTATAACGTTATAACGTATTACGTTATATGGTATAACGTCATATGGTATAACGTTATAACGTATTACGTTATTTGGTATAACGTTATAACGTATTACGTTATATGGTATAACGTTATAACGTATTACGTTATATGGTACAACGTTATAAGGTATTACGTTATATGGTATAACGTTATAGAGTATTACGTTATATGGTATAACGCTATAACGTATTACGTTATATGATATAACGTCATATGGTATAACGTTATAACGTATTACGTTATATGGTATAACGTTATAACGTATTACGTTATGTGGTATAACGTTATAACGTATTACGTTATATGGTATTACGTCATATGGTATAACGTTATAACGTATTACGTTATTTGGTATAACGTTATAACGTATTACGTTATATGGTATAACGTTATAACGTATTACGTTATATGGTATAACGTTATAACGTATTACGTTATACGGTATAACGTTATAACGTATTACGTTATTTGGTATAACGTTATAACGTATTACGTTATATGGTATAACGTTATAACGTATTACGTTATATGGTATAACGTTATAACGTATTACGTTATATGGTATAACGTTATAACGTATTACGTTATATGGTATAACGCTATAACGTATTACGTTATATGATGTAACGTCATATGGTATCACCTAATAACGTATTACGTTATATGGTATACCGTTATAACGTATTACGTTATATGGTATAACGTTATAACGTATTACGTTATATGGTATTACGTCATATGGTATAACGTTATAACGTATTACGTTATATGGTATAACGTTATAACGTATTACGTTATATGGAATAACGTCATATGGTATAACGTTATAACGTATTACGTTAGATGATATAACGTCATATGGTATAACGTTATAACGTATTACGTTATTTGGTATAACATTATAACGTATTACGTTATATGGTATAGCGTTATAACGTATTACGTTATATGGTATAACGTTATAACGTATTACGTTATATAGTATAACGTTATAACGTATTACGTTATATGGTATAACGTTTGAACGTATTACGTTATATGGTATTACGTCATATGGTATAACGTTATTACGTATTACGTTATTTGGTATAACGTTATAACGTATTACGTTATATGGTATAACGTTATAACGTATTACGTTATATGGTGTAACGTTATAACGTATGACGTTATATGGTATAACGTTATAACGTAATACGTAATTTGGTATAACGTTATAACGTATTACGTTATATGGTATTACGTCGTATGGTATAACGTTATAACGTATTACGTTATTTGGTATAACGTTATAACGTATTACGTTATATGGTATAACGTTATAACGTATTACGTTATATGGTATGACGCTATAACGTATTACGTTATATGATATAACGTCATATGGTATAACGTTATAACGTATTACGTTATATGGTGTAACGTTATAACGTATTACGTTATATGGTATAACGTTATAACGTAATACGTTATATGGTATAACGTTATAACGTAATACGTAATATGGTATAACGTTATAACGTATTACGTTATATGGTATAACGCTATAACGTATTACGTTATATGATATAACGTCATATGGTATAACGTTATAACGTATTACGTTATATGGTATAGCGTCATAACGTATTACGTTATATGGTATAACGCTATAACGTATTACGTTATATGATATAACGTCATATGGTATAACGTTATAACGTATTACGTTATATGGTATAACGCTATAACGTATTACGTTATATGATATAACGTCATATGGTATAACGTTATAACGTATTACGTTATATGGTATTACGTCATATGGTATAACGTTATTACGTATTACGTTATTTCGTATAACGTTATAACGTATAACGTTATATGGTATTACGTCATATGGTATAACGTTATTACGTATTACGTTATTTGGTATAACGTTATAACGTATTACGTTATAGGGTATAACGTTATAACCTATTACGTTATATGGTATAACGTTATAACGTATTACGTTATATGGTTTAACGTTATAACGTATTACGTTATATGGTATAACGTTATAACGTATTACGTTATATGGTATAACGCTATAACGTATTACGTTATATGATATAACGTCATATGGTATAACGGTATAACGTATTACGTTTTATGGTATAACGTTGTAACGTATTACGTTGTATGGTATAACGTTATTTGGTATTACGTTATATGGTATAACGTTATTACGTATTACGTTATATGGTATAACGTTATAACGTATTACGTTATATGGTATAACGTTATAACGTATTACGTTATATGACATAACGTCATATGGTATAACGTTATAACCTATTACGTTATATGGTATAACGTTATAACGTATTACGTTATGTGGTATTACGTCATATGGTATAACGTTATAACGTATTACGTTATATGATATAACGTCATATCATATAACGTTATAACGTAATAAGTCATATGGTATATCGTTAGAACATATGATGTTATATGGTATAACGTTATAACGTATTACGTTATATGGTATAACGTTATAACGTATTACGTTATATGGTATAACGTTATAACGTATTACGTTATATGGTATAACGTTATAACGTATTACGTTATATGGTATAACGTTATAACGTATTACGTTATATGATATAACGTTTGAACGTATTACGTTATATGGTATTACGTCATATGGTATAACGTTATAACGTATTACGTTATTTGGTATAACGTTATAACGTATTACGTTATATGGTATTACGTCGTATGGTATAACGTTATAACGTATTACGTTATTTGGTATAACGTTATAACGTATTACGTTATATGGTATAACGTTATAACGTATTACGTTATATGGTATGACGCTATAACGTATTACGTTATATGATATAACGTCATATGGTATAAGGTTATAACGTATTACGTTATATGGTATAACGTTATAACGTATTACGTTATATGGTATAACGTTATAACGTATTACGTTATATGGTATAACGTTATAACGTATTACGTTATATGGTATTACGTCATATGGTATAACGTTATTACGTATTACGTTATTTGGTATAACGTTATAACGTATTACGTTATATGGTATTACGTCATATGGTATAACGTTATTACGTATTACGTTATTTGGTATAACGTTATAACGTATTACGTTATAGGGTATAACGTTATAACGTATTACGTTATATGGTATAACGTTATAACGTATTACGTTATATGGTGTAACGTTATAACGTATTACGTTATATGGTATAACGTTATAACGTATTACGTTGTATGGTATAACGTTTGAACGTATTACGTTATATGGTATTACGTCATATGGTATAACGTTATTACGTATTACGTTATTTGGTATAACGTTATAACGTATTACGTTATATGGTATAACGTTATAACGTATTACGTTATATGGTGTAACGTTATAACGTATTACGTTATATGGTATAACGTTATAACGTAATACGTAATTTGGTATAACGTTATAACGTATTACGTTATATGGTATTACGTCGTATGGTATAACGTTATAACGTATTACGTTATTTGGTATAACGTTATAACGTATTACGTTATATGGTATAACGTTATAACGTATTACGTTATATGGTATGACGCTATAACGTATTACGTTATATGATATAACGTCATATGGTATAACGTTATAACGTATTACGTTATATGGTGTAACGTTATAACGTATTACGTTATATGGTATAACGTTATAACGTAATACGTTATATGGTATAACGTTATAACGTAATACGTAATATGGTATAACGTTATAACGTATTACGTTATATGGTATAACGCTATAACGTATTACGTTATATGATATAACGTCATATGGTATAACGTTATAACGTATTACGTTATATGGTATAGCGTCATAACGTATTACGTTATATGGTATAACGCTATAACGTATTACGTTATATGATATAACGTCATATGGTATAACGTTATAACGTATTACGTTATATGGTATAACGCTATAACGTATTACGTTATATGATATAACGTCATATGGTATAACGTTATAACGTATTACGTTATATGGTATTACGTCATATGGTATAACGTTATTACGTATTACGTTATTTCGTATAACGTTATAACGTATAACGTTATATGGTATTACGTCATATGGTATAACGTTATTACGTATTACGTTATTTGGTATAACGTTATAACGTATTACGTTATAGGGTATAACGTTATAACGTATTACGTTATATGGTATAACGTTATAACGTATTACGTTATATGGTATGACGCTATAACGTATTACGTTATATGATATAACGTCATATGGTATAACGTTATAACGTATTACGTTATATGGTGTAACGTTATAACGTATTACGTTATATGGTATAACGTTATAACGTAATACGTTATATGGTATAACGTTATAACGTAATACGTAATATGGTATAACGTTATAACGTATTACGTTATATGGTATAACGCTATAACGTATTACGTTATATGATATAACGTCATATGGTATAACGTTATAACGTATTACGTCATATGGTATAGCGTCATAACGTATTACGTTATATGGTATAACGCTATAACGTATTACGTTATATGATATAACGTCATATGGTATAACGTTATAACGTATTACGTTATATGGTATAACGCTATAACGTATTACGTTATATGATATAACGTCATATGGTATAACGTTATAACGTATTACGTTATATGGTATTACGTCATATGGTATAACGTTATTACGTATTACGTTATTTCGTATAACGTTATAACGTATAACGTTATATGGTATTACGTCATATGGTATAACGTTATTACGTATTACGTTATTTGGTATAACGTTATAACGTATTACGTTATAGGGTATAACGTTATAACGTATTACGTTATATGGTATAACGTTATAACGTATTACGTTATATGGTTTAACGTTATAACGTATTACGTTATATGGTATAACGTTATAACGTATTACGTTATATGGTATAACGCTATAACGTATTACGTTATATGATATAACGTCATATGGTATAACGGTATAACGTATTACGTTTTATGGTATAACGTTGTAACGTATTACGTTGTATGGTATAACGTTATTTGGTATTACGTTATATGGTATAACGTTATTACGTATTACGTTATATGGTATAACGTTATAACGTATTACGTTATATGGTATAACGTTATAACGTATTACGTTATATGACATAACGTCATATGGTATAACGTTATAACCTATTACGTTATATGGTATAACGTTATAACGTATTACGTTATATGGTATTACGTCATATGGTATAACGTTATAACGTATTACGTTATATGATATAACGTCATATCATATAACGTTATAACGTAATAAGTCATATGGTATATCGTTAGAACATATCATGTTATATGGTATAACGTTATAACGTATTACGTTATATGGTATAACGTTATAACGTATTACGTTATATGGTATAACGTTATAACGTATTACGTTATATGGTATAACGTTATAACGTATTACGTTATTTGGTATAACGTTATAACGTATTACGTTATATGATATAACGTTTGAACGTATTACGTTATATGGTATTACGTCATATGGTATAACGTTATAACGTATTACGTTATTTGGTATAACGTTATAACGTATTACGTTATATGGTATTACGTCGTATGGTATAACGTTATAACGTATTACGTTATTTGGTATAACGTTATAACGTATTACGTTATATGGTATAACGTTATAACGTATTACGTTATATGGTATGACGCTATAACGTATTACGTTATATGATATAACGTCATATGGTATAAGGTTATAACGTATTACGTTATATGGTATAACGTTATAACGTATTACGTTATATGGTATAACATTATAACGTATTACGTTATATGGTATAACGTTATAACGTATTACGTTATATGGTATTACGTCATATGGTATAACGTTATTACGTATTACGTTATTTGGTATAACGTTATAACGTATTACGTTATATGGTATTACGTCATATGGTATAACGTTATTACGTATTACGTTATTTGGTATAACGTTATAACGTATTACGTTATAGGGTATAACGTTATAACGTATTACGTTATATGGTATAACGTTATAACGTATTACGTTATATGGTGTAACGTTATAACGTATTACGTTATATGGTATAACGTTATAACGTAATACGTAATATGGTATAACGTTATAACGTATTACGTTATATGGTATAACGCTATAACGTATTACGTTATATGATATAACGTCATATGGTATAACGTTATAACGTATTACGTTATATGGTATAGCGTCATAACGTATTACGTTATATGGTATAACGCTATAACGTATTACGTTATATGATATAACGTCATATGGTATAACGTTATAACGTATTACGTTATATGGTATAACGCTATAACGTATTACGTTATATGATATAACGTCATATGGTATAACGTTATAACGTATTACGTTATATGGTATTACGTCATATGGTATAACGTTATTACGTATTACGTTATTTCGTATAACGTTATAACGTATTACGTTATATGGTATTACGTCATATGGTATAACGTTATTACGTATTACGTTATTTGGTATAACGTTATAACATATTACGTTATAGGGTATAACGTTATAACGTATTACGTTATATGGTATAACGTTATAACGTATTACGTTATATGGTTTAACGTTATAACGTATTACGTTATATGGTATAACGTTATAACGTATTACGTTATATGGTATAACGCTATAACGTATTACGTTATATGATAAAACGTCATATGGTATAACGGTATAACGTATGACGTTTTATGGTATAACGTTGTAACGTATTACGTTGTATGGTATAACGTTATTTGGTATTACGTTATATGGTATAACGTTATTACGTATTACGTTATATGGTATAACGTTATAACGTATTACGTTATATGGTATAACGTTATAACGTATTACGTTATATGACATAACGTCATATGGTATAACGTTATAACCTATTACGTTATATGGTATAACGTTATAACGTATTACGTTATATGGTATCACGTCATATGGTATAACGTTATAACGTATTACGTTATATGATATAACGTCATATCATATAACGTTATAACGTAATAAGTCATATGGTATATCGTTATAACATATCATGTTATATGGTATAACGTTATAACGTATTACGTTATATGGTATAACGTTATAACGTATTACGTTATATGGTATAACGTTATAACGTATTACGTTATATGGTATAACGTTATAACGTATTACGTTATATGGTATAACGTTATAACGTATTACGTTATATGATATAACGTTTGAACGTATTACGTTATATGGTATTACGTCATATGGTATAACGTTATAACGTATTACGTTATTTGGTATAACGTTATAACGTATTACGTTATATGGCATAACGTTATAACATATTACGTTATATGGTATAACGTTTGAACGTATTACGTTATATGGTATTACGTCATATGGTATAATGTTATTACGTATTACGTTATTTGGTATAACGTTATAACGTATTACGTTATATGGTACAACGTTATAACGTATTACGTTATATGGTATAACGTTATAACGTATTACGTTATATGGTATAACGTTATAACGTATTACGTTATATGGTATTACGTCATATGGTATAACGTTATAACGTATTACGTTATTTGGTATAACGTTATAACGTATTACGTTATATGGTATAACGTTATAACGTATTACGTTATATGGTATAACGTTTGAACGTATTACGTTATATGGTATTACGTCATATGGTATAACGTTATAACGTATTACGTTATTTGGTATAACGTTATAACGTATTACGTTATATGGTATAACGTTATAACGTATTACGTTATATGGTATAACGTTTGAACGTATTACGTTATATGGTATTACGTCATATGGTATAACGTTATTACGTATTACGTTATTTGGTATAACGTTATAACGTATTACGTCATATGGTACAACGTTATAACGTATTACGTTATATGGTATAACGTTATAACGTATTACGTTATATGGTATAACGTTATAACGTATTACGTTATATGGTATAACGTTATAACGTATTACGTTATATGGTATAACGCTATAACGTATTACGTTATATGATGTAACGTCATATGGTATAACCTAATAACGTATTACGTTATATGGTATACCGTTATAACGTATTACGTTATATAGTATAACGTTATAACGTATTACGTTATATGGTATTACGTCATATGGTATAACGTTATAACGTATTACGTTATATGGTATAACGTTATAACGTATTACGTTATATGGAATAACGTCATATGGTATAACGTTATAACGTATTACGTTATATGATATAACGTCATATGGTATAACGTTATAACGTATTACGTTATTTGGTATAACGTTATAACGTATTACGTTATATGGTATAACGTTATAACGTATTACGTTATATGGTATAACGTTATAACGTATTACGTTATATGGTATAACGTTATAACGTATTACGTTATATGGTATAACGTTTGAACGAATTACGTTATATGGTATTACGTCACATGGTATAACGTTATTACGTATTACGTTATTTGGTATAACGTTATAACGTATTACGTTATATGGTATAACGTTATAACGTATTACGTTATATGGTGTAACGTTATAACGTATTACGTTATATGGTATAACGTTATAACGTAATACGTAATATGGTATAACGTTATAACGTATTACGTTATATGGTATAACGCTATAACGTATTATGTTATATGATATAACGTCATATGGTATAACGTTATAACGTATTACGTTATATGGTATAGCGTTATAACGTATTACGTTATATGGTATAACGCTATAACGTATTACGTTATAGGATATAACGTCATATGGTATAACGTTATAACGTATTACGTTATATGGTATAACGTTATAACGTATTACGTTATATGGTATAACGTCATGACGTATTACGTTATATGGTATTACGTTATATGGTATAACGTTATAACGTATTACGTTATTTGGTATAACGTTATAACGTATTACGTTATATGGTATAACGTTATAACGTATTACGTTATATGGTATAACGTTATAACGTATTACGTTATATGGTATAACGTTATAACGTATTACGTTATATGGTATTACGTCATATGGTATAACGTTATAACGTATTACGTTATTTGGTATAACGTTATAACGTATTACGTTATATGGTATAACGTTATAACGTATTACGTTATATGGTATGACGCTATAACGTATTACGTTATATGATATAACGTCATATGGTATAACGTTATAACGTATTACGTTATATGGTATAACGTTATAACGTATTACGTTATATGGTATAACGTTATAACGTATTACGTTATATGGTATAACGTTAAAACGTATTACGTTATATGGTATTACGTCATATGGTATAACGTTATTACGTATTACGTTATTTGGTATAACGTTATAACGTATTACGTTATATGGTATTACGTCATATGGTATAACGTTATTACGTATTACGTTATTTGGTATAACGTTATAACGTATTACGTTATAGGGTATAACGTTATAACGTATTACGTTATATGGTATAACGTTATAACGTATTACGTTATATGGTGTAACGTTATAACGTATTACGTTATATGGTATAACGTTATAACGTAATACGTAATATGGTATAACGTTATAACGTATTACGTTATATGGTATAACGCTATAACGTATTACGTTATATGATATAACGTCATATGGTATAACGTTATAACGTATTACGTTATATGGTATAGCGTTATAACGTATTACGTTATATGGTATAACGCTATAACGTATTACGTTATATGATATAACGTCATATGGTATAACGTTATAACGTATTACGTTATATGGTATAACGCTATAACGTATTACGTTATATGATATAACGTCATATGGTATAACGTTATAACGTATTACGTTATATGGTATTACGTCATATGGTATAACGTTATTACGTATTACGTTATTTCGTATAACGTTATAACGTATTACGTTATATGGTATTACGTCATATGGTATAACGTTATTACGTATTACGTTATTTGGTATAACGTTATAACGTATTACGTTATAGGGTATAACGTTATAACGTATTACGTTATATGGTATATCGTTATAACGTATTACGTTATATGGTTTAACGTTATAACGTATTACGTTATATGGTATAACGTTATAACGTATTACGTTATATGGTATAACGCTATAACGTATTACGTTATATGATATAACGTCATATGGTATAACGGTATAACGTATTACGTTTTATGGTATAACGTTGTAACGTATTACGTTGTATGGTATAACGTTATTAGGTATTACGTTATATGGTATAACGTTATTACGTATTACGTTATATGGTATAACGTTATAACGTATTACGTTATATGGTATAACGTTATAACGTATTACGTTATATGACATAACGTCATATGGTATAACGTTATAACCTATTACGTTATATGGTATAACGTTATAACGTATTACGTTATATGGTATTACGTCATATGGTATAACGTTATAACGTATTACGTTATATGATATAACGTCATATCATATAACGTTATAACGTAATAAGTCATATGGTATATCGTTATAACATATCATGTTATATGGTATAACGTTATAACGTATTACGTTATATGGTATAACGTTATAACGTATTACGTTATATGGTATAACGTTATAACGTATTACGTTATATGGTATAACGTTATAACGTATTACGTTATATGGTATTACGTCATATGGTATAACGTTATTACGTATTACGTTATTTGGTATAACGTTATAACGTATTACGTTATATGGTATTACGTCATATGGTATAACGTTATTACGTATTACGTTATTTGGTATAACGTTATAACGTATTACGTTATAGGGTATAACGTTATAACGTATTACGTTATATGGTATTACGTCATATGGTATAACGTTATTACGTATTACGTTATTTGGTATAACGTTATAACGTATTACGTTATAGGGTATAACGTTATAACGTATTACGTTATATGGTATAACGTTATAACGTATTACGTTATATGGTTTAACGTTATAACGTATTACGTTATATGGTATAACGTTATAACGTATTACGTTATATGGTATAACGCTATAACGTATTACGTTATATGATATAACGTCATATGGTATAACGGTATAACGTATTACGTTTTATGGTATAACGTTGTAACGTATTACGTTGTATGGTATAACGTTATTAGGTATTACGTTATATGGTATAACGTTATTACGTATTACGTTATATGGTATAACGTTATAACGTATTACGTTATATGGTATAACGTTATAACGTATTACGTTATATGACATAACGTCATATGGTATAACGTTATAACCTATTACGTTATATGGTATAACGTTATAACGTATTACGTTATATAGTATTACGTCATATGGTATAACGTTATAACGTATTACGTTATATGATATAACGTTATAACGTATTACGTTATATGGTATAACGCTATAACGTATTACGTTATATGATATAACGTCATATGGTATAACGGTATAACGTATTACGTTTTATGGTATAACGTTGTAACGTATTACGTTGTATGGTATAACGTTATTAGGTATTACGTTATATGGTATAACGTTATAACGTATTACGTCATATGGTACAACGTTATAACGTATTACGTTATATGGTATAACGTTATAACGTATTACGTTATATGGTATAACGTTATAACGTATTACGTTATATGGTATAACGTTATAACGTATTACGTTATATGGTATAACGCTATAACGTATTACGTTATATGATGTAACGTCATATGGTATAACCTAATAACGTATTACGTTATATGGTATACCGTTATAACGTATTACGTTATATAGTATAACGTTATAACGTATTACGTTATATGGTATTACGTCATATGGTATAACGTTATAACGTATTACGTTATATGGTATAACGTTATAACGTATTACGTTATATGGAATAACGTCATATGGTATAACGTTATAACGTATTACGTTATATGATATAACGTCATATGGTATAACGTTATAACGTATTACGTTATTTGGTATAACGTTATAACGTATTACGTTATATGGTATAACGTTATAACGTATTACGTTATATGGTATAACGTTATAACGTATTACGTTATATGGTATAACGTTATAACGTATTACGTTATATGGTATAACGTTTGAACGAATTACGTTATATGGTATTACGTCACATGGTATAACGTTATTACGTATTACGTTATTTGGTATAACGTTATAACGTATTACGTTATATGGTATAACGTTATAACGTATTACGTTATATGGTGTAACGTTATAACGTATTACGTTATATGGTATAACGTTATAACGTAATACGTAATATGGTATAACGTTATAACGTATTACGTTATATGGTATAACGCTATAACGTATTATGTTATATGATATAACGTCATATGGTATAACGTTATAACGTATTACGTTATATGGTATAGCGTTATAACGTATTACGTTATATGGTATAACGCTATAACGTATTACGTTATAGGATATAACGTCATATGGTATAACGTTATAACGTATTACGTTATATGGTATAACGTTATAACGTATTACGTTATATGGTATAACGTCATGACGTATTACGTTATATGGTATTACGTTATATGGTATAACGTTATAACGTATTACGTTATTTGGTATAACGTTATAACGTATTACGTTATATGGTATAACGTTATAACGTATTACGTTATATGGTATAACGTTATAACGTATTACGTTATATGGTATAACGTTATAACGTATTACGTTATATGGTATTACGTCATATGGTATAACGTTATAACGTATTACGTTATTTGGTATAACGTTATAACGTATTACGTTATATGGTATAACGTTATAACGTATTACGTTATATGGTATGACGCTATAACGTATTACGTTATATGATATAACGTCATATGGTATAACGTTATAACGTATTACGTTATATGGTATAACGTTATAACGTATTACGTTATATGGTATAACGTTATAACGTATTACGTTATATGGTATAACGTTAAAACGTATTACGTTATATGGTATTACGTCATATGGTATAACGTTATTACGTATTACGTTATTTGGTATAACGTTATAACGTATTACGTTATATGGTATTACGTCATATGGTATAACGTTATTACGTATTACGTTATTTGGTATAACGTTATAACGTATTACGTTATAGGGTATAACGTTATAACGTATTACGTTATATGGTATAACGTTATAACGTATTACGTTATATGGTGTAACGTTATAACGTATTACGTTATATGGTATAACGTTATAACGTAATACGTAATATGGTATAACGTTATAACGTATTACGTTATATGGTATAACGCTATAACGTATTACGTTATATGATATAACGTCATATGGTATAACGTTATAACGTATTACGTTATATGGTATAGCGTTATAACGTATTACGTTATATGGTATAACGCTATAACGTATTACGTTATATGATATAACGTCATATGGTATAACGTTATAACGTATTACGTTATATGGTATAACGCTATAACGTATTACGTTATATGATATAACGTCATATGGTATAACGTTATAACGTATTACGTTATATGGTATTACGTCATATGGTATAACGTTATTACGTATTACGTTATTTCGTATAACGTTATAACGTATTACGTTATATGGTATTACGTCATATGGTATAACGTTATTACGTATTACGTTATTTGGTATAACGTTATAACGTATTACGTTATAGGGTATAACGTTATAACGTATTACGTTATATGGTATATCGTTATAACGTATTACGTTATATGGTTTAACGTTATAACGTATTACGTTATATGGTATAACGTTATAACGTATTACGTTATATGGTATAACGCTATAACGTATTACGTTATATGATATAACGTCATATGGTATAACGGTATAACGTATTACGTTTTATGGTATAACGTTGTAACGTATTACGTTGTATGGTATAACGTTATTAGGTATTACGTTATATGGTATAACGTTATTACGTATTACGTTATATGGTATAACGTTATAACGTATTACGTTATATGGTATAACGTTATAACGTATTACGTTATATGACATAACGTCATATGGTATAACGTTATAACCTATTACGTTATATGGTATAACGTTATAACGTATTACGTTATATGGTATTACGTCATATGGTATAACGTTATAACGTATTACGTTATATGATATAACGTCATATCATATAACGTTATAACGTAATAAGTCATATGGTATATCGTTATAACATATCATGTTATATGGTATAACGTTATAACGTATTACGTTATATGGTATAACGTTATAACGTATTACGTTATATGGTATAACGTTATAACGTATTACGTTATATGGTATAACGTTATAACGTATTACGTTATATGGTATTACGTCATATGGTATAACGTTATTACGTATTACGTTATTTGGTATAACGTTATAACGTATTACGTTATATGGTATTACGTCATATGGTATAACGTTATTACGTATTACGTTATTTGGTATAACGTTATAACGTATTACGTTATAGGGTATAACGTTATAACGTATTACGTTATATGGTATTACGTCATATGGTATAACGTTATTACGTATTACGTTATTTGGTATAACGTTATAACGTATTACGTTATAGGGTATAACGTTATAACGTATTACGTTATATGGTATAACGTTATAACGTATTACGTTATATGGTTTAACGTTATAACGTATTACGTTATATGGTATAACGTTATAACGTATTACGTTATATGGTATAACGCTATAACGTATTACGTTATATGATATAACGTCATATGGTATAACGGTATAACGTATTACGTTTTATGGTATAACGTTGTAACGTATTACGTTGTATGGTATAACGTTATTAGGTATTACGTTATATGGTATAACGTTATTACGTATTACGTTATATGGTATAACGTTATAACGTATTACGTTATATGGTATAACGTTATAACGTATTACGTTATATGACATAACGTCATATGGTATAACGTTATAACCTATTACGTTATATGGTATAACGTTATAACGTATTACGTTATATAGTATTACGTCATATGGTATAACGTTATAACGTATTACGTTATATGATATAACGTCATATCATATAACGTTATAACGTAATAAGTCATATGGTATATCGTTATAACATATCATGTTATATGGTATAACGTTATAACGTATTACGTTATATGGTATAACGTTATAACGTATTACGTTATATGGTATAACGTTATAACGTATTACGTTATATGGTATAACGTTATAACGTATTACGTTATATGGTATAACGTTATAACGTATTAGGTTATATGATATAACGTTTGAACGTATTACGTTATATGGTATTACGTCATATGGTATAACGTTATAACGTATTACGTTATTTGGTATAACGTTATAACGTATTACGTTATATGGTATAACGTTATAACGTATTACGTTATATGGTATAACGTTTGAACGTATTACGTTATATGGTATTACGTCATATGGTATAACGTTATTACGTATTACGTTATTTGGTATAACGTTATAACGTATTACGTTATATGGTACAACGTTATAACGTATTACGTTATATGGTATAACGTTATAACGTATTACGTTATATGGTATAACGTTATAACGTATTACGTTATATGGTATAACGTTATAACGTATTACGTTATATGGTATAACGCTATAACGTATTACGTTATATGATGTAACGTCATATGGTATAACCTAATAACGTATTACGTTATATGGTATACCGTTATAACGTATTACGTTATATGGTATAACGTTATAACGTATTACGTTATATGGTATTACGTCATATGGTATAACGTTATAACGTATTACGTTATATGGTATAACGTTATAACGTATTACGTTATATGGAATAACGTCATATGGTATAACGTTATAACGTATTACGTTATATGATATAACGTCATATGGTATAACGTTATAACGTATTACGTTATTTGGTATAACGTTATAACGTATTACGTTATATGGTATAACGTTATAACGTATTACGTTATATGGTATAACGTTATAACGTATTACGTTATATGGTATAACGTTATAACGTATTACGTTATATGGTATAACGTTTGAACGTATTACGTTATATGGTATTACGTCATATGGTATAACGTTATTACGTATTACGTTATTTGGTATAACGTTATAACGTATTACGTTATACGGTATAACGTTATAACTTATTACGTTATATGGTGTAACGTTATAACGTATTACGTTATATGGTATAACGTTATAACGTATTACGTTATATGGAATAACGTCATATGGTATAACGCTATAACGTATTACGTTATATGATATAACGTCATATGGTATAACGTTATAACGTATTACGTTATTTGGTATAACGTTATAACGTATTACGTTATATGGTATAACGTTATAACGTATTACGTTATATGGTATAACGTTATAACGTATTACGTTATATGGTATAACGTTATAACGTATTACGTTATATGGTATAACGTTTGAACGAATTACGTTATATGATATTACGTCACATGGTATAACGTTATTACGTATTACGTTATTTGGTATAACGTTATAACGTATTACGTTATATGGTATAACGTTATAACGTATTACGTTATATGGTATAACGCTATAACGTATTACGTTATATGATATAACGCTATAACGTATTATGTTATATGATATAACGTCATATGGTATAACGTTATAACGTATTACGTTATATGGTATAGCGTTATAACGTATTACGTTATATGGTATAACGCTATAACGTATTACGTTATAGGATATAACGTCATATGGTATAACGTTATAACGTATTACGTTATATGGTATAACGTTATAACGTATTACGTTATATGGTATAACGTTATGACGTATTACGTTATATGGTATTACGTCATATGGTATAACGTTATAACGTATTACGTTATATGGTATAACGTTATAACGTATTACGTTATATGGTATGACGCTATAACGTATTACGTTATATGATATAACGTCATATGGTATAACGTTATAACGTATTACGTTATATGGTATAACGTTATAACGTATTACGTTATATGGTATAACGTTATAACGTATTACGTTATATGGTATTACGTCATATGGTATAACGTTATTACGTATTACGTTATTTGGTATAACGTTATAACGTATTACGTTATATGGTATTACGTCATATGGTATAACGTTATTACGTATTACGTTATTTGGTATAACGTTATAACGTATTACGTTATAGGGTATAACGTTATAACGTATTACGTTATATGGTATAACGTTATAACGTATTACGTTATATGGTGTAACGTTATAACGTATTACGTTATATGGTATAACGTTATAACGTAATACGTAATATGGTATAACGTTATAACGTATTACGTTATATGGTATAACGCTATAACGTATTACGTTATATGATATAACGTCATATGGTATAACGTTATAACGTATTACGTTATATGGTATAGCGTTATAACGTATTACGTTATATGGTATAACGCTATAACGTATTACGTTATATGATATAACGTCATATGGTATAACGTTATAACGTATTACGTTATATGGTATAACGCTATAACGTATTACGTTATATGATATAACGTCATATGGTATAACGTTATAACGTATTACGTTATATGGTATTACGTCATATGGTATAACGTTATTACGTATTACGTTATTTCGTATAACGTTATAACGTATTACGTTATATGGTATTACGTCATATGGTATAACGTTATTACGTATTACGTTATTTGGTATAACGTTATAACGTATTACGTTATAGGGTATAACGTTATAACGTATTACGTTATATGGTATATCGTTATAACGTATTACGTTATATGGTTTAACGTTATAACGTATTACGTTATATGGTATAACGTTATAACGTATTACGTTATATGGTATAACGCTATAACGTATTACGTTATATGATATAACGTCATATGGTATAACGGTATAACGTATTACGTTTTATGGTATAACGTTGTAACGTATTACGTTGTATGGTATAACGTTATTAGGTATTACGTTATATGGTATAACGTTATTACGTATTACGTTATATGGTATAACGTTATAACGTATTACGTTATATGGTATAACGTTATAACGTATTACGTTATATGACATAACGTCATATGGTATAACGTTATAACCTATTACGTTATATGGTATAACGTTATAACGTATTACGTTATATGGTATTACGTCATATGGTATAACGTTATAACGTATTACGTTATATGATATAACGTCATATCATATAACGTTATAACGTAATAAGTCATATGGTATATCGTTATAACATATCATGTTATATGGTATAACGTTATAACGTATTACGTTATATTGTATAACGTTATAACGTATTACGTTATATGGTATAACGTTATAACGTATTACGTTATATGGTATAACGTTATAACGTATTACGTTATATGGTATTACGTCATATGGTATAACGTTATTACGTATTACGTTATTTGGTATAACGTTATAACGTATTACGTTATATGGTATTACGTCATATGGTATAACGTTATTACGTATTACGTTATTTGGTATAACGTTATAACGTATTACGTTATAGGGTATAACGTTATAACGTATTACGTTATATGGTATAACGTTATAACGTATTACGTTATATGGTGTAACGTTATAACGTATTACGTTATATGGTATAACGTTATAACGTAATACGTAATATGGTATAACGTTATAACGTATTACGTTATATGGTATAACGCTATAACGTATTACGTTATATGATATAACGTCATATGGTATAACGTTATAACGTATTACGTTATATGGTATTACGTCATATGGTATAACGTTGTTACGTATTACGTTATTTCGTATAACGTTATAACGTATTACGTTATATGGTATTACGTCATATGGTATAACGTTATTACGTATTACGTTATTTGGTATAACGTTATAACGTATTACGTTATAGGGTATAACGTTATAACGTATTACGTTATATGGTATAACGTTATAACGTATTACGTTATATGGTTTAACGTTATAACGTATTACGTTATATGGTATAACGTTATAACGTATTACGTTATATGGTATAACGCTATAACGTATTACGTTATATGATATAACGTCATATGGTATAACGGTATAACGTATTACGTTTTATGGTATAACGTTGTAACGTATTACGTTGTATGGTATAACGTTATTAGGTATTACGTTATATGGTATAACGTTATTACGTATTACGTTATATGGTATAACGTTATAACGTATTACGTTATATGGTATAACGTTATAACGTATTACGTTATATGACATAACGTCATATGGTATAACGTTATAACCTATTACGTTATATGGTATAACGTTATAACGTATTACGTTATATGGTATTACGTCATATGGTATAACGTTATAACGTATTACGTTATATGATATAACGTCATATCATATAACGTTATAACGTAATAAGTCATATGGTATATCGTTATAACATATCATGTTATATGGTATAACGTTATAACGTATTACGTTATATGGTATAACGTTATAACGTATTACGTTATATGGTATAACGTTATAACGTATTACGTTATATGGTATAACGTTATAACGTATTACGTTATATGGTATAACGTTATAACGTATTACGTTATATGATATAACGTTTGAACGTATTACGTTATATGGTATTACGTCATATGGTATAACGTTATAACGTATTACGTTATTTGGTATAACGTTATAACGTATTACGTTATATGGTATAACGTTATAACGTATTACGTTATATGGTATAACGTTTGAACGTATTACGTTATATGGTATTACGTCATATGGTATAACGTTATTACGTATTACGTTATTTGGTATAACGTTATAACGTATTACGTTATATGGTACAACGTTATAACGTATTACGTTATATGGTATAACGTTATAACGTATTACGTTATATGGTATAACGTTATAACGTATTACGTTATATGATATAACGTTTGAACGTATTACGTTATATGGTATTACGTCATATGGTATAACGTTATAACGTATTACGTTATTTGGTATAACGTTATAACGTATTACGTTATATGGTATAACGTTATAACGTATTACGTTATATGGTATAACGTTATAACGTATTACGTTATATGGTATAACGTTATAACGTATTACGTTATATGGTATAACGTTATAACGTATTACGTTATATGGTATAACGTTATAACGTATTACGTTATATGGTATAACGTTATAACGTATTACGTTATATGATATAACGTTTGAACGTATTACGTTATATGGTATTACGTCATATGGTATAACGTTATAACGTATTACGTTATTTGGTATAACGTTATAACGTATTACGTTATATGGTATAACGTTATAACGTATTACGTTATATGGTATAACGTTTGAACGTATTACGTTATATGGTATTACGTCATATGGTATAACGTTATTACGTATTACGTTATTTGGTATAACGTTATAACGTATTACGTTATATGGTACAACGTTATAACGTATTACGTTATATGGTATAACGTTATAACGTATTACGTTATATGGTATAACGTTATAACGTATTACGTTATATGGTATAACGTTATAACGTATTACGTTATATGGTATAACGCTATAACGTATTACGTTATATGATGTAACGTCATATGGTATAACCTAATAACGTATTACGTTATATGGTATACCGTTATAACGTATTACGTTATATGGTATAACGTTATAACGTATTACGTTATATGGTATTACGTCATATGGTATAACGTTATAACGTATTACGTTATATGGTATAACGTTATAACGTATTACGTTATATGGAATAACGTCATATGGTATAACGTTATAACGTATTACGTTATATGATATAACGTCATATGGTATAACGTTATAACGTATTACGTTATTTGGTATAACGTTATAACGTATTACGTTATATGGTATAACGTTATAACGTATTACGTTATATGGTATAACGTTATAACGTATTACGTTATATGGTATAACGTTATAACGTATTACGTTATATGGTATAACGTTTGAACGTATTACGTTATATGGTATTACGTCATATGGTATAACGTTATTACGTATTACGTTATTTGGTATAACGTTATAACGTATTACGTTATACGGTATAACGTTATAACTTATTACGTTATATGGTGTAACGTTATAACGTATTACGTTATATGGTATAACGTTATAACGTATTACGTTATATGGTATAACGTTATGACGTATTACGTTATATGGTATAACGCTATAACGTATTACGTTATATGATATAACGTCATATGGTATAACGTTATAACGTATTACGTTATATGGTATAGCGTTATAACGTATTACGTTATATGGTATAACGCTATAACGTATTACGTTATAGGATATAACGTCATATGGTATAACGTTATAACGTATTACGTTATATGGTATAACGTTATAACGTATTACGTTATATGGTATAACGTTATGACGTATTACGTTATATGGTATTACGTCATATGGTATAACGTTATAACGTATTACGTTATTTGGTATAACGTTATAACGTATTACGTTATATGGTATAACGTTATAACGTATTACGTTATATGGTATAACGTTATAACGTATTACGTTATATGGTATAACGTTATAACGTATTACGTTATATGGTATTACGTCATATGGTATAACGTTATAACGTATTACGTTATTTGGTATAACGTTATAACGTATTACGTTATATGGTATAACGTTATAACGTATTACGTTATATGGTATGACGCTATAACGTATTACGTTATATGATATAACGTCATATGGTATAACGTTATAACGTATTACGTTATATGGTATAACGTTATAACTTATTACGTTATATGGTATAACGTTATAACGTATTACGTTATATGGTATAACGCTATAACGTATTACGTTATATGATATAACGTCATATGGTATAACGTTATAACGTATTACGTTATATGGTATAGCGTTATAACGTATTACGTTATATGGTATAACGCTATAACGTATTACGTTATATGATATAACGTCATATGGTATAACGTTATAACGTATTACGTTATATGGTATAACGCTATAACGTATTACGTTATATGATATAACGTCATATGGTATAACGTTATAACGTATTACGTTATATGGTATTACGTCATATGGTATAACGTTATTACGTATTAAGTTATTTCGTATAACGTTATAACGTATTACGTTATATGGTATTACGTCATATGGTATAACGTTATTACGTATTACGTTATTTGGTATAACGTTATAACGTATTACGTTATAGGGTATAACGTTATAACGTATTACGTTATATGGTATAACGTTATAACGTATTACGTTATATGGTTTAACGTTATAACGTATTACGTTATATGGTATAACGTTATAACGTATTACGTTATATGGTATAACGCTATAACGTATTACGTTATATGATATAACGTCATATGGTATAACGGTATAACGTATTACGTTTTATGGTATAACGTTGTAACGTATTACGTTGTATGGTATAACGTTATTAGGTATTACGTTATATGGTATAACGTTATTACGTATTACGTTATATGGTATAACGTTATAACGTATTACGTTATATGGTATAACGTTATAACGTATTACGTTATATGACATAACGTCATATGGTATAACGTTATAACCTATTACGTTATATGGTATAACGTTATAACGTATTACGTTATATGGTATTACGTCATATGGTATAACGTTATAACGTATTACGTTATACGATATAACGTCATATCATATAACGTTATAACGTAATAAGTCATATGGTATATCGTTATAACATATCATGTTATATGGTATAACGTTATAACGTATTACGTTATATGGTATAACGTTATAACGTATTACGTTATATGGTATAACGTTATAACGTATTACGTTATATGGTATAACGTTATAACGTATTACGTTATATGGTATAACGTTATAACGTATTACGTTATATGATATAACGTCATATTGTATAACGTTATAACGTATTACGTGATATGGTAAAACGTTATAACGTATTACGTTATATGGTATAACGTTATAACGTATTACGTTATATGGTATAACGTTATAACGTATTACGTTATATGGTATTACGTCATATGGTATAACGTTATTACGTATTACGTTATTTGGTATAACGTTATAACGTATTACGTTATATGGTATAACGTTATAACGTATTACGTTATATGGTATTACGTCATATGGTATAACGTTATAACGTATTACGTTATTTGGTATAACGTTATAACGTATTACATTATGGTATAACGTTATAACGTATTACGTTATATGGAATAACGTCATATGGTATAACGTTATAACGTATTACGTTATATGATATAACGTCATATGGTATAACGTTATAACGTATTACGTTATATGGTATAACGTTATAACGTATTACGTTATATGGTATAACGTCATATGGTATAACGTTATAACGTATTACGTTATTTGGTATAACGTTATAACGTATTACGTTATATGGTATAACGTTATAACGTATTACGTTATATGGTACAACGTTATAAGGTATTACGTTATATGGTATAACGTTATAACGTATTACGTTATATGGTATAACGCTATAACGTATTACGTTATATGATATAACGTCATATGGTATAACGTTATAACGTATTACGTTATATGGTATAACGTTATAACGTATTACGTTATGTGGTATAACGTTATAACGTATTACGTTATATGGTATTACGTCATATGGTATAACGTTATAACGTATTACGTTAGTTGGTATAACGTTATAACGTATTACGTTATATGGTATAACGTTATATGGTATAACGTTATAACGTATTACGTTATTTGGTATAACGTTATAACGTATTACGTTATATGGTATAACGTTATAACGTATTACGTTATATGGTACAACGCTATAACGTATTACGTTATATGATATAACGTCATATGGTATAACGTTATAACGTATTACGTTATATGGTATAACGTTATAACGTATTACGTTATATGGTATAACGTTATAACGTATTACGTTATATGGTATAACGTTATAACGTATTACGTTATATGGTATTACGTCATATGCTATAACGTTATTACGTATTACGTTATTTGGTATAACGTTATAACGTATTACGTTATATGGTATTACGTCATATGGTATAACGTTATTACGTATTACGTTATTTGGTATAACGTTATAACGTATTACGTTATAGGGTATAACGTTATAACGTATTACGTTATATGGTATAACGTTATAACGTATTACGTTATATGGTGTAACGTTATAACGTATTACGTTATATGGTATAACGTTATAACGTAATACGTAATATGGTATAACGTTATAACGTATTACGTTATATGGTATAACGCTATAACGTATTACGTTATATGATATAACGTCATATGGTATAACGTTATAACGTATTACGTTATATGGTATAGCGTTATAACGTATTACGTTATATGGTATAACGCTATAACGTATTACGTTATATGATACAACGTCATATGGTATAACGTTATAACGTATTACGTTATATGGTATAACGCTATAACGTATTACGTTATATGATATAACGTCATATGGTATAACGTTATAACGTATTACGTTATATGGTATTACGTCATATGGTATAACGTTATTACGTATTACGTTATTTCGTATAACGTTATAACGTATTACGTTATATGGTATTACGTCATATGGTATAACGTTATTACGTATTACGTTATTTGGTATAACGTTATAACGTATTACGTTATAGGGTATAACGTTATAACGTATTACGTTATATGGTATAACGTTATAACGTATTACGTTATATGGTTTAACGTTATAACGTATTACGTTATATGGTATAACGTTATAACGTATTACGTTATATGGTATAACGCTATAACGTATTACGTTATATGATATAACGTCATATGGTATAACGGTATAACGTATTACGTTTTATGGTATAACGTTATAACGTATTACGTTGTATGGTATAACGTTATTAGGTATTACGTTATATGCTATAACGTTATTACGTATTACGTTATATGGTATAACGTTATAACGTATTAAGTTATATGGTATAACGTTATAACGTATTACGTTATATGACATAACGTCATATGGTATAACGTTATAACCTATTACGTTATATGGTATAACGTTATAACGTATTACGTTATATGGTATTACGTCATATGGTATAACGTTATAACGTATTACGTTATATGATATAACGTCATATCATATAACGTTATAACGTAATAAGTCATATGGTATATCGTTATAACATATCATGTTATATGGTATAACGTTATAACGTATTACGTTATATGGTATAACGTTATAACGTATTACGTTATATGGTATAACGTTATAACGTATTACGTTATATGGTATAACGTTATAACGTATTACGTTATATGGTATAACGTTATAACGTATTACGTTATATGATATAACGTTTGAACGTATTACGTTATATGGTATTACGTCATATGGTATAACGTTATAACGTATTATGTTATTTGGTATAACGTTATAACGTATTACGTTATATGGTATAACGTTATAACGTATTACGTTATATGGTATAACGTTTGAACGTATTACGTTATATGGTATTACGTCATATGGTATAACGTTATTACGTATTACGTTATTTGGTATAACGTTATAACGTATTACGTTATATGGTACAACGTTATAACGTATTACGTAATATGGTATAACGTTATAACGTATTACGTTATATGGTATAACGTTATAACGTATTACGTTATATGGTATAACGTTATAACGTATTACGTTATATGGTATAACGCTATAACTTATTACGTTATATGATGTAACGTCATATGGTATAACCTAATAACGTATTACGTTATATGGTATACCGTTATAACGTATTACGTTATATGGTATAACGTTATAACGTATTACGTTATATGGTATTACGTCATATGGTATAACGTTATAACGTATTACGTTATATGGTATAACGTTATAACGTATTACGTTATATGGAATAACGTCATATGGTATAACGTTATAACGTATTACGTTATATGATATAACGTCATATGGTATAACGTTATAACGTATTACGTTATTTGGTATAACGTTATAACGTATTACGTTATATGGTATAACGTTATAACGTATTACGTTATATGGTATAACGTTATAACGTATTACGTTATATGGTATAACGTTATAACGTATTACGTTATATGGTATAACGTTTGAACGTATTACGTTATATGGTATTACGTCATATGGTATAACGTTATTACGTATTACGTTATTTGGTATAACGTTATAACGTATTACGTTATATGGTATAACGTTATAACGTATTACGTTATATGGTGTAACGTTATAACGTATTACGTTATATGGTATAACGTTATAACGTAATACGTAATATGGTATAACGTTATAACGTATTACGTTATATGGTATAACGCTATAACGTATTACGTTATATGATATAACGTCATATGGTATAACGTTATAACGTATTACGTTATATGGTATAGCGTTATAACGTATTACGTTATATGGTATAACGCTATAACGTATTACGTTATAGGATATAACGTCATATGGTATAACGTTATAACGTATTACGTTATATGGTATAACGTTATAACGTATTACGTTATATGGTATAACGTTATGACGTATTACGTTATATGGTATTACGTCATATGGTATAACGTTATAACGTATTACGTTATTTGGTATAACGTTATAACGTATTACGTTATATGGTATAACGTTATAACGTATTACGTTATATGGTATAACGTTATAACGTATTACGTTATATGGTATAACGTTATAACGTATTACGTTATATGGTATTACGTCATATGGTATAACGTTATAACGTATTACGTTATTTGGTATAACGTTATAACGTATTACGTTATATGGTATAACGTTATAACGTATTACGTTATATGGTATGACGCTATAACGTATTACGTTATATGATATAACGTCATATGGTATAACGTTATAACGTATTACGTTATATGGTATAACGTTATAACGTATTACGTTATATGGTATAACGTTATAACGTATTACGTTATATGGTATAACGCTATAACGTATTACGTTATATGATATAACGTCATATGGTATAACGTTATAACGTATTACGTTATATGGTATAGCGTTATAACGTATTACGTTATATGGTATAACGCTATAACGTATTACGTTATATGATATAACGTCATATGGTATAACGTTATAACGTATTACGTTATATGGTATAACGCTATAACGTATTACGTTATATGATATAACGTCATATGGTATAACGCTATAACGTATTACGTTATATGGTATTACGTCATATGGTATAACGTTATTACGTATTAAGTTATTTCGTATAACGTTATAACGTATTACGTTATATGGTATTACGTCATATGGTATAACGTTATTACGTATTACGTTATTTGGTATAACGTTATAACGTATTACGTTATATGGTATAACGTTATAACGTATTACGTTATATGGTATAACGTTATAACGTATTACGTTATATGATATAACGTTTGAACGTATTACGTTATATGGTATTACGTCATATGGTATAACGTTATAACTTATTACGTTATTTGGTATAACGTTATAACGTATTACGTTATATGGTATAACGTTATAACGTATTACGTTATATGGTATAACGTTTGAACGTATTACGTTATATGGTATTACGTCATATGGTATAATGTTATTACGTATTACGTTATTTGGTATAACGTTATAACGTATTACGTTACATGGTACAACGTTATAACGTATTACGTTATATGGTATAACGTTATAACGTATTACGTTATATGGTATAACGTTATAACGTATTACGTTATATGGTATAACGTTATAACGTATTACGTTATATGGTATAACGCTATAACGTATTACGTTATATGATGTAACGTCATATGGTATAACCTAATAACGTATTACGTTATATGGTATACCGTTGTAACGTATTACGTTATATGGTATAACGTTATAACGTATTACGTTATTTGGTATAACGTTATAACGTATTACGTTATATGGTATAACGTTATAACGTATTACGTTATATGGTATAACGTTATAACGTATTACGTTATATGGTATAACGTTATAACGTATTACGTTATATGGTATAACGTTTGAACGTATTACGTTATATGGTATTTCGTCATATGGTATAACGTTATTACGTATTACGTTATTTGGTATAACGTTATAACGTATTACGTTATATGGTATAACGTTATAACGTATTACGTTATATGGTGTAACGTTATAACGTATTACGTTATATGGTATAACGTTATAACGTAATACGTAATAAGGTATAACGTTATAACGTATTACGTTATATGGTATAACGCTATAACGTATTACGTTATATGATATAACGTCATATGGTATAACGTTATAACGTATTACGTTATATGGTATAGCGTTATAACGTATTACGTTATATGGTATAACGCTATAACGTATTACGTTATAGGATATAACGTCATATGGTATAACGTTATAACGTATTACGTTATATGGTATAACGTTATAACGTATTACGTTATATGGTATAACGTTATGACGTATTACGTTATATGGTATTACGTCATATGGTATAACGTTATAACGTATTACGTTATTTGGTATAACGTTATAACGTATTACGTTATATGGTATAACGTTATATCGTATTACGTTATATGGTATAACGTTATAACGTATTACGTTATATGGTATAACGTTATAACGTATTACGTTATATGGTATTACGTCATATGGTATAACGTTATAACGTATTACGTTATTTGGTATAACGTTATAACGTATTACGTTATATGGTATAACGTTATAACGTATTACGTTATATGGTATGACGCTATAACGTATTACGTTATATGATATAACGTCATATGGTATAACGTTATAACGTATTACGTTATATGGTATAACGTTATAACATATTACGTTATATGGTATAACGTTATAACGTATTACGTTATATGGTATAACGCTATAACGTATTACGTTATATGATATAACGTCATATGGTATAACGTTATAACGTATTACGTTATATGGTATAGCGTTATAACGTATTACGTTATATGGTATAACGCTATAACGTATTACGTTATATGATATAACGTCATATGGTATAACGTTATAACGTGTTACGTTATATGGTATTACGTCATATGGTATAACGTTATTACGTATTAAGTTATTTCGTATAACGTTATAACGTATTACGTTATATGGTATTACGTCATATGGTATAACGTTATTACGTATTACGTTATTTGGTATAACGTTATAACGTATTACGTTATAGGGTATAACGTTATAACGTATTACGTTATATGGTATAACGTTATAACGTATTACGTTATATGGTTTAACGTTATAACGTATTACGTTATATGGTATAACGTTATAACGTATTACGTTATATGGTATAACGCTATAACGTATTACGTTATATGATATAACGTCATATGGTATAACGGTATAACGTATTACGTTTTATGGTATAACGTTGTAACGTATTACGTTGTATGGTATAACGTTATTAGGTATTACGTTATATGGTATAACGTTATTACGTATTACGTTATATGGTATAACGTTATAACGTATTACGTTATATGGTATAACGTTATAACGTATTACGTTATATGACATAACGTCATATGGTATAACGTTATAACCTATTACGTTATATGGTATAACGTTATAACGTATTACGTTATATGATATTACGTCATATGGTATAACGTTATAACGTATTACGTTATATGATATAACGTCATATCATATAACGTTATAACGTAATAAGTCATATGGTATATCGTTATAACATATCATGTTATATGGTATAACGTTATAACGTATTACGTTATATGGTATAACGTTATAACGTATTACGTTATATGGTATAACGTTATAACGTATTACGTTATATGGTATAACGTTATAACGTATTACGTTATATGGTATAACGTTATAACGTATTACGTTATATGATATAACGTCATATGGTATAACGTTATAACGTATTACGTGATATGGTAAAACGTTATAACGTATTACGTTATATGGTATAACGTTATAACGTATTACGTTATACGGTATAACGTTATAACGTATTACGTTATATGGTATTACGTCATATGGTATAACGTTATTACGTATTACGTCATATGGTATAACGTTATAACGTATTACGTTATATGGTATAACGTTATAACGTATTACGTTATATGGTATAACGTCATATGGTATAACGTTATAACGTATTACGTTATTTGGTAAAACGTTATAACGTATTACGTTATATGGTATAACGTTATAACGTATTACGTTATATGGTATAACGTTATAACGTATTACGTTATGTGGTATAACGTTATAACGTATTACGTTATATGGTATCACGTCATATGGTATAACGTTATAACGTATTACGTTATTTGGTATAACGTTATAACGTATTACGTTATATGGTATAACGTTATAACGTATTACGTTATTTGGTATAACGTTATAACGTATTACGTTATATGGTATGACGCTATAACGTATTACGTTATATGATATAACGTCATATGGTATAACGTTATAACGTATTACGTTATATGGTATAACGTTATAACGTATTACGTTATATGGTATAACGTTATAACGTATTACGTTATATGGTATAACGCTATAACGTATTACGTTATATGATATAACGTCATATGGTATAACGTTATAACGTATTACGTTATATGGTATAGCGTTATAACGTATTACGTTATATGGTATAACGCTATAACGTATTACGTTATATGATATAACGTCATATGGTATAACGTTATAACGTATTACGTTTTATGGTATAACGCTATAACGTATTACGTTATATGATATAACGTCATATGGTATAACGTTATAACGTATTACGTTATATGGTATTACGTCATATGGTATAACGTTATTACGTATTAAGTTATTTCGTATAACGTTATAACGTATTACGTTATATGGTATTACGTCATATGGAATAACGTTATTACGTATTACGTTATTTGGTATAACGTTATAACGTATTACGTTATAGGGTATAACGTTATAACGTATTACGTTATATGGTATAACGTTATAACGTATTACGTTATATGGTTTAACGTTATAACGTCTCACGTTATATGGTATAACGTTATAACGTATTACGTTATATGGTATAACGCTATAACGTATTACGTTATATGATATAACGTCATATGGTATAACGGTATAACGTATTACGTTTTATGGTATAACGTTGTAACGTATTACGTTGTATGGTATAACGTTATTAGGTATTACGTTATATGGTATAACGTTATTACGTATTACGTTATATGGTATAACGTTATAACGTATTACGTTATATGGTATAACGTTATAACGTATTACGTTATATGACATAACGTCATATGGTATAACGTTATAACCTATTACGTTATATGGTATAACGTTATAACGTATTACGTTATATGGTATTACGTCATATGGTATAACGTTATAACGTATTACGTTATATGATATAACGTCATATCATATAACGTTATAACGTAATAAGTCATATGGTATATCGTTATAACATATCATGTTATATGGTATAACGTTATAACGTATTACGTTATATGGTATAACGTTATAACGTATTACGTTATATGGTATAACGTTATAACGTATTACGTTATATGGTATAACGTTATAACGTATTACGTTATATGGTTTAACGTTATAACGTATTACGTTATATGATATAACGTCATATGGTATAACGTTATAACGTATTACGTGATATGGTAAAACGTTATAACGTATTACGTTATATGGTATAACGTTATAACGTATTACGTTATATGGTATAACGTTATAACGTATTACCTTATACGGTATTACGTCATATGGTATAACGTTATTACGTATTACGTTATTTGGTATAACGTTATAACGTATTACGTTATATGGTATAACGTTATAACGTATTACGTTATATGGTATTACGTCATATGGTATAACGTTATAACGTATTACGTTATTTGGTATAACGTTATAACGTATTACATTATGGTATAACGTTATAACGTATTACGTTATATGGAATAACGTCATATGGTATAACGTTATAACGTATTACGTTATATGATATAACGTCATATGGTATAACGTTATAACGTATTACGTTATATGGTATAACGTTATAACGTATTACGTTATATGGTATAACGTCATATGGTATAACGTTATAACGTATTACGTTATTTGGTAAAACGTTATAACGTATTACGTTATATGGTATAACGTTATAACGTATTACGTTATATGGTACAACGTTATAAGGTATTACGTTATATGGTTTAACGTTATAAAGTATTACGTTATATGGTATAACGCTATAACGTATTACGTTATATGATATAACGTCATATGGTATAACGTTATAACGTATTACGTTATATGGTATAACGTTATAACGTATTACGTTATGTGGTATAACGTTATAACGTATTACGTTATATGGTATCACGTCATATGGTATAACGTTATAACGTATTACGTTATTTGGTATAACGTTATAACGTATTACGTTATATGGTATAACGTTATAACGTATTACGTTATTTGGTATAACGTTATAACGTATTACGTTATGTGGTATAACGTTATAACGTATTACGTTATATGGTACAACGCTATAACGTATTACGTTATATGATATAACGTCATATGGTATAACGTTATAACGTATTACGTTATATGGTATAACGTTATAACGTATTACGTTATATGGTATAACGTTATAACGTATTACGTTATATGGTATAACGTTATAACGTATTACGTTATATGGTATTACGTCATATGGTATAACGTTATTACGTATTACGCTATTTGGTATAACGTTATAACGTATTACGTTATATGGTATAACGTTATAACGTATTACGTTATATGGTATAACGTTATAACGTATTACGTTGTATGGTATAACGTTATAACGTATTACGTTATATGGTATAACGCTATAACGTATTACGTTATATGATATAACGTCATATGGTATAACGTTATAACGTATTACGTTATATGGTATAACGTTATAACGTATTACGTTATATGGTATAACGTTATTATGTATTACGTTATATGGTATAACGTTATTACGTATTACGTTATATGGTATAACGTTATAACGTATTACGTTATATGGTATAACGTTATATCGTATTACGTTATATGACATAACGTCATATGGTATAACGTTATAATCTATTACGTTATATGGTATAACGTTATAACGTATTACGTTATATGGTATAACGTTATAACGTATTACGTTATATGGTATTACGTCATATGGTATAACGTTATTACGTATTACGTTATTTCGTATAACGTTATAACGTATTACGTTATATGGTATTACGTTATATGGTATAACGTTATTACGTATTACGTTATTTGGTATAACGTTATAACGTATTACGTTATAGGGTATAACGTTATAACGTATTACGTTATATGGTATAACGTTATAACGTATTACGTTATATGGTTTAACGTTATAACGTATTACGTTATATGGTATAACGTTATAACGTATTACGTTATATGGTATAACGCTATAACGTATTATGTTATATGATATAACGTCATATGGTATAACGGTATAACGTATTACGTTTTATGGTATAACGTTGTAACGTATTACGTTGTATGGTATAACGTTATTAGGTATTACGTCATATGGTATAACGTTATAACGTATTACGTTATATGATATAACGTCATATCATATAACGTTATAACGTAATAAGTCATATGGTATATCGTTATAACATATCATGTTATATGGTATAACGTTATAACGTATTACGTTATATGGTATAACGTTATAACGTATTACGTTATATGGTATAACGTTATAACGTATTACGTTATATGGTATAACGCTATAACGTATTACGTTATATGGTATAACGTTATAACGTATTACGTTATATGATATAACGTTTGAACGTATTACGTTATATGGTATTACGTCATATGGTATAACGTTATAACGTATTACGTTATTTGGTATAACGTTATAACGTATTACGTTATATGGTATAACGTTATAACGTATTACGTTATATGGTATAACGTTTGAACGTATTACGTTATATGGTATTACGTCATATGGTATAACGTTATTACGTATTACGTTATTTGGTATAACGTTATAACGTATTACGTTATATGGTACAACGTTATAACGTATTACGTTATATGGTATAACGTTATAACGTATTACGTTATATGGTATAACGTTATAACGTATTACGTTATATGGTATAAAGTTATAACGTATTACGTTATATGGTATAACGCTGTAACGTATTACGTTATATGATGTAACGTCATATGGTATAACCTAATAACGTATTACGTTATATGGTATACCGTTATAACGTATTACGTTATATGGTATAACGTTATAACGTATTACGTTATATGGTATTACGTCATATGGTATAACGTTATAACGTATTACGTTATATGGTATAACGTTATAACGTATTACGTTATATGGAATAACGTCATATGGTATAACGTTATAACGTATTACGTTATATGATATAACGTCATATGGTATAACGTTATAACGTATTACGTTATTTGGTATAACGTTATAACGTATTACGTTATATGGTATAACGTTATAACGTATTACGTTATATGGTATAATGTTATAACGTATTACGTTATATGGTATAACGTTATAACGTATTACGTTATATGGTATAACGTTTGAACGTATTACGTTATATGGTATTACGTCATATGGTGTAACGTTATTACGTATTACGTTATTTGGTATAACGTTATAACGTATTACGTTATATGGTATAACGTTATAACGTATTACGTTATATGGTGTAACGTTATAACGTATTACGTTATATGGTATAACGTTATAACGTAATACGTAATATGGTATAACGTTATAACGTATTACGTTATATGGTATAACGCTATAACGTATTACGTTATATGATATAACGTCATATGGTATAACGTTATAACGTATTACGTTATATGGTATAGCGTTATAACGTATTACGTTATATGGTATAACGCTATAACGTATTACGTTATAGGATATAACGTCATATGGTATAACGTTATAACGTATTACGTTATATGGTATAACGTTATAACGTATTACGTTATATGGTATAACGTTATGACGTATTACGTTATATGGTATTACGTCATATGGTATAACGTTATAACGTATTACGTTATTTGGTATAACGTTATAACGTATTACGTTATATGCTATAACGTTATAACGTATTACGTTATATGGTATAACGTTATAACGTATTACGTTATATGGTATAACGTTATAACGTATTACGTTATATGGTATTACGTCATATGGTATAACGTTATAACGTATTACGTTATTTGGTATAACGTTATAACGTATTACGTTATATGGTATAACGTTATAACGTATTACGTTATATGGTATGACGCTATAACGTATTACGTTATATGATATAACGTCATATGGTATAACGTTATAACGTATTACGTTATATGGTATAACGTTATAACGTATTACGTTATATGGTATAACGTTATAACGTATTACGTTATATGGTATCACGTCATATGGTATAACGTTATTACGTATTACGTTATTTGGTATAACGTTATAACGTATTACGTTATATGGTATTACGTCATATGGTATAACGTTATTACGTATTACGTTATTTGGTATAACGTTATAACGTATTACGTTATAGGGTATAACGTTATAACGTATTACGTTATATGGTATAACGTTATAACGTATTACGTTATATGGTGTAACGTTATAACGTATTACGTTATATGGTATAACGTTATAACGTAATACGTAATATGGTATAACGTTATAACGTATTACGTTATATGGTATAACGCTATAACGTATTACGTTATATGATATAACGTCATATGGTATAACGTTATAACGTATTACGTTATATGGTATAGCGTTATAACGTATTACGTTATATGGTATAACGCTATAACGTATTACGTTATATGATATAACGTCATATGGTATAACGTTATAACGTATTACGTTATATGGTATAACGCTATAACGTATTACGTTATATGATATAACGTCATATGGTATAACGTTATAACGTATTACGTTATATGGTATTACGTCATATGGTATAACGTTATTACGTATTACGTTATTTCGTATAACGTTATAACGTATTACGTTATATGGTATTACGTCATATGGTATAACGTTATTACGTATTACGTTATTTGGTATAACGTTATAACGTATTACGTTATAGGGTATAACGTTATAACGTATTACGTTATATGGTATAACGTTATAACGTATTACGTTATATGGTTTAACGTTATAACGTATTACGTTATATGGTATAACGTTATAACGTATTACGTTATATGGTATAACGCTATAACGTATTACGTTATATGATATAACGTCATATGGTATAACGGTATAACGTATTACGTTTTATGGTATAACGTTGTAACGTATTACGTTGTATGGTATAACGTTATTAGGTATTACGTTATATGGTATAACGTTATTACGTATTACGTTATATGGTATAACGTTATAACGTATTACGTTATATGGTATAACGTTATAACGTATTACGTTATATGGTATAACGTTATAACGTATTACGTTATATGGTATAACGCTATAACGTATTACGTTATATGATGTAACGTCATATCATATAACGTTATAACGTAATACGTCATATGGTATATCGTTATAACATATCATGGTATATGGTATAACGTTAAAACGTATTACGTTATATGGTATAACGTTATAACGTATTACGTTATATGGTATAACGTTATAACGTATTACGTTATATGGTATAACGTTATAACGTATTACGTTATATGGTATAACGTTATAACGTATTACGTTATATGGTATAACGTTATAACGTAATACGTAATATGGTATAACGTTATAACGTATTACGTTATATGGTATAACGCTATAACGTATTACGTTATATGATATAACGTCATATGGTATAACGTTATAACGTATTACGTTATATGGTATAGCGTTATAACGTATTACGTTATATGGTATAACGCTATAACGTATTACGTTATATGGTATAACGTTATAACGTATTACGTTATATGGTATAACGTTATAACGTATTACGTTATATGGTATAACGCTATAACGTATTACGTTATATGATGTAACGTCATATGGTATAACCTAATAACGTATTACGTTATATGGTATACCGTTATAACGTATTACGTTATATGGTATAACGTTATAACGTATTACGTTATATGGTATTACGTCATATGGTATAACGTTATAACGTATTACGTTATATGGTATAACGTTATAACGTATTACGTTATATGGAATAACGTCATATGGTATAACGTTATAACGTATTACGTTATATGATATAACGTCATATGGTATAACGTTATAACGTATTACGTTATTTGGTATAACGTTATAACGTATTACGTTATATGGTATAACGTTATAACGTATTACGTTATATGGTATAATGTTATAACGTATTACGTTATATGGTATAACGTTATAACGTATTACGTTATATGGTATAACGTTTGAACGTATTACGTTATATGGTATTACGTCATATGGTGTAACGTTATTACGTATTACGTTATTTGGTATAACGTTATAACGTATTACGTTATATGGTATAACGTTATAACGTATTACGTTATATGGTGTAACGTTATAACGTATTACGTTATATGGTATAACGTTATAACGTAATACGTAATATGGTATAACGTTATAACGTATTACGTTATATGGTATAACGCTATAACGTATTACGTTATATGATATAACGTCATATGGTATAACGTTATAACGTATTACGTTATATGGTATAGCGTTATAACGTATTACGTTATATGGTATAACGCTATAACGTATTACGTTATAGGATATAACGTCATATGGTATAACGTTATAACGTATTACGTTATATGGTATAACGTTATAACGTATTACGTTATATGGTATAACGTTATGACGTATTACGTTATATGGTATTACGTCATATGGTATAACGTTATAACGTATTACGTTATTTGGTATAACGTTATAACGTATTACGTTATATGCTATAACGTTATAACGTATTACGTTATATGGTATAACGTTATAACGTATTACGTTATATGGTATAACGTTATAACGTATTACGTTATATGGTATTACGTCATATGGTATAACGTTATAACGTATTACGTTATTTGGTATAACGTTATAACGTATTACGTTATATGGTATAACGTTATAACGTATTACGTTATATGGTATGACGCTATAACGTATTACGTTATATGATATAACGTCATATGGTATAACGTTATAACGTATTACGTTATATGGTATAACGTTATAACGTATTACGTTATATGGTATAACGTTATAACGTATTACGTTATATGGTATCACGTCATATGGTATAACGTTATTACGTATTACGTTATTTGGTATAACGTTATAACGTATTACGTTATATGGTATTACGTCATATGGTATAACGTTATTACGTATTACGTTATTTGGTATAACGTTATAACGTATTACGTTATAGGGTATAACGTTATAACGTATTACGTTATATGGTATAACGTTATAACGTATTACGTTATATGGTGTAACGTTATAACGTATTACGTTATATGGTATAACGTTATAACGTAATACGTAATATGGTATAACGTTATAACGTATTACGTTATATGGTATAACGCTATAACGTATTACGTTATATGATATAACGTCATATGGTATAACGTTATAACGTATTACGTTATATGGTATAGCGTTATAACGTATTACGTTATATGGTATAACGCTATAACGTATTACGTTATATGATATAACGTCATATGGTATAACGTTATAACGTATTACGTTATATGGTATAACGCTATAACGTATTACGTTATATGATATAACGTCATATGGTATAACGTTATAACGTATTACGTTATATGGTATTACGTCATATGGTATAACGTTATTACGTATTACGTTATTTCGTATAACGTTATAACGTATTACGTTATATGGTATTACGTCATATGGTATAACGTTATTACGTATTACGTTATTTGGTATAACGTTATAACGTATTACGTTATAGTGTATAACGTTATAACGTATTACGTTATATGGTATAACGTTATAACGTATTACGTTATATGGTTTAACGTTATAACGTATTACGTTATATGGTATAACGTTATAACGTATTACGTTATATGGTATAACGCTATAACGTATTACGTTATATGATATAACGTCATATGGTATAACGGTATAACGTATTACGTTTTATGGTATAACGTTGTAACGTATTACGTTGTATGGTATAACGTTATTAGGTATTACGTTATATGGTATAACGTTATTACGTATTACGTTATATGGTATAACGTTATAACGTATTACGTTATATGGTATAACGTTATAACGTATTACGTTATATGGTATAACGTTATAACGTATTACGTTATATGGTATAACGCTATAACGTATTACGTTATATGATGTAACGTCATATCATATAAGGTTATAACGTAATACGTCATATGGTATATCGTTATAACATATCATGGTATATGGTATAACGTTATAACGTATTACGTTATATGGTATAACGTTATAACGTATTACGTTATATGGTATAACGTTATAACGTATTACGTTATATGGTATAACGTTATAACGTATTACGTTATATGGTATAACGTTATAACGTATTACGTTATATGGTATAACGCTATAACGTATTACGTTATATGATGTAACGTCATATGGTATAACGTAATAACGTATTACGTTATATGGTATACCGTTATAACGTATTACGTTATATGGTATAACGTAATAACGTATTACGTTATAGGGTATACCGTTATAACGTATTACGTTATATGGTATAACGTTATAACGTATTACGTTATATGGTATTACGTCATATGGTATAACGTTATAACGTATTACGTTATATGGTATAACGTTATAACGTATTACGTTATATGGAATAACGTCATATGGTATAACGTTATAACGTATTACGTTATATGATATAACGTCATATGGTATAACGTTATAACGTATTACGTTATATGATATAACGTCATATGGTATAACGTTATAACGTATTACGTTATATGGTATAACGTTATAACGTATTACGTTATATGGTATAACGTCATATGGTATAACGTTATAACGTATTACGTTATTTGGTATAACGTTATAACGTATTACGTTATATGGTATAACGTTATAACGTATTACGTTATATGGTACAACGTTATAAGGTATTACGTTATATGGTATAACGTTATAACGTATTACGTTATATGGTATAACGTTATAACGTATTACGTTATATGGTATTACGTCATATGGTATAACGTTATAACGTATTACGTTATTTGGTGTAACGTTATAACGTATTACGTTATATGGTATAACGTTATAACGTATTACGTTATATGGTATGACGCTATAACGTATTACGTTATATGATATAACGTCATATGGTATAACGTTATAACATATTACGTTATATGGTATAACGTTATAACGTATTACGTTATATGGTATAACGTTATAACGTATTACGTTATATGGTATTACGTTATATGGTATAACGTTATAACGTATTACGTTATATGGTATAACGTTTGAACGTATTACGTTATATGGTATTACGTCATATGGTGTAACGTTATTACGTATTACGTTATTTGGTATAACGTTATAACGTATTACGTTATATGGTATAACGTTATAACGTATTACGTTATATGGTGTAACGTTATAACGTATTACGTTATATGGTATAACGTTATAACGTAATACGTAATATGGTATAACGTTATAACGTATTACGTTATATGGTATAACGCTATAACGTATTACGTTATATGATATAACGTCATATGGTATAACGTTATAACGTATTACGTTATATGGAATAGCGTTATAACGTATTACGTTATATGGTATAACGCTATAACGTATTACGTTATAGGATATAACGTCATATGGTATAACGTTATAACGTATTACGTTATATGGTATAACGTTATAACGTATTACGTTATATGGTATAACGTTATGACGTATTACGTTATATGGTATTACGTCATATGGTATAACGTTATAACGTATTACGTTATTTGGTATAACGTTATAACGTATTACGTTATATGCTATAACGTTATAACGTATTACGTTATATGGTATAACGTTATAACGTATTACGTTATATGGTATAACGTTATAACGTATTACGTTATATGGTATTACGTCATATGGTATAACGTTATAACGTATTACGTTATTTGGTATAACGTTATAACGTATTACGTTATATGGTATAACGTTATAACGTATTACGTTATATGGTATGACGCTATAACGTATTACGTTATATGATATAACGTCATATGGTATAACGTTATAACGTATTACGTTATATGGTATAACGTTATAACGTATTACGTTATATGGTATAACGTTATAACGTATTACGTTATATGGTATCACGTCATATGGTATAACGTTATTACGTATTACGTTATTTGGTATAACGTTATAACGTATTACGTTATATGGTATTACGTCATATGGTATAACGTTATTACGTATTACGTTATTTGGTATAACGTTATAACGTATTACGTTATAGGGTATAACGTTATAACGTATTACGTTATATGGTATAACGTTATAACGTATTACGTTATATGGTGTAACGTTATAACGTATTACGTTATATGGTATAACGTTATAACGTAATACGTAATATGGTATAACGTTATAACGTATTACGTTATATGGTATAACGCTATAACGTATTACGTTATATGATATAACGTCATATGGTATAACGTTATAACGTATTACGTTATATGGTATAGCGTTATAACGTATTACGTTATATGGTATAACGCTATAACGTATTACGTTATATGATATAACGTCATATGGTATAACGTTATAACGTATTACGTTATATGGTATAACGCTATAACGTATTACGTTATATGATATAACGTCATATGGTATAACGTTATAACGTATTACGTTATATGGTATTACGTCATATGGTATAACGTTATTACGTATTACGTTATTTCGTATAACGTTATAACGTATTACGTTATATGGTATTACGTCATATGGTATAACGTTATTACGTATTACGTTATTTGGTATAACGTTATAACGTATTACGTTATAGGGTATAACGTTATAACGTATTACGTTATATGGTATAACGTTATAACGTATTACGTTATATGGTTTAACGTTATAACGTATTACGTTATATGGTATAACGTTATAACGTATTACGTTATATGGTATAACGCTATAACGTATTACGTTATATGATATAACGTCATATGGTATAACGGTATAACGTATTACGTTTTATGGTATAACGTTGTAACGTATTACGTTGTATGGTATAACGTTATTAGGTATTACGTTATATGGTATAACGTTATTACGTATTACGTTATATGGTATAACGTTATAACGTATTACGTTATATGGTATAACGTTATAACGTATTACGTTATATGGTATAACGTTATAACGTATTACGTTATATGGTATAACGCTATAACGTATTACGTTATATGATGTAACGTCATATCATATAACGTTATAACGTAATACGTCATATGGTATATCGTTATAACATATCATGGTATATGGTATAACGTTATAACGTATTACGTTATATGGTATAACGTTATAACGTATTACGTTATATGGTATAACGTTATAACGTATTACGTTATATGGTATAACGTTATAACGTATTACGTTATATGGTATAACGTTATAACGTATTACGTTATATGGTATAACGCTATAACGTATTACGTTATATGATGTAACGTCATATGGTATAACGTAATAACGTATTACGTTATATGGTATACCGTTATAACGTATTACGTTATATGGTATAACGTAATAACGTATTACGTTATAGGGTATACCGTTATAACGTATTACGTTATATGGTATAACGTTATAACGTATTACGTTATATGGTATTACGTCATATGGTATAACGTTATAACGTATTACGTTATATGGTATAACGTTATAACGTATTACGTTATATGGAATAACGTCATATGGTATAACGTTATAACGTATTACGTTATATGATATAACGTCATATGGTATAACGTTATAACGTATTACGTTATATGATATAACGTCATATGGTATAACGTTATAACGTATTACGTTATATGGTATAACGTTATAACGTATTACGTTATATGGTATAACGTCATATGGTATAACGTTATAACGTATTACGTTATTTGGTATAACGTTATAACGTATTACGTTATATGGTATAACGTTATAACGTATTACGTTATATGGTACAACGTTATAAGGTATTACGTTATATGGTATAACGTTATAACGTATTACGTTATATGGTATAACGTTATAACGTATTACGTTATATGGTATTACGTCATATGGTATAACGTTATAACGTATTACGTTATTTGGTGTAACGTTATAACGTATTACGTTATATGGTATAACGTTATAACGTATTACGTTATATGGTATGACGCTATAACGTATTACGTTATATGATATAACGTCATATGGTATAACGTTATAACATATTACGTTATATGGTATAACGTTATAACGTATTACGTTATATGGTATAACGTTATAACGTATTACGTTATATGGTATTACGTCATATGGTATAACGTTATTACGTATTACGTTATTTGGTATAACGTTATAACGTATTACGTTATATGGTATTACGTCATATGGTATAACGTTATTACGTATTACGTTATTTGGTATAACGTTATAACGTATTACGTTATAGGGTATAACGTTATAACGTATTACGTTATATGGTATAACGTTATAACGTATTACGTTATATGGTGTAACGTTATAACGTATTACGTTATATGGTATAACGTTATAACGTAATACGTAATATGGTATAACGTTATAACGTATTACGTTATATGGTATAACGCTATAACGTATTACGTTATATGATATAACGTCATATGGTATAACGTTATAACGTATTACGTTATATGGTATAGCGTTATAACGTATTACGTTATATGGTATAACGCTATAACGTATTACGTTATATGATATAACGTCATATGGTATAACGTTATAACGTATTACGTTATATGGTATAACGCTATAACGTATTACGTTATATGATATAACGTCATATGGTATAACGTTATAACGTATTACGTTATATGGTATTACGTCATATGGTATAACGTTATTACGTATTACGTTATTTCGTATAACGTTATAACGTATTACGTTATATGGTATTACGTCATTAGGTATAACGTTATTACGTATTACGTTATTTGGTATAACGTTATAAAGTATTTCGTTATAGGGTATAACGTTATAACGTATTACGTTATATGGTATAACGTTATAACGTATTACGTTATATGGTTTAACGTTATAACGTATTACGTTATATGGTATAACGTTATAACGTATTACGTTATATGGTATAACGCTATAACGTATTACGTTATATGATATAACGTCATATGGTATAACGGTATAACGTATTACGTTTTATGGTATAACGTTGTAACGTATTACGTTATAACGTAATAAGTCATATGGTATATCGTTATAACATATCATGTTATATGGTATAACGTTATAACGTATTACGTTATATGGTATAACGTTATAACGTATTACGTTATATGACATAACGTCATATGGTATAACGTTATAACCTATTACGTTATATGGTATAACGTTATAACGTATTACGTTATATGGTATAACGTTATAACGTATTACGTTATATGATATAACGTCATATGGTATAACGTTATAACGTATTACGTGATATGGTAAAACGTTATAACGTATTACGTTATATGGTATAACGTTATAACGCATTACGTTATATGGTATAACGTTATAACGTATTACGTTATATGGTATTACGTCATATGGTATAACGTTATTACGTATTACGTTATTTGGTATAACGTTATAACGTATTACGTTATATGGTATAACGTTATAACGTATTACGTTATATGGTATTACGTCATATGGTATAACGTTATAACGTATTACGTTATTTGGTATAACGTTATAACGTATTACATTATGGTATAACGTTATAACGTATTACGTTATATGGAATAACGTCATATGGTATAACGTTATAACGTATTACGTTATATGATATAACGTCATATGGTATAACGTTATTACGTATTACGTTATTTCGTATAACGTTATAACGTATTACGTTATATGGTATTACGTCATATGGTATAACGTTATTACGTATTACGTTATTTGGTATAACGTTATAACGTATTACGTTATAGGGTATAACGTTATAACGTATTACGTTATATGGTATAACGTTATAACGTATTACGTTATATGGTATAACGCTATAACGTATTACGTTATATGATATAACGTCATATGGTATAACGTTATAACGTATTACGTTATATGGTATAGCGTTATAACGTATTACGTTATATGGTATAACGCTATAACGTATTACGTTATATGATATAACGTCATATGGTACAACGTTATAAGGTATTACGTTATATGGTATAACGTTATAACGTATTACGTTACATGGTATAACGCTATAACGTATTACGTTATATGATATAACGTCATATGGTATAACGTTATAACGTATTACGTTATATGATATAACGTCATATGGTATAACGTCATAACGTATTACGTTATATGGTATAACGTTATAACGTATTACGTTATATGGTATAACGTTATAACGTATTACGTTATATGGTATAACGTTATAACGTATTACGTTATATGGTATAACGTTACAACGTATTACGTTATATGGTATAACGCAACAACGTATTACGTTATATGATATAAGGTCATATGGTATAACGTTATAACGTATTACGTTATATGGTATAACGTTATAACGTATTACGTTATATGGTATAACGTTATAACGTATTACGTTATGTGGTATAACGTTATAACGTATTACGTTATATGGTATAACGTTATAACGTATTACGTTATATGGTATTACGTCATATGGTATAACGTTATAACGTATTACGTTATTTGGTATAACGTTATAACGTATTACGTTATATGGTATAACGTTATAACGTATTACGTTATATGGTATAACGTTATAACGTATTACGTTATATGGTATAACGTTATAACGTATTACGTTATACGGTATAACGCTATAACGTATTACGTTATATGGTATAACGTTATAACGTATTACGTTATATGGTATAACGTTATTACGTATTACGTTATATGACATAACGTCATATGGTATAACGTTATAACCTATTACGTTATATGGTATAACGTTATAACGTATTACGTTATATGGTATAACGTTATAACGTATTACGTTATATGGTATAACGTTATAACGTATTACGTTATATGGTATAACGCTATAACGTATTACGTTATATGATGTAACGTCATATCATATAACGTTATAACGTAATACGTCATATGGTATATCGTTATAACATATCATGATATATGGTATAACGTTATAACGTATTACGTTATATGGTATAACGTTATAACGTATTACGTTATATGGTATAACGTTATAACGTATTACGTTATATGGTATAACGTTATAACGTATTACGTTATATGGTATAACGTTATAACGTATTACGTTATATGGTATAACGCTATAACGTATTACGTTATATGATGTAACGTCATATGGTATAACGTAATAACGTATTACGTTATATGGTATACCGTTATAACGTATTACGTTATATGGTATAACGTAATAACGTATTACGTTATAGGGTATACCGTTATAACGTATTACGTTATATGGTATAACGTTATAACGTATTACGTTATATAGTATTACGTCATATGGTATAACGTTATAACGTATTACGTTATATGGTATAACGTTATAACGTATTACGTTATATGGAATAACGTCATATGGTATAACGTTATAACGTATTACGTTATATGATATAACGTCATATGGTATAACGTTATAACGTATTACGTTATATGATATAACTTCATATGGTATAACGTTATAACGTATTACGTTATATGGTATAACGTTATAACGTATTACGTTATATGGTATAACGTCATATGGTATAACGTTATAACGTATTACGTTATTTGGTATAACGTTATAACGTATTACGTTATATGGTATAACGTTATAACGTATTACGTTATATGGTACAACGTTATAAGGTATTACGTTATATGGTATAACGTTATAACGTATTACGTTATATGGTATAACGCTATAACGTATTACGTTATATGATATAACGTCATATGGTATAACGTTATAACGTATTACGTTATATGGTATAACGTTATAACGTATTACGTTATGTGGTATAACGTTATAACGTATTACGTTATATGGTATTACGTCATATGGTATAACGTTATAACGTATTACGTTATTTGGTATAACGTTATAACGTATTACGTTATATGGTATAACGTTATAACGTATTACGTTATTTGGTATAACGTTATAACGTATTACGTTATATGGTATAACGTTATAACGTATTACGTTATATGGTATAACGCTATAACGTATTACGTTATATGATATAACGTTATATGGTATAACGTTATAGCGTATTACGTTATATGGTATAACGTTATAACGTATTACGTTATATGGTATAACGTTATAACGTATTACGTTATATGGTATAACGTTATAACGTATTACGTTATATGGTATTACGTCATATGGTATAACGTTATAACGTATTACGTTATATGATATAACGTCATATGGTATAACGTTATAACGTATTACGTTATATGATATAACGTCATATGGTATAACGTAATAACGTATTACGTTATATGGTATAACGTTATAACGTATTACGTTATATGGAATAACGTCATATGGTATAACGTTATAACGTATTACGTTATATGATATAACGTCATATGGTATAACGCTATAACGTATTACGTTATATGATATAACGTCATATGGTATAACGTTATAACGAATTACGTTATATGGTATAACGTTATAACGTATTACGTTATATGGAATAACGTCATATGGTATAACGTTATAACGTATTACGTTATATGATATAACGTCATATGGTATAACGTTATAACGTATTACGTTATATGATATAACGTCATATGGTATAACGTTATAACGTATAACGTTATATGGTATAACGTTATAACGTATTACGTTATATGGTATAACGTCATATGGTATAACGTTATAACGTATTACGTTATTTGGTATAACGTTATAACGTATTACGTTATATGGTATAACGTTATAACGTATTACGTTATATGGTACAACGTTATAAGGTATTACGTTATATGGTATAACGTTATAACGTATTACGTTATATGGTATAACGCTATAACGTATTACGTTATATGATATAACGTCATATGGTATAACGTTATAACGTATTACGTTATATGGTATAACGTTATAACGTATTACGTTATGTGGTATAACGTTATAACGTATTACGTTATATGGTATTACGTCATATGGTATAACGTTATAACGTATTACGTTATTTGGTATAACGTTATAACGTATTACGTTATATGGTATAACGTTATAACGTATTACGTTATTTGGTATAACGTTATAACGTATTACGTTATATGGTATAACGTTATAACGTATTACGTTATATGGTATAACGCTATAACGTATTACGTTATATGATATAACGTCATATGGTATAACGTTATAACGTATTACGTTATATGGTATAACGTTATAACGTATTACGTTATATGGTATAACGTTATAACGTATTACGTTATATGGTATAACGTTATAACGTATTACGTTATATGGTATTACGTCATATGGTATAACGTTATTACGTATTACGCTATTTGGTATAACGTTATAACGTATTACGTTATATGGTATAACGTTATAACGAATTACGTTATATGGTATAACGTTATAACGTATTACGTTATATGGTATAACGTTATAACGTATTACGTTGTATGGTATAACGTTATAACGTATTACGTTATATGGTATAACGCTATAACGTATTACGTTATATGATATAACGTCATATGGTATAACGTTATAACGTATTACGTTATATGGTATAACGTTATAACGTATTACGTTATATGGTATAACGTTATAACGTATTACGTTATATGGTATAACTGTATAACGTATTACGTTATATGATATAACGTCATATGGTATAACGTTATAACGTATTACGTTATATGGTATAACGTTATAACGTATTACGCTATATGGTATTACGTCATATGGTATAACGTTATAACGTATTACATTATGGTATAACGTTATAACGTATTACGTTATATGGAATAACGTCATATGGTATAACGTTATAACGTATTACGTTATATGATATAACGTCATATGGTATAACGTTATTACGTATTACGTTATTTCGTATAACGTTACAACGTATTACGTTATATGGTATTACGTCATATGGTATAACGTTATTACGTATTACGTTATTTGGTATAACGTTATAACGTATTACGTTATAGGGTATAACGTTATAACGTATTACGTTATATGGTATAACGTTATAACGTATTACGTTATATGGTATAACGCTATAACGTATTACGTTATATGATATAACGTCATATGGTATAACGTTATAACGTATTACGTTATATGGTATAGCGTTATAACGTATTACGTTATATGGTATAACGCTATAACGTATTACGTTATATGATATAACGTCATATGGTACAACGTTATAAGGTATTACGTTATATGGTATAACGTTATAACGTATTACGTTACATGGTATAACGCTATAACGTATTACGTTATATGATATAACGTCATATGGTATAACGTTATAACGTATTACGTTATATGATATAACGTCATATGGTATAACGTCATAACGTATTACGTTATATGGTATAACGTTATAACGTATTACGTTATATGGTATAACGTTATAACGTATTACGTTATATGGTATAACGTTATAACGTATTACGTTATATGGTATAACGTTACAACGTATTACGTTATATGGTATAACGCAACAACGTATTACGTTATATGATATAAGGTCATATGGTATAACGTTATAACGTATTACGTTATATGGTATAACGTTATAACGTATTACGTTATATGGTATAACGTTATAACGTATTACGTTATGTGGTATAACGTTATAACGTATTACGTTATTTGGTATAACGTTATAACGTATTACGTTATATGGTATAACGTTATAACGTATTACGTTATATGGTATAACGCTATAACGTATTACGTTATATGATATAACGTTATATGGTATAACGTTATAACGTATTACGTTATATGGTATAACGTTATAACGTATTACGTTATATGGTATAACGTTATAACGTATTACGTTATATGGTATAACGTTATAACGTATTACGTTATATGGTATTACGTCATATGGTATAACGTTATAACGTATTACGTTATATGATATAACGTCATATGGTATAACGTTATAACGTATTACGTTATATGATATAACGTCATATGGTATAACGTAATAACGTATTACGTTATATGGTATAACGTTATAACGTATTACGTTATATGGAATAACGTCATATGGTATAACGTTATAACGTATTACGTTATATGATATAACGTCATATGGTATAACGTTATAACGTATTACGTTATATGATATAACGTCATATGGTATAACGTTATAACGAATTACGTTATATGGTATAACGTTATAACGTATTACGTTATATGGAATAACGTCATATGGTATAACGTTATAACGTATTACGTTATATGATATAACGTCATATGGTATAACGTTATAACGTATTACGTTATATGATATAACGTCATATGGTATAACGTTATAACGTATAACGTTATATGGTATAACGTTATAACGTATTACGTTATATGGTATAACGTCATATGGTATAACGTTATAACGTATTACGTTATTTGGTATAACGTTATAACGTATTACGTTATATGGTATAACGTTATAACGTATTACGTTATATGGTACAACGTTATAAGGTATTACGTTATATGGTATAACGTTATAACGTATTACGTTATATGGTATAACGCTATAACGTATTACGTTATATGATATAACGTCATATGGTATAACGTTATAACGTATTACGTTATATGGTATAACGTTATAACGTATTACGTTATGTGGTATAACGTTATAACGTATTACGTTATATGGTATTACGTCATATGGTATAACGTTATAACGTATTACGTTACTTGGTATAACGTTATAACGTATTACGTTATATGGTATAACGTTATAACGTATTACGTTATTTGGTATAACGTTATAACGTATTACGTTATATGGTATAACGTTATAACGTATTACGTTATATGGTATAACGCTATAACGTATTACGTTATATGATATAACGTCATATGGTATAACGTTATAACGTATTACGTTATATGGTATAACGTTATAACGTATTACGTTATATGGTATAACGTTATAACGTATTACGTTATATGGTATAACGTTATAACGTATTACGTTATATGGTATTACGTCATATGGTATAACGTTATTACGTATTACGCTATTTGGTATAACGTTATAACGTATTACGTTATATGGTATAACGTTATAACGAATTAAGTTATATGGTATAACGTTATAACGTATTACGTTATATGGTATAACGTTATAACGTATTACGTTGTATGGTATAACGTTATAACGTATTACGTTATATGGTATAACGTTATAGCGTATTACGTTATATGGTATAACTGTATAACGTATTACGTTATATGATATAACGTCATATGGTATAACGTTATAACGTATTACGTTATATGGTATAACGTTATAACGTATTACGCTATATGGTATTACGTCATATGGTATAACGTTATAACGTATTACATTATGGTATAACGTTATAACGTATTACGTTATATGGAATAACGTTATAACGTATTACGTTATATGGTATTACGTGATATGGTATAACGTTATAACGTATTACGTTATATGGTATAACGTTATAACGTATTACGTTATATGGTATTACGTCATATGGTATATCGTTATAACATATCATGTTATATGGTATAACGTTATAACGTATTACGTTATACGGTATAACGTTATAACGTATTACGTTATATGGTATAACGTTATAACGTATTACGTTATATGGTATAACGCTATAACGTATTACGTTATATGGTATAACGTTATAACGTATTACGTTATATGGTATTACGTGATATGGTATAACGTTATAACGTATTACGTTATATGGTATAACGTTATAACGTATTACGTTATATGATGTAACGTCATATGGTATAACGTAATAACGTATTACGTTATATGGTATACCGTTATAACGTATTACGTTATATGGTATAACGTTATAACGTATTACGTTATATGGTATTACGTCATATGGTATAACGTTATACTGTATAACGTATTACGTTATATGATATAACGTCATATGGTATAACGTTATAACGTATTACGTTATATGGTATAACGTTATAACGTATTACGCTATATGGTATTACGTCATATGGTATAACGTTATAACGTATTACATTATGGTATAACGTTATAACGTATTACGTTATATGGAATAACGTTATAACGTATTACGTTATATGGTATTACGTGATATGGTATAACGTTATAACGTATTACGTTATATGGTATAACGTTATAACGTATTACGTTATATGGTATTACGTCATATGGTATAACGTTATAACGTATTACGTTATATGGTATAACGTTATAACGTATTACGTTATATGGTATAACGTTATAACGTATTACGTTATATGGTATTACGTCATATGGTATAACGTTATAACGTATTACGTTATATGGTATAACCTTATAACGTATTACGTTATATGATATAACGTCATATGGTATAACGTTATAACGTATTACGTTATTTGGTATAACGTTATAACGTATTACGTTATATGGTATAACGTTATAACGTATTACGTTATATGGTATAACGTTATAACGTATTACGTTATATGGTATAACTGTATAACGTATTACGTTATATGATATAACGTCATATGGTATAACGTTATAACGTATTATGTTATATGGTATAACGTTATAACGTATTACGCTATATGGTATTACGTCATATGGTATAACGTTATAACGTATTACATTATGGTATAACGTTATAACGTATTACGTTATATGGAATAACGTTATAACGTATTACGTTATATGGTATTACGTGATATGGTATAACGTTATAACGTATTACGTTATATGGTATAACGTTATAAGGTATTACGTTATATGATGTAACGTCATATGGTATAACGTAATAACGTATTACGTTATATGGTATACCGTTATAACGTATTACGTTATATGGTATAACGTTATAACGTATTACGTTATATGGTATTACGTCATATGGTATAACGTTATAACGTATTACGTTATATGGTATAACGTTATAACGTATTACGTTATATGGTATAACGTTATAACGTATTACGTTATATGGTATTACGTCATATGGTATAACGTTATAACGTATTACGTTATATGGTATAACGTTATAACGTATTACGTTATATGATATAACGTCATATGGTATAACGTTATAACGTATTACGTTATTTGGTATAACGTTATAACGTATTACGTTATATGGTATAACGTTATAACGTATTACGTTATATGGTATAACGTTATAACGTATTACGTTATATGGTATAACTGTATAACGTATTACGTTATATGATATAACGTCATATGGTATAACGTTATAACGTATTACGTTATATGGTATAACGTTATAACGTATTACGCTATATGGTATTACGTCATATGGTATAACGTTATAACGTATTACATTATGGTATAACGTTATAACGTATTACGTTATATGGAATAACGTCATATGGTATAACGTTATAACGTATTACGTTATATGATATAACGTCATATGGTATAACGTTATTACGTATTACGTTATTTCGTATAACGTTATAACGTATTACGTTATATGGTATTACGTCATATGGTATAACGTTATTACGTATTACGTTATTTGGTATAACGTTATAACGTATTACGTTATAGGGTATAACGTTATAACGTATTACGTTATATGGTATAACGTTATAACGTATTACGTTATATGGTATAACGCTATAACGTATTACGTTATATGATATAACGTCATATGGTATAACGTTATAACGTATTACGTTATATGGTATAGCGTTATAACGTATTACGTTATATGGTATAACGCTATAACGTATTACGTTATATGATATAACGTCATATGGTACAACGTTATAAGGTATTACGTTATATGGTATAACGTTATAACGTATTACGTTACATGGTATAACGCTATAACGTATTACGTTATATGATATAACGTCATATGGTATAACGTTATAACGTATTACGTTATATGATATAACGTCATATGGTATAACGTCATAACGTATTACGTTATATGGTATAACGTTATAACGTATTACGTTATATGGTATAACGTTATAACGTATTACGTTATATGGTATAACGTTATAACGCATTACGTTATATGGTATAACGTTACAACGTATTACGTTATATGGTATAACGCAACAACGTATTACGTTATATGATATAAGGTCATATGGTATAACGTTATAACGTATTACGTTATATGGTATAACGTTATAACGTATTACGTTATATGGTATAACGTTATAACGTATTACGTTATGTGGTATAACGTTATAACGTATTACGTTATATGGTATAACGTTATAACGTATTACGTTATATGGTATTACGTCATATGGTATAACGTTATAACGTATTACGTTATTTGGTATAACGTTATAACGTATTACGTTATATGGTATAACGTTATAACGTATTACGTTATATGGTATAACGTTATAACGTATTACGTTATATGGTATAACGTTATAACGTATTACGTTATACGGTATAACGCTATAACGTATTACGTTATATGGTATAACGTTATAACGTATTACGTTATATGGTATAACGTTATTACGTATTACGTTATATGACATAACGTCATATGGTATAACGTTATAACCTATTACGTTATATGGTATAACGTTATAACGTATTACGTTATATGGTATAACGTTATAACGTATTACGTTATATGGTATAACGTTATAACGTATTACGTTATATGGTATAACGCTATAACGTATTACGTTATATGATGTAACGTCATATCATATAACGTTATAACGTAATACGTCATATGGTATATCGTTATAACATATCATGATATATGGTATAACGTTATAACGTATTACGTTATATGGTATAACGTTATAACGTATTACGTTATATGGTATAACGTTATAACGTATTACGTTATATGGTATAACGTTATAACGTATTACGTTATATGGTATAACGTTATAACGTATTACGTTATATGGTATAACGCTATAACGTATTACGTTATATGATGTAACGTCATATGGTATAACGTAATAACGTATTACGTTATATGGTATACCGTTATAACGTATTACGTTATATGGTATAACGTAATAACGTATTACGTTATAGGGTATACCGTTATAACGTATTACGTTATATGGTATAACGTTATAACGTATTACGTTATATGGTATTACGTCATATGGTATAACGTTATAACGTATTACGTTATATGGTATAACGTTATAACGTATTACGTTATATGGAATAACGTCATATGGTATAACGTTATTACGTATTACGTTATATGACATAACGTCATATGGTATAACGTTATAACCTATTACGTTATATGGTATAACGTTATAACGTATTACGTTATATGGTATAACGTTATAACGTATTACGTTATATGGTATAACGTTATAACGTATTACGTTATATGGTATAACGCTATAACGTATTACGTTATATGATGTAACGTCATATCATATAACGTTATAACGTAATACGTCATATGGTATATCGTTATAACATATCATGATATATGGTATAACGTTATAACGTATTACGTTATATGGTATAACGTTATAACGTATTACGTTATATGGTATAACGTTATAACGTATTACGTTATATGGTATAACGTTATAACGTATTACGTTATATGGTATAACGTTATAACGTATTACGTTATATGGTATAACGCTATAACGTATTACGTTATATGATGTAACGTCATATGGTATAACGTAATAACGTATTACGTTATATGGTATACCGTTATAACGTATTACGTTATATGGTATAACGTAATAACGTATTACGTTATATGGTATAACGTTATAACGTATTACGTTATATGGTATAACGCTATAACGTATTACGTTATATGATATAACGTCATATGGTATAACGTTATAACGTATTACGTTATATGGTATAGCGTTATAACGTATTACGTTATATGGTATAACGCTATAACGTATTACGTTATATGATATAACGTCATATGGTACAACGTTATAAGGTATTACGTTATATGGTATAACGTTATAACGTATTACGTTACATGGTATAACGCTATAACGTATTACGTTATATGATATAACGTCATATGGTATAACGTTATAACGTATTACGTTATATGATATAACGTCATATGGTATAACGTCATAACGTATTACGTTATATGGTATAACGTTATAACGTATTACGTTATATGGTATAACGTTATAACGTATTACGTTATATGGTATAACGTTATAACGCATTACGTTATATGGTATAACGTTACAACGTATTACGTTATATGGTATAACGCAACAACGTATTACGTTATATGATATAAGGTCATATGGTATAACGTTATAACGTATTACGTTATATGGTATAACGTTATAACGTATTACGTTATATGGTATAACGTTATAACGTATTACGTTATGTGGTATAACGTTATAACGTATTACGTTATATGGTATAACGTTATAACGTATTACGTTATATGGTATTACGTCATATGGTATAACGTTATAACGTATTACGTTATTTGGTATAACGTTATAACGTATTACGTTATATGGTATAACGTTATAACGTATTACGTTATATGGTATAACGTTATAACGTATTACGTTATATGGTATAACGTTATAACGTATTACGTTATACGGTATAACGCTATAACGTATTACGTTATATGGTATAACGTTATAACGTATTACGTTATATGGTATAACGTTATTACGTATTACGTTATATGACATAACGTCATATGGTATAACGTTATAACCTATTACGTTATATGGTATAACGTTATAACGTATTACGTTATATGGTATAACGTTATAACGTATTACGTTATATGGTATAACGTTATAACGTATTACGTTATATGGTATAACGCTATAACGTATTACGTTATATGATGTAACGTCATATCATATAACGTTATAACGTAATACGTCATATGGTATATCGTTATAACATATCATGATATATGGTATAACGTTATAACGTATTACGTTATATGGTATAACGTTATAACGTATTACGTTATATGGTATAACGTTATAACGTATTACGTTATATGGTATAACGTTATAACGTATTACGTTATATGGTATAACGTTATAACGTATTACGTTATATGGTATAACGCTATAACGTATTACGTTATATGATGTAACGTCATATGGTATAACGTAATAACGTATTACGTTATATGGTATACCGTTATAACGTATTACGTTATATGGTATAACGTAATAACGTATTACGTTATAGGGTATACCGTTATAACGTATTACGTTATATGGTATAACGTTATAACGTATTACGTTATATGGTATTACGTCATATGGTATAACGTTATAACGTATTACGTTATATGGTATAACGTTATAACGTATTACGTTATATGGAATAACGTCATATGGTATAACGTTATTACGTATTACGTTATATGACATAACGTCATATGGTATAACGTTATAACCTATTACGTTATATGGTATAACGTTATAACGTATTACGTTATATGGTATAACGTTATAACGTATTACGTTATATGGTATAACGTTATAACGTATTACGTTATATGGTATAACGCTATAACGTATTACGTTATATGATGTAACGTCATATCATATAACGTTATAACGTAATACGTCATATGGTATATCGTTATAACATATCATGATATATGGTATAACGTTATAACGTATTACGTTATATGGTATAACGTTATAACGTATTACGTTATATGGTATAACGTTATAACGTATTACGTTATATGGTATAACGTTATAACGTATTACGTTATATGGTATAACGTTATAACGTATTACGTTATATGGTATAACGCTATAACGTATTACGTTATATGATGTAACGTCATATGGTATAACGTAATAACGTATTACGTTATATGGTATACCGTTATAACGTATTACGTTATATGGTATAACGTAATAACGTATTACGTTATATGGTATAACGTTATAACGTATTACGTTATATGGTATAACGCTATAACGTATTACGTTATATGATATAACGTCATATGGTATAACGTTATAACGTATTACGTTATATGGTATAGCGTTATAACGTATTACGTTATATGGTATAACGCTATAACGTATTACGTTATATGATATAACGTCATATGGTACAACGTTATAAGGTATTACGTTATATGGTATAACGTTATAACGTATTACGTTACATGGTATAACGCTATAACGTATTACGTTATATGATATAACGTCATATGGTATAACGTTATAACGTATTACGTTATATGATATAACGTCATATGGTATAACGTCATAACGTATTACGTTATATGGTATAACGTTATAACGTATTACGTTATATGGTATAACGTTATAACGTATTACGTTATATGGTATAACGTTATAACGCATTACGTTATATGGTATAACGTTACAACGTATTACGTTATATGGTATAACGCAACAACGTATTACGTTATATGATATAAGGTCATATGGTATAACGTTATAACGTATTACGTTATATGGTATAACGTTATAACGTATTACGTTATATGGTATAACGTTATAACGTATTACGTTATGTGGTATAACGTTATAACGTATTACGTTATATGGTATAACGTTATAACGTATTACGTTATATGGTATTACGTCATATGGTATAACGTTATAACGTATTACGTTATTTGGTATAACGTTATAACGTATTACGTTATATGGTATAACGTTATAACGTATTACGTTATATGGTATAACGTTATAACGTATTACGTTATATGGTATAACGTTATAACGTATTACGTTATACGGTATAACGCTATAACGTATTACGTTATATGGTATAACGTTATAACGTATTACGTTATATGGTATAACGTTATTACGTATTACGTTATATGACATAACGTCATATGGTATAACGTTATAACCTATTACGTTATATGGTATAACGTTATAACGTATTACGTTATATGGTATAACGTTATAACGTATTACGTTATATGGTATAACGTTATAACGTATTACGTTATATGGTATAACGCTATAACGTATTACGTTATATGATGTAACGTCATATCATATAACGTTATAACGTAATACGTCATATGGTATATCGTTATAACATATCATGATATATGGTATAACGTTATAACGTATTACGTTATATGGTATAACGTTATAACGTATTACGTTATATGGTATAACGTTATAACGTATTACGTTATATGGTATAACGTTATAACGTATTACGTTATATGGTATAACGTTATAACGTATTACGTTATATGGTATAACGCTATAACGTATTACGTTATATGATGTAACGTCATATGGTATAACGTAATAACGTATTACGTTATATGGTATACCGTTATAACGTATTACGTTATATGGTATAACGTAATAACGTATTACGTTATAGGGTATACCGTTATAACGTATTACGTTATATGGTATAACGTTATAACGTATTACGTTATATGGTATTACGTCATATGGTATAACGTTATAACGTATTACGTTATATGGTATAACGTTATAACGTATTACGTTATATGGAATAACGTCATATGGTATAACGTTATAACGTATTACGTTATATGATATAACGTCATATGGTATAACGTTATAACGTATTACGTTATATGATATAACGTCATATGGTATAACGTTATAACGTATTACGTTATATGGTATAACGTTATAACGTATTACGTTATATGGTATAACGTCATATGGCATAACGTTATAACGTATTACGTTATTTGGTATAACGTTATAACGTATTACGTTATATGGTATAACGTTATAACGTATTACGTTATATGGTACAACGTTATAAGGTATTACGTTATATGGTATAACGTTATAACGTATTACGTTATATGGTATAACGCTATAACGTATTACGTTATATGATATAACGTCATATGGTATAACGTTATAACGTATTACGTTATATGGTATAACGTTATAACGTATTACGTTATGTGGTATAACGTTATAACGTATTACGTTATATGGTATTACGTCATATGGTATAACGTTATAACGTATTACGTTATTTGGTATAACGTTATAACGTATTACGTTATATGGTATAACGTTATAACGTATTACGTTATTTGGTATAACGTTATAACGTATTACGTTATATGGTATAACGTTATAACGTATTACGTTATATGGTATAACGCTATAACGTATTACGTTATATGATATAACGTTATATGGTATAACGTTATAACGTATTACGTTATATGGTATAACGTTATAACGTATTACGTTATATGGTATAACGTTATAACGTATTACGTTATATGGTATAACGTTATAACGTATTACGTTATATGGTATTACGTCATATGGTATAACGTTATAACGTATTACGTTATATGATATAACGTCATATGGTATAACGCAACAACGTATTACGTTATATGATATAAGGTCATATGGTATAACGTTATAACGTATTACGTTATATGGTATAACGTTATAACGTATTACGTTATATGGTATAACGTTATAACGTATTACGTTATGTGGTATAACGTTATAACGTATTACGTTATATGGTATAACGTTATAACGTATTACGTTATATGGTATTACGTCATATGGTATAACGTTATAACGTATTACGTTATTTGGTATAACGTTATAACGTATTACGTTATATGGTATAACGTTATAACGTATTACGTTATATGGTATAACGTTATAACGTATTACGTTATATGGTATAACGTTATAACGTATTACGTTATACGGTATAACGCTATAACGTATTACGTTATATGGTATAACGTTATAACGTATTACGTTATATGGTATAACGTTATTACGTATTACGTTATATGACATAACGTCATATGGTATAACGTTATAACCTATTACGTTATATGGTATAACGTTATAACGTATTACGTTATATGGTATAACGTTATAACGTATTACGTTATATGGTATAACGTTATAACGTATTACGTTATATGGTATAACGCTATAACGTATTACGTTATATGATGTAACGTCATATCATATAACGTTATAACGTAATACGTCATATGGTATATCGTTATAACATATCATGATATATGGTATAACGTTATAACGTATTACGTTATATGGTATAACGTTATAACGTATTACGTTATATGGTATAACGTTATAACGTATTACGTTATATGGTATAACGTTATAACGTATTACGTTATATGGTATAACGTTATAACGTATTACGTTATATGGTATAACGCTATAACGTATTACGTTATATGATGTAACGTCATATGGTATAACGTAATAACGTATTACGTTATATGGTATACCGTTATAACGTATTACGTTATATGGTATAACGTAATAACGTATTACGTTATAGGGTATACCGTTATAACGTATTACGTTATATGGTATAACGTTATAACGTATTACGTTATATGGTATTACGTCATATGGTATAACGTTATAACGTATTACGTTATATGGTATAACGTTATAACGTATTACGTTATATGGAATAACGTCATATGGTATAACGTTATAACGTATTACGTTATATGATATAACGTCATATGGTATAACGTTATAACGTATTACGTTATATGATATAACGTCATATGGTATAACGTTATAACGTATTACGTTATATGGTATAACGTTATAACGTATTACGTTATATGGTATAACGTCATATGGTATAACGTTATAACGTATTACGTTATTTGGTATAACGTTATAACGTATTACGTTATATGGTATAACGTTATAACGTATTACGTTATATGGTACAACGTTATAAGGTATTACGTTATATGGTATAACGTTATAACGTATTACGTTATATGGTATAACGCTATAACGTATTACGTTATATGATATAACGTCATATGGTATAACGTTATAACGTATTACGTTATATGGTATAACGTTATAACGTATTACGTTATGTGGTATAACGTTATAACGTATTACGTTATATGGTATTACGTCATATGGTATAACGTTATAACGTATTACGTTATTTGGTATAACGTTATAACGTATTACGTTATATGGTATAACGTTATAACGTATTACGTTATTTGGTATAACGTTATAACGTATTACGTTATATGGTATAACGTTATAACGTATTACGTTATATGGTATAACGCTATAACGTATTACGTTATATGATATAACGTTATATGGTATAACGTTATAACGTATTACGTTATATGGTATAACGTTATAACGTATTACGTTATATGGTATAACGTTATAACGTATTACGTTATATGGTATAACGTTATAACGTATTACGTTATATGGTATTACGTCATATGGTATAACGTTATAACGTATTACGTTATATGATATAACGTCATATGGTATAACGTTATAACGTATTACGTTATATGATATAACGTCATATGGTATAACGTAATAACGTATTACGTTATATGGTATAACGTTATAACGTATTACGTTATATGGAATAACGTCATATGGTATAACGTTATAACGTATTACGTTATATGATATAACGTCATATGGTATAACGTTATAACGTATTACGTTATATGATATAACGTCATATGGTATAACGTTATAACGTATTACGTTATATGGTATAACGTTATAACGTATTACGTTATATGGTATAACGTCATATGGTATAACGTTATAACGTATTACGTTATTTGGTATAACGTTATAACGTATTACGTTATATGGTATAACGTTATAACGTATTACGTTATATGGTACAACGTTATAAGGTATTACGTTATATGGTATAACGTTATAACGTATTACGTTATATGGTATAACGCTATAACGTATTACGTTATATGATATAACGTCATATGGTATAACGTTATAACGTATTACGTTATATGGTATAACGTTATAACGTATTACGTTATGTGGTATAACGTTATAACGTATTACGTTATATGGTATTACGTCATATGGTATAACGTTATAACGTATTACGTTGTTTGGTATAACGTTATAACGTATTACGTTATATGGTATAACGTTATAACGTATTACGTTATTTGGTATAACGTTATAACGTATTACGTTATATGGTATAACGTTATAACGTATTACGTTATATGGTATAACGCTATAACGTATTACGTTATATGATATAACGTTATATGGTATAACGTTATAACGTATTACGTTATATGGTATAACGTTATAACGTATTACGTTATATGGTATAACGTTATAACGTATTACGTTATATGGTATAACGTTATAACGTATTACGTTATATGGTATTACGTCATATGGTATAACGTTATAACGTATTACGTTATATGATATAACGTCATATGGTATAACGTTATAACGTATTACGTTATATGATATAACGTCATATGGTATAACGTAATAACGTATTACGTTATATGGTATAACGTTATAACGTATTACGTTATATGGAATAACGTCATATGGTATAACGTTATAACGTATTACGTTATATGATATAACGTCATATGGTATAACGTTATAACGTATTACGTTATATGATATAACGTCATATGGTATAACGTTATAACGAATTACGTTATATGGTATAACGTTATAACGTATTACGTTATATGGAATAACGTCATATGGTATAACGTTATAACGTATTACGTTATATGATATAACGTCATATGGTATAACGTTATAACGTATTACGTTATATGATATAACGTCATATGGTATAACGTTATAACGTATAACGTTATATGGTATAACGTTATAACGTATTACGTTATATGGTATAACGTCATATGGTATAACGTTATAACGTATTACGTTATTTGGTATAACGTTATAACGTATTACGTTATATGGTATAACGTTATAACGTATTACGTTATATGGTACAACGTTATAAGGTATTACGTTATATGGTATAACGTTATAACGTATTACGTTATATGGTATAACGCTATAACGTATTACGTTATATGATATAACGTCATATGGTATAACGTTATAACGTATTACGTTATATGGTATAACGTTATAACGTATTACGTTATGTGGTATAACGTTATAACGTATTACGTTATATGGTATTACGTCATATGGTATAACGTTATAACGTATTACGTTATTTGGTATAACGTTATAACGTATTACGTTATATGGTATAACGTTATAACGTATTACGTTATTTGGTATAACGTTATAACGTATTACGTTATATGGTATAACGTTATAACGTATTACGTTATATGGTATAACGCTATAACGTATTACGTTATATGATATAACGTCATATGGTATAACGTTATAACGTATTACGTTATATGGTATAACGTTATAACGTATTACGTTATATGGTATAACGTTATAACGTATTACGTTATATGGTATAACGTTATAACGTATTACGTTATATGGTATTACGTCATATGGTATAACGTTATTACGTATTACGCTATTTGGTATAACGTTATAACGTATTACGTTGTATGGTATAACGTTATAACGTATTACGTTATATGGTATAACGCTATAACGTATTACGTTATATGATATAACGTCATATGGTATAACGTTATAACGTATTGCGTTATATGGTATAACGTTATAACGTATTACGTTATATGGTATAACGTTATTATGTATTACGTTATATGGTATAACGTTATTACGTATTACGTTATATGGTATAACGTTATAACGTATTACGTTATATGGTATAACGTTATATCGTATTACGTTATATGACATAACGTCATATGGTATAACGTTATAACCTATTACGTTATATGGTATAACGTTATAACGTATTACGTTATATGGTATAACGTTATAACGTATTACGTTATATGGTATTACGTCATATGGTATATCGTTATAACATATCATGTTATATGGTATAACGTTATAACGTATTACGTTATACGGTATAACGTTATAACGTATTACGTTATATGGTATAACGTTATAACGTATTACGTTATATGGTATAACGCTATAACGTATTACGTTATATGGTATAACGTTATAACGTATTACGTTATATGGTATTACGTGATATGGTATAACGTTATAACGTATTACGTTATATGGTATAACGTTATAACGTATTACGTTATATGATGTAACGTCATATGGTATAACGTAATAACGTATTACGTTATATGGTATACCGTTATAACGTATTACGTTATATGGTATAACGTTATAACGTATTACGTTATATGGTATTACGTCATATGGTATAACGTTATAACGTATTACGTTATATGGTATAACGTTATAACGTATTACGTTATATGGTATAACGTTATAACGTATTACGTTATATGGTATTACGTCATATGGTATAACGTTATAACGTATTACGTTATATGGTATAACGTTATAACGTATTACGTTATATGATATAACGTCATATGGTATAACGTTATAACGTATTACGTTATTTGGTATAACGTTATAACGTATTACGTTATATGGTATAACGTTATAACGTATTACGTTATATGGTATAACGTTATAACGTATTACGTTATATGGTATAACTGTATAACGTATTACGTTATATGATATAACGTCATATGGTATAACGTTATAACGTATTACGTTATATGGTATAACGTTATAACGTATTACGCTATATGGTATTACGTCATATGGTATAACATTATAACGTATTACGTTATATGGTATAACGTTATAACGTATTACGTTATATGGAATAACGTCATATGGTATAACGTTACAACGTATTACGTTATATGATATAACGTCATATGGTATAACGTTATAACGTATTACGTTATTTGGTATAACGTTATAACGTATTACGTTATATGATGTAACGTCATATGGTATAACGTAATAACGTATTACGTTATATGGTATACCGTTATAACGTATTACGTTATATGGTATAACGTTATAACGTATTACGTTATATGGTATTACGTCATATGGTATAACGTTATAACGTATTACGTTATATGGTATAACGTTATAACGTATTACGTTATATGGTATAACGTTATAACGTATTACGTTATATGGTATTACGTCATATGGTATAACGTTATAACGTATTACGTTATATGGTATAACGTTATAACGTATTACGTTATATGATATAACGTCATATGGTATAACGTTATAACGTATTACGTTATTTGGTATAACGTTATAACGTATTACGTTATATGGTATAACGTTATAACGTATTACGTTATATGGTATAACGTTATAACGTATTACGTTATATGGTATAACTGTATAACGTATTACGTTATATGATTAAACGTCATATGGTATAACGTTATAACGTATTACGTTATATGGTATAACGTTATAACGTATTACGCTATATGGTATTACGTCATATGGTATAACATTATAACGTATTACGTTATATGGTATAACGTTATAACGTATTACGTTATATGGAATAACGTCATATGGTATAACGTTACAACGTATTACGTTATATGATATAACGTCATATGGTATAACGTTATAACGTATTACGTTATTTGGTATAACGTTATAACGTATTACGTTATATGGTATAACGTTACAACGTATTACGTTATATGGTATAACGCAATAACGTATTACGTTATATGATATAAGGTCATATGGTATAACGTTATAACGTATTACGTTATATGGTATAACGATATAACGTATTACGTTATATGGTATAACGTTATAACGTATTACGTTATGTGGTATAACGTTATAACGTATTACGTTATATGGTATAACGTTATAACGTATTACGTTATATGGTATTACGTCATATGGTATAACGTTATAACGTATTACGTTATTTGGTATAACGTTATAACGTATTACGTTATATGGTATAACGTTATAACGTATTACGTTATATGGTATAACGTTATAACGTATTACGTTATATGGTATAACGTTATAACGTATTGCGTTATACGGTATAACGCTATAACGTATTACGTTATATGGTATAACGTTATAACGTATTACGTTATATGGTATAACGTTATTACGTATTACGTTATATGATATAACGTCAAATGGTATAACGTTATAACCTATTACGTTATATGGTATAACGTTATAACGTATTACGTTATATGGTATAACGTTATAACGTATTACGTTATATGGTATAACGTTATAACGTATTACGTTATATGGTATAACGCTATAACGTATTACGTTATATGATGTAACGTCATATCATATAACGTTATAACGTAATACGTCATATGGTATATCGTTATAACATATCATGATATATGGTATAACGTTATAACGTATTACGTTATATGGTATAACGTTATAACGTATTACGTTATATGGTATAACGTTATAACGTATTACGTTATATGGTATAACGTTATAACGTATTACGTTATATGGTATAACGCTATAACGTATTACGTTATATGATGTAACGTCATATGGTATAACGTAATAACGTATTACGTTATATGGTATACCGTTATAACGTATTACGTTATATGGTATAACGTTATAACGTATTACGTTATATGGTATAACGTTATAACGTATTACGTTATATGGTATAACGCTATAACGTATTACGTTATATGGTATAACGTTATAACGTATTACGTTGTGTGGAATAACGTCATATGGTATAACGTTATAACGTATTACGTTATATGATATAACGTCATATGGTATAACGTTATAACGTATTACGTTATTTGGTATAGCGTTATAACGTATTACGTTATATGGTATAACGTTATAACGTATTACGTTATATGGTATAACGTTGCAACGTATTACGTTATATGGTATAACGTTATAACGTATTACGTTATGTGGTATAACGTTATAACGTATTACGTTATATGGTATTACGTCATATGGTATAACGTTATAACGTATTACGTTATATGGTATAACGTTATAACGTATTACGTTATATGGTATAACGTTATAACGTATTACGTTATATGGTATTACGTCATATGGTATAACGTTATTACGTATTACGCTATTTGGTATAACGTTATAACGTATTACGTTATATGGTATAACGTTATAACGTATTACGTTATATGGTATAACGATATAACGTATTATGTTATATGGTATAACGTTATAACGTATTACGTTGTATGGTATAACGTTATAACGTATTACGTTATATGGTATAACGTTATATCGTATTACGTTATATGACATAACGTCATATGGTATAACGTTATAACCTATTACGTTATATGGTATAACGTTATAACGTATTACGTTATATGGTATTACGTCATATGGTATATCGTTATAACATATCATGTTATATGGTATAACGTTATAACGTATTACGTTATACGGTATAACGTTATAACGTATTACGTTATATGGTATAACGTTATAACGTATTACGTTATATGGTATAACGCTATAACGTATTACGTTATATGGTATAACGTTATAACGTATTACGTTATATGGTATAACGTTATAACGTATTACGTTATATGGTATAACGCTATAACGTATTACGTTATATGGTATAACGTTATAACGTATTACGTTATATGGTATTACGTCATATGGTATAACGTTATAACGTATTACGTTATATGGTATAACGTTATAACGTATTACGTTATATGATGTAACGTCATATGGTATAACGTAATAACGTATTACGTTATATGGTATACCGTTATAACGTATTACGTTATATGGTATAACGTTATAACGTATTACGTTATATGGTATTACGTCATATGGTATAACGTTATAACGTATTACGTTATATGGTATAACGTTATAACGTATTACGTTATATGGTATAACGTTATAACGTATTACGTTATATGGTATTACGTCATATGGTATAACGTTATAACGTATTATGTTATATGGTATATCGTTATAACGTATTACGTTATATGATATAACGTCATATGGTATAACGTTATAACGTATTACGTTATTTGGTATAACGTTATAACGTATTACGTTATATGGTATAACGTTATAACGTATTACGTTATATGGTATAACGTTATAACGTATTACGTTATATGGTATAACTGTATAACGTATTACGTTATATGATATAACGTCATATGGTATAACGTTATAACGTATTACGTTATATGGTATAACGTTATAACGTATTACGTTATATGGTATTACGTCATATGGTATAACGTTATAACGTATTACGTTATATGGTATAACGTTATAACGTATTACGTTATATGGAATAACGTCATATGGTATAACGTTATAACGTATTACGTTATATGATATAACGTCATATGGTATAACGTTATAACGTATTACGTTATTTGGTATAACGTTATAACGTATTACGTTATATGGTATAACGTTATAACGTATTACGTTATATGGTATAACGTTATAACGTATTACGTTATATGGTATAACGTTATAACGTATTGCGTTATATGGTATTACGTCATATGGTATAACGTTATAACGTATTACGTTATATGGTATAACGTTATAACGTATTACGTTATATGGTATAACGTTATAACGTATTACGTTATATGGTATTACGTCATATGGTATAACGTTATAACGTATTATGTTATATGGTATATCGTTATAACGTATTACGTTATATGATATAACGTCATATGGTATAACGTTATAACGTATTACGTTATTTGGTATAACGTTATAACGTATTACGTTATATGGTATAACGCTATAACGTATTACGTTATATGGTATAACGTTATAACGTATTACGTTATATGGTATTACGTCATATGGTATAACGTTATAACGTATTACGTTATATGGTATAACGTTATAACGTATTACGTTATATGATGTAACGTCATATGGTATAACGTAATAACGTATTACGTTATATGGTATACCGTTATAACGTATTACGTTATATGGTATAACGTTATAACGTATTACGTTATATGGTATTACGTCATATGGTATAACGTTATAACGTATTACGTTATATGGTATAACGTTATAACGTATTACGTTATATGGTATAACGTTATAACGTATTACGTTATATCGTATTACGTCATATGGTATAACGTTATAACGTATTATGTTATATGGTATATCGTTATAACGTATTACGTTATATGATATAACGTCATATGGTATAACGTTATAACGTATTACGTTATATGGTATAACGTTATAACGTATTACGTTATATGGTATAACGCTATAACGTATTACGTTATATGGTATAACGTTATAACGTATTACGTTGTGTGGAATAACGTCATATGGTATAACGTTATAACGTATTACGTTATATGATATAACGTCATATGGTATAACGTTATAACGTATTACGTTATTTGGTATAGCGTTATAACGTATTACGTTATATGGTATAACGTTATAACGTATTACGTTATATGGTATAACGTTGCAACGTATTACGTTATATGGTATAACGTTATAACGTATTACGTTATGTGGTATAACGTTATAACGTATTACGTTATATGGTATTACGTCATATGGTATAACGTTATAACGTATTACGTTATATGGTATAACGTTATAACGTATTACGTTATATGGTATAACGTTATAACGTATTACGTTATATGGTATTACGTCATATGGTATAACGTTATTACGTATTACGCTATTTGGTATAACGTTATAACGTATTACGTTATATGGTATAACGTTATAACGTATTACGTTATATGGTATAACGATATAACGTATTATGTTATATGGTATAACGTTATAACGTATTACGTTGTATGGTATAACGTTATAACGTATTACGTTATATGGTATAACGTTATATCGTATTACGTTATATGACATAACGTCATATGGTATAACGTTATAACCTATTACGTTATATGGTATAACGTTATAACGTATTACGTTATATGGTATTACGTCATATGGTATATCGTTATAACATATCATGTTATATGGTATAACGTTATAACGTATTACGTTATACGGTATAACGTTATAACGTATTACGTTATATGGTATAACGTTATAACGTATTACGTTATATGGTATAACGCTATAACGTATTACGTTATATGGTATAACGTTATAACGTATTACGTTATATGGTATAACGTTATAACGTATTACGTTATATGGTATAACGCTATAACGTATTACGTTATATGGTATAACGTTATAACGTATTACGTTATATGGTATTACGTCATATGGTATAACGTTATAACGTATTACGTTATATGGTATAACGTTATAACGTATTACGTTATATGGAATAACGTCATATGGTATAACGTTATAACGTATTACGTTATATGATATAACGTCATATGGTATAACGTTATAACGTATTACGTTATTTGGTATAACGTTATAACGTATTACGTTATATGGTATAACGTTATAACGTATTACGTTATATGGTATAACGTTATAACGTATTGCGTTATATGGTATAACGTTACAACGTATTACGTTATATGGTATAACGCAATAACGTATTACGTTATATGATATAAGGTCATATGGTATAACGTTATAACGTATTACGTTATATGGTATAACGTTATAACGTATTACGTTATATGGTATAACGTTATAACGTATTACGTTATGTGGTATAACGTTATAACGTATTACGTTATATGGTATAACGTTATAACGTATTACGTTATATGGTATTACGTCATATGGTATAACGTTATAACGTATTACGTTATTTGGTATAACGTTATAACGTATTACGTTATATGGTATAACGTTATAACGTATTACGTTATATGGTATAACGTTATAACGTATTACGTTATATGGTACAACGTTATAACGTATTACGTTATACGGTATAACGCTATAACGTATTACGTTATATGGTATAACGTTATAACGTATTACGTTATATGGTATAACGTTATTACGTATTACGTTATATGACATAACGTCATATGGTATAACGTTATAACCTATTACGTCATATGGTATAACGTTATAACGTATTACGTTATATGGTATAACGTTATAACGTATTACGTTATATGGTATAACGTTATAACGTATTACGTTATATGGTATTACGTCATATGGTATAACGTTATAACGTATTATGTTATATGGTATATCGTTATAACGTATTACGTTATATGATATAACGTCATATGGTATAACGTTATAACGTATTACGTTATTTGGTATAACGTTATAACGTATTACGTTATATGGTATAACGCTATAACGTATTACGTTATATGGTATAACGTTATAACGTATTACGTTATATGGTATTACGTCATATGGTATAACGTTATAACGTATTACGTTATATGGTATAACGTTATAACGTATTACGTTATATGATGTAACGTCATATGGTATAACGTAATAACGTATTACGTTATATGGTATACCGTTATAACGTATTACGTTATATGGTATAACGTTATAACGTATTACGTTATATGGTATTACGTCATATGGTATAACGTTATAACGTATTACGTTATATGGTATAACGTTATAACGTATTACGTTATATGGTATAACGTTATAACGTATTACGTTATATCGTATTACGTCATATGGTATAACGTTATAACGTATTATGTTATATGGTATATCGTTATAACGTATTACGTTATATGATATAACGTCATATGGTATAACGTTATAACGTATTACGTTATATGGTATAACGTTATAACGTATTACGTTATATGGTATAACGCTATAACGTATTACGTTATATGGTATAACGTTATAACGTATTACGTTGTGTGGAATAACGTCATATGGTATAACGTTATAACGTATTACGTTATATGATATAACGTCATATGGTATAACGTTATAACGTATTACGTTATTTGGTATAGCGTTATAACGTATTACGTTATATGGTATAACGTTATAACGTATTACGTTATATGGTATAACGTTGCAACGTATTACGTTATATGGTATAACGTTATAACGTATTACGTTATGTGGTATAACGTTATAACGTATTACGTTATATGGTATTACGTCATATGGTATAACGTTATAACGTATTACGTTATATGGTATAACGTTATAACGTATTACGTTATATGGTATAACGTTATAACGTATTACGTTATATGGTATTACGTCATATGGTATAACGTTATTACGTATTACGCTATTTGGTATAACGTTATAACGTATTACGTTATATGGTATAACGTTATAACGTATTACGTTATATGGTATAACGATATAACGTATTATGTTATATGGTATAACGTTATAACGTATTACGTTGTATGGTATAACGTTATAACGTATTACGTTATATGGTATAACGTTATATCGTATTACGTTATATGACATAACGTCATATGGTATAACGTTATAACCTATTACGTTATATGGTATAACGTTATAACGTATTACGTTATATGGTATTACGTCATATGGTATATCGTTATAACATATCATGTTATATGGTATAACGTTATAACGTATTACGTTATACGGTATAACGTTATAACGTATTACGTTATATGGTATAACGTTATAACGTATTACGTTATATGGTATAACGCTATAACGTATTACGTTATATGGTATAACGTTATAACGTATTACGTTATATGGTATAACGTTATAACGTATTACGTTATATGGTATAACGCTATAACGTATTACGTTATATGGTATAACGTTATAACGTATTACGTTATATGGTATTACGTCATATGGTATAACGTTATAACGTATTACGTTATATGGTATAACGTTATAACGTATTACGTTATATGGAATAACGTCATATGGTATAACGTTATAACGTATTACGTTATATGATATAACGTCATATGGTATAACGTTATAACGTATTACGTTATTTGGTATAACGTTATAACGTATTACGTTATATGGTATAACGTTATAACGTATTACGTTATATGGTATAACGTTATAACGTATTGCGTTATATGGTATAACGTTACAACGTATTACGTTATATGGTATAACGCAATAACGTATTACGTTATATGATATAAGGTCATATGGTATAACGTTATAACGTATTACGTTATATGGTATAACGTTATAACGTATTACGTTATATGGTATAACGTTATAACGTATTACGTTATGTGGTATAACGTTATAACGTATTACGTTATATGGTATAACGTTATAACGTATTACGTTATATGGTATTACGTCATATGGTATAACGTTATAACGTATTACGTTATTTGGTATAACGTTATAACGTATTACGTTATATGGTATAACGTTATAACGTATTACGTTATATGGTATAACGTTATAACGTATTACGTTATATGGTACAACGTTATAACGTATTACGTTATACGGTATAACGCTATAACGTATTACGTTATATGGTATAACGTTATAACGTATTACGTTATATGGTATAACGTTATTACGTATTACGTTATATGACATAACGTCATATGGTATAACGTTATAACCTATTACGTTATATGGTATAACGTTATAACGTATTACGTTATATGGTATAACGTTATAACGTATTACGTTATATGGTATAACGTTATAACGTATTACGTTATATGGTATAACGCTATAACGTATTACGTTATATGATGTAACGTCATATCATATAACGTTATAACGTAATACGTCATATGGTATATCGTTATAACATATCATGATATATGGTATAACGTTATAACGTATTACGTTATATGGTATAACGTTATAACGTATTACGTTATATGGTATAACGTTATAACGTATTACGTTATATGGTATAACTGTATAACGTATTACGTTATATGATATAACGTCATATGGTATAACGTTATAACGTATTACGTTATATGGTATAACGTTATAACGTATTACGTTATATGGTATAACGTTATAACGTATTACGTTATACGGTATAACGCTATAACGTATTACGTTATATGGTATAACGTTATAACGTATTACGTTATATGGTATAACGTTATTACGTATTACGTTATATGACATAACGTCATATGGTATAACGTTATAACCTATTACGTTATATGGTATAACGTTATAACGTATTACGTTATATGGTATAACGTTATAACGTATTACGTTATATGGTATAACGTTATAACGTATTACGTTATATGGTATAACGCTATAACGTATTACGTTATATGATGTAACGTCATATCATATAACGTTATAACGTAATACGTCATATGGTATATCGTTATAACATATCATGATATATGGTATAACGTTATAACGTATTACGTTATATGGTATAACGTTATAACGTATTACGTTATATGGTATAACGTTATGACGTATTACGTTATATGGTATAACGTTATAACGTATTACGTTATATGGTATAACGCTATAACGTATTACGTTATATGATGTAACGTCATATGGTATAACGTAATAACGTATTACGTTATATGGTATACCGTTATAACGTATTACGTTATATGGTATAACTTTATAACGTATTACGTTATATGGTATAACGTTATAACGTATTACGTTATATGGTATTACGTCATATGGTATAAGGTTATAACGTATTACGTTATTTGGTATAACGTTATAACGTATTACGTTATTTGGTATAACGTTATAACGTATTACGTTATATGATACAACGTCATATGGTATAACGTTATAACGTATTACGTTATTTGGTATAACGTTATAACGTATTACGTTATATGGTATAACGTTATAACGTATTACGTTATATGGTATAACGTTGCAACGTATTACGTTATATGGTATAACGTTATAACGTATTACGTTATGTGGTATAACGTTATAACGTATTACGTTATATGGTATTACGTCATATGGTATAACGTTATAACGTATTACGTTATTTGGTATAACGTTATAACGTATTACGTTATTTGGTATAACGTTATAACGTATTACGTTATATGGTATAACGTTATAACGTATTACGTTATATGGTATAACGTTATAACGTATTACGTTATATGGTATAACGTTATAACTTATTACGTTATATGGTATAGCGTTATAACGTATTACGTTATATGGTATAACGTTATAACGTATTACGTTATATGGTATAACGTTATAACGTATTACGTTATATGGTATAACGCTATAACGTATTACGTTATATGATATAACGTCATATGGTATAACGTTATAACGTATTACGTTATATGGTATAACGTTATAACGTATTACGTTATATGGTATTACGTCATATGGTATAACGTTATAATGTATTACGTTATATGGTATAACGTTATAACGTATTACGTTATATGGAATAACGTCATATGGTATAACGTTATAACGTATTACGTTATATGATATAACGTCATATGGTATAACGTTATAACGTATTACGTTATTTGGTATAACGTTATAACGTATTACGTTATATGGTATAACGTTATAACGTATTACGTTATATGGTATAACCTTATAACGTATTACGTTATATGGTATAACGTTATAACGTATTACGTTATATGGTATAACGTTATAACGTATTACGTTATATGGTATAACGTTATAACGTATTACGTTATATGGTATAACGTTATAACGTATTACGTTATATGGTATAACGCTATAACGTATTACGTTATATGATATAACGTCATATGGTATAACGTTATAACGTATTACGTTATATGGTATAACGTTATAACGTATTACGTTATATGGAATAACGTCATATGGTATAACGTTATAACGTATTACGTTATATGGTATAACGTTATAACGTATTACGTTATATGGTATAACGTTATAACGTATTACGTTATATGGTATAACGCTATAACGTATTACGTTATATGATGTAACGTCATATGGTATAACGTAATAACGTATTACGTTATATGGTATACCGTTATAACGTATTACGTTATATGGTATAACGTTATAACGTATTACGTTATATGGTATAACGTTATAACGTATTACGTTATATGGTATAACGCTATAACGTATTACGTTATATGGTATAACGTTATAACGTATTACGTTGTGTGGAATAACGTCATATGGTATAACGTTATAACGTATTACGTTATATGATATAACGTCATATGGTATAACGTTATAACGTATTACGTTATTTGGTATAGCGTTATAACGTATTACGTTATATGGTATAACGTTATAACGTATTACGTTATATGGTATAACGTTGCAACGTATTACGTTATATGGTATAACGTTATAACGTATTACGTTATGTGGTATAACGTTATAACGTATTACGTTATATGGTATTACGTCATATGGTATAACGTTATAACGTATTACGTTATATGGTATAACGTTATAACGTATTACGTTATATGGTATAACGTTATAACGTATTACGTTATATGGTATTACGTCATATGGTATAACGTTATTACGTATTACGCTATTTGGTATAACGTTATAACGTATTACGTTATATGGTATAACGTTATAACGTATTACGTTATATGGTATAACGATATAACGTATTATGTTATATGGTATAACGTTATAACGTATTACGTTGTATGGTATAACGTTATAACGTATTACGTTATATGGTATAACGTTATATCGTATTACGTTATATGACATAACGTCATATGGTATAACGTTATAACCTATTACGTTATATGGTATAACGTTATAACGTATTACGTTATATGGTATTACGTCATATGGTATATCGTTATAACATATCATGTTATATGGTATAACGTTATAACGTATTACGTTATACGGTATAACGTTATAACGTATTACGTTATATGGTATAACGTTATAACGTATTACGTTATATGGTATAACGCTATAACGTATTACGTTATATGGTATAACGTTATAACGTATTACGTTATATGGTATAACGTTATAACGTATTACGTTATATGGTATAACGCTATAACGTATTACGTTATATGGTATAACGTTATAACGTATTACGTTATATGGTATTACGTCATATGGTATAACGTTATAACGTATTACGTTATATGGTATAACGTTATAACGTATTACGTTATATGATGTAACGTCATATGGTATAACGTAATAACGTATTACGTTATATGGTATACCGTTATAACGTATTACGTTATATGGTATAACGTTATAACGTATTACGTTATATGGTATTACGTCATATGGTATAACGTTATAACGTATTACGTTATATGGTATAACGTTATAACGTATTACGTTATATGGTATAACGTTATAACGTATTACGTTATATGGTATTACGTCATATGGTATAACGTTATAACGTATTATGTTATATGGTATATCGTTATAACGTATTACGTTATATGATATAACGTCATATGGTATAACGTTATAACGTATTACGTTATTTGGTATAACGTTATAACGTATTACGTTATATGGTATAACGTTATAACGTATTACGTTATATGGTATAACGTTATAACGTATTACGTTATATGGTATAACTGTATAACGTATTACGTTATATGATATAACGTCATATGGTATAACGTTATAACGTATTACGTTATATGGTATAACGTTATAACGTATTACGTTATATGGTATTACGTCATATGGTATAACTTTATAACGTATTACGTTATATGGTATAACGTTATAACGTATTACGTTATATGGAATAACGTCATATGGTATAACGTTATAACGTATTACGTTATATGATATAACGTCATATGGTATAACGTTTTAACGTATTACGTTATTTGGTTTAACGTTATAACGTATTACGTTATATGGTATAACGTTATAACGTATTACGTTATATGGTATAACGTTATAACGTATTGCGTTATATGGTATGACGTTACAACGTATTACGTTATATGGTATAACGCAATAACGTATTACGTTATATGATATAAGGTCATATGGTATAACGTTATAACGTATTACGTTATATGGTATAACGTTATAACGTATTACGTTATATGGTATAACGTTATAACGTATTACGTTATGTGGTATAACGTTATAACGTATTACGTTATATGGTATAACGTTATAACGTATTACGTTATATGGTATTACGTCATATGGTATAACGTTATAACGTATTACGTTATTTGGTATAACGTTATAACGTATTACGTTATATGGTATAACGTTATAACGTATTACGTTATATGGTATAACGTTATAACGTATTACGTTATATGGTATAACGTTATAACGTATTACGTTATACGGTATAACGCTATAACGTATTACGTTATATGGTATAACGTTATAACGTATTACGTTATATGGTATAACGTTATTACGTATTACGTTATATGACATAACGTCATATGGTATAACGTTATAACCTATTACGTTATATGGTATAACGTTATAACGTATTACGTTATATGGTATAACGTTATAACGTATTACGTTATATGGTATAACGTTATAACGTATTACGTTATATGGTATAACGCTATAACGTATTACGT